>NC_067461.1:16123925-17456425 GCF_025434085.1 Hippocampus zosterae | reverse complement strand
ACAGCCATTGCGTTACTTAATAGTCTACTGATTTGCAGGAAAACCACTGGTATAAAACGACGTTTGACAGGGTGATAGAAGGTAAGTCACAGCAAGTCGTCAGTAAAACCCGTGTGTAGTTTGAATAAAAATACATACGAAAAACCAATGACAAAAAATGGTAGCCATTTTACCTGTGTGCAAACGATGTGCCACATGGGAACAAACACGTCCACCATTAGGAGTGGGTCCCGCAATGATGACAGATCGGAGATCTATTGGACTTTGAATCAAACTTTGAATAGTATCAGCGCTAAACTGGTCACTAACTCTTCTTAAATTAGCAATTGAAATGTTTATCGCGCGTGCTTCACTTTCACCGGCAGACCCTTGATGACAGGCACTCTCTATTGCCCTGCACCTTCGCCGAATACGTCTCAGGACACTGTCCGCCATTGTTGTTTTAAAAAACTAAGTGGGCACAGAATTTCCAAAATCATGAGCCCTGACTGGTGGGATGACACTATTTTGAAACGTACAGCCAATAGGATACCGTTACATGTTTTCGTAATCATCCTTATTTGCATTTAATGCAAGTACAGTGTAATGTCACTAGCACTACAAGTGGGCACATTTATGGCCTTACATGTTCACTAGTAAGCGTCAAAATGATCTTACTAGTGAACGAGTGAGCGTTTTGTGGCTGACATGTTCATAAATAAGCGTCAAAATGATCTTACTAGGGAACTAGTGGGCGTTTTGTGGCTTACATGTTCACTAGTAAGCCTCAAAATGATCTTACTAGTGAAGACATACTACAGAACTCCCAACAAATCACTCTAAACGCAAACACACCTACCAGAAAACCTACAAACATCAACCAACAACCAACATCACCGGACATCACAACAGCCAGCAACAGCATCACAAACAGAACAACATGGACCACAATACACGCACTCAGTTCAGACCACCTTCCTATCAAAATCACACACAACACGCGTGCTCCTTTCCGCCTACAACAACACCTTCAAACTTACACAAATTACAGGAAAGCAGACTGGGAAGGATACACCTCTGAAATAGAATCAGCACTGGAGAACTTAACCATACCTGACAACATCCACACAGCCAACACCATGCTCACAAACCTCATACTTACAGCAGACAAACACCACATACCCCACGGAAAAATAAAAAGCAAATCACTTCTCCTACCACAACACATCAGAACACTCATCAGCCAAAGAAACGACATCAGACAACAAAACCACCAAGACCCACGCATCACAGACCTAAACAAAGAAATAGACAAACAAATCCAAAAACACAAACAAGAGCTATGGAAAGAACACTTAACGGATGCATGGAACCACAGACACAAACAATACATACTCTGGAACACAGTAACAAGACTATCTAACAAAGAACAAAAAGCACCAGAAAACACCACAATACAGTTCGGACAACACACGGCAATATCCAACAAACAGAAAGCACGAGCATTCAACAAACAATTCACCAACATAATACAACACAAAACCAACAGAACATACAGACAACTACAACGCAAAATACGAAAACTCAACACCACGCCCATAACCATCACAGAACAACAAGTCAAACAAGCACTACAACGCTCCAAAAGCAACAACTCCACAGGCCCAGACAACATAAACATCAGACATCTGAAACACCTAGGCCCCAAAGCAATAACACTACTCACACACACTTACAACACATCACTCAACACCAACACCATCCCCGCAATATGGAAGACTGCAAAAATAATCCCAATACCAAAACCCAACAAAAACCACGCACTCGGCCCATCTTACAGACCAATAGCACTACTCAGCCCAATAGCCAAAACAATGGAAAAGGTAATACTACCCTTCATTACCAACAACACTCAACTACCCTCTCACCAACACGGCTTCCGAAAACAACACTCCACAACCACAGCACTACACCACATACACAACATCATAGCCACAGGTTTCAATCAACAAAAACCACCACAACGAACAGTTGCCATAGCCCTAGACATGTCCAAAGCCTTTGACACGGTAAACCTACACACACTCACAAACAAACTCAACAACACTAACACCCCAAACATCATCATCAAATACATCTTCAACTACATAAGGGGACGCAGACAATACACTCAATACCGGGGGGAAACATCAGAACACAGAAACACGAAAACGGGGGTACCACAGGGGGGAGTACTTTCACCAACACTATTCAACATATACATGGCAGACTTACCACAACCACCTACAAATGTACACACAGTTACATATGCAGACGACATCACCATTCTATCCACACATGTCAAACCACAACAGGCACAACAACAAGTACAAAAATATCTCCACGACATATACAACTGGACAAAACAGAACCAACTCACACTCAACGCAGACAAAACCACCACCACTCTGTTCACACCGGATCCGGCAGAATACAGCAACAGACTCACTTTACAAATAGATAACACCACCCTACCCACAGTCCGCGAACCCAAAATACTGGGATTAACATGGGACCCCAAACTCACCTTCTCAAAACACACACAACACACTCTAACCCGCGCCAAGCAATCAAACAAAATACTTAAAGCCTTAACAACCACTCACTGGGGAAAATCCAAAGAAACTATACTCACCACATACAAAGCAACCACACTCACACGCCTCGAATACGCAAACACTATATGGTCACCAACACTATCGGACACAAACAAGACAAAACTCCAGACCACACAGAACACAGCACTCAGAATAGCAACAGGATGCACACAAGACACAAACATACAACACTTGCATGAGGAAACAAAAACTCTCCCACTGAACACCCATCTAAAACTACACGCATCGCAAATCAGACAAAAAGCCCAACACCCAACCCACCCACTACACCCACTCACTCAACAACCACCACCACCCAGACAAAAGAAACAAACAATCTTCCACAACAACAACTAGACACACAACAAAGACACAGCACCACAGGACACCAACAACGACACCATAAAACAGAACATGAAAGACATACACACCCACTTTGTACAAACACACTTGGACACCAGACAACACAACAAAGTAATACATGCACCAGCACCAGAAATAGACCCATCAGAGCAAGACCTACCACACAGAACCAGACAACTCCTAGCACAACTCCGAACCAACAAATCACCAGCCCTCCACTCCTACCTACACAACATTACACCGGACACACACCCAACACCACTCTGTGCGCTATGCGGCACGCAAGTGCACGACACACAACACCTGTTCACCTGCACAAACATACCCACCACACTGACTCCGGAGGACCTCTGGCGAAACCCAAGCGGAGTGGCGGCCCTGCTCGCCCGCTGGGCGGCGGAGGGGGGTCTGGGGATCCGGGAGACGGAGTGAGGGCCCGGTCCCCCAATGTCGGGGCACGGGTGGGGTCGACAACAACAACAACAACAACATAAAAAAAGACTTCCCCTTTAAATATTCCTGCTGCATAATATATCTCCTTTCCTTTCGTAAAGGATGGTCAGAACCTTTCCTAAGCATTATTAAAATTTAGACGATCTTTGCTCCAGGTGCTACCGGCTCATCTCACTCGGTTAGGATAGGAAAGGAAAGTTCCTATGCCAAAATGATAATCCAAAAAGGGCCCCTGTTGGTGGATAATCAGGCCATGGGAGGTGTGAGTAAATTGTGAGGGGGTGTTGGCTGGAGCTAGAAATAATTTTGGTGTCTTGTCCCTGCAGTAGGTTCATTAAAAGAGCAACCAGTGTTTTCACCACCATGGTCGGATCTTACTCTGGAGGGTAACCCATACAGGCAGGTGGCTTGGACAAAATATTTCAACACCGTCAAAGCTGTGTTGTCTGTGCTCCAGTTGAAGGTACGTTATTAGCCTGGAATTCCCATCAATGCCGGCATGTGTCACAAACACCCACCTGTAAAACAAACATGAAAAGAATAATGATTAAATACAAGAAAACAATCAAGTTTCATATCTTGTTTGAAATATCATCTCGGTAGAGAAGGTATTGCTGTGCACTTAAGACTACATGGAGGCAATTTGGAGTTTGTGTAACTTGGATATACAAATGATAAAATTCAATTTAATCTGTGCTGTCCATACAATATGGCTTTCTAATGCTCCCACGAGTACAAATATAAGATGATCCCTTATTACCGAATGAGACGCATATGCCCATCTATGTGCCATAAACTATTGGGGAATGGCACATAGTATGTTCTTCTAGCCACAGTCTGGCTCCATCTCTGGGCTGCAGCAGCTGGCTCAATACGGTTGAGGATTTCTCGAACTCTTTTTCTTTGTACTACAATACCATCAGCACGCAGGTATGCCCTCATCATCTGCAACAGGTTCATAAAACAACACAATAAAGAAAGTACACTTTCACAATGAATATAATGATATATACATGAAGGGACAAGAGTATGTAGCAGAACACTTGCTTCCGAGCCTGATCTGGGAAATTGGCTGTGCAATCTTCTGACATGCTCTTCCAGGTCAACATCATGAATGGGAGTAAATCTATTTCTGGCTGAAATCTGAAAAAACTTCATTTTTTTATGCAGGTATGAAGAGGAACAACACAACATCTCAGTGATGGCTCTCACTGTAAAGCCCTGAGTGGGGAGCAGTTCAATTTGATCACTTGTAATGTCAAGTGCTGGTCTTCCTCGTCTACCTAAAGTATGGAAATAAAAGGATTAAGGAATTCAAGCAAACGAATCACTACGTGTTTTTTATATACTGTATACAGTACAGGCATATAGACACAGATGTACATAAAAGTATATGCAGCTTCAAAACCACGAGCAGCTATTTTCTCTAACCATTTTACTCAAGAAAAAAATAATTCAAACTTATAATTGAATAACTAAAAGATCACTAGTTATTGCTTAAAAGTGTACAGCCATTGCGTTACTTAATAGTCTACTGATTTGCAGGAAAACCACTGGTATAAAACGACGTTTGACAGGGTGATAGAAGGTAAGTCACAGCAAGTCGTCAGTAAAACCCGTGTGTAGTTTGAATAAAAATACATACGAAAAACCAATGACAAAAAATGGTAGCCATTTTACCTGTGTGCAAACGATGTGCCACATGGGAACAAACACGTCCACCATTAGGAGTGGGTCCCGCAATGATGACAGATCGGAGATCTATTGGACTTTGAATCAAACTTTGAATAGTATCAGCGCTAAACTGGTCACTAACTCTTCTTAAATTAGCAATTGAAATGTTTATCGCGCGTGCTTCACTTTCACCGGCAGACCCTTGATGACAGGCACTCTCTATTGCCCTGCACCTTCGCCGAATACGTCTCAGGACACTGTCCGCCATTGTTGTTTTAAAAAACTAAGTGGGCACAGAATTTCCAAAATCATGAGCCCTGACTGGTGGGATGACACTATTTTGAAACGTACAGCCAATAGGATACCGTTACATGTTTTCGTAATCATCCTTATTTGCATTTAATGCAAGTACAGTGTAATGTCACTAGCACTACAAGTGGGCACATTTATGGCCTTACATGTTCACTAGTAAGCGTCAAAATGATCTTACTAGTGAACGAGTGAGCGTTTTGTGGCTGACATGTTCATAAATAAGCGTCAAAATGATCTTACTAGGGAACTAGTGGGCGTTTTGTGGCTTACATGTTCACTAGTAAGCCTCAAAATGATCTTACTAGTGAAGACATACTACAGAACTCCCAACAAATCACTCTAAACGCAAACACACCTACCAGAAAACCTACAAACATCAACCAACAACCAACATCACCGGACATCACAACAGCCAGCAACAGCATCACAAACAGAACAACATGGACCACAATACACGCACTCAGTTCAGACCACCTTCCTATCAAAATCACACACAACACGCGTGCTCCTTTCCGCCTACAACAACACCTTCAAACTTACACAAATTACAGGAAAGCAGACTGGGAAGGATACACCTCTGAAATAGAATCAGCACTGGAGAACTTAACCATACCTGACAACATCCACACAGCCAACACCATGCTCACAAACCTCATACTTACAGCAGACAAACACCACATACCCCACGGAAAAATAAAAAGCAAATCACTTCTCCTACCACAACACATCAGAACACTCATCAGCCAAAGAAACGACATCAGACAACAAAACCACCAAGACCCACGCATCACAGACCTAAACAAAGAAATAGACAAACAAATCCAAAAACACAAACAAGAGCTATGGAAAGAACACTTAACGGATGCATGGAACCACAGACACAAACAATACATACTCTGGAACACAGTAACAAGACTATCTAACAAAGAACAAAAAGCACCAGAAAACACCACAATACAGTTCGGACAACACACGGCAATATCCAACAAACAGAAAGCACGAGCATTCAACAAACAATTCACCAACATAATACAACACAAAACCAACAGAACATACAGACAACTACAACGCAAAATACGAAAACTCAACACCACGCCCATAACCATCACAGAACAACAAGTCAAACAAGCACTACAACGCTCCAAAAGCAACAACTCCACAGGCCCAGACAACATAAACATCAGACATCTGAAACACCTAGGCCCCAAAGCAATAACACTACTCACACACACTTACAACACATCACTCAACACCAACACCATCCCCGCAATATGGAAGACTGCAAAAATAATCCCAATACCAAAACCCAACAAAAACCACGCACTCGGCCCATCTTACAGACCAATAGCACTACTCAGCCCAATAGCCAAAACAATGGAAAAGGTAATACTACCCTTCATTACCAACAACACTCAACTACCCTCTCACCAACACGGCTTCCGAAAACAACACTCCACAACCACAGCACTACACCACATACACAACATCATAGCCACAGGTTTCAATCAACAAAAACCACCACAACGAACAGTTGCCATAGCCCTAGACATGTCCAAAGCCTTTGACACGGTAAACCTACACACACTCACAAACAAACTCAACAACACTAACACCCCAAACATCATCATCAAATACATCTTCAACTACATAAGGGGACGCAGACAATACACTCAATACCGGGGGGAAACATCAGAACACAGAAACACGAAAACGGGGGTACCACAGGGGGGAGTACTTTCACCAACACTATTCAACATATACATGGCAGACTTACCACAACCACCTACAAATGTACACACAGTTACATATGCAGACGACATCACCATTCTATCCACACATGTCAAACCACAACAGGCACAACAACAAGTACAAAAATATCTCCACGACATATACAACTGGACAAAACAGAACCAACTCACACTCAACGCAGACAAAACCACCACCACTCTGTTCACACCGGATCCGGCAGAATACAGCAACAGACTCACTTTACAAATAGATAACACCACCCTACCCACAGTCCGCGAACCCAAAATACTGGGATTAACATGGGACCCCAAACTCACCTTCTCAAAACACACACAACACACTCTAACCCGCGCCAAGCAATCAAACAAAATACTTAAAGCCTTAACAACCACTCACTGGGGAAAATCCAAAGAAACTATACTCACCACATACAAAGCAACCACACTCACACGCCTCGAATACGCAAACACTATATGGTCACCAACACTATCGGACACAAACAAGACAAAACTCCAGACCACACAGAACACAGCACTCAGAATAGCAACAGGATGCACACAAGACACAAACATACAACACTTGCATGAGGAAACAAAAACTCTCCCACTGAACACCCATCTAAAACTACACGCATCGCAAATCAGACAAAAAGCCCAACACCCAACCCACCCACTACACCCACTCACTCAACAACCACCACCACCCAGACAAAAGAAACAAACAATCTTCCACAACAACAACTAGACACACAACAAAGACACAGCACCACAGGACACCAACAACGACACCATAAAACAGAACATGAAAGACATACACACCCACTTTGTACAAACACACTTGGACACCAGACAACACAACAAAGTAATACATGCACCAGCACCAGAAATAGACCCATCAGAGCAAGACCTACCACACAGAACCAGACAACTCCTAGCACAACTCCGAACCAACAAATCACCAGCCCTCCACTCCTACCTACACAACATTACACCGGACACACACCCAACACCACTCTGTGCGCTATGCGGCACGCAAGTGCACGACACACAACACCTGTTCACCTGCACAAACATACCCACCACACTGACTCCGGAGGACCTCTGGCGAAACCCAAGCGGAGTGGCGGCCCTGCTCGCCCGCTGGGCGGCGGAGGGGGGTCTGGGGATCCGGGAGACGGAGTGAGGGCCCGGTCCCCCAATGTCGGGGCACGGGTGGGGTCGACAACAACAACAACAACAACATAAAAAAAGACTTCCCCTTTAAATATTCCTGCTGCATAATATATCTCCTTTCCTTTCGTAAAGGATGGTCAGAACCTTTCCTAAGCATTATTAAAATTTAGACGATCTTTGCTCCAGGTGCTACCGGCTCATCTCACTCGGTTAGGATAGGAAAGGAAAGTTCCTATGCCAAAATGATAATCCAAAAAGGGCCCCTGTTGGTGGATAATCAGGCCATGGGAGGTGTGAGTAAATTGTGAGGGGGTGTTGGCTGGAGCTAGAAATAATTTTGGTGTCTTGTCCCTGCAGTAGGTTCATTAAAAGAGCAACCAGTGTTTTCACCACCATGGTCGGATCTTACTCTGGAGGGTAACCCATACAGGCAGGTGGCTTGGACAAAATATTTCAACACCGTCAAAGCTGTGTTGTCTGTGCTCCAGTTGAAGGTACGTTATTAGCCTGGAATTCCCATCAATGCCGGCATGTGTCACAAACACCCACCTGTAAAACAAACATGAAAAGAATAATGATTAAATACAAGAAAACAATCAAGTTTCATATCTTGTTTGAAATATCATCTCGGTAGAGAAGGTATTGCTGTGCACTTAAGACTACATGGAGGCAATTTGGAGTTTGTGTAACTTGGATATACAAATGATAAAATTCAATTTAATCTGTGCTGTCCATACAATATGGCTTTCTAATGCTCCCACGAGTACAAATATAAGATGATCCCTTATTACCGAATGAGACGCATATGCCCATCTATGTGCCATAAACTATTGGGGAATGGCACATAGTATGTTCTTCTAGCCACAGTCTGGCTCCATCTCTGGGCTGCAGCAGCTGGCTCAATACGGTTGAGGATTTCTCGAACTCTTTTTCTTTGTACTACAATACCATCAGCACGCAGGTATGCCCTCATCATCTGCAACAGGTTCATAAAACAACACAATAAAGAAAGTACACTTTCACAATGAATATAATGATATATACATGAAGGGACAAGAGTATGTAGCAGAACACTTGCTTCCGAGCCTGATCTGGGAAATTGGCTGTGCAATCTTCTGACATGCTCTTCCAGGTCAACATCATGAATGGGAGTAAATCTATTTCTGGCTGAAATCTGAAAAAACTTCATTTTTTTATGCAGGTATGAAGAGGAACAACACAACATCTCAGTGATGGCTCTCACTGTAAAGCCCTGAGTGGGGAGCAGTTCAATTTGATCACTTGTAATGTCAAGTGCTGGTCTTCCTCGTCTACCTAAAGTATGGAAATAAAAGGATTAAGGAATTCAAGCAAACGAATCACTACGTGTTTTTTATATACTGTATACAGTACAGGCATATAGACACAGATGTACATAAAAGTATATGCAGCTTCAAAACCACGAGCAGCTATTTTCTCTAACCATTTTACTCAAGAAAAAAATAATTCAAACTTATAATTGAATAACTAAAAGATCACTAGTTATTGCTTAAAAGTGTACAGCCATTGCGTTACTTAATAGTCTACTGATTTGCAGGAAAACCACTGGTATAAAACGACGTTTGACAGGGTGATAGAAGGTAAGTCACAGCAAGTCGTCAGTAAAACCCGTGTGTAGTTTGAATAAAAATACATACGAAAAACCAATGACAAAAAATGGTAGCCATTTTACCTGTGTGCAAACGATGTGCCACATGGGAACAAACACGTCCACCATTAGGAGTGGGTCCCGCAATGATGACAGATCGGAGATCTATTGGACTTTGAATCAAACTTTGAATAGTATCAGCGCTAAACTGGTCACTAACTCTTCTTAAATTAGCAATTGAAATGTTTATCGCGCGTGCTTCACTTTCACCGGCAGACCCTTGATGACAGGCACTCTCTATTGCCCTGCACCTTCGCCGAATACGTCTCAGGACACTGTCCGCCATTGTTGTTTTAAAAAACTAAGTGGGCACAGAATTTCCAAAATCATGAGCCCTGACTGGTGGGATGACACTATTTTGAAACGTACAGCCAATAGGATACCGTTACATGTTTTCGTAATCATCCTTATTTGCATTTAATGCAAGTACAGTGTAATGTCACTAGCACTACAAGTGGGCACATTTATGGCCTTACATGTTCACTAGTAAGCGTCAAAATCATCTTACCAGTGAACTAGTGGGCACATTTATGGCCTTAAATGTTCAGTAGTAAGCGTCAAAATAATCTTATTAGTGAACTAGTGGGCGTTTTGCGGCTTACATGTTCACTAGTAAGCGTCAAAATGACCTTACTAGTGAACTAGTGAGCGTTTTGTGGCTTACATGTTCACTAGTAAGCGTCAAAATGACCTTACTAGTAAACTAGTGAGCGTTTTGTGGCTTACATGTTCACTAGTAAGCGTCAAAATGATCTTACTAGTGAACTATTGGGCGTTTTGTGGCTTACATGTTCACTAGTAAGCCTCAAAATGATCTTACTAGTGAACTAGTAGGCGATGTGTGGCTTACATGTCAACTAGTAAGCCTCAAAATGAACTTACTAGTGAACTAGTGGGCACATTTATGGCCTTACATGTTCACTAGTAAGCGTCAAAATGATCTTACTAGTGAACTAGTGGGCGTTTTGTGGCTTACATGTTCACTAGTAAGCGTCAGAATGACCTTACTAGTGAACTAGTGGGCGTTTTGTGGCTTACATGTTCACTAGTAAGCGTCAAAATGATCTTACTAGTGAACGAGTGAGCGTTTTGTGGCTGACATGTTCATAAATAAGCATCAAAATGATCTTACTAGGGAACTAGTGGGCGTTTTGTGGCTTACATGTTCACTAGTAAGCGTCAAAATTACCTTACTAGTGAACCAGTGAGCGTTTTGTGGTTTACATGTTCACTAGTAAGCGTCAAAATGACCTTACTAGTGAACTAGTGAGCGTTTTGTGGCTTACATGTTCACTAGTAAGCGTCAAAATGATCTTACTAGTGAACTAGTGGGCGTTCTGTGGCTTACATGTTCACTAGAAGCCTCAAAATTATCTTACTAGTGAACTAGCGGGCGTTTTGTGGCTTACATGTCAACTAGTAAGCCTCAAAATGATCTTACTAGTGAACTAGTGGGCACATTTATGGCCTTACATGTTCACTAGTAAGCGTCAAAATGACCTTACTAGTGAACTAGTGGGCAATATGGAATAAATACTCAAAGGGCTTGCCAGGCAAGCCCATTGAGTATTTAAAGGGTTCAAAGGGCTTGCCTGGCAAGCCCTTTGAGTATTTATTCATCCGTGATGGTATTGTAGACCAATGAGAGCACGTCCGACAGACACGTGGACTTCGGGCGGCCAATCATGATGCATTTCGAGCCAAGCCCCAACAAAAACGGAGGAGAAAACTTTCAGACGCTTTGAAAGCTTTTGGGGTACATATTACTCTTGCTGTTACACAAAATTTTGTTTTACGATTATTTTAGGCGGTAACGTTATGGTGTTAATGTCAAATACGTGGTCAATTTATCAAGATGAAGCCTGCTTAAAAATTTGCTCCAACAATTTTGGAGATGTGTCTGACTTTGACAGCAATGGCGGCAGTTCAACGCTGACAGTCGCAGTCGGGTGCAGATTTATTTCGGCAGGACTTTCTAAAATCTGCCGTTTGCTCTGACAGTTCTCTGTCTGACAGTCACATTTTGTCTTATTACTCACAAGCTAATTGACATTTAAAAAAAGAGTTAATGTTTGGAACACGATTTTGCTCTTACTGTTTGCTGCCTTAGTTCGTTTGAAATATTCGCTTCCTGCATTACATGAAGTACATTTTTTAATATTCACAAGACTGTAACTGTGCATTATAAATAATGTCACATTTGCACTATGTTTTACTGGATCTACAACTAAACTAGGTCCTCGTTTCTGGGAGAGTCCACAGCACCTCCTGTATCACAACCATTCTGCCGGCACACCTTCAGCAGCACGATGTTTCTAACGGGAGCTGGAGGGTTATCAGCTTCATTGAAGAACAGGAGGAGGAGAGGCACAACGTTTGTCATTTGTGATATGTTTTTAGACTTTTCTCCTAACTAAAAAAACTATGTTTTGTTAATTTCTTGATATTGTTCTTGTATTTAAATATTTTAACAATCAAATATTTTTCAACTGTGTTTTAGATATGAATTGTATGAAATAAATCAGTGAAGCCCCATTCAAATTCTACTCTATCTAATCTGCTCGATCACACTGCTGTCAACCTGCTGTACCTCCAAACTCCTTGGCTTACTCGCAGTTGGAGGGTTCCCCCCGAACGGGGGGACAAATCAAGGAACCAATCCCTGCACCCCGAACGGGGTGCCCTTACGGCCGTTTTTTTTTTTTTTTCGGCTAACCGCCCCCTGAACCTGGCAGGGTGGCGGGCGGACCTTTTGCTCCAGGCGGGGGACATAGAGACAAATCCGGGGCCCACACAGACACTCTCACGCACGCAACAAACACACACACAACAAACTACCTGGACATGCGACATTTGCACACAACAGATTACAAGAAGACAGACATCCTTCAGATGCAACCACCACACACCACACTGGGTACACAAACATTGCACAAACATAAACACTAGACAATACAACATAACATGGAAATGCAGACTACATCCCAAAACACCACCACGAACAACAACACATCGTAGGACACCAACAGGCAGCAGAGCACAAACAGACCAAAACAACACACTCGCCTCACCAACACTACCCTCAAACGCAACACGGACAGACAACTCCAACAGAGATACAACAAACACAAGACCACCCCCCCAAACCTGGACCTGCAATAGCTGCAATAGAATCATCACACGCAGACAAACCTCACTCAGATGCAACTCAACACACCCACACTGGATACAAAGACATTGCTCCGGCATCACCACCCGCCAATACACAAACACGTGGACATGCAGAACACACACGCAAACAACAAACACCCCAACACCACAACCCCCGAACAACCCACAAAGAACAACACCCACCAACAAAAACAACAAACACACACTGACCATACTACAAATAAACATCAACGGCATCCAAAACAAGAAAACAGAACTAGAAGAACTCGCCTCACAACAGCACGCAGACATCATCACCATACAAGAAACCAAACTAGAAAAACAACACAACACACCTCGTCTCACCAACTACACCAGCATTAGGAAAGACAGAGAACACAAGGGAGGAGGAGGACTGCTCACATACATTCACAAATCAGTCACATTCACTCCCATGAACATCCCCAACAACATTAACACCAACACTACAGAAATTCAAACCGTAAAGATTCACATAACCAACCACAAAAGACTACACATATGCAACATGTATATACCCCACAGAGATACCACCCGACCAGACCACGCCACAGAAGACACAGACATCACCAACACCTTCCAATACATAAACTCGCTGAACAACACCTTTCTAACCGCAGACATCAACGCTCACTCAACACAATGGCACTCTCCCTACGACGACCACAGAGGCACCCTCATTGCAGACATACTACAGAACTCCCAACAAATCACTCTAAACGCAAACACACCTACCAGAAAACCTACAAACATCAACCAACAACCAACATCACCGGACATCACAACAGCCAGCAACAGCATCACAAACAGAACAACATGGACCACAATACACGCACTCAGTTCAGACCACCTTCCTATCAAAATCACACACAACACGCGTGCTCCTTTCCGCCTACAACAGCACCTTCAAACTTACACAAATTACAGGAAAGCAGACTGGGAAGGATACACCTCTGAAATAGAATCAGCACTGGAGAACTTAACCATACCTGACAACATCCACACAGCCAACACCATGCTCACAAACCTCATACTTACAGCAGACAAACACCACATACCCCACGGAAAAATAAAAAGCAAATCACTTCTCCTACCACAACACATCAGAACACTCATCAGCCAAAGAAACGACATCAGACAACAAAACCACCAAGACCCACGCATCACAGACCTAAACAAAGAAATAGACACACAAATCCAAAAACACAAACAAGAGCTATGGAAAGAACACTTAACGGATGCATGGAACCACAGACACAAACAACACATACTCTGGAACACAGTAACAAGACTATCAAACAAAGAACAAAAAGCACCAGAAAACACCACAATACAGTTCGGACAACACACGGCAATATCCAACAAACAGAAAGCACGAGCATTCAACAAACAATTCACCAACATAATACAACACAAAACCAACAGAACATACAGACAACTACAACGCAAAATACGAAAACTCAACACCACGCCCATAACCATCACAGAACAACAAGTCAAACAAGCACTACAACGCTCCAAAAGCAACAACTCCACAGGCCCAGACAACATAAACATCAGACATCTGAAACACCTAGGCCCCAAAGCAATAACACTACTCACACACACTTACAACACATCACTCAACACCAACACCATCCCCGCAATATGGAAGACTGCAAAAATAATCCCAATACCAAAACCCAACAAAAACCACGCACTCGGCCCATCCTACAGACCAATAGCACTACTCAGCCCAATAGCCAAAACAATGGAAAAGGTAATACTACCCTTCATTACCAACAACACTCAACTACCCTCTCACCAACACGGCTTCCGAAAACAACACTCCACAACCACAGCACTACACCACATACACAACATCATAGCCACAGGTTTCAATCAACAAAAACCACCACAACGAACAGTTGCCATAGCCCTAGACATGTCCAAAGCCTTTGACACGGTAAACCTACACACACTCACAAACAAACTCAACAACACTAACACCCCAAACATCATCATCAAATACATCTTCAACTACATAAGGGGACGCAGACAATACACTCAATACCGGGGGGAAACATCAGAACACAGAAACACGAAAACGGGGGTACCACAGGGGGGAGTACTTTCACCAACACTATTCAACATATACATGGCAGACTTACCACAACCACCTCCAAATGTACACACAGTTACATATGCAGACGACATCACCATTCTATCCACACATGTCAAACCACAACAGGCACAACAACAAGTACAAAAATATCTCCACGACATATACAACTGGACAAAACAGAACCAACTCACACTCAACGCAGACAAAACCACCACCACTCTGTTCACACCGGATCCGGCAGAATACAGCAACAGACTCACTTTACAAATAGATAACATCACCCTACCCACAGTCCGCGAACCCAAAATACTGGGATTAACATGGGACCCCAAACTCACCTTCTCAAAACACACACAACACACTCTAACCCGCGCCAAGCAATCAAACAAAATACTTAAAGCCTTAACAACCACTCACTGGGGAAAATCCAAAGAAACTATACTCACCACATACAAAGCAACCACACTCACACGCCTCGAATACGCAAACACTATATGGTCACCAACACTATCGGACACAAACAAGACAAAACTCCAGACCACACAGAACACAGCACTCAGAATAGCAACAGGATGCACACAAGACACAAACATACAACACTTGCATGAGGAAACAAAAACTCTCCCACTGAACACCCATCTAAAACTACACGCATCGCAAATCAGACAAAAAGCCCAACACCCAACCCACCCACTACACCCACTCACTCAACAACCACCACCACCCAGACAAAAGAAACAAACAATCTTCCACAACAACAACTACACACACAACAAAGACACAGCACCACAGGACACCAACAACGACACCATAAAACAGAACATGAAAGACATACACACCCACTTTGTACAAACACACTTGGACACCAGACAACACAACAAAGTAATACATGCACCAGCACCAGAAATAGACCCATCAGAGCAAGACCTACCACACAGAACCAGACAACTCCTAGCACAACTCCGAACCAACAAATCACCAGCCCTCCACTCCTACCTACACAACATTACACCGGACACACACCCAACACCACTCTGTGCGCTATGCGGCACGCAAGTGCACGACACACAACACCTGTTCACCTGCACAAACATACCCACCACACTGACTCCGGAGGACCTCTGGCGAAACCCAAGCGGAGTGGCGGCCCTGCTCGCCCGCTGGGCGGCGGAGGGGGGTCTGGGGATCCGGGAGACGGAGTGAAGGCCCGGTCCCCCAATGTCGGGGCACGGGTGGGGTCGACAACAACAACAACAACATCAACCTGCTGTAAATAATGCCTCCATTCATGATTGTAGAAACCCCAGAACGGTAAACATGTGATTATTTTATTTTAAAATATAAGAAGCCTATGTTTTGCAATTGTGCTCATTTTCATTGTATTGCACGACAAATATAATAGATGAGCCGGTTTGGGGACATCATCAACCAAGCTGCTGCTCCAATTGCAATGCGATATATTGTCCTGCTCTCCTAAATTCGCATCTACACCACAAATAACATCCTAACTGATTTAGCAACAACTGAAAATTCACATCATTATTTAGGGAGTTGCATAACTGTTGCATTATATGGTGCCCTATTCATTTTATTTAGTATAGCATACATATATAAAAGTGGAAAGATACTGCAGAGCTGTGCCATTACTCTTTATCTCTGTGTACATAATAAATAAACATCACCTACAGATACATTGGTAAAAATTGCTTGATTCCTTCTGTATACTGTAGATATTACGCAAATGGCGGTAAATAATTGTGAAAGCTCAGAATCAGGTTTTAAAGGGTTAATTCTTTGCTGGGTGGAGCTCTTATCATGGAGCCAATAGGAGGTGTCCTCGGGTGGTGTCCGTCCCTCATTCAGCTCGGGTCCTCCACCAGAGGCCAGGAAGCCCGAGGGCCCCGCGCAGTACCCCCGCCGCTCCCAGCACCGCACACCTCCGGACCGAGATGTCCGACGCTGGTCCCGGGATCTGTCGCAACCACCCATCCAGTCCGGGGGTCACTGCCCCGAGCGCCCCGACCACCACAGGCACGACCGCCACCCCCACCCCCCAGGCCCTCCCCAGCCCCTCCCCGAGCCCCTGGTACCCCCCGAGCCCCCCATGCTCCCCACTCCCGATGCCTCCACCACCTGGGACCGCCACATCCACCACAACGGCCCTCCTCCGCCCCCCATCCACGACCACGACATCTGGCTGGCTCGCCACCACCATCCCGCCAGTCTGGATCCGGAAGTCCCACAGGATCCCCGCTCCGCCACCCTCCACCACCCTCGGAGGTGCCCCCCACTCCGACCCCGGGGCCCCCAGTCCACACTCCGCACAGATGCCTCGGCAGACCACGCCAGCCACCTGGCCATGGCGCTCCACGCAGGCCCCCCCTGCCAGCATCCCACACCCCGCAGCCACGTGCCGGATCGTCCCAGGCGCCTCCCCGCACAACCCACACCCCGGGTCCTGTCCGGCGCGGCACATCCGGGCCTCGACGGCTCCGGCGCCCAAGGCCCGCTCCTGAGCAGCCAGGATGAGCGCCCCTGCGCTGTCCCCCAGGCCAGTCCCCTCCAGCCACCGATAGGACTTCTTGAGATCAGCCACCTCAGCCACGGTCCGGTGGCACATCCCGCGTAGGGGCCCGCCCCACCACGATGGTCCCCCCCCCAGCGCCCGTCCCTCCGCTCCCCACTTGGGGCAAAAAATGAGCACATAACACCATCCAGTGTGGGTCCTTGGGCAAGAGCCTTCACGCTAATGCGTACCTCATACAATGATGAGAGACAATAAAATGAATGACATGCCAGCTCAGACGTCGCCCGGCCAAACAAGGTCTGCGTCAGGTGCTGGGGAACCAGAGCACCTTGATGAAAAATGGAGCAGAGATGGGCAAGATGCAATAACATGGCTCTGTTGGAATGCTACTACTCAAGCAAGCCTAGTCAGAGAGGTTACATGGAGAGAATGTGGGCTAAATGGTTACTTCGAAACCCACAGTCACGGGTGGCCACGAAACAACTCGTAACTCAGTGTTCCAACATCCACAAACGGCAACTGCTGTCACAACTTGAGATTGATGAGGTACAACGCAGGTTCCATGGTGAGGGGCCCCAGGCTGCCAGATCAGAGGAGGAGTTCATACCAGAGTGAATGCAGATGATGAGATTGGGAGGCCAGCCCCAATGAATGAAATGCTGAGCGAGGCAGCAACTGACCTGAAAGCTAAGATCATGGCAAGAATGAAAGCTGGGAAACCTAGAATCCGATTACAACGGCTATGTGAAGTACCACCTGAAAGTCTCTTGGAAAGTGTGAATTCAGCACTGAGGGCGATCCTTACCGTAACGATCACGGAAATGAACTGATATACGCTTCAGCATCAGTGATCCTTGAGATGCTTGGCTATAAGAGCAACCATGGAAGCCATGAGATACATTACCAACCATGGAAAAGACGGTTGGAGGCTAAGATCAAGGCGGCTCGGAAAGATGTGAGTCAATTGACTGAGGTCCAGAGAGGTGTGATGAAAAGGCCGATCCTGAGAGGTACATCCAGATGACCATATATGAAGCACTCGAAACAAAGGCTCCAAGCCTTGTCCAGCCGCCTAAAGCGGTACACGAAAGAGAATGAGGCCAGACGAATAAACAGGCTGTTTGCAACACAACCTGCGAAAGTGTACGCTCAGTGGCAGGGTCCTAACAACAGAGCTGATCCACCAAGACTGGAAACTGAAAGGTACTGGGGAGGCAGATGGGAGAAGGAGGTTGCACATAACAGCAGTGCACAATGGCTGGTCACCCAAAGAGAGGAGCACAGACACCTCCCTGAACAGAACCCAATTACCATAACAGTGGCAGACATAAAGGAAATAGTCTCAAATATGAAGAACTGGACAGCACCAGGCCCGGACATGGTCCACACTTACTGGCTAAAGAGACTCACAGCACTCCATGAGCGCCCAGCAGCACAAATGAACCAGCTGCCTAGGGATGGGACTCACCCAGGATGGCTAACCGAAGGGCGAACGATCCTTATCATGAAAGATCCCTCAAAGGGTGCAGTCGCATCCAACTATCGGCCAATAACCTGTCCCTCCACAATTTTGGAAGCTCATGTTGCGGCTAAGATAAGTGCACACATGGATCAATACATGAGCGAAGCACGGAAGGGCATTGGTAGAGATACCAGGGGAGCCAAACATCAGCTCCTGGTTGACAGAACAGTCGCACAAGACTGCAGGTCCCGATGTACCAACCTGTGCACAGCCTGGATTGATTAAAAGAAAGCCTATGACTCGATGCCACATACATGGATCACTGAATGCTTGGATGTGTATAAGGTGAACAGGACCCTAAGAGCCTTCGTTGCGAACTTGATGAGGATGTGGAAAACCACACTTGAAGCCAATGGCAAGCCACTTACCCAAGTGTCCATCAAATGTGGCATATACCAAGGTGATGCACTCTCCCCATTGCTGTTCTGCATAGGACTGAACTCCCCAAGCCAAGTAATCACCAAGACAGGCTATGGATACAGCCTCAGAAATGAAGCTACGATCAATCACCTCCTCTACATGGATGACATAAAGCTGTATGCTAAGAGTGAAAGGGACATAGACTCCCTGATCCACACAACCAGGATCTACAGCAGCGACATCGGGATGTGATAGTCGGATGGTGACTAAGAGAGGAACGGTAGTCCGGACTGAAGGGGTCTCACTCCCCGAAGGAACAATAGCAGACATTGAGGACAGCTACAAGTACCTCGGTGTACCACAAGCCAATGGCAACCTTGAACTGGCAACAAGGAAAGCGGCTGGGGACTAGTGAGTGTGAGAGTCACTGTCCAGGATGAAACATCCAAGCTCCATGAATACATCAAGGAGAAGGCTCCAACGGATGACGTACTCAGAGAATGTCTCAGACAATGGGCAACAGAGGATGAGGCGCTGGAAGAGGGACCATCATCGGAGGACAAGCCCCTACACGGGATGTACCACGGGACCATAACTGAAGTGGCCGATCTCAAGAATTCCCATCAGTGGCTAGAGAGGGCTGGCCTGAAGGACAGTACAGAGGCACTCATCCTGGCTGCTCAGGAGCAGGCCCTGAGCACTAGAGCCATTGAGGCCCAGATATACCACACCAGACAAGACCCAAGGTGTAGGTTGTGCAAAGAGGCACCTGAGACGATCTAACACATAACTGCAGGGTGTAAGGTGCTGGCAGGGAAAGCCTATATGGAACGCCATAACCAGGTGGCTGGCATAGTCTACCGAAACATCTGTGCGGAGTACGGACTGGAAACCCCAAGGTCAAAATGGGAAACACCTCCGAAGGTGGTGGAGAATGACAGAGCGAAGATCCTATGGGACTTCCAGATCCAGACTGACAAGATGGTAATGGCGAACCAACCAGATATCCTGATGATAGATAAAGGGCAGAGGAAAGCCGTTGTAGTGGATGTAGCGGTCCCAAGTGCTGGAAACATCAGAAAGAAGGAACACGAGAAACTCGAGAAATCCCAAGGGCTCAGAGAGGAGCTGGAGAGAGCCTGGAAGGTAAAGGGGACAGTCGTGCCTGTGGAGGTCGGAGCACTCGGGGCAGTGACCCCCAAACTAGATGATGAGTGGTTGCAACAGATCCCGGGAACAACATCGGACATCTCAGTCCAGAAATGTGCAGTGCTGGGAACGGCAAGGATACTGCGCAGAACCCTCAAGCTTCCTGGCCTCTGGTAGAGGACCCCAGCTGAATGAGGGATGGACACCACCTGAGGGGTGAGACGAGGATTTTTTTTTATAGATATACAGTAGATACACATTCACTCCCATGAACATCCCCAACAACATTAACACCAACACTACAGAAATTCAAACCGTAAAGATTCACATAACCAACCACAAAAGACTACACATATGCAACATGTATATACCCCCCAGAGATACCACCCGACCAGACCACGCCACAGAAGACACAGACATCACCAACACCTTCCAATACATAAACTCGCTGAACAACACCATTCTAACCGCAGACATCAACGCTCACTCAACACAATGGCACTCTCCCTACGACGACCACAGAGGCACCCACATTGCAGACATACTACAAAACTCCCAACAAATCACTCTAAACGCAAACACACCCACCAGAAAACCTACAAACATCAACCAACAACCAACATCACCGGACATCACAACAGCCAGCAACAGCATCACAAACAGAACAACATGGACCACAATACACAGACTCAGTTCAGACCACCTTCCTATCAAAATCACACACAACACGCGTGCTCCTTTCCGCCTACAACAACACCTTCAAACTTACACAAATTACAGGAAAGCAGACTGGGAAGGATACACCTCTGAAATAGAATCAGCACTGGAGAACATAACCATACCTGACAACATCCACACAGCCAACACCATGCTCACAAACCTCATACTTACAGCAGACAAACACCACATACCCCACGGAAAAATAAAAAGCAAATCACTTCTCCTACCACAACACATCAGAACACTCATCAGCCAAAGAAACGACATCAGACAACAAAACCACCAAGACCCACGCATCACAGACCTAAACAAAGAAATAGACACACAAATCCAAAAACACAAACAAGAGCTATGGAAAGAACACTTAACGGATGCATGGAACCACAGACACAAACAACACATACTCTGGAACACAGTAACAAGACTATCAAACAAAGAACAAAAAGCACCAGAAAACACCACAATACAGTTCGGACAACACACGGCAATATCCAACAAACAGAAAGCACGAGCATTCAACAAACAATTCACCAACATAATACAACACAAAACCAACAGAACATACAGACAACTACAACGCAAAATACGAAAACTCAACACCACGCCCATAACCATCACAGAACAACAAGTCAAACAAGCACTACAACGCTCCAAAAGCAACAACTCCACAGGCCCAGACAACATAAACATCAGACATCTGAAACACCTAGGCCCCAAAGCAATAACACTACTCACACACACTTACAACACATCACTCAACACCAACACCATCCCCGCAATATGGAAGACTGCAAAAATAATCCCAATACCAAAACCCAACAAAAACCACGCACTCGGCCCATCTTACAGACCAATAGCACTACTCAGCCCAATAGCCAAAACAATGGAAAAGGTAATACTACCCTTCATTACCAACAACACTCAACTACCCTCTCACCAACACGGCTTCCGAAAACAACACTCCACAACCACAGCACTACACCACATACACAACATCATAGCCACAGGTTTCAATCAACAAAAACCACCACAACGAACAGTTGCCATAGCCCTAGACATGTCCAAAGCCTTTGACACGGTAAACCTACACACACTCACAAACAAACTCAACAACACTAACACCCCAAACATCATCATCAAATACATCTTCAACTACATAAGGGGACGCAGACAATACACTCAATACCGGGGGGAAACATCAGAACACAGAAACACGAAAACGGGGGTACCACAGGGGGGAGTACTTTCACCAACACTATTCAACATATACATGGCAGACTTACCACAACCACCTCCAAATGTACACACAGTTACATATGCAGACGACATCACCATTCTATCCACACATGTCAAACCACAACAGGCACAACAACAAGTACAAAAATATCTCCACGACATATACAACTGGACAAAACAGAACCAACTCACACTCAACGCAGACAAAACCACCACCACTCTGTTCACACCGGATCCGGCAGAATACAGCAACAGGCTCACTTTACAAATAGATAACACCACCCTACCCACAGTCCGCGAACGCAAAATACTGGGATTAACATGGGACCCCAAACTCACCTTCTCAAAACACACACAACACACTCTAACCCGCGCCAAGCAATCAAACAAAATACTTAAAGCCTTAACAACCACTCACTGGGGAAAATCCAAAGAAACTATACTCACCACATACAAAGCAACCACACTCACACGCCTCGAATACGCAAACACTATATGGTCACCAACACTATCGGACACAAACAAGACAAAACTCCAGACCACACAGAACACCGCACTCAGAATAGCAACAGGATGCACACAAGACACAAACATACAACACTTGCATGAGGAAACAAAAACTCTCCCACTGAACACCCATCTAAAACTACACGCATCGCAAATCAGACAAAAAGCCCAACACCCAACCCACCCACTACACCCACTCACTCAACAACCACCACCACCCAGACAAAAGAAACAAACAATCTTCCACAACAACAACTACACACACAACAAAGACACAGCACCACAGGACACCAACAACGACACCATAAAACAGAACATGAAAGACATACACACCCACTTTGTACAAACACACTTGGACACCAGACAACACAACAAAGTAATACATGCACCAGCACCAGAAATAGACCCATCAGAGCAAGACCTACCACACAGAACCAGACAACTCCTAGCACAACTCCAAACCAACAAATCACCAGCCCTCCACTCCTACCTACACAACATTACACCGGACACACACCCAACACCACTCTGTGCGCTATGCGGCACGCAAGTGCACGACACACAACACCTGTTCACCTGCACAAACATACCCACCACACTGACTCCGGAGGACCTCTGGCGAAACCCAAGCGGAGTGGCGGCCCTGCTCGCCCGCTGGGCGGCGGAGGGGGGTCTGGGGATCCGGGAGACGGAGTGAGGGCCCGGTCCCCCAATGTCGGGGCACGGGTGGGGTCGACAACAACAACAACAACAACATAAAAAAAGACTTCCCCTTTTAAATATTCCTGCTGCATAATATATCTCCTTTCCTTTCGTAAAGGATGGTCAGAACCTTTCCTAAGCATTATTAAAATTTAGACGATCTTTGCTCCAGGTGCTACCGGCTCATCTCACTCGGTTAGGATAGGAAAGGAAAGTTCCTATGCCAAAATGATAATCCAAAAAGGGCCCCTGTTGGTGGATAATCAGGCCATGGGAGGTGTGAGTAAATTGTGAGGGGGTGTTGGCTGGAGCTAGAAATAATTTTGGTGTCTTGTCCCTGCAGTAGGTTCATTAAAAGAGCAACCAGTGTTTTCACCACCATGGTCGGATCTTACTCTGGAGGGTAACCCATACAGGCAGGTGGCTTGGACAAAATATTTCAACACCGTCAAAGCTGTGTTGTCTGTGCTCCAGTTGAAGGTACGTTATTAGCCTGGAATTCCCATCAATGCCGGCATGTGTCACAAACACCCACCTGTAAAACAAACATGAAAAGAATAATGATTAAATACAAGAAAACAATCAAGTTTCATATCTTGTTTGAAATATCATCTCGGTAGAGAAGGTATTGCTGTGCACTTAAGACTACATGGAGGCAATTTGGAGTTTGTGTAACTTGGATATACAAATGATAAAATTCAATTTAATCTGTGCTGTCCATACAATATGGCTTTCTAATGCTCCCACGAGTACAAATATAAGATGATCCCTTATTACCGAATGAGACGCATATGCCCATCTATGTGCCATAAACTATTGGGGAATGGCACATAGTATGTTCTTCTAGCCACAGTCTGGCTCCATCTCTGGGCTGCAGCAGCTGGCTCAATACGGTTGAGGATTTCTCAAACTCTTTTTCTTTGTACTACAATACCATCAGCACGCAGGTATGCCCTCATCATCTGCAACAGGTTCATAAAACAACACAATAAAGAAAGTACACTTTCACAATGAATATAATGATATATACATTAAGGGACAAGAGTATGTAGCAGAACACTTGCTTCCGAGCCTGATCTGGGAAATTGGCTGTGCAATCTTCTGACATGCTCTTCCAGGTCAACATCATGAATGGGAGTAAATCTATTTCTGGCTGAAATCTGAAAAAACTTCATTTTTTTTATGCAGGTATGAAGAGGAACAACACAACATCTCAGTGATGGCTCTCACTGTAAAGCCCTGAGTGGGGAGCAGTTCAATTTGATCACTTGTAATGTCAAGTGCTGGTCTTCCTCGTCTACCTAAAGTATGGAAATAAAAGGATTAAGGAATTCAAGCAAACGAATCACTACGTGTTTTTTATATACTGTATACAGTACAGGCATATAGACACAGATGTACATAAAAGTATATGCAGCTTCAAAACCACGAGCAGCTATTTTCTCTAACCATTTTACTCAAGAAAAAAATAATTCAAACTTATAATTGAATAACTAAAAGATCACTAGTTATTGCTTAAAAGTGTACAGCCATCGCGTTACTTAATAGTCTACTGATTTGCAGGAAAACCACTGGTATAAAACGACGTTTGACAGGGTGATAGAAGGTAAGTCACAGCAAGTCGTCAGTAAAACCCGTCTGTAGTTTGAATAAAAATACATACGAAAAACCAATGACAAAAAATGGTAGCCATTTTACCTGTGTGCAAACGATGTGCCACATGGGAACAAACACGTCCACCATTAGGAGTGGGTCCCGCAATGATGACAGATCGGAGATCTATTGGACTTTGAATCAAACTTTGAATAGTATCAGCGCTAAACTGGTCACTAACTCTTCTTAAATTAGCAATTGAAATGTTTATCGCGCGTGCTTCACTTTGACCGGCAGACCCTTGATGACAGGCACTCTCTATTGCCCTGCACCTTCGCCGAATACGTCTCAGGACACTGTCCGCCATTGTTGTTTTAAAAAACTAAGTGGGCACAGAATTTCCAAAATCATGAGCCCTGACTGGTGGGATGACACTATTTTGAAACGTACAGCCAATAGGATACCGTTACATGTTTTCGTAATCATCCTTATTTGCATTTAATGCAAGTACAGTGTAATGTCACTAGCACTACAAGTGGGCACATTTATGGCCTTACATGTTCACTAGTAAGCGTCAAAATCATCTTACCAGTGAACTAGTGGGCACATTTATGGCCTTAAATGTTCAGTAGTAAGCGTCAAAATAATCTTATTAGTGAACTAGTGGGCGTTTTGCGGCTTACATGTTCACTAGTAAGCGTCAAAATGACCTTACTAGTGAACTAGTGAGCGTTTTGTGGCTTACATGTTCACTAGTAAGCGTCAAAATGACCTTACTAGTAAACTACTGAGCGTTTTGTGGCTTACATGTTCACTAGTAAGCGTCAAAATGATCTTACTAGTGAACTATTGGGAGTTTTGTGGCTTACATGTTCACTAGTAAGCCTCAAAATGATCTTACTAGTGAACTAGTAGGCGATGTGTGGCTTACATGTCAACTAGTAAGCCTCAAAATGAACTTACTAGTGAACTAGTGGGCACATTTATGGCCTTACATGTTCACTAGTAAGCGTCAAAATGATCTTACTAGTGAACTAGTGGGCGTTTTGTGGCTTACATGTTCACTAGTAAGCGTCAAAATGACCTTACTAGTGAACTAGTGGGCGTTTTGTGGCTTACATGTTCACTAGTAAGCGTCAAAATGATCTTACTAGTGAACGAGTGAGCGTTTTGTGGCTGACATGTTCATAAATAAGCGTCAAAATGATCTTACTAGGGAACTAGTGGGCGTTTTGTGGCTTACATGTTCACTAGTAAGCCTCAAAATGATCTTACTAGTGAAGACATACTACAGAACTCCCAACAAATCACTCTAAACGCAAACACACCTACCAGAAAACCTACAAACATCAACCAACAACCAACATCACCGGACATCACAACAGCCAGCAACAGCATCACAAACAGAACAACATGGACCACAATACACGCACTCAGTTCAGACCACCTTCCTATCAAAATCACACACAACACGCGTGCTCCTTTCCGCCTACAACAACACCTTCAAACTTACACAAATTACAGGAAAGCAGACTGGGAAGGATACACCTCTGAAATAGAATCAGCACTGGAGAACTTAACCATACCTGACAACATCCACACAGCCAACACCATGCTCACAAACCTCATACTTACAGCAGACAAACACCACATACCCCACGGAAAAATAAAAAGCAAATCACTTCTCCTACCACAACACATCAGAACACTCATCAGCCAAAGAAACGACATCAGACAACAAAACCACCAAGACCCACGCATCACAGACCTAAACAAAGAAATAGACAAACAAATCCAAAAACACAAACAAGAGCTATGGAAAGAACACTTAACGGATGCATGGAACCACAGACACAAACAATACATACTCTGGAACACAGTAACAAGACTATCTAACAAAGAACAAAAAGCACCAGAAAACACCACAATACAGTTCGGACAACACACGGCAATATCCAACAAACAGAAAGCACGAGCATTCAACAAACAATTCACCAACATAATACAACACAAAACCAACAGAACATACAGACAACTACAACGCAAAATACGAAAACTCAACACCACGCCCATAACCATCACAGAACAACAAGTCAAACAAGCACTACAACGCTCCAAAAGCAACAACTCCACAGGCCCAGACAACATAAACATCAGACATCTGAAACACCTAGGCCCCAAAGCAATAACACTACTCACACACACTTACAACACATCACTCAACACCAACACCATCCCCGCAATATGGAAGACTGCAAAAATAATCCCAATACCAAAACCCAACAAAAACCACGCACTCGGCCCATCCTACAGACCAATAGCACTACTCAGCCCAATAGCCAAAACAATGGAAAAGGTAATACTACCCTTCATTACCAACAACACTCAACTACCCTCTCACCAACACGGCTTCCGAAAACAACACTCCACAACCACAGCACTACACCACATACACAACATCATAGCCACAGGTTTCAATCAACAAAAACCACCACAACGAACAGTTGCCATAGCCCTAGACATGTCCAAAGCCTTTGACACGGTAAACCTACACACACTCACAAACAAACTCAACAACACTAACACCCCAAACATCATCATCAAATACATCTTCAACTACATAAGGGGACGCAGACAATACACTCAATACCGGGGGGAAACATCAGAACACAGAAACACGAAAACGGGGGTACCACAGGGGGGAGTACTTTCACCAACACTATTCAACATATACATGGCAGACTTACCACAACCACCTCCAAATGTACACAGAGTTACATATGCAGACGACATCACCATTCTATCCACACATGTCAAACCACAACAGGCACAACAACAAGTACAAAAATATCTCCACGACATATACAACTGGACAAAACAGAACCAACTCACACTCAACGCAGACAAAACCACCACCACTCTGTTCACACCGGATCCGGCAGAATACAGCAACAGGCTCACTTTACAAATAGATAACACCACCCTACCCACAGTCCGCGAACGCAAAATACTGGGATTAACATGGGACCCCAAACTCACCTTCTCAAAACACACACAACACACTCTAACCCGCGCCAAGCAATCAAACAAAATACTTAAAGCCTTAACAACCACTCACTGGGGAAAATCCAAAGAAACTATACTCACCACATACAAAGCAACCACACTCACACGCCTCGAATACGCAAACACTATATGGTCACCAACACTATCGGACACAAACAAGACAAAACTCCAGACCACACAGAACACCGCACTCAGAATAGCAACAGGATGCACACAAGACACAAACATACAACACTTGCATGAGGAAACAAAAACTCTCCCACTGAACACCCATCTAAAACTACACGCATCGCAAATCAGACAAAAAGCCCAACACCCAACCCACCCACTACACCCACTCACTCAACAACCACCACCACCCAGACAAAAGAAACAAACAATCTTCCACAACAACAACTACACACACAACAAAGACACAGCACCACAGGACACCAACAACGACACCATAAAACAGAACATGAAAGACATACACACCCACTTTGTACAAACACACTTGGACACCAGACAACACAACAAAGTAATACATGCACCAGCACCAGAAATAGACCCATCAGAGCAAGACCTACCACACAGAACCAGACAACTCCTAGCACAACTCCGAACCAACAAATCACCAGCCCTCCACTCCTACCTACACAACATTACACCGGACACACACCCAACACCACTCTGTGCGCTATGCGGCACGCAAGTGCACGACACACAACACCTGTTCACCTGCACAAACATACCCACCACACTGACTCCGGAGGACCTCTGGCGAAACCCAAGCGGAGTGGCGGCCCTGCTCGCCCGCTGGGCGGAGGAGCGGGGTCTGGGGATCCGGGAGACGGAGTGAGGGCCCGGTCCCCCAATGTCGGGGCACGGGTGGGGTCGACAACAACAACAACAACAACATAAAAAAAGACTTCCCCTTTAAATATTCCTGCTGCATAATATATCTCCTTTCCTTTCGTAAAGGATGGTCAGAACCTTTCCTAAGCATTATTAAAATTTAGACGATCTTTGCTCCAGGTGCTACCGGCTCATCTCACTCGGTTAGGATAGGAAAGGAAAGTTCCTATGCCAAAATGATAATCCAAAAAGGGCCCCTGTTGGTGGATAATCAGGCCATGGGAGGTGTGAGTAAATTGTGAGGGGGTGTTGGCTGGAGCTAGAAATAATTTTGGTGTCTTGTCCCTGCAGTAGGTTCATTAAAAGAGCAACCAGTGTTTTCACCACCATGGTCGGATCTTACTCTGGAGGGTAACCCATACAGGCAGGTGGCTTGGACAAAATATTTCAACACCGTCAAAGCTGTGTTGTCTGTGCTCCAGTTGAAGGTACGTTATTAGCCTGGAATTCCCATCAATGCCGGCATGTGTCACAAACACCCACCTGTAAAACAAACATGAAAAGAATAATGATTAAATACAAGAAAACAATCAAGTTTCATATCTTGTTTGAAATATCATCTCGGTAGAGAAGGTATTGCTGTGCACTTAAGACTACATGGAGGCAATTTGGAGTTTGTGTAACTTGGATATACAAATGATAAAATTCAATTTAATCTGTGCTGTCCATACAATATGGCTTTCTAATGCTCCCACGAGTACAAATATAAGATGATCCCTTATTACCGAATGAGACGCATATGCCCATCTATGTGCCATAAACTATTGGGGAATGGCACATAGTATGTTCTTCTAGCCACAGTCTGGCTCCATCTCTGGGCTGCAGCAGCTGGCTCAATACGGTTGAGGATTTCTCAAACTCTTTTTCTTTGTACTACAATACCATCAGCACGCAGGTATGCCCTCATCATCTGCAACAGGTTCATAAAACAACACAATAAAGAAAGTACACTTTCACAATGAATATAATGATATATACATGAAGGGACAAGAGTATGTAGCAGAACACTTGCTTCCGAGCCTGATCTGGGAAATTGGCTGTGCAATCTTCTGACATGCTCTTCCAGGTCAACATCATGAATGGGAGTAAATCTATTTCTGGCTGAAATCTGAAAAAAACTTCATTTTTTTATGCAGGTATGAAGAGGAACAACACAACATCTCAGTGATGGCTCTCACTGTAAAGCCCTGAGTGGGGAGCAGTTCAATTTGATCACTTGTAATGTCAAGTGCTGGTCTTCCTCGTCTACCTAAAGTATGGAAATAAAAGGATTAAGGAATTCAAGCAAACGAATCACTACGTGTTTTTTATATACTGTATACAGTACAGGCATATAGACACAGATGTACATAAAAGTATATGCAGCTTCAAAACCACGAGCAGCTATTTTCTCTAACCATTTTACTCAAGAAAAAAATAATTCAAACTTATAATTGAATAACTAAAAGATCACTAGTTATTGCTTAAAAGTGTACAGCCATCGCGTTACTTAATAGTCTACTGATTTGCAGGAAAACCACTGGTATAAAACGACGTTTGACAGGGTGATAGAAGGTAAGTCACAGCAAGTCGTCAGTAAAACCCGTGTGTAGTTTGAATAAAAATACATACGAAAAACCAATGACAAAAAATGGTAGCCATTTTACCTGTGTGCAAACGATGTGCCACATGGGAACAAACACGTCCACCATTAGGAGTGGGTCCCGCAATGATGACAGATCGGAGATCTATTGGACTTTGAATCAAACTTTGAATAGTATCAGCGCTAAACTGGTCACTAACTCTTCTTAAATTAGCAATTGAAATGTTTATCGCGCGTGCTTCACTTTCACCGGCAGACCCTTGATGACAGGCACTCTCTATTGCCCTGCACCTTCGCCGAATACGTCTCAGGACACTGTCCGCCATTGTTGTTTTAAAAAACTAAGTGGGCACAGAATTTCCAAAATCATGAGCCCTGACTGGTGGGATGACACTATTTTGAAACGTACAGCCAATAGGATACCGTTACATGTTTTCGTAATCATCCTTATTTGCATTTAATGCAAGTACAGTGTAATGTCACTAGCACTACAAGTGGGCACATTTATGGCCTTACATGTTCACTAGTAAGCGTCAAAATCATCTTACCAGTGAACTAGTGGGCACATTTATGGCCTTAAATGTTCAGTAGTAAGCGTCAAAATAATCTTATTAGTGAACTAGTGGGCGTTTTGCGGCTTACATGTTCACTAGTAAGCGTCAAAATGACCTTACTAGTGAACTAGTGAGCGTTTTGTGGCTTACATGTTCACTAGTAAGCGTCAAAATGACCTTACTAGTAAACTAGTGAGCGTTTTGTGGCTTACATGTTCACTAGTAAGCGTCAAAATGATCTTACTAGTGAACTATTGGGCGTTTTGTGGCTTACATGTTCACTAGTAAGCCTCAAAATGATCTTACTAGTGAACTAGTAGGCGATGTGTGGCTTACATGTCAACTAGTAAGCCTCAAAATGAACTTACTAGTGAACTAGTGGGCACATTTATGGCCTTACATGTTCACTAGTAAGCGTCAAAATGATCTTACTAGTGAACTAGTGGGCGTTTTGTGGCTTACATGTGCACTAGTAAGCGTCAAAATGACCTTACTAGTGAACTAGTGGGCGTTTTGTGGCTTACATGTTCACTAGTAAGTGTCAAAATGATCTTACTAGTGAACGAGTGAGCGTTTTGTGGCTGACATGTTCATAAATAAGCGTCAAAATGATCTTACTAGGGAACTAGTGGGCGTTTTGTGGCTTACATGTTCACTAGTAAGCGTCAAAATTACCTTACTAGTGAACCAGTGAGCGTTTTGTGGCTTACATGTTCACTAGTAAGCGTCAAAATGACCTTACTAGTGAACTAGTGAGCGTTTTGTGGCTTACATGTTCACTAGTAAGCGTCAAAATGATCTTACTAGTGAACTAGTGGGCGTTCTGTGGCTTACATGTTCACTAGAAGCCTCAAAATTATCTTACTAGTGAACTAGCGGGCGTTTTGTGGCTTACATGTCAACTAGTAAGCCTCAAAATGATCTTACTAGTGAACTAGTGGGCACATTTATGGCCTTACATGTTCACTAGTAAGCGTCAAAATGACCTTACTAGTGAACTAGTGGGCAATATGGAATAAATACTCAAAGGGCTTGCCAGGCAAGCCCATTGAGTATTTAAAGGGTTCAAAGGGCTTGCCTGGCAAGCCCTTTGAGTATTTATTCATCCGTGATGGTATTGTAGACCAATGAGAGCACGTCCGACAGACACGTGGACTTCGGGCGGCCAATCATGATGCATTTCGAGCCAAGCCCCAACAAAAACGGAGGAGAAAACTTTCAGACGCTTTGAAAGCTTTTGGGGTACATATTACTCTTGTTGTTACACAAAATTTTGTTTTACGATTATTTTAGGCGGTAACGTTATGGTGTAAATGTCAAATACGTGGTCAATTTATCAAGATGAAGCCTGCTTAAAAATTTGCTCCAACAATTTTGGAGATGTGTCTGACTTTGACAGCAATGGCGGCAGTTCAACGCTGACAGTCGCAGTCGGGTGCAGATTTATTTCGGCAGGACTTTCTAAAATCTGCCGTTTGCTCTGACAGTTCTCTGTCTGACAGTCACATTTTGTCTTATTACTCACAAGCTAATTGACATTTAAAAAAAGAGTTAATGTTTGGAACACGATTTTGCTCTTACTGTTTGCTGCCTTAGTTCGTTTGAAATATTCGCTTCCTGCATTACATGAAGTACATTTTTTAATATTCACAAGACTGTAACTGTGCATTATAAATAATGTCACATTTGCACTATGTTTTACTGGATCTACAACTAAACTAGGTCCTCGTTTCTGGGAGAGTCCACAGCACCTCCTGTATCACAACCATTCTGCCGGCACACCTTCAGCAGCACGATGTTTCTAACGGGAGCTGGAGGGTGATCAGCTTCATTGAAGAACAGGAGGAGGAGAGGCACAACGTTTGTCATTTGTGATATGTTTTTAGACTTTTCTCCTAACTAAAAAAACTATGTTTTGTTAATTTCTTGATATAGTTCTTGTATTTAAATATTTTAACAATCAAATATTTTTCAACTGTGTTTTAGATATGAATTGTATGAAATAAATCAGTGAAGCCCCATTCAAATTCTACTCTATCTAATCTGCTCGATCACACTGCTGTCAACCTGCTGTACCTCCAAACTCCTTGGCTTACTCGCGGTTGGAGGGTTCCCCCCGAACGGGGGGACAAATCAAGGAACCAATCCCTGCACCCCGAACGGGGTGCCCTTACGGCCGTTTTTTTTTTTTTTTCGGCTAACCGCCCCCTGAACCTGGCAGGGTGGCGGGCGGACCTTTTGCTCCAGGCGGGGGACATAGAGACAAATCCGGGGCCCACACAGACACTCTCACGCACGCAACAAACACACACACAACAAACTACCTGGACATGCGACATTTGCACACAACAGATTACAAGAAGACAGACATCCTTCAGATGCAACCACCACACACCACACTGGGTACACAAACATTGCACAAACAAACACTAGACAATACAACATAACATGGAAATGCAGACTACATCCCAAAACACCACCACGAACAACAACACATCGTAGGACACCAACAGGCAGCAGAGCACAAACAGACCAAAACAACACACTCGCCTCACCAACACTACCCTCAAACGCAACACGGACAGACAACTCCAACAGAGATACAACAAACACAAGACCACCCCCCCAAACCTGGACCTGCAATAGCTGCAATAGAATCATCACACGCAGACAAACCTCACTCAGATGCAACTCAACACACCCACACTGGATACACAGACATTGCTCCGGCATCACCACCCGCCAATACACAAACACGTGGACATGCAGAACACACACGCAAACAACAAACACCCCAACACCACAACCCCCGAACAACCCACAAAGAACAACACCCACCAACAAAAACAACAAACACACACTGACCATACTACAAATAAACATCAACGGCATCCAAAACAAGAAAACAGAACTAGAAGAACTCGCCTCACAACAGCACGCAGACATCATCACCATACAAGAAACCAAACTAGAAAAACAACACAACACACCTCGTCTCACCAACTACACCAGCATTAGGAAAGACAGAGAACACAAGGGAGGAGGAGGACTGCTCACATACATTCACAAATCAGTCACATTCACTCCCATGAACATCCCCAACAACATTAACACCAACACTACAGAAATTCAAACCGTAAAGATTCACATAACCAACCACAAAAGACTACACATATGCAACATGTATATACCCCACAGAGATACCACCCGACCAGACCACGCCACAGAAGACACAGACATCACCAACACCTTCCAATACATAAACTCGCTGAACAACACCTTTCTAACCGCAGACATCAACGCTCACTCAACACAATGGCACTCTCCCTACGACGACCACAGAGGCACCCTCATTGCAGACATACTACAGAACTCCCAACAAATCACTCTAAACGCAAACACACCTACCAGAAAACCTACAAACATCAACCAACAACCAACATCACCGGACATCACAACAGCCAGCAACAGCATCACAAACAGAACAACATGGACCACAATACACGCACTCAGTTCAGACCACCTTCCTATCAAAATCACACACAACACGCGTGCTCCTTTCCGCCTACAACAGCACCTTCAAACTTACACAAATTACAGGAAAGCAGACTGGGAAGGATACACCTCTGAAATAGAATCAGCACTGGAGAACTTAACCATACCTGACAACATCCACACAGCCAACACCATGCTCACAAACCTCATACTTACAGCAGACAAACACCACATACCCCACGGAAAAATAAAAAGCAAATCACTTCTCCTACCACAACACATCAGAACACTCATCAGCCAAAGAAACGACATCAGACAACAAAACCACCAAGACCCACGCATCACAGACCTAAACAAAGAAATAGACACACAAATCCAAAAACACAAACAAGAGTTATGGAAAGAACACTTAACGGATGCATGGAACCACAGACACAAACAACACATACTCTGGAACACAGTAACAAGACTATCAAACAAAGAACAAAAAGCACCAGAAAACACCACAATACAGTTCGGACAACACACGGCAATATCCAACAAACAGAAAGCACGAGCATTCAACAAACAATTCACCAACATAATACAACACAAAACCAACAGAACATACAGACAACTACAACGCAAAATACGAAAACTCAACACCACGCCCATAACCATCACAGAACAACAAGTCAAACAAGCACTACAACGCTCCAAAAGCAACAACTCCACAAGCCCAGACAACATAAACATCAGACATCTGAAACACCTAGGCCCCAAAGCAATAACACTACTCACACACACTTACAACACATCACTCAACACCAACACCATCCCCGCAATATGGAAGACTGCAAAAATAATCCCAATACCAAAACCCAACAAAAACCACGCACTCGGCCCATCTTACAGACCAATAGCACTACTCAGCCCAATAGCCAAAACAATGGAAAAGGTAATACTACCCTTCATTACCAACAACACTCAACTACCCTCTCACCAACACGGCTTCCGAAAACAACACTCCACAACCACAGCACTACACCACATACACAACATCATAGCCACAGGTTTCAATCAACAAAAACCACCACAACGAACAGTTGCCATAGCCCTAGACATGTCCAAAGCCTTTGACACGGTAAACCTACACACACTCACAAACAAACTCAACAACACTAACACCCCAAACATCATCATCAAATACATCTTCAACTACATAAGGGGACGCAGACAATACACTCAATACCGGGGGGAAACATCAGAACACAGAAACACGAAAACGGGGGTACCACAGGGGGGAGTACTTTCACCAACACTATTCAACATATACATGGCAGACTTACCACAACCACCTACAAATGTACACACAGTTACATATGCAGACGACATCACCATTCTATCCACACATGTCAAACCACAACAGGCACAACAACAAGTACAAAAATATCTCCACGACATATACAACTGGACAAAACAGAACCAACTCACACTCAACGCAGACAAAACCACCACCACTCTGTTCACACCGGATCCGGCAGAATACAGCAACAGACTCACTTAAAAAATAGATAACACCACCCTACCCACAGTCCGCGAACCCAAAATACTGGGATTAACATGGGACCCCAAACTCACCTTCTCAAAACACACACAACACACTCTAACCCGCGCCAAGCAATCAAACAAAATACTTAAAGCCTTAACAACCACTCACTGGGGAAAATCCAAAGAAACTATACTCACCACATACAAAGCAACCACACTCACACGCCTCGAATACGCAAACACTATATGGTCACCAACACTATCGGACACAAACAAGACAAAACTCCAGACCACACAGAACACAGCACTCAGAATAGCAACAGGATGCACACAAGACACAAACATACAACACTTGCATGAGGAAACAAAAACTCTCCCACTGAACACCCATCTAAAACTACACGCATCGCAAATCAGACAAAAAGCCCAACACCCAACCCACCCACTACACCCACTCACTCAACAACCACCACCACCCAGACAAAAGAAACAAACAATCTTCCACAACAACAACTAGACACACAACAAAGACACAGCACCACAGGACACCAACAACGACACCATAAAACAGAACATGAAAGACATACACACCCACTTTGTACAAACACACTTGGACACCAGACAACACAACAAAGTAATACATGCACCAGCACCAGAAATAGACCCATCAGAGCAAGACCTACCACACAGAACCAGACAACTCCTAGCACAACTCCGAACCAACAAATCACCAGCCCTCCACTCCTACCTACACAACATTACACCGGACACACACCCAACACCACTCTGTGCGCTATGCGGCACGCAAGTGCACGACACACAACACCTGTTCACCTGCACAAACATACCCACCACACTGACTCCGGAGGACCTCTGGCGAAACCCAAGCGGAGTGGCGGCCCTGCTCGCCCGCTGGGCGGCGGAGGGGGGTCTGGGGATCCGGGAGACGGAGTGAGGGCCCGGTCCCCCAATGTCGGGGCACGGGTGGGGTCGACAACAACAACAACAACAACATAAAAAAAGACTTCCCCTTTAAATATTCCTGCTGCATAATATATCTCCTTTCCTTTCGTAAAGGATGGTCAGAACCTTTCCTAAGCATTATTAAAATTTAGACGATCTTTGCTCCAGGTGCTACCGGCTCATCTCACTCGGTTAGGATAGGAAAGGAAAGTTCCTATGCCAAAATGATAATCCAAAAAGGGCCCCTGTTGGTGGATAATCAGGCCATGGGAGGTGTGAGTAAATTGTGAGGGGGTGTTGGCTGGAGCTAGAAATAATTTTGGTGTCTTGTCCCTGCAGTAGGTTCATTAAAAGAGCAACCAGTGTTTTCACCACCATGGTCGGATCTTACTCTGGAGGGTAACCCATACAGGCAGGTGGCTTGGACAAAATATTTCAACACCGTCAAAGCTGTGTTGTCTGTGCTCCAGTTGAAGGTACGTTATTAGCCTGGAATTCCCATCAATGCCGGCATGTGTCACAAACACCCACCTGTAAAACAAACATGAAAAGAATAATGATTAAATACAAGAAAACAATCAAGTTTCATATCTTGTTTGAAATATCATCTCGGTAGAGAAGGTATTGCTGTGCACTTAAGACTACATGGAGGCAATTTGGAGTTTGTGTAACTTGGATATACAAATGATAAAATTCAATTTAATCTGTGCTGTCCATACAATATGGCTTTCTAATGCTCCCACGAGTACAAATATAAGATGATCCCTTATTACCGAATGAGACGCATATGCCCATCTATGTGCCATAAACTATTGGGGAATGGCACATAGTATGTTCTTCTAGCCACAGTCTGGCTCCATCTCTGGGCTGCAGCAGCTGGCTCAATACGGTTGAGGATTTCTCAAACTCTTTTTCTTTGTACTACAATACCATCAGCACGCAGGTATGCCCTCATCATCTGCAACAGGTTCATAAAACAACACAATAAAGAAAGTACACTTTCACAATGAATATAATGATATATACATGAAGGGACAAGAGTATGTAGCAGAACACTTGCTTCCGAGCCTGATCTGGGAAATTGGCTGTGCAATCTTCTGACATGCTCTTCCAGGTCAACATCATGAATGGGAGTAAATCTATTTCTGGCTGAAATCTGAAAAAACTTCATTTTTTTATGCAGGTATGAAGAGGAACAACACAACATCTCAGTGATGGCTCTCACTGTAAAGCCCTGAGTGGGGAGCAGTTCAATTTGATCACTTGTAATGTCAAGTGCTGGTCTTCCTCGTCTACCTAAAGTATGGAAATAAAAGGATTAAGGAATTCAAGCAAACGAATCACTACGTGTTTTTTATATACTGTATACAGTACAGGCATATAGACACAGATGTACATAAAAGTATATGCAGCTTCAAAACCACGAGCAGCTATTTTCTCTAACCATTTTACTCAAGAAAAAAATAATTCAAACTTATAATTGAATAACTAAAAGATCACTAGTTATTGCTTAAAAGTGTACAGCCATTGCGTTACTTAATAGTCTACTGATTTGCAGGAAAACCACTGGTATAAAACGACGTTTGACAGGGTGATAGAAGGTAAGTCACAGCAAGTCGTCAGTAAAACCCGTGTGTAGTTTGAATAAAAATACATACGAAAAACCAATGACAAAAAATGGTAGCCATTTTACCTGTGTGCAAACGATGTGCCACATGGGAACAAACACGTCCACCATTAGGAGTGGGTCCCGCAATGATGACAGATCGGAGATCTATTGGACTTTGAATCAAACTTTGAATAGTATCAGCGCTAAACTGGTCACTAACTCTTCTTAAATTAGCAATTGAAATGTTTATCGCGCGTGCTTCACTTTCACCGGCAGACCCTTGATGACAGGCACTCTCTATTGCCCTGCACCTTCGCCGAATACGTCTCAGGACACTGTCCGCCATTGTTGTTTTAAAAAACTAAGTGGGCACAGAATTTCCAAAATCATGAGCCCTGACTGGTGGGATGACACTATTTTGAAACGTACAGCCAATAGGATACCGTTACATGTTTTCGTAATCATCCTTATTTGCATTTAATGCAAGTACAGTGTAATGTCACTAGCACTACAAGTGGGCACATTTATGGCCTTACATGTTCACTAGTAAGCGTCAAAATCATCTTACCAGTGAACTAGTGGGCACATTTATGGCCTTAAATGTTCAGTAGTAAGCGTCAAAATAATCTTATTAGTGAACTAGTGGGCGTTTTGCGGCTTACATGTTCACTAGTAAGCGTCAAAATGACCTTACTAGTGAACTAGTGAGCGTTTTGTGGCTTACATGTTCACTAGTAAGCGTCAAAATGACCTTACTAGTAAACTAGTGAGCGTTTTGTGGCTTACATGTTCACTAGTAAGCGTCAAAATGATCTTACTAGTGAACTATTGGGCGTTTTGTGGCTTACATGTTCACTAGTAAGCCTCAAAATGATCTTACTAGTGAACTAGTAGGCGATGTGTGGCTTACATGTCAACTAGTAAGCCTCAAAATGAACTTACTAGTGAACTAGTGGGCACATTTATGGCCTTACATGTTCACTAGTAAGCGTCAAAATGATCTTACTAGTGAACTAGTGGGCGTTTTGTGGCTTACATGTTCACTAGTAAGCGTCAGAATGACCTTACTAGTGAACTAGTGGGCGTTTTGTGGCTTACATGTTCACTAGTAAGCGTCAAAATGATCTTACTAGTGAACGAGTGAGCGTTTTGTGGCTGACATGTTCATAAATAAGCATCAAAATGATCTTACTAGGGAACTAGTGGGCGTTTTGTGGCTTACATGTTCACTAGTAAGCGTCAAAATTACCTTACTAGTGAACCAGTGAGCGTTTTGTGGTTTACATGTTCACTAGTAAGCGTCAAAATGACCTTACTAGTGAACTAGTGAGCGTTTTGTGGCTTACATGTTCACTAGTAAGCGTCAAAATGATCTTACTAGTGAACTAGTGGGCGTTCTGTGGCTTACATGTTCACTAGAAGCCTCAAAATTATCTTACTAGTGAACTAGCGGGCGTTTTGTGGCTTACATGTCAACTAGTAAGCCTCAAAATGATCTTACTAGTGAACTAGTGGGCACATTTATGGCCTTACATGTTCACTAGTAAGCGTCAAAATGACCTTACTAGTGAACTAGTGGGCAATATGGAATAAATACTCAAAGGGCTTGCCAGGCAAGCCCATTGAGTATTTAAAGGGTTCAAAGGGCTTGCCTGGCAAGCCCTTTGAGTATTTATTCATCCGTGATGGTATTGTAGACCAATGAGAGCACGTCCGACAGACACGTGGACTTCGGGCGGCCAATCATGATGCATTTCGAGCCAAGCCCCAACAAAAACGGAGGAGAAAACTTTCAGACGCTTTGAAAGCTTTTGGGGTACATATTACTCTTGCTGTTACACAAAATTTTGTTTTACGATTATTTTAGGCGGTAACGTTATGGTGTTAATGTCAAATACGTGGTCAATTTATCAAGATGAAGCCTGCTTAAAAATTTGCTCCAACAATTTTGGAGATGTGTCTGACTTTGACAGCAATGGCGGCAGTTCAACGCTGACAGTCGCAGTCGGGTGCAGATTTATTTCGGCAGGACTTTCTAAAATCTGCCGTTTGCTCTGACAGTTCTCTGTCTGACAGTCACATTTTGTCTTATTACTCACAAGCTAATTGACATTTAAAAAAAGAGTTAATGTTTGGAACACGATTTTGCTCTTACTGTTTGCTGCCTTAGTTCGTTTGAAATATTCGCTTCCTGCATTACATGAAGTACATTTTTTAATATTCACAAGACTGTAACTGTGCATTATAAATAATGTCACATTTGCACTATGTTTTACTGGATCTACAACTAAACTAGGTCCTCGTTTCTGGGAGAGTCCACAGCACCTCCTGTATCACAACCATTCTGCCGGCACACCTTCAGCAGCACGATGTTTCTAACGGGAGCTGGAGGGTTATCAGCTTCATTGAAGAACAGGAGGAGGAGAGGCACAACGTTTGTCATTTGTGATATGTTTTTAGACTTTTCTCCTAACTAAAAAAACTATGTTTTGTTAATTTCTTGATATTGTTCTTGTATTTAAATATTTTAACAATCAAATATTTTTCAACTGTGTTTTAGATATGAATTGTATGAAATAAATCAGTGAAGCCCCATTCAAATTCTACTCTATCTAATCTGCTCGATCACACTGCTGTCAACCTGCTGTACCTCCAAACTCCTTGGCTTACTCGCAGTTGGAGGGTTCCCCCCGAACGGGGGGACAAATCAAGGAACCAATCCCTGCACCCCGAACGGGGTGCCCTTACGGCCGTTTTTTTTTTTTTTTCGGCTAACCGCCCCCTGAACCTGGCAGGGTGGCGGGCGGACCTTTTGCTCCAGGCGGGGGACATAGAGACAAATCCGGGGCCCACACAGACACTCTCACGCACGCAACAAACACACACACAACAAACTACCTGGACATGCGACATTTGCACACAACAGATTACAAGAAGACAGACATCCTTCAGATGCAACCACCACACACCACACTGGGTACACAAACATTGCACAAACATAAACACTAGACAATACAACATAACATGGAAATGCAGACTACATCCCAAAACACCACCACGAACAACAACACATCGTAGGACACCAACAGGCAGCAGAGCACAAACAGACCAAAACAACACACTCGCCTCACCAACACTACCCTCAAACGCAACACGGACAGACAACTCCAACAGAGATACAACAAACACAAGACCACCCCCCCAAACCTGGACCTGCAATAGCTGCAATAGAATCATCACACGCAGACAAACCTCACTCAGATGCAACTCAACACACCCACACTGGATACACAGACATTGCTCCGGCATCACCAACCGCCAATACACAAACACGTGGACATGCAGAACACACACGCAAACAACAAACACCCCAACACCACAACCCCCGAACAACCCACAAAGAACAACACCCACCAACAAAAACAACAAACACACACTGACCATACTACAAATAAACATCAACGGCATCCAAAACAAGAAAACAGAACTAGAAGAACTCGCCTCACAACAGCACGCAGACATCATCACCATACAAGAAACCAAACTAGAAAAACAACACAACACACCTCGTCTCACCAACTACACCAGCATTAGGAAAGACAGAGAACACAAGGGAGGAGGAGGACTGCTCACATACATTCACAAATCAGTCACATTCACTCCCATGAACATCCCCAACAACATTAACACCAACACTACAGAAATTCAAACCGTAAAGATTCACATAACCAACCACAAAAGACTACACATATGCAACATGTATATACCCCACAGAGATACCACCCGACCAGACCACGCCACAGAAGACACAGACATCACCAACACCTTCCAATACATAAACTCGCTGAACAACACCTTTCTAACCGCAGACATCAACGCTCACTCAACACAATGGCACTCTCCCTACGACGACCACAGAGGCACCCTCATTGCAGACATACTACAGAACTCCCAACAAATCACTCTAAACGCAAACACACCTACCAGAAAACCTACAAACATCAACCAACAACCAACATCACCGGACATCACAACAGCCAGCAACAGCATCACAAACAGAACAACATGGACCACAATACACGCACTCAGTTCAGACCACCTTCCTATCAAAATCACACACAACACGCGTGCTCCTTTCCGCCTACAACAGCACCTTCAAACTTACACAAATTACAGGAAAGCAGACTGGGAAGGATACACCTCTGAAATAGAATCAGCACTGGAGAACTTAACCATACCTGACAACATCCACACAGCCAACACCATGCTCACAAACCTCATACTTACAGCAGACAAACACCACATACCCCACGGAAAAATAAAAAGCAAATCACTTCTCCTACCACAACACATCAGAACACTCATCAGCCAAAGAAACGACATCAGACAACAAAACCACCAAGACCCACGCATCACAGACCTAAACAAAGAAATAGACACACAAATCCAAAAACACAAACAAGAGCTATGGAAAGAACACTTAACGGATGCATGGAACCACAGACACAAACAACACATACTCTGGAACACAGTAACAAGACTATCAAACAAAGAACAAAATGCACCAGAAAACACCACAATACAGTTCGGACAACACACGGCAATATCCAACAAACAGAAAGCACGAGCATTCAACAAACAATTCACCAACATAATACAACACAAAACCAACAGAACATACAGACAACTACAACGCAAAATACGAAAACTCAACACCACGCCCATAACCATCACAGAACAACAAGTCAAACAAGCACTACAACGCTCCAAAAGCAACAACTCCACAGGCCCAGACAACATAAACATCAGACATCTGAAACACCTAGGCCCCAAAGCAATAACACTACTCACACACACTTACAACACATCACTCAACACCAACACCATCCCCGCAATATGGAAGACTGCAAAAATAATCCCAATACCAAAACCCAACAAAAACCACGCACTCGGCCCATCCTACAGACCAATAGCACTACTCAGCCCAATAGCCAAAACAATGGAAAAGGTAATACTACCCTTCATTACCAACAACACTCAACTACCCTCTCACCAACACGGCTTCCGAAAACAACACTCCACAACCACAGCACTACACCACATACACAACATCATAGCCACAGGTTTCAATCAACAAAAACCACCACAACGAACAGTTGCCATAGCCCTAGACATGTCCAAAGCCTTTGACACGGTAAACCTACACACACTCACAAACAAACTCAACAACACTAACACCCCAAACATCATCATCAAATACATCTTCAACTACATAAGGGGACGCAGACAATACACTCAATACCGGGGGGAAACATCAGAACACAGAAACACGAAAACGGGGGTACCACAGGGGGGAGTACTTTCACCAACACTATTCAACATATACATGGCAGACTTACCACAACCACCTCCAAATGTACACACAGTTACATATGCAGACGACATCACCATTCTATCCACACATGTCAAACCACAACAGGCACAACAACAAGTACAAAAATATCTCCACGACATATACAACTGGACAAAACAGAACCAACTCACACTCAACGCAGACAAAACCACCACCACTCTGTTCACACCGGATCCGGCAGAATACAGCAACAGACTCACTTTACAAATAGATAACACCACCCTACCCACAGTCCGCGAACCCAAAATACTGGGATTAACATGGGACCCCAAACTCACCTTCTCAAAACACACACAACACACTCTAACCCGCGCCAAGCAATCAAACAAAATACTTAAAGCCTTAACAACCACTCACTGGGGAAAATCCAAAGAAACTATACTCACCACATACAAAGCAACCACACTCACACGCCTCGAATACGCAAACACTATATGGTCACCAACACTATCGGACACAAACAAGACAAAACTCCAGACCACACAGAACACAGCACTCAGAATAGCAACAGGATGCACACAAGACACAAACATACAACACTTGCATGAGGAAACAAAAACTCTCCCACTGAACACCCATCTAAAACTACACGCATCGCAAATCAGACAAAAAGCCCAACACCCAACCCACCCACTACACCCACTCACTCAACAACCACCACCACCCAGACAAAAGAAACAAACAATCTTCCACAACAACAACTACACACACAACAAAGACACAGCACCACAGGACACCAACAACGACACCATAAAACAGAACATGAAAGACATACACACCCACTTTGTACAAACACACTTGGACACCAGACAACACAACAAAGTAATACATGCACCAGCACCAGAAATAGACCCATCAGAGCAAGACCTACCACACAGAACCAGACAACTCCTAGCACAACTCCGAACCAACAAATCACCAGCCCTCCACTCCTACCTACACAACATTACACCGGACACACACCCAACACCACTCTGTGCGCTATGCGGCACGCAAGTGCACGACACACAACACCTGTTCACCTGCACAAACATACCCACCACACTGACTCCGGAGGACCTCTGGCGAAACCCAAGCGGAGTGGCGGCCCTGCTCGCCCGCTGGGCGGCGGAGGGGGGTCTGGGGATCCGGGAGACGGAGTGAAGGCCCGGTCCCCCAATGTCGGGGCACGGGTGGGGTCGACAACAACAACAACAACATCAACCTGCTGTAAATAATGCCTCCATTCATGATTGTAGAAACCCCAGAACGGTAAACATGTGATTATTTTATTTTAAAATATAAGAAGCCTATGTTTTGCAATTGTGCTCATTTTCATTGTATTGCACGACAAATATAATAGATGAGCCGGTTTGGGGACATCATCAACCAAGCTGCTGCTCCAATTGCAATGCGATATATTGTCCTGCTCTCCTAAATTCGCATCTACACCACAAATTATAACATCCTAACTGATTTAGCAACAACTGAAAATTCACATCATTATTTAGGGAGTTGCATAACTGTTGCATTATATGGTGCCCTATTCATTTTATTTAGTATAGCATACATATATAAAAGTGGAAAGATACTGCAGAGCTGTGCCATTACTCTTTATCTCTGTGTACATAATAAATAAACATCACCTACAGATACATTGGTAAAAATTGCTTGATTCCTTCTGTATACTGTAGATATTACGCAAATGGCGGTAAATAATTGTGAAAGCTCAGAATCAGGTTTTAAAGGGTTAATTCTTTGCTGGGTGGAGCTCTTATCATGGAGCCAATAGGAGGTGTCCTCGGGTGGTGTCCGTCCCTCATTCAGCTCGGGTCCTCCACCAGAGGCCAGGAAGCCCGAGGGCCCCGCGCAGTACCCCCGCCGCTCCCAGCACCGCACACCTCCGGACCGAGATGTCCGACGCTGGTCCCGGGATCTGTCGCAACCACCCATCCAGTCCGGGGGTCACTGCCCCGAGCGCCCCGACCACCACAGGCACGACCGCCACCCCCACCCCCCAGGCCCTCCCCAGCCCCTCCCCGAGCCCCTGGTACCCCCCGAGCCCCCCATGCTCCCCACTCCCGATGCCTCCACCACCTGGGACCGCCACATCCACCACAACGGCCCTCCTCCGCCCCCCATCCACGACCACGACATCTGGCTGGCTCGCCACCACCATCCCGCCAGTCTGGATCCGGAAGTCCCACAGGATCCCCGCTCCGCCACCCTCCACCACCCTCGGAGGTGCCCCCCACTCCGACCCCGGGGCCCCCAGTCCACACTCCGCACAGATGCCTCGGCAGACCACGCCAGCCACCTGGCCATGGCGCTCCACGCAGGCCCCCCCTGCCAGCATCCCACACCCCGCAGCCACGTGCCGGATCGTCCCAGGCGCCTCCCCGCACAACCCACACCCCGGGTCCTGTCCGGCGCGGCACATCCGGGCCTCGACGGCTCCGGCGCCCAAGGCCCGCTCCTGAGCAGCCAGGATGAGCGCCCCTGCGCTGTCCCCCAGGCCAGTCCCCTCCAGCCACCGATAGGACTTCTTGAGATCAGCCACCTCAGCCACGGTCCGGTGGCACATCCCGCGTAGGGGCCCGCCCCACCACGATGGTCCCCCCCCCAGCGCCCGTCCCTCCGCTCCCCACTTGGGGCAAAAAATGAGCACATAACACCATCCAGTGTGGGTCCTTGGGCAAGAGCCTTCACGCTAATGCGTACCTCATACAATGATGAGAGACAATAAAATGAATGACATGCCAGCTCAGACGTCGCCCGGCCAAACAAGGTCTGCGTCAGGTGCTGGGGAACCAGAGCACCTTGATGAAAAATGGAGCAGAGATGGGCAAGATGCAATAACATGGCTCTGTTGGAATGCTACTACTCAAGCAAGCCTAGTCAGAGAGGTTACATGGAGAGAATGTGGGCTAAATGGTTACTTCGAAACCCACAGTCACGGGTGGCCACGAAACAACTCGTAACTCAGTGTTCCAACATCCACAAACGGCAACTGCTGTCACAACTTGAGATTGATGAGGTACAACGCAGGTTCCATGGTGAGGGGCCCCAGGCTGCCAGATCAGAGGAGGAGTTCATACCAGAGTGAATGCAGATGATGAGATTGGGAGGCCAGCCCCAATGAATGAAATGCTGAGCGAGGCAGCAACTGACCTGAAAGCTAAGATCATGGCAAGAATGAAAGCTGGGAAACCTAGAATCCGATTACAACGGCTATGTGAAGTACCACCTGAAAGTCTCTTGGAAAGTGTGAATTCAGCACTGAGGGCGATCCTTACCGTAACGATCACGGAAATGAACTGATATACGCTTCAGCATCAGTGATCCTTGAGATGCTTGGCTATAAGAGCAACCATGGAAGCCATGAGATACATTACCGACCATGGAAAAGACGGTTGGAGGCTAAGATCAAGGCGGCTCGGAAAGATGTGAGTCAATTGACTGAGGTCCAGAGAGGTGTGATGAAAAGGCCGATCCTGAGAGGTACATCCAGATGACCATATATGAAGCACTCGAAACAAAGGCTCCAAGCCTTGTCCAGCCGCCTAAAGCGGTACACGAAAGAGAATGAGGCCAGACGAATAAACAGGCTGTTTGCAACACAACCTGCGAAAGTGTACGCTCAGTGGCAGGGTCCTAACAACAGAGCTGATCCACCAAGACTGGAAACTGAAAGGTACTGGGGAGGCAGATGGGAGAAGGAGGTTGCACATAACAGCAGTGCACAATGGCTGGTCACCCAAAGAGAGGAGCACAGACACCTCCCTGAACAGAACCCAATTACCATAACAGTGGCAGACATAAAGGAAATAGTCTCAAATATGAAGAACTGGACAGCACCAGGCCCGGACATGGTCCACACTTACTGGCTAAAGAGACTCACAGCACTCCATGAGCGCCCAGCAGCACAAATGAACCAGCTGCCTAGGGATGGGACTCACCCAGGATGGCTAACCGAAGGGCGAACGATCCTTATCATGAAAGATCCCGCAAAGGGTGCAGTCGCATCCAACTATCGGCCAATAACCTGTCCCTCCACAATTTTGGAAGCTCATGTTGCGGCTAAGATAAGTGCACACATGGATCAATACATGAGCGAAGCACGGAAGGGCATTGGTAGAGATACCAGGGGAGCCAAACATCAGCTCCTGGTTGACAGAACAGTCGCACAAGACTGCAGGTCCCGATGTACCAACTTGTGCACAGCCTGGATTGATTAAAAGAAAGCCTATGACTCGATGCCACATACATGGATCACTGAATGCTTGGATGTGTATAAGGTGAACAGGACCCTAAGAGCCTTCGTTGCGAACTTGATGAGGATGTGGAAAACCACACTTGAAGCCAATGGCAAGCCACTTACCCAAGTGTCCATCAAATGTGGCATATACCAAGGTGATGCACTCTCCCCATTGCTGTTCTGCATAGGACTGAACTCCCCAAGCCAAGTAATCACCAAGACAGGCTATGGATACAGCCTCAGAAATGAAGCTACAATCAGTCACCTCCTCTACATGGATGACATAAAGCTGTATGCTAAGAGTGAAAGGGACATAGACTCCCTGATCCACACAACCAGGATCTACAGCAGCGACATCGGGATGTGATAGTCGGATGGTGACTAAGAGAGGAACGGTAGTCCGGACTGAAGGGGTCTCACTCCCCGAAGGAACAATAGCAGACATTGAGGACAGCTACAAGTACCTCGGTGTACCACAAGCCAATGGCAACCTTGAACTGGCAACAAGGAAAGCGGCTGGGGACTAGTGAGTGTGAGAGTCACTGTCCAGGATGAAACATCCAAGCTCCATGAATACATCAAGGAGAAGGCTCCAACGGATGACGTACTCAGAGAATGTCTCAGACAATGGGCAACAGAGGATGAGGCGCTGGAAGAGGGACCATCATCGGAGGACAAGCCCCTACACGGGATGTACCACCGGACCATAACTGAAGTGGCCGATCTCAAGAATTCCCATCAGTGGCTAGAGAGGGCTGGCCTGAAGGACAGTACAGAGGCACTCATCCTGGCTGCTCAGGAGCAGGCCCTGAGCACTAGAGCCATTGAGGCCCAGATATACCACACCAGACAAGACCCAAGGTGTAGGTTGTGCAAAGAGGCACCTGAGACGATCTAACACATAACTGCAGGGTGTAAGGTGCTGGCAGGGAAAGCCTATATGGAACGCCATAACCAGGTGGCTGGCATAGTCTACCGAAACATCTGTGCGGAGTACGGACTGGAAACCCCAAGGTCAAAATGGGAAACACCTCCGAAGGTGGTGGAGAATGACAGAGCGAAGATCCTATGGGACTTCCAGATCCAGACTGACAAGATGGTAATGGCGAACCAACCAGATATCCTGATGATAGATAAAGGGCAGAGGAAAGCCGTTGTAGTGGATGTAGCGGTCCCAAGTGCTGGAAACATCAGAAAGAAGGAACACGAGAAACTCGAGAAATCCCAAGGGCTCAGAGAGGAGCTGGAGAGAGCCTGGAAGGTAAAGGGGACAGTCGTGCCTGTGGAGGTCGGAGCACTCGGGGCAGTGACCCCCAAACTAGATGATGAGTGGTTGCAACAGATCCCGGGAACAACATCGGACATCTCAGTCCAGAAATGTGCAGTGCTGGGAACGGCAAGGATACTGCGCAGAACCCTCAAGCTTCCTGGCCTCTGGTAGAGGACCCCAGCTGAATGAGGGATGGACACCACCTGAGGGGTGAGACGAGGATTTTTTTTTATAGATATACAGTAGATACACATTCACTCCCATGAACATCCCCAACAACATTAACACCAACACTACAGAAATTCAAACCGTAAAGATTCACATAACCAACCACAAAAGACTACACATATGCAACATGTATATACCCCCCAGAGATACCACCCGACCAGACCACGCCACAGAAGACACAGACATCACCAACACCTTCCAATACATAAACTCGCTGAACAACACCATTCTAACCGCAGACATCAACGCTCACTCAACACAATGGCACTCTCCCTACGACGACCACAGAGGCACCCACATTGCAGACATACTACAAAACTCCCAACAAATCACTCTAAACGCAAACACACCCACCAGAAAACCTACAAACATCAACCAACAACCAACATCACCGGACATCACAACAGCCAGCAACAGCATCACAAACAGAACAACATGGACCACAATACACAGACTCAGTTCAGACCACCTTCCTATCAAAATCACACACAACACGCGTGCTCCTTTCCGCCTACAACAACACCTTCAAACTTACACAAATTACAGGAAAGCAGACTGGGAAGGATACACCTCTGAAATAGAATCAGCACTGGAGAACATAACCATACCTGACAACATCCACACAGCCAACACCATGCTCACAAACCTCATACTTACAGCAGACAAACACCACATACCCCACGGAAAAATAAAAAGCAAATCACTTCTCCTACCACAACACATCAGAACACTCATCAGCCAAAGAAACGACATCAGACAACAAAACCACCAAGACCCACGCATCACAGACCTAAACAAAGAAATAGACACACAAATCCAAAAACACAAACAAGAGCTATGGAAAGAACACTTAACGGATGCATGGAACCACAGACACAAACAACACATACTCTGGAACACAGTAACAAGACTATCAAACAAAGAACAAAAAGCACCAGAAAACACCACAATACAGTTCGGACAACACACGGCAATATCCAACAAACAGAAAGCACGAGCATTCAACAAACAATTCACCAACATAATACAACACAAAACCAACAGAACATACAGACAACTACAACGCAAAATACGAAAACTCAACACCACGCCCATAACCATCACAGAACAACAAGTCAAACAAGCACTACAACGCTCCAAAAGCAACAACTCCACAGGCCCAGACAACATAAACATCAGACATCTGAAACACCTAGGCCCCAAAGCAATAACACTACTCACACACACTTACAACACATCACTCAACACCAACACCATCCCCGCAATATGGAAGACTGCAAAAATAATCCCAATACCAAAACCCAACAAAAACCACGCACTCGGCCCATCTTACAGACCAATAGCACTACTCAGCCCAATAGCCAAAACAATGGAAAAGGTAATACTACCCTTCATTACCAACAACACTCAACTACCCTCTCACCAACACGGCTTCCGAAAACAACACTCCACAACCACAGCACTACACCACATACACAACATCATAGCCACAGGTTTCAATCAACAAAAACCACCACAGCGAACAGTTGCCATAGCCCTAGACATGTCCAAAGCCTTTGACACGGTAAACCTACACACACTCACAAACAAACTCAACAACACTAACACCCCAAACATCATCATCAAATACATCTTCAACTACATAAGGGGACGCAGACAATACACTCAATACCGGGGGGAAACATCAGAACACAGAAACACGAAAACGGGGGTACCACAGGGGGGAGTACTTTCACCAACACTATTCAACATATACATGGCAGACTTACCACAACCACCTCCAAATGTACACACAGTTACATATGCAGACGACATCACCATTCTATCCACACATGTCAAACCACAACAGGCACAACAACAAGTACAAAAATATCTCCACGACATATACAACTGGACAAAACAGAACCAACTCACACTCAACGCAGACAAAACCACCATCACTCTGTTCACACCGGATCCGGCAGAATACAGCAACAGGCTCACTTTACAAATAGATAACACCACCCTACCCACAGTCCGCGAACCCAAAATACTGGGATTAACATGGGACCCCAAACTCACCTTCTCAAAACACACACACAACACACTCTAACCCGCGCCAAGCAATCAAACAAAATACTTAAAGCCTTAACAACCACTCACTGGGGAAAATCCAAAGAAACTATACTCACCACATACAAAGCAACCACACTCACACGCCTCGAATACGCAAACACTATATGGTCACCAACACTATCGGACACAAACAAGACAAAACTCCAGACCACACAGAACACAGCACTCAGAATAGCAAAAGGATGCACACAAGACACAAACATACAACACTTGCATGAGGAAACAAAAACTCTCCCACTGAACACCCATCTAAAACTACACGCATCGCAAATCAGACAAAAAGCCCAACACCCAACCCACCCACTACACCCACTCACTCAACAACCACCACCACCCAGACAAAAGAAACAAACAATCTTCCACAACAACAACTACACACACAACAAAGACACAGCACCACAGGACACCAACAACGACACCATAAAACAGAACATGAAAGACATACACACCCACTTTGTACAAACACACTTGGACACCAGACAACACAACAAAGTAATACATGCACCAGCACCAGAAATAGACCCATCAGAGCAAGACCTACCACACAGAACCAGACAACTCCTAGCACAACTCCGAACCAACAAATCACCAGCCCTCCACTCCTACCTACACAACATTACACCGGACACACACCCAACACCACTCTGTGCGCTATGCGGCACGCAAGTGCACGACACACAACACCTGTTCACCTGCACAAACATACCCACCACACTGACTCCGGAGGACCTCTGGCGAAACCCAAGCGGAGTGGCGGCCCTGCTCGCCCGCTGGGCGGCGGAGGGGGGTCTGGGGATCCGGGAGACGGAGTGAGGGCCCGGTCCCCCAATGTCGGGGCACGGGTGGGGTTGACAACAACAACAACAACAACATAAAAAAAGACTTCCCCTTTAAATATTCCTGCTGCATAATATATCTCATTTCCTTTCGTAAAGGATGGTCAGAACCTTTCCTAAGCATTATTAAAATTTAGACGATCTTTGCTCCAGGTGCTACCGGCTCATCTCACTCGGTTAGGATAGGAAAGGAAAGTTCCTATGCCAAAATGATAATCCAAAAAGGGCCCCTGTTGGTGGATAATCAGGCCATGGGAGGTGTGAGTAAATTGTGAGGGGGTGTTGGCTGGAGCTAGAAATAATTTTGGTGTCTTGTCCCTGCAGTAGGTTCATTAAAAGAGCAACCAGTGTTTTCACCACCATGGTCGGATCTTACTCTGGAGGGTAACCCATACAGGCAGGTGGCTTGGACAAAATATTTCAACACTGTCAAAGCTGTGTTGTCTGTGCTCCAGTTGAAGGTACGTTATTAGCCTGGAATTCCCATCAATGCCGGCATGTGTCACAAACACCCACCTGTAAAACAAACATGAAAAGAATAATGATTAAATACAAGAAAACAATCAAGTTTCATATCCTGTTTGAAATATCATCTCGGTAGAGAAGGTATTGCTGTGCACTTAAGACTACATGGAGGCAATTTGGAGTTTGTGTAACTTGGATATACAAATGATAAAATTCAATTTAATCTGTGCTGTCCATACAATATGGCTTTCTAATGCTCCCACGAGTACAAATATAAGATGATCCCTTATTACCGAATGAGACGCATATGCCCATCTATGTGCCATAAACTATTGGGGAATGGCACATAGTATGTTCTTCTAGCCACAGTCTGGCTCCATCTCTGGGCTGCAGCAGCTGGCTCAATACGGTTGAGGATTTCTCGAACTCTTTTTCTTTGTACTACAATACCATCAGCACGCAGGTATGCCCTCATCATCTGCAACAGATTCATAAAACAACACAATAAAGAAAGTACACTTTCACAATGAATATAATGATATATACATGAAGGGACAAGAGTATGTAGCAGAACACTTGCTTCCGAGCCTGATCTGGGAAATTGGCTGTGCAATCTTCTGACATGCTCTTCCAGGTCAACATCATGAATGGGAGTAAATCTATTTCTGGCTGAAATCTGAAAAAAACTTCATTTTTTATGCAGGTATGAAGAGGAACAACACAACATCTCAGTGATGGCTCTCACTGTAAAGCCCTGAGTGGGGAGCAGTTCAATTTGATCCCTTGTAATGTCAAGTGCTGGTCTTCCTCGTCTACCTAAAGTATGGAAATAAAAGGATTAAGGAATTCAAGCAAACGAATCACTACGTGTTTTTTATATACTGTATACAGTACAGGCATATAGACACAGATGTACATAAAAGTATATGCAGCTTCAAAACCACGAGCAGCTATTTTCTCTAACCATTTTACTCAAGAAAAAAATAATTCAAACTTATAATTGAATAACTAAAAGATCACTAGTTATTGCTTAAAAGTGTACAGCCATCGCGTTACTTAATAGTCTACTGATTTGCAGGAAAACCACTGGTATAAAACGACGTTTGACAGGGTGATAGAAGGTAAGTCACAGCAAGTCGTCAGTAAAACCCGTGTGTAGTTCGAATAAAAATACATACGAAAAACCAATGACAAAAAATGGTAGCCATTTTACCTGTGTGCAAACGATGTGCCACATGGGAACAAACACGTCCACCATTAGGAGTGGGTCCCGCAATGATGACAGATCGGAGATCTATTGGACTTTGAATCAAACTTTGAATAGTATCAGCGCTAAACTGGTCACTAACTCTTCTTAAATTAGCAATTGAAATGTTTATCGCGCGTGCTTCACTTTCACCGGCAGACCCTTGATGACAGGCACTCTCTATTGCCCTGCACCTTCGCCGAATACGTCTCAGGACACTGTCCGCCATTGTTGTTTTAAAAAACTAAGTGGGCACAGAATTTCCAAAATCATGAGCCCTGACTGGTGGGATGACACTATTTTGAAACGTACAGCCAATAGGATACCGTTACATGTTTTCGTAATCATCCTTATTTGCATTTAATGCAAGTACAGTGTAATGTCACTAGCACTACAAGTGGGCACATTTATGGCCTTACATGTTCACTAGTAAGCGTCAAAATCATCTTACCAGTGAACTAGTGGGCACATTTATGGCCTTAAATGTTCAGTAGTAAGCGTCAAAATAATCTTATTAGTGAACTAGTGGGCGTTTTGCGGCTTACATGTTCACTAGTAAGCGTCAAAATGACCTTACTAGTGAACTAGTGAGCGTTTTGTGGCTTACATGTTCACTAGTAAGCGTCAAAATGATCTTACTAGTAAACTACTGAGCGTTTTGTGGCTTACATGTTCACTAGTAAGCGTCAAAATGATCTTACTAGTGAACTATTGGGCGTTTTGTGGCTTACATGTTCACTAGTAAGCCTCAAAATGATCTTACTAGTGAACTAGTAGGCGATGTGTGGCTTACATGTCAACTAGTAAGCCTCAAAATGAACTTACTAGTGAACTAGTGGGCACATTTATGGCCTTACATGTTCACTAGTAAGCGTCAAAATGATCTTACTAGTGAACTAGTGGGCATTTTGTGGCTTACATGTTCACTAGTAAGCGTCAAAATGACCTTACTAGTGAACTAGTGGGCGTTTTGTGGCTTACATGTTCACTAGTAAGCGTCAAAATGATCTTACTAGTGAACGAGTGAGCGTTTTGTGGCTGACATGTTCATAAATAAGCGTCAAAATGATCTTACTAGGGAACTAGTGGGCGTTTTGTGGCTTACATGTTCACTAGTAAGCGTCAAAATTACCTTACTAGTGAACCAGTGAGCGTTTTGTGGCTTACATGTTCACTAGTAAGCGTCAAAATGACCTTACTAGTGAACTAGTGAGCGTTTTGTGGCTTACATGTTCACTAGTAAGCGTCAAAATGATCTTACTAGTGAACTAGTGGGCGTTCTGTGGCTTACATGTTCACTAGAAGCCTCAAAATTATCTTACTAGTGAACTAGCGGGCGTTTTGTGGCTTACATGTCAACTAGTAAGCCTCAAAATGATCTTACTAGTGAACTAGTGGGCACATTTATGGCCTTACATGTTCACTAGTAAGCGTCAAAATGACCTTACTAGTGAACTAGTGGGCAATATGGAATAAATACTCAAAGGGCTTGCCAGGCAAGCCCATTGAGTATTTAAAGGGTTCAAAGGGCTTGCCTGAAGCCCTTTGAGTATTTATTCATCCGTGATGGTATTGTAGACCAATGAGAGCACGTCCGACAGACACGTGGACTTCGGCCGGCCAATCATGATGCATTTCGAGCCAAGCCCCAACAAAAACGGAGGAGAAAACTTTCAGACGCTTTGAAAGCTTTTGGGGTACATATTACTCTTGTTGTTACACAAAATTTTGTTTTACGATTATTTTAGGCGGTAACGTTATGGTGTAAATGTCAAATACGTGGTCAATTTATCAAGATGAAGCCTGCTTAAAAATTTGCTCCAACAATTTTGGAGATGTGTCTGACTTTGACAGCAATGGCGGCAGTTCAACGCTGACAGTCGCAGTCGGGTGCAGATTTATTTCGGCAGGACTTTCTAAAATCTGCCGTTTGCTCTGACAGTTCTCTGTCTGACAGTCACATTTTGTCTTATTACTCACAAGCTAATTGACATTTAAAAAAAGAGTTAATGTTTGGAACACGATTTTGCTCTTACTGTTTGCTGCCTTAGTTCGTTTGAAATATTCGCTTCCTGCATTACATGAAGTACATTTTTTAATATTCACAAGACTGTAACTGTGCATTATAAATAATGTCACATTTGCACTATGTTTTACTGGATCTACAACTAAACTAGGTCCTCGTTTCTGGGAGAGTCCACAGCACCTCCTGTATCACAACCATTCTGCCGGCACACCTTCAGCAGCACGATGTTTCTAACGGGGGCTGGAGGGTGATCAGCTTCATTGAAGAACAGGAGGAGGAGAGGCACAACGTTTGTCATTTGTGATATGTTTTTAGACTTTTCTCCTAACTAAAAAAACTATGTTTTGTTAATTTCTTGATATAGTTCTTGTATTTAAATATTTTAACAATCAAATATTTTTCAACTGTGTTTTAGATATGAATTGTATGAAATAAATCAGTGAAGCCCCATTCAAATTCTACTCTATCTAATCTGCTCGATCACACTGCTGTCAACCTGCTGTACCTCCAAACTCCTTGGCTTACTCGCAGTTGGAGGGTTCCCCCCGAACGGGGGGACAAATCAAGGAACCAATCCCTGCACCCCGAACGGGGTGCCCTTACGGACGTTTTTTTTTTTTTTCGGCTAACCGCCCCCTGAACCTGGCAGGGTGGCGGGCGGACCTTTTGCTCCAGGCGGGGGACATAGAGACAAATCCGGGGCCCACACAGACACTCTCACGCACGCAACAAACACACACACAACAAACTACCTGGACATGCAACATTTGCACACAACAGATTACAAGAAGACAGACATCCTTCAGATGCAACCACCACACACCACACTGGGTACACAAACATTGCACAAACATAAAAACTAGACAATACAACATAACATGGAAATGCAGACTACATCCCAAAACACCACCACGAACAACAACACCTCGTAGGACACCAACAGGCAGCAGAGCACAAACAGACCAAAACAACACACGCGCCTCACCAACACTACCCTCAAATGCAACACGGACAGACAACTCCAACAGAGATACAACAAACACAAGACCACCCCCCCAAACCTGGACCTGCAATAGCTGCAATAGAATCATCACACGCAGACAAACCTCACTCAGATGCAACTCAACACACCCACACTGGATACACAGACATTGCTCCGGCATCACCACCCGCCAATACACAAACACGTGGACATGCAGAACACACACGCAAACAACAAACACCCCAACACCACAACCCCCGAACAACCCACAAAGAACAACACCCACCAACAAAAACAACAAACACACACTGACCATACTACAAATAAACATCAACGGCATCCAAAACAAGAAAACAGAACTAGAAGAACTCGCCTCACAACAGCACGCAGACATCATCACCATACAAGAAACCAAACTAGAAAAACAACACAACACACCTCGTCTCACCAACTACACCAGCATTAGGAAAGACAGAGAACACAAGGGAGGAGGAGGACTGCTCACATACATTCACAAATCAGTCACATTCACTCCCATGAACATCCCCAACAACATTAACACCAACACTACAGAAATTCAAACCGTAAAGATTCACATAACCAACCACAAAAGACTACACATATGCAACATGTATATACCCCACAGAGATACCACCCGACCAGACCACGCCACAGAAGACACAGACATCACCAACACCTTCCAATACATAAACTCGCTGAACAACACCATTCTAACCGCAGACATCAACGCTCACTCAACACAATGGCACTCTCCCTACGACGACCACAGAGGCACCCTCATTGCAGACATACTACAGAACTCCCAACAAATCACTCTAAACGCAAACACACCTACCAGAAAACCTACAAACATCAACCAACAACCAACATCACCGGACATCACAACAGCCAGCAACAGCATCACAAACAGAACAACATGGACCACAATACACGCACTCAGTTCAGACCACCTTCCTATCAAAATCACACACAACACGCGTGCTCCTTTCCGCCTACAACAACACCTTCAAACTTACACAAATTACAGGAAAGCAGACTGGGAAGGATACACCTCTGAAATAGAATCAGCACTGGAGAACTTAACCATACCTGACAACATCCACACAGCCAACACCATGCTCACAAACCTCATACTTACAGCAGACAAACACCACATACCCCACGGAAAAATAAAAAGCAAATCACTTCTCCTACCACAACACATCAGAACACTCATCAGCCAAAGAAACGACATCAGACAACAAAACCACCAAGACCCACGCATCACAGACCTAAACAAAGAAATAGACAAACAAATCCAAAAACACAAACAAGAGCTATGGAAAGAACACTTAACGGATGCATGGAACCACCGACACAAACAATACATACTCTGGAACACAGTAACAAGACTATCTAACAAAGAACAAAAAGCACCAGAAAACACCACAATACAGTTCGGACAACACACGGCAATGTCCAACAAACAGAAAGCACGAGCATTCAACAAACAATTCACCAACATAATACAACACAAAACCAACAGAACATACAGACAACTACAACGCAAAATACGAAAACTCAACACCACGCCCATAACCATCACAGAACAACAAGTCAAACAAGCACTACAACGCTCCAAAAACAACAACTCCACAGGCCCAGACAACATAAACATCAGACATCTGAAACACCTAGGCCCCAAAGCAATAACACTACTCACACACACTTACAACACATCACTCAACACCAACACCATCCCCGCAATATGGAAGACTGCAAAAATAATCCCAATACCAAAACCCAACAAAAACCACGCACTCGGCCCATCCTACAGACCAATAGCACTACTCAGCCCAATAGCCAAAACAATGGAAAAGGTAATACTACCCTTCATTACCAACAACACTCAACTACCCTCTCACCAACACGGCTTCCGAAAACAACACTCCACAACCACAGCACTACACCACATACACAACATCATAGCCACAGGTTTCAATCAACAAAAACCACCACAACGAACAGTTGCCATAGCCCTAGACATGTCCAAAGCCTTTGACACGGTAAACCTACACACACTCACAAACAAACTCAACAACACTAACACCCCAAACATCATCATCAAATACATCTTCAACTACATAAGGGGACGCAGACAATACACTCAATACCGGGGGGAAACATCAGAACACAGAAACACGAAAACGGGGGTACCACAGGGGGGAGTACTTTCACCAACACTATTCAACATATACATGGCAGACTTACCACAACCACCTCCAAATGTACACACAGTTACATATGCAGACGACATCACCATTCTATCCACACATGTCAAACCACAACAGGCACAACAACAAGTACAAAAATATCTCCACGACATATACAACTGGACAAAACAGAACCAACTCACACTCAACGCAGACAAAACCACCACCACTCTGTTCACACCGGATCCGGCAGAATACAGCAACAGACTCACTTTACAAATAGATAACACCACCCTACCCACAGTCCGCGAACGCAAAATACTGGGATTAACATGGGACCCCAAACTCACCTTCTCAAAACACACACAACACACTCTAACCCGCGCCAAGCAATCAAACAAAATACTTAAAGCCTTAACAACCACTCACTGGGGAAAATCCAAAGAAACTATACTCACCACATACAAAGCAACCACACTCACACGCCTCGAATACGCAAACACTATATGGTCACCAACACTATCGGACACAAACAAGACAAAACTCCAGACCACACAGAACACCGCACTCAGAATAGCAACAGGATGCACACAAGACACAAACATACAACACTTGCATGAGGAAACAAAAACTCTCCCACTGAACACCCATCTAAAACTACACGCATCGCAAATCAGACAAAAAGCCCAACACCCAACCCACCCACTACACCCACTCACTCAACAACCACCACCACCCAGACAAAAGAAACAAACAATCTTCCACAACAACTACACACACAACAAAGACACAGCACCACAGGACACCAACAACGACACCATAAAACAGAACATGAAAGACATACACACCCACTTTGTACAAACACACTTGGACACCAGACAACACAACAAAGTAATACATGCACCAGCACCAGAAATAGACCCATCAGAGCAAGACCTACCACACAGAACCAGACAACTCCTAGCACAACTCCGAACCAACAAATCACCAGCCCTCCACTCCTACCTACACAACATTACACCGGACACACACCCAACACCACTCTGTGCGCTATGCGGCACGCAAGTGCACGACACACAACACCTGTTCACCTGCACAAACATACCCACCACACTGACTCCGGAGGACCTCTGGCGAAACCCAAGCGGAGTGGCGGCCCTGCTCGCCCGCTGGGCGGCGGAGGGGGGTCTGAGGATCCGGGAGACGGAGTGAGGGCCCGGTCCCCCAATGTCGGGGCACGGGTGGGGTCGACAACAACAACAACAACATCAACCTGCTGTAAATAATGCCTCATTCATGATTGTAGAAACCCCAGAACGGTAAACATGTGATTATTTTATTTTAAAATATAAGAAGCCTATGTTTTGCAATTGTGCTCATTTTCATTGTATTGCACGACAAATATAATAGATGAGCCGGTTTGGGGACATCATCAACCAAGCTGCTGCTCCAATTGCAATGCGATATATTGTCCTGCTCTCCTAATTTCGCATCTACACCACAAATTATAACATCCTAACTGATTTAGCAACAACTGAAAATTCACATCATTATTTAGGGAGTTGCATAACTGTTGCATTATATGGTGCCCTATTCATTTTATTTAGTATAGCATACATATATAAAAGTGGAAAGATACTGCAGAGCTGTGCCATTACTCTTTATCTCTGTGTACATAATAAATAAACATCACCTACAGATACATTGGTAAAAATTGCTTGATTCCTTCTGTATACTGTAGATATTACGCAAATGGCGGTAAATAATTGTGAAAGCTCAGAATCAGGTTTTAAAGGGTTAATTCTTTGCTGGGTGGAGCTCTTATCATGGAGCCAATAGGAGGTGTCCTCGGGTGGTGTCCGTCCCTCATTCAGCTCGGGTCCTCCACCAGAGGCCAGGAAGCCCGAGGGCCCCGCGCAGTACCCCCGCCGCTCCCAGCACCGCACACCTCCGGACCGAGATGTCCGACGCTGGTCCCGGGATCTGTCGCAACCACCCATCCAGTCCGGGGGTCACTGCCCCGAGCGCCCCGACCACCACAGGCACGACCGCCACCCCCACCCCCCAGGCCCTCCCCAGCCCCTCCCCGAGCCCCTGGTACCCCCCGAGCCCCCCATGCTCCCCCCTCCCGATGCCTCCACCACCTGGGACCGCCACATCCACCACAACGGCCCTCCTCCGCCCCCCATCCACGACCACGACATCTGGCTGGCTCGCCACCACCATCCCGCCAGTCTGGATCCGGAAGTCCCACAGGATCCCCGCTCCGCCACCCTCCACCACCCTCGGAGGTGCCCCCCACTCCGACCCCGGGGCCCCCAGTCCACACTCCGCACAGATGCCTCGGCAGACCACGCCAGCCACCTGGCCATGGCGCTCCACGCAGGCCCCCCCTGCCAGCATCCCACACCCCGCAGCCACGTGCCGGATCGTCCCAGGCGCCTCCCCGCACAACCCACACCCCGGGTCCTGTCCGGCGCGGCACATCCGGGCCTCGACGGCTCCGGCGCCCAAGGCCCGCTCCTGAGCAGCCAGGATGAGCGCCCCTGCGCTGTCCCCCAGGCCAGTCCCCTCCAGCCACCGATAGGACTTCTTGAGATCAGCCACCTCAGCCACGGTCCGGTGGCACATCCCGCGTAGGGGCCCGCCCCACCACGATGGTCCCCCCCCAGCGCCCGTCCCTCCGCTCCCCACTTGGGGCAAAAAATGAGCACATAACACCATCCAGTGTGGGTCCTTGGGCAAGAGCCTTCACGCTAATGCGTACCTCATACAATGATTAGAGACAATAAAATGAATGACATGCCAGCTCAGACGTCGCCCGGCCAAACAAGGTCTGCGTCAGGTGCTGGGGAACCAAAGCACCTTGATGAAAAATGGAGCAGAGATGGGCAAGATGCAATAACATGGCTCTGTTGGAATGCTACTACTCAAGCAAGCCTAGTCAGAGAGGTTACATGGAGAGAATGTGGGCTAAATGGTTACTTCGAAACCCACAGTCACGGGTGGCCACGAAACAACTCGTAACTCAGTGTTCCAACATCCACAAACGGCAACTGCTGTCACAACTTGAGATTGATGAGGTACAACGCAGGTTCCATGGTGAGGGGCCCCAGGCTGCCAGATCAGAGGAGGAGTTCATACCAGAGTGAATGCAGATGATGAGATTGGGAGGCCAGCCCCAATGAATGAAATGCTGAGCGAGGCAGCAACTGACCTGAAAGCTAAGATCATGGCAAGAATGAAAGCTGGGAAACCTAGAATCCGATTACAACGGCTATGTGAAGTACCACCTGAAAGTCTCTTGGAAAGTGTGAATTCAGCACTGAGGGCGATCCTTACCGTAACGATCACGGAAATGAACTGATATACGCTTCAGCATCAGTGATCCTTGAGATGCTTGGCTATAAGAGCAACCATGGAAGCCATGAGATACATTACCGACCATGGAAAAGACGGTTGGAGGCTAAGATCAAGGCGGCTCGGAAAGTTGTGAGTCAATTGACTGAGGTCCAGAGAGGTGTGATGAAAAGGCCGATCCTGAGAGGTACATCCAGATGACCATATATGAAGCACTCGAAACAAAGGCTCCAAGCCTTGTCCAGCCGCCTAAAGCGGTACACGAAAGAGAATGAGGCCAGACGAATAAACAGGCTGTTTGCAACACAACCTGCGAAAGTGTACGCTCAGTGGCAGGGTCCTAACAACAGAGCTGATCCACCAAGACTGGAAACTGAAAGGTACTGGGGAGGCAGATGGGAGAAGGAGGTTGCACATAACAGCAGTGCACAATGGCTGGTCACCCAAAGAGAGGAGCACAGACACCTCCCTGAACAGAACCCAATTACCATAACAGTGGCAGACATAAAGGAAATAGTCTCAAATATGAAGAACTGGACAGCACCAGGCCCGGACATGGTCCACACTTACTGGCTAAAGAGACTCACAGCACTCCATGAGCGCCCAGCAGCACAAATGAACCAGCTGCCTAGGGATGGGACTCACCCAGGATGGCTAACCGAAGGGCGAACGATCCTTATCATGAAAGATCCCTCAAAGGGTGCAGTCGCATCCAACTATCGGCCAATAACCTGTCCCTCCACAATTTTGGAAGCTCATGTTGCGGCTAAGATAAGTGCACACATGGATCAATACATGAGCGAAGCACGGAAGGGCATTGGTAGAGATACCAGGGGAGCCAAACATCAGCTCCTGGTTGACAGAACAGTCGCACAAGACTGCAGGTCCCGATGTACCAACCTGTGCACAGCCTGGATTGATTAAAAGAAAGCCTATGACTCGATGCCACATACATGGATCACTGAATGCTTGGATGTGTATAAGGTGAACAGGACCCTAAGAGCCTTCGTTGCGAACTTGATGAGGATGTGGAAAACCACACTTGAAGCCAATGGCAAGCCACTTACCCAAGTGTCCATCAAATGTGGCATATACCAAGGTGATGCACTCTCCCCATTGCTGTTCTGCATAGGACTGAACTCCCCAAGCCAAGTAATCACCAAGACAGGCTATGGATACAGCCTCAGAAATGAAGCTACGATCAGTCACCTCCTCTACATGGATGACATAAAGCTAAGAGTGAAAGGGACATAGACTCCCTGATCCACACAACCAGGATCTACAGCAGCGACATCGGGATGTGATAGTCGGATGGTGACTAAGAGAGGAACGGTAGTCCGGACTGAAGGGGTCTCACTCCCCGAAGGAACAATAGCAGACATTGAGGACAGCTACAAGTACCTCGGTGTACCACAAGCCAATGGCAACCTTGAACTGGCAACAAGGAAAGCGGCTGGGGACTAGTGAGTGTGAGAGTCACTGTCCAGGATGAAACATCCAAGCTCCATGAATACATCAAGGAGAAGGCTCCAACGGATGACGTACTCAGAGAATGTCTCAGACAATGGGCAACAGAGAATGAGGCGCTGGAAGAGGGACCATCATCGGAGGACAAGCCCCTACACGGGATGTACCACCGGACCATAACTGAAGTGGCCGATCTCAAGAATTCCCATCAGTGGCTAGAGATGGCTGTCCTGAAGGACAGTACAGAGGCACTCATCCTGGCTGCTCAGGAGCAGGCCCTGAGCACTAGAGCCATTGAGGCCCAGATATACCACACCAGACAAGACCCAAGGTGTAGGTTGTGCAAAGAGGCACCTGAGACGATCTAACACATAACTGCAGGGTGTAAGGTGCTGGCAGGGAAAGCCTATATGGAACGCCATAACCAGGTGGCTGGCATAGTCTACCGAAACATCTGTGCGGAGTACGGACTGGAAACCCCAAGGTCAAAATGGGAAACACCTCCGAAGGTGGTGGAGAATGACAGAGCGAAGATCCTATGGGACTTCCAGATCCAGACTGACAAGATGGTAATGGCGAACCAACCAGATATCCTGATGATAGATAAAGGGCAGAGGAAAGCCGTTGTAGTGGATGTAGCGGTCCCAAGTGCTGGAAACATCAGAAAGAAGGAACACGAGAAACTCGAGAAATCCCAAGGGCTCAGAGAGGAGCTGGAGAGAGCCTGGAAGGTAAAGGGGACAGTCGTGCCTGTGGTGGTCGGAGCACTCGGGGCAGTGACCCCCAAACTAGATGATGAGTGGTTGCAACAGATCCCGGGAACAACATCGGACATCTCAGTCCAGAAATGTGCAGTGCTGGGAACGGCAAGGATACTGCGCAGAACCCTCAAGCTTCCTGGCCTCTGGTAGAGGACCCCAGCTGAATGAGGGATGGACACCACCTGAGGGGTGAGACGAGGATTTTTTTTTATAGATATACAGTAGATACACATTCACTCCCATGAACATCCCCAACAACATTAACACCAACACTACAGAAATTCAAACCGTAAAGATTCACATAACCAACCACAAAAGACTACACATATGCAACATGTATATACCCCCCAGAGATACCACGCGACCAGACCACGCCACAGAAGACACAGACATCACCAACACCTTCCAATACATAAACTCGCTGAACAACACCATTCTAACCGCAGACATCAACGCTCACTCAACACAATGGCACTCTCCCTACGACGACCACAGAGGCACCCACATTGCAGACATACTACAAAACTCCCAACAAATCACTCTAAACGCAAACACACCCACCAGAAAACCTACAAACATCAACCAACAACCAACATCACCGGACATCGCAACAGCCAGCAACAGCATCACAAACAGAACAACATGGACCACAATACACGCACTCAGTTCAGACCACCTTCCTATCAAAATCACACACAACACGCGTGCTCCTTTCCGCCTACAACAACACCTTCAAACTTACACAAATTACAGGAAAGCAGACTGGGAAGGATACACCTCTGAAATAGAATCAGCACTGGAGAACATAACCATACCTGACAACATCCACACAGCCAACACCATGCTCACAAACCTCATACTTACAGCAGACAAACACCACATACCCCACGGAAAAATAAAAAGCAAATCACTTCTCCTACCACAACACATCAGAACACTCATCAGCCAAAGAAACGACATCAGACAACAAAACCACCAAGACCCACGCATCACAGACCTAAACAAAGAAATAGACACACAAATCCAAAAACACAAACAAGAGCTATGGAAAGAACACTTAACGGATGCATGGAACCACAGACACAAACAACACATACTCTGGAACACAGTAACAAGACTATCAAACAAAGAACAAAAAGCACCAGAAAACACCACAATACAGTTCGGACAACACACGGCAATATCCAACAAACAGAAAGCACGAGCATTCAACAAACAATTCACCAACATAATACAACACAAAACCAACAGAACATACAGACAACCACAACGCAAAATACGAAAACTCAACACCACGCCCATAACCATCACAGAACAACAAGTCAAACAAGCACTACAACGCTCCAAAAGCAACAACTCCACAGGCCCAGACAACATAAACATCAGACATCTGAAACACCTAGGCCCCAAAGCAATAACACTACTCACACACACTTACAACACATCACTCAACACCAACACCATCCCCGCAATATGGAAGACTGCAAAAATAATCCCAATACCAAAACCCAACAAAAACCACGCACTCGGCCCATCTTACAGACCAATAGCACTACTCAGCCCAATAGCCAAAACAATGGAAAAGGTAATACTACCCTTCATTACCAACAACACTCAACTACCCTCTCACCAACACGGCTTCCGAAAACAACACTCCACAACCACAGCACTACACCACATACACAACATCATAGCCACAGGTTTCAATCAACAAAAACCACCACAACGAACAGTTGCCATAGCCCTAGACATGTCCAAAGCCTTTGACACGGTAAACCTACACACACTCACAAACAAACTCAACAACACTAACACCCCAAACATCATCATCAAATACATCTTCAACTACATAAGGGGACGCAGACAATACACTCAATACCGGGGGGAAACATCAGAACATAGAAACACGAAAACGGGGGTACCACAGGGGGGAGTACTTTCACCAACACTATTCAACATATACATGGCAGACTTACCACAACCACCTCCAAATGTACACACAGTTACATATGCAGACGACATCACCATTCTATCCACACATGTCAAACCACAACAGGCAAAACAACAAGTACAAAAATATCTCCACGACATATACAACTGGACAAAACAGAACCAACTCACACTCAACGCAGACAAAACCACCACCACTCTGTTCACACCGGATCCGGCAGAATACAGCAACAGACTCACTTTACAAATAGATAACACCACCCTACCCACAGTCCGCGAACCCAAAATACTGGGATTAACATGGGACCCCAAACTCACCTTCTCAAAACACACACAACACACTCTAACCCGCGCCAAGCAATCAAACAAAATACTTAAAGACTTAACAACCACTCACTGGGGAAAATCCAAAGAAACTATACTCACCACATACAAAGCAACCACACTCACACGCCTCGAATACGCAAACACTATATGGTCACCAACACTATCGGACACAAACAAGACAAAACTCCAGACCACACAGAACACAGCACTCAGAATAGCAACAGGATGCACACAAGACACAAACATACAACACTTGCATGAGGAAACAAAAACTCTCCCACTGAACACCCATCTAAAACTACACGCATCGCAAATCAGACAAAAAGCCCAACACCCAACCCACCCACTACACCCACTCACTCAACAACCACCACCACCCAGACAAAAGAAACAAACAATCTTCCACAACAACAACTACACACACAACAAAGACACAGCACCACAGGACACCAACAACGACACCATAAAACAGAACATGAAAGACATACACACCCACTTTGTACAAACACACTTGGACACCAGACAACACAACAAAGTAATACATGCACCAGCACCAGAAATAGACCCATCAGAGCAAGACCTACCACACAGAACCAGACAACTCCTAGCACAACTCCGAACCAACAAATCACCAGCCCTCCACTCCTACCTACACAACATTACACCGGACACACACCCAACACCACTCTGTGCGCTATGCGGCACGCAAGTGCACGACACACAACACCTGTTCACCTGCACAAACATACCCACCACACTGACTCCGGAGGACCTCTGGCGAAACCCAAGCGGAGTGGCGGCCCTGCTCGCCCGCTGGGCGGCGGAGGGGGGTCTGGGGATCCGGGAGACGGAGTGAGGGCCCGGTCCCCCAATGTCGGGGCACGGGTGGGGTCGACAACAACAACAACAACAACATAAAAAAAGACTTCCCCTTTAAATATTCCTGCTGCATAATATATCTCCTTTCCTTTCGTAAAGGATGGTCAGAACCTTTCCTAAGCATTATTAAAATTTAGACGATCTTTGCTCCAGGTGCTACCGGCTCATCTCACTCGGTTAGGATAGGAAAGGAAAGTTCCTATGCCAAAATGATAATCCAAAAAGGGCCCCTGTTGGTGGATAATCAGGCCATGGGAGGTGTGAGTAAATTGTGAGGGGGTGTTGGCTGGAGCTAGAAATAATTTTGGTGTCTTGTCCCTGCAGTAGGTTCATTAAAAGAGCAACCAGTGTTTTCACCACCATGGTCGGATCTTACTCTGGAGGGTAACCCATACAGGCAGGTGGCTTGGACAAAATATTTCAACACCGTCAAAGCTGTGTTGTCTGTGCTCCAGTTGAAGGTACGTTATTAGCCTGGAATTCCCATCAATGCCGGCATGTGTCACAAACACCCACCTGTAAAACAAACATGAAAAGAATAATGATTAAATACAAGAAAACAATCAAGTTTCATATCTTGTTTGAAATATCATCTCGGTAGAGAAGGTATTGCTGTGCACTTAAGACTACATGGAGGCAATTTGGAGTTTGTGTAACTTGGATATACAAATGATAAAATTCAATTTAATCTGTGCTGTCCATACAATATGGCTTTCTAATGCTCCCACGAGTACAAATATAAGATGATCCCTTATTACCGAATGAGACGCATATGCCCATCTATGTGCCATAAACTATTGGGGAATGGCACATAGTATGTTCTTCTAGCCACAGTCTGGCTCCATCTCTGGGCTGCAGCAGCTGGCTCAATACGGTTGAGGATTTCTCGAACTCTTTTTCTTTGTACTACAATACCATCAGCACGCAGGTATGCCCTCATCATCTGCAACAGGTTCATAAAACAACACAATAAAGAAAGTACACTTTCACAATGAATATAATGATATATACATGAAGGGACAAGAGTATGTAGCAGAACACTTGCTTCCGAGCCTGATCTGGGAAATTGGCTGTGCAATCTTCTGACATGCTCTTCCAGGTCAACATCATGAATGGGAGTAAATCTATTTCTGGCTGAAATCTGAAAAAACTTCATTTTTTTATGCAGGTATGAAGAGGAACAACACAACATCTCAGTGATGGCTCTCACTGTAAAGCCCTGAGTGGGGAGCAGTTCAATTTGATCACTTGTAATGTCAAGTGCTGGTCTTCCTCGTCTACCTAAAGTATGGAAATAAAAGGATTAAGGAATTCAAGCAAACGAATCACTACGTGTTTTTTATATACTGTATACAGTACAGGCATATAGACACAGATGTACATAAAAGTATATGCAGCTTCAAAACCACGAGCAGCTATTTTCTCTAACCATTTTACTCAAGAAAAAAATAATTCAAACTTATAATTGAATAACTAAAAGATCACTAGTTATTGCTTAAAAGTGTACAGCCATCGCGTTACTTAATAGTCTACTGATTTGCAGGAAAACCACTGGTATAAAACGACGTTTGACAGGGTGATAGAAGGTAAGTCACAGCAAGTCGTCAGTAAAACCCGTGTGTAGTTTGAATAAAAATACATACGAAAAACCAATGACAAAAAATGGTAGCCATTTTACCTGTGTGCAAACGATGTGCCACATGGGAACAAACACGTCCACCATTAGGAGTGGGTCCCGCAATGATGACAGATCGGAGATCTATTGGACTTTGAATCAAACTTTGAATAGTATCAGCGCTAAACTGGTCACTAACTCTTCTTAAATTAGCAATTGAAATGTTTATCGCGCGTGCTTCACTTTCACCGGCAGACCCTTGATGACAGGCACTCTCTATTGCCCTGCACCTTCGCCGAATACGTCTCAGGACACTGTCCGCCATTGTTGTTTTAAAAAACTAAGTGGGCACAGAATTTCCAAAATCATGAGCCCTGACTGGTGGGATGACACTATTTTGAAACGTACAGCCAATAGGATACCGTTACATGTTTTCGTAATCATCCTTATTTGCATTTAATGCAAGTACAGTGTAATGTCACTAGCACTACAAGTGGGCACATTTATGGCCTTACATGTTCACTAGTAAGCGTCAAAATCATCTTACCAGTGAACTAGTGGGCACATTTATGGCCTTAAATGTTCAGTAGTAAGCGTCAAAATAATCTTATTAGTGAACTAGTGGGCGTTTTGCGGCTTACATGTTCACTAGTAAGCGTCAAAATGACCTTACTAGTGAACTAGTGAGCGTTTTGTGGCTTACATGTTCACTAGTAAGCGTCAAAATGACCTTACTAGTAAACTACTGAGCGTTTTGTGGCTTACATGTTCACTAGTAAGCGTCAAAATGATCTTACTAGTGAACTATTGGGCGTTTTGTGGCTTACATGTTCACTAGTAAGCCTCAAAATGATCTTACTAGTGAACTAGTAGGCGATGTGTGGCTTACATGTCAACTAGTAAGCCTCAAAATGAACTTACTAGTGAACTAGTGGGCACATTTATGGCCTTACATGTTCACTAGTAAGCGTCAAAATGATCTTACTAGTGAACTAGTGGGCGTTTTGTGGCTTACATGTTCACTAGTAAGCGTCAAAATGATCTTACTAGTGAACGAGTGAGCGTTTTGTGGCTGACATGTTCATAAATAAGCGTCAAAATGATCTTACTAGGGAACTAGTGGGCGTTTTGTGGCTTACATGTTCACTAGTAAGCGTCAAAATTACCTTACTAGTGAACCAGTGAGCGTTTTGTGGCTTACATGTTCACTAGTAAGCGTCAAAATGACCTTACTAGTGAACTAGTGAGCGTTTTGTGGCTTACATGTTCACTAGTAAGCGTCAAAATGATCTTACTAGTGAACTAGTGGGCGTTCTGTGGCTTACATGTTCACTAGAAGCCTCAAAATTATCTTACTAGTGAACTAGCGGGCGTTTTGTGGCTTACATGTCAACTAGTAAGCCTCAAAATGATCTTACTAGTGAACTAGTGGGCACATTTATGGCCTTACATGTTCACTAGTAAGCGTCAAAATGACCTTACTAGTGAACTAGTGGGCAATATGGAATAAATACTCAAAGGGCTTGCCAGGCAAGCCCATTGAGTATTTAAAGGGTTCAAAGGGCTTGCCTGGCAAGCCCTTTGAGTATTTATTCATCCGTGATGGTATTGTAGACCAATGAGAGCACGTCCGACAGACACGTGGACTTCGGGCGGCCAATCATGATGCATTTCGAGCCAAGCCCCAACAAAAACGGAGGAGAAAACTTTCAGACGCTTTGAAAGCTTTTGGGGTACATATTACTCTTGTTGTTACACAAAATTTTGTTTTACGATTATTTTAGGCGGTAACGTTATGGTGTAAATGTCAAATACGTGGTCAATTTATCAAGATGAAGCCTGCTTAAAAATTTGCTCCAACAATTTTGGAGATGTGTCTGACTTTGACAGCAATGGCGGCAGTTCAACGCTGACAGTCGCAGTCGGGTGCAGATTTATTTCGGCAGGACTTTCTAAAATCTGCCGTTTGCTCTGACAGTTCTCTGTCTGACAGTCACATTTTGTCTTATTACTCACAAGCTAATTGACATTTAAAAAAAGAGTTAATGTTTGGAACACGATTTTGCTCTTACTGTTTGCTGCCTTAGTTCGTTTGAAATATTCGCTTCCTGCATTACATGAAGTACATTTTTTAATATTCACAAGACTGTAACTGTGCATTATAAATAATGTCACATTTGCACTATGTTTTACTGGATCTACAACTAAACTAGGTCCTCGTTTCTGGGAGAGTCCACAGCACCTCCTGTATCACAACCATTCTGCCGGCACACCTTCAGCAGCACGATGTTTCTAACGGGAGCTGGAGGGTGATCAGCTTCATTGAAGAACAGGAGGAGGAGAGGCACAACGTTTGTCATTTGTGATATGTTTTTAGACTTTTCTCCTAACTAAAAAAACTATGTTTTGTTAATTTCTTGATATAGTTCTTGTATTTAAATATTTTAAATACCCCCCAAACCTGGACCTGCAATAGCTGCAATAGAATCATCACACGCAGACAAACCTCACTCAGATGCAACTCAACACACCCACACTGGATACACAGACATTGCTCCGGCATCACCACCCGCCAATACACAAACACGTGGACATGCAGAACACACACGCAAACAACAAACACCCCAACACCACAACCCCCGAACAACCCACAAAGAACAACACCCACCAACAAAAACAACAAACACACACTGACCATACTACAAATAAACATCAACGGCATCCAAAACAAGAAAACAGAACTAGAAGAACTCGCCTCACAACAGCACGCAGACATCATCACCATACAAGAAACCAAACTAGAAAAACAACACAACACACCTCGTCTCACCAACTACACCAGCATTAGGAAAGACAGAGAACACAAGGGAGGAGGAGGACTGCTCACATACATTCACAAATCAGTCACATTCACTCCCATGAACATCCCCAACAACATTAACACCAACACTACAGAAATTCAAACCGTAAAGATTCACATAACCAACCACAAAAGACTACACATATGCAACATGTATATACCCCACAGAGATACCACCCGACCAGACCACGCCACAGAAGACACAGACATCACCAACACCTTCCAATACATAAACTCGCTGAACAACACCATTCTAACCGCAGACATCAACGCTCACTCAACACAATGGCACTCTCCCTACGACGACCACAGAGGCACCCTCATTGCAGACATACTACAGAACTCCCAACAAATCACTCTAAACGCAAACACACCTACCAGAAAACCTACAAACATCAACCAACAACCAACATCACCGGACATCACAACAGCCAGCAACAGCATCACAAACAGAACAACATGGACCACAATACACGCACTCAGTTCAGACCACCTTCCTATCAAAATCACACACAACACGCGTGCTCCTTTCCGCCTACAACAACACCTTCAAACTTACACAAATTACAGGAAAGCAGACTGGGAAGGATACACCTCTGAAATAGAATCAGCACTGGAGAACTTAACCATACCTGACAACATCCACACAGCCAACACCATGCTCACAAACCTCATACTTACAGCAGACAAACACCACATACCCCACGGAAAAATAAAAAGCAAATCACTTCTCCTACCACAACACATCAGAACACTCATCAGCCAAAGAAACGACATCAGACAACAAAACCACCAAAACCCACGCATCACAGACCTAAACAAAGAAATAGACAAACAAATCCAAAAACACAAACAAGAGCTATGGAAAGAACACTTAACGGATGCATGGAACCACAGACACAAACAATACATACTCTGGAACACAGTAACAAGACTATCTAACAAAGAACAAAAAGCACCAGAAAACACCACAATACAGTTCGGACAACACACGGCAATATCCAACAAACAGAAAGCACGAGCATTCAACAAACAATTCACCAACATAATACAACACAAAACCAACAGAACATACAGACAACTACAACGCAAAATACGAAAACTCAACACCACGCCAATAACCATCACAGAACAACAAGTCAAACAAGCACTACAACGCTCCAAAAGCAACAACTCCACAGGCCCAGACAACATAAACATCAGACATCTGAAACACCTAGGCCCCAAAGCAATAACACTACTCACACACACTTACAACACATCACTCAACACCAACACCATCCCCGCAATATGGAAGACTGCAAAAATAATCCCAATACCAAAACCCAACAAAAACCACGCACTCGGCCCATCCTACAGACCAATAGCACTACTCAGCCCAATAGCCAAAACAATGGAAAAGGTAATACTACCCTTCATTACCAACAACACTCAACTACCCTCTCACCAACACGGCTTCCGAAAACAACACTCCACAACCACAGCACTACACCACATACACAACATCATAGCCACAGGTTTCAATCAACAAAAACCACCACAACGAACAGTTGCCATAGCCCTAGACATGTCCAAAGCCTTTGACACGGTAAACCTACACACACTCACAAACAAACTCAACAACACTAACACCCCAAACATCATCATCAAATACATCTTCAACTACATAAGGGGACGCAGACAATACACTCAATACCGGGGGGAAACATCAGAACACAGAAACACGAAAACGGGGGTACCACAGGGGGGAGTACTTTCACCAACACTATTCAACATATACATGGCAGACTTACCACAACCACCTCCAAATGTACACACAGTTACATATGCAGACGACATCACCATTCTATCCACACATGTCAAACCACAACAGGCACAACAACAAGTACAAAAATATCTCCATGACATATACAACTGGACAAAACAGAACCAACTCACACTCAACGCAGACAAAACCACCACCACTCTGTTCACACCGGATCCGGCAGAATACAGCAACAGACTCACTTTACAAATAGATAACACCACCCTACCCACAGTCCGCGAACCCAAAATACTGGGATTAACATGGGACCCCAAACTCACCTTCTCAAAACACACACAACACACTCTAACCCGCGCCAAGCAATCAAACAAAATACTTAAAGCCTTAACAACCACTCACTGGGGAAAATCCAAAGAAACTATACTCACCACATACAAAGCAACCACACTCATACGCCTCGAATACGCAAACACTATATGGTCACCAACACTATCGGACACAAACAAAACAAAACCCCAGACCACACATAACACAGCACTCAGAATAGCAACAGGATGCACACAAGACACAAACATACAACAGTTGCATGAGGAAACAAAAACTCTCCCACTGAACACCCATCTAAAACTACACGCATCGCAAATCAGACAAAAAGCCCAACACCCAACCCACCCACTACACCCACTCACTCAACAACCACCACCACCCAGACAAAAGAAACAAACAATCTTCCACAACAACAACTACACACACAACAAAGACACAGCACCACAGGACACCAACAACGACACCATAAAACAGAACATGAAAGACATACACACCCACTTTGTACAAACACACTTGGACACCAGACAACACAACAAAGTAATGCATGCACCAGCACCAGAAATAGACCCATCAGAGCAAGACCTACCACACAGAACCAGACAACTCCTAGCACAACTCCGAACCAACAAATCACCAGCCCTCCACTCCTACCTACACAACATTACACCGGACACACACCCAACACCACTCTGTGCGCTATGCGGCACGCAAGTGCACGACACACAACACCTGTTCACCTGCACAAACATACCCACCACACTGACTCCGGAGGATCTCTGGCGAAACCCAAGCGGAGTGGCGGCCCTGCTCGCCCGCTGGGCGGAGGAGGGGGGTCTGGGGATCCGGGAGACGGAGTGAGGGCCCGGTCCCCCAATGTCGGGGCACGGGTGGGGTCGACAACAACAACAACAACAACAACATAAAAAAAGACTTCCCCTTTAAATATTCCTGCTGCATAATACTGTATATCTCCTTTCCTTTCGTAAAGGATGGTCAGAACCTTTCCTAAGCATTATTAAAATTTAGACGATCTTTGCTCCAGGTGCTACCGGCTCATCTCACTCGGTTAGGATAGGAAAGGAAAGTTCCTATGCCAAAATGATAATCCAAAAAGGGCCCCTGTTGGTGGATAATCAGGCCATGGGAGGTGTGAGTAAATTGTGAGGGGGTGTTGGCTGGAGCTAGAAATAATTTTGGTGTCTTGTCCCTGCAGTAGGTTCATTAAAAGAGCAACCAGTGTTTTCACCACCATGGTCGGATCTTACTCTGGAGGGTAACCCATACAGGCAGGTGGCTTGGACAAAATATTTCAACACTGTCAAAGCTGTGTTGTCTGTGCTCCAGTTGAAGGTACGTTATTAGCCTGGAATTCCCATCAATGCCGGCATGTGTCACAAACACCCACCTGTAAAACAAACATGAAAAGAATAATGATTAAATACAAGAAAACAATCAAGTTTCATATCTTGTTTGAAATATCATCTCGGTAGAGAAGGTATTGCTGTGCACTTAAGACTACATGGAGGCAATTTGGAGTTTGTGTAACTTAGATATACAAATGATAAAATTCAATTTAATCTGTGCTGTCCATACAATATGGCTTTCTAATGCTCCCACGAGTACAAATATAAGATGATCCCTTATTACCGAATGAGACGCATATGCCCATCTATGTGCCATAAACTATTGGGGAATGGCACATAGTATGTTCTTCTAGCCACAGTCTGGCTCCATCTCTGGGCTGCAGCAGCTGGCTCAATACGGTTGAGGATTTCTCGAACTCTTTTTCTTTGTACTACAATACCATCAGCACGCAGGTATGCCCTCATCATCTGCAACAGGTTCATAAAACAACACAATAAAGAAAGTACACTTTCACAATGAATATAATGATATATACATTAAGGGACAAGAGTATGTAGCAGAACACTTGCTTCCGAGCCTGATCTGGGAAATTGGCTGTGCAATCTTCTGACATGCTCTTCCAGGTCAACATCATGAATGGGAGTAAATCTATTTCTGGCTGAAATCTGAAAAAAACTTCATTTTTTTATGCAGGTATGAAGAGGAACAACACAACATCTCAGTGATGGCTCTCACTGTAAAGCCCTGAGTGGGGAGCAGTTCAATTTGATCACTTGTAATGTCAAGTGCTGGTCTTCCTCGTCTACCTAAAGTATGGAAATAAAAGGATTAAGGAATTCAAGCAAACGAATCACTACGTGTTTTTTATATACTGTATACAGTAAAGGCATATAGACACAGATGTACATAAAAGTATATGCAGCTTCAAAACCACGAGCAGCTATTTTCTCTAACCATTTTACTCAAGAAAAAAATAATTCAAACTTATAATTGAATAACTAAAAGATCACTAGTTATTGCTTAAAAGTGTACAGCCATCGCGTTACTTAATAGTCTACTGATTTGCAGGAAAACCACTGGTATAAAACGACGTTTGACAGGGTGATAGAAGGTAAGTCACAGCAAGTCGTCAGTAAAACCCGTGTGTAGTTCGAATAAAAATACATACAAAAAACCAATGACAAAAAATGGTAGCCATTTTACCTGTGTGCAAACGATGTGCCACATGGGAACAAACACGTCCACCATTAGGAGTGGGTCCCGCAATGATGACAGATCGGAGATCTATTGGACTTTGAATCAAACTTTGAATAGTATCAGCGCTAAACTGGTCACTAACTCTTCTTAAATTAGCAATTGAAATGTTTATCGCGCGTGCTTCACTTTCACCGGCAGACCCTTGATGACAGGCACTCTCTATTGCCCTGCACCTTCGCCGAATACGTCTCAGGACACTGTCCACCATTGTTGTTTTAAAAAACTAAGTGGGCACAGAATTTCCAAAATCATGAGCCCTGACTGGTGGGATGACACTATTTTGAAACGTACAGCCAATAGGATACCGTTACATGTTTTCGTAATCATATTTATTTGCATTTAATGCAAGTACAGTGTAATGTCACTAGCACTACAAGTGGGCACATTTATGGCCTTACATGTTCACTAGTAAGCGTCAAAATCATCTTACCAGTGAACTAGTGGGCACATTTATGGCCTTAAATGTTCAGTAGTAAGCGTCAAAATAATCTTATTAGTGAACTAGTGGGCGTTTTGCGGCTTACATGTTCACTAGTAAGCGTCAAAATGACCTTACTAGTGAACTAGTGAGCGTTTTGTGGCTTACATGTTCACTAGTAAGCGTCAAAATGACCTTACTAGTAAACTAGTGAGCGTTTTGTGGCTTACATGTTCACTAGTAAGCGTCAAAATGATCTTACTAGTGAACTATTGGGCGTTTTGTGGCTTACATGTTCACTAGTAAGCCTCAAAATGATCTTACTAGTGAACTAGTAGGCGATGTGTGGCTTACATGTCAACTAGTAAGCCTCAAAATGAACTTACTAGTGAACTAGTGGGCACATTTATGGCCTTACATGTTCACTAGTAAGCATCAAAATGATCTTACTAGTGAACTAGTGGGCGTTTTGTGGCTTACATGTTCACTAGTAAGCGTCAAAATGACCTTACTAGTGAACTAGTGGGCGTTTTGTGGCTTACGTGTTCACTAGTAAGTGTCAAAATGATCTTACTAGTGAACGAGTGAGCGTTTTGTGGCTGACATGTTCATAAATAAGCGTCAAAATGATCTTACTAGGGAACTAGTGGGCGTTTTGTGGCTTACATGTTCACTAGTAAGCGTCAAAATTACCTTACTAGTGAACCAGTGAGCGTTTTGTGGCTTACATGTTCACTAGTAAGCGTCAAAATGACCTTACTAGTGAACTAGTGAGCGTTTTGTGGCTTACATGTTCACTAGTAAGCGTCAAAATGATCTTACTAGTGAACTAGTGGGCGTTCTGTGGCTTACATGTTCACTAGAAGCCTCAAAATTATCTTACTAGTGAACTAGCGGGCGTTTTGTGGCTTACATGTCAACTAGTAAGCCTCAAAATGATCTTACTAGTGAACTAGTGGGCACATTTATGGCCTTACATGTTCACTAGTAAGCGTCAAAATGACCTTACTAGTGAACTAGTGGGCAATATGGAATAAATACTCAAAGGGCTTGCCAGGCAAGCCCATTGAGTATTTAAAGGGTTCAAAGGGCTTGCCTGGCAAGCCCTTTGAGTATTTATTCATCCGTGATGGTATTGTAGACCAATGAGAGCACGTCCGACAGACACGTGGACTTCGGGCGGCCAATCATGATGCATTTCGAGCCAAGCCCCAACAAAAACGGAGGAGAAAACTTTCAGACGCTTTGAAAGCTTTTGGGGTACATATTACTCTTGTTGTTACACAAAATTTTGTTTTACGATTATTTTAGGCGGTAACGTTATGGTGTAAATGTCAAATACGTGGTCAATTTATCAAGATGAAGCCTGCTTAAAAATTTGCTCCAACAATTTTGGAGATGTGTCTGACTTTGACAGCAATGGCGGCAGTTCAACGCTGACAGTCGCAGTCGGGTGCAGATTTATTTCGGCAGGACTTTCTAAAATCTGCCGTTTGCTCTGACAGTTCTCTGTCTGACAGTCACATTTTGTCTTATTACTCACAAGCTAATTGACATTTAAAAAAAGAGTTAATGTTTGGAACACGATTTTGCTCTTACTGTTTGCTGCCTTAGTTCGTTTGAAATATTCGCTTCCTGCATTACATGAAGTACATTTTTTAATATTCACAAGACTGTAACTGTGCATTATAAATAATGTCACATTTGCACTATGTTTTACTGGATCTACAACTAAACTAGGTCCTCGTTTCTGGGAGAGTCCACAGCACCTCCTGTATCACAACCATTCTGCCGGCACACCTTCAGCAGCACGATGTTTCTAACGGGAGCTGGAGGGTGATCAGCTTCATTGAAGAACAGGAGGAGGAGAGGCACAACGTTTGTCATTTGTGATATGTTTTTAGACTTTTCTCCTAACTAAAAAAACTATGTTTTGTTAATTTCTTGATATAGTTCTTGTATTTAAATATTTTAACAATCAAATATTTTTCAACTGTGTTTTAGATATGAATTGTATGAAATAAATCAGTGAAGCCCCATTCAAATTCTACTCTATCTAATCTGCTCGATCACACTGCTGTCAACCTGCTGTACCTCCAAACTCCTTGGCTTACTCGCGGTTGGAGGGTTCCCCCCGAACGGGGGGACAAATCAAGGAACCAATCCCTGCACCCCGAACGGGGTGCCCTTACGGCCGTTTTTTTTTTTTTTTTCGGCTAACCGCCCCCTGAACCTGGCAGGGTGGCGGGCGGACCTTTTGCTCCAGGCGGGGGACATAGAGACAAATCCGGGGCCCACACAGACACTCTCACGCACGCAACAAACACACACACAACAAACTACCTGGACATGCGACATTTGCACACAACAGATTACAAGAAGACAGACATCCTTCAGATGCAACCACCACACACCACACTGGGTACACAAACATTGCACAAACATAAACACTAGACAATACAACATAACATGGAAATGCAGACTACATCCCAAAACACCACCACGAACAACAACACATCGTAGGACACCAACAGGCAGCAGAGCACAAACAGACCAAAACAACACACTCGCCTCACCAACACTACCCTCAAACGCAACACGGACAGACAACTCCAACAGAGATACAACAAACACAAGACCACCCCCCCAAACCTGGACCTGCAATAGCTGCAATAGAATCATCACACGCAGACAAACCTCACTCAGATGCAACTCAACACACCCACACTGGATACACAGACATTGCTCCGGCATCACCACCCGCCAATACACAAACACGTGGACATGCAGAACACACACGCAAACAACAAACACCCCAACACCACAACCCCCGAACAACCCACAAAGAACAACACCCACCAACAAAAACAACAAACACACACTGACCATACTACAAATAAACATCAACGGCATCCAAAACAAGAAAACAGAACTAGAAGAACTCGCCTCACAACAGCACGCAGACATCATCACCATACAAGAAACCAAACTAGAAAAACAACACAACACACCTCGTCTCACCAACTACACCAGCATTAGGAAAGACAGAGAACACAAGGGAGGAGGAGGACTGCTCACATACATTCACAAATCAGTCACATTCACTGCCATGAACATCCCCAACAACATTAACACCAACACTACAGAAATTCAAACCGTAAAGATTCACATAACCAACCACAAAAGACTACACATATGCAACATGTATATACCCCACAGAGATACCACCCGACCAGACCACGCCACAGAAGACACAGACATCACCAACACCTTCCAATACATAAACTCGCTGAACAACACCTTTCTAACCGCAGACATCAACGCTCACTCAACACAATGGCACTCTCCCTACGACGACCACAGAGGCACCCTCATTGCAGACATACTACAGAACTCCCAACAAATCACTCTAAACGCAAACACACCTACCAGAAAACCTACAAACATCAACCAACAACCAACATCACCGGACATCACAACAGCCAGCAACAGCATCACAAACAGAACAACATGGACCACAATACACGCACTCAGTTCAGACCACCTTCCTATCAAAATCACACACAACACGCGTGCTCCTTTCCGCCTACAACAACACCTTCAAACTTACACAAATTACAGGAAAGCAGACTGGGAAGGATACACCTCTGAAATAGAATCAGCACTGGAGAACATAACCATACCTGACAACATCCACACAGCCAACACCATGCTCACAAACCTCATACTTACAGCAGACAAACACCACATACCCCACGGAAAAATAAAAAGCAAATCACTTCTCCTACCACAACACATCAGAACACTCATCAGCCAAAGAAACGACATCAGACAACAAAACCACCAAGACCCACGCATCACAGACCTAAACAAAGAAATAGACAAACAAATCCAAAAACACAAACAAGAGCTATGGAAAGAACACTTAACGGATGCATGGAACCACAGACACAAACAACACATACTCTGGAACACAGTAACAAGACTATCAAACAAAGAACAAAAAGCACCAGAAAACACCACAATACAGTTCGGACAACACACGGCAATATCCAACAAACAGAAAGCACGAGCATTCAACAAACAATTCACCAACATAATACAACACAAAACCAACAGAACATACAGACAACTACAACGCAAAATACGAAAACTCAACACCACGCCCATAACCATCACAGAACAACAAGTCAAACAAGCACTACAACGCTCCAAAAGCAACAACTCCACAGGCCCAGACAACATAAACATCAGACATCTGAAACACCTAGGCCCCAAAGCAATAACACTACTCACACACACTTACAACACATCACTCAACACCAACACCATCCCCGCAATATGGAAGACTGCAAAAATAATCCCAATACCAAAACCCAACAAAAACCACGCACTCGGCCCATCTTACAGACCAATAGCACTACTCAGCCCAATAGCCAAAACAATGGAAAAGGTAATACTACCCTTCATTACCAACAACACTCAACTACCCTCTCACCAACACGGCTTCCGAAAACAACACTCCACAACCACAGCACTACACCACATACACAACATCATAGCCACAGGTTTCAATCAACAAAAACCACCACAACGAACAGTTGCCATAGCCCTAGACATGTCCAAAGCCTTTGACACGGTAAACCTACACACACTCACAAACAAACTCAACAACACTAACACCCCAAACATCATCATCAAATACATCTTCAACTACATAAGGGGACGCAGACAATACACTCAATACCGGGGGGAAACATCAGAACACAGAAACACGAAAACGGGGGTACCACAGGGGGGAGTACTTTCACCAACACTATTCAACATATACATGGCAGACTTACCACAACCACCTCCAAATGTACACACAGTTACATATGCAGACGACATCACCATTCTATCCACACATGTCAAACCACAACAGGCACAACAACAAGTACAAAAATATCTCCACGACATATACAACTGGACAAAACAGAACCAACTCACACTCAACGCAGACAAAACCACCACCACTCTGTTCACACCGGATCCGGCAGAATACAGCAACAGGCTCACTTTACAAATAGATAACACCACCCTACCCACAGTCCGTGAACCCAAAATACTGGGATTAACATGGGACCCCAAACTCACCTTCTCAAAACACACACAACACACTCTAACCCGCGCCAAGCAATCAAACAAAATACTTAAAGCCTTAACAACCACTCACTGGGGAAAATCCAAAGAAACTATACTCACCACATACAAAGCAACCACACTCACACGCCTCGAATACGCAAACACTATATGGTCACCAACACTATCGGACACAAACAAGACAAAACTCCAGACCACACAGAACACAGCACTCAGAATAGCAACAGGATGCACACAAGACACAAACATACAACACTTGCATGAGGAAACAAAAACTCTCCCACTGAACACCCATCTAAAACTACACGCATCGCAAATCAGACAAAAAGCCCAACACCCAACCCACCCACTACACCCACTCACTCAACAACCACCACCACCCAGACAAAAGAAACAAACAATCTTCCACAACAACAACTACACACACAACAAAGACACAGCACCACAGGACACCAACAACGACACCATAAAACAGAACATGAAAGACATACACACCCACTTTGTACAAACACACTTGGACACCAGACAACACAACAAAGTAATACATGCACCAGCACCAGAAATAGACCCATCAGAGCAAGACCTACCACACAGAACCAGACAACTCCTAGCACAACTCCGAACCAACAAATCACCAGCCCTCCACTCCTACCTACACAACATTACACCGGACACACACCCAACACCACTCTGTGCGCTATGCGGCACGCAAGTGCACGACACACAACACCTGTTCACCTGCACAAACATACCCACCACACTGACTCCGGAGGACCTCTGGCGAAACCCAAGCGGAGTGGCGGCCCTGCTCGCCCGCTGGGCGGCGGAGGGGGGTCTGGGGATCCGGGAGACGGAGTGAGGGCCCGGTCCCCCAATGTCGGGGCACGGGTGGGGTCGACAACAACAACAACAACATCAACCTGCTGTAAATAATGCCTCCATTCATGATTGTAGAAACCCCAGAACGGTAAACATGTGATTATTTTATTTTAAAATATAAGAAGCCTATGTTTTGCAATTGTGCTCATTTTCATTGTATTGCACGACAAATATAATAGATGAGCCGGTTTGGGGACATCATCAACCAAGCTGCTGCTCCAATTGCAATGCGATATATTGTCCTGCTCTCCTAAATTCGCATCTACACCACAAATTATAACATCCTAACTGATTTAGCAACAACTGAAAATTCACATCATTATTTAGGGAGTTGCATAACTGTTGCATTATATGGTGCCCTATTCATTTTATTTAGTATAGCATACATATATAAAAGTGGAAAGATACTGCAGAGCTGTGCCATTACTCTTTATCTCTGTGTACATAATAAATAAACATCACCTACAGATACATTGGTAAAAATTGCTTGATTCCTTCTGTATACTGTAGATATTACGCAAATGGCGGTAAATAATTGTGAAAGCTCAGAATCAGGTTTTAAAGGGTTAATTCTTTGCTGGGTGGAGCTCTTATCATGGAGCCAATAGGAGGTGTCCTCGGGTGGTGTCCGTCCCTCATTCAGCTCGGGTCCTCCACCAGAGGCCAGGAAGCCCGAGGGCCCCGCGCAGTACCCCCGCCGCTCCCAGCACCGCACACCTCCGGACCGAGATGTCCGACGCTGGTCCCGGGATCTGTCGCAACCACCCATCCAGTCCGGGGGTCACTGCCCCGAGCGCCCCGACCACCACAGGCACGACCGCCACCCCCACCCCCCAGGCCCTCCCCAGCCCCTCCCCGAGCCCCTGGTACCCCCCGAGCCCCCCATGCTCCCCCCTCCCGATGCCTCCACCACCTGGGACCGCCACATCCACCACAACGGCCCTCCTCCGCCCCCCATCCACGACCACGACATCTGGCTGGCTCGCCACCACCATCCCGCCAGTCTGGATCCGGAAGTCCCACAGGATCCCCGCTCCGCCACCCTCCACCACCCTCGGAGGTGCCCCCCACTCCGACCCCGGGGCCCCCAGTCCACACTCCGCACAGATGCCTCGGCAGACCACGCCAGCCACCTGGCCATGGCGCTCCACGCAGGCCCCCCCTGCCAGCATCCCACACCCCGCAGCCACGTGCCGGATCGTCCCAGGCGCCTCCCCGCACAACCCACACCCCGGGTCCTGTCCGGCGCGGCACATCCGGGCCTCGACGGCTCCGGCGCCCAAGGCCCGCTCCTGAGCAGCCAGGATGAGCGCCCCTGCGCTGTCCCCCAGGCCAGTCCCCTCCAGCCACCGATAGGACTTCTTGAGATCAGCCACCTCAGCCACGGTCCGGTGGCACATCCCGCGTAGGGGCCCGCCCCACCACGATGGTCCCCCCCCCAGCGCCCGTCCCTCCGCTCCCCACTTGGGGCAAAAAATGAGCACATAACACCATCCAGTGTGGGTCCTTGGGCAAGAGCCTTCACGCTAATGCGTACCTCATACAATGATGAGAGACAATAAAATGAATGACATGCCAGCTCAGACGTCGCCCGGCCAAACAAGGTCTGCGTCAGGTGCTGGGGAACCAGAGCACCTTGATGAAAAATGGAGCAGAGATGGGCAAGATGCAATAACATGGCTCTGTTGGAATACTACTACTCAAGCAAGCCTAGTCAGAGAGGTTACATGGAGAGAATGTGGGCTAAATGGTTACTTCGAAACCCACAGTCACGGGTGGCCACGAAACAACTCGTAACTCAGTGTTCCAACATCCACAAACGGCAACTGCTGTCACAACTTGAGATTGATGAGGTACAACGCAGGTTCCATGGTGAGGGGCCCCAGGCTGCCAGATCAGAGGAGGAGTTCATACCAGAGTGAATGCAGATGATGAGATTGGGAGGCCAGCCCCAATGAATGAAATGCTGAGCGAGGCAGCAACTGACCTGAAAGCTAAGATCATGGCAAGAATGAAAGCTGGGAAACCTAGAATCCGATTACAACGGCTATGTGAAGTACCACCTGAAAGTCTCTTGGAAAGTGTGAATTCAGCACTGAGGGCGATCCTTACCGTAACGATCACGGAAATGAACTGATATACGCTTCAGCATCAGTGATCCTTGAGATGCTTGGCTATAAGAGCAACCATGGAAGCCATGAGATACATTACCGACCATGGAAAAGACGGTTGGAGGCTAAGATCAAGGCGGCTCGGAAAGATGTGAGTCAATTGACTGAGGTCCAGAGAGGTGTGATGAAAAGGCCGATCCTGAGAGGTACATCCAGATGACCATATATGAAGCACTCGAAACAAAGGCTCCAAGCCTTGTCCAGCCGCCTAAAGCGGTACACGAAAGAGAATGAGGCCAGACGAATAAACAGGCTGTTTGCAACACAACCTGCGAAAGTGTACGCTCAGTGGCAGGGTCCTAACAACAGAGCTGATCCACCAAGACTGGAAACTGAAAGGTACTGGGGAGGCAGATGGGAGAAGGAGGTTGCACATAACAGCAGTGCACAATGGCTGGTCACCCAAAGAGAGGAGCACAGACACCTCCCTGAACAGAACCCAATTACCATAACAGTGGCAGACATAAAGGAAATAGTCTCAAATATGAAGAACTGGACAGCACCAGGCCCGGACATGGTCCACACTTACTGGCTAAAGAGACTCACAGCACTCCATGAGCGCCCAGCAGCACAAATGAACCAGCTGCCTAGGGATGGGACTCACCCAGGATGGCTAACCGAAGGGCGAACGATCCTTATCATGAAAGATCCCTCAAAGGGTGCAGTCGCATCCAACTATCGGCCAATAACCTGTCCCTCCACAATTTTGGAAGCTCATGTTGCGGCTAAGATAAGTGCACACATGGATCAATACATGAGCGAAGCACGGAAGGGCATTGGTAGAGATACCAGGGGAGCCAAACATCAGCTCCTGGTTGACAGAACAGTCGCACAAGACTGCAGGTCCCGATGTACCAACCTGTGCACAGCCTGGATTGATTAAAAGAAAGCCTATGACTCGATGCCACATACATGGATCACTGAATGCTTGGATGTGTATAAGGTGAACAGGACCCTAAGAGCCTTCGTTGCGAACTTGATGAGGATGTGGAAAACCACACTTGAAGCCAATGGCAAGCCACTTACCCAAGTGTCCATCAAATGTGGCATATACCAAGGTGATGCACTCTCCCCATTGCTGTTCTGCATAGGACTGAACTCCCCAAGCCAAGTAATCACCAAGACAGGCTATGGATACAGCCTCAGAAATGAAGCTACGATCAGTCACCTCCTCTACATGGATGACATAAAGCTGTATGCTAAGAGTGAAAGGGACATAGACTCCCTGATCCACACAACCAGGATCTACAGCAGCGACATCGGGATGTGATAGTCGGATGGTGACTAAGAGAGGAACGGTAGTCCGGACTGAAGGGGTCTCACTCCCCGAAGGAACAATAGCAGACATTGAGGACAGCTACAAGTACCTCGGTGTACCACAAGCCAATGGCAACCTTGAACTGGCAACAAGGAAAGCGGCTGGGGACTAGTGAGTGTGAGAGTCACTGTCCAGGATGAAACATCCAAGCTCCATGAATACATCAAGGAGAAGGCTCCAACGGATGACGTACTCAGAGAATGTCTCAGACAATGGGCAACAGAGGATGAGGCGCTGGAAGAGGGACCATCATCGGAGGACAAGCCCCTACACGGGATGTACCACCGGACCATAACTGAAGTGGCCGATCTCAAGAATTCCCATCAGTGGCTAGAGAGGGCTGGCCTGAAGGACAGTACAGAGGCACTCATCCTGGCTGCTCAGGAGCAGGCCCTGAGCACTAGAGCCATTGAGGCCCAGATATACCACACCAGACAAGACCCAAGGTGTAGGTTGTGCAAAGAGGCACCTGAGACGATCTAACACATAACTGCAGGGTGTAAGGTGCTGGCAGGGAAAGCCTATATGGAACGCCATAACCAGGTGGCTGGCATAGTCTACCGAAACATCTGTGCTGAGTACGGACTGGAAACCCCAAGGTCAAAATGGGAAACACCTCCGAAGGTGGTGGAGAATGACAGAGCGAAGATCCTATGGGACTTCCAGATCCAGACTGACAAGATGGTAATGGCGAACCAACCAGATATCCTGATGATAGATAAAGGGCAGAGGAAAGCCGTTGTAGTGGATGTAGCGGTCCCAAGTGCTGGAAACATCAGAAAGAAGGAACACGAGAAACTCGAGAAATCCCAAGGGCTCAGAGAGGAGCTGGAGAGAGCCTGGAAGGTAAAGGGGACAGTCGTGCCTGTGGAGGTCGGAGCACTCGGGGCAGTGACCCCCAAACTAGATGATGAGTGGTTGCAACAGATCCCGGGAACAACATCGGACATCTCAGTCCAGAAATGTGCAGTGCTGGGAACGGCAAGGATACTGCGCAGAACCCTCAAGCTTCCTGGCCTCTGGTAGAGGACCCCAGCTGAATGAGGGATGGACACCACCTGAGGGGTGAGACGAGGATTTTTTTTATAGATATACAGTAGATACACATTCACTCCCATGAACATCCCCAACAACATTAACACCAACACTACAGAAATTCAAACCGTAAAGATTCACATAACCAACCACAAAAGACTACACATATGCAACATGTATATACCCCCCAGAGATACCACCCGACCAGACCACGCCACAGAAGACACAGACATCACCAACACCTTCCAATACATAAACTCGCTGAACAACACCATTCTAACCGCAGACATCAACGCTCACTCAACACAATGGCACTCTCCCTACGACGACCACAGAGGCACCCTCATTGCAGACATACTACAGAACTCCCAACAAATCACTCTAAACGCAAACACACCTACCAGAAAACCTACAAACATCAACCAACAACCAACATCACCGGACATCACAACAGCCAGCAACAGCATCACAAACAGAACAACATGGACCACAATACACGCACTCAGTTCAGACCACCTTCCTATCAAAATCACACACAACACGCGTGCTCCTTTCCGCCTACAACAACACCTTCAAACTTACACAAATTACAGGAAAGCAGACTGGGAAGGATACACCTCTGAAATAGAATCAGCACTGGAGAACTTAACCATACCTGACAACATCCACACAGCCAACACCATGCTCACAAACCTCATACTTACAGCAGACAAACACCACATACCCCACGGAAAAATAAAAAGCAAATCACTTCTCCTACCACAACACATCAGAACACTCATCAGCCAAAGAAACGACATCAGACAACAAAACCACCAAGACCCACGCATCACAGACCTAAACAAAGAAATAGACAAACAAATCCAAAAACACAAACAAGAGCTATGGAAAGAACACTTAACGGATGCATGGAACCACAGACACAAACAATACATACTCTGGAACACAGTAACAAGACTATCTAACAAAGAACAAAAAGCACCAGAAAACACCACAATACAGTTCGGACAACACACGGCAATATCCAACAAACAGAAAGCACGAGCATTCAACAAACAATTCACCAACATAATACAACACAAAACCAACAGAACATACAGACAACTACAACGCAAAATACGAAAACTCAACACCACGCCCATAACCATCACAGAACAACAAGTCAAACAAGCACTACAACGCTCCAAAAGCAACAACTCCACAGGCCCAGACAACATAAACATCAGACATCTGAAACACCTAGGCCCCAAAGCAATAACACTACTCACACACACTTACAACACATCACTCAACACCAACACCATCCCCGCAATATGGAAGACTGCAAAAATAATCCCAATACCAAAACCCAACAAAAACCACGCACTCGGCCCATCCTACAGACCAATAGCACTACTCAGCCCAATAGCCAAAACAATGGAAAAGGTAATACTACCCTTCATTACCAACAACACTCAACTACCCTCTCACCAACACGGCTTCCGAAAACAACACTCCACAACCACAGCACTACACCACATACACAACATCATAGCCACAGGTTTCAATCAACAAAAACCACCACAACGAACAGTTGCCATAGCCCTAGACATGTCCAAAGCCTTTGACACGGTAAACCTACACACACTCACAAACAAACTCAACAACACTAACACCCCAAACATCATCATCAAATACATCTTCAACTACATAAGGGGACGCAGACAATACACTCAATACCGGGGGGAAACATCAGAACACAGAAACACGAAAACGGGGGTACCACAGGGGGGAGTACTTTCACCAACACTATTCAACATATACATGGCAGACTTACCACAACCACCTCCAAATGAACACACAGTTACATATGCAGACGACATCACCATTCTATCCACACATGTCAAACCACAACAGGCACAACAACAAGTACAAAAATATCTCCACGACATATACAACTGGACAAAACAGAACCAACTCACACTCAACGCAGACAAAACCACCACCACTCTGTTCACACCGGATCCGGCAGAATACAGCAACAGGCTCACTTTACAAATAGATAACACCACCCTACCCACAGTCCGCGAACGCAAAATACTGGGATTAACATGGGACCCCAAACTCACCTTCTCAAAACACACACAACACACTCTAACCCGCGCCAAGCAATCAAACAAAATACTTAAAGCCTTAACAACCACTCACTGGGGAAAATCCAAAGAAACTATACTCACCACATACAAAGCAACCACACTCACACGCCTCGAATACGCAAACACTATATGGTCACCAACACTATCGGACACAAACAAGACAAAACTCCAGACCACACAGAACACCGCACTCAGAATAGCAACAGGATGCACACAAGACACAAACATACAACACTTGCATGAGGAAACAAAAACTCTCCCACTGAACACCCATCTAAAACTACACGCATCGCAAATCAGACAAAAAGCCCAACACCCAACCCACCCACTACACCCACTCACTCAACAACCACCACCACCCAGACAAAAGAAACAAACAATCTTCCACAACAACAACTACACACACAACAAAGACACAGCACCACAGGACACCAACAACGACACCATAAAACAGAACATGAAAGACATACACACCCACTTTGTACAAACACACTTGGACACCAGACAACACAACAAAGTAATACATGCACCAGCACCAGAAATAGACCCATCAGAGCAAGACCTACCACACAGAACCAGACAACTCCTAGCACAACTCCGAACCAACAAATCACCAGCCCTCCACTCCTACCTACACAACATTACACCGGACACACACCCAACACCACTCTGTGCGCTATGCGGCACGCAAGTGCACGACACACAACACCTGTTCACCTGCACAAACATACCCACCACACTGACTAGTAAGCCTCAAAATGATCTTACTAGTGAACTAGTAGGCGATGTGTGGCTTACATGTCAACTAGTAAGCCTCAAAATGAACTTACTAGTGAACTAGTGGGCACATTTATGGCCTTACATGTTCACTAGTAAGCGTCAAAATGATCTTACTAGTGAACTAGTGGGCGTTTTGTGGCTTACATGTGCACTAGTAAGCGTCAAAATGACCTTACTAGTGAACTAGTGGGCGTTTTGTGGCTTACATGTTCACTAGTAAGTGTCAAAATGATCTTACTAGTGAACGAGTGAGCGTTTTGTGGCTGACATGTTCATAAATAAGCGTCAAAATGATCTTACTAGGGAACTAGTGGGCGTTTTGTGGCTTACATGTTCACTAGTAAGCGTCAAAATTACCTTACTAGTGAACCAGTGAGCGTTTTGTGGCTTACATGTTCACTAGTAAGCGTCAAAATGACCTTACTAGTGAACTAGTGAGCGTTTTGTGGCTTACATGTTCACTAGTAAGCGTCAAAATGATCTTACTAGTGAACTAGTGGGCGTTCTGTGGCTTACATGTTCACTAGAAGCCTCAAAATTATCTTACTAGTGAACTAGCGGGCGTTTTGTGGCTTACATGTCAACTAGTAAGCCTCAAAATGATCTTACTAGTGAACTAGTGGGCACATTTATGGCCTTACATGTTCACTAGTAAGCGTCAAAATGACCTTACTAGTGAACTAGTGGGCAATATGGAATAAATACTCAAAGGGCTTGCCAGGCAAGCCCATTGAGTATTTAAAGGGTTCAAAGGGCTTGCCTGGCAAGCCCTTTGAGTATTTATTCATCCGTGATGGTATTGTAGACCAATGAGAGCACGTCCGACAGACACGTGGACTTCGGGCGGCCAATCATGATGCATTTCGAGCCAAGCCCCAACAAAAACGGAGGAGAAAACTTTCAGACGCTTTGAAAGCTTTTGGGGTACATATTACTCTTGTTGTTACACAAAATTTTGTTTTACGATTATTTTAGGCGGTAACGTTATGGTGTAAATGTCAAATACGTGGTCAATTTATCAAGATGAAGCCTGCTTAAAAATTTGCTCCAACAATTTTGGAGATGTGTCTGACTTTGACAGCAATGGCGGCAGTTCAACGCTGACAGTCGCAGTCGGGTGCAGATTTATTTCGGCAGGACTTTCTAAAATCTGCCGTTTGCTCTGACAGTTCTCTGTCTGACAGTCACATTTTGTCTTATTACTCACAAGCTAATTGACATTTAAAAAAAGAGTTAATGTTTGGAACACGATTTTGCTCTTACTGTTTGCTGCCTTAGTTCGTTTGAAATATTCGCTTCCTGCATTACATGAAGTACATTTTTTAATATTCACAAGACTGTAACTGTGCATTATAAATAATGTCACATTTGCACTATGTTTTACTGGATCTACAACTAAACTAGGTCCTCGTTTCTGGGAGAGTCCACAGCACCTCCTGTATCACAACCATTCTGCCGGCACACCTTCAGCAGCACGATGTTTCTAACGGGAGCTGGAGGGTGATCAGCTTCATTGAAGAACAGGAGGAGGAGAGGCACAACGTTTGTCATTTGTGATATGTTTTTAGACTTTTCTCCTAACTAAAAAAACTATGTTTTGTTAATTTCTTGATATAGTTCTTGTATTTAAATATTTTAACAATCAAATATTTTTCAACTGTGTTTTAGATATGAATTGTATGAAATAAATCAGTGAAGCCCCATTCAAATTCTACTCTATCTAATCTGCTCGATCACACTGCTGTCAACCTGCTGTACCTCCAAACTCCTTGGCTTACTCGCGGTTGGAGGGTTCCCCCCGAACGGGGGGACAAATCAAGGAACCAATCCCTGCACCCCGAACGGGGTGCCCTTACGGCCGTTTTTTTTTTTTTTTTTCGGCTAACCGCCCCCTGAACCTGGCAGGGTGGCGGGCGGACCTTTTGCTCCAGGCGGGGGACATAGAGACAAATCCGGGGCCCACACAGACACTCTCACGCACGCAACAAACACACACACAACAAACTACCTGGACATGCGACATTTGCACACAACAGATTACAAGAAGACAGACATCCTTCAGATGCAACCACCACACACCACACTGGGTACACAAACATTGCACAAACATAAACACTAGACAATACAACATAACATGGAAATGCAGACTACATCCCAAAACACCACCACGAACAACAACACATCGTAGGACACCAACAGGCAGCAGAGCACAAACAGACCAAAACAACACACTCGCCTCACCAACACTACCCTCAAACGCAACACGGACAGACAACTCCAACAGAGATACAACAAACACAAGACCACCCCCCCAAACCTGGACCTGCAATAGCTGCAATAGAATCATCACACGCAGACAAACCTCACTCAGATGCAACTCAACACACCCACACTGGATACACAGACATTGCTCCGGCATCACCAACCGCCAATACACAAACACGTGGACATGCAGAACACACACGCAAACAACAAACACCCCAACACCACAACCCCCGAACAACCCACAAAGAACAACACCCACCAACAAAAACAACAAACACACACTGACCATACTACAAATAAACATCAACGGCATCCAAAACAAGAAAACAGAACTAGAAGAACTCGCCTCACAACAGCACGCAGACATCATCACCATACAAGAAACCAAACTAGAAAAACAACACAACACACCTCGTCTCACCAACTACACCAGCATTAGGAAAGACAGAGAACACAAGGGAGGAGGAGGACTGCTCACATACATTCACAAATCAGTCACATTCACTCCCATGAACATCCCCAACAACATTAACACCAACACTACAGAAATTCAAACCGTAAAGATTCACATAACCAACCACAAAAGACTACACATATGCAACATGTATATACCCCACAGAGATACCACCCGACCAGACCACGCCACAGAAGACACAGACATCACCAACACCTTCCAATACATAAACTCGCTGAACAACACCTTTCTAACCGCAGACATCAACGCTCACTCAACACAATGGCACTCTCCCTACGACGACCACAGAGGCACCCTCATTGCAGACATACTACAGAACTCCCAACAAATCACTCTAAACGCAAACACACCTACCAGAAAACCTACAAACATCAACCAACAACCAACATCACCGGACATCACAACAGCCAGCAACAGCATCACAAACAGAACAACATGGACCACAATACACGCACTCAGTTCAGACCACCTTCCTATCAAAATCACACACAACACGCGTGCTCCTTTCCGCCTACAACAGCACCTTCAAACTTACACAAATTACAGGAAAGCAGACTGGGAAGGATACACCTCTGAAATAGAATCAGCACTGGAGAACTTAACCATACCTGACAACATCCACACAGCCAACACCATGCTCACAAACCTCATACTTACAGCAGACAAACACCACATACCCCACGGAAAAATAAAAAGCAAATCACTTCTCCTACCACAACACATCAGAACACTCATCAGCCAAAGAAACGACATCAGACAACAAAACCACCAAGACCCACGCATCACAGACCTAAACAAAGAAATAGACACACAAATCCAAAAACACAAACAAGAGTTATGGAAAGAACACGTAACGGATGCATGGAACCACAGACACAAACAACACATACTCTGGAACACAGTAACAAGACTATCAAACAAAGAACAAAAAGCACCAGAAAACACCACAATACAGTTCGGACAACACACGGCAATATCCAACAAACAGAAAGCACGAGCATTCAACAAACAATTCACCAACATAATACAACACAAAACCAACAGAACATACAGACAACTACAACGCAAAATACGAAAACTCAACACCACGCCCATAACCATCACAGAACAACAAGTCAAACAAGCACTACAACGCTCCAAAAGCAACAACTCCACAGGCCCAGACAACATAAACATCAGACATCTGAAACACCTAGGCCCCAAAGCAATAACACTACTCACACACACTTACAACACATCACTCAACACCAACACCATCCCCGCAATATGGAAGACTGCAAAAATAATCCCAATACCAAAACCCAACAAAAACCACGCACTCGGCCCATCTTACAGACCAATAGCACTACTCAGCCCAATAGCCAAAACAATGGAAAAGGTAATACTACCCTTCATTACCAACAACACTCAACTACCCTCTCACCAACACGGCTTCCGAAAACAACACTCCACAACCACAGCACTACACCACATACACAACATCATAGCCACAGGTTTCAATCAACAAAAACCACCACAACGAACAGTTGCCATAGCCCTAGACATGTCCAAAGCCTTTGACACGGTAAACCTACACACACTCACAAACAAACTCAACAACACTAACACCCCAAACATCATCATCAAATACATCTTCAACTACATAAGGGGACGCAGACAATACACTCAATACCGGGGGGAAACATCAGAACACAGAAACACGAAAACGGGGGTACCACAGGGGGGAGTACTTTCACCAACACTATTCAACATATACATGGCAGACTTACCACAACCACCTACAAATGTACACACAGTTACATATGCAGACGACATCACCATTCTATCCACACATGTCAAACCACAACAGGCACAACAACAAGTACAAAAATATCTCCACGACATATACAACTGGACAAAACAGAACCAACTCACACTCAACGCAGACAAAACCACCACCACTCTGTTCACACCGGATCCGGCAGAATACAGCAACAGACTCACTTTACAAATAGATAACACCACCCTACCCACAGTCCGCGAACCCAAAATACTGGGATTAACATGGGACCCCAAACTCACCTTCTCAAAACACACACAACACACTCTAACCCGCGCCAAGCAATCAAACAAAATACTTAAAGCCTTAACAACCACTCACTGGGGAAAATCCAAAGAAACTATACTCACCACATACAAAGCAACCACACTCACACGCCTCGAATACGCAAACACTATATGGTCACCAACACTATCGGACACAAACAAGACAAAACTCCAGACCACACAGAACACAGCACTCAGAATAGCAACAGGATGCACACAAGACACAAACATACAACACTTGCATGAGGAAACAAAAACTCTCCCACTGAACACCCATCTAAAACTACACGCATCGCAAATCAGACAAAAAGCCCAACACCCAACCCACCCACTACACCCACTCACTCAACAACCACCACCACCCAGACAAAAGAAACAAACAATCTTCCACAACAACAACTAGACACACAACAAAGACACAGCACCACAGGACACCAACAACGACACCATAAAACAGAACATGAAAGACATACACACCCACTTTGTACAAACACACTTGGACACCAGACAACACAACAAAGTAATACATGCACCAGCACCAGAAATAGACCCATCAGAGCAAGACCTACCACACAGAACCAGACAACTCCTAGCACAACTCCGAACCAACAAATCACCAGCCCTCCACTCCTACCTACACAACATTACACCGGACACACACCCAACACCACTCTGTGCGCTATGCGGCACGCAAGTGCACGACACACAACACCTGTTCACCTGCACAAACATACCCACCACACTGACTCCGGAGGACCTCTGGCGAAACCCAAGCGGAGTGGCGGCCCTGCTCGCCCGCTGGGCGGCGGAGGGGGGTCTGGGGATCCGGGAGACGGAGTGAGGGCCCGGTCCCCCAATGTCGGGGCACGGGTGGGGTCGACAACAACAACAACAACAACATAAAAAAAGACTTCCCCTTTAAATATTCCTGCTGCATAATATATCTCCTTTCCTTTCGTAAAGGATGGTCAGAACCTTTCCTAAGCATTATTAAAATTTAGACGATCTTTGCTCCAGGTGCTACCGGCTCATCTCACTCGGTTAGGATAGGAAAGGAAAGTTCCTATGCCAAAATGATAATCCAAAAAGGGCCCCTGTTGGTGGATAATCAGGCCATGGGAGGTGTGAGTAAATTGTGAGGGGGTGTTGGCTGGAGCTAGAAATAATTTTGGTGTCTTGTCCCTGCAGTAGGTTCATTAAAAGAGCAACCAGTGTTTTCACCACCATGGTCGGATCTTACTCTGGAGGGTAACCCATACAGGCAGGTGGCTTGGACAAAATATTTCAACACCGTCAAAGCTGTGTTGTCTGTGCTCCAGTTGAAGGTACGTTATTAGCCTGGAATTCCCATCAATGCCGGCATGTGTCACAAACACCCACCTGTAAAACAAACATGAAAAGAATAATGATTAAATACAAGAAAACAATCAAGTTTCATATCTTGTTTGAAATATCATCTCGGTAGAGAAGGTATTGCTGTGCACTTAAGACTACATGGAGGCAATTTGGAGTTTGTGTAACTTGGATATACAAATGATAAAATTCAATTTAATCTGTGCTGTCCATACAATATGGCTTTCTAATGCTCCCACGAGTACAAATATAAGATGATCCCTTATTACCGAATGAGACGCATATGCCCATCTATGTGCCATAAACTATTGGGGAATGGCACATAGTATGTTCTTCTAGCCACAGTCTGGCTCCATCTCTGGGCTGCAGCAGCTGGCTCAATACGGTTGAGGATTTCTCGAACTCTTTTTCTTTGTACTACAATACCATCAGCACGCAGGTATGCCCTCATCATCTGCAACAGGTTCATAAAACAACACAATAAAGAAAGTACACTTTCACAATGAATATAATGATATATACATGAAGGGACAAGAGTATGTAGCAGAACACTTGCTTCCGAGCCTGATCTGGGAAATTGGCTGTGCAATCTTCTGACATGCTCTTCCAGGTCAACATCATGAATGGGAGTAAATCTATTTCTGGCTGAAATCTGAAAAAACTTCATTTTTTTATGCAGGTATGAAGAGGAACAACACAACATCTCAGTGATGGCTCTCACTGTAAAGCCCTGAGTGGGGAGCAGTTCAATTTGATCACTTGTAATGTCAAGTGCTGGTCTTCCTCGTCTACCTAAAGTATGGAAATAAAAGGATTAAGGAATTCAAGCAAACGAATCACTACGTGTTTTTTATATACTGTATACAGTACAGGCATATAGACACAGATGTACATAAAAGTATATGCAGCTTCAAAACCACGAGCAGCTATTTTCTCTAACCATTTTACTCAAGAAAAAAATAATTCAAACTTATAATTGAATAACTAAAAGATCACTAGTTATTGCTTAAAAGTGTACAGCCATTGCGTTACTTAATAGTCTACTGATTTGCAGGAAAACCACTGGTATAAAACGACGTTTGACAGGGTGATAGAAGGTAAGTCACAGCAAGTCGTCAGTAAAACCCGTGTGTAGTTTGAATAAAAATACATACGAAAAACCAATGACAAAAAATGGTAGCCATTTTACCTGTGTGCAAACGATGTGCCACATGGGAACAAACACGTCCACCATTAGGAGTGGGTCCCGCAATGATGACAGATCGGAGATCTATTGGACTTTGAATCAAACTTTGAATAGTATCAGCGCTAAACTGGTCACTAACTCTTCTTAAATTAGCAATTGAAATGTTTATCGCGCGTGCTTCACTTTCACCGGCAGACCCTTGATGACAGGCACTCTCTATTGCCCTGCACCTTCGCCGAATACGTCTCAGGACACTGTCCGCCATTGTTGTTTTAAAAAACTAAGTGGGCACAGAATTTCCAAAATCATGAGCCCTGACTGGTGGGATGACACTATTTTGAAACGTACAGCCAATAGGATACCGTTACATGTTTTCGTAATCATCCTTATTTGCATTTAATGCAAGTACAGTGTAATGTCACTAGCACTACAAGTGGGCACATTTATGGCCTTACATGTTCACTAGTAAGCGTCAAAATCATCTTACCAGTGAACTAGTGGGCACATTTATGGCCTTAAATGTTCAGTAGTAAGCGTCAAAATAATCTTATTAGTGAACTAGTGGGCGTTTTGCGGCTTACATGTTCACTAGTAAGCGTCAAAATGACCTTACTAGTGAACTAGTGAGCGTTTTGTGGCTTACATGTTCACTAGTAAGCGTCAAAATGACCTTACTAGTAAACTAGTGAGCGTTTTGTGGCTTACATGTTCACTAGTAAGCGTCAAAATGATCTTACTAGTGAACTATTGGGCGTTTTGTGGCTTACATGTTCACTAGTAAGCCTCAAAATGATCTTACTAGTGAACTAGTAGGCGATGTGTGGCTTACATGTCAACTAGTAAGCCTCAAAATGAACTTACTAGTGAACTAGTGGGCACATTTATGGCCTTACATGTTCACTAGTAAGCGTCAAAATGATCTTACTAGTGAACTAGTGGGCGTTTTGTGGCTTACATGTTCACTAGTAAGCGTCAGAATGACCTTACTAGTGAACTAGTGGGCGTTTTGTGGCTTACATGTTCACTAGTAAGCGTCAAAATGATCTTACTAGTGAACGAGTGAGCGTTTTGTGGCTGACATGTTCATAAATAAGCATCAAAATGATCTTACTAGGGAACTAGTGGGCGTTTTGTGGCTTACATGTTCACTAGTAAGCGTCAAAATTACCTTACTAGTGAACCAGTGAGCGTTTTGTGGTTTACATGTTCACTAGTAAGCGTCAAAATGACCTTACTAGTGAACTAGTGAGCGTTTTGTGGCTTACATGTTCACTAGTAAGCGTCAAAATGATCTTACTAGTGAACTAGTGGGCGTTCTGTGGCTTACATGTTCACTAGAAGCCTCAAAATTATCTTACTAGTGAACTAGCGGGCGTTTTGTGGCTTACATGTCAACTAGTAAGCCTCAAAATGATCTTACTAGTGAACTAGTGGGCACATTTATGGCCTTACATGTTCACTAGTAAGCGTCAAAATGACCTTACTAGTGAACTAGTGGGCAATATGGAATAAATACTCAAAGGGCTTGCCAGGCAAGCCCATTGAGTATTTAAAGGGTTCAAAGGGCTTGCCTGGCAAGCCCTTTGAGTATTTATTCATCCGTGATGGTATTGTAGACCAATGAGAGCACGTCCGACAGACACGTGGACTTCGGGCGGCCAATCATGATGCATTTCGAGCCAAGCCCCAACAAAAACGGAGGAGAAAACTTTCAGACGCTTTGAAAGCTTTTGGGGTACATATTACTCTTGCTGTTACACAAAATTTTGTTTTACGATTATTTTAGGCGGTAACGTTATGGTGTTAATGTCAAATACGTGGTCAATTTATCAAGATGAAGCCTGCTTAAAAATTTGCTCCAACAATTTTGGAGATGTGTCTGACTTTGACAGCAATGGCGGCAGTTCAACGCTGACAGTCGCAGTCGGGTGCAGATTTATTTCGGCAGGACTTTCTAAAATCTGCCGTTTGCTCTGACAGTTCTCTGTCTGACAGTCACATTTTGTCTTATTACTCACAAGCTAATTGACATTTAAAAAAAGAGTTAATGTTTGGAACACGATTTTGCTCTTACTGTTTGCTGCCTTAGTTCGTTTGAAATATTCGCTTCCTGCATTACATGAAGTACATTTTTTAATATTCACAAGACTGTAACTGTGCATTATAAATAATGTCACATTTGCACTATGTTTTACTGGATCTACAACTAAACTAGGTCCTCGTTTCTGGGAGAGTCCACAGCACCTCCTGTATCACAACCATTCTGCCGGCACACCTTCAGCAGCACGATGTTTCTAACGGGAGCTGGAGGGTTATCAGCTTCATTGAAGAACAGGAGGAGGAGAGGCACAACGTTTGTCATTTGTGATATGTTTTTAGACTTTTCTCCTAACTAAAAAAACTATGTTTTGTTAATTTCTTGATATTGTTCTTGTATTTAAATATTTTAACAATCAAATATTTTTCAACTGTGTTTTAGATATGAATTGTATGAAATAAATCAGTGAAGCCCCATTCAAATTCTACTCTATCTAATCTGCTCGATCACACTGCTGTCAACCTGCTGTACCTCCAAACTCCTTGGCTTACTCGCAGTTGGAGGGTTCCCCCCGAACGGGGGGACAAATCAAGGAACCAATCCCTGCACCCCGAACGGGGTGCCCTTACGGCCGTTTTTTTTTTTTTTTCGGCTAACCGCCCCCTGAACCTGGCAGGGTGGCGGGCGGACCTTTTGCTCCAGGCGGGGGACATAGAGACAAATCCGGGGCCCACACAGACACTCTCACGCACGCAACAAACACACACACAACAAACTACCTGGACATGCGACATTTGCACACAACAGATTACAAGAAGACAGACATCCTTCAGATGCAACCACCACACACCACACTGGGTACACAAACATTGCACAAACATAAACACTAGACAATACAACATAACATGGAAATGCAGACTACATCCCAAAACACCACCACGAACAACAACACATCGTAGGACACCAACAGGCAGCAGAGCACAAACAGACCAAAACAACACACTCGCCTCACCAACACTACCCTCAAACGCAACACGGACAGACAACTCCAACAGAGATACAACAAACACAAGACCACCCCCCCAAACCTGGACCTGCAATAGCTGCAATAGAATCATCACACGCAGACAAACCTCACTCAGATGCAACTCAACACACCCACACTGGATACAAAGACATTGCTCCGGCATCACCACCCGCCAATACACAAACACGTGGACATGCAGAACACACACGCAAACAACAAACACCCCAACACCACAACCCCCGAACAACCCACAAAGAACAACACCCACCAACAAAAACAACAAACACACACTGACCATACTACAAATAAACATCAACGGCATCCAAAACAAGAAAACAGAACTAGAAGAACTCGCCTCACAACAGCACGCAGACATCATCACCATACAAGAAACCAAACTAGAAAAACAACACAACACACCTCGTCTCACCAACTACACCAGCATTAGGAAAGACAGAGAACACAAGGGAGGAGGAGGACTGCTCACATACATTCACAAATCAGTCACATTCACTCCCATGAACATCCCCAACAACATTAACACCAACACTACAGAAATTCAAACCGTAAAGATTCACATAACCAACCACAAAAGACTACACATATGCAACATGTATATACCCCACAGAGATACCACCCGACCAGACCACGCCACAGAAGACACAGACATCACCAACACCTTCCAATACATAAACTCGCTGAACAACACCTTTCTAACCGCAGACATCAACGCTCACTCAACACAATGGCACTCTCCCTACGACGACCACAGAGGCACCCTCATTGCAGACATACTACAGAACTCCCAACAAATCACTCTAAACGCAAACACACCTACCAGAAAACCTACAAACATCAACCAACAACCAACATCACCGGACATCACAACAGCCAGCAACAGCATCACAAACAGAACAACATGGACCACAATACACGCACTCAGTTCAGACCACCTTCCTATCAAAATCACACACAACACGCGTGCTCCTTTCCGCCTACAACAGCACCTTCAAACTTACACAAATTACAGGAAAGCAGACTGGGAAGGATACACCTCTGAAATAGAATCAGCACTGGAGAACTTAACCATACCTGACAACATCCACACAGCCAACACCATGCTCACAAACCTCATACTTACAGCAGACAAACACCACATACCCCACGGAAAAATAAAAAGCAAATCACTTCTCCTACCACAACACATCAGAACACTCATCAGCCAAAGAAACGACATCAGACAACAAAACCACCAAGACCCACGCATCACAGACCTAAACAAAGAAATAGACACACAAATCCAAAAACACAAACAAGAGCTATGGAAAGAACACTTAACGGATGCATGGAACCACAGACACAAACAACACATACTCTGGAACACAGTAACAAGACTATCAAACAAAGAACAAAAAGCACCAGAAAACACCACAATACAGTTCGGACAACACACGGCAATATCCAACAAACAGAAAGCACGAGCATTCAACAAACAATTCACCAACATAATACAACACAAAACCAACAGAACATACAGACAACTACAACGCAAAATACGAAAACTCAACACCACGCCCATAACCATCACAGAACAACAAGTCAAACAAGCACTACAACGCTCCAAAAGCAACAACTCCACAGGCCCAGACAACATAAACATCAGACATCTGAAACACCTAGGCCCCAAAGCAATAACACTACTCACACACACTTACAACACATCACTCAACACCAACACCATCCCCGCAATATGGAAGACTGCAAAAATAATCCCAATACCAAAACCCAACAAAAACCACGCACTCGGCCCATCCTACAGACCAATAGCACTACTCAGCCCAATAGCCAAAACAATGGAAAAGGTAATACTACCCTTCATTACCAACAACACTCAACTACCCTCTCACCAACACGGCTTCCGAAAACAACACTCCACAACCACAGCACTACACCACATACACAACATCATAGCCACAGGTTTCAATCAACAAAAACCACCACAACGAACAGTTGCCATAGCCCTAGACATGTCCAAAGCCTTTGACACGGTAAACCTACACACACTCACAAACAAACTCAACAACACTAACACCCCAAACATCATCATCAAATACATCTTCAACTACATAAGGGGACGCAGACAATACACTCAATACCGGGGGGAAACATCAGAACACAGAAACACGAAAACGGGGGTACCACAGGGGGGAGTACTTTCACCAACACTATTCAACATATACATGGCAGACTTACCACAACCACCTCCAAATGTACACACAGTTACATATGCAGACGACATCACCATTCTATCCACACATGTCAAACCACAACAGGCACAACAACAAGTACAAAAATATCTCCACGACATATACAACTGGACAAAACAGAACCAACTCACACTCAACGCAGACAAAACCACCACCACTCTGTTCACACCGGATCCGGCAGAATACAGCAACAGACTCACTTTACAAATAGATAACACCACCCTACCCACAGTCCGCGAACCCAAAATACTGGGATTAACATGGGACCCCAAACTCACCTTCTCAAAACACACACAACACACTCTAACCCGCGCCAAGCAATCAAACAAAATACTTAAAGCCTTAACAACCACTCACTGGGGAAAATCCAAAGAAACTATACTCACCACATACAAAGCAACCACACTCACACGCCTCGAATACGCAAACACTATATGGTCACCAACACTATCGGACACAAACAAGACAAAACTCCAGACCACACAGAACACAGCACTCAGAATAGCAACAGGATGCACACAAGACACAAACATACAACACTTGCATGAGGAAACAAAAACTCTCCCACTGAACACCCATCTAAAACTACACGCATCGCAAATCAGACAAAAAGCCCAACACCCAACCCACCCACTACACCCACTCACTCAACAACCACCACCACCCAGACAAAAGAAACAAACAATCTTCCACAACAACAACTACACACACAACAAAGACACAGCACCACAGGACACCAACAACGACACCATAAAACAGAACATGAAAGACATACACACCCACTTTGTACAAACACACTTGGACACCAGACAACACAACAAAGTAATACATGCACCAGCACCAGAAATAGACCCATCAGAGCAAGACCTACCACACAGAACCAGACAACTCCTAGCACAACTCCGAACCAACAAATCACCAGCCCTCCACTCTTACCTACACAACATTACACCGGACACACACCCAACACCACTCTGTGCGCTATGCGGCACGCAAGTGCACGACACACAACACCTGTTCACCTGCACAAACATACCCACCACACTGACTCCGGAGGACCTCTGGCGAAACCCAAGCGGAGTGGCGGCCCTGCTCGCCCGCTGGGCGGCGGAGGGGGGTCTGGGGATCCGGGAGACGGAGTGAAGGCCCGGTCCCCCAATGTCGGGGCACGGGTGGGGTCGACAACAACAACAACAACATCAACCTGCTGTAAATAATGCCTCCATTCATGATTGTAGAAACCCCAGAACGGTAAACATGTGATTATTTTATTTTAAAATATAAGAAGCCTATGTTTTGCAATTGTGCTCATTTTCATTGTATTGCACGACAAATATAATAGATGAGCCGGTTTGGGGACATCATCAACCAAGCTGCTGCTCCAATTGCAATGCGATATATTGTCCTGCTCTCCTAAATTCGCATCTACACCACAAATTATAACATCCTAACTGATTTAGCAACAACTGAAAATTCACATCATTATTTAGGGAGTTGCATAACTGTTGCATTATATGGTGCCCTATTCATTTTATTTAGTATAGCATACATATATAAAAGTGGAAAGATACTGCAGAGCTGTGCCATTACTCTTTATCTCTGTGTACATAATAAATAAACATCACCTACAGATACATTGGTAAAAATTGCTTGATTCCTTCTGTATACTGTAGATATTACGCAAATGGCGGTAAATAATTGTGAAAGCTCAGAATCAGGTTTTAAAGGGTTAATTCTTTGCTGGGTGGAGCTCTTATCATGGAGCCAATAGGAGGTGTCCTCGGGTGGTGTCCGTCCCTCATTCAGCTCGGGTCCTCCACCAGAGGCCAGGAAGCCCGAGGGCCCCGCGCAGTACCCCCGCCGCTCCCAGCACCGCACACCTCCGGACCGAGATGTCCGACGCTGGTCCCGGGATCTGTCGCAACCACCCATCCAGTCCGGGGGTCACTGCCCCGAGCGCCCCGACCACCACAGGCACGACCGCCACCCCCACCCCCCAGGCCCTCCCCAGCCCCTCCCCGAGCCCCTGGTACCCCCCGAGCCCCCCATGCTCCCCACTCCCGATGCCTCCACCACCTGGGACCGCCACATCCACCACAACGGCCCTCCTCCGCCCCCCATCCACGACCACGACATCTGGCTGGCTCGCCACCACCATCCCGCCAGTCTGGATCCGGAAGTCCCACAGGATCCCCGCTCCGCCACCCTCCACCACCCTCGGAGGTGCCCCCCACTCCGACCCCGGGGCCCCCAGTCCACACTCCGCACAGATGCCTCGGCAGACCACGCCAGCCACCTGGCCATGGCGCTCCACGCAGGCCCCCCCTGCCAGCATCCCACACCCCGCAGCCACGTGCCGGATCGTCCCAGGCGCCTCCCCGCACAACCCACACCCCGGGTCCTGTCCGGCGCGGCACATCCGGGCCTCGACGGCTCCGGCGCCCAAGGCCCGCTCCTGAGCAGCCAGGATGAGCGCCCCTGCGCTGTCCCCCAGGCCAGTCCCCTCCAGCCACCGATAGGACTTCTTGAGATCAGCCACCTCAGCCACGGTCCGGTGGCACATCCCGCGTAGGGGCCCGCCCCACCACGATGGTCCCCCCCCCCAGCGCCCGTCCCTCCGCTCCCCACTTGGGGCAAAAAATGAGCACATAACACCATCCAGTGTGGGTCCTTGGGCAAGAGCCTTCACGCTAATGCGTACCTCATACAATGATGAGAGACAATAAAATGAATGACATGCCAGCTCAGACGTCGCCCGGCCAAACAAGGTCTGCGTCAGGTGCTGGGGAACCAGAGCACCTTGATGAAAAATGGAGCAGAGATGGGCAAGATGCAATAACATGGCTCTGTTGGAATGCTACTACTCAAGCAAGCCTAGTCAGAGAGGTTACATGGAGAGAATGTGGGCTAAATGGTTACTTCGAAACCCACAGTCACGGGTGGCCACGAAACAACTCGTAACTCAGTGTTCCAACATCCACAAACGGCAACTGCTGTCACAACTTGAGATTGATGAGGTACAACGCAGGTTCCATGGTGAGGGGCCCCAGGCTGCCAGATCAGAGGAGGAGTTCATACCAGAGTGAATGCAGATGATGAGATTGGGAGGCCAGCCCCAATGAATGAAATGCTGAGCGAGGCAGCAACTGACCTGAAAGCTAAGATCATGGCAAGAATGAAAGCTGGGAAACCTAGAATCCGATTACAACGGCTATGTGAAGTACCACCTGAAAGTCTCTTGGAAAGTGTGAATTCAGCACTGAGGGCGATCCTTACCGTAACGATCACGGAAATGAACTGATATACGCTTCAGCATCAGTGATCCTTGAGATGCTTGGCTATAAGAGCAACCATGGAAGCCATGAGATACATTACCGACCATGGAAAAGACGGTTGGAGGCTAAGATCAAGGCGGCTCGGAAAGATGTGAGTCAATTGACTGAGGTCCAGAGAGGTGTGATGAAAAGGCCGATCCTGAGAGGTACATCCAGATGACCATATATGAAGCACTCGAAACAAAGGCTCCAAGCCTTGTCCAGCCGCCTAAAGCGGTACACGAAAGAGAATGAGGCCAGACGAATAAACAGGCTGTTTGCAACACAACCTGCGAAAGTGTACGCTCAGTGGCAGGGTCCTAACAACAGAGCTGATCCACCAAGACTGGAAACTGAAAGGTACTGGGGAGGCAGATGGGAGAAGGAGGTTGCACATAACAGCAGTGCACAATGGCTGGTCACCCAAAGAGAGGAGCACAGACACCTCCCTGAACAGAACCCAATTACCATAACAGTGGCAGACATAAAGGAAATAGTCTCAAATATGAAGAACTGGACAGCACCAGGCCCGGACATGGTCCACACTTACTGGCTAAAGAGACTCACAGCACTCCATGAGCGCCCAGCAGCACAAATGAACCAGCTGCCTAGGGATGGGACTCACCCAGGATGGCTAACCGAAGGGCGAACGATCCTTATCATGAAAGATCCCGCAAAGGGTGCAGTCGCATCCAACTATCGGCCAATAACCTGTCCCTCCACAATTTTGGAAGCTCATGTTGCGGCTAAGATAAGTGCACACATGGATCAATACATGAGCGAAGCACGGAAGGGCATTGGTAGAGATACCAGGGGAGCCAAACATCAGCTCCTGGTTGACAGAACAGTCGCACAAGACTGCAGGTCCCGATGTACCAACTTGTGCACAGCCTGGATTGATTAAAAGAAAGCCTATGACTCGATGCCACATACATGGATCACTGAATGCTTGGATGTGTATAAGGTGAACAGGACCCTAAGAGCCTTCGTTGCGAACTTGATGAGGATGTGGAAAACCACACTTGAAGCCAATGGCAAGCCACTTACCCAAGTGTCCATCAAATGTGGCATATACCAAGGTGATGCACTCTCCCCATTGCTGTTCTGCATAGGACTGAACTCCCCAAGCCAAGTAATCACCAAGACAGGCTATGGATACAGCCTCAGAAATGAAGCTACGATCAGTCACCTCCTCTACATGGATGACATAAAGCTGTATGCTAAGAGTGAAAGGGACATAGACTCCCTGATCCACACAACCAGGATCTACAGCAGCGACATCGGGATGTGATAGTCGGATGGTGACTAAGAGAGGAACGGTAGTCCGGACTGAAGGGGTCTCACTCCCCGAAGGAACAATAGCAGACATTGAGGACAGCTACAAGTACCTCGGTGTACCACAAGCCAATGGCAACCTTGAACTGGCAACAAGGAAAGCGGCTGGGGACTAGTGAGTGTGAGAGTCACTGTCCAGGATGAAACATCCAAGCTCCATGAATACATCAAGGAGAAGGCTCCAACGGATGACGTACTCAGAGAATGTCTCAGACAATGGGCAACAGAGGATGAGGCGCTGGAAGAGGGACCATCATCGGAGGACAAGCCCCTACACGGGATGTACCACCGGACCATAACTGAAGTGGCCGATCTCAAGAATTCCCATCAGTGGCTAGAGAGGGCTGGCCTGAAGGACAGTACAGAGGCACTCATCCTGGCTGCTCAGGAGCAGGCCCTGAGCACTAGAGCCATTGAGGCCCAGATATACCACACCAGACAAGACCCAAGGTGTAGGTTGTGCAAAGAGGCACCTGAGACGATCTAACACATAACTGCAGGGTGTAAGGTGCTGGCAGGGAAAGCCTATATGGAACGCCATAACCAGGTGGCTGGCATAGTCTACCGAAACATCTGTGCGGAGTACGGACTGGAAACCCCAAGGTCAAAATGGGAAACACCTCCGAAGGTGGTGGAGAATGACAGAGCGAAGATCCTATGGGACTTCCAGATCCAGACTGACAAGATGGTAATGGCGAACCAACCAGATATCCTGATGATAGATAAAGGGCAGAGGAAAGCCGTTGTAGTGGATGTAGCGGTCCCAAGTGCTGGAAACATCAGAAAGAAGGAACACGAGAAACTCGAGAAATCCCAAGGGCTCAGAGAGGAGCTGGAGAGAGCCTGGAAGGTAAAGGGGACAGTCGTGCCTGTGGAGGTCGGAGCACTCGGGGCAGTGACCCCCAAACTAGATGATGAGTGGTTGCAACAGATCCCGGGAACAACATCGGACATCTCAGTCCAGAAATGTGTAGTGCTGGGAACGGCAAGGATACTGCGCAGAACCCTCAAGCTTCCTGGCCTCTGGTAGAGGACCCCAGCTGAATGAGGGATGGACACCACCTGAGGGGTGAGACGAGGATTTTTTTTTATAGATATACAGTAGATACACATTCACTCCCATGAACATCCCCAACAACATTAACACCAACACTACAGAAATTCAAACCGTAAAGATTCACATAACCAACCACAAAAGACTACACATATGCAACATGTATATACCCCCCAGAGATACCACCCGACCAGACCACGCCACAGAAGACACAGACATCACCAACACCTTCCAATACATAAACTCGCTGAACAACACCATTCTAACCGCAGACATCAACGCTCACTCAACACAATGGCACTCTCCCTACGACGACCACAGAGGCACCCACATTGCAGACATACTACAAAACTCCCAACAAATCACTCTAAACGCAAACACACCCACCAGAAAACCTACAAACATCAACCAACAACCAACATCACCGGACATCACAACAGCCAGCAACAGCATCACAAACAGAACAACATGGACCACAATACACAGACTCAGTTCAGACCACCTTCCTATCAAAATCACACACAACACGCGTGCTCCTTTCCGCCTACAACAACACCTTCAAACTTACACAAATTACAGGAAAGCAGACTGGGAAGGATACACCTCTGAAATAGAATCAGCACTGGAGAACATAACCATACCTGACAACATCCACACAGCCAACACCATGCTCACAAACCTCATACTTACAGCAGACAAACACCACATACCCCACGGAAAAATAAAAAGCAAATCACTTCTCCTACCACAACACATCAGAACACTCATCAGCCAAAGAAACGACATCAGACAACAAAACCACCAAGACCCACGCATCACAGACCTAAACAAAGAAATAGACACACAAATCCAAAAACACAAACAAGAGCTATGGAAAGAACACTTAACGGATGCATGGAACCACAGACACAAACAACACATACTCTGGAACACAGTAACAAGACTATCAAACAAAGAACAAAAAGCACCAGAAAACACCACAATACAGTTCGGACAACACACGGCAATGTCCAACAAACAGAAAGCACGAGCATTCAACAAACAATTCACCAACATAATACAACACAAAACCAACAGAACATACAGACAACTACAACGCAAAATACGAAAACTCAACACCACGCCCATAACCATCACAGAACAACAAGTCAAACAAGCACTACAACGCTCCAAAAACAACAACTCCACAGGCCCAGACAACATAAACATCAGACATCTGAAACACCTAGGCCCCAAAGCAATAACACTACTCACACACACTTACAACACATCACTCAACACCAACACCATCCCCGCAATATGGAAGACTGCAAAAATAATCCCAATACCAAAACCCAACAAAAACCACGCACTCGGCCCATCCTACAGACCAATAGCACTACTCAGCCCAATAGCCAAAACAATGGAAAAGGTAATACTACCCTTCATTACCAACAACACTCAACTACCCTCTCACCAACACGGCTTCCGAAAACAACACTCCACAACCACAGCACTACACCACATACACAACATCATAGCCACAGGTTTCAATCAACAAAAACCACCACAACGAACAGTTGCCATAGCCCTAGACATGTCCAAAGCCTTTGACACGGTAAACCTACACACACTCACAAACAAACTCAACAACACTAACACCCCAAACATCATCATCAAATACATCTTCAACTACATAAGGGGACGCAGACAATACACTCAATACCGGGGGGAAACATCAGAACACAGAAACACGAAAACGGGGGTACCACAGGGGGGAGTACTTTCACCAACACTATTCAACATATACATGGCAGACTTACCACAACCACCTCCAAATGTACACACAGTTACATATGCAGACGACATCACCATTCTATCCACACATGTCAAACCACAACAGGCACAACAACAAGTACAAAAATATCTCCACGACATATACAACTGGACAAAACAGAACCAACTCACACTCAACGCAGACAAAACCACCATCACTCTGTTCACACCGGATCCGGCAGAATACAGCAACAGGCTCACTTTACAAATAGATAACACCACCCTACCCACAGTCCGCGAACCCAAAATACTGGGATTAACATGGGACCCCAAACTCACCTTCTCAAAACACACACACAACACACTCTAACCCGCGCCAAGCAATCAAACAAAATACTTAAAGCCTTAACAACCACTCACTGGGGAAAATCCAAAGAAACTATACTCACCACATACAAAGCAACCACACTCACACGCCTCGAATACGCAAACACTATATGGTCACCAACACTATCGGACACAAACAAGACAAAACTCCAGACCACACAGAACACAGCACTCAGAATAGCAAAAGGATGCACACAAGACACAAACATACAACACTTGCATGAGGAAACAAAAACTCTCCCACTGAACACCCATCTAAAACTACACGCATCGCAAATCAGACAAAAAGCCCAACACCCAACCCACCCACTACACCCACTCACTCAACAACCACCACCACCCAGACAAAAGAAACAAACAATCTTCCACAACAACAACTACACACACAACAAAGACACAGCACCACAGGACACCAACAACGACACCATAAAACAGAACATGAAAGACATACACACCCACTTTGTACAAACACACTTGGACACCAGACAACACAACAAAGTAATACATGCACCAGCACCAGAAATAGACCCATCAGAGCAAGACCTACCACACAGAACCAGACAACTCCTAGCACAACTCCGAACCAACAAATCACCAGCCCTCCACTCCTACCTACACAACATTACACCGGACACACACCCAACACCACTCTGTGCGCTATGCGGCACGCAAGTGCACGACACACAACACCTGTTCACCTGCACAAACATACCCACCACACTGACTCCGGAGGACCTCTGGCGAAACCCAAGCGGAGTGGCGGCCCTGCTCGCCCGCTGGGCGGCGGAGGGGGGTCTGGGGATCCGGGAGACGGAGTGAGGGCCCGGTCCCCCAATGTCGGGGCACGGGTGGGGTTGACAACAACAACAACAACAACATAAAAAAAGACTTCCCCTTTAAATATTCCTGCTGCATAATATATCTCATTTCCTTTCGTAAAGGATGGTCAGAACCTTTCCTAAGCATTATTAAAATTTAGACGATCTTTGCTCCAGGTGCTACCGGCTCATCTCACTCGGTTAGGATAGGAAAGGAAAGTTCCTATGCCAAAATGATAATCCAAAAAGGGCCCCTGTTGGTGGATAATCAGGCCATGGGAGGTGTGAGTAAATTGTGAGGGGGTGTTGGCTGGAGCTAGAAATAATTTTGGTGTCTTGTCCCTGCAGTAGGTTCATTAAAAGAGCAACCAGTGTTTTCACCAGCATGGTCGGATCTTACTCTGGAGGGTAACCCATACAGGCAGGTGGCTTGGACAAAATATTTCAACACTGTCAAAGCTGTGTTGTCTGTGCTCCAGTTGAAGGTACGTTATTAGCCTGGAATTCCCATCAATGCCGGCATGTGTCACAAACACCCACCTGTAAAACAAACATGAAAAGAATAATGATTAAATACAAGAAAACAATCAAGTTTCATATCCTGTTTGAAATATCATCTCGGTAGAGAAGGTATTGCTGTGCACTTAAGACTACATGGAGGCAATTTGGAGTTTGTGTAACTTGGATATACAAATGATAAAATTCAATTTAATCTGTGCTGTCCATACAATATGGCTTTCTAATGCTCCCACGAGTACAAATATAAGATGATCCCTTATTACCGAATGAGACGCATATGCCCATCTATGTGCCATAAACTATTGGGGAATGGCACATAGTATGTTCTTCTAGCCACAGTCTGGCTCCATCTCTGGGCTGCAGCAGCTGGCTCAATACGGTTGAGGATTTCTCGAACTCTTTTTCTTTGTACTACAATACCATCAGCACGCAGGTATGCCCTCATCATCTGCAACAGATTCATAAAACAACACAATAAAGAAAGTACACTTTCACAATGAATATAATGATATATACATGAAGGGACAAGAGTATGTAGCAGAACACTTGCTTCCGAGCCTGATCTGGGAAATTGGCTGTGCAATCTTCTGACATGCTCTTCCAGGTCAACATCATGAATGGGAGTAAATCTATTTCTGGCTGAAATCTGAAAAAAACTTCATTTTTTATGCAGGTATGAAGAGGAACAACACAACATCTCAGTGATGGCTCTCACTGTAAAGCCCTGAGTGGGGAGCAGTTCAATTTGATCCCTTGTAATGTCAAGTGCTGGTCTTCCTCGTCTACCTAAAGTATGGAAATAAAAGGATTAAGGAATTCAAGCAAACGAATCACTACGTGTTTTTTATATACTGTATACAGTACAGGCATATAGACACAGATGTACATAAAAGTATATGCAGCTTCAAAACCACGAGCAGCTATTTTCTCTAACCATTTTACTCAAGAAAAAAATAATTCAAACTTATAATTGAATAACTAAAAGATCACTAGTTATTGCTTAAAAGTGTACAGCCATCGCGTTACTTAATAGTCTACTGATTTGCAGGAAAACCACTGGTATAAAACGACGTTTGACAGGGTGATAGAAGGTAAGTCACAGCAAGTCGTCAGTAAAACCCGTGTGTAGTTCGAATAAAAATACATACGAAAAACCAATGACAAAAAATGGTAGCCATTTTACCTGTGTGCAAACGATGTGCCACATGGGAACAAACACGTCCACCATTAGGAGTGGGTCCCGCAATGATGACAGATCGGAGATCTATTGGACTTTGAATCAAACTTTGAATAGTATCAGCGCTAAACTGGTCACTAACTCTTCTTAAATTAGCAATTGAAATGTTTATCGCGCGTGCTTCACTTTCACCGGCAGACCCTTGATGACAGGCACTCTCTATTGCCCTGCACCTTCGCCGAATACGTCTCAGGACACTGTCCGCCATTGTTGTTTTAAAAAACTAAGTGGGCACAGAATTTCCAAAATCATGAGCCCTGACTGGTGGGATGACACTATTTTGAAACGTACAGCCAATAGGATACCGTTACATGTTTTCGTAATCATCCTTATTTGCATTTAATGCAAGTACAGTGTAATGTCACTAGCACTACAAGTGGGCACATTTATGGCCTTACATGTTCACTAGTAAGCGTCAAAATCATCTTACCAGTGAACTAGTGGGCACATTTATGGCCTTAAATGTTCAGTAGTAAGCGTCAAAATAATCTTATTAGTGAACTAGTGGGCGTTTTGCGGCTTACATGTTCACTAGTAAGCGTCAAAATGACCTTACTAGTGAACTAGTGAGCGTTTTGTGGCTTACATGTTCACTAGTAAGCGTCAAAATGATCTTACTAGTAAACTACTGAGCGTTTTGTGGCTTACATGTTCACTAGTAAGCGTCAAAATGATCTTACTAGTGAACTATTGGGCGTTTTGTGGCTTACATGTTCACTAGTAAGCCTCAAAATGATCTTACTAGTGAACTAGTAGGCGATGTGTGGCTTACATGTCAACTAGTAAGCCTCAAAATGAACTTACTAGTGAACTAGTGGGCACATTTATGGCCTTACATGTTCACTAGTAAGCGTCAAAATGATCTTACTAGTGAACTAGTGGGCATTTTGTGGCTTACATGTTCACTAGTAAGCGTCAAAATGACCTTACTAGTGAACTAGTGGGCGTTTTGTGGCTTACATGTTCACTAGTAAGCGTCAAAATGATCTTACTAGTGAACGAGTGAGCGTTTTGTGGCTGACATGTTCATAAATAAGCGTCAAAATGATCTTACTAGGGAACTAGTGGGCGTTTTGTGGCTTACATGTTCACTAGTAAGCGTCAAAATTACCTTACTAGTGAACCAGTGAGCGTTTTGTGGCTTACATGTTCACTAGTAAGCGTCAAAATGACCTTACTAGTGAACTAGTGAGCGTTTTGTGGCTTACATGTTCACTAGTAAGCGTCAAAATGATCTTACTAGTGAACTAGTGGGCGTTCTGTGGCTTACATGTTCACTAGAAGCCTCAAAATTATCTTACTAGTGAACTAGCGGGCGTTTTGTGGCTTACATGTCAACTAGTAAGCCTCAAAATGATCTTACTAGTGAACTAGTGGGCACATTTATGGCCTTACATGTTCACTAGTAAGCGTCAAAATGACCTTACTAGTGAACTAGTGGGCAATATGGAATAAATACTCAAAGGGCTTGCCAGGCAAGCCCATTGAGTATTTAAAGGGTTCAAAGGGCTTGCCTGGCAAGCCCTTTGAGTATTTATTCATCCGTGATGGTATTGTAGACCAATGAGAGCACGTCCGACAGACACGTGGACTTCGGCCGGCCAATCATGATGCATTTCGAGCCAAGCCCCAACAAAAACGGAGGAGAAAACTTTCAGACGCTTTGAAAGCTTTTGGGGTACATATTACTCTTGTTGTTACACAAAATTTTGTTTTACGATTATTTTAGGCGGTAACGTTATGGTGTAAATGTCAAATACGTGGTCAATTTATCAAGATGAAGCCTGCTTAAAAATTTGCTCCAACAATTTTGGAGATGTGTCTGACTTTGACAGCAATGGCGGCAGTTCAACGCTGACAGTCGCAGTCGGGTGCAGATTTATTTCGGCAGGACTTTCTAAAATCTGCCGTTTGCTCTGACAGTTCTCTGTCTGACAGTCACATTTTGTCTTATTACTCACAAGCTAATTGACATTTAAAAAAAGAGTTAATGTTTGGAACACGATTTTGCTCTTACTGTTTGCTGCCTTAGTTCGTTTGAAATATTCGCTTCCTGCATTACATGAAGTACATTTTTTAATATTCACAAGACTGTAACTGTGCATTATAAATAATGTCACATTTGCACTATGTTTTACTGGATCTACAACTAAACTAGGTCCTCGTTTCTGGGAGAGTCCACAGCACCTCCTGTATCACAACCATTCTGCCGGCACACCTTCAGCAGCACGATGTTTCTAACGGGGGCTGGAGGGTGATCAGCTTCATTGAAGAACAGGAGGAGGAGAGGCACAACGTTTGTCATTTGTGATATGTTTTTAGACTTTTCTCCTAACTAAAAAAACTATGTTTTGTTAATTTCTTGATATAGTTCTTGTATTTAAATATTTTAACAATCAAATATTTTTCAACTGTGTTTTAGATATGAATTGTATGAAATAAATCAGTGAAGCCCCATTCAAATTCTACTCTATCTAATCTGCTCGATCACACTGCTGTCAACCTGCTGTACCTCCAAACTCCTTGGCTTACTCGCAGTTGGAGGGTTCCCCCCGAACGGGGGGACAAATCAAGGAACCAATCCCTGCACCCCGAACGGGGTGCCCTTACGGACGTTTTTTTTTTTTTTCGGCTAACCGCCCCCTGAACCTGGCAGGGTGGCGGGCGGACCTTTTGCTCCAGGCGGGGGACATAGAGACAAATCCGGGGCCCACACAGACACTCTCACGCACGCAACAAACACACACACAACAAACTACCTGGACATGCAACATTTGCACACAACAGATTACAAGAAGACAGACATCCTTCAGATGCAACCACCACACACCACACTGGGTACACAAACATTGCACAAACATAAAAACTAGACAATACAACATAACATGGAAATGCAGACTACATCCCAAAACACCACCACGAACAACAACACCGCGTAGGACACCAACAGGCAGCAGAGCACAAACAGACCAAAACAACACACGCGCCTCACCAACACTACCCTCAAATGCAACACGGACAGACAACTCCAACAGAGATACAACAAACACAAGACCACCCCCCCAAACCTGGACCTGCAATAGCTGCAATAGAATCATCACACGCAGACAAACCTCACTCAGATGCAACTCAACACACCCACACTGGATACACAGACATTGCTCCGGCATCACCACCCGCCAATACACAAACACGTGGACATGCAGAACACACACGCAAACAACAAACACCCCAACACCACAACCCCCGAACAACCCACAAAGAACAACACCCACCAACAAAAACAACAAACACACACTGACCATACTACAAATAAACATCAACGGCATCCAAAACAAGAAAACAGAACTAGAAGAACTCGCCTCACAACAGCACGCAGACATCATCACCATACAAGAAACCAAACTAGAAAAACAACACAACACACCTCGTCTCACCAACTACACCAGCATTAGGAAAGACAGAGAACACAAGGGAGGAGGAGGACTGCTCACATACATTCACAAATCAGTCACATTCACTCCCATGAACATCCCCAACAACATTAACACCAACACTACAGAAATTCAAACCGTAAAGATTCACATAACCAACCACAAAAGACTACACATATGCAACATGTATATACCCCACAGAGATACCACCCGACCAGACCACGCCACAGAAGACACAGACATCACCAACACCTTCCAATACATAAACTCGCTGAACAACACCATTCTAACCGCAGACATCAACGCTCACTCAACACAATGGCACTCTCCCTACGACGACCACAGAGGCACCCTCATTGCAGACATACTACAGAACTCCCAACAAATCACTCTAAACGCAAACACACCTACCAGAAAACCTACAAACATCAACCAACAACCAACATCACCGGACATCACAACAGCCAGCAACAGCATCACAAACAGAACAACATGGACCACAATACACGCACTCAGTTCAGACCACCTTCCTATCAAAATCACACACAACACGCGTGCTCCTTTCCGCCTACAACAACACCTTCAAACTTACACAAATTACAGGAAAGCAGACTGGGAAGGATACACCTCTGAAATAGAATCAGCACTGGAGAACTTAACCATACCTGACAACATCCACACAGCCAACACCATGCTCACAAACCTCATACTTACAGCAGACAAACACCACATACCCCACGGAAAAATAAAAAGCAAATCACTTCTCCTACCACAACACATCAGAACACTCATCAGCCAAAGAAACGACATCAGACAACAAAACCACCAAGACCCACGCATCACAGACCTAAACAAAGAAATAGACAAACAAATCCAAAAACACAAACAAGAGCTATGGAAAGAACACTTAACGGATGCATGGAACCACAGACACAAACAATACATACTCTGGAACACAGTAACAAGACTATCTAACAAAGAACAAAAAGCACCAGAAAACACCACAATACAGTTCGGACAACACACGGCAATGTCCAACAAACAGAAAGCACGAGCATTCAACAAACAATTCACCAACATAATACAACACAAAACCAACAGAACATACAGACAACTACAACGCAAAATACGAAAACTCAACACCACGCCCATAACCATCACAGAACAACAAGTCAAACAAGCACTACAACGCTCCAAAAACAACAACTCCACAGGCCCAGACAACATAAACATCAGACATCTGAAACACCTAGGCCCCAAAGCAATAACACTACTCACACACACTTACAACACATCACTCAACACCAACACCATCCCCGCAATATGGAAGACTGCAAAAATAATCCCAATACCAAAACCCAACAAAAACCACGCACTCGGCCCATCCTACAGACCAATAGCACTACTCAGCCCAATAGCCAAAACAATGGAAAAGGTAATACTACCCTTCATTACCAACAACACTCAACTACCCTCTCACCAACACGGCTTCCGAAAACAACACTCCACAACCACAGCACTACACCACATACACAACATCATAGCCACAGGTTTCAATCAACAAAAACCACCACAACGAACAGTTGCCATAGCCCTAGACATGTCCAAAGCCTTTGACACGGTAAACCTACACACACTCACAAACAAACTCAACAACACTAACACCCCAAACATCATCATCAAATACATCTTCAACTACATAAGGGGACGCAGACAATACACTCAATACCGGGGGGAAACATCAGAACACAGAAACACGAAAACGGGGGTACCACAGGGGGGAGTACTTTCACCAACACTATTCAACATATACATGGCAGACTTACCACAACCACCTCCAAATGTACACACAGTTACATATGCAGACGACATCACCATTCTATCCACACATGTCAAACCACAACAGGCACAACAACAAGTACAAAAATATCTCCACGACATATACAACTGGACAAAACAGAACCAACTCACACTCAACGCAGACAAAACCACCACCACTCTGTTCACACCGGATCCGGCAGAATACAGCAACAGACTCACTTTACAAATAGATAACACCACCCTACCCACAGTCCGCGAACCCAAAATACTGGGATTAACATGGGACCCCAAACTCACCTTCTCAAAACACACACAACACACTCTAACCCGCGCCAAGCAATCAAACATAATACTTAAAGCCTTAACAACCACTCACTGGGGAAAATCCAAAGAAACTATACTCACCACATACAAAGCAACCACACTCACACGCCTCGAATACGCAAACACTATATGGTCACCAACACTATCGGACACAAACAAAACAAAACTCCAGACCACACAGAACACAGCACTCAGAATAGCAACAGGATGCACACAAGACACAAACATACAACAGTTGCATGAGGAAACAAAAACTCTCCCACTGAACACCCATCTAAAACTACACGCATCGCAAATCAGACAAAAAGCCCAACACCCAACCCACCCACTACACCCACTCACTCAACAACCACCACCACACAGACAAAAGAAACAAACAATCTTCCACAACAACAACTACACACACAACAAAGACACAGCACCACAGGACACCAACAACGACACCATAAAACAGAACATGAAAGACATACACACCCACTTTGTACAAACACACTTGGACACCAGACAACACAACAAAGTAATACATGCACCAGCACCAGAAATAGACCCATCAGAGCAAGACCTACCACACAGAACCAGACAACTCCTAGCACAACTCCGAACCAACAAATCACCAGCCCTCCACTCCTACCTACACAACATTACACCGGACACACACCCAACACCACTCTGTGCGCTATGCGGCACGCAAGTGCACGACACACAACACCTGTTCACCTGCACAAACATACCCACCACACTGACTCCGGAGGACCTCTGGCGAAACCCAAGCGGAGTGGCGGCCCTGCTCGCCCGCTGGGCGGCGGAGGGGGGTCTGGGGATCCGGGAGACGGAGTGAGGGCCCGGTCCCCCAATGTCGGGGCACGGGTGGGGTCGACAACAACAACAACAACATCAACCTGCTGTAAATAATGCCTCCATTCATGATTGTAGAAACCCCAGAACGGTTAACATGTGATTATTTTATTTTAAAATATAAGAAGCCTATGTTTTGCAATTGTGCTCATTTTCATTGTATTGCACGACAAATATAATAGATGAGCCGGTTTGGGGACATCATCAACCAAGCTGCTGCTCCAATTGCAATGCGATATATTGTCCTGCTCTCCTAAATTCGCATCTACACCACAAATTATAACATCCTAACTGATTTAGCAACAACTGAAAATTCACATCATTATTTAGGGAGTTGCATAACTGTTGCATTATATGGTGCCCTATTCATTTTATTTAGTATAGCATACATATATAAAAGTGGAAAGATACTGCAGAGCTGTGCCATTACTCTTTATCTCTGTGTACATAATAAATAAACATCACCTACAGATACATTGGTAAAAATTGCTTGATTCCTTCTGTATACTGTAGATATTACGCAAATGGCGGTAAATAATTGTGAAAGCTCAGAATCAGGTTTTAAAGGGTTAATTCTTTGCTGGGTGGAGCTCTTATCATGGAGCCAATAGGAGGTGTCCTCGGGTGGTGTCCGTCCCTCATTCAGCTCGGGTCCTCCACCAGAGGCCAGGAAGCCCGAGGGCCCCGCGCAGTACCCCCGCCGCTCCCAGCACCGCACACCTCCGGACCGAGATGTCCGACGCTGGTCCCGGGATCTGTCGCAACCACCCATCCAGTCCGGGGGTCACTGCCCCGAGCGCCCCGACCACCACAGGCACGACCGCCACCCCCACCCCCCAGGCCCTCCCCAGCCCCTCCCCGAGCCCCTGGTACCCCCCGAGCCCCCCATGCTCCCCCCTCCCGATGCCTCCACCACCTGGGACCGCCACATCCACCACAACGGCCCTCCTCCGCCCCCCATCCACGACCACGACATCTGGCTGGCTCGCCACCACCATCCCGCCAGTCTGGATCCGGAAGTCCCACAGGATCCCCGCTCCGCCACCCTCCACCACCCTCGGAGGTGCCCCCCACTCCGACCCCGGGGCCCCCAGTCCACACTCCGCACAGATGCCTCGGCAGACCACGCCAGCCACCTGGCCATGGCGCTCCACGCAGGCCCCCCCTGCCAGCATCCCACACCCCGCAGCCACGTGCCGGATCGTCCCAGGCGCCTCCCCGCACAACCCACACCCCGGGTCCTGTCCGGCGCGGCACATCCGGGCCTCGACGGCTCCGGCGCCCAAGGCCCGCTCCTGAGCAGCCAGGATGAGCGCCCCTGCGCTGTCCCCCAGGCCAGTCCCCTCCAGCCACCGATAGGACTTCTTGAGATCAGCCACCTCAGCCACGGTCCGGTGGCACATCCCGCGTAGGGGCCCGCCCCACCACGATGGTCCCCCCCCCAGCGCCCGTCCCTCCGCTCCCCACTTGGGGCAAAAAATGAGCACATAACACCATCCAGTGTGGGTCCTTGGGCAAGAGCCTTCACGCTAATGCGTACCTCATACAATGATGAGAGACAATAAAATGAATGACATGCCAGCTCAGACGTCGCCCGGCCAAACAAGGTCTGCGTCAGGTGCTGGGGAACCAGAGCACCTTGATGAAAAATGGAGCAGAGATGGGCAAGATGCAATAACATGGCTCTGTTGGAATGCTACTACTCAAGCAAGCCTAGTCAGAGAGGTTACATGGAGAGAATGTGGGCTAAATGGTTACTTCGAAACCCACAGTCACGGGTGGCCACGAAACAACTCGTAACTCAGTGTTCCAACATCCACAAACGGCAACTGCTGTCACAACTTGAGATTGATGAGGTACAACGCAGGTTCCATGGTGAGGGGCCCCAGGCTGCCAGATCAGAGGAGGAGTTCATACCAGAGTGAATGCAGATGATGAGATTGGGAGGCCAGCCCCAATGAATGAAATGCTGAGCGAGGCAGCAACTGACCTGAAAGCTAAGATCATGGCAAGAATGAAAGCTGGGAAACCTAGAATCCGATTACAACGGCTATGTGAAGTACCACCTGAAAGTCTCTTGGAAAGTGTGAATTCAGCACTGAGGGCGATCCTTACCGTAACGATCACGGAAATGAACTGATATACGCTTCAGCATCAGTGATCCTTGAGATGCTTGGCTATAAGAGCAACCATGGAAGCCGTGAGATACATTACCAACCATGGAAAAGACGGTTGGAGGCTAAGATCAAGGCGGCTCGGAAAGATGTGAGTCAATTGACTGAGGTCCAGAGAGGTGTGATGAAAAGGCCGATCCTGAGAGGTACATCCAGATGACCATATATGAAGCACTCGAAACAAAGGCTCCAAGCCTTGTCCAGCCGCCTAAAGCGGTACACGAAAGAGAATGAGGCCAGACGAATAAACAGGCTGTTTGCAACACAACCTGCGAAAGTGTACGCTCAGTGGCAGGGTCCTAACAACAGAGCTGATCCACCAAGACTGGAAACTTAAAGGTACTGGGGAGGCAGATGGGAGAAGGAGGTTGCACATAACAGCAGTGCACAATGGCTGGTCACCCAAAGAGAGGAGCACAGACACCTCCCTGAACAGAACCCAATTACCATAACAGTGGCAGACATAAAGGAAATAGTCTCAAATATGAAGAACTGGACAGCACCAGGCCCGGACATGGTCCACACTTACTGGCTAAAGAGACTCACAGCACTCCATGAGCGCCCAGCAGCACAAATGAACCAGCTGCCTAGGGATGGGACTCACCCAGGATGGCTAACCGAAGGGCGAACGATCCTTATCATGAAAGATCCCTCAAAGGGTGCAGTCGCATCCAACTATCGGCCAATAACCTGTCCCTCCACAATTTTGGAAGCTCATGTTGCGGCTAAGATAAGTGCACACATGGATCAATACATGAGCGAAGCACGGAAGGGCATTGGTAGAGATACCAGGGGAGCCAAACATCAGCTCCTGGTTGACAGAACAGTCGCACAAGACTGCAGGTCCCGATGTACCAACCTGTGCACAGCCTGGATTGATTAAAAGAAAGCCTATGACTCGATGCCACATACATGGATCACTGAATGCTTGGATGTGTATAAGGTGAACAGGACCCTAAGAGCCTTCGTTGCGAACTTGATGAGGATGTGGAAAACCACACTTGAAGCCAATGGCAAGCCACTTACCCAAGTGTCCATCAAATGTGGCATATACCAAGGTGATGCACTCTCCCCATTGCTGTTCTGCATAGGACTGAACTCCCCAAGCCAAGTAATCACCAAGACAGGCTATGGATACAGCCTCAGAAATGAAGCTACGATCAATCACCTCCTCTACATGGATGACATAAAGCTGTATGCTAAGAGTGAAAGGGACATAGACTCCCTGATCCACACAACCAGGATCTACAGCAGCGACATCGGGATGTGATAGTCGGATGGTGACTAAGAGAGGAACGGTAGTCCGGACTGAAGGGGTCTCACTCCCCGAAGGAACAATAGCAGACATTGAGGACAGCTACAAGTACCTCGGTGTACCACAAGCCAATGGCAACCTTGAACTGGCAACAAGGAAAGCGGCTGGGGACTAGTGAGTGTGAGAGTCACTGTCCAGGATGAAACATCCAAGCTCCATGAATACATCAAGGAGAAGGCTCCAACGGATGACGTACTCAGAGAATGTCTCAGACAATGGGCAACAGAGGATGAGGCGCTGGAAGAGGGACCATCATCGGAGGACAAGCCCCTACACGGGATGTACCACCGGACCATAACTGAAGTGGCCGATCTCAAGAATTCCCATCAGTGGCTAGAGAGGGCTGGCCTGAAGGACAGTACAGAGGCACTCATCCTGGCTGCTCAGGAGCAGGCCCTGAGCACTAGAGCCATTGAGGCCCAGATATACCACACCAGACAAGACCCAAGGTGTAGGTTGTGCAAAGAGGCACCTGAGACGATCTAACACATAACTGCAGGGTGTAAGGTGCTGGCAGGGAAAGCCTATATGGAACGCCATAACCAGGTGGCTGGCATAGTCTACCGAAACATCTGTGCGGAGTACGGACTGGAAACCCCAAGGTCAAAATGGGAAACACCTCCGAAGGTGGTGGAGAATGACAGAGCGAAGATCCTATGGGACTTCCAGATCCAGACTGACAAGATGGTAATGGCGAACCAACCAGATATCCTGATGATAGATAAAGGGCAGAGGAAAGCCGTTGTAGTGGATGTAGCGGTCCCAAGTGCTGGAAACATCAGAAAGAAGGAACACGAGAAACTCGAGAAATCCCAAGGGCTCAGAGAGGAGCTGGAGAGAGCCTGGAAGGTAAAGGGGACAGTCGTGCCTGTGGTGGTCGGAGCACTCGGGGCAGTGACCCCCAAACTAGATGATGAGTGGTTGCAACAGATCCCGGGAACAACATCGGACATCTCAGTCCAGAAATGTGCAGTGCTGGGAACGGCAAGGATACTGCGCAGAACCCTCAAGCTTCCTGGCCTCTGGTAGAGGACCCCAGCTGAATGAGGGATGGACACCACCTGAGGGGTGAGACGAGGATTTTTTTTTATAGATATACAGTAGATACACATTCACTCCCATGAACATCCCCAACAACATTAACACCAACACTACAGAAATTCAAACCGTAAAGATTCACATAACCAACCACAAAAGACTACACATATGCAACATGTATATACCCCCCAGAGATACCACCCGACCAGACCACGCCACAGAAGACACAGACATCACCAACACCTTCCAATACATAAACTCGCTGAACAACACCATTCTAACCGCAGACATCAACGCTCACTCAACACAATGGCACTCTCCCTACGACGACCACAGAGGCACCCACATTGCAGACATACTACAAAACTCCCAACAAATCACTCTAAACGCAAACACACCCACCAGAAAACCTACAAACATCAACCAACAACCAACATCACCGGACATCACAACAGCCAGCAACAGCATCACAAACAGAACAACATGGACCACAATACACAGACTCAGTTCAGACCACCTTCCTATCAAAATCACACACAACACGCGTGCTCCTTTCCGCCTACAACAACACCTTCAAACTTACACAAATTACAGGAAAGCAGACTGGGAAGGATACACCTCTGAAATAGAATCAGCACTGGAGAACATAACCATACCTGACAACATCCACACAGCCAACACCATGCTCACAAACCTCATACTTACAGCAGACAAACACCACATACCCCACGGAAAAATAAAAAGCAAATCACTTCTCCTACCACAACACATCAGAACACTCATCAGCCAAAGAAACGACATCAGACAACAAAACCACCAAGACCCACGCATCACAGACCTAAACAAAGAAATAGACACACAAATCCAAAAACACAAACAAGAGCTATGGAAAGAACACTTAACGGATGCATGGAACCACAGACACAAACAACACATACTCTGGAACACAGTAACAAGACTATCAAACAAAGAACAAAAAGCACCAGAAAACACCACAATACAGTTCGGACAACACACGGCAATATCCAACAAACAGAAAGCACGAGCATTCAACAAACAATTCACCAACATAATACAACACAAAACCAACAGAACATACAGACAACTACAACGCAAAATACGAAAACTCAACACCACGCCCATAACCATCACAGAACAACAAGTCAAACAAGCACTACAACGCTCCAAAAGCAACAACTCCACAGGCCCAGACAACATAAACATCAGACATCTGAAACACCTAGGCCCCAAAGCAATAACACTACTCACACACACTTACAACACATCACTCAACACCAACACCATCCCCGCAATATGGAAGACTGCAAAAATAATCCCAATACCAAAACCCAACAAAAACCACGCACTCGGCCCATCTTACAGACCAATAGCACTACTCAGCCCAATAGCCAAAACAATGGAAAAGGTAATACTACCCTTCATTACCAACAACACTCAACTACCCTCTCACCAACACGGCTTCCGAAAACAACACTCCACAACCACAGCACTACACCACATACACAACATCATAGCCACAGGTTTCAATCAACAAAAACCACCACAACGAACAGTTGCCATAGCCCTAGACATGTCCAAAGCCTTTGACACGGTAAACCTACACACACTCACAAACAAACTCAACAACACTAACACCCCAAACATCATCATCAAATACATCTTCAACTACATAAGGGGACGCAGACAATACACTCAATACCGGGGGGAAACTAAAAGAAAGAAACTATACTCACCACATACAAAGCAACCACACTCACACGCCTCGAATACGCAAACACTATATGGTCACCAACACTATCGGACACAAACAAGACAAAACTCCAGACCACACAGAACACAGCACTCAGAATAGCAAAAGGATGCACACAAGACACAAACATACAACACTTGCATGAGGAAACAAAAACTCTCCCACTGAACACCCATCTAAAACTACACGCATCGCAAATCAGACAAAAAGCCCAACACCCAACCCACCCACTACACCCACTCACTCAACAACCACCACCACCCAGACAAAAGAAACAAACAATCTTCCACAACAACAACTACACACACAACAAAGACACAGCACCACAGGACACCAACAACGACACCATAAAACAGAACATGAAAGACATACACACCCACTTTGTACAAACACACTTGGACACCAGACAACACAACAAAGTAATACATGCACCAGCACCAGAAATAGACCCATCAGAGCAAGACCTACCACACAGAACCAGACAACTCCTAGCACAACTCCGAACCAACAAATCACCAGCCCTCCACTCCTACCTACACAACATTACACCGGACACACACCCAACACCACTCTGTGCGCTATGCGGCACGCAAGTGCACGACACACAACACCTGTTCACCTGCACAAACATACCCACCACACTGACTCCGGAGTACCTCTGGCGAAACCCAAGCGGAGTGGCGGCCCTGCTCGCCCGCTGGGCGGCGGAGGGGGGTCTGGGGATCCGGGAGACGGAGTGAGGGCCCGGTCCCCCAATGTCGGGGCACGGGTGGGGTTGACAACAACAACAACAACAACATAAAAAAAGACTTCCCCTTTAAATATTCCTGCTGCATAATATATCTCATTTCCTTTCGTAAAGGATGGTCAGAACCTTTCCTAAGCATTATTAAAATTTAGACGATCTTTGCTCCAGGTGCTACCGGCTCATCTCACTCGGTTAGGATAGGAAAGGAAAGTTCCTATGCCAAAATGATAATCCAAAAAGGGCCCCTGTTGGTGGATAATCAGGCCATGGGAGGTGTGAGTAAATTGTGAGGGGGTGTTGGCTGGAGCTAGAAATAATTTTGGTGTCTTGTCCCTGCAGTAGGTTCATTAAAAGAGCAACCAGTGTTTTCACCACCATGGTCGGATCTTACTCTGGAGGGTAACCCATACAGGCAGGTGGCTTGGACAAAATATTTCAACACTGTCAAAGCTGTGTTGTCTGTGCTCCAGTTGAAGGTACGTTATTAGCCTGGAATTCCCATCAATGCCGGCATGTGTCACAAACACCCACCTGTAAAACAAACATGAAAAGAATAATGATTAAATACAAGAAAACAATCAAGTTTCATATCCTGTTTGAAATATCATCTCGGTAGAGAAGGTATTGCTGTGCACTTAAGACTACATGGAGGCAATTTGGAGTTTGTGTAACTTGGATATACAAATGATAAAATTCAATTTAATCTGTGCTGTCCATACAATATGGCTTTCTAATGCTCCCACGAGTACAAATATAAGATGATCCCTTATTACCGAATGAGACGCATATGCCCATCTATGTGCCATAAACTATTGGGGAATGGCACATAGTATGTTCTTCTAGCCACAGTCTGGCTCCATCTCTGGGCTGCAGCAGCTGGCTCAATACGGTTGAGGATTTCTCGAACTCTTTTTCTTTGTACTACAATACCATCAGCACGCAGGTATGCCCTCATCATCTGCAACAGGTTCATAAAACAACACAATAAAGAAAGTACACTTTCACAATGAATATAATGATATATACATGAAGGGACAAGAGTATGTAGCAGAACACTTGCTTCCGAGCCTGATCTGGGAAATTGGCTGTGCAATCTTCTGACATGCTCTTCCAGGTCAACATCATGAATGGGAGTAAATCTATTTCTGGCTGAAATCTGAAAAAAACTTCATTTTTTTATGCAGGTATGAAGAGGAACAACACAACATCTCAGTGATGGCTCTCACTGTAAAGCCCTGAGTGGGGAGCAGTTCAATTTGATCACTTGTAATGTCAAGTGCTGGTCTTCCTCGTCTACCTAAAGTATGGAAATAAAAGGATTAAGGAATTCAAGCAAACGAATCACTACGTGTTTTTTATATACTGTATACAGTACAGGCATATAGACACAGATGTACATAAAAGTATATGCAGCTTCAAAACCACGAGCAGCTATTTTCTCTAACCATTTTACTCAAGAAAAAAATAATTCAAACTTATAATTGAATAACTAAAAGATCACTAGTTATTGCTTAAAAGTGTACAGCCATCGCGTTACTTAATAGTCTACTGATTTGCAGGAAAACCACTGGTATAAAACGACGTTTGACAGGGTGATAGAAGGTAAGTCACAGCAAGTCGTCAGTAAAACCCGTGTGTAGTTCGAATAAAAATACATACGAAAAACCAATGACAAAAAATGGTAGCCATTTTACCTGTGTGCAAACGATGTGCCACATGGGAACAAACACGTCCACCATTAGGAGTGGGTCCCGCAATGATGACAGATCGGAGATCTATTGGACTTTGAATCAAACTTTGAATAGTATCAGCGCTAAACTGGTCACTAACTCTTCTTAAATTAGCAATTGAAATGTTTATCGCGCGTGCTTCACTTTCACCGGCAGACCCTTGATGACAGGCACTCTCTATTGCCCTGCACCTTCGCCGAATACGTCTCAGGACACTGTCCGCCATTGTTGTTTTAAAAAACTAAGTGGGCACAGAATTTCCAAAATCATGAGCCCTGACTGGTGGGATGACACTATTTTGAAACGTACAGCCAATAGGATACCGTTACATGTTTTCGTAATCATCCTTATTTGCATTTAATGCAAGTACAGTGTAATGTCACTAGCACTACAAGTGGGCACATTTATGGCCTTACATGTTCACTAGTAAGCGTCAAAATCATCTTACCAGTGAACTAGTGGGCACATTTATGGCCTTAAATGTTCAGTAGTAAGCGTCAAAATAATCTTATTAGTGAACTAGTGGGCGTTTTGCGGCTTACATGTTCACTAGTAAGCGTCAAAATGACCTTACTAGTGAACTAGTGAGCGTTTTGTGGCTTACATGTTCACTAGTAAGCGTCAAAATGACCTTACTAGTAAACTAGTGAGCGTTTTGTGGCTTACATGTTCACTAGTAAGCGTCAAAATGATCTTACTAGTGAACTATTGGGCGTTTTGTGGCTTACATGTCAACTAGTAAGCCTCAAAATGAACTTACTAGTGAACTAGTGGGCACATTTATGGCCTTACATGTTCACTAGTAAGCGTCAAAATGATCTTACTAGTGAACTAGTGAGCGTTTTGTGGCTTACATGTTCACTAGTAAGCGTCAAAATGACCTTACTAGTAAACTAGTGAGCGTTTTGTGGCTTACATGTTCACTAGTAAGCGTCAAAATGACCTTACTAGTAAACTAGTGAGCGTTTTGTGGCTTACATGTTCACTAGTAAGCGTCAAAATGATCTTACTAGTGAACTATTGGGCGTTTTGTGGCTTACATGTTCACTAGTAAGCCTCAAAATTATCTTACTAGTGAACTAGTAGGCGATGTGTGGCTTACATGTCAACTAGTAAGCCTCAAAATGAACTTACTAGTGAACTAGTGGGCACATTTATGGCCTTACATGTTCACTAGTAAGCGTCAAAATGATCTTACTAGTGAACGAGTGAGCGTTTTGTGGCTGACATGTTCATAAATAAGCGTCAAAATGATCTTACTAGGGAACTAGTGGGCGTTTTGTGGCTTACATGTTCACTAGTAAGCGTCAAAATTACCTTACTAGTGAACCAGTGAGCGTTTTGTGGCTTACATGTTCACTAGTAAGCGTCAAAATGACCTTACTAGTGAACTAGTGAGCGTTTTGTGGCTTACATGTTCACTAGTAAGCGTCAAAATGATCTTACTAGTGAACTAGTGGGCGTTCTGTGGCTTACATGTTCACTAGAAGCCTCAAAATTATCTTACTAGTGAACTAGCGGGCGTTTTGTGGCTTACATGTCAACTAGTAAGCCTCAAAATGATCTTACTAGTGAACTAGTGGGCACATTTATGGCCTTACATGTTCACTAGTAAGCGTCAAAATGACCTTACTAGTGAACTAGTGGGCAATATGGAATAAATACTCAAAGGGCTTGCCAGGCAAGCCCATTGAGTATTTAAAGGGTTCAAAGGGCTTGCCTGGCAAGCCCTTTGAGTATTTATTCATCCGTGATGGTATTGTAGACCAATGAGAGCACGTCCGACAGACACGTGGACTTCGGGCGGCCAATCATGATGCATTTCGAGCCAAGCCCCAACAAAAACGGAGGAGAAAACTTTCAGACGCTTTGAAAGCTTCTGGGGTACATATTACTCTTGTTGTTACACAAAATTTTGTTTTACGATTATTTTAGGCGGTAACGTTATGGTGTAAATGTCAAATACGTGGTCAATTTATCAAGATGAAGCCTGCTTAAAAATTTGCTCCAACAATTTTGGAGATGTGTCTGACTTTGACAGCAATGGCGGCAGTTCAACGCTGACAGTCGCAGTCGGGTGCAGATTTATTTCGGCAGGACTTTCTAAAATCTGCCGTTTGCTCTGACAGTTCTCTGTCTGACAGTCACATTTTGTCTTATTACTCACAAGCTAATTGACATTTAAAAAAAGAGTTAATGTTTGGAACACGATTTTGCTCTTACTGTTTGCTGCCTTAGTTCGTTTGAAATATTCGCTTCCTGCATTACATGAAGTACATTTTTTAATATTCACAAGACTGTAACTGTGCATTATAAATAATGTCACATTTGCACTATGTTTTACTGGATCTACAACTAAACTAGGTCCTCGTTTCTGGGAGAGTCCACAGCACCTCCTGTATCACAACCATTCTGCCGGCACACCTTCAGCAGCACGATGTTTCTAACGGGAGCTGGAGGGTGATCAGCTTCATTGAAGAACAGGAGGAGGAGAGGCACAACGTTTGTCATTTGTGATATGTTTTTAGACTTTTCTCCTAACTAAAAAAACTATGTTTTGTTAATTTCTTGATATAGTTCTTGTATTTAAATATTTTAACAATCAAATATTTTTCAACTGTGTTTTAGATATGAATTGTATGAAATAAATCAGTGAAGCCCCATTCAAATTCTACTCTATCTAATCTGCTCGATCACACTGCTGTCAACCTGCTGTACCTCCAAACTCCTTGGCTTACTCGCAGTTGGAGGGTTCCCCCCGAACGGGGGGACAAATCAAGGAACCAATCCCTGCACCCCGAACGGGGTGCCCTTACGGCCGTTTTTTTTTTTTTCGGCTAACCGCCCCCTGAACCTGGCAGGGTGGCGGGCGGACCTTTTGCTCCAGGCGGGGGACATAGAGACAAATCCGGGGCCCACACAGACACTCTCACGCACGCAACAAACACACACACAACAAACTACCTGGACATGCGACATTTGCACACAACAGATTACAAGAAGACAGACATCCTTCAGATGCAACCACCACACACCACACTGGGTACACAAACATTGCACAAACATAAACACTAGACAATACAACATAACATGGAAATGCAGACTACATCCCAAAACACCACCACGAACAACAACACCTCGTAGGACACCAACAGGCAGCAGAGCACAAACAGACCAAAACAACACACTCGCCTCACCAACACTACCCTCAAACGCAACACGGACAGACAACTCCAACAGAGATACAACAAACACAAGACCACCCCCCCAAACCTGGACCTGCAATAGCTGCAATAGAATCATCACACGCAGACAAACCTCACTCAGATGCAACTCAACACACCCACACTGGATACACAGACATTGCTCCGGCATCACCACCCGCCAATACACAAACACGTGGACATGCAGAACACACACGCAAACAACAAACACCCCAACACCACAACCCCCGAACAACCCACAAAGAACAACACCCACCAACAAAAACAACAAACACACACTGACCATACTACAAATAAACATCAACGGCATCCAAAACAAGAAAACAGAACTAGAAGAACTCGCCTCACAACAGCACGCAGACATCATCACCATACAAGAAACCAAACTAGAAAAACAACACAACACACCTCGTCTCACCAACTACACCAGCATTAGGAAAGACAGAGAACACAAGGGAGGAGGAGGACTGCTCACATACATTCACAAATCAGTCACATTCACTCCCATGAACATCCCCAACAACATTAACACCAACACTACAGAAATTCAAACCGTAAAGATTCACATAACCAACCACAAAAGACTACACATATGCAACATGTATATACCCCCCAGAGATACCACCCGACCAGACCACGCCACAGAAGACACAGACATCACCAACACCTTCCAATACATAAACTCGCTGAACAACACCATTCTAACCGCAGACATCAACGCTCACTCAACACAATGGCACTCTCCCTACGACGACCACAGAGGCACCCTCATTGCAGACATACTACAGAACTCCCAACAAATCACTCTAAACGCAAACACACCTACCAGAAAACCTACAAACATCAACCAACAACCAACATCACCGGACATCACAACAGCCAGCAACAGCATCACAAACAGAACAACATGGACCACAATACACGCACTCAGTTCAGACCACCTTCCTATCAAAATCACACACAACACGCGTGCTCCTTTCCGCCTACAACAACACCTTCAAACTTACACAAATTACAGGAAAGCAGACTGGGAAGGATACACCTCTGAAATAGAATCAGCACTGGAGAACTTAACCATACCTGACAACATCCACACAGCCAACACCATGCTCACAAACCTCATACTTACAGCAGACAAACACCACATACACCACGGAAAAATAAAAAGCAAATCACTTCTCCTACCACAACACATCAGAACATTCATCATCCAAAGAAACGACATCAGACAATAAAACCACCAAGACCCACGCATCACAGACCTAAACAAAGAAATAGACAAACAAATCCAAAAACACAAACAAGAGCTATGGAAAGAACACTTAACGGATGCATGGAACCACAGACACAAACAATACATACTCTGGAACACAGTAACAAGACTATCTAACAAAGAACAAAAAGCACCAGAAAACACCACAATACAGTTCGGACAACACACGGCAATATCCAACAAACAGAAAGCACGAGCATTCAACAAACAATTCACCAACATAATACAACACAAAACCAACAGAACATACAGACAACTACAACGCAAAATACGAAAACTCAACACCACGCCCGTAACCATCACAGAACAACAAGTCAAACAAGCACTACAACGCTCCAAAAGCAACAACTCCACAGGCCCAGACAAATTAAACATCAGACATCTGAAACACCTAGGCCCCAAAGCAATAACACTACTCACACACACTTACAACACATCACTCAACACCAACACCATCCCCGCAATATGGAAGACTGCAAAAATAATCCCAATACCAAAACCCAACAAAAACCACGCACTCGGCCCATCCTACAGACCAATAGCACTACTCAGCCCAATAGCCAAAACAATGGAAAAGGTAATACTACCCTTCATTACCAACAACACTCAACTACCCTCTCACCAACACGGCTTCCGAAAACAACACTCCACAACCACAGCACTACACCACATACACAACATCATAGCCACAGGTTTCAATCAACAAAAACCACCACAACGAACAGTTGCCATAGCCCTAGACATGTCCAAAGCCTTTGACACGGTAAACCTACACACACTCACAAACAAACTCAACACTAACACCCCAAACATCATCATCAAATACATCTTCAACTACATAAGGGGACGCAGACAATACACTCAATACCGGGGGGAAACATCAGAACACAGAAACACGAAAACGGGGGTACCACAGGGGGGAGTACTTTCACCAACACTATTCAACATATACATGGCAGACTTACCACAACCACCTCCAAATGTACACACAGTTACATATGCAGACGACATCACCATTCTATCCACACATGTCAAACCACAACAGGCACAACAACAAGTACAAAAGTATCTCCACGACATATACAACTGGACAAAACAGAACCAACTCACACTCAACGCAGACAAAACCACCACCACTCTGTTCACACCGGATCCGGCAGAATACAGCAACAGGCTCACTTTACAAATAGATAACACCACCCTACCCACAGTCCGCGAACCCAAAATACTGGGATTAACATGGGACCCCAAACTCACCTTCTCAAAACACACACAACACACTCTAACCCGCGCCAAGCAATCAAAATACTTAAAGCCTTAACAACCACTCACTGGGGAAAATCCAAAGAAACTATACTCACCACATACAAAGCAACCACACTCACACGCCTCGAATAGGCAAACACTATCGGACACAAACAAGACAAAACTCCAGACCACACAGAACACAGCACTCAGAATAGCAACAGGATGCACACAAGACACAAACATACAACACTTGCATGAGGAAACAAAAACTCTCCCACTGAACATCCATCTAAAACTACACGCATCGCAAATCAGACAAAAAGCCCAACACCCAACCCACCCACTACACCCACTCACTCAACAACCACCACCATCAAATACATCTTCAACCACCACCACCCAGACAAAAGAAACAAACAATCTTCCACAACAACAACTACACACACAACAAAGACACAGCACCACAGGACACTACGAATCCTACGTCTTTTTTCCCTTACTTTAACAAAAAACAAAGCACTAATTTTACCAAAATAATACTAAACATGAAAACAAAAATATCCTTTTCATGTGTACAATTCCCCTTTTCAAATCCCCTCTGAAATCACGTAAAAATATATCTGAAGAGGAGTTAAGAACCATTTTAAATACTGACACAAGGAGCACAGGACTGTGCAGTGCTGTTCTTCCACTATAAGTGAATGCAATGTCTGAGGCATGCAAATATTATTTGAGGACGCCATTGTGACGCTCATTTACCTTGCGGTGTCCTGCTGTTAAATAGCTGCAAAGGACCCCGGGAAGACAGTGGAAAAATCCTGCGCACTATGCGGGTGTTCGGCCGTCTCGTTTTTGCCCCCCGCGACTCTCGGGTTCGACGGCGGGTATCGTCCGAGGCGCACCCTTCGGGCCGCCGCGAGGATTTTAGTGGAAAGTGAATGCAATGTCTGAGGCATGCAAATATTATTTGAGGACGCCATTGTGACGTTCATTTAGCTTGCGGTGTTATGCTGTTAAACAGCTGCAAAGAACCCCGGGTAGACGGGAGCAGAACTGCACACAATCGAAACCTCTCGCGATTCGTTTTGTCCAATTGTCTGTGAGCGGCTCTCCTGGGCTGAAGCTGTGAGCACACTGTGGCGTTGCGCATGCGTCTGTTTCCTGACACAATCCTCCATTTTGAATCGCCGTGTTAGCGTTAGCTTGTGGCGCAATGTAAACACCGACTAGTAAAAAGGAGGTGAACTCACGTGGCGAGTAGAATGGCTTGCAGTTTATTGGGAAAATAAACTGTCGCATGCGCGACGCCAGAACTGCACACAGCGTCAGCATATACGATACGCTGATTGGCTCATTTGAATTTAAGGTGTTCCCATACATAACCGTCAGCTGTCAGCGTCTATCCCAATGCACACGCATTCAAAATGCCTCGGACGAGTAGTTTTAAGAGAGAGGGGGCGGCGGGCGGGCAAATTATTTTATTTTTCATTTCGGACGACAACACAAGGTGCGTACATTTCGAAACCCGCGCGCGGCTTTCGCGCACATGGCTAATTTGCATGCGCACTGGGGCGTTCCGAGCCCTCGTCTGACAGTGTGTTGCAAGATGGCTCGGTCGGAGCCGGCCAGCGGCGGCCGTCGACCCGCCGCGCGCGGCGACCCGAAGGGCGCGCCTCGGACGATACCCGCCGTCGCACCCGAGCGTCGCGTTATGTTACCTGCTGTAAAATCCTGCGCACTATGCGGGTGTTCGGCCGTCTCGTTTTTGCCCCCCGCGACGCTCGGGTTCGACTGCGGGTATCGTCCGATGCGCGCCCTTCGCCGCTGACCGGTTCCGACCGCCGTCCGAGGCATTTTGAATGCGTGTGTATTGGGAGAGACGCGTGCTGACGGTTAAGTATGGGCACACCTTAAATTCAAATGAGCCAATCAGCGTATCGTATATGCTGACGCTTAGGTATGGGCACCCCTTAAATTCAAATGGGCCAATCAGCGCATCGTATATGCTGACGCTAAGGTATGGCACACCTTAAATTCAAATGAGCCAATCAGCGCATCGTTATCGCCACATGCCCTCCTCAGACAGGGTCTCCGGTTAGTCAAACATTAAGATAAGATAAGATATCCTTTATTCGTCCCACACTACGGAAATTTACAGCCTCCAGCAGCAAGAATGTATGTAGAAAGAAGAAAGAGAAAAAAAACAACAAACATCTTTCAATTAAATGCAATATGAACACAAAATGGATAAATCGCAGTACTATTTACAATTTTCCTTCACATCATTTAATTATTATTATTATTATGATTGTTATTTTTTATTCATCAGCCTGACAGCAGTCGGTAGGAACCAGCGTCGGTATCTCTCCTTCTTGCAGCGCGGGTGTAACAGTCTCTGGCTGATGGAGCTACCAAGTGCTGTCAGGGCGGGCTGGAGGGTGTGGGAGGGACTGGCCATCATAGCTTTTAGCTTAGTTAGCATCCTTCTGTTGCCCACCTCCTCCAGAGTGTCAAGGGAGCAACCCAGGACAGAACTGGCCTTCCTGACCAGTCGCTCCAGTCTCTTTCTGTCCCGGGCTGAGATGCTGCCTGACCAGCAGACAATGCCATAATGGATGGCCGAGGCCACCACCGAGTGGATAGAACATCTTAAGGAGTGACCCCTGAACCCCAAAAGACCTCAGTTTCCTGAGTAGGAAGAGTCGGCTCTGTCCTTTCCTAATCAGGGTGTCCGTGTTTATACACACAAAGTCGCGCTGCTGCGGTCCTTTGCATTACATCTGTTAGTGAACGCAAAGAATACAACGGATAATAAACGCCATCAGGCGCCGACAGGTATGGCAGCCTCGGTCACACGCTCCCTAGTATTATCCCTGTTTTTGTCATTTTCGTTTATTTTTGCCGACCCTGAGCGGCTTACTTTACACGAGGGAAAAGTTGCTGCGCATTGGGGAGGCTACGCTCGGCCTTTTTTCACCATCCCATCGATCCATCTTGCTAATCTACGATCTCTGCCAACTAAGATGGATGAACTTCTTCTCACAAAGACCAACAAAACCTTTGCACGTTCTGCTGCGCTCTGCTTCACTGAAACCTGGCTCAGTGACCGCCACCCGGATTCCGCGCTACATCTACCGGCTTCCGCCTTCTCCGAGCCGACCGCGACACGGAGCTATCAGGGAAATCGAAAGGTGGTGGGATTTGCTTCTATATCAACGAAGAATGGTGCACTGATGTCACGAAGCTCGAGGCACACTGCAGCCCGGACCTGGAGTCGCTGTCTTTAAACTGCAAGCCATTCTACTCGCCACGTGAGTTCACCTCATTTTTACTAGTCGGTGTTTTCATTGCGCCACAAGCTAACGCTAACACGGCGATACAAACGCTAGCCAAACAAGTAAACAAACTCGAACTAAAATACCCAGAGTCACCCCTGATCATTTTGGGCGATTTTAATAGAGCACATCTTAACCGTGAACTTCCCAGATATAAGCAGCACATCGACTGTTTCTCCAGAGAAGGCAACATTCTAGACCACTGCTATACAACAATCAAAAATGCATACCGATCGGTCGCCCGTGCAGCATTGGGTCTTTCTGACCACAATGTAATCCACATACATACAGACAGAAACTCAAATGTGTTAAACCGGTTGTTAAGACTGTGAAAAAAATGGACGGATGAAGCAAAGCTAGCTCTACAAGAATGCTTAGACTGCACTGATTGGGGCGTCTTTGAAACTTCAACGGGCACACTGGATGAATACACAGACACTGTAACATCATACATCAGTTTCTGTGAGGACATGTGTGTACCAACAAAGTTCTTCCGCCATGGTTTACTCCCAAACTCGGGCAACTCAGGAAAGAGAAAGAGGCTGCATTTAGAAGTGGAGATCGGGCACTGTACAAACACGCCCGAAACCAATTGACAAAGGAAATTAACATCGCTAAGAGAAGCTATGCAGAGAGTCTGAAAAACCAGTTCTCTGCTAAAGACTCTGCATCTGTATGGAATGGCCTGAAAGCAATCACTAACTATAGAATGCCACCCCCCACCCAAACAGTGAACAATAAGGGTCTTGCTAATGAACTAAACATGTTTTTCTGCCGATTTGAAAAGGACACCCCCATTTCCCACACACACCCACCTCTACCAGAAACCACTCTACCTACTCTAAACCTATCTTTTGGTTTAATAACAATGGCATTCCAATTACTTAGGGCATTGTTTTAGTTTGACTAGTTGTCGTTTTATGAAAAGAAAATTAGGAAAGTCACAATGCTGCCTGTGGTTTGTGGTATTTTTTTTCCACAGCAAGAAAGTTCAGTTTATGATGCAAGTTTGAATGACTAAATTATTGGAGTAGGCCTTAATCCCTTTGATGACATGAAAAATAGTGACTCCCCATAGACAAAGGGAAATGTGTATTACAAAGCCGTAACAGTCTCAGTTGTAAAAAAAAAAAAGATTGTCTATGCTTTGCAATTGGGAAAAAATATATTTATTTCATAAACCATACACTGTTTTAGGACTCAGAGACAGACAACCATTTACAAAGACTCACCGTCAACACTATAGCCCATTTATAGTGTAGTGATAAATGGACCTTTTTTTGTTTTCCGCTATCCATTTAGTGGCAGTATGTACTAGTATGGTGACCTGGTAAAACTCAGGTGAGCATGTATGTTTGCTGGTTGGTTTTAGTTTGTGCTGGTTATCTTGTAAAAGTCAGAGTTGTGAAAGAGGTTGAATACATTTGTGAGACCATTTTTGGAAAAAAATGTAATCTTCAAAACATTCACAAAGTGCAAAGTAATTAACAAGATTTAATAAGAAAGAGCAAATCCCAGGATGAGTGTATGTGCATGCTTGTCACAGATAAGAGACAAAAAAGACTGGTGTGTTTGATGAGGATATTATATCGAAACATTTTCAATTGAGTTTTAGACTGAAAAACGTAGGGTAATTAACGAAATTACGAAATTAAATGAAACCACTTTTTACAATGCTCAAGGTAAGTTTAACATGTGACGTAAAAATAAAACATCTAATGTTGAACTTGAAAATAAAGAAAAATACTGCCAAGTAGAATATGCATTACAAAATGGAGTAGTAATGCTAAAAAAAATACAAATAAATACTAGTTCACTAGTAAGATCATTTTGACGCTTACTAGTGAACATGTAAGGCCATAAATGTGCCCACTAGTTCACTAATAAGATCGTTTTGAGGCTTACTAGTTGACATGTAAGCCACAAAACGCCCACTAGTTCACTCGTAAGATCATTTTGAGGCTTACTAGTGAAGATGTAAGCCACAAAACGCCCACTGGTTCACTAGTAAGATCATTTTCACGCTTACTAGTGAACATGTAAGGCCATAAATGTGCCCACTAGTTCACTAATAAGATCGTTTTGAGGCTTACTAGTTGACATGTAAGCCACAAAACGCCCACTAGTTCACTAGTAAGATCATTTTGACGCTTACTAGTGAACATGCAAGGCCATAAATGTGCCCACTAGTTCACTTGTAAGAATTTTGAGGCTTACTAGTGAACATGTAAGGCTATAAATTTGCCCACTAGTTCACTAGTAAGATCATTTTGATGCTTACTAGTGAACATGTAAGCCACAAAACGCCCGCTAGTTCACTAGTAAGATAATTTTGACGCTTACTAGTTGACATGTAAGCCACAAAACGCCCACTAGTTCACTAGTAAGATCATTTTGACGCTTACTAGTGAACATGTAAGCCACAAAACACTCACTAGTTCACTAGTAAGGTCATTTTGACGTTTACTAGTGAACATGTAAGCCACAAAACACTAGTTCACTAGTAAGGTCATTTTGACACTTACTAGTGAACGTGTAAGCCACAAAACGCTCACTAGTCCACGAGTAAGACCATTTTGAGGCTTACTAGTTGACATGTAAGCCGCAAAACGCCCACTAGCTAACTCGTAAGATCATTTTGAGGCTTACTAGTTGATATGTCAGCCACAAAACGCCCACTAGTTCACTAGTAAGATCATTTTGACGTTTACTCGTGAACATGTAAGGCCATAAATGTGCCCACTAGTTCACTAGTAAGATCATTGTGAGGCTTACTAGTTGACATGTAAGCCGCAAAACGCCCACTAGTTCACTGGTAAGATCATTTTGAGGCTTACTAGTGAACATGTAAGCCACAAAACGCTCACTAGTTCACGAGTAAGATAATTTTGAGGCTTATTAGTTGACATTTAAGCCGCAAAACGGCCACTAGCTAACTCGTATCATTTTGAGGCTTACTAGTTGATATGTAAGCCACAAAACGCCCACTAGTTCACTAGTAAGATCATTTTGACGTTTACTCGTGAACATGTAAGGCCATAAATGTGCCCACTAGTTCACTAGTAAGATCATTTTGATGCTTACTAGTGAACATGTAAGCCACAAAACACTCACTAGTTCAATAGTAAGGTCATTTTGACGCTTACTAGTGAACATGTAAGCCACAAAACGCTCACTAGTAAGATCATTTTGACGCCTACTAGTGAACATGTAAGCCACCAAACACTCACTAGTTCACGAGTAAGATCAATTTGAGGCTTACTAGTTGACATGTAAGCCGCAAAACGCCCACTAGCTCACTCGTAAGATAATTTTGAGGCTTACTAGTTGACATGTAAGCCACAAAATGCCAACTAGTTCACTAGTAAGATCATTTTGAGGCTTACTAGTTGACATGTAAGCCACAAAATGCCCACTAGTTCACTAGTAAGATCATTTTAAGGCTTACTAGTGAAGATGTAAGGCTATAAATGTGCCCACTAGTTCACTAGTGAGATCATTTTGACGCTTACTAGTGAACATGTAAGGCTATAAATGTGCCCACTAGTTCACTAGTAAGATAATTTTGAGGCTTACTAGTTGACATGTAAGCCACAAAACGCCTACTAGTTCACTAGTAAGATCATTTTGACGCTTACTAGTGAAAATGTAAGGCCATAAATGTGCCCACTAGTTCAATAGTAAGATCATTTTGAGGCTTACTAGTTGACATGTAAGCCGCAAAACGCCTACTAGTTCACTAGTAAGATCATTTTGACGCTTACTAGTGAACATGTAAGGCCATAAATGTGCCCACTAGTTCACTAGTAAGATCATTTTGACGCTTACTAGTTAACATGTAAGGCCATAAATGTGCCCACTAGTTCACTAGTAAGATCATTTTGAGGCTTACTAATTGACATGTAAGCCACAAAACGCCCACTAGTTCACTAGTAAGATCATTTTGAGGCGTACTAGTTGACATGTAAGCCGCAAAACGCCCACTAGTTCACGAGTAAGATCAATTTGACGCTTAGTAGTGAAGATGTAAGCCCATAAATGTGCCCACTAGTTCACTAGTAAGATCATTTTGAGGCTTACTAGTTGACATGTAAGCCGCAACACGCCTACTAGTTCACTAGTAAGATCATTTTGAGGATTACTAGTTGAGTTGTAAGCCGCAAAACGCCACTAGTTCACTAGTAAGGTCATTTTGACGCTTACGAGTGAACATGTAAGCCACAAAACGCCCACTAGTTCACTAGTAAGATCATTTTGAGGCTTACTAGTTGACATGTAAGCTGCAAAACGCCCACTAGTTCACGAGTAAGATCAATTTGACGATTACTAGTGAAGATGTAAGCCCATAAATGTGCCCACTAGTTCACTAGTAAGATCATATTGAGGCTTACTAGTTGACATGTAAGCCGCAAAACGCCTACTAGTTCATGAGTAAGATCAATTTGACGCTTACTAGTGAAGATGTAAGCCCATAAATGTGCCCACTAGTTCACTAGTAAGATCATTTTGAGGCTTACTAGTGAACATGTAAGCCACAAAACGCTCACTAGTTCACTAGTAAGGTCATTTTGACGCTTACTAGTGAACATGTAAGCCACAAAACGCTCACTAGTTCACTAGTAAGATAATTTTGACGCTTACTAGTGAACATGTAAGGCCATAAATGTGCCCACTAGTTCACTAGTAAGATCATTTTGACGCTTACTAGTGAACATGTAAGGCCATAAATGTGCCTACTAGTTCACTAGTAAGATCATTTTGAGGCTTACTAGTTGACATGTAAGCCACAAAACGCCCACTAGTTCACTAGTAAGATCATTTTGACGCTTACTAGTGAAAATGTAAGGCCATAAATGTGCCCACTAGTTCAATAGTAAGATCATTTTGAGGCTTACTAGTTGACATGTAAGCCGCAAAACGCCTACTAGTTCACTAGTAAGATCATTTTGACGCTTACTAGTGAACATGTAAGGCCATAAATGTGCTCACTAGTTCACTAGTAAGATCATTTTGACGCTTACTAGTGAACATGTAAGGCCATAAATGTGCCCACTAGTTCACTAGTAAGATCATTTTGAGGCTTACTAATTGACATGTAAGCCACAAAACGCCCACTAGTTCACTAGTAAGATCATTTTGAGGCGTACTAGTTGACATGTAAGCCGCAAAACGCCCACTAGTTCACGAGTAAGATCAATTTGACGCTTAGTAGTGAAGATGTAAGCCCATAAATGTGCCCACTAGTTCACTAGTAAGATCATTTTGAGGCTTACTAGTTGACATGTAAGCCGCAAAACGCCTACTAGTTCACTAGTAAGATCATTTTGAGGATTACTAGTTGAGTTGTAAGCCGCAAAATGCCACTAGTTCACTAGTAAGGTCATTTTGACGCTTACGAGTGAACATGTAAGCCACAAAACGCCCACTAGTTCACTAGTAAGATCATTTTGAGGCTTACTAGTTGACATGTAAGCTGCAAAACGCCCACTAGTTCACGAGTAAGATCAATTTGACGCTTACTAGTGAAGATGTAAGCCCATAAATGTGCCCACTAGTTCACTAGTAAGATCATATTGAGGCTTACTAGTTGACATGTAAGCCGCAAAACGCCTACTAGTTCATGAGTAAGATCAATTTGACGCTTACTAGTGAAGATGTAAGCCCATAAATGTGCCCACTAGTTCACGAGTAAGATCATTTTGAGGCTTACTAGTTGACATGTAAGCCGCAAAACGCCCACTAGTTCACTAGTAAGATTATTTTGAGGCTTACTAGTTGACATGTAAGCCGCAAAACGCCCACTAGTTCACTAGTAAGGTCATTTTGACGCTTACTAGTGAACATGTAAGGCCATAAATGTGCCCACTAGTTCACTAGTAAGATCATTTTGAGGCTTACTAGTTGACATGTAAGCCGCAAAACGCCACTAGTTCACTAGTAAGATCATTTTGAGGCTTACTAGTGAACATGTAAGCCACAAAACGCTCACTAGTTCACTAGTAAGGTCATTTTGACGCTTACTAGTGAACATGTAAGCCACAAAACGCTCACTAGTTCACTAGTAAGATAATATTGACGCTTACTAGTGAACATGTAAGGCCATAAATGTGCCCACTAGTTCACTAGTAAGATCATTTTGACGCTTACTAGTGAACATGTAAGGCCATAAATGTGCCTACTAGTTCACTAGTAAGATCATTTTGAGGCTTACTAGTTGACATGTAAGCCACAAAACGCCCACTAGTTCACTAGTAAGATCATTTTGACGCTTACTAGTGAACATGTAAGCCACAAAACGCTCACTAGTTCACTAGTAAGGTCATTTTGACGCTTACTAGTGAACATGTAAGGCCATAAATGTGCCCACTAGTTCACTAGTAAGATCATTTTGAGGCTTACTAGTGAACATGTAAGCCACAAAACGCCCAATAGTTCACTAGTAAGATCATTTTGACGCTTACTAGTGAACATGTAAGCCACAAAAACGCTCACTAGTTCACTAGCAAGGTCATTTTGATGCTTACTAGTAAACATGTAAGCCGCAAAACGCTCACTAGTTCACTAGTAAGGTCATTTTGACGCTTACTAGTGAACATTTAAGCCACAAAACGCCCACTAGTTCACTAGTAAGATCATTTTCAGGCTTACTAGTTGACATGTAAGCCGCAAAATGCCTACTAGTTCACTCGTAAGATCATTTTGATGCTTCCTCGTGAACATGTAAGGCCATAAATGTGCCCACTAGTTCACTAGTAAGATCATTTTGAGGCTTACTAATTGACATGTAAGCCGCAAAACGCCCACTAGTTCACTAGTAAGATCATTTTGAGGCTTACTAGTTGACATGTAAGCCACAAAACGCCGACTAGTTCACTAGTAAGATCATTTTGAGGCTTACTAGTGAACATGTAAGCCACAAAACACCCAATAGTTCACTAGTAAGATCATTTTGACGCTTACTAGTGAACATGTAAGCCACAAAAACGCTCACTAGTTCACTAGCAAGGTCATTTTGACGCTTACTAGTGAACATGTAAGCCACAAAATGCTCACGAGTTCACTAGTAAGGTCATTTTGACGCTTTGTTGGATTTATTATTTTTTAGTAATCATACATTCACGTATTATTCGGTTGATTCTCGTGTCGTCATTTTATGCTCGCAATGAAGAATGCTTCTGCCTGTCAGTATAGTTTGATTTTGCTTGCAAAGAAGAACGCTTATGCTTGCAATCATTAGTTGGCTTTGCCTGCAATGAAGAACGCTTATGCTTTCAATAAAGATTTATCCTTTATTATTTACTCACATCTATAATCATTATATGTTCTTCATTATGTGCTCACTTTTGCTTGCTGTACTGTGTGAAAGGTTTAGGGTCGCAACCACCTTTCCGAGGACGTTGTTGGGAAGAGATAACTGTTAAGACTAAACAGCGAGCAAGGCTGAACCGGGAAGGGAGACATCAACACCAGCTGCAACGGGATGTTTATGTGACATTTGCACACATGTACGTAAATTGCACTCACATACACACACACAGTCAAACAAGTTCAGTGTGTGTTCAACAGCCCCCACCCTTTAGGTTGGACACACCTATGTAGTAGCTTTCCCAATAAATGAGGAGGTGAAGGGGGAGATCGTTAGGGTTACGTGTGGAGAACTGAAACCGAACGCTTCTCCTCGTTCCCTCCTGGTACCAGAATCGAGTCTCCTGTCTCCTCCTTTTGGTTATTCCTGCGTGTCAATTTGGACCGACCTGACATTTTTGGGGGCTCGTCCGGGATCGCAACATACCTGACGCCTCCAGACGCTGAGTCGACGGCCAGGAAGACCGTGGCCACGGTGTCCTGTACGTACTTAAACTCCGCATCGACACTCTAGGTGAGTGTTTGCGCGCCGGGTTTGTAAAGACGGAGGTCGGGGTGGTCTTTAAACCTGTTTTTAATTGAAACACTCTCAGGACAGGTGTTGTAGTTTGGTTCGAACGCCTGGTTCGAGACCCTATGTGAGCCTGAGATGGGTTTGTTGAGAAGGAACTCTTTCAACGGTGATTGAGTGTTTGTGCGCCGGCAAAAAGACGTGGTCTTTTTAAGCCGCAAAGCCCTGAGCCATACGAGTCCCTATCAGGCATACAGACCGGCAAGTCTCATAAACTGGTGAGGGCGACGGTGTCCTGCACGTGCTTAAACTCCGTGTGTAAATAATGTGTATTAAACCCCGGGTATAAATAATGTGTGTATAGTGCGTTACCTCTGGTCAAGGTAATAGGATAAAAGCAAATTAAATGCGCATAAATGAATGACTGTGTAACTGTGTGAGTGGAGGTTCGCTACCTCATCTGAACAGGACATTTGTTGTGGCAACTGTCTGAGGAAGCAGATGCAAGAATTTCCCGCCACCTTGGTGGTAGAAGGTTGGAAATTACCTCAGTCGGAGAAATTGCCACCCTGTTCAAGGGAATAGTCAGCCTAGTTACCCTAGGTAAATCGCTGACTCTAAACAAAAAATTCTCAAATTCTCAAAGTTCCACCCCCTAATTCGCAATGGGGGTTCATAATAGTAAGACCGTGGAGAGAGGTGATCCCAAAAAGAAGTTAACATGTAAGGACTGGAGATTCGTAGAGAGTCAATGTCCTTCGAAGATAAAACATTTAGATACGTGGATGGAAAAATACAAATTCGCTGGACAGCTGAATATACAAACGTTGATGCGCCTGCAGGATAATATTAGATCAATGTGCAAGAATGACAAAACGAAAATGGATAAGGATGGGTTTGGAGACATTGATTTCTGGGTGTCCTTGGCTGAAAAGAGGCGGAAAGTGAAAGTAAAGAGGGGTTTAGAAAAAGTGGAAAGAGGGGATTGTGTAAGTGAAAAGATTGAGGGAGACGTTATGTTTCACAGGAAAGAAGATGATGAATCGGGTCCGGTAGGTATACTGACAGGGGGAAGAACAGAAAGTAGAAAGAGAGAATGCATTGGAGCAGAAAGAAGAAAGAGAAAATGCGTTGGAGATGGCATCCACAAATACTGTTGTTACACCACCGTTGTATCCGACTCTTCCGACATCTCCTCCTTTTCCACCATCCCCTCCACCCTCTTACAGAGGGGGCCATCCGATGGCCACCAGGGGAAAAGGATATTTGGGAGTGGAATTTTCCCAAAATTGGAGTAGTGTTTTTTCCCCTGCTGCGACAAAGGTTGACGAAGGGAGTGAGGTACGAGACGCTTTTCCCATGATTGAAGTTGCAAATCCAGACATAAAAGATGAGTCGCCTGTCATTCTTGTTTATAGAACATGGACACAAGAAGATGTAAAAAAAAAGCCATAGACGGCATTACATCACATAAAATTGACGTGGTACAATTTGTCCAGGAAATGGAGGATCTGCGAAAATCATATCATCTAAATGGAGCTGAGGAGCAACAAGTTTGGATGGCGGCTTGTTTGACAGTAAATTGATGGTATATACTGTATCGATATTTGGATGGAGTGAAGTCTTCTCGCGGATGACAAAATTAAAAGTTTGGATGTGCTTAACTTGGTTGTGAGCGGTAGCAAGGTGAATATTTTGGTTTGTCTGTAGGGTTGTGTCTGCGAATATGTGTTGGATTAGTCTTTGCGTGTGGGTGTGTAGATAAGCGTGACTCTTGGCGCGACTCATGGAGTCTTGTTTGTTTTGTTTTCTGGCTTTTGCAGTGTGGAAGGTTTGTATGGCATCTATTATAATTACCGGTACTTGTAATTGTAACTGTTTTTATTATAATTCCTAACACCACTTCAGCTTCATTATTTCAACCGGCGCTACATGAAGTATTTGTAAATCAGGTAAAGAAGTAAAATGGTTGAGTATGGGTGTGGTGACACAGAGAGTTTTGGATACTTATAGTGGGTGAAAGGCAAGTGAAAATATTGATGGTGAGACATAAGGTGATGATGGAAGTTGGGTATGTTGAGAATAAAGAAAGGCCCAGGCAGGTGAGGTTTGACACAGTGATGCTACGAATGAGGAGGTCACCGTGTGTTTAGGTTGAAAAGGGCCGGAAGGTCACGAGATGCTTAGATGGTTGTTTGTAAGTCGTAAACAGTGGACGTTGTTAACTTTCTGGGAGGAGTTAGAATGTGTAAGTATACAGTGAAGGCCTTGATCTGGATGATTTGTGAATGTTAATGTCTGTGGGTTTCAATTATCTTATTTGTTTTATAAATGCTTCTGTTATGCTGCTAATTGCCAGAATGTTCCGATTATGTTCCAATGTTTTTTTAGATTACGTTCATCAGATGCACATTTCTCTTGAAACATGAGAAGAGCCATCACGGCTCCTGTTGTGGGAGGAATGATGGTCTTGTCTCATGAAATTGGAAAATTCAGTTACAACTTTGCTATCCGTGGATTGTGTTGTGCCTTCCGTCATTATGAAATTTAATGACTAGAGTTGAAGCTATCGTCGAACATACAAATTCTTGTTGGTTTGAGTCATAAAAAAAACCTGTCAGATTTTAAGACACATCTCATTTGTGCATACACAGGCTGGATTTCTAATTTCGTTCGTCACAAGAGCAAAATCTTCCAGCTTTAATCGGGACGTTTCAGGGTCACGTGTGAATAATTTACAATTGGCTTCGTTAACTTAGTATGACTGCACGTTTTAAGGTCAACAATGGCATTTTTGAGAATCACGCACCCGAGGTGGTGTTTACCAAAGACAGTTGTGGCATAGATAAGCCTTTTGGCAGCCTTGAGCAGTGTATGGTGTGAACTCTGCATGCTGGAAGAGTGCTAGGAAAAAAAAAAGAAAAGGGGATGAGCTGTTGCACACTAGCATGACGTTTTTTTGTCGCCTGGTTGGCATTTATTTTGTGTGTCCATGTTGTTATGTCGATCCCCTTTAACGCTGGAAAAATGCACAGTGCTTAACCGTGCTACTTTGTTATTGCTTCCTGATGGGTGTTTGTTTGTTGGAATGTGAACAGGTAATAGTGATTTGAGAGGTTGTAGGAGGAAGTACAACAAACTCATCTCATCTTATCTCCCGTTTTGTGTGTGTGTTGATTTGTTTCATATTAATATTGCGATAACATGCATGACGGCCTGATTGGAAACTCTAAATTGTCCCTAGGTGTGAGCATGGGCTTGGGTGGTTGTGCTTGTGTCTGTGTGCCCTGTAATTGGTTGGCGACCGGTTCAGGGTGTCCCCCTCCTACTGCCCGGAGATGGCTGGAATAAGCTCCACCCACCCCCGCGTACCTCGTGAGGATATATATTGCTTCATATAGTGATGGGTCGTTTTTTTGGGTACATCTCGGTTTAACGGGCGAAGGGTGGAATCTAGATATAAACAAGCGCGTTTTGCGGGCTATATTTAGGTAGGTTTGTGCGACTTTCGGTTTGTGCACGAACTGTTTGAGCATATACGGGAGCATATTTATGCGTCACGTTTCAAAATTGGTGCCCCGTTACATTACGACATCTCATCAGTTTATTGGCTTAAAACTGATTTGTATAGTTATTTTGCGGTTTGCTTTTGAACCTCTTTTTGGACAGAGCGGGTGGGTCGCACATTTTCTGGTCAGCATGGTGGCCAACGGCCATCTTGATGTCCAAGTCGTCAGGGTCCATACTGTCGAGCGACTCGAGATTTGACGTGCGATGCCTGCAGCAGGAGCTCATTTGGCTTTTCTTTCTAATGCTTGAAGGTCTGTTTGACGTGGACATGGAAAATTTCTTTTTACTTTCTTTGTTAAGGTCGCGGTTGTTGTGAATGCGCCTTGTGAATTGGAGTATGTTGTATAACACGTGAAGTATTGTTAATTCAGTGTGACGAATGTTGTTCGTTTTTGTTTCAAGTTGTGATATTTACGCGGCTCACACGGCAGCGATTTATTATTTTTTTAGGGGGGACTTGCTGACTAACAGCAACATGATAACGTTTTGGGTTCAGTTCACTTCTGTTTCATATGCGGCAACAAATTGGGCAGTGAACCCAAACTTTTTTTTTAGTGAAGATGTAAGCCACAAAACGCCCACTAGTTCACTATTAAGATCATTTTGAGGATTACTAGTTGACATGTAAGCCAGAAAACGCCCCTTAGCTCGCTCGTAAGATCATTTTGAGGCTTACTTGTTGACATGTAAGCCACAAAACGCCCACTAGTTCACTAGTAAGATCATTTTGACGCTTACCCGTGAACATGTAAGCCACAAAACGCCCACTAGTTCACTCGTACGATCATTTTGAGGCTTACTAGTTGACATGCAAGCCGCAAAACGCCCACTAGTTCACTAGTAAGAACATTTTGAGGCTTACTAGTGAACATGTAAGGCCATAAATGTGCCCACTAGTTTACTAGTAAGATCATTTTGACGCTTACTAGTGAACACGTAAGGCCATAAATGTGCCCATTAGTTCACTAGTAAGATCATTTTGAGGCTTGCTATTTGACATGTAAGCCACAAAACGCCCACTAGTTCACTAGTTAGATCATTTTGAGGCTTACTAGTGAACATGTAAGCCACAAAACGCCCACTAGTTCACTAGTAAGATCATTTTGACGCTTACTAGTGAACATAAGCCACAAAACGCTCACTAGTTCACAAGTAAGGTCATTGTGACGCTTACTAGTGAACATGTAAGCCGCAAAACGCCCACTAGCTCACTCGTAAGATCATTTTGAGGCTTACTAGTGAAGATGTAAGCCACAAAACGCCCACTAGTTCACTAGTAAGATCATTTTGACGCTTACTAGTTGACATGCAAGCCGCAAAACGCCCACTAGTTCACTAGTAAGATCATTTTGACGCTTACTCGTGAACATGTAAGCCACAAAATGCCCACTAGTTCTCTAGTAAGATCATTTTGAGGCTTACTAGTGAAGATGTAAGCCACAAAACGCCCACTAGTTCACTAGTAAGATCATTTTGACGCTTACTAGTTGACATGCAAGCCGCAAAACGCCCACTAGTTCACTAGTAAGATAATTTTGACGCTTACTCATGAACATGTAAGCCACAAAACGCCCACTAGTTCACTAGTAAGATCATTTTGAGGCTTACTAGTGAACATGTAAGGCCATAAATGTGCCCACTAGTTCACTAGTAAGATCATTTTGACGCTTACTAGTGAACATGTAAGGCCATAAATGTGCCCACTAATTCACTAGTAAGATCATTTTGAGGCTTACTAGTTGACATGTAAGCCACAAAATGCCCACTAGTTCTCTAGTAAGATCATTTTGAGGCTTACTAGTGAACATGTAAGGCCATAAATGTGCCCACTTGTTCACTAGTAAGATCATTTTGACGCTTACTAGTGAACATGTAAGGCCATAAATGTGCCCACTAATTCACTAGTAAGATCATTTTGACGCTTACTAGTTGACATGCAAGCCGCAAAACGCCCACTAGTTCACTAGTAAGATCATTTTGACGCTTACTCGTGAACATGTAAGGCCATAAATGTGCCCACTAGTTCACTAGTAAGATCATTTTGAGGCTTACTAGTTGACATGTAAGCCAGAAAACGCCCCTTAGCTCACTCGTAAGATCATTTTGAGGCTTACTTGTTGACATGTAAGCCACAAAACGCCCACTAGTTCACTAGTAAGATCATTTTGACGCTTACCCGTGAACATGTAAGCCACAAAACGCCCACTAGTTCACTCGTAAGATCATTTTGAGGCTTACTAGTTGACATGCAAGCCGCAAAACGCCCACTAGTTCACTAGTAAGATCATTTTGAGGCTTACTAGTGAACATGTAAGGCCATAAATGTGCCCACTAGTTTACTAGTAAGATCATTTTGACGCTTACTAGTGAACACGTAAGGCCATAAATGTGCCCATTAGTTCACTAGTAAGATCATTTTGAGGCTTGCTATTTGACATGTAAGCCACAAAACGCCCACTAGTTCACTAGTAAGATCATTTTGAGGCTTACTAGTGAGATCATTTTGAGGCTTACTAGTGAACATGTAAGCCACAAAACGCCCACTAGTTCACTAGTAAGATCATTTTGATGCTTACTAGTGAACATGTAAGCCACAAAACGCTCACTAGTTCACAAGTAAGGTCATTGTGACGCTTACTAGTGAACATGTAAGCCACAAAAGAAGCCACTAGTTCACTAGTAAGATCGTTTTGAGGCTTACTAGTTGACATGTAAGCCGCAAAATGCCCACTAGTTCACTGGTAAGATCATTTTGAGGCTTACTAGTGAACATGTAAGGCCATAAATGTGCCCACTAGTTCACTAGTAAGATCATTTTGAGGCTTACGAGTGAAGATGTAAGCCACAAAACGCCCACTAGTTTACTAGTAAGATCATTTTGAGGCTTACTAGTGAACACGTAAGGCCATAAATGTGCCCATTAGTTCACTAGTAAGATCATTTTGAGGCTTGCTATTTGACATGTAAGCCACAAAACGCCCACTAGTTCACTAGTAAGATCATTTTGAGGCTTACTAGTGAACATGTAAGCCACAAAACGCCCAGTAGTTCACTAGTAAGATCATTTTGATGCTTAGTAGTGAACATGTAAGCCACAAAACGCTCACTAGTTCACAAGTAAGGTCATTGTGACGCTTACTAGTGAACATGTAAGCCGCAAAACGCCCACTAGCTCACTCGTAAGATCATTTTGAGGCTTACTAGTGAAGATGTAAGCCACAAAACGCCCACTAGTTCACTAGTAAGATCATTTTGACGCTTACTAGTTGACATGCAACCGCAAAACGCCCACTAGTTCACTAGTAAGATCATTTTGACGCTTACTCGTGAACATGTAAGCCACAAAATGCCCACTAGTTCTCTAGTAAGATCATTTTGAGGCTTACTAGTGAAGATGTAAGCCACAAAACGCCCACTAGTTCACTAGTAAGATCATTTTGACGCTTACTAGTTGACATGCAAGCCGCAAAACGCCCACTAGTTCACTAGTAAGATCATTTTGACGCTTACTCATGAACATGTAAGCCACAAAACGCCCACTAGTTCACTAGTAAGATCATTTTGATGCTTACTAGTGAACATGTAAGCCACAAAACGCTCACTAGTTCACAAGTAAGGTCATTGTGACGCTTACTAGTGAACATGTAAGCCGCAAAACGCCCACTAGCTCACTCGTTAGATCATTTTGAGGCTTACTAGTGAAGATGTAAGCCACAAAACGCCCACTAGTTCACTAGTAAGATCATTTTGACGCTTACTAGTTGACATGCAAGCCGCAAAACGCCCACTAGTTCACTAGTAAGATCATTTTGACGCTTACTCGTGAACATGTAAGCCACAAAATGCCCACTAGTTCTCTAGTAAGATCATTTTGAGGCTTACTCGTGAACATGTAAGCCACAAAACGCCCACTAGTTCACTAGTAAGATCATTTTGACGCTTACTGTTGACATGCAAGCCGCAAAACGCCCACTAGTTCACTAGTAAGATCATTTTGAGGCTTACTAGTGAACATGTAAGGCCATAAATGTGCCCACTAGTTCACTAGTAAGATCATTTTGACGCTTACTAGTGAACATGTAAGGCCATAAATGTGCCCACTAATTCACTAGTAAGATCATTTTGAGGCTTACTAGTTGACATGTAAGCCACAAAATGCCCACTAGTTCTCTAGTAAGATCATTTTGAGGCTTACTAGTGAAGATGTAAGCCACAAAACGCCCACTAGTTCACTAGTAAGATCATTTTGACGCTTACTAGTGAACATGTAAGCCACAAAAGAAGCCACTAGTTCACTAGTAAGATCGTTTTGAGGCTTACTAGTTGACATGTAAGCCGCAAAATGCCCACTAGTTCACTGGTAAGATCATTTTGAGGCTTACCTGTTGACATGTAAGCCACAACACGCCCACTAGTTCACTAGTAAGATCATTTTGACGCTTACCCGTGAACATGTAAGCCACAAAACGCCCACTAGTTCACTCGTAAGATCATTTTGAGGCTTACTAGTTGACATGCAAGTCGCAAAACGCCCACTAGTTCACTAGTAAGATCATTTTGAGGCTTACTAGTGAACATGTAAGGCCATAAATGTGCCCACTAGTTTACTAGTAAGATCATTTTGACGCTTACTAGTGAACACTTAAGGCCATAAATGTGCCCATTAGTTCACTAGTAAGATCATTTTGAGGCTTGCTATTTGACATGTAAGCCACAAAACGCCCACTAGTTCACTAGTAAGATCATTTTGAGGCTTACTAGTGAACATGTAAGCCACAAAACGCCCACTAGTTCACTAGTAAGATCATTTTGAGGCTTACTAGTGAAGATGTAAGCCACAAAACGCCCACTAGTTCACTAGTAAGATCATTTTGACGCTTACTAGTTGACATGCAAGCCGCAAAACGCCCACTAGTTCACTAGTAAGATAATTTTGACGCTTACTCATGAACATGTAAGCCACAAAACGCCCACTAGTTCACTAGTAAGATCATTTTGAGGCTTACTAGTGAACATGTAAGGCCATAAATGTGCCCACTAGTTCACTAGTAAGATCATTTTGACGCTTACTAGTGAACATGTAAGGCCATAAATGTGCCCACTAATTCACTAGTAAGATCATTTTGAGGCTTACTAGTTGACATGTAAGCCACAAAATGCCCACTAGTTCTCTAGTAAGATCATTTTGAGGCTTACTAGTGAACATGTAAGGCCATAAATGTGCCCACTTGTTCACTAGTAAGATCATTTTGACGCTTACTAGTGAACATGTAAGGCCATAAATGTGCCCACTAATTCACTAGTAAGATCATTTTGACGCTTACTAGTTGACATGCAAGCCGCAAAACGCCCACTAGTTCACTAGTAAGATCATTTTGACGCTTACTCGTGAACATGTAAGGCCATAAATGTGCCCACTAGTTCACTAGTAAGATCATTTTGAGGCTTACTAGTTGACATGTAAGCCAGAAAACGCCCCTTAGCTCACTCGTAAGATCATTTTGAGGCTTACTTGTTGACATGTAAGCCACAAAACGCCCACTAGTTCACTAGTAAGATCATTTTGACGCTTACCCGTGAACATGTAAGCCACAAAACGCCCACTAGTTCACTCGTAAGATCATTTTGAGGCTTACTAGTTGACATGCAAGCCGCAAAACGCCCACTAGTTCACTAGTAAGATCATTTTGAGGCTTACTAGTGAACATGTAAGGCCATAAATGTGCCCACTAGTTTACTAGTAAGATCATTTTGACGCTTACTAGTGAACACGTAAGGCCATAAATGTGCCCATTAGTTCACTAGTAAGATCATTTTGAGGCTTGCTATTTGACATGTAAGCCACAAAACGCCCACTAGTTCACTAGTAAGATCATTTTGAGGCTTACTAGTGAGATCATTTTGAGGCTTACTAGTGAACATGTAAGCCACAAAACGCCCACTAGTTCACTAGTAAGATCATTTTGATGCTTACTAGTGAACATGTAAGCCACAAAACGCTCACTAGTTCACAAGTAAGGTCATTGTGACGCTTACTAGTGAACATGTAAGCCACAAAAGAAGCCACTAGTTCACTAGTAAGATCGTTTTGAGGCTTACTAGTTGACATGTAAGCCGCAAAATGCCCACTAGTTCACTGGTAAGATCATTTTGAGGCTTACTAGTGAACATGTAAGGCCATAAATGTGCCCACTAGTTCACTAGTAAGATCATTTTGAGGCTTACGAGTGAAGATGTAAGCCACAAAACGCCCACTAGTTTACTAGTAAGATCATTTTGAGGCTTACTAGTGAACACGTAAGGCCATAAATGTGCCCATTAGTTCACTAGTAAGATCATTTTGAGGCTTGCTATTTGACATGTAAGCCACAAAACGCCCACTAGTTCACTAGTAAGATCATTTTGAGGCTTACTAGTGAACATGTAAGCCACAAAACGCCCAGTAGTTCACTAGTAAGATCATTTTGATGCTTAGTAGTGAACATGTAAGCCACAAAACGCTCACTAGTTCACAAGTAAGGTCATTGTGACGCTTACTAGTGAACATGTAAGCCGCAAAACGCCCACTAGCTCACTCGTAAGATCATTTTGAGGCTTACTAGTGAAGATGTAAGCCACAAAACGCCCACTAGTTCACTAGTAAGATCATTTTGACGCTTACTAGTTGACATGCAACCGCAAAACGCCCACTAGTTCACTAGTAAGATCATTTTGACGCTTACTCGTGAACATGTAAGCCACAAAATGCCCACTAGTTCTCTAGTAAGATCATTTTGAGGCTTACTAGTGAAGATGTAAGCCACAAAACGCCCACTAGTTCACTAGTAAGATCATTTTGACGCTTACTAGTTGACATGCAAGCCGCAAAACGCCCACTAGTTCACTAGTAAGATCATTTTGACGCTTACTCATGAACATGTAAGCCACAAAACGCCCACTAGTTCACTAGTAAGATCATTTTGATGCTTACTAGTGAACATGTAAGCCACAAAACGCTCACTAGTTCACAAGTAAGGTCATTGTGACGCTTACTAGTGAACATGTAAGCCGCAAAACGCCCACTAGCTCACTCGTTAGATCATTTTGAGGCTTACTAGTGAAGATGTAAGCCACAAAACGCCCACTAGTTCACTAGTAAGATCATTTTGACGCTTACTAGTTGACATGCAAGCCGCAAAACGCCCACTAGTTCACTAGTAAGATCATTTTGACGCTTACTCGTGAACATGTAAGCCACAAAATGCCCACTAGTTCTCTAGTAAGATCATTTTGAGGCTTACTCGTGAACATGTAAGCCACAAAACGCCCACTAGTTCACTAGTAAGATCATTTTGACGCTTACTGTTGACATGCAAGCCGCAAAACGCCCACTAGTTCACTAGTAAGATCATTTTGAGGCTTACTAGTGAACATGTAAGGCCATAAATGTGCCCACTAGTTCACTAGTAAGATCATTTTGACGCTTACTAGTGAACATGTAAGGCCATAAATGTGCCCACTAATTCACTAGTAAGATCATTTTGAGGCTTACTAGTTGACATGTAAGCCACAAAATGCCCACTAGTTCTCTAGTAAGATCATTTTGAGGCTTACTAGTGAAGATGTAAGCCACAAAACGCCCACTAGTTCACTAGTAAGATCATTTTGACGCTTACTAGTGAACATGTAAGCCACAAAAGAAGCCACTAGTTCACTAGTAAGATCGTTTTGAGGCTTACTAGTTGACATGTAAGCCGCAAAATGCCCACTAGTTCACTGGTAAGATCATTTTGAGGCTTACCTGTTGACATGTAAGCCACAACACGCCCACTAGTTCACTAGTAAGATCATTTTGACGCTTACCCGTGAACATGTAAGCCACAAAACGCCCACTAGTTCACTCGTAAGATCATTTTGAGGCTTACTAGTTGACATGCAAGTCGCAAAACGCCCACTAGTTCACTAGTAAGATCATTTTGAGGCTTACTAGTGAACATGTAAGGCCATAAATGTGCCCACTAGTTTACTAGTAAGATCATTTTGACGCTTACTAGTGAACACTTAAGGCCATAAATGTGCCCATTAGTTCACTAGTAAGATCATTTTGAGGCTTGCTATTTGACATGTAAGCCACAAAACGCCCACTAGTTCACTAGTAAGATCATTTTGAGGCTTACTAGTGAACATGTAAGCCACAAAACGCCCACTAGTTCACTAGTAAGATCATTTTGACGCTTACTAGTGAACATGTAAGCCACAAAACGCTCACTAGTTCACAAGTAAGGTCATTGTGACGCTTACTAGTGAACATGTAAGCCACAAAAGAAGCCACTAGTTCACTAGTAAGATCGTTTTGAGGCTTACTAGTTGACATGTAAGCCGCAAAATGCCCACTAGTTCACTGGTAAGATCATTTTGAGGCTTACTAGTGAACATGTAAGGCCATAAATGTGCCCACTAGTTCACTAGTAAGATCATTTTGAGGCTTACGAGTGAAGATGTAAGCCACAAAATGCCCACTAGTTTACTAGTAAGATCATTTTGAGGCTTACTAGTGAACACGTAAGGCCATAAATGTGCCCATTAGTTCACTAGTAAGATCATTTCGAGGCTTGCTATTTGACATGTAAGCCACAAAACGCCCACTAGTTCACCAGTAAGATCATTTTGAGGCTTACTAGTGAACATGTAAGCCACAAAACGCCCAGTAGTTCACTAGTAAGATCATTTTGATGCTTACTAGTGAACATGTAAGCCACAAAACGCTCACTAGTTCACAAGTAAGTTCATTCTGACGCTTACTAGTGAACATGTAAGCCGCAAAACGCCCACTAGCTCACTCGTAAGATCATTTTGAGGCTTACTAGTGAAGATGTAAGCCACAAAACGCCCACTAGTTCACTAGTAAGATCATTTTGACGCTTACTAGTTGACATGCAAGCCGCAAAACGCCCACTAGTTCACTAGTAAGATCATTTTGACGCTTACTCGTGAACATGTAAGCCACAAAATGCCCACTAGTTCTCTAGTAAGATCATTTTGAGGCTTACTAGTGAAGATGTAAGCCACAAAACGCCCACTAGTTCACTAGTAAGATCATTTTGACGCTTACTAGTTGACATGCAAGCCGCAAAACGCCCACTAGTTCACTAGTAAGATCATTTTGACGCTTACTCATGAACATGTAAGCCACAAAACGCCCACTAGTTCACTAGTAAGATCATTTTGATGCTTACTAGTGAACATGTAAGCCACAAAACGCTCACTAGTTCACAAGTAAGGTCATTGTGACGCTTACTAGTGAACATGTAAACCGCAAAACGCCCACTAGCTCACTCGTAAGATCATTTTGAGGCTTACTAGTGAAGATGTAAGCCACAAAACGCCCACTAGTTCACTAGTAAGATCATTTTGACGCTTACTAGTTGACATGCAAGCCGCAAAACGCCCACTAGTTCACTAGTAAGATCATTTTGACGCTTACTCGTGAACATGTAAGCCACAAAATGCCCACTAGTTCTCTAGTAAGATCATTTTGAGGCTTACTCGTGAACATGTAAGCCACAAAACGCCCACTAGTTCACTAGTAAGATCATTTTGACGCTTACTGTTGACATGCAAGCCGCAAAACGCCCACTAGTTCACTAGTAAGATCATTTTGACGCTTACTCATGAACATGTAAGCCACAAAACGCCCACTAGTTCACTAGTAAGATCATTTTGAGGCTTACTAGTGAACATGTAAGGCCATAAATGTGCCCACTAGTTCACTAGTAAGATCATTTTGACGCTTACTAGTGAACATGTAAGGCCATAAATGTGCCCACTAATTCACTAGTAAGATCATTTTGAGGCTTACTAGTTGACATGTAAGCCACAAAACACTCACTAGTTCACAAGTAAGGTCATTGTGACGCTTACTAGTGAACATGTAAGGCCATAAATGTGCCCACTAGTTCACTAGTAAGATCATTTTGACGCCTACTAGTTAACATGTAAGCCACAAAACACTCACTAGTTCACAAGTAAGGTCATTGTGACGCTTACTAGTGAACATGTAAGCCACAAAAGAAGCCACTAGTTCACTAGTAAGATCGTTTTGAGGCTTACTAGTTGACATGTAAGCCGCAAAATGCCCACTAGTTCACTGGTAAGATCATTTTGAGGCTTACCTGTTGACATGTAAGCCACAAAACGCCCACTAGTTCACTAGTAAGATCATTTTGACGCTTACCCGTGAACATGTAAGCCACAAAACGGCCACTAGTTCACTCGTAAGATCATTTTGAGGCTTACTAGTTGACATGCAAGTCGCAAAACGCCCACTAGTTCACTAGTAAGATCATTTTGAGGCTTACTAGTGAACATGTAAGGCCATAAATGTGCCCACTAGTTTACTAGTAAGATCATTTTGACGCTTACTAGTGAACACTTAAGGCCATAAATGTGCCCATTAGTTCACTAGTAAGATCATTTTGAGGCTTGCTATTTGACATGTAAGCCACAAAACGCCCACTAGTTCACTAGTAAGATAATTTTGAGGCTTACTAGTGAACATGTAAGCCACAAAACGCCCACTAGTTCACTAGTAAGATCATTTTGACGCTTACTAGTGAACATGTAAGCCACAAAACGCTCACTAGTTCACAAGTAAGGTCATTGTGACGCTTACTAGTGAACATGTAAGCCGCAAAACGCCCACTAGCTCACTCGTAAGATCATTTTGAGGCTTACTAGTGAACATGTAAGCCACAAAACGCCCACTAGTTCTCTAGTAAGATCATTTTGAGGCTTACTAGTGAAGATGTAAGCCACAAAACGCCCACTAGTTCACTAGTAAGATCATTTTGACGCTTACTAGTTGACATGCAAGCCGCAAAACGCCCACTAGTTCACTAGTAAGATCATTTTGACGCTTACTCATGAACATGTAAGCCACAAAACGCCCACTAGTTCACTAGTAAGATCATTTTGATGCTTACTAGTGAACATGTAAGCCACAAAACGCTCACTAGTTCACAAGTAAGGTCATTGTGACGCTTACTAGTGAACATGTAAGCCGCAAAACGCCCACTAGCTCACTCGTAAGATCATTTTGAGGCTTACTAGTGAAGATGTAAGCCACAAAACGCTCACTAGTTCACTAGTAAGATCATTTTGACGCTTACTAGTTGACATGCAAGCCGCAAAACGCCCACTAGTTCACTAGTAAGATCATTTTGACGCTTACTCGTGAACATGTAAGCCACAAAATGCCCACTAGTTCTCTAGTAAGATCATTTTGAGGCTTACTCGTGAACATGTAAGCCACAAAACGCCCACTAGTTCACTAGTAAGATCATTTTGACGCTTACTGTTGACATGCAAGCCGCAAAACGCCCACTAGTTCACTAGTAAGATCATTTTGAGGCTTACTAGTGAACATGTAAGGCCATAAATGTGCCCACTAGTTCACTAGTAAGATCATTTTGACGCTTACTAGTGAACATGTAAGGCCATAAATGTGACCACTAATTCACTAGTAAGATCATTTTGAGGCTTACTAGTTGACATGTAAGCCACAAAATGCCCACTAGTTCTCTAGTAAGATCATTTTGAGGCTTACTAGTGAAGATGTAAGCCACAAAACGCCCACTAGTTCACTAGTAAGATCATTTTGACGCCTACTAGTTAACATGTAAGCCACAAAACACTCACTAGTTCACAAGTAAGGTCATTGTGACGCTTACTAGTGAACATGTAAGCCACAAAAGAAGCCACTAGTTCACTAGTAAGATCATTTTGAGGCTTACTAGTTGACATGTAAGCCACAAAATGCCCACTAGTTCTCTAGTAAGATCATTTTGAGGCTTACTAGTGAAGATGTAAGCCACAAAACGCCCACTAGTTCACTAGTAAGATCATTTTGACGCCTACTAGTTAACATGTAAGCCACAAAACACTCACTAGTTCACAAGTAAGGTCATTGTGACGCTTACTAGTGAACATGTAAGCCACAAAAGAAGCCACTAGTTCACTAGTAAGATCGTTTTGAGGCTTACTAGTTGACATGTAAGCCGCAAAATGCCCACTAGTTCACTGGTAAGATCATTTTGAGGCTTACCTGTTGACATTTAAGCCACAAAACGCCCACTAGTTCACTAGTAAGATCATTTTGACGCTTACCCGTGAACATGTAAGCCACAAAACGCCCACTAGTTCACTCGTAAGATCATTTTGAGGCTTACTAGTTGACATGCAAGTCGCAAAACGCCCACTAGTTCACTAGTAAGATCATTTTGAGGCTTACTAGTGAACATGTAAGGCCATAAATGTGCCCACTAGTTCACTAGTAAGATCATTTTGACGCTTACTAGTGAACATGTAAGGCCATAAATGTGACCACTAATTCACTAGTAAGATCATTTTGAGGCTTACTAGTTGACATGTAAGCCACAAAATGCCCACTAGTTCTCTAGTAAGATCATTTTGAGGCTTACTAGTGAAGATGTAAGCCACAAAACGCCCACTAGTTCACTAGTAAGATCATTTTGACGCCTACTAGTTAACATGTAAGCCACAAAACACTCACTAGTTCACAAGTAAGGTCATTGTGACGCTTACTAGTGAAAATGTAAGCCACAAAAGAAGCCACTAGTTCACTAGTAAGATCGTTTTGAGGCTTACTAGTTGACATGTAAGCCGCAAAATGCCCACTAGTTCACTGGTAAGATCATTTTGAGGCTTACCTGTTGACATTTAAGCCACAAAACGCCCACTAGTTCACTAGTAAGATCATTTTGACGCTTACCCGTGAACATGTAAGCCACAAAACGCCCACTAGTTCACTCGTAAGATCATTTTGAGGCTTACTAGTTGACATGCAAGTCGCAAAACGCCCACTAGTTCACTAGTAAGATCATTTTGAGGCTTACTAGTGAACATGTAAGGCCATAAATGTGCCCACTAGTTTACTAGTAAGATCATTTTGACGCTTACTAGTGAACACTTAAGGCCATAAATGTGCCCATTAGTTCACTAGTAAGATCATTTTGAGGCTTGCTATTTGACATGTAAGCCACAAAACGCCCACTAGTTCACTAGTAAGATCATTTTGAGGCTTACTAGTGAACATGTAAGCCACAAAACGCCCACTAGTTCACTAGTAAGATCATTTTGACGCTTACTAGTGAACATGTAAGCCACAAAACGCTCACTAGTTCACAAGTAAGGTCATTGTGACGCTTACTAGTGAACATGTAATCCACAAAAGAAGCCACTAGTTCACTAGTAAGATCGTTTTGAGGCTTACTAGTTGACATGTAAGCCGCAAAATGCCCACTAGTTCACTAGTAAGATCATTTTGAGGCTTGCTATTTGACATGTAAGCCACAAAACGCCCACTAGTTCACTAGTAAGATCATTTTGAGGCTTACTAGTGAACATGTAAGCCACAAAACGCCCAGTAGTTCACTAGTAAGATCATTTTGATGCTTACTAGTGAACATGTAAGCCACAAAACGCTCACTAGTTCACAAGTAAGGTCATTGTGACGCTTACTAGTGAACATGTAAGCCGCAAAACGCCCACTAGCTCACTCGTAAGATCATTTTGAGGCTTACTAGTGAAGATGTAAGCCACAAAACGCCCACTAGTTCACTAGTAAGATCATTTTGACGCTTACTAGTTGACATGCAAGCCGCAAAACGCCCACTAGTTCACTAGTAAGATCATTTTGACGCTTACTCGTGAACATGTAAGCCACAAAATGCCCACTAGTTCTCTAGTAAGATCATTTTGAGGCTTACTAGTGAAGATGTAAGCCACAAAACGCCCACTAGTTCACTAGTAAGATCATTTTGACGCTTACTAGTTGACATGCAAGCCGCAAAACGCCCACTAGTTCACTAGTAAGATCATTTTGATGCTTACTAGTGAACATGTAAGCCACAAAACGCCCACTAGCTCACTCGTAAGATCATTTTGAGGCTTCCTAGTTGACATGTAAGCCACAAAACGCCCACTAGTTCACTAGTAAGGTCATTTTGACGCTTACTAGTGAACATGTAAGCCACAAAACGCCCACTAGTTCATTAGTAAGATCATTTTGAGGCTTACTTGTTGACATGTAAGCCGCAAAACGCCCACTAGTTCACTCGTAAGATAATTTTGAGGCTTACTAGTTGACATGCAAGCCGCAAAACGCCCACGAGTTCACTAGTTAGATCATTTTGACCCTTACTCATGAACATGTAAGCCACAAAACGCCCACTAGTTCACGAGTAAGATCATTTTGAGGCTTACAAGTGAACATGTAAGGCCATATATGTGCCCACTAGTTCACTAGTAAGATCATTTTGAGGCTTACTAGTTGACATGTAAGCCACAAAATGCCCACTAGTTCACTAGTAAGATCATTTTGAGGCTTACTAGTTGACATGTAAGCCGCAAAATGCCCACTAGTTCACTGGTAACATCATTTTGAGGCTTACTAGTGAACATGTAAGGCCATAAATGTGCCCACTAGTTTACTAGTAAGATCATTTTGACGCTTACTAGTGAACACGTAAGGCCATAAATGTGCCCATTAGTTCACTAGTAAGATCATTTTGAGGCTTGCTATTTGACATGTAAGCCACAAAACGCCCACTAGTTCTCTAGTAAGATCATTTTGAGGCTTACTAGTGAACATGTAAGCCACAAAACGCTCACTAGTTCACTAGTAAGATCATTTTGACGCCTACTAGTGAACATGTAAGCCACAAAACACTCACTAGTTAACTAGTAAGGTCATTTTGACACTTACTAGTGAACATGTAAGCCACAAAACGCCCACTAGTTCACTACTAAGATCATTTTGAGGCTTACTTGTTGACATGTAAGCCGCAAAACGCCCACTAGTTCACTCGTAAGATCATTTTGAGGCTTACTAGTTGACATGCAAGCCGCAAAACGCCCACTAGTTCACAAGTAAGATCATTTTGACGCGTACTAGTGAACACGTAAGGCCATAAATGTGCCCACTAGTTCACTAGTAAGATCATTTTTGGGCTTACTAGTGAACATGTAAGCCACAAAACGCCCACTAGTTCACTAGTAAGATCATTTTGAGGCTTAGTAGTTGACATGTAAGCCACAAAGCGCTCACTAATTCACTAGTAAGGTCATTTTGACGCTTACTAGTGAACATGTAAGCCACAAAACACTCACTAGTTAACTAGTAAGGTCATTTTGACACTTACTAGTGAACATGTAAGCCACAAAACGCCCACTAGTTCACTACTAAGATCATTTTGAGGCTTACTTGTTGACATGTAAGCCGCAAAACGCCCACTAGTTCACTCGTAAGATCATTTTGAGGCTTACTAGTTGACATGCAAGCCGCAAAACGCCCACTAGTTCACAAGTAAGATCATTTTGACGCGTACTAGTGAACACGTAAGGCCATAAATGTGCCCACTAGTTCACTAGTAAGATCATTTTTAGGCTTACTAGTGAACATGTAAGCCACAAAACGCCCACTAGTTCATTAGTAAGTTCATTTTGAGGCTTACTTGTTGACATGTAAGCTGCAAAACGCCCACTAGTTCACTCGTTAGATCATTTTGAGGCTTATTAGTTGACATGCAAGCCGCAAAACGCCCACTAGTTCACTAGTAAGATCATCTTGACGCTTACTCGTGAACATGTAAGCCACAAAACGCCCACTAGTTCACTAGTAAGATCGTTTTGAGGCTTACTAGTGAACATGTAAGGCCATAAATGTGCCCACTAGTTAACTAGTAAGATCATTTTGAGGCTTACTAGTTGACATGTAAGCCACAAAATGCCCACTAGTTCACTAGTAAGATCATTTTGAGGCTTACTAGTTGTCATGTAAGCCGCAAAATGCCTACTAGTTCACTGGTAAGATCATTTTGAGGCTTACTAGTGAACATGTAAGGCCATAAATGTGCCCACTAGTTCACTAGTAAGATCATTTTGAGGCTTACTAGTTGACATGTAAGCCACAAAACGCCCACTAGTTCACTACTAAGATCATTTTGAGGCTTACTTGTTGACATGTAAGCCGCAAAACGCCCACTAGTTCACTCGTAAGATCATTTTGAGGCTTACTAGTTGACATGCAAGCCGCAAAACGCCCACTAGTTCACAATTGAGATCATTTTGACGCGTACTAGTCAACACGTAAGGCCATAAATGTGCCCACTAGTTCACTAGTAAGATCATTTTTAGGCTTACTAGTGAGTGAACATGTAAGCCACAAAACGCCCACTAGTTCATTAGTAAGTTCATTTTGAGGCTTACTTGTTGACATGTAAGCTGCAAAACGCCCACTAGTTCACTCGTTAGATCATTTTGAGGCTTACTAGTTGACATGCAAGCCGCAAAACGCCCACTAGTTCACTAGTAAGATCATCTTGACGCTTACTCGTGAACATGTAAGCCGCAAAACGCCCACTAGTTCACTAGTAAGATCGTTTTGAGGCTTACTAGTGAACATGTAAGGCCATAAATGTGCCCACTAGTTAACTAGTAAGATCATTTTGAGGCTTACTAGTTGACATGTAAGCCACAAAATGCCCACTAGTTCACTAGTAAGATCATTTTGAGGCTTACTAGTTGTCATGTAAGCCACAAAATGCCCACTAGTTCTCTAGTAAGATCATTCTGAGGCTTACTAGTGAAGATGTAAGCCACTAAACGCCCACTAGTTCACTAGTAAGATCATTTTGACGCTTACGAGTGAAGATGTAAGCCGCAAAACGCCCACTAGTTCACTAGTAAGATCATTTTGACGCTTACTCGTGAACATGTAAGCCACAAAACGCCCACTAGTTCACTAGTAAGATCATTTTGAGGCTTACTAGTGAACATGTAAGGCCATAAATGTGCCCACTATTTCACTAGTAAGATCATTTTGACGCTTACTAGTGAACATGTAAGGCCATAAATGTGCCCACTAGTTCACTAGTAAGATCATTTTGAGGCTTACTAGTTGACATGTAAGCCACAAAATGCCCACTAGTTCTCTAGTAAGATCATTTTGAGGCTTACTAGTGAAGATGTAAGCCACAAAACGCCCACTAGTTCACTATTAAGATCATTTTGACGCTTACTAGTTGACATGCAAGCCGCAAAACGCCCACTAGTTCACTAGTAAGATCATTTTGATGCTTACTCGTGAACATGTAAGCCACAAAACGCCCACTAGTTCACTAGTAAGATCATTTTGAGGCTTACTAGTGAACATGTAAGCCACAAAACGCCCACTAGTTCACTAGTAAGATCATTTTGAGGCTTACTAGTTGACATGTAAGCCGCAAAATGCCCACTAGTTCACTGGTAAGATCATTTTGAGGCTTACTAGTGAACATGTAAGGCCATAAATGTGCCCACTAGTTCACTAGTAAGATCATTTTGAGGCTTACTAGTTGATATGTAAGCCACAAAACGCCCACTAGTTCACTAGTAAGATCATTTTGAGGCTTACGAGTGAAGATGTAAGCCACAAAACGCCCACTAGTTTACTAGTAAGATCATTTTGACGCTTACTAGTGAACACGTAAGGCAATAAATGTGCCCATTAGTTCACTAGTAAGATCATTTTGAGGCTTGCTATTTGACATGTAAGCCACAAAACGCCCACTAGTTCACTAGTAAGATCATTTTGAGGCTTACTAGTGAACATGTAAGCCACAAAACGCCCACTAGTTCACTACTAAGATCATTTTGATGCTTACTCGTGAACATGTAAGGCCATAAATGTGCCCACTAATTCACTAGTAAGATCATTTTGAGGCTTACGAGTTGACATGTAAGCCACAAAATGCCCACTAGTTCTCTAGTAAGATCATTTTGAGGCTTACTAGTGAAGATGTAAGCCACAAAACGCCCACTAGTTCACTAGTAAGATCATTTTGACGCCTACTAGTGAACATGTAAGCCACAAAACGCTCACTAGTTCACTAGTAAGATCGTTCTGAGGCTTACTAGTTGACATGTAAGCCGCAAAATGCCCACTAGTTCTCTAGTAAGATCATTTTGAGGCTTACTAGTGAAGATCTAAGCCACAAAACGCCCACTAGTTCCCTAGTAAGATCATTTTGAGGCTTACTAGTTGACATGCAAGCCGCAAAACGCCCACTAGTTCACTAGTAAGATCATTTTGAGGCTTACTAGTGAACACGTAAGGCCATAAATGTGCCCACTAGTTTACTAGTAAGATCATTTTGACGCTTACTAGTGAACACGTAAGGCCATAAATGTGCCCATTAGTTCACTAGTAAGATCATTTTGAGGCTTGCTATTTGACATGTAAGCCACAAAACGCCCACTAGTTCACTAGTAAGATCATTTTGAGGCTTACTAGTGAACATGTAAGCCACAAAACGCCCACTAGTTCACTAGTAAGATCATTTTGACGCTTACTAGTGAACATGTAAGCCACAAAACGCTCACTAGTTCACAAGTAAGGTCATTGTGCCGCTTACTAGTGAACATGTAAGCCACAAAAGAAGCCACTAGTTCACTAGTAAGAGCGTTTTGAGGCTTACTAGTTGACATGTAAGCCGCAAAATGCCCACTAGTTCACTGGTAAGATCATTTTGAGGCTTACTAGTGAACATGTAAGGCCATAAATGTGCCCACTAGTTCACTAGTAAGATCATTTTGAGGCTTACGAGTGAAGATGTAAGCCACAAAACGCCCACATAGTTTACTAGTAAGATCATTTTGAGGCTTACTAGTGAACACGTAAGGCCATAAATGTGCCCACTAGTTCACTAGTAAGATCATTTTGACGCTTACTAGTGAACATGTAAGGCCATAAATGTGCCCACTAATTCACTAGTAAGATCATTTTGAGGCTTACTAGTTGACATGTAAGCCACAAAATGCCCACTAGTTCTCTAGTAAGATCATTTTGACGCCTACTAGTGAACATGTAAGCCACAAAACACTCACTAGTTCACAAGTAAGGTCATTGTGACGCTTACTAGTGAACATGTAAGCCACAAAAGAAGCCACTAGTTCACTAGTAAGATCATTTTGAGGCTTACTAGTTGACATGTAAGCCGCAAAATGCCCACTAGTTCACTGGTAAGATCATTTTGAGGCTTACTAGTGAACATGTAAGGCCATAAATGTGCCCACTAGTTCACTAGTAAGATCATTTTGAGGCTTACTAGTTGACATGTAAGCCACAAAACGCCCACTAGTTCACTAGTAAGATCATTTTGAGGCTTGCTATTTGACATGTAAGCCACAAAACGCCCACTAGTTCACTAGTAAGATCATTTTGAGGCTTACTAGTGAACATGTAAGCCACAAAACGCCCACTAGTTCACTAGTAAGATCATTTTGATGCTTACTAGTGAACATGTAAGCCACAAAACGCTCACTAGTTCACAAGTAAGGTCATTGTGACGCTTACTAGTGAACATGTAAGCCGCAAAACGCCCACTAGCTCACTCGTAAGATCATTTTGAGGCTTACTAGTTGACATGTAAGCCGCAAAACGCCCACTAGTTCACTAGTAAGATCATTTTGACGCCTACTAGTGAACATGTAAGCCACAAAACACTCACTAGTTAACTAGTAAGGTCATTTTGACACTTACTAGTGAACATGTAAGCCACAAAACGCGCACTAGTTCACTACTAAGATCATTTTGAGGCTTACTTGTTGACATGTAAGCCGCAAAACGCCCACTAGTTCACTCGTAAGATCATTTTGAGGCTTACTAGTTGACATGCAAGCCGCAAAACGCCCACTCGTTCACAAGTAAGATCATTTTGACGCGTACTAGTGAACACGTAAGGCCATAAATGTGCCCACTAGTTCACTAGTAAGATCATTTTTAGGCTTACTAGTGAACATGTAAGCCACAAAACGCCCACTAGTTCACTAGTAAGATCATTTTGAGGCTTAGTAGTTGACATGTAAGCCACAAAACGCTCACTAATTCACTAGTAAGGTCAATTTGACGCTTACTAGTGAACATGTAAGCCACAAAACGCCCACTAGTTCATTAGTAAGATCATTTTGAGGCTTACTTGTTGACATGTAAGCCGCAAAACGCCCACTAGTTCACTCGTTAGATCATTTTGAGGCTTACTAGTTGACATGCAAGCCGCAAAACGCCCACTAGTTCACTAGTAAGATCATTTTGACGCTTCCTCGTGAACATGTAAGCCACAAAACGCCCACTAGTTCACTAGTAAGATCGTTTTGAGGCTTACTAGTGAACATGTAAGGCCATAAATGTGCCCACTAGTTCACTAGTAAGATCATTTTGAGGCTTACTAGTTGACATGTAAGCCACAAAATGCCCACTAGTTCACTAGTAAGATCATTTTGAGGCTTACTAGTTGACATGTAAGCCGCAAAATGCCCACTAGTTCACTGGTAAGATCATTTTGAGGCTTATTAGTGAATATGTAAGGCCATAAATGTGCCCACTAGTTCACTAGTAAGATCATTTTGAGGCTTACTAGTTGACATGTAAGCCACAAAACGCCCACTAGTTCACTAGTAAGATCATTTTGAGGCTTACGAGTGAAGATGTAAGCAAAAAAAAAGCCTACTAGTTTACTTTTAAGATCATTTTGACGCTTACTAGTGAACATGTAAGGCCATAAATGTGCCCACTAGTTCACTAGTAAGATCATTTTGAGGCTTGCTATTTGACATGTAAGCCACACAACGCCCACTAGTTCACTAGTAAGATTATTTTGACGCTTACTAGTGAACATGTAAGCCACAAAACTCTCAGTAGTTCACAAGTAAGGTCATTGTGACGCTTACTAGTCAACATGTAAGCCGCAAAACGCCCACTAGCTCACTCGTAAGATCATTTTGAGGCTTACTAGTTGACATGTAAGCCGCAAAACGCCCACTAGTTCACTAGTAAGATCATTTTCACGCTTACTAGTGAACATCTAAGGCCATAAACGTGCCCACTAGTTCACTAGTAAGATCATTTTGACGCTTACTAGTGAACATGTAAGGCCATAAATGTGCCCACTAGTTCACTAGTAAGATCATTTTGAGGCTTACTAGTTGACATGTCAGCCACAGAATGCCCACTAGTTCTCTAGCAAGATCATTCTGAGGCTTACTAGTGAAGATGTAAGCCACAAAACGCCCACTAGTTCACTAGTAAGATCATTTTGACGCTTACTCGTGAACATGTAAGGCCATAAATGTGCCCACTAGTTCACTAGTAAGATCATTTTGAGGCTTACTAGTTGACATGTAAGCCAGAAAACGCCCCTTAGCTCACTCGTAAGATCATTTTGAGGCTTACTTGTTGACATGTAAGCCACAAAACGCCCACTAGTTCACTAGTAAGATCATTTTGACGCTTACCCGTGAACATGTAAGCCACAAAACGCCCACTAGTTCACTCGTAAGATCATTTTGAGGCTTACTAGTTGACATGCAAGCCGCAAAACGCTCACTAGTTCACTAGTAAGATCATTTTGAGGCTTACTAGTGAACATGTAAGGCCATAAATGTGCCCACTAGTTTACTAGTAAGATCATTTTGACGCTTACTAGTGAACACGTAAGGCCATAAATGTGCCCATTAGTTCACTAGTAAGATCATTTTGAGGCTTGCTATTTGACATGTAAGCCACAAAACGCCCACTAGTTCACTAGTAAGATCATTTTGAGGCTTACTAGTGAACATGTAAGCCACAAAACGCCCACTAGTTCACTAGTAAGATCATTTTGACGCTTACTAGTGAACATGTAAGCCACAAAACGCTCACTAGTTCACAAGTAAGGTCATTGTGACGCTTACTAGTGAACATGTAAGCCGCAAAACGCCCACTAGCTCACTCGTAAGATCATTTTGAGGCTTACTAGTTGACATGTAAGCCGCAAAACGCCCACTAGTTCACTAGTAAGATCATTTTCACGCTTACTAGTGAACATCTAAGGCCATAAACGTGCCCACTAGTTCACTAGTAAGATCATTTTGACGCTTACTAGTGAACATGTAAGGCCATAAATGTGCCTCATTTTGAGGCTTACTAGTTGATATGTAAGCCACAAAACGCCCACTAGTTCACTAGTAAGATCATTTTGAGGCTTACGAGTGAAGATGTAAGCCACAAAACGCCCACTAGTTTACTAGTAAGATCATTTTGACGCTTACTAGTGAACACGTAAGGCAATAAATGTGCCCATTAGTTCACTAGTAAGATCATTTTGAGGCTTGCTATTTGACATGTAAGCCACAAAACGCCCACTAGTTCACTAGTAAGATCATTTTGAGGCTTACTAGTGAACATGTAAGCCACAAAACGCCCACTAGTTCACTACTAAGATCATTTTGATGCTTACTAGTGAACATGTAAGCCACAAAACGCTCACTAGTTCACAAGTAAGGTCATTGTGACGCTTACTAGTGAACATGTAAGCCGCAAAACGCCCACTAGCTCACTCGTAAGATCATTCTGAGGCTTACTAGTTGACATGTAAGCCGCAAAACGCCCACTAGTTCACTAGTAAGATCATTTTCACGCTTACTAGTGAACATCTAAGGCCATAAACGTGCCCAGTAGTTCACTAGTAAGATCATTTTGACGCTTACTAGTGAACATGTAAGGCCACAAAATGCCCACTAGTTCTCTAGTAAGATCATTTTGAGGCTTACTAGTGAAGATGTAAGCCACAAAACGCCCACTAGTTCACTAGTAAGATCATTTTGACGCTTACTAGTTGACATGCAAGCCGCAAAACGCCCACTAGTTCACTAGTAAGATCATTTTGACGCTTACTCGTGAACATGTAAGCCACAAAACGCCCACTAGTTCACTAGTAAGATCATTTTGAGGCTTACTAGTGAACATGTAAGGCCATAAATGTGCCCACTAGTTCACTAGTAAGATCATTTTGACGCTTACTAGTGAACATGTAAGGCCATAAATGTGCCCACTAATTCACTAGTAAGATCATTTTGAGGCTTACTAGTTGACATGTAAGCCACAAAATGCCCACTAGTTCTCTAGTAAGATCATTTTGAGGCTTACTAGTGAAGATGTAAGCCACAAAACGCCCACTAGTTCACTAGTAAGATCATTTTGACGCCTACTAGTGAACATGTAAGCCACAAAACACTCACTAGTTCACAAGTAAGGTCATTGTGACGCTTACTAGTGAACATGTAAGCCACAAAAGAAGCCACTAGTTCACTAGTAAGATCGTTTTCAGGCTTACTAGTTGAAACGTAAGCCGCAAAATGCCCACTAGTTCACTGGTAAGATCATTTTGAGGCTTACTAGTGAACATGTAAGGCCATAAATGTGCCCACAAGTTCACTAGTAAGATCATTTTGAGGCTTACTAGTTGACATGGAAGCCACAAAAAACCCACTAGTTCACTAGTAAGATCATTTTGAGGCTTACGAGTGAAGATGTAAGCCACAAAACGCCCACTAGTAAGATCATTTTGACGCTTACTAGTGAACACGTAAGGCCATAAATGTGCCCATTAGTTCACTAGTAAGATCATTTTGAGGCTTGCTATTTGACATGTAAGCCACAAAACGCCCACTAGTTCACTAGTAAGATCATTTTGAGGCTTACTAGTGAACATGTAAGCCACAAAACGCCCAGTAGTTCACTAGTAAGATCATTTTGATGCTTACTAGTGAACATGTAAGCCACAAAACGCTCACTAGTTCACAAGTAAGGTCATTGTGACGCTTACTAGTGAACATGTAAGCCGCAAAACGCCCACTAGCTCACTCGTAAGATCATTTTGAGGCTTACTAGTTGACATGTAAGCCGCAAAACGCCCACTAGTTCACTAGTAAGATCATTTTCACGCTTACTAGTGAACATCTAAGGCCATAAACGTGCCCACTAGTTCACTAGTAAGATCATTTTGACGCTTACTAGTGAACATGTAAGGCCATAAATGTGCCCACTAGTTCACTAGTAAGATCATTTTGAGGCTTACTAGTGAACATGTAAGCCACAAAATGCCCACTAGTTCTCTAGTAAGATCATTTTGAGGCTTACTAGTGAAGATGTAAGCCACAAAACGCCCACTAGTTCACTAGTAAGATCATTTTGACGCTTACTAGTTGACATGCAAGCCGCAAAACGCCCACTAGTTCACTAGTAAGATCATTTTGACGCTTACTCGTGAACATGTAAGCCACAAAACGCCCACTAGTTCACTAGTAAGATCATTTTGAGGCTTACTAGTGAACATGTAAGGCCATAAATGTGCCCACTAGTTCACTAGTAAGATCATTTTGACGCTTACTAGTGAACATGTAAGGCCATAAATATGCCCACTAATTCACTAGTAAGATCATTTTGAGGCTTACTAGTTGACATGTAAGCCACAAAATGCCCACTAGTTCTCTAGTAAGATCATTTTGAGGCTTACTAGTGAAGATGTAAGCCACAAAACGCCCACTAGTTCACTAGTAAGATCATTTTGACGCCTACTAGTGAACATGTAAGCCACAAAACACTCACTAGTTCACAAGTAAGGTCATTGTGACGCTTACTAGTGAACATGTAAGCCACAAAAGAAGCCACTAGTTCACTAGTAAGATCGTTTTGAGGCTTACTAGTTGACATGTAAGCCGCAAAATGCCCACTAGTTCACTGGTAAGATCATTTTGAGGCTTACTAGTGAACATGTAAGGCCATAAATGTGCCCACTAGTTCACTAGTAAGATCATTTTGAGGCTTACTAGTTGACATGTAAGCCGCAAAATGCCCACTAGTTCACTGGTAAGATCATTTTGAGGCTTAATAGTGAACATGTAACCCACAAAACGCACACTAGTTCACTAGTAAGATCATTTTGATGCTTACTCGTGAACATGTAAGGCCATAAATGTGCCCACTAGTTTACTAGTAAGATCATTTTGACGCTTACTAGTGAACACGTAAGGCCATAAATGTGCCCATTAGTTCACTAGTAAGATCATTTTGAGGCTTGCTATTTGACATGTAAGCCACAAAACGCCCACTAGTTCTCTAGTAAGATCATTTTGAGGCTTACTAGTGAACATGTAAGCCACAAAACGCTCACTAGTTCACTAGTAAGATCATTTTGACGCCTACTAGTGAACATGTAAGCCACAAAACACTCACTAGTTAACTAGTAAGGTCATTTTGACACTTACTAGTGAACATGTAAGCCACAAAACGCCCACTAGTTCACTATTAAGATCATTTTGAGGCTTACTTGTTGACATGTAAGCCGCAAAATGCCCACTAGTTCACTGGTAAGATCATTTTGAGGCTTAATAGTGAACATGTAACCCACAAAACGCACACTAGTTCACTAGTAAGATCATTTTGATGCTTACTCGTGAACATGTAAGGCCATAAATGTGCCCACTAGTTTACTAGTAAGATCATTTTTACGCTTACTAGTGAACACGTAAGGCCATAAATGTGCCCATTAGTTCACTAGTAAGATCATTTTGAGGCTTGCTATTTGACATGTAAGCCGCAAAATGCCCACTAGTTCACTGGTAAGATCATTTTGAGGCTTAATAGTGAACATGTAACCCACAAAACGCCCACTAGTTCTCTAGTAAGATCATTTTGAGGCTTACTAGTGAACATGTAAGCCACAAAACGCTCACTAGTTCACTAGTAAGATCATTTTGACGCCTACTAGTGAACATGTAAGCCACAAAACACTCACTAGTTAACTAGTAAGGTCATTTTGACACTTACTAGTGAACATGTAAGCCACAAAACGCCCACTAGTTCACTACTAAGATCATTTTGAGGCTTACTTGTTGACATGTAAGCCGCAAAATGCCCACTAGTTCACTGGTAAGATCATTTTGAGGCTTAATAGTGAACATGTAACCCACAAAACGCACACTAGTTCACTAGTAAGATCATTTTGATGCTTACTCGTGAACATGTAAGGCCATAAATGTGCCCACTAGTTTACTAGTAAGATCATTTTTACGCTTACTAGTGAACACGTAAGGCCATAAATGTGCCCATTAGTTCACTAGTAAGATCATTTTGAGGCTTGCTATTTGACATGTAAGCCACAAAACGCCCACTAGTTCTCTAGTAAGATCATTTTGAGGCTTACTAGTGAACATGTAAGCCACAAAACGCTCACTAGTTCACTAGTAAGATCATTTTGACGCCTACTAGTGAACATGTAAGCCACAAAACACTCACTAGTTAACTAGTAAGGTCATTTTGACACTTACTAGTGAACATGTAAGCCACAAAACGCCCACTAGTTCACTACTAAGATCATTTTGAGGCTTACTTGTTGACATGTAAGCCGCAAAACGCCCACTAGTTCACTCGTAAGATCATTTTGAGGCTTACTAGTTGACATGCAAGCCGCAAAACGCCCACTAATTCACAAGTAAGATCATTTTGACGCTTACTAGTGAACACGTAAGGCCATAAATCTGCCCACTAGTTCACTAGTAAGATCATTTTTAGGCTTACTAGTGAACTTGTAAGCCACAAAACGCCCACTAGTTCACTAGTAAGATCATTTTGAGGCTTAGTAGTTGACATGTAAGCCACAAAACGCTCACCAATTCACTAGTAAGGTCATTTTGACGCTTACTAGTGAACATGTAAGCCGCAAAACGCCCACTAGTTCACTAGTAAGATCATCTTGACGCTTACTCGTGAACATGTAAGCCACAAAACGCCCACTAGTTCACTAGTAAGATCGTTTTGAGGCTTACTAGTGAACATGTAAGGCCATAAATGTGCCCACTAGTTCACTAGTAAGATCATTTTGAGGCTTACTAGTTGACATGTAAGCCACAAAATGCCCACTAGTTCACTAGTAAGATCATTTTGAGGCTTACTAGTTGACATGTAAGCCGCAAAATGCCCACTAGTTCACTGGTAAGATCATTTTGAGGCTTACTAGTGAACATTTAAGACCATAAATGTGCCCACTAGTTCACTAGTAAGATCATTTTGAGGCTTACTAGTTGACATGTAAGCCACAAAACGCCCACTAGTTCACTAGTAAGATCATTTTGAGGCTTACGAGTGAAGATGTAAGCCACAAAACGCCCACTAGTTTACTAGTAAGATCATTTTGACGCTTACTAGTGAACACGTAAGGCCATAAATGTGCCCATTAGTTCACTAGTAAGATCATTTTGAGGCTTGCTATTTGACATGTAAGCCACAAAACGCCCACTAGTTCACTAGTAAGATTATTTTGACGCTTACTAGTGAACATGTAAGCCACAAAACGCTGAGTAGTTCACAAGGTCATTGTGACGCTTACTAGTGAACATGTAAGCCACAAAACGCTCAGTAGTTCACTCGTAAGATCATTTTGAGGCTTACTAGTTGACATGTAAGCCGCAAAACGCCCACTAGTTCACTAGTAAGATCATTTTCACGCTTACTAGTGAACATCTAAGGCCAGAAACGTGCCCACTAGTTCACTAGTAAGATCATTTTGACGCTTACTAGTGAACATGTAAGGCCATAAATGTGCCCACTAGTTCACTAGTAAGATCATTTTGAGGCTTACTAGTTGACATGTAAGCCACAAAACGCCCACTAGTTCACTAGTAAGATCATTTTGAGGCTTACGAGTGAAGATGTAAGCCACAAAACGCCCACTAGTTTACTAGTAAGATCATTTTGACGCTTACTAGTGAACACGTAAGGCCATAAATGTGCCCATTAGTTCACTAGTAAGATCATTTTGAGGCTTGCTATTTGACATGTAAGCCACAAAACGCCCACTAGTTCACTAGTAAGATCATTTTGAGGCTTACTAGTGAACATGTAAGCCACAAAACGCCCACTAGTTCACTAGTAAGATCATTTTGATGCTTACTAGTGAACATGTAAGCCACAAAACGCTCACTAGTTCACAAGTAAGGTCATTGTGATGCTTACTAGTGAACATGTAAGCCGCAAAACGCCCACTAGCTCACTCGTAAGATCATTTTGAGGCTTACTAGTTGACATGTAAGCCGCAAAACGCCCACTAGTTCACTAGTAAGATCATTTTCACGTTTACTAGTGAACATCTAAGGCCATAAACGTGCCCAGTAGTTTACTAGTAAGATCATTTTGACGCTTACTAGTGAACACGTAAGGCCATAAATGTGCCCATTAGTTCACTAGTAAGATCATTTTGAGGCTTGCTATTTGACATGTAAGCCACAAAACGCCCACTAGTTCACTAGTAAGATCATTTTGAGGCTTACTAGTGAACATGTAAGCCACAAAACGCCCACTAGTTCACTAGTAAGATCATTTTGATGCTTACTAGTGAACATGTAAGCCACAAAACGCTCACTAGTTCACAAGTAAGGTCATTGTGATGCTTACTAGTGAACATGTAAGCCGCAAAACGCCCACTAGCTCACTCGTAAGATCATTTTGAGGCTTACTAGTTGACATGTAAGCCGCAAAACGCCCACTAGTTCACTAGTAAGATCATTTTCACGTTTACTAGTGAACATCTAAGGCCATAAACGTGCCCAGTAGTTCACTAGTAAGATCATTTTGACGCTTACTAGTGAACACGTAAGGCCATAAATGTGCCCATTAGTTCACTAGTAAGATCATTTTGAGGCTTGCTATTTGACATGTAAGCCACAAAACGCCCACTAGTTCACTAGTAAGATCATTTTGAGGCTTACGAGTGAAGATGTAAGCCACAAAACGCCCACTAGTTTACTAGTAAGATCATTTTGACGCTTACTAGTGAACACGTAAGGCCATAAATGTGCCCACCAGTTCACTAGTAAGATCATTTTGAGGCTTACTAGTTGACATGTAAGCCACAAAATGCCCACTAGTTCACTAGTAAGATCATTTTGAGGCTTACGAGTGAAGATGTAAGCCACAAAACGCCCACTAGTTTACTAGTAAGATCATTTTGACGCTTACTAGTGAACACGTAAGGCCATAAATGTGCCCATTAGTTCACTAGTAAGATCATTTTGAGGCTTGCTATTTGACATGTAAGCCACAAAACGCCCACTAGTTCACTAGTAAGATCATTTTGAGGCTTACTAGTGAACATGTAAGCCACAAAACGCCCACTAGTTCACTAGTAAGATCATTTTGATGCTTACTAGTGAACATGTAAGCCACAAAACGCTCACTAGTTCACAAGTAAGGTCATTGTGATGCTTACTAGTGAACATGTAAGCCGCAAAACGCCCACTAGCTCACTCGTAAGATCATTTTGAGGCTTACTAGTTGACATGTAAGCCGCAAAACGCCCACTAGTTCACTAGTAAGATCATTTTCACGTTTACTAGTGAACATCTAAGGCCATAAACGTGCCCAGTAGTTCACTAGTAAGATCATTTTGACGCTTACTAGTGAACATGTAAGGCCATAAATGTGCCCACTAGTTCACTAGTAAGATCATTTTGAGGCTTAGTAGTTGACATGTAAGCCACAAAACGCTCACCAATTCACTAGTAAGGTCATTTTGACGCTTACTAGTGAACATGTAAGCCGCAAAACGCCCACTAGTTCACTCGTAAGATCATCTTGACGCTTACTAGTTGACATGCAAGCCGCAAAACACCCACTAGTTCACTAGTAAGATCATTTTGACGCTTACTCATGAACATGTAAGCCACAAAACGCCCACTAGTTCACTAGTAAGATCATTTTGAGGCTTACTAGTGAACAAGTAAGGCCATAAATGTGCCCACTAGTTCACTAGTAAGATCATTTTGAGGCTTACTAGATGACATGTAAGCCACAAAATGCCCACTAGTTCACTAGTAAGATCATTTTGAGGCTTACTAGTTGACATGTAAGCCGCAAAATGCCCACTAGTTCACTGGTAAGATCATTTTGAGGCTTACTAGTGAACATTTAAGGCCATAAATGTGTCCACTAGTTCACTAGTAAGATCATTTTGAGGCTTACTAGTTGACATGTAAGCCACAAAACGCCCACTAGTTCACTATTAAGATAATTCTGAGGCTTACGAGTGAAGATGTAAGCCACAAAACGCCCACTAGTTTACTAGTAAGATCATTTTGACGCTTACTAGTGAACATGTAAGGCCATAAATGTGCCCACTAGTTCACTAGTAAGATCATTTTGAGGCTTGCTATTTGACATGTAAGCTGCAAAACGCCCACTAGCTCACTCGTAAGATCATTTTGAGGCTTACTAGTTGACATGCAAGCCGCAAAACGCCCACTAGTTCACTAGTAAGATCATTTTGAGGCTTACTAGTGAACATGTAAGCCACAAAACGCCCACTAGTTCACTAGTAAGATCATTTTGAGGCTTACTAGTTGACATGTAAGCCACAAAACGCCCACTAGTTCATTAGTAAGATCATTTTGAGGCTTACTTGTTGACATGTAAGCCGCAAAACGCCCACTAGTTCATTCGTAAGATCATTTTGAGGCTTACTAGTTGACATGCAAGCCGCAAAACACCCACTAGTTCACTAGTAAGATCATTTTGACGCTTACTCGTGAACATGTAAGCCACAAAACGCCCACTAGTTCACTAGTAAGATCATTTTGAGGCTTACTAGTTGACATGTAAGCCGCAAAATGCCCACTAGTTCAGGGGTAAGATCATTTTGAGGCTTACTAGTGAACATTTAAGGCCATAAATGTGTCCACTAGTTCACTAGTAAGATCATTTTGAGGCTTACTAGTTGACATGTAAGCCACAAAACGCCCACTAGTTCACTATTAAGATCATTTTGAGGCTTACGAGTGAAGATGTAAGCCACAAAATGCCCACTAGTTTACTAGTAAGATCATTTTGACGCTTACTAGTGAACATGTAAGGCCATAAATGTGCCCACTAGTTCACTAGTAAGATCATTTTGAGGCTTGCTATTTGACATGTAAGCCGCAAAACGCCCACTAGCTCACTCGTAAGATCATTTTGAGGCTTACTGGTTGACATGCAAGCCGCAAAACACCCACTAGTTCACTAGTAAGATCATTTTGACGCTTACTCGTGAACATGTAAGCCACAAAACGCCCACTAGTTCACTAGTAAGATCATTTTGAGGCTTACTAGTGAACATGTAAGGCCATAAATGTGCCCACTAGTTCACTAGTAAGATCATTTTGAGGCTTACTAGTTGACATGTAAGCCACAAAATGCCCACTAGTTCACTAGTAAGATCATTTTGAGGCTTACTAGTTGACATGTAAGCCGCAAAACGCCCACTAGTTTACTAGTAAGATCATTTTGACGCTTACTAGTGAACATTTAAGGCCATAAATGTGCCCACTAGTTCACTAGTAAGATCATTTTGAGGCTTACTAGTTGACATGCAAGCCGCAAAAAACCCACTAGTTCACTATTAAGATCATTTTGAGGCTTACGAGTGAAGATGTAAGCCACAAAACGCCCACTAGTTCACTCGTAAGATCATTTTGAGGCTTACTAGTTGACATGCAAGCCGCAAAACACCCACTAGTTCACTAGTAAGATCATTTTGACGCTTATTCGTGAACATGTAAGCCACAAAACGCCCACTAGTTTACTAGTAAGATCATTTTGAGGCTTACTAGTGAACATGTAAGGCCATAAATGTGCCCACTAGTTCACTAGTAAGATCATTTTGAGGCTTGCTATTTGACATGTAAGCCACAAAATGCCCACTAGTTCACTAGTAAGATCATTTTGAGGCTTACTAGTTGACATGTAAGCCGCAAAATGCCCACTAGTTCACTGGTAAGATCATTTTGAGGCTTACTAGTGAACATTTAAGGCCATAAATGTGTCCACTAGTTCACTAGTAAGATCATTTTGAGGCTTACTAGTTGACATGTAAGCCACAAAACGCCCACTAGTTCACTATTAAGATCATTTTGAGGCTTACGAGTGAAGATGTAAGCCACAAAATGCCCACTAGTTTACTAGTAAGATCATTTTGACGCTTACTAGTGAACATGTAAGGCCATAAATGTGCCCACTAGTTCACTAGTAAGATCATTTTGAGGCTTGCTATTTGACATGTAAGCCGCAAAACGCCCACTAGCTCACTCGTAAGATCATTTTGAGGCTTACTAGTTGACATGCAAGCCGCAAAACACCCACTAGTTCACTAGTAAGATCATTTTGAGGCTTACTCGTGAACATGTAAGCCGCAAAATGCCCACTAGTTCACTAGTAAGATCATTTTGAGGCTTACTAGTGAACATGTAAGGCCATAAATGTGTCCACTAGTTCACTAGTAAGATCATTTTGAGGCTTACTAGTTGACATGTAAGCCACAAAATGCCCACTAGTTCACTAGTAAGATCATTTTGAGGCTTACGAGTGAAGATGTAAGCCACAAAACGCCCACTAGTTTACTAGTAAGATCATTTTGACGCTTACTAGTGAACATGTAAGGCCATAAATGTGCCCACTAGTTCACTAGTAAGATCCTTTTGAGGCTTGCTATTTGACATGTAAGCCGCAAAACGCCCACTAGCTCACTCGTAAGATCATTTTGAGGCTTACTAGTTGACATGTAAGCCGCAAAACGCCCACTAGCTCACTCGTAAGATCATTTTGAGGCTTACTAGTTGACATGCAATCCGCAAAACGCCCACTAGTTCACTAGTAAGATCATTTTGAGGCTTACGAGTGAAGATGTAAGCCACAAAACGCCCACTAGTTTACTAGTAAGATCATTTTGACGCTTACTAGTTGACATGTAAGGCCATAAATGTGCCCACTAGTTCACTAGTAAGATCATTTTGACGCTTACTCATGAACATGTAAGCCACAAAACGCCCACTAGTTCACTAGTAAGATCATTTTGAGGCTTACTAGTGAACAAGTAAGGCCATAAATGTGCCCACTAGTTCACTAGTAAGATCATTTTGAGGCTTACTAGATGACATCTAAGCCACAAAATGCCCACTAGTTCACTAGTAAGATCATTTTGAGGCTTACTAGTTGACATGTAAGCCGCAAAATGCCCACTAGTTCACTGGTAAGATCATTTTGAGGCTTACTAGTGAACATTTAAGGCCATAAATGTGTCCACTAGTTCACTAGTAAGATCATTTTGAGGCTTACTAGTTGACATGTAAGCCACAAAACGCCCACTAGTTCACTATTAAGATAATTCTGAGGCTTACGAGTGAAGATGTAAGCCACAAAACGCCCACTAGTTTACTAGTAAGATCATTTTGACGCTTACTAGTGAACATGTAAGGCCATAAATGTGCCCACTAGTTCACTAGTAAGATCATTTTGAGGCTTGCTATTTGACATGTAAGCTGCAAAACGCCCACTAGCTCACTCGTAAGATCATTTTGAGGCTTACTAGTTGACATGCAAGCCGCAAAACGCCCACTAGTTCACTAGTAAGATCATTTTGAGGCTTACTAGTGAACATGTAAGCCACAAAACGCCCACTAGTTCACTAGTAAGATCATTTTGAGGCTTACTAGTTGACATGTAAGCCACAAAACGCCCACTAGTTCATTAGTAAGATCATTTTGAGGCTTACTTGTTGACATGTAAGCCGCAAAACGCCCACTAGTTCATTCGTAAGATCATTTTGAGGCTTACTAGTTGACATGCAAGCCGCAAAACACCCACTAGTTCACTAGTAAGATCATTTTGACGCTTACTCGTGAACATGTAAGCCACAAAACGCCCACTAGTTCACTAGTAAGATCATTTTGAGGCTTACTAGTTGACATGTAAGCCGCAAAATGCCCACTAGTTCAGGGGTAAGATCATTTTGAGGCTTACTAGTGAACATTTAAGGCCATAAATGTGTCCACTAGTTCACTAGTAAGATCATTTTGAGGCTTACTAGTTGACATGTAAGCCACAAAACGCCCACTAGTTCACTATTAAGATCATTTTGAGGCTTACGAGTGAAGATGTAAGCCACAAAATGCCCACTAGTTTACTAGTAAGATCATTTTGACGCTTACTAGTGAACATGTAAGGCCATAAATGTGCCCACTAGTTCACTAGTAAGATCATTTTGAGGCTTGCTATTTGACATGTAAGCCGCAAAACGCCCACTAGCTCACTCGTAAGATCATTTTGAGGCTTACTGGTTGACATGCAAGCCGCAAAACACCCACTAGTTCACTAGTAAGATCATTTTGAGGCTTACTCGTGAACATGTAAGCCGCAAAATGCCCACTAGTTCACTAGTAAGATCATTTTGAGGCTTACTAGTGAACATGTAAGGCCATAAATGTGTCCACTAGTTCACTAGTAAGATCATTTTGAGGCTTACTAGTTGACATGTAAGCCACAAAATGCCCACTAGTTCACTAGTAAGATCATTTTGAGGCTTACGAGTGAAGATGTAAGCCACAAAACGCCCACTAGTTTACTAGTAAGATCATTTTGACGCTTACTAGTGAACATGTAAGGCCATAAATGTGCCCACTAGTTCACTAGTAAGATCCTTTTGAGGCTTGCTATTTGACATGTAAGCCGCAAAACGCCCACTAGCTCACTCGTAAGATCATTTTGAGGCTTACTAGTTGACATGTAAGCCGCAAAACGCCCACTAGCTCACTCGTAAGATCATTTTGAGGCTTACTAGTTGACATGCAATCCGCAAAACGCCCACTAGTTCACTAGTAAGATCATTTTGAGGCTTACGAGTGAAGATGTAAGCCACAAAACGCCCACTAGTTTACTAGTAAGATCATTTTGACGCTTACTAGTTGACATGTAAGGCCATAAATGTGCCCACTAGTTCACTAGTAAGATCATTTTGAGGCTTGCTATTTGACATGTAAGCCGCAAAACGCCCACTAGTTCACTCGTAAGATCATTTTGAGGCTTACTAGTTGACATGTAAGCCGCAAAACGCCCACTAGCTCACTCGTAAGATCATTTTGAGGCTTACTAGTTGACATGCAAGCCGCAAAACGCCCACTAATTCACTAGTAAGATCATTTTGAGGCTTACTAGTGAACATGTAGGCCACAAAACGCCCACTAGTTCACTAGTAAGATCATTTTGAGGCTTACTAGTTGACATGTAAGCCACAAAACGCCCACTAGTTCATTAGTAAGATCATTTTGAGGCTTACTTGTTGACATGTAAGCCGCAAAACGCCCACTAGTTCACTCGTAAGATCATTTTGAGGCTTACTAGTTGACATGCAAGCCGCAAAACACCCACTAGTTCACTAGTAAGATCATTTTGACGCTGACTCGTGAACATGTAAGCCACAAAACGCCCACTAGTTCACTAGTAAGATCATTTTGAGGCTTACTAGTGAACATGTAAGGCCATAAATGTGCCCACTAGTTCACTAGTAGGATCATTTTGAGGCTTACTAGTTGACATGTAAGCCACAAAATGCCCACTAGTTCACTAGTAAGATCATTTTGAGGCTTACTAGTTGACATGTAAGCCACAAAACGCCCACTAGTTCACTATTAAGATCATTTTGAGGCTTACGAGTGAAGATGTAAGCCACAAAACGCCCACTAGTTTACTAGTAAGATCATTTTGACGCTTACTAGTGAACATGTAAGGCCATAAATGTGCCCACTAGTTCACTAGTAAGATCATTTTGAGGCTTGCTATTTGACATGTAAGCCGCAAAACGCCCACTAGCTCACTCGTAAGATCATTTTGAGGCTTACTAGTTGACAAGTAAGCCGCAAAACGCCCACTAGCTCACTCGTAAGATCATTTTGAGGCTTACTAGTTGACATGCAAGCCGCAAAACGCCCACTAGTTCACTAGTAAGATCATTTTGAGGCTTACTAGTGAACATGTAAGCCACAAAACGCCCACTAGTTCACTAGTAAGATCATTTTGAGGCTTACTAGTTGACATGTAAGCCACAAAACGCCCACTAGTTCATTAGTAAGATCATTTTGAGGCTTACTTGTTGACATGTAAGCCGCAAAACGCCCACTAGTTCACTCGTAAGATCATTTTGAGGCTTACTAGTTGACATGCAAGCCGCAAAACACCCACTAGTTCACTAGTAAGATCATTTTGACGCTTACTCGTGAACATGTAAGCCACAAAACGCCCACTAGTTCACTAGTAAGATCATTTTGAGGCTTACTAGTGAACATGTAAGGCCATAAATGTGCCCACTAGTTCACTAGTAAGATCATTTTGAGGCTTACTAGTTGACATGTAAGCCACAAAATGCCCACTAGTTCACTAGTAAGATCATTTTGAGGCTTACTAGTTGACATGTAAGCCGCAAAATGCCCACTAGTTCACTCGTAAGATCATTTTGAGGCTTACTAGTTGACATGCAAGCCGCAAAACACCCACTAGTTCACTAGTAAGATCATTTTGACGCTTACTCATGAACATGTAAGCCACAAAACGCCCACTAGTTCACTAGTAAGATCATTTTGAGGCTTACTAGTGAACAAGTAAGGCCATAAATGTGCCCACTAGTTCACTAGTAAGATCATTTTGAGGCTTACTAGATGACATGTAAGCCACAAAATGCCCACTAGTTCACTAGTAAGATCATTTTGAGGCTTACTAGTTGACATGTAAGCCGCAAAATGCCCACTAGTTCACTGGTAATATCATTTTGAGGCTTACTAGTGAACATTTAAGGCCATAAATGTGTCCACTAGTTCACTAGTAAGATCATTTTGAGGCTTACTAGTTGACATGTAAGCCACAAAACGCCCACTAGTTCACTATTAAGATCATTTTGAGGCTTACTAGTTGACATGTAAGCCACAAAACGCCCACTAGTTCACTATTAAGATCATTTTGAGGCTTACGAGTGAAGATGTAAGCCACAAAACGCCCACTAGTTTACTAGTAAGATCATTTTGACGCTTACTAGTGAACATGTAAGGCCATAAATGTGCCCACTAGTTCACTAGTAAGATCATTTTGAGGCTTGCTATTTGACATGTAAGCCGCAAAACGCCCACTAGCTCACTCGTAAGATCATTTTGAGGCTTACTAGTTGACATGTAAGCCGCAAAACGCCCACGAGCTCACTCGTAAGATCATTTTGAGGCTTACTAGTTGACATGCAAGCCGCAAAACGCCCACTAGTTCACTAGTAAGATCATTTTGAGGCTTACTAGTTGACATGTAAGCCACAAAACGCCCACTAGTTCATTAGTAAGATCATTTTGAGGCTTACTTGTTGACATGTAAGCCGCAAAACGCCCACTAGTTCACTCGTAAGATCATTTTGAGGCTTACTAGTTGACATGCAAGCCGCAAAACACCCACTAGTTCACTAGTAAGATCATTTTGACGCTTACTCGTGAACATGTAAGCCACAAAACGCCCACTAGTTCACTAGTAAGATCATTTTGAGGCTTACTAGTGAACATGTAAGGCCATAAATGTGCCCACTAGTTCACTAGTAAGATCATTTTGAGGCTTACTAGTTGACATGTAAGCCACAAAATGCCCACTAGTTCACTAGTAAGATCATTTTGAGGCTTACTAGTTGACATGTAAGCCGCAAAATGCCCACTAGTTCACTGGTAAGATCATTTTGAGGCTTACTAGTGAACATGTAAGGCCATAAATGTGCCCACTAGTTCACTAGTAAGATCATTTTGAGGCTTACTAGTTGACATGTAAGCCACAAAACGCCCACTAGTTCACTATTAAGATCATTTTGAGGCTTACGAGTGAAGATGTAAGCCACAAAACGCCCACTAGTTTACTAGTAAGATCATTTTGACGCTTACTAGTCAACATGTAAGGCCATAAATGTGCCCACTAGTTCACTAGTAAGATCATTTTGAGGCTTGCTATTTGACATGTAAGCCACAAAACGCCCACTAGTTCACTAGTAAGATCATTTTGAGGCTTACTAGTGAACATGTAAGCCACAAAACGCCCACTAGTTCACTAGTAAGATCATTTTGACGCTTACTAGTGAACATGTAAGCCACAAAACGCTCACTAGTTCACAAGTAAGATCATTGTGACGCTTACTAGTGAACATGTAAGCCACAAAAGAACCCACTAGTTCACTAGTAAGATCATTTTGAGGCTTACTAGTTGACATGTTAGCCGCAAAACGCCCACTAGCTCACTAGTAAGATTATTACGCTTACTAGTGAAGATGTAAGGCCATAAACGTGCCCTCTAATTCACTAGTAAGATCATTTTGACGCTTACTATTTGACATGTAAGCCACAAAATGCCCACTAGTTCTCTAGTAAGATCATTTTGAGGCTTTCTAGTGAAGATGTAAGCCACAAAACGCCCACTAGTTCACTAGTAAGATCATTTTGACGCTTACTAGTGAACATGTAAGCCACAAAATGCCCACTAGTTCACTAGTAAGATCATTGTGAGGCTTAGTAGTAGACATGTAAGCCGCAAAACGCCCACTAGTTCACTGGTAAGATCATTTTGAGGCTTACTAGTGAAGATGTAAGCCACAAAACGCCCACTAGTTTACTAGTAAGATCATTTTGACGCTTACTAGTGAACATGTAAGGCCATAAATGTGCCCACTAGTTCACTAGTAAGATCATTTTGAGGCTTGCTATTTGACATGTAAGCCACAAAACGCCCACTAGTTCACTAGTAAGATCATTTTGAGGCTTACTAGTGAACATGTAAGCCACAAAACGCCCACTAGTTCATTAGTAAGATCATTTTCACGCTTACTAGTGAACATGTAAGCCACAAAACGCTCACTAGTTCACAAGTAAGGTCATTGTGACGCTTACTAGTGAACATGTAAGCCACAAAAGAACCCACTAGTTCACTAGTAAGATCATTTTGGGGCTTACTAGTTGACATGTAAGCCGCAAAACGCCCACTCGTTCACTAGTAAGATCATTATTACGCTTACTAGTGAACATGTAAGGCCATAAATGTGCCCACTAGTTAACTAGTAAGATCATTTTGAGGCTTACTAGTTGACATCTAAGCCACAAAATGCCCACTAGTTCTCTAGTAAGATCATTTTGAGGCTTACTAGTGAAGATGTAAGCCACAAAACGCCCACTAGTTCACTAGTAAGATCATTTTGACGCTTACTAGTGAACATGTAAGGCCATAAATGTGCCCACTAGTTCACTAGTAAGATCATTTTGACTCTTAATAGTGAACATGTAAGGCCATAAATGTGCCCACTAGTTCACTAGTAAGGTCATTTTGATGCTTACTAGTGAACATGTAAGGCCATAAATGTGCCCACTAGTTCACTAGTAAGATCATTTTGAGGCTTACTAGTTGACATGTAAGCCACAAAATGCCCACTAGTTCTCTAGTAAGATCATTTTGAGGCTTACTAGTGAAGATGTAAGCCACAAAACGCCCACTAGTTCACTAGTAAGATCATTTTGACGCTTACTAGTGAACATGTAAGGCCATAAATGTGCCCACTAGTTCACTATTAAGATCATTTTCACTATTAAGATCATTTTGACTCTTAATAGTGAACATGTAAGGCCATAAATGTGCCCACTAGTTCACTAGTAAGGTCATTTTGACGCTTACTCGTGAACATGTAAGCCACAAATTGTCACTAGTTCACTAGTAAGGTCATTTTGACGCTTACTAGTTAACATGTAAGCCACAAAACGCCCACTAGTTCACTAGTAAGATCATTTTGAGGCTTACTAGTGAACATGTAAGCCACAAAACGCCCACTAGTTCACTAGTAAGATCATTTTGAGGCTTACTAGTGAACATGTAAGGCCATAAATGTGCCCACTAGTTCACTAGTAAGATCATTTTGACGCCTACTAGTGAACATGTAAGCCACAAAACGCTCATTAGTTCACTAGTAAGATCATTTTGAGGCTTATAAGTGAACATGTAAGTCCATAAATATGCCCACTAGTTCACTAGTAAGATCATTTTGAGGCTTAGTAGTTGACATGTAAGCCACAAAATGCCCACTAGTTCACTAGTAAGATCATTGTGAGGCTTAGTAGTTGACATGTAAGCCCCAAAACGCCCACTAGTTCACTGGTAAGATCATTTTGAGGCTTACTAGTGTACATGTAAGCCACACAACGCTCACTAGTTCACTAGTAAGATCATTTTGAGGCTTACTAGTTGACATGTAAGCCGCAAAACGCCCACTAGCTCACTCGTAAGATCATTTTGAGGCTTACGAGTTGACATGTAAGCCACAAAACGCCCACTAGTTCACTAGTAAGGTCATTTTGACGCTTACTAGTGAACATGTAAGGCCATAAATGTGCCCACTTGTTTACTAGTAAGATCATTTTGACGCTTACTAGTGAACATGTAAGGCCATAAATGTGCCCACTAGTTCACTAGTAAGATCAATTTGAGGCTTACTGGTTGACATGTAAGCCACAAAATGCCCACTAGTTCACTAGTAAGATCATTTTGAGGCTTACTAGTTGACATGTAAGCCGCAAAACGCCCACTAGTTCACTGGTAAGATCATTTTGACGCTTACTAGTGAACATGTAAGCCACAAAACACTCACTAGTTCACTAGTAAGGTCATTTTGACGCTTACTAGTGAACATGTAAGCCACAAAACACTCACTAGTTAACTAGTAAGGTCATTTTGACACTTACTAGTGAACATGTAAGCCACAAAACGCCCACTAGTTCACTAGTAAGATCATTTTGAGGCTTAATTGTTGACATGCAAGCCTCAAAATGCCCACTAGTTCACTAGTACGACGGGCAACGTAAAAAATTGTAACCAGTCCACAATGTAGAAGAGGAGTGCTAACTTGAGTTATTTTCTAATAATATTTTATAATATTGACTTACTTTAACCCTTTAATGCCTGACCCATCAAGGAATAGCCAGAAAAATCTGATATTTGGGAAATGAGATGTTCATTAACCCTTACAACTAATCAACTAAAATATTTTTGTCATATTATTTTGTTTTAGATATTTGTTGTATCACATTTATAAACATTATGTAGATTACATCAAAAATTGAAAATTTGTGGAAAATCATATTTTAAACCTGCAGCAGATTTGAAACTGATTATTTAATGTACTATAAAGAATGAGTTACACAATGAAATTGCATGTATCAAATATGATGCGAATGGGCATTATAGGGTTATTGGTGGCCCGGTGCTCCAGTGGTTAGCGTGTCAACCTCAGAGGTCGTGGGTTCAATTCCAACTGCGGCCTCCCTGTGTGAAGTTTGGATGTTCTCCCCGGGCTTGCGTGGGTTTTCTCTGGGTACTCCGGTTTCCTCCCACATTCCAAAAACATGCATGGCAGGCTGATTGAATGCTCTAAATCAGGGGTGCCCATTAGGTAGTTCCTGATCTCCCGGTAGATCTAAGACAGGTCCCAAGTAGATCCGAGGAGTGTCGAGAAGAAAAAAAACAAAAAACCATTTGTGTGTCTTTGTAAATGTTATTAATATATGTTTTGTGTTAATATACACTGCACACTAATCATATTATCAGTCTCAGTTTCACTAAAAAAAATTTTAAAAATAAAATAAAGCAGTTAAATCTTAAATTTACGGTGGCACGTGATTACGTCACCGGAAGTTGTTAGCGCTCAGCAGTTTGCAATTGCAGCTTGTGATCAGAGCTGTTGCGCTCTATCTTTTATCGTCATGATTCTCATTCAGAGTTTGCTTTGTGTACAATTCACCAAGGGCACGAGCAAAGAATAGGAATCCAGGAGGGCCCAGGGAAGCACTTTAAAATGGTACGTGTGAGCTATGATAGTTAACAGGCTGCAAAAGTGCGTCGCATTCCTCCGTTTCAGGCTGTTTCTCATCATGGCGTGCGTGTGTGTGTGTGTGTGTGTGTGTGTGTGTGTGTGTGTGTGTGTGTGTGTGTGTGTGTGTGTGTGTGTGTGTGTGTGTGTGTGTGTGTGTGTGTGTGTGTGTGTGTGTGTGCATGCGCGCGCCGGTAAGGGTAGATCCCAGGAGGTTAGTTGATCGAAAAGTAGATCTTCAATCCAAAAAGTTTGGGCACCCCTGCTCTAAATTAGGTGTGAGTGTGAGCGTGGATGGTTGTTTGTCTCTGTGTGCCCTGCAACCGGTTCAGGGTGTACCCCGGCGACAAGCTGGGATAGGCTCCAGACGCCCCGCAACCCTTGTGAGGATATAGCGGATCAGAAAATCGATGGATGGAGTTACTTGAAGATGTTGAGTTCAGAGATAGAGCTACTGCATTCCTGGTTCCACTAATACATGTCCAAAAGTACAAAGTTCAACACATACAGTAGCTGCAGATCTACTGAGCTCCAGTCAACCAAGGTGTGCAACAATGCGCCATACTTTCTCCACTCCACTTTGCAACTTATATGTACCGCCTTGGAATGACCTTTGACTTAGATGAACAATACCCAGCTCTAAACCAGCGCACACACACAACCACTCAGCTTCTTTACCGGCTCCTTATCAAGTTGTGCACATTTTCTCAACCTACAAATCCCATCATTCCGTCGCCCCGCCGTACATTAACTGACCTCCACCCTCCTGACAGCTATGGCCATCTGATACGTCCGTCTCTCCATCCCAAACACCAAACTTCATCCCAAATGTCCAGATGTCTGTGACTAAGACTGTCACCCCCACATCTACCTTTGCTCCCCAAGCTGTGCAATTGGCACCAACAAATACAATGATGGCGAGATAATATAAGTAAATCTATCACACAGGGCTGCTGGCAGGTCCAAATGCAGAGCAAACAGTCCCGGTAACAAACTTTTGGCACATATAATCTGAGTAAAAGATCTCATACACTCTGCTGTAGTTGTCACGTTGGCTTCTGTTGCTCAGCTTTCCACAATAAGCCACAACACTCTTATCAGGTGTGGTACAAACTCTTATCCAGCTTGTCATTCACCCACACACAAAGTCGTGCATAACTTTTCCATATCTGCTTTCCACTCCGCCTGTCTGTGCGATCACATTTGACTGGCACCGTTTACCCGCCATTGAGAGCCTTTTGCGCAGGGAGTGCCGAGTGATCCCTGATCTACCTTGAGATCTGGGCTTATCGCCCATGACAACAATACAATTGGCTGAAATTTCAAGCATGATCCAATCCATTTTTTTTAAACATATTGCTGCGATAACACTGTGCCGCAGACATCATAATCTCCTTTCTCCACCACACTGCAGAAGAGCTCCTGACTTCGAGACAACATTGGACTAGAGAATGAAAAACCTAGAATGAATACTTGGACAAACCAGATGAATTTGTACATGCTTAATAAGCACACATATTGAGACAGGGCTCTTAATTATTAGTTAACCAATACAGTAGAGGTTTTAGTAAGACATTAATTTCCGCGATAACAAATTCTGACTCTGACTTTGATTGATATTATTTTCCAGTTCCTTCAGCAAGATAAGTTTGAGTGTACTCATGTTTTTGCACATGTCATGCAAGAGTCGCTGCAAGATCCACGTCTATATTTTTGGCTGTTCCGTCCCTCACACATCTTTTAAAAATGTTCTGTGTCATTGTGCTATTCTGTCAGAGGTTATTTTAGTTCAATGGCTGTAACCTGGCAGATTCTGCTTGCTACATCTCTCTGCTATTCTGCTTGCCTGCACTCTTCTCTGTCTGACCTCAGAGATCTCACTGAGCATCCATGATGAGTCATAGCTCAGTCTGAAGCCTCTGCATCACAGTAGGGAGTCAGGAATACTAAGCAGCTCACACAATTTACCAGCACACACATATGCGGAAAGTTTAAAAACAAACAGGAGAGAAAAGGAGCAACTCAGTGTAAGTGTATATGTTGGAAGAAATAGAAACACAGAACAGCAGAATATTGTTCAAAAGTATTGAAACGGTTTAAACAATCCCTTATTATTGTTTTTCTGTTGACTGAAACTATTCGTGGTTGACATCGATGCGCAACTTATATTAAACCGTATGAAAGAACTTTTTTTAAATGATCTTGCTCTGTAATGTCGAATCTCCCAGTCAATTGGGTTGCAACTTTTAAAATGTTACAGTAGCCTTCCGAACTACTTTTGCTACTGCTAGAATGTGTTGCTTCAATCAAGATTATAGAGCCGATCCCAGAAGAAGCATTCTTGCTCAATGATCTTTTAGTACTGTATATCATCTGTACTTTTGTTCACAACCCTGGCCAGCTTTCTTCGTACCCCTCGAGAGCAGGGGTCATCATAAATAATTATCCTTAATGACTAAGAATAGCATACGATAATATATCGTTTACAGGTAACGGATTTTCTCCGCTATAAGGAGCTTCTGATTGCAATGTGCATCCCCAGTGAATGTTTTCATATACAGGGCGCACTGCATGATAAGGCACATAGAATAGAATTTACAATATTGGCTGTGGTTGGGCTATGCATCCACTCGATGGAGCTACGCTAAATGGAATACAATGCAATACAGCTTTATTTACATAGAGCACAGCAATGCAGAAGTGGTCACAAACACAGACATGAAACATAAATGTAAGTTAAGTGGTTCCTGCTAAAAATCACCACTAGATGGTATAGGAACACTAACCGAGAAACAACTCAATTGGGATTATAAAGAGATTGTTTAAGTCTTTACTTAAGGCTCATCGGCCTTTGGGAAATTTGAATGCTTTTAGGTGCACCTTATAGTGTGGAAAATATGGTAATTTGAGCAAAATTGTTATGACAGAACCTTGTCAAACTGAGTGCCCTTCACATTAATCAGTACTCAAGGAGTAGAGCTCACCCTGAAAAAAAAATGTTGGTGAGCCCTGCTCTAGAGGTTGTTGTTGATGTCACCAACAGTTGTTTTGGATCTTCCTTTTTTAGTGCTATGCAAATACTAGTATTACTAGTAATCGGCTTCACAGTGCAGAGGTACCGGGTTCGATTCCAGCTCCGGCCTCCCTGTGTGGATTTTGCATGTTCTCCCCGGGCCTGCGTGGGTTTTCTCCGGGTGCTCCGGTTTCCTCCCACATTCCAAAAATATGCATGGCAGGCTGATTGAACACTCTAAATTGTCCCTAGGTGTGAGTGTGAGCGTGGATGGTGTTCGTCTATGTGTGCCCTGCGATTGGCTGGCAACCGATTCAGGGTGTCCCCCGCCTACTGCCCAGAGACGGCTGGGATGGGCTCCAGCACCCCCCGCGACCCTAGTGAGGATCAAGCGGTATGGAAGATGAATGAATGAATGAATCTAAAACTAAGTGTTGATATTTAGTCCTGCTTATTGTTTGAATAATAAATGTAAAAGAGCTCACCTGGAAAATGGCTACATTCAAACAATATAGTATGGATCTGTTCCTGATGTGCCCTCACTGTGCCCGTGCATTTGGATAGGTGTCTATTTCAGTGTATTTGATATATTGTATGAAATGGAGTATGAATAGTGTGAAGAAGCTGTTAACAACCTCTAAAGTCATACCTTCCATTTATCCAAGAGAATATTCATGGCCACACACAGACAGATACTCACTCATTTATGTGGATTGTTATGCATAATAATGGTTCATCAGAGCAGCACATCATCTCATTGTCTAACCCTAATCCTGTAATATGCTGCAGTGTGACGTCTGTGTGATGGAAGACACTTTTTTTTTTGTTGCTAGAATCGTCGAGTGCCTTGTGCATCTCTGATTAATTTTACTCTGATTGAAATTCATGCAGCGGACTTTCACCACTGACTGCATTAGGACGGTTTCAGCTGCATTCTTGCTGTGTCTGGTCAAATCAGTGTTGGAGTGTAAACTCTTGGTGGCTAAAGAACGCCCAAGCACCTCCAGAGATGGTTGGTGGGATCTCTAAAGAAAAGCCTGCTGTGATGTGTGTTTCAGTTTTTTCAACACTCTCCTCCCTGCTGTGCTGAAGTGATGATTGGATAGATTTGACACCCACCCACAAAAAGTGTTCTTCTGAGAATATTCTGTGTCGTTCTCGTCACACAAACCTAATTAAATCAAGTGGCCATCTTCAAAGACCCTCAGTTAGTGCAAATACGTTTAGTCTCCACTGTAGGAATGGTTACAAGATGTCATAAATATGTTCTGCCTTGTGAAACAGAGTTACCCGACCTACACGTACATGCTGCAATCCATATGAGCAGATTCAATTACTGCATGCAGAAATTCCAGGCTCATAACTGCACTGATGATGCAGTTAGGTCACCCAGCTCGAAGGTGATGTGAATCGGCATTACAAGAACATGAACACAAACATCCAGTCAAATATTTACACTGTAGAATTTACCTTGCAGCACCACATGACGTACTGCACTGGATATGAACAGCAACAATAACGATTTTAACTCATTTTTAACCCCAGTTGGCTAAGGGTAGCGGAAGCCAAAATCAGTTATTAATTTGCATCCATCTATAACATTTATCGGAGAGGTCATCAACCTTTTGGAAACCGTGAGCTATTTCATGTGTACTGATTGTGTAAGGATTTGTTTTTTGTTGTTTAGATTGGACTGTACAGGTATCAGGTTTTGCTTCATATGGTGTCTTGTTATGTTGCCTCCATGTTGATGTCTTGTTTTGGTCATTTGATTCTTGTCAGCCCTGTCCCCCTGTGTAAACTAATCCACTCGATCCAACCATCCGTGTCTTGTCCAGGTGTGCCTACTTGTCTCGTCAGTTTGCTTGGCTTTAGTTCACTGGGTTCTTTCACTCTGCGTCTGTTCGTTGCTCTTAATGCTGTTGTCCCTTGTCACACTTAAGATTTTGTTTCCTGTTGTTATGAACCTAAACCCTATATTTCTTTGGGGGCACAGGGGTTGTACCTTCTTTGTTTGTTTTTTTGTCTTTAGTAATTTAGTATTTTGTTCCTTCCACACAGCTTTTTTTGCATTAGATTTTTTTGTTTTTGTTTTTAGATCCCTTCTGCTTCACCTGCCTACTTACCTTCATTTCGGTCCTCCGATTTTTGACGCAAAGCTACACAAATCTATCGCGCCACCATTGGCTGCCATATAGATACACAACTCTGAAATAATACTTTTTCTCGAATTACTTTAAATTTACTGTATATCTTATTATTACTTACAACGTACTTTGATCTTTAAGAATGAGTTATTTCAATTATAAAAACATGCTTAACCCTCATAGTCGACCGTTTGCGATAAATGCCAATTAAATAAGCGTCAAATCTCACTTACCACATGACAGATAATAGTTCTCCCAAGACTAAACAGTGCTATATCGTACTTGGTTTCGTTTATTGTACTAACCTCTATTTGTTTTATCATGTTCTCGAAAATCATTCTATCCTTGTAATTGGTAAGCGCTTTGTGTTCTCGTTCGGTTTCTCTGCCTCCCTGTTTTACCAGCACCTTTTGTTGAATACTTTTTCGGGCCCTCGCTTTTCCTTAATAAACCTTTTTGTCATCATTTATCTGAGTCTGCGTTTGTGGGATACACACTCCATTCGTTCTGCGATCAGACCTCAACCTGTCACAGGATCCCACACTCGTGCAATGCCGCATAGGTGTACGGAGACAAAATCATTCATTTTCTAATTCACTTTCTCCTCGCGGGGCGTGCTGCAGCCTATCCCAGCTGCCTTCGGGCAGAAAGTGGGCGACATCCTGAACCATTTACCAGCCAATCGTAAGGCACATAGAGACGAACAATCATCCGCGCTCACACTCACACCTAGAGACAATTTGGAGTGTTCAATCAGCCTGCCATGCATGGTTTTGGAATGTGGGAGGGAACCGGAGTACCCGGAGAAAACCCACGCAGGTCCGGGGAGAACATGCAAACTCCATACAGGGAGGCCGCAGCTGGATTAGAACCCAATACCTCTGAGGTCGCCGTACTAAACAGTTGACCACCGGGCCGCCAAAATACAAATTATACGTATTTGAAACTGATGCCATCATACGTGAGCCTCAGGTAGGGAGGATATAGAGTCATCAGACTCTTCTGTAGCTAAGCAAAAGTGATAGCAGCAGTTTGGCATTATGGTAAGTCACTTGCACCCGAAAGAGACTGGAACAGGGATGTGTGTGTGTGTGTGTGTGTATGTGCTTGTGCATGGACGCGCGTGCACGTGCGCGTGTTTGTGCGTGCGCAAATGGACCTGAACCAGTTGGTGAGAAGATTCCCGCAAATAGTGATTTAACCACAATCTTTCCGTTTTTCAGTCATTGCTTTTGAATTGTTCCCCAACTTGCATGACGATGACCCCAATTGGCTCACAGGTTGAAAAAGACTTTCCACTTCATGCAAAACTTTTACTCTGAACTCAGCTTGAACTTATGCTCATTAATGTGTGCTGCAATCAAATTCTGATGCTATTCAGGGATTTTGGATAATTTGGTGTCAATGATCAGGGCTTTCGTGAAATGCTGCCAAGCATGCTGAAAAGATCTCTGGTAAAACTCATGATAGAAACGCTTGAGCAGTTGATTTTGAAATGTGAAACACAAATTCAAGCAGAGGGTACCATGCTGAGATCAGAGCCAGTATCAAGTCTGTTTGGTGTACGTGTACATGTACAACAAATCTGTATTTGCTGCAGAACTGACACCATAGCCTCCTTAAATAATACACCAGACAGGATGAATAAGGAAGCTAAAGAAAGAGACATGCATTGTAGTCATGGAGAAGGCAACTGAAAGAGATACGGGTGCGTCAAACCAATAAACCCCTTAATTTTGCAGTACATTCACTCCAAACGATCCACCCGAGACAGTCAACTCACTGTTATCAAATACTCCGAAGTTTCATCATCTAAATCAGGGGTGTAAAACTCCTTTCACATTGTGGGCCACATATGGACTCGGTAGATGTCAAGTGGGCCAAACCATTAATATGATACCATACTGTGCTATGAATCACCAAAATCTCATCTTTCCTTTGTTTTGGTCTCAAGAAGCATTGACTGGTGCTTTCATATCATTTGCTGCATTGGGTTTATCTATCAGTGACAGACTGAGACTGCCGTTTTCTTCCCCGATCAAAACAATGTTGTTTTCTACTATGATCAAAACAGTGTGCTCCCTAGCGGATAATCCACGAATTGCATGTTATTTAAAATATTCATTCTGTCTCTATAATGCATTTTTTTTCACTTTTAAATTATCCCGCGGGCCGGATCGAACCTCCTTCCGGCCCGCGGGTCGTATGTTTGACACCACTGCTGTGTAATGGCATACCAAGAAAAACAAGATTAAAAAGAAATTGCATTGATCCATTTTCTTTATCTTAGGTTCAGTTTTGTTTCCTGTTTTGTTTCTTGGTCTCCTCGCTCTATTTGTATTTGGTATCCAATTTTCTTTCCGAAATACAAAAAAAACATTTGTGAAAAAACAAATGGCTTTAGATAGATTATCTAACTCAACTCTGAGTAGGTCAGAGATATATTACATATTAGAGGGAAAAAAGTGTACAATTGTATCTGTAAAAAGTACACATTACATCATTTTTAATTTCATCTTGCAGTTTAAAAAAAAAGGAAAACAATCCTGTTGTGGCTTCATAACTTTAAATACAATCTGAATACAGAACTTGAACTTGCCAGAGTGTGGTTTCAAATGATTGACGGCTCAAAAACTTTTTATTCCCTTGGATGAAAGTGGTGCCACACTTGTCTCCAACTGATTAGACTGCAGGAGAGGGATTCAGACATTTCAAGAGAACCGTTGCCATCATCCAGTTGGTTCTCTGCTGTAAAGGGGTCACTTAGGTCTTCAGCCTGGGTTTTTCTCTGTGGCTTCACATCTACTTCAGGCTTTCATTTTGTCATTTTTCATGTCACTGTTGTTTGAATGTGGTAATGTGGATTTTTTTTTTGTAAGGGTTTGTTCAAGGTCGCAAATGGTCGGCAACAGTTTTAATTGGTCTCAAAAAATTTTCTAGTCGCAAGGATATCAGAATCAGAATCATAATCATCTTTATTGGCCAAGTATGTAGAACACACAAGGAATTTGTCTCCGGTATAACACGCTGCACTAGTATCATCGTAAACAACAAAATCATTGAACCATTTTATAGTATACCAGTAGTTTTGTAGTACCATTTTGTGGTGCAAGAAGAGTGACTATGTCAGTGACTGTTTAAGGAGTTAATGGCTAGAGGGAAGAAGCTGTTTAAGTGTCTACTGGATTTGGTGCACATGGATCTGTAGCGTCTGCCTGAGGGGAGTGGCTGAAAAAGGTGGTGGGCAGGGTGCGGGGGATCCAGGAGGATTTTCCGTGCCCTTGTCTTGATTCTTGCAGTGTGCAAGTCCTCAAGAGTGGGTAGGGCGGTGCCAACGATTTTTTCTGCCGTCCTAACTGTCCGTTGAAGTCGGATTTTGTCCTTTTTTGTGGCGGCCCCAAACCAAACCGTGATGGAAGAACACAGGATTGATTCGATGACTGCCGTGTAGAACTGTCGTAGCACCTCCTGTGGCAGGCCATGCTTCCTCAGCAGCCTCAGGAAGTACATCCGCTGCTGGGCCCTTTTCAGGATGGAGATGGTGTTGACTTCCCACTGCATGTCCTGGGAGACTGTGATTCCCAGGAACTTGAAGGTCTCGACGGTTGACACAGGGCAGTTGGATAGTGTGAGGGGCAACTGAGGAGAAGAATGTTTCCTGAAGTCCACGATCATCTCTACAGTCTTGAGCGTGCTCAGCCCGAGGTTGTGTCGGCCGCACCAGAGCTCCAGCTGCTCCACTTGTTGGCGGTACGCAGACTCGTCACCGTCTTTGATGAGACCGATGACCGTGGTGTCGTCTGCGAACTTTATGAGTTTGACAGCTGGATCTGTTGAGGTGCAATCGTTTGTGTAGAGAGAGAAGAGCAGTGGCGAGAGGACACATCCCTGTGGGGCTCCAGTGCTGGTGGCGCGTATTGATGATGTTGTTGCTCCCAGTCTCACCTGTTGTGTCCGTCCCGTCAGGAAGCTGAGGATCCACTGGCAGATCGTAGGGGACACACCGAGGTGGAGTAGTTTGGGGGTGAGGAGTTCCGGGATGATGGTGTTGAACGCAGAGCTGAAATCCACAAACAGAATCCTTGCGTAGGTCCCTGTGCTGTCGAGGTGCTTGAGGATGTAGTGCAGACCTATGTTGACTGCGTCTTCCACAGACCTGTTTGCCTGGTAGGCAAACTGGAGAGGGTCCAGCAGGGGTCCTTAATATGGGACACATTAAGATGTACCTAACCTTAAAACATACAATGCTGTGTATGTAGTGTTGTAAGAGACTTCCTGAAAGACTTCAAATCAAGCTCTTACAAGTTTCAGTTGGGAAATTTGTTTGGGAAAAATATTACCTCAAGAAGCCTTTTTTTTCCCCCCACCTCTGCAAGGAACTTTCTCGTATAAGCATGATGCTGGTGTAAGGCTCCTACGATTATAACGGCCCCAGTCATCATAATGGTGAATTAGATATTAAAAGTATTTGTTTTTATTTGCTTCAATGTCGATTGTCAAAGTATGAACCAAAAATATTTGTATACATGTACAGAAAATTTAAAAAATGGTAACTATGGTATGGACGAAAAGAGGCACAAGAGTATGAGAGAATGGACAAAATAGAAGATATTGGCAATGACAAAGGGAAACACGTGCCCCAGAGACTGAAAGAAAAACACAGAAACAGATCTACATATCAACATTAACAATATCCATCCATCCAATTTCTGATCCGCTTTATCCTCTCAAGTGTCGCGGGGCGTGCTGGAGCCTCTCCCAGCTCTTTTCGGGCGGTTGCCAGCCAATCGCAGGGCACCCATAGACGAACAACGATTTGCACTCACAATCACACCTAGGGACAATTTTGAGTGTTCAATCAGGCTGTCATGTATGTTTTTGGAATGTGGGAGGAAACCGGAGTACCCGGAGAAAACCCACGCAGGCCCGTGGAGAACATGCAAACTCGAGGTAAGATCGGGCCATCATCATCATCAATCATTGCTTCGGGTTCGGGTTGCTGACTTTTTTTTTGTTTTGTTTTGAGGCCGTGAGTAGTTTTGGCCGTCAGTGTTCGTCTTTGTCTCTCTGGTTCTCTCTCTTAAAGTGCCGCTAGATTCTTAACTCATTTAGTACTAGTCAATTCTGGACCAAGTCTGAAAAGACGTTTAAAAACGTCTTTGGGAGTGAAGGAGTTAAGGACGTACTCCTGCGGTGGTTTATGGCTCAATTTTCAACACGTCAAATTGACGGACGGCCTTATATTTTCGCCGTCAATCAGTCAATGATGGAAAATTGTTGATTAATGTAACCTCTTCAGAAACAGAAATATAAAAGATGTAAATGTTTAAACAGTCTTGTTTAACTTAGATTTCGTTACAAACGACAGGCTTTGTTGTCAGAAATCACCCCTCCTACTCCCGAGTCCTCACAAATAAAATATGAAATGTCGGGTTTGCGTCGGGCTCGGGCCTGCAAATCAAGTTAAGTGATCGGGCTCGGGCCGGGTCGGGCTTAAATACCTTCGGGTCAGGCTCGATTTTTTTAGGACCGATCTTAGCTCTAATGCAAACTCCATACAGGAAGGCCAGAGCTGGAATTGAACCCGGTACCTCTGAGGTCGACATGCTCACCACTGGACTGCCTATTAACAATAATAATTTAAGAAAACATATCAGTGTAGATATGTAGATCTCGGAAAATGGATGGATGGATATCAGTGTAAAATCACGCGGAGTAAGTCTGGTATTTATTCACTCCAGCAACAAAAACATGTAAGAAACGCCACAAGTCCATTAGCGACAGACAGAGTAGGTTCGATGGTACTGACCCGGTTACTGACAACTCCAATGTTGGAGGAACACCCTCCTATGTCAGTGCTTAGAGCATACATTTTCCATGATTCGTCATTTGTCAGCAAAACCGGCGTCCGTCAGTGATGGATTGACGGACCTTCCATTAATCAGTCAGTGACAGAATGACCGACCTTCCGTCAGTGCTGACACTTCTGTTTTTTTAAAATAACGTGGTGACAAATGCCACTCATGAGGTGGTGACCAAGCCACCACTACGTGCAGCACAAAAAGTGTTACAAGTTAACTTTGCCAATCGCCACCGAGGTGATGTTTTCATCACCGTCTGTTCGGACCGAATGGTGATGCAAATAGTACCTCCTCAAATCCCATGATTATTATTCTCTCTCTTTTGTTAACACTGCAACATTCTATCAACGCGATCCTTAATTTTGCTTGAAATAACACATTTATCTTCATGATTAATGGTGGTTAGGGTCCCTAATCACATTATTTTTCTGTGAGTTAGGATTTTTCATGGATTGAATTGAAAGCTTTCATCACATAATCAACAACAATAATAATTCAGGCGGGTATTTCACTAGTTATTTAACTAACTGGTCATGAGAACAGCTCCTCTGCTCTGTGACACGTCTCCACCCACACACATTTCGATATCATGTCTACTCAGGGAGTTTATTTTACTGGAGGAATGACTCTTCTCTAACCTCAACAGCAGACTGATAAGTCTGCTTTTAATCATTTGACAATATGCTGTGTATAATGCTGAGATACTCTGTGGTAAATTTTAATGTTCTGACACTGAACAATATTGAGCCCTGCAAGGTCAAACATACAATACAAATACACATTCATAGCATTTAACATCACCCCCACCTAGATTAATTTGACACTGAAATTGAGAAGGCTGGCCCTCAAGGTACACTTTGTCATTCCATGGATTCATATCTGTCCGTTACGATCAAGGATCTGCCAACTATTATGTTCAAGGGCCACATTAAATTTTTTTTAGGGTTTAAAAGTGAACATGTATGTAAAATATGTGAAATAGTCATGTAATTTTAATGCTAAACTAATTCTTAATTGTGTAATATTTTAATGACCCAATTGTTTTAATTTAATAACCCAATTGTTTCATAAAATATTAAATGTAAGTTCTACGGTTTTGAATTATGATCTTGATTTGGAGTTCAGGGGGATGTTCTGAAAGGAACAGCAGGAACAGGACTCAACAATCAGGAAAGCATAGCACCCGCATTCGGCCAACCCCACATTCCATTAGTTAAATCAAATTTAGATGACTTGAATTCTGGTTTTGACTAATTACTACCGGCTGCCACGGCACAGCTGGTTGTTGTCTGTTGCTGCTATGGTGCCATGAGCAGATGTCCTGCAGAAGCAGCTCCATGAGGGAACCCGGGTCAACATTTTGCTTGGCTTGCTTCCAGTGTCAGTGAACTCAAGGGGAGTAAAAGAGAAGGGAATGTAGTGAAACAAGAAGGGGAATAAGAGATAATATTCTTAGCTGTGCTGTGTGTCAGGCATGTGTGGGCCTGTTTTATTAAGAAGAAGGGGCTTCAGAGCAAGGGTTTTCCTAATTTTACTTCCACCACGTACAGGTTATAGAAAATATCGGTCTGAAAAATAAACATTTCCTCGATTATGTAAAAAAAAATTCTGAATTTTGAATGTTTTTTTTTAGATATAAAACTGCAAGTGCGTGTGCAGAGCCTACTGTATGTGTGTTGTGTTCACCATGCTGGGACTGTTGATTCAGCTGGAGTCTCTTGAAAACTTGACAGCCAACTGACGTCCTCTGTCACTGGGCGCCTGTGTGTAATCATGATTCAGTAAGCCCCACATCTCCGAGGATAGCAAATCAGGGGAGGGAAATAAAAAATAAAATAAAAACACCCATCAGGGATAAACGGAGCGGAGAGCTAGAGGAGCAGAGGTTAGCCAGCCCTCGACGTTTGGAGAGTTGTGGCACACAGACTCAAGTTCCATCCATCTTGTTCCAAAACCTCCCTAGAGAGTACAATGTGTGTGAACACGAGGAAGCCTGCATTAAATTACCCTCCAAGGGAGACTAAAAGTCTTAAATGATCCCAATTAACATCTATCTTTGCCTGAAATACCCCAAACCACTTTTTCACAATGACAGAACAGCAAATACCTTGTTGAGAAATAAACTTCAAATATTTGCTTTCCATTGCAATGTAAACTTTGTGTGAACACAATATGATATAAAATTGCAAAGTCAAGAAAAAAATAACAGATTCCGCCTTCCTGGCATGCGGGTAAGTGACTAAGAACACGATCATACTCCAAATAAAATATCCAGAGTTTCAAAAAAAGGAGAGATTGATGTATTCCCGTTTTTATTAAAATCCCAACTTCACTGGAATTGAGGTTTGTCCAAAAAAAAAACATAATGGTGAATAATTCGCATTTACGGGTTCGTGGTTTATTTGACTGCTTTCAGCACAGGCCATTTGATTTCTGTTTCCATTCAGTGCCAATGTGAATGGGTGTGAAAAAGATTAAAACTTGGACTAAAGTACATCACCTGAGATGTAGATTTGGAGATCATAAAATTCATCAGCTTCCATTTTCTTTGCTTCTCAAAGTCTCTCGGGTAGTTGTTAGGCTAATGCTGCTTTCAGAAGTGTTGATTGAATAAATCCTTTTCCTGGATGAATCCAGCCCGCCAGCTTCTGTGTTGGCCAAATTGTTGTCACAACGTCCAATTTTTCTTTAAAAACTCACGATGAAAATTGATTTTAGAAAATATCTACAGTCAGTCAATTTTTCTTCCTCTCCACCAGCCATTTTGAGTGGTCTTATATGCAAATTGTGACGGACTCCTCAGCTCAACACATAAAAGATGAAATCTGATTTGACACACACACACACACACAAAACAAATAACCCCCCACCCTCCTGCAACATACACGCGACTGGAAGCTGGGCAACCATGAAAATAAATGAATGCAATTTGATTGAAGTTGTTAATACGCGTCAGTGCCTCTCAACTGAGAAGGCATTGCTGCTCCCCTCTGCAAACAACTAACAAAAACAATAGCTATAGTGTAAGTCGCTCTGCGCAACCAGGATCAGGATCTAAAACCCAATTTCATATGGTGCTGATCCAGTCCGCAAATTTGGTTGCAATAACTTTTACATGGAAAGTGCAATTTGTTTTTAAAATCTGCAATTTGGCCTCATTTTGAAATGCTCCAAAAATTACCTTCCATTTGTTTTTCTTTCTTTATCGGCAAGCGTTTCTAGAACCCCTTTGCCCACAGCCTCCTGAAACAGTGAGTCACTGTCTTTGCTGTGGCAAAGCGATAGCGGAACTGAATGTGGTGAGGCTGCACCTCATGTCTTTTTTTTTCATCGATGAGAGAGTGCTCATGTTTCCCTTTTGAAGGCAGTTTAAAGTCTGAATTGGATGGTGGAGTCAGATAAAGCCAGGTTCAAAGATCACCACCTCGTTTATGACCATGAAATGCCCAAGAAAATGTTTTCATTTCAAAACTCAGAGGTGCTTGGTCCTTATGCTGGGAATGGGAGTGGTTAAACTGGCGGCTTCTGTGGTGAGCGACATGTGCTTTCTTTATTTCCTCCAAGTTTTCTCCTTTAATGTGGGCAACGGAAAAGAGACGTCTCTCCATGAAGGCCGTGATGCGGATGAGCGGGTATGAATTAGAGGTAGCTTAAAAAAGGAACTCTTTAACTGAGCTGTTTGGGAGAACGATAGACTCACACTGAAGTGTGCCATCAACCTCTTGAGGCCACTCTAAGAGAATCAACCAAAGTTGGCCTTTTTAATTGAGAAGTGCTGGTAGATTGAGAGAGAGCGGCACCAACGGGCATGAAATATGTCATGAGAGAGCAGCAGCGCTGACTCTGAGATGACCTTCACTGAGAACAAGTAGCAATTATTCTGCTAAAATGGATATAAAAAACCGGGGAAGTGACTCCTGCCTTCCTATTCTAAGTTCACAACCATTTAGGTCAGAGTTCACGTGCAAGCTCTCCCTATGCGCTGTTGTTTTGTTTTAACAAGATATCTTTGTGAAAAACGATCTCATCTAAAATAGCAACAAGCAAGGCAACTTATTCATTTGAAACATTTGTGCTCTTGTTTAGTTTTCCTGTTCACTGTTTGTACTTTAAACAGTGGAGAGAAGGGAGGGAACCAGTCCATAAAAAAAAATGTTTTCACATTCAATTGTGATGCGACAGCAAACTGGAGTCTCTCACCTTTAGTTAACAGAACTTGCTGCTGTCACTTAATTCCCATATCCATGATTGAATCTCACTGAAACTTTTGTACACGCTTTCACCAGTAGCTGTGTGCATTCAAGCGTCTATGCTTTCTGGCCTTTTCCTCATTTTGTGAGAGTTGCAAAAAAGATCAAATATCTCAATTGCCAGGTACTGTAAAGGGCATTAGAAAAATTATTAATTGACTAAATTAACCTTTAAAAACTGTATTGAGGGGGAAACCCGCCAAAAGAAATTCAAAACATTAGATATTACATTTGTATCCCCTGAAAATCTTTTAAGTCAGTTCTGACAGACTGTCGGACTCATTCCAACCTGATTCTGTTTCCGATTACTATACGTGCCTTTTCCTATTCTGACTTTGCTCTGGTTGGCCCAACTGAATAATAAACACCAAAATCACATCACTTTCCAACAGTTTGAACATTGTGACACGTTGCCATAATTTTGCATACATCTATTAAATCATCAAATCACTCATGTGTTCCTCTATCAAAGTTTGGTTTGGGGCCGCAAATAAAAAGGACAAAATCCGACTGTAACGGACAGTTAGGACTGCGGACAAAAATCCTTGACACCGCCCTACCCACTCTCGAGGACTTCCACACCGCAAGAACCAAGACAAGGGCACGGAAAATCCTACTGAAGGCCCCCCACACCCTGCCCACAACCTTTTCCAGCTACTCCCTTCAGGCAAGCGCTACCGAACCAGATGCACCAAAACTAGCAGACATTCAAAGAGCTTCTTCGCTCTCACCATTAATAATCATTGTAACTCCAACTCTTTGCATACTTGAACAATTGTCGATCAATATTCCACAGCACCAGACACTTTAAAGCACTCAACCTTCTGTATAATTGCCCAACGAAAGTGGTACTGCAATTACTGGCAGTGCTACTGGTCACTTAAAAAACTGTACAACAATTATCCGCACCAACTGCACAACCGTCATTGTATTGCACCACCGATCATTTTTCTATGCTCGATGACTCTGCACATTGTCTCACAGCTGTCATTGGGTGGTATGACTGCATAATGGTACACTTTTCATTATGGAAAGTCTTTCAATACTTATATGTCATATCTTTGTTTATTGTAGTTGTATTGCAATACTAGTGTAGCCTGTACCATCAGAGACAAATTCCGTGTGTGTTCTACATACTTGTTCAATCAATATGATTCTGTCTCCGATTACTATACGTGTCGTTGTAGTGTTTACATTGCCACAATTTTGCACATCATCCATGTATCAATATTAATGCATCCTTCTGTGCAGCATTAAAACATTGTCATTATTTATGCTCATCATCCATGTATCAATATTAATGCATCCTTCTGTGCAGCATTAAAACATTGTCATTATTTATGCTCATCCCGCTGAATTCGTAGCATTGCATTTATTCGTTTGGCATTGACATTTGAGTTGAGTCGTATTAAAGCAACTATCCAGAGTTTAATTTCTTAATGACATTCTGTTCTTTGTGTATTTGTTCTTAATGGATATTTTATGTCATGTAGTTTTTCATATCTTACAAAAGCGACATCGTCTGCATGTAAAGGTTTGTGGTGTGTTCTGATTTTATCTTTCAAGTAATTTCAATTTCATTTATATGCTTGGGGAAAAATTGTGTGGTTCAACTACCGGTGCCTTAGTGAGGCATGTGTTGAACATTCTGAATTGACTTTAAATCCATCAAGTATCAACAATATGGTTCTGTTACCTGAAAAAGCTCTGACATAAAATATGATAAAACAGCTTTGCAAAATATTTTGAGTTTGTCCGTGCCGTTTTGCTTCCATACTGGCATGAAATGCTCCCTTGATACTTCATCTCTTCATTTGATCCTTCTCACACAGGCTAGACTATGAGTGGAAATTTTTATGAGGCCAAAATGACTGCTACACCACTGGCAATGCAGCACTGTTGTTTCTCCACAATATTACATGATGGAAAAAAAATATATATATACACATATACAAACAAGAGGAACAAGAAAAGGGGTTGAAAGATATAACAGTAAATATACAGTAGTGGACTTGGTGTCTTGGAAACAGTACCATTCATAGATAGTTGTACGTCCAGGGTGTAAACGACTTCACACCATTTGCAATGTGTCATCTTAGATCAGGGCAAGAAGCAGCGGCTAAAACATGTCAGTGTCTTTTATGGGTGGGAGATGTGGGGGGCGGGGGGGCTGGAGCTGTATGAATAAAGTAGTCTATGTTTATGTCATCATTCAAATTTACCGGTAACTGGAAAACCATTCTTTTTTTTTTTGGTTTGGTACTTTCCATTATTATAGAAATTTCATCCCAGGTATGGCTGATCGCAACTTCAGTAACACATTTTTAGACCGCAAACAAAAAAAAAGAAATAAAAACAACGCCTAATTTTGCGAGTCGATAGTGAATGTTTACTTTTAGTCAGGGTTTGCTGAGACCATTTTGAACACGTTCAAGAAAAACTGTTTGTGATAATTAAAATTGTTTGTGAATGCCTGGCGAACATCTTTGCAACTGTTTGCGGGCTTAAACGAAGTCTGACCAAAAAAAAGAAAAAAAAGAAATCAACATTCACTCCATTTGCAAACACTTGCAAACCTTCATCACACAGTAGGATACAAGATTGACTTCAGGAAAGATGGAACATGAGCCGAATCGATGGTTCGGTGAGGCATCCCCAGTAATGTAATCATTGTACTGATCTACTGCAGATGCCCAGCCCCATTTATGGTCACCAGCTTTGAGTCGTGACCAAAAGGGCCAGATTTTAAATAAAAGCATCTGAAATGAGTTTCCTCCTCAAAGTGATAAACTTAGTCTTGTGTGAGAGAATCGGAAAAGCTCCCCTGCTCCTCCACATTGGGAGGTATTAGTTGAAGTGGATATTGTAAATGCCCATAAAGAAAGATACCTCAGTGCAGATCGAGGTTATAGTTATAAATAGAGTGTTCATCTTGTCTTTTTTTTTAAATGATAAACTCTAGTTATGAATTTAGACTTGGGTTGTGCTGGTGGGAAAATGTTTTATAGCTGACATCGAAACTGCTTCAGGGTCCTCTGGTGGAGCTGGGGGGAGGTCACCAAAGGCAGGGAAGACGGAGCTTCTATTTTTATCCTGAAAATGGTTAAAATGAGAGTTCATTTGACAAAAATAGTTTATACTGAATCAATCTGACAACTAAAGTTTCATTGTCCACCCATCCTCTGTCTTTTGCTTATCTGGGGTTCGGCTCGGTGGAGCAACAACTTTAGCAGCGAAAACGCAGACTTCCAGCCACTTTGTCCAGCACTTCTGGTAGGATTCGAAGGCATTCCCAGGTCAGCCGTGCGATGCATTTTACCCATCCATCCATTACCCAAACTGCTTTTCCTCACGAGGGTCATGGATGAGCTGAAGCCCATTCCAGTTACCTTTGGGCAACAGGGTACCCTCTGTACCGATTGCTAGCCAATGGCACGGCACTCACAGACGAACAACCATCCTCTCTCACAATCACACCGAGGGACAATTTGTTCCCTTAAACTACCATGCATGTTTTTGTAATGTACTGTAGGAGGAAACTTGAATACCCGGAGAAAACCCACAGGGACAATTCAAACTCCACACAGGAATGCTGGATCCTAGATTCGAACCCATGACCACCTCACTGTGGGACGGAAATCATCCACTGTACCGTCCTGATGCATTTCAATGGGCATCAATTAAATGTTGTTTTTTCCTCTTCATGGTCCCTAACCCTGAGAATAGAACATTTTTGAAGGTAATTGCTAATAATTGCTGAAAGCATGTGCAGAATAATTCCATACTGAATTGCTGAGATACAGCATTCAACTTTTTTGTTCGAAGTTGTCTGGATTTTTTTTAGGTGGAGCTAAAACGGATCTCGATAAAGTAAACTGACCTGTCCTGAGTCAGCCCTCCCCCACTATGTACTCCAAATATTGGGTACGTATGATACAATATTCCGTCACCAGTTATTGAGTGCAGTGGCCACATCCTCACCATTACAGCATGTGGTTAGCCATCAAGCTATGCTACAATTTGGAAAAAAAATCTTCCCTGAAGTCTTATGTGTTTGTTATTTGGGCTGCAGTTTTTTTTTTTTTTGGTGAACAGCAGGCAGCCGACGGCCCAGCCGGTGTGACGTCATGAGGCACCAAGGAGGAGGCCAAAAAAAAATCATTCAGGAAAGCGATGCATCGCTCTGCTGGGGCTGACTTAGAGTGCACAACAGTCAGCCACAATAATGCCAATTTCAATGGACCCAAACGAGGCAAAAATTGTCCCAGACTTGCCTCTCTTTGGCCCATGAGAGTGTTGGGGCTGGGAGAGCCCAGAGCAAGCACGTACTTGATGAGCAGGAGAATGTTGGCTTCAGCAGACACACCAAAACAGTCCGTTTGAAGGCAGGCTCTATTTTTCAATGATTCTGGAGCCTTACTTGATATATATATATATATATATTATATATATATATTTTTTTTTTTCTTTTTCATTCACATTTGGGAGACTTGTTAACAATGCTCTTCTCTCTGATATACCAAATGAAAAGACTTTTTTATGCCCTTTAATGGGTCTTTACCAAGTGATTGAGTGAATTTAAGGACAGTACACTGGCCACCAGTTTCTATTCGTATGCCACTACAAAATTGGTCACAAAATCATGGTGACCATTTCAATTTCATCAGATGTCCACAAGCACATCCATCCAACCATTCATTTTCCGATCCACTTATCCTCACAAGGGTCGCGGGGGGTGCTGGAGCCTATCCCAGCCGTCATAGGGCAGTAGGCCTGGGGACACCCTGAACCCATTGCCAGCCAGTTGCAGGGCACAGAGACGAACAACTATCCACAGTCACACTCACACCAAGGGACTATTTCGAGTGTGCAATCAGCCTCCATTGAGAACATGCAAACTCCACACAGGAATGCCTGAGCCGGTATCAAACCCACGACCTCTGCTCCACAAGCACAGTAAAATATAAATTGCACGTCATAAGTTAATTGCAAGGTCCTCCTTGTGGGATTTAAAACTTCACACACCTTAAACATGCAGCCACGAATTGTTGTTCTGACACTTCAACTAGGTTATTTTAACTTTTTGCCAAAACAGTGGTATTCTTAACAAAATGTAGAGAAAAAAAATGCTTTTTGCACCAACAAAAATACAATTACACCAGGGAAGACAATTTTTGTTGAGTTAGGTCCGACAACTGTTTTTAACTAATTTATGGGTGTGGAATCCATAGCTGATTTCAGTTTTTCTCAATCATGTCAAGTTTGTCAGCGACATGATCCTTGTTTTCTTATCAAAATCTGAAATATATATGTACATGTATGTCTATTAAAAAAAAACAAAAACAATGAAAAAAAGAGAAAAAGGTTAAGAGAAAGGCCAGCGATAATCCTTTTCATTCCTACTGATTTTCTGTTTGCAGTTTTTGATTGCACTGACCTATTGGGAACCTTACACACCTCTCATCACTCTGTCTCAATTGTGAAAGTACAAACAAATTGCCACATGTCATTGTAAATTTTCACACCATTGCAGTGAAAATCTTGCAGTTTACCCACAGCGAGTCCCATGGACTCGCTGATCAGAAAAGTATGAGTCCCATTATGTATTTCGAGCAGGGGTGTCCAAAGTCGGTCCTCAAGGGCCGCTGTCCTGGCTGTTTTCCAGCTCTCCCAGGAGCAACACACCTGATTCAAATAACAGGATCGTTCTAGTGCTGCTTCACAGCTGTCTGATGAGTTGATCATCTGAATCAGGTGTGTTGCAGCCAAGACAGCTGGAAAAAAGGCAGGAGGTTGGCCCTCCAGGCCCAGCGCTGGACATGCCTGATTTAGAGAGTCCCAAATTTAAAATTCTGAAATTCTCTACTTATTCAATTACATATGATAATAACACAAACAACAGATATCCATACAATTATAAATAAATGCTGCAAAGATTTAAATAATTCAGTAGCAGGCCTGAGGATTTCGGTAATTCACGGTAACCTTTTTATAGGTTCTGTCGGATTACCCAATGGGGAACAAGGGTAACTAATTTTGGGTTCCGTAAACGTTCATCATGGGAACCAATTTTTCTATTTTGATTGATATTCATTCATCTTCCGTACCGCTTGATCCTCACTAGGGTCGCGGGGGTGCTGGAGCCCATCCCAGCCGTCTCCGGGCAGTAGGCGGGGGACACCCTGAATCGGTTGCCAGCCAATCGCAGGGCACACATAGACGAACAACCATCCACGCGCACACTCACACCTAGGGACAATTTAGAGTGTTCAATCAGCCTGCCATGCATATTTTTGGAATGTGGGAGGAAACCGGAGCACCCGGAGAAAACCCACACAGGGCCCGGGGAGAACATGCAAACTCCACACAGGGAGGCCGGAGCTGGAATCGAACCCGGTACCTCTGCACTGTGAAGCCGACGTGCTAACCACTGGACTACCGGGCCGCCTTGATTGATATTCATAATCAAGAATTCTGAAACTCAAAAGTATATTTCAAGGATAAATGTTTGAAAACTATGCGTTAACAATGAACACTACACCAGCAGCTGTGTACTCCAGGTTTATTCAACAAAACAAATGGATCAAAATATGTTGTAAAATTTATTATTATTATTATTATTACTCATATGGCATTATGAATACAGCATACCATAAAATATGAGTATATTTTCCCAGTCTCACACTGCAAAGATTAATTTACTAGTGATCATTAATACTGGTAAGTATTGATGTGGCTTGACATCCTCTTCCCAACACGATGCATGTGTAATCTACAATCAATTTGACGAAAGAATTTAACACGCGGGGCGGCCCGGTAGTCCAGTGGTTAGCATGTTGGCTTCACAGTGCAGAGGTACCGGGTTCGATTCCAGCTCCGGCCTCCCTGTGTGGAGTTTGCATGTTCTCCCCGGGCCTGCGTGGGTTTTCTCCGGGTGCTCCGGTTTCCTCCCACATTCCAAAAACATGCGTGGCAGGCTGATTGAACACTCTAAATTGTCCCTAGGTGTGAGTGTGAGCGTGGTTGGTTGTTCGTCTCTGTGTGCTCTGTGATTGGCTGGCAACCGATTCAGGGTGTCCCCCGCCTACAGCCCGGAGACAGCTGGGATAGGCTCCAGCACCCCCCGCGACCCTAGTGAGGATCAAGCGGTTCGGAAGATGAATGAATGAATGAATTTAACACGCGTTATCATAAGTTCTACCAACAGTTAACGTTAGCATTACTACACCTTGTGACAAATATTTTATTCCAAAAGTTACCATGCCACAACCAGTAAATTATAGAATAACTAATATTGTTTGATAATATTTTTCATCACGATTAGCCTATAGATCTAATGACCAACTTGCCTTGTCGTCAATCGTGCCTTCCGTCGTATCTCGCTCTCGTGTTCTGTGCATATGTCACAGGTGAGTTTAGTGATACGCCCTTCGGAGGATTCATATGAAAAAGCAGACTGGCATTCCCATTTCTTGAATGTCGTAATTAGTAGATCTTTGTGAGTTTTTTTTCGCCGCCATCTCAAACTTTCATCCGCGCGATTCCTCAGTTTGCGGATTTAAAATAACAACCCATATGCGCACATAACGTCATGTGTTACCCATCTTAAAAACCCTCCTCAAAACTCACTTGTATTCTTTGGCATTCAACTCAGCATGACTTAGTAAAACCAAGAACAAATCTGTTTACTGTTTGGTGCTTCCTACCGTCTTTATTACAGATGTCTTTTTACAGTTTATTGTATATGTTAAATTGGTCCATGTACAACACTTTGTATGCAGCGATGGATGGCTGTTTGAAAGTGCTCTATAAATACAGTTGACTTGACTTGTTCCGCCCCCCCCCCCCCCTCAACACTGAAAACAAAACGAAAGTAAATTAAAAAAAACACACTCACACACTACACCACAAACACACATACTGGCACAGTGAAATCGCGTTGATCACACAGGAGAGATTTGATCGCGTAGAGTCAGCTCGCGTGCGATGACTTTTATGGTTACACGATTTTTTGGTACCGTCAAAATGACACCACGGAACGACACGTGACCGGTAACGATCATTACCGTGAAATCCTCAGGCCTGACGTAGTTTTCTTTTTTGTTTTGTTTTGTTTTGACTGAGAACATTTCCTTGCGTCCCAAAAACGCACATTATTTGGAACTGTGCGTCCCATGGGAAAATCATGCGTCTAGGACGCGGAACGCAGAGGTAACGAGATGGCTGCCATTGTTAATGTTTGCTGAAACCACCTGTCTGATTTGCCAGAAGCCAAAGCTCTCATTTTCTGTGGTACAATGTCAGCAACACAGTGTGCAAATACAACATGTTCTCAGTTAAAATGAAGACAGCTTTTCTCCCTAAAAAAAAAAGTTAAAAAGAAAGAAAGAGAACCCCAAGAAAGGATAACTCATCACCCTAATTGTGGCCTCATCAAGACGAACAGGTAAATATTTAGTGAGAACGGTGATTGCTGCTGGCCAAAGTCAATTCATCCCTGTCAGCGAATAATAATGAATAGATGTGAACATTAATGAGTGTGAGTGCAAACATGTTCTGCAGAGACAAACATTTTTTTTGCTAGAGTGGTCTCGAACTATCCCACCACTGTGCCAAGATGGCGGTTGAAAATGATTTTCATTGTAATCTGTTTTACACAACCTCCTAACTTTATTGGATTTGGGGTTTGAAGAAAGTAAGTCTGTGGACTACCATTTTGAATTGACATCGGATAGAATTCACGTTTCACCAAAGACAGCATGAACTGGCAGTCAGAAATTGTTCACTCGATTGTGCTTGAAATCAAAATCTCCTAGAAAACGGTTGTCATTGACATCAAAGCTTGGTTTCCAGCAGCAACTAACTGAGGCTATCACACCTTCAGCACAATTTTAACACCCTAGGTCAATCATACTGCTCATTCGAGTCATCAATCCTGTTCCCATCTCTCAATGACGAACAATAAATTACAACTTCACCCAGCACATGGGACTGTGCAACGAGAGGGACTCAAACTCTGGGCCTCCAATTCTGCCAAATGCCAATGTCAAGGGGAGATCTGCTCTTATAATTAGAAACGAACGCTGTATTCATCTATTATTCTGATTAAATATTAATGTTTGTTTGATCTTATGTACACTATAGCGCTCTGTTACAATTGAGTGCGGCTGTAAGTATTCTATCCGAGTTGAATTGAAATTTGTTTTTATAATTGATACATCTGGATAGAGGATTCCATAACACCAAAGGTTATATATTACATAATATCAAGTTTAATTGTTTTCACCTTAGGTGAAGTAACTGCCTTTAGTACCATACCTGGTGCTGTATTTGTGTTCATTCAAACTGACAAGTGCTTATGTAATACCCGGGGCAATTTAGACATTATTGTTTTCAATATAAAATTGAAAAATTAGGTAGTAAATCTGTTCTCTGCTTTCAACCATTCGAGACAGTCATGAATTCAACTCACATTTCTTCTTATGGACAATGAAGTAAATAGCAAGCAATTTTCATTTTCTTTACACTGACTGTATATTATGGCAGCGGTTGATAAAACCTCTGAGCAATAGTACAAATGTGTTCATGCAAGACTTCAGATTACGTTTTCCCTGCATTTTGAAATAAAAAATTAGGGCAGCTTCTTTGAATTAAAAAAAAAAATTCTACCCATGTTTTGCCCATGATAATTTACTATCGGGCGGCACGGTGTCCATCAGCTTGGCACATGCACCTGACAGTGCAGAGGTCGCAGGTTTGAATACGGGGTCTGGCCTTCCTGTGTGGAGTTTGCATGATATTCTTGTGCCTTCGTGGGTTTTCGCCTTGTACTCCGGTTTCCTCACACATCCAAAGAACATGCATGGTAGCTTAACTGAGGACTCTAAAGTGCCCCTAGGTGCAAATGTTGTTTGTTTATTTGTGCACTGTAATTGGCTGCTGATCACTTGAGGGTGTACCTCGCCTCATGTCCAAAGACAACTGGGATAGGCTCCAGCACATCCAGGACACTCGTGAGGATAAGCCATAGGGGTCAAAGTCAGGTCCTGGAGGGCCGCTGTCCTGCATGTTTTCCAAGTCTCCCCGTTGCAACAGACCTGATTCAAATGAACAGGTTCAATGTCAGGCTTCCGCAGAGCTTGCTGATGATCTGATCATTTGAATCAGGTGTGTTGCAACAGGGAGACTTGGAAAACATGCAGGACAGCGGCCCTTCAGGACCTGAGTTTGACCCTCCTGCTTGTGCTTTTGCCAGGCCGATGGGAGTGGACTTAAATTATCTTTTGTTGTCTGATCGGACCAACGTACATAATGAGGGGGGAATTCGCAGATATCAGTTGTGCTTAAGCATCATACCCTGGTGAAAACAACTATCCGATTCTGTTCCAAAGGACAGGCAAGGTTCTCCTTTAAGGTATGCTGTGTTTAATCTCTGTATCCTCTTCTGAAGAACAACACTTGATAAATGCAAAAACATAAATAAAATAAAATGATCATGAGCTATGCAATGATTTGTGTACAGAACAATCTGTCATGTCAATAATTTGTGTAAAGTCAGTCACACGCACACACACTTCACTGTCCTGGATTTGTACGCAGTCCCCCGGGTATCAGGTATGATCAGAATAATAACCATTGATAATTTGTTCCCTCAATTTAATAAAACATACCATCAGTTTGCTACACTGTTCCTTTTTTTTAGTAACCTGTATCCTTAAAGTACTAGTCTCTACCCTTAATTTACTAATCTTTACTATCTGCAAATTATTGAAGAGAATTTACAATTATTTTTGCCATACCTTGGCACAAGAGGAGCTCCATATATTTAGGACAAAAATTGTCCCAATTCCTACAGATTCTGATCGCAATATAACTTTGTTTCCGTCGTTCAACTGAAAAAATGAAACTCATCTGCTATTTACAGTCGATTTGATAGAGGGAACAGGAAAATCATGGGAACACTTCGGGATCCCTGATTTTTTTGTGTAAAGGGCCATGAAAATGTATCCGACCTTCATTTAAGTCACAACATTAGACAACACAATTTTCATATTAATGCCACACAATTTGTGTAAGTTTCCGTTGTTTTTTTATTGACCACAATAGTTAAACATGTAAATGGATGGTGGGAAAAGTATGTGAACCTTTGGATTTAATAACTACTGCGAGCACCTCATTTGGCACCAATAACCACAACAAAATATGTCTTTTAGTTGCTAATCCGACATGCAAATCAGGAGAAATTCTGCATTATTCCTCAAAACAAAACTCACAGTCATGTGGCATGTGAGCCGTGTGAGGTGAGAATAAAACGTTCCAGCTCAATGTCCACGGCTCAATTTCCAAGCATGTCCATGTAAACAGTACATCCACCCTGTTACGTATTGACGACAGATGACATATCATGTGACTTCTGGATTCGAAAAAGTTCAGAACCCACGCGGAAGACCAGTAGGATCGACCAGGAGGGACTTTGTGCACGCGAAAGGCAACAAGTCCAACACTGGTGGCAGCGGCCGGTCGCAGCTCTGACAAAACTATTTAAAGGATAGTTAGAGAAGATGCGTTCACTTAAAATGTGTTATTAAACTGCGAGAGTTGATGTGCAGCAAAGTTTGTCTCGACTTTTGGAGCGCGTCGTTCGATGGCACGGCAAAAAAAGAACATTAGAAGTTGAATCTGGGAAGAATGGAACGCAAGTCACCCACAGATTTACGCTTGACCAAAAAAAGCTGCGCCAGTAATTTGCTGCTTGTGGATATGACGGCGTGAGTGCGGCTTCACAGGCTGGACTTGAAACCGAGCCCATGTGAAATGGTTTGGACCTGGACTAAAAGTTGGGAGGACATCACTTGACGGATGAGCGTGAGAACAAGCACAGTCCATCATGAGGATTTTGACTTTACTATGCGCCATGGTCGGGCTGTGGTGGTCCACCGATGCCAACAGAAACTGTCCGGACCTGATCGTGGACAGCTGTCAGTGTTTGGCTGAGAGGTCCAAAGACCTCAGCAGGCAGCACGTCCGAGTCAAAGTTGTGTGTGATGATGTGGACCTGATGGAGACACTTCACCCAAGCTTCTTACCTAACAGAACTTTCTCACTGTAAGTACAGTAATTCCTCGTTTCTCGCGGTCAAGGGGGACCAAAACCACCTGCGATAAACGTTACATCCGCGAAGTAGCGACTCATTAACGTATACAGGTTAAAAAAATATGTATATAGTCTGTAAACAGTCCGTGAGAAGCTGCAACACAACAATGAGTCACATAGAGGAATATACAGTACTGTACTCCATGTATGATTTTTTTTATAAATATGTTTGAAAAAGTCAGCGATGCACCGAATGATACGTGATCAATTTCAATCCGTTTGACACCCAGCCACAGTAGAAAGCCTTAAAGGTACAGTGATACACTTTTATAGGAAAAATAAACAAATTGCAAATAGATATTATTTTTCACTGTGCTTATTTCATTTTTTTTTTACAAACAAATGCATCGATCATTGTTCTTTTCTCCAAATGCTACTACAATGCTGATAGCAATTTTCATTATCTTTATAATTTAGCGACTTTAATATAAAATCTCAAACAAAATGGCAGGCACCCCCATAGCAGCAAACTCCCAGTCACCTTTGTCAGTTAATACCCTTTTTTCTGCATCATTCTGAAAGTTATTCAAATTTGGACGTTGCCTTTTGAATGCAATTCTGAGAACCCTTCCTTAATAGTCCTGTGTGCTCTCCCGTTGATGAAATAGCACTTCATACGCTTGGTGTGGGGGGTTGATAATGTTCCTTGCCTCGCTGCAGGTGCACTGACTCACTGTCCAACTACTGACTGACTGCTGCAGTAATAGACAGTTTAATTTCTTGGAGATTTGAGGAGTGCCTTCAGAGTGTGAAAGTACCGTATATATGAAAATGGCTATTGACAAATTACAGCCAAGCACTCAGTCTGCACTGCGGTTTCAGTTGATTAATACTACCATTTTGCTTACAGTAATTTATTTAGTTTGGAGTTTTCTTGTGTGCAGTCAGAAGGAGCTTTTCTTCCTTTAAGTAGGGAATGTTTAAGGGTTGTGTTCTGTATTTGCATTTGTCAATGTGGTGCTTTTTGCAGCTTCCAGGTACTGAGGAAATTCGATTTTTAAAGTGGTGCATCTTTACAGATAAAGGAAGCAAAAAGTAACTAATGCTGGGAAATATACAGTATGTTTGGGGACGTGGAAGTAACTTAATTGGTAGATGAACAAATTTTGAATAGCAAGTATGGAAAGTAGACTACAGAGTTCTGATTAGCTGGTTCAGATCAGCAGATATTGCACATTTTCTGCGAAATTGGTGATCGGCTTAAATGTCATAATTTGTCAATTGATCATGGATGTCATTGATGGGATTCGCAAAATAAGACATGGCTGCAAACAATCACGGACATTCTGCCATCATTAATTATCCAATGTTTCTCGGGATACACAATCTGATTCCCCCCGGTAACATTTCCAATATTTACGGTGATGGAGCTGATGGTAGTTGGAAGACCCCACAAAGCAGAGAGGCAGGGAGGACTGACCAAGATGTATTTAACAAAAATACAAACAGGAGCACACTGGGTGAAAAACAAAACAAAACAACTAATTGAAGTACTCAAACAAAGTACTTAAAACAACAAGGAAACAAAGTAGCAAAAACCTAGGACAGAAACAAAGCATGACAGGAGCACACAGACACTCACATTGATCCAACAAAGACTGACAGAACACCAGGGAACTAAGTACAAGCAAAGTGATGAGACAACAAGAAACACCTGGAAAAGACACAAGGGGTCGGTCACATTGAGGGAGCTGATTGGTTAAACACAAGAGACACGGATGACGAGAACAGGTGGAGACAAAAAAGGGCACAGGGAACAAAACCAAATGTAATCTAACCAAAAACATAACTATGCTATGGGTTTAGTGAAAACTTTGCATTTTGTAAAAGAAAAAAATAAACAAAATATAGACTGAAAAGGATGTGGAAAGCCTAGGTATTTTATTTTATTTGTTTTTAAACTGACAGCCGACAACATTTACAAATCAGCAACAAATTAAAAATAGTAAAATTCACATTGTGCTGCAACTGTGCTTTAATGAAAAATAAGTATATGCTACAACAGAAGCGTATGTTGTGTTTGCATTGTGTTGTGTGCGTGCGTGTGGTAACTGCATCAACGTCTGTGTTGTTATGCATGAGTTTGTCCATGCATGGCCGTTGTAAGGTTAAACGGTTCAGAATGTGGATGGATGTGTTGTGTGGAAAAAAAAAATCAAAAAACACTCAGTCCCGCACATGACGAAAGTTATGCAATGATGCATTACATGACAATGTGCTGTGTATATTCCCAATGATATTTTTCAACATGTTGTGTTATTTTATCCACTGGTACTTTTGAAATTATAAATACGGTCACGTAATGTTATAAAAGACAATATACAGTATGTGCACTGTTCATTCATGACAGCTTACACAGAAGTTTATTTCTTGCGTGTGTGCTTGTCTAAGCAGCAGCAGCTGCGTGTGTCCTTCGCTCATTCTGCGTGTGCCCCTCTTCCCTCCCTCTCGCCCTCTGTATGATGATTCTCATCTCCTGGTTTAAACTGTCCATCATCACCAAACTTGGTCAGTATTGTCCGTCCCCCTGTGTGTGACACGGGTGCAGTTTATGTGGTGTAACTTCAGACGGAGTTTATTGCCCCCCGTTGAACATCGAATAGTCAATATTTTACTCGAAGCTGAGAATACCTTGACGTGTGTTGCTGTGCGGCTGTTCTTCACTGGGAAGAAAGAGTCTGCTCTTGCTCGGACTCGCCATCTCAATCATCCTTAGACTCAGCCTCGTCAATATTTTGAAACCTATGGAATGCTTCCTCAACTGTATAATAATTATTATTTTTTCTGACCATGGTGTTATTTTCAAAAATCAATGTCACCACTGCAAAGTGGTTACTATGACGACCTGGCGCAGGAAAAATGACTTATTATTGTTTATTACATTTATATTATTGTTATTTTTCAATACAGTAAAATGGCGGCATGGGAATAATATACATTCAAACACAGGGAAAGTTAAAAGGCCGGCAACGTCATTAATCAACGTAAACAGAGTAACAACACAATAAAGTTTGAGAACTGTCAGAATGACGGCCCAAGGAGGGTTGACGGCCGATGAAATCTCATTTGTATAGGCACCCTTTCGAGTTGCATCATGATTCAGCCTTATTCCTCAGTGAGCTGCTCTGGAGGGCCAGGAAGCAGTTTTCCTGCGCTAGGAAATGTGACCTTTGTCAGGCTGAAGTGGCCTCCCCGCTCACTCTTTTGTTTAGATGTGCTGTGCAAATAAACACATATATACAGGGAAGTGTGCACATACCAATGTCAACCATAGTCAGCTCTACAAATCTCACAAATGTTTTCCCCAAATGTTCTATTCATGTCATATTCCCCTGTTATTACAACCCACATGGACAATGAACTGCTTGTCAAAAAATTTCCTCAGCGACCACTCAAATGCAACATCCCATTCAAGTGGTGAAACCGCTGCCACTTTTGTTTATAGTTGCTTTTTCTTATTTTCTGTAGAAATATTGGTGATGTGAGATTGCAATATTACATTTTCAATTCCACCGAGAAGACAGTCACCAGCTATGGTTGTGTGGGGCAGCAAGGATTATTACAGTTTGTTTATTACAGGAATTAATTATAGGCAGTTTTATTTCATTTTGAATTATGTTTTTTTTATGTAGATAGTGTTAATTCGTTTTCAGGGCCGCTCTGTGCGTTTTTTTTTTAGTTTTAGATTTTTCAAAAACACTCAGTTTTAGTATTAGCTTTATTTTTTTTTCAATGAGTTGTCATAAGTGTTGTATCGTAAAAATTCAACAAAAATAGAATGTAGTTTCATTTACTTTTTGTTTTGTTAAAACATTTTCATTTTTATTATATTAGAATTATTTTTTCAATTTCAGTTGGAGTTCTTTTGTTAGTGTTTATTTACTAAAGTGGCCTTGGTGGCAGCAAGGGATGCAAAAAAGAAGAAACAAATAAATACCAGCTCAGAGTGAGCATATTAATATTTTTTTTTTCAATATTTCGGTCGATGGCGTGGATCTTATAATTGATTGATGTCAAAGTAATTCAGGGCAAGTGGCACATGGGTGAAAAACAAAAAATAGAATCAACAAATCAATCGCTTGATCCTTAAATCAATTAAATATAGCCAATAGCTCTCCCTTGTAGAGGCAGACATACTGACCGTTCATGACCGTCTCTGAAAAACTTAAATTAACGATTCCTTCATCGAAACTACGAAAATGGAAAATAATGCATCAAACAGAAAATCAAGTGAGGAAATCACAAAATAAATTCTATTGCCCCCCTTCAGAATTTCTTTTGTGATTTCCTCGTTTGTGAATACAGTACACAACAATGGAATAAATAAACACTTCTGAGACAGTCCAGTCTCTTACAATTTACTGACATCTGATTGTTCTGTTGGAGCTACGCTCAAGGAAATGCCAAAATAAATTATGTCGGGGGGGCTATCGAATTTATTTTCTGATTTTCTATTTTGATGCATAACTGTTTTCAATTTTCGTAGTTTCATTGAAGTAATCGTTAATTTACGTTTTTTGGTCATCAAGTGAAGGGCTGTAGCTCCATCTAGTGGATGCATTGTAGAGTGTGCCTTATAGTCTAGTGCGTGCAATATATTAACATTTTTTTTAAATAGCCCATTCATTGAAGGTGCGCTTAATAATCCAGTGCACCTTTTAGTGCGGAAGATACGGTATATATTTTTGAAGGGAATCACTGAAAAAGACTTATGTAGTACTTCATTGTGGAGGTTTCAAATTCAACAGTTTTCCTGGCATTTTGGGTATGGCACCCAAGTACACATTTTGGTGCCCTGCAGGAGGCCCTCTCACATTATGTAAGAATTAAATGTGAACACACAAGGGCTAAGGGCCTATGTGCCCCAACACTGGCTGTCCGATGCAATTTTACATTACCTAGTTATAACTAATTGGCAAATGTATACTGTTTGATTTGATTTTTTTTGGTCTATTATTAAAAATAATATATTTTCATCTAGACTATATCACAAACATGTTTGTGGTCAGTGAGTTAAACGGCAGAGAATAAACAGATGGTAAGGAAAGGCTGCAATGGTTAGAGTGGATAATTGCCCCAAGTTTTGTTTCATCATCGCTTATACTGTTGGAGCTAACAGCTTGCCTTGTGGACCTAATGCAAGGGAACACAGCTTGTCCGCGGGAAGAAAAACAACAGGTTTTGCAAGAGATGGTCGGATTGAGTAAAGATGGAAAGGCGGATCAGGAGCAGCAGACAAAGCGTCATTAGAGACATGAAGCATGACTATCAGAATGCTGGGATCCTCGGGACAGAAATTGTTCAGAAAAATGTTAGAATAGCTGAGCCCAAGGGCCATTTACGATCGTATGGCTTCTGTAAATAGATTATCAGGTGTAACTCATTGTATCCGACTTCCATGATGAAAACTGTGGGCTAAGAGGTGTGCACTCAAAGAGATTATGGAAACTGAGCTCTACACATTTTTTTGCAGTTGAAATCACCCTGGTTCTCTCCAAACTGCCTCTTGTAGCCGGGGTATCCTAACAAGGTGATGTTCCCCTTGAGGAACACCAGCTTTTGGAAGTTGGCGCTGGCTAAGGCAACCCTCTTTGATCTGAGGATGTCGCCGGCTATAGCGAACATCCTCTCGCCAGGGTGGGCGGTGTTGTATTTGATGAATAATGTATCCCTTGAATGTTGTTCTCACCTGTCTTCAGAGGCTGTAGGATGACATTTACAGTTATGGTTTAGTTGTGTTTTTCGGCTGTCTTCTATCGAAAATAACCAAAAGGGCAGGAGAGTGTGCAGTTGCGTCTTTTCTCATGACTCATTCTAACTCAACTCTCTCTTGACGCATCTTGCTGGAAAATGAACCAGTAATAAAACCGATGATGAGTTGCTAAATAAAATATGCCTCACGTCTAACGAGCAAGTGACCTGGAGTCACCCCAAGTAACAAGACGGGCATACACTGGGTTCTTCACTCTCAAAGGGGTCTGGGAGCCCCCGTGCAGACCCCTGTGAGAGCTATAACAACTTAGCTCGGTGCTAACTGGTAACTAGCAGCTGACCAAATACATTCCCCGCTCGAAACAGGGATTAAGTGGCGGTGTTGTATTCGCAACGTTTCAAAATTCCCAGAAAAATTATGTTCCTCAACATCCGGGGGCTTTTGACTTTAGAGGATTATTTTGTGTCATATTGTTCTGCAGAGCGCCATGAATGTTTGGAAATATAATTTATTGCAAAGTGCAAATGTTGGACTCAATTATTTCTTGTTGTAGTTTTTCCGAATTCGATCAAAATCTTCAATCTGACATCATCCTATTTTTTCAAAACTATTTACAATAAATAATTAATGTTTGGTTAATTCTCTAGGGGAAAAAATACCTAGGTCAGCTTGGCCAATTGACCCATCGTAAAGTCATGAATGAAAATGGAGGACACTATGGAGCAAAGCCAGGCCAATTGGATCACATCACAACACTGATCCAACTGAAAATAAGTGTTACATGGAAAATAAAATAAAATCATTTAAAAAAAAACGTAAAAATGCTACCAGGAAAGATCAGACTTCTGTTGACTTTATAAAAAAAAACATTTTCTTACATTACATTACTGCATTTCTCTTGCATATAAATCTTCTCGAAGGGTAAAAACCACACAGTAACATCCATTTATACAGAAAATTACGCGGCATAGGAGTTTGTCTCTTAATATACTGTGCCTTCAAAAGGCAGACTTGGCTGAGCACAAACAATAATTGTGCTCTTTGGAGTGCACTTTAAACAACCATTCTCAGTGGGTGTGAATAATTTACATTCAAGTGGCTCCCCATCTGTTGTTTCCTTGTTTTAGAGTATCTTTGTACAGTATTTTAGATATTGAGCTACAGTAAAATAATTCTAATGTACTGATGATTGACACACAGGGAGGGAGATTCATTTTGCAATGTTATCTGTGTTTTAATACATTCACCCTCCGAAGTATTGAAATAGTGACAGCATATCGCTTATATTTTCTGTGCAAGAGGTCCCCGTACCAACGGAAGCTCTGCCTAGTAGCCTATTAATAATTATAGAAAGACAGAGATATTATTCGTATGAAAAACATCTTTAGATCACAATCATAAACTCGTCGAAATGAAAAAAAATTAGTAAGGTGGTAACTGAGCGGGCATTTTATTCTGATGTCACTGTCCAAATTGTAACCTTGAAAAGTCAATTGTTGGAATAAAGGTAGATCAAGTAGAACCTTCTCAACACAGTTGCGAAGTTACATTTTTTTACATTTTTGATTGGAATTTTGATCATGCTCAAAATTTCCTTGCTCAAAACTGTTGGTGAACGTCCGGTGACCATTTTGGGAACATTTGGTTGCAGCTCAGTGCGATAGAGGTACATAACGTTCAAAGTTAGAGGGGAATACTTATTATTGAAGCAATGCAGAATGAGATTAATCAGTCCAAAAGAAGTCACCTTGTTCTGCTAAATTCCCCTTCGCCTCATTCTCCACCACTTGAATAAACAACTTGGGAATTTCCTTCTCAGTTTTGATAGTCGCATCCCAGGCAGATGGGCCTCACTATCATATACAGGCTGTGAGAGTCTGGCAACACATTCTCATAGGTAACCCCTGAAGCAGTGTCAGTTTCCCATCGAAGTTCAGTGTTGGTTGATATAAAATATGTTGTTTTCATTGGCTGTGCCTTTTAACTTTATCTTCTAAAACAACACAGCATTTGGCCAGTTGAAGAAAAGTGTCTCAAAACCTTGAGGCCTGCGGATCCAAATGTTTGTAATAGTTAACATTGTGATCTCTCCTCTACTTGGTCCTCATGATTGGTGGTGTGGATAGTGCGGGTTGCTGTTTTGTTTTTGTTTTTTTTTTGCTCTCGTGAAATAATACAGCTGGGTGTCTCCGGTGCATGGCCGCCAGGGCTCTAGTCTAGATTAGCTACATTTCAGTCCGACCACACAGTGTGACACCCGGCTGTTGTTGTACTCTGAGCTCCTGTCTAAATTAAGAATTGTCACGATTGTGTTTTTGCTGTTTGGACAACATTTGGTGTCATGTTATGTCTTGTTTCCTCGTGTGACTTTTTGTGTTTTCCTTGATAAATTTGGTTTCCCCCCGTTTTGATCATCCTGGCTCTCTGTGTTACCTAATCAGCTCCATCCTCGCCTTTGTGTTTTGTCCAGGTGTTCCTTTTTGTCTCGTCTATTTGCTTTTATTTCGTTCCCTGTTTCCTTTTAGTCTTTGTCGGATCATTGCTTTTGTTGGTAGTTTCCGTTGGTTGTCACGTCTCCTTCCACACGCTAGTTTTGTGTGATTGTTTTGGACTTTTATTAATTTGCTATTTTTGAATCCACATGCTTTTTTGTTTCATTCTTGGAAAATAAACATTTTTGTTTTGAATTCATCCTGCCTGTATGTTACACATACAGCACAGATGACATTTTTATAAATAAAAATTAAATAAAATTACCAACTTTAATTTAAAGCAGGCGGCCCGGTAGTCCAGTGGTTAGCACGTTGGCTTCACAGTGCAGATGTGCCGGGTTCGATTCCAGCTCCGGCCTCCCTGTGTGGAGTTTGCATGTTCTCCCCGGGCCTGCGTGGGTTTTCTCCGGGTGCTCCGGTTTCCTCCCACATTCCAAAAACATGCGTGGCAGGCTGATTGAACACTCTAAATTGTCCCTAGGTGTGAGTGTGAGTGCGAATGGTTGTTCGTTTCTGTGTGCACTGCGATTGGCTGGCAACCGATTCAGGGTGTCCTCCGCCTACTACCCGAAGACAGCTGGGATAGGCTCCAGCACCCCCCGCGACCTTAGTGAGGATCAAGCGGCTCGGAAGATGAATGAATGAATGAATGAATTTAAAGCATTATAATAGGCCCAACAGTTCATCAAACATAAAAATAAAATAAACGACTAAAATCATTCCTTCATTCATTTTCCGAGCCTCTTTATCCTCACAAGGGTTGCGGGGGGTGGTGGAGCCTATCCCAGCCGTCTTAAGGCAGTAGGCGGGGGACACCATGAACCGGTTGCCAGCCAATCGTAGGGCACATAGAGATGAATATTCATCCTCACACCTAGGGACAATTGAGAGTGTTCAATCAGCCTGCCATGCATGTTTTTGGAATGTGGGTGTCAGTATTGGAGGACCCCAAAAAGAAGGCAGGAGGTGAGGAGCAGGGTGAACTTGACAAATTGTATTAACAAAATGCGGAGAAAACTAAATCCAGATCAAACAAATTCCTGGAAACAACAAGAATCCAAAGTAACAAACGAAAAACGATGGCAGAAGCAAAACACTAACAGAAACAGCGACAGCAACAATGACCCGACACTCAGTGGTCGGGCATCAAGTCTTTTAAAGTGACAACTAACGACACAATGACCAACAGGTGTGCAGCTGCAGGCAGAGCCCGACAGTGCCACCTGTTGGTCACAAACAGAACCACATCAGTGGGAGGAAACCGGAGTACCTGGAGAAAACCCGTGCAGGCCTGGGGAGAACGGGCAAACACCACACAATCGAACCCTGCACCTCTGCACTGTGAGGATGACTCGCTAACCACTGGACTACTAAAATAATGATTTGATTAAAATGTATTCATCATAAGAGTTAAATCTTACCTTAATGAAGTTTAAAACTCTCACCACACTTTCAGTCAGTAATATTTGTGGATCGGTCCGTGCACCACTTTTTGGTTAGTGTAAGGATGGAGTCGAATGATTTGACCAGGGTCATGGAAGTGATTGTTGTTGACATGGTTGCCATATAACCACTGCATGTACAGTACAATGGCTGTTTTTAACACAGTGTCCGAATACTGCATCGACTTTATTCTATTAGCAGTGAATCAAAAACTAAATCCTCACTGACACCATAGTAAAACATGGTTTATGTGTCGTGGTTCACAGAGATGATCATACAGCTGCTGCTCTTTGCTCTGTGATGAACTGGTGACCAGTCCAGGGGGTAGTCCACATACTGAATGGTCATGACGGTGATCCTGAGCTGAAAATGTAGCATCGAAAATGAATGGACAATAGTCACAGTAAAATTTACATATTAAAATGAGACACTTGTCATTGAGTAGTGTGTCTTTGTTGTTTGCGGTAAGTATAACTTGTGCTTGAATACTCGTGATTATTCCTTATTCTTGTCCCTATTCGTGGCAGTCCACGGAATCCTATAATCCTGAATTCTTTGCAGTTTATGTACAGAGAACATAATTGACAATGTAAATAATGAGTTGGACAGATACTCAGAAGTGGGTCTGTTGACATAATGATCAGTTATGTTATTCCATTCATTTCCTGGACATTAGGCAGATGCCCGAGTTAGGCACGTAGGGGCCGGCAAACCGATACACACAAAAACATACACAATGCATGACACGCTTGAGTTTCCTCAAACAGAGGCTGCCTGTCCCTGTGAGAGATGTCCAAAAAGGGAGGTGGAGGTTTTCTGGGGAACAGGAAGAACGAAACCCAATGACAGAACAATCTGTCTCATGATCTCACAACATTCATATGTGACTCTTAAACAAGGACGTGCTGGGAACAAAATTTAGCTTGTGAATATGCATTGACGGCGGTCATCACTTGCCCAAAAATAACTGAGGGGATAGTGGGGTGTTTATATGTGTGAGTGTTGCTCCTGTCATGCGTTGAAAAGTTGTTGTCGACGAGCTGTCATGCGCCGAAACGTCGCAGTGTTTTCATAAAGTATCAACCCAAATGAAAACCCTAATAAAAGTTACAGAAACCAATCCTTTTTTAGCTGTAATCATCATCTCAACGGTGGAATGCTCAACTCAGAACTCACGAGGCTCTTAAAATATTCATCAATATTTCATTGTTTTTTTTTAAATTGCGCCTATCCATAATAATAACGACTTGATTACATCTGCACGAATCACAGCAATCATCCAGTAACTCTCTCTATTCTGTGGTGTACGTTGTAACATGTAAAGTTCCTCTCGATTAGAAATTCAAATGCAATCTAAAATAACACACGCGACTAGCAGACAACAGCCGTCAATTAGTCGATCAAACATCTTGCTGCACACGAATGATCCGAACCTACTGATCATAATGTCCGATCATTCCCTTTTTGCGCAGACAGTAAACATTATTGTCATCTTAAATACATACGGTATGCATTTCAAATAACAGAATGTTTCTCTTTCAGAAGCTTACTTTTTAAATACATTCCATTTGACAACCCCCAAAATATTATCATCTTATGAAAAGTAAGACTTTGAGGAAGTCCCACATGTAAATGGTGTGTTGCATGCCGATGTGATTTAGCTGACACAAGCTTGAGTCTGTCCTGGCGCTTATGCTGTGCGAGGGCATCATGTCAACAGCAATAATTTGCATTTTCAGTGTTCTTTCATGAAGAACCTACAAATTCATTGTACTAGAATCTAATAAGGAGTCACAAAACAACAATTTTAACATGCCTGGTATCTTTCAGGAAGTTAATGGTGGGATGACTCAGGGATGAACCATGAGCTTTTCCAGATAAACATTCAGAAACAGGAATTGCATTTGAAAACTTGAAAGGAGCATTTGCTATTCTCAGTGGAATATTGTTCGTAAAAATATACCTGTACTTTTGCCAGTGACAGCGCACTGTGATCGGGAGATTCCAATTTCAGTATAGGCGTCAGTGATACTGGATGTTGGAAACTTAAATCTTGTTCCTCTTTCAGTTGCTCAAAATGTGTCTCAAAATGTTGAGTTGGATTTTAAAGTGTTAGATTCTCAATTTAACATCAGAAAAGACTGTCCAACCAGTGGAATATACCTCGTCCATTTTCCTAATGTCAACACATCTTACTGCAAGAGTAATTTTTTCCGTTTTAAAAATGTCAACAATTTCAATCCGTTCATCTCTCGTAGGTCTTTCTAATTTTAACTACCCCCTTGCAATGGCTTTCCTACTGGTGACACTAAGAATTTGAAACAGGTACCAAATTTATCATTGGAAGAAAAAGCCCCAAAATATAAGGAAACAAAGTTATGGTAAATGGACTTTGTCTTGGAAATATTTGTTGCAAAATCTGTTAGACCTCCTGCCAAAAATGTAACAGTACTGAGCATGAATAAAAGATGTGAAAATGGTTCGTGACAATTGCCTCACTGCATCCCCACTGGTTCCAAGATGCAGATGAGTTAGTATAGCGACTTTTTCGAGATGGCATTACAATATTCAAAATCTAATAGTACTTTTCCAGCAGAGCTCTCGCCGCAGTCCACAAAACTAACAACAACAAAAAGAAAATACAATATGCTGTCTTCCCATGAGTTACATATTTCTTAAACCTTAAACCTTGCATCCCAAGCTTGAAACGTATTCATTATTCACACTAAAATGATATTTATTTTATGTTTTCAAGATGCAACTCTAGTTTTTATGACGTGATCGTACTTGTGCACTGTTTATTCTCACCTCATTTCTAATCGTAGTTTGCCCTTGAACAGAAATCTGAGTAACAACAAGATCACTGTGCTGAGGAACGGATCCTTCTATGGCTTGGCATCTCTGGAAAAACTGTAAGTACTTAAATCAACCTCACTTTATTGTTTTGTTCTCCCCTGAGTCCCACTATTGCTGTCATGGTACTGGAGCTGTAGAAAGTGAAAAGGAAGACAGAGTGGGAATTACAAATCCAACTTGCAAGGGGATTGCCAGTAGTTTTCACCTTATAGACCGGTTACTTAACCTCAATTGCTACAATAAATGTCTTCAAATAGATAATATAAGGCGTAATATAAAGGTCTAATCTAGCACAGAGTGTGGGAGCTCTGACAGTGTGCAAACCTTGTCAATGAATATGACACTTTATGTAATGTCCCAAGAGGATTCACAGTCTCAGGCTGATGATCAGATCTATGGTGACCGGGCTACTACTCATGCCTGCCCCCTGAAGTCAGCAATTGATTGCTTTCACTTGTGCATGGCTCTTCAAGAACGGCCTCTCTACCTGGTTGGAGGGTGACACTTGTTGATAACGGGGAAACACAGCAATGTATTTTACTGTCCTTTAAGTTATCGTATTTTCCGGACTATAAGTCGCAGTTTTTTTTCATAGTTTGACCGGGGATGCGACTTGTACTCTGGAGCGACTTATGTGTGAAATTATTAACGCATGATTATGTCATTTCACATTGAACCACAAGAGGGCGCCCTCGGTCTGTGTTGATAAATCGATGATAATAATAATAATAATACATTTCATTTATGAACGGCTTTCAAAACACTCAAGGACACTTTACAATCAGTCTGATGTGTAGCGACGTACTGTAGAAGAGGAAGTGGTGCATCGTCTACGTCCCAAGTTTGGGGAGTTCTTTAAAAGTGACACAGAGGAAGAATATTTCATTGGATTTAGTGATTTGTAGTGAAACTAATAGTGATGGGAATTCCGGCTCCTTTTGGAGAGCTGGCTCTTTTGGATCGGCTCCCTAAAAAGAGCCGGCTCTTATGGCTCCCAATGGCTCCTCAGTTTTTTTGTTGCTTAAATTAATTTACTACCAAAAATAACGTAATATTATGTGTAAAATGAATTACTAATGCAAAAAATAGAGAGTATATCAAATATTTATTTATACTCAACATGGAGTACAACATGGAGTGCTACAAAAATAAAAACAAAGTACAAAGACCCACCTCAAAACAAGGTCAACAAAAAGTTCCAATCTCTGAATATTTATATTTATAAGCTTTTAACTGTTTACAGTAAAACAACAAGTAAGCATTGAATACAACACAACAAATTATAACTTAAAATTTGTAAAACAAAAAGAAAAAAGCAGCATCCAGGTAAAAGTTTTAATATGTCTTTAGTGAAGATTGGCATTAAGAAAAACCAAGTGCCTCAGCTTTGAGGGGTTGATCCTGTTTCTCCTTTCTGTTAACATTTGCCCTGTTTTGGAAAAGATTCTTTCTGAGGGCACAGATGTTGCGACAACACACAGCCTCCGTGTCATCACATGTGTAAGACGTGGGTACAGTGAATCCTTGGCCTCCCACCAGCTCAAAGGCTCTGCACTTCTCTGGAAAAGGGGCTCCTCAAGATAGGATCTCACTTCCAGAATTGCATCTGATGAAGGATTCCGTCTTGTAGTGCTTCCAGTTACTCGTTCTTCAAAGAACCTCCAAACAGCAGATGCTTGTGGCTCTTCTTGTTGTTGCTCTGCTCCCTCTTCGCCTCCTGGCAGTGCAGTTGTCTGGCTGGCTCTTGCTGCTGCTGCAGTTATTCTTTGAAGAGCTTCATCAACCGCTCTATTGTCAGTGAAGGCCAGCTTCTTGAATCTTGGGTCAAGAATGGTGGTTTCTGACAGAACAGTGTTCCATTCCATTCTGTGGAATTTTCTGTCCATGGATGCACAGAGAGCATCCACTAACTCTTTCACTTTCCCTGTGGTTACGCTGGTCTGATGCTCAGCTGTCACTTTCTGAAGACCCTTGCACAGGATAGAGCTCTGGGTTGTACTTCTAGGCAGTTGTTGTGACATTGGAGCAGCAGCAACAGTTGCAGACACACTAGCACCTTCATTAACATCTGGCTCCCTTGCTTGTCTTTTCTCTCGCAATTGTACTGATGGGTGGACTTTTCTTATGTGCCTGTGCAGGTTATTTGTGGAGCCTGATTTATGGGATATTTTAACTTTGCAGAGTCTACACGCTGCCTTTGAACTATCAATAACATTGAAATGAGTCCAAATTTCACTGCGTTTTCTATCCATTTCTCACCTTTTCGCTTTCCACCGTGTTCTTTTTTTGCTAACTAGCTCTGTCGTCTCCTCGTCTGTCTCGTTCGCGCGCTGCTGTGTCTCTTCTCCTCTAACCCCTCCCCCCTCTCTAAACTGTAGCGTGTGCGTGTGTGTGCGCGTGTGTGTGTGTGTGTGCGTGTGTGCGCGCGTGTGTGTGTGTGTGTGTGTGAACCTCCCCCCCCCCCGTCTACTAGATCTTGACCAATCACGTGCGGCTTTAACCGAAGGGGGGGGGGGGGGGGAAACAACTGGAGAAACAAAAAAGGCGGCTCTAAGAGCCGGCTCGTTCACGAACGACACATCACTATAACCCTCCCGTTCCGGCTCCCAATGAGGAGCCAGCTCCCAATGAGGTGGGAGCCGGCTCCCATCGTTCACTTCAAAGAGCCGGCTCTGGGAGCCGGATCGTTCGCGAACGACACATCACTAGAAACTAATAGTTTGGTAAACTTGTTAGCATGTTCTTTATGCTAGACGTATCTGAATAACTCTTAATATGTTACATCGTGACTGACATTACCAGGCATGTCAATCATGTAACGTTAGTATACCGCACACTTATTCAGCCTCTTGTTCTCAATTTTATTTTTATTTTAAATTGCCTTTCAAGTTGACATGTATGTTTTTGGTGTTGGATTTTATCAAATAAATTTCCCCAATAATGTGACTTATACTCCAGTGCGACTTATATATGTTTTTTCCTTCTTAATTATGAGTTTTTTGGCTGGTGTGTTTTATAATCCGGAGCGACGTATAATCCGAAAAATACGGTAGCTCGTTTTTCAGTCGTAGTACAGGTAGAGTATGTGCTGCTTGTGCACTAAGTATACATTTTATGAACAAAGGTATCATGAAAAATATTAACATATTTTTTTCCCATTTAAGATCAATTAAGGATGGGTGGCCCACTTAGTTCCCCATCAATTATCCACTGCTGCCCAATTTTATCCCGAAAAGACTCATTGCGCAGCTTTACGCTTCCATTTGGTGTAACAATTCGGCAAACGCCTTTTTATGTTTCAGGAATATTGTGCCCCAAAGCAATGAACAAGTTGCTAATGATATGCTTTAGCAACAATATTAGTTTGTTGTGGGAGAACTTGAGCCCCCTCAACTGAAGCCCATCAAGAAACATCAAATACCTTCATCAACTACAGCACAGATTATGAGCCAAACCCGGGGTGTCCAACTGTGGTTCTCAATAGACTCTACCCAACATGCTTTTCATGGGGGTGCAAGCTAGTCCATCTCGGTGATGGTCGCAAGTAGATACTAACATTTTCACTTTGATACTGTACTTGCATCTGTACCTCGATACCGCCACTTAAACGACACCACAGCAAAACCTTTAATCAACTGACAGCTAAGCAATTTCAAATTTGTTTTGTCAGAATTCTAAAAACTGCTGTAAGGACATTAAATAGAATTCTTTTCATTAAAAAAAAGACAAAAAAATATTTTTGAACATTTTTATCACAGCAATTTTTACACCTTACGATTACTTTTATTTCTTTTTTTTATTATTATAACCAGGACTTACCTAAGTCATGTTGTTTAATTTTTAAACACTTAAGTCGTGTATAATATCATTGAATATTAACTAGAATGAATGGATGTAAGCTTAGTGATATCATTTGGTAATATGACCTTAGTCACTAGATCGGCGAAAGATCTTTCACTCTTTCCTTCTTTCACACACCTCATCAGATTATCAAATTTGTTATCACACTTCGACAGAGCTTGCTGATGAGCTATCATCTGAATTATGTGTGTTGATGAGCGTTAGTGGCAGGACTTGCCTTGCCCTGACCATAGAAAAGTGATCTCACCTCCATTGTTCCTTTTTTTTTTTTTAATGCATCAGGTTTTGTATTTTGTTCGAAAGCCCACATTGTTTAGATAGCAGTTGTTACCGATTGTTTAGTGCACTGATGGATTTATTTCTGTCTGACTTTAAAATTTCTGACTGGATGTGAATTTCCGCCCCGTGTCTCGCTGAATATGAGAGACTTTACTCCTACTATGATCCTCTGGCAGACGCATACGGAGTTGGAGGTACTTCATTGAATCTCCCACACTCCCAAGTACTGATATTTGCAAGTGATGATCTAGTTTTGTTTTTGTCACCTGAAATTCACAGAAAAATAATAGTTGCGATACTTGGTGACAATCGAGTCCCTAACACAGGGGTGTCCAAAGTCGGTCCTCAAGGGCCGCTCTCCTGCCAGTTTTCCAGCTCTGACAAGAGCAACACACCTGATTCAAATAATCAGGAACGTTCTAATGCTGCTTCACAGCTGGTTGATGAGCTGATCATCTGAATCAGGTGTGTTGTAGCCGGGAGAGCTGGAAAACAGGCAGGACAGTGGCCCTCCAGGACCGCAGTTCGACATGCCTGCCCAAACATATCTAAATAGAGAAGGTCAGAATCAGGATGAGCATCAATCCATAAAAATAAATACGCCAAAACTTAATCCAAACAATGGCATCACCAAATAAGGAAAAACAGCTGACATAAGAAGCATGATTGAATACATTTAAGGTCTTTTAGACAATGGTTTGTTCTGGGTTCTTTTCTTCATATCCCTTTCTGGGCACTCTGCTCATGCTTTGCCATGCTGAGCATTTGGATACATTTGTCATTGCACTTGATGCCTGGCCAGGTATGCTCGATGAACAGAAAGTGAGTGCCAACTGTTCCCTGGTCTAGCACATTGGACTCATGTGCTTCACTGGGTGCATGACAGGTTCAGAAGAAATTGACAGGTTTAATAGTGAATGTGTGTGTGATTGCACCATTCATCCTGCTTCTGTGGGTACATGTTTCTGGGGTTCTTGAATAGCATACAGGCGTGTGCGATAACCCTCAGGGAAATTGTGATACTGTTTCAATGGAATGTCAACAAGGGTCTTTGAATTACTTTCAGTTGAATTCTGTCAAATCACTGAAATGTATTTATCTAAACATAGCTTTATGGATATACAAGAATCAAATTACAAGGATAATGTGTTTGGCTTTATCTGATACTTTACAATTATTAGAACACACAATTAAAACAACAAATTTGAGATGTTGGTTCATAGATATCGTAGGAGCCATAATAGGAGCATAGTAGGAGCCATAGTGTATCACATTTTCCACACTATAAGGTGCTTCCGAGTAGAAGGTGCACCTTCAATGAATGGTGTATTTTAAAACTGTTTCCATATGTAGGTCGCACTGCATTCAAAGGTGCATTGAACTACAATAGCGGCTGCAGTTGCATTATGCATCCACTACATGGAGCTATGCTAAAGGGAATACAATACAATACAACATTATTTATATAGAGCCTTCACAACCGTTGCAGCTTTAACAAAGTGTTTTACAGAACATTTAAAATACTACGTCCAAGAAATGAGAATACTGAATCTTATGTAGCTCCCTCAGGATGTAGCATGAAGCACGACAATCCATAAAAGTCCATAAAAATACAGGGTTTATTTCCTAGCAGCCTGTGAGAACTGGTCACAAACACGGCCAAGAAATATAGATGTGCAAATGGCATTGCAAAGCAATCGATGAAAGACAAAAGTTATGATGACAATTGATTCAACAAAAAAATACACAAACATCCACAAGGGGCTAAATATCCTTTGAAGTCTTGCTTGTCTCCTTCTTCCTTCATTTAATCAATAGTTAACTATGCTTTTGGTATTATCTTTGTTTCATCATGGCTGCGCAGAGCTCACAAAGTAGTTGTCTGAGTTTGTGTTGGCAAATGCACGTCAATTAGTGTCAGGCAGGACACTTTAGCGTTACAATTGGTTGCTGCTAATAATCACCAGTAGATGACATTGGAACACTAACCGGGAAAAAAAACAATTGGGAATATAAAGAGACGGTGTAAAAGTATACGGATACAAGCAGCCGAAATGAGTTTTCTCCGCAGAGTGTCCGGGCTCTCCCTTAGAGATAAGGTGAGAAGCTCGGTCATCCGCGAGGGGCTCCGAGTCGAGCCACTTCTCCTCCACATCGAGAGGAGCCAGATGAGGTGGCTTGGGCATCTGATTCGGATGCCTCCTGAACGCCTCCCTGGTGAGGTGTTCCGGGCATGTCCCACCGGGAGGAGACCCCGAGGAAGACCCAGGACACGTTGGAGAGACTATGTCACCCAGCTGGCCTGGGAACGCCTCGGAATCCCCCGGGGAGAGCTGGAAGAAGTAGCTAGGGAGAGGGAAGTCTGGGCTTCCCTGCTAAAGCTGTTACCCCCGCGACCCGGCCCCGGATAAGCGGTAGAAGATGGATGGATGGATGGTGTAACACTATGTATAAGGCACATCGGATTGATTATAAGGCCCACTGTTGGCTGTTGAGAAAATGGAATGCTTTTAGGTGCGTCTTATAGTGTGGAAAATACAGAACTATATGTGTACATGTTACATGGTGTTTGCTTGCTCAAGTACTACATGGAGTATAGCCATATTTTTTGTTGGCAAATTTTACTTTTGCACGTATCCATGCTGGTACATTTGCCATACAGAAATCCATTCAGTGTGCGTGTAACTGTTAAAAGGCTTTGTTTTATTAAATCATTTGAAGCGCATACCTCACGGCACAGTGTGCCTCGCTTGTCAAGTCTGCATTTTGGCGCAACCCTATATTATGTAGCCCGTCAAACAGGTCATAATACCTCAACTACTTCAGGACGGGATTAATGAAAAAAACTATTTTACCAATCGACCTTTTTAGAGTTGTACTTTTATGAGAACAATATATTGTGTGAGCACTGAATTGCTGTCACATGTAGGCCAGTATTTAAAAAGGGGATCACGGTATCATATTCATTCCTTTGGCATAGTTCAGTAAACCGTACTCTAGTTGGTGTTCACGTTAAAGCTCAACTCACAATTCTTTTATAGCCAGCATAATCATCAGTATTAATAAAGGGTCTCTGTGTACTGTATTAGATAATGGTCTGAACCCCCCTGCCCGCAACCTGCCACCCTCTAATGTGGACCCACGCTGTTACTGACATCGTGTCCCACGGTAGCAAAGCTCGAACAAAGCTCGTCACTGTTCCCTGGTCAGTTAGTTTTGCTATTGGTTCCCACCACACAAACCTAATTGTTTGAATGCCAGTGAAGAATCTCTGTGAACCAGATTGTCTTTCATTTTTACTTTGACTCTCTTTCTACTTCATAAATCTATTCAAAATTAAAAGTTTGACCACATGAATGTGTTAGACAATCAGTAACTTTTCATTCACATGTGTACATTAGAGACAATGCATTGTTTTTTCTTCCTTTTCTTCTCTCAAGTATAATATATATATATATATATATATATATATATATATAATATTTATATACGAATGTGGTTGTGTGTGTGTGTGTGTGTGTGTGTGCGTGTGTTTGACTTCATAAACTATCGTACCCAGGACTGACCAGATGTATTCGTAGAAAGATGTTTTGTGGTTGTTTAAACATGATTTTTATTTCCATAAATGCCTACAGTTTTAATTTTTCAAACCACACAAAAGCACTTCACGTATGCTTAGTGATGCCTTTTAATAACCCACCACATAGCTACATATACGAGACCGTAGTATATTTCCAAAAGGTTATTTTTATGGCAAGTGAGGTGGTGCGAGTCGTTTATAATTAAGGGAAATGATCAGAGTAAATGTCTCTGAGCTTTGTTAGCAAAAAAAAAAAAAAAAAAAAAAGCTCAAATAAAAATCACAGTCCCTCAAATCTATGTGAATTACCCTAAAGTTTATGACCATTAACTTTGGCATTGGAGGTCTATGATGCACAGTCTATATTACAGGTAATAAAGCACAGCTCAAACTCAGTATGTTTACAGGCTCATATTAGCCAAGTTCCATCCGTAGTTTGACAATCGACCTGACGTATGCCACATACACAGTTCTGATCGAATTACTCCTCTTAAAAGGTTGACCCGCTGAGAAGTATCGAGTTAGTAAAAAATACTGTCTGTAAGCCTATGTATACTATAGGTGCGTCTTGCCCATTGTTGGAGGTGCTGAAGCAACCCTTGAGAAAGTAATGAGACAATGATACCACCCCCAAAATTTCAAGTCTGTCTCTCTCTCTCTTAGATTTTTGTTCTATCCTTTAATGAAGTTGACTGAAGATATCAGTTTATGTCTTATATACAACGCATTATTGGGTTATCTGCCTTTTGGGTGATTGTAACGCAAATTGGAGATCGAGAGCAGGGAGAGGACTTTATATCGGGTGTTAGTATTTTATTATTTTATCACTTAAGTCTACTCCTGACAGTCAAAAGACTTTAACATATATCAGTGAATTTCATTCTAGACAGGACATCTTCATTACTATTAATTAAGTACAAATGTACTTTTTGCTTAAATTCATGAGGAGGGGAATAACAGGGAGTCTGTCTTTCAAGAAAAGTGCTGCACAATTCTTTTGGGGGCTGTTCAACTCCACAAACATGCATAGTGTCAACGTGTATGTTGAGGAGATGCTGTATCAAAAGATGCCCCCACTCCAGTTATTAAGGTTACCGTCTGTGGATATTTTCCATTTATGCATCTTTTTTCCTGAGCTGTTGATCATCAATGAAATAACCTTCATCAGATTTATTTATTTATTTTTTGCACACACCTTCACACTTTTGCAGATCGGCTCACCAGCACCCACAATGTTGACTACAGTCTTGTTTGCTCGCTGATGGAGTTTTGTAACAGATAACGGTGTTTTATCAGATTTTCTTTTAGCTTCCACCTTATCCCCCCAGGGATGTGTTTGTCACTGCTTTTATTTGTTTTTGTATAAAAGATGAGTGTCGGAGTCATCAAACGTGTAGATTCATTATCAAATTTGCAGATTAATCTGCAATTGTGTCACTTTTAAATGATGGTGATCTTGATTATGGTCATTTGGTTCGTAACAATAGGTGTGATTGTTCTTTCTGAGTAATCAACGTTTCTCAAATAAAATCAATGCTCATTGATTTTAAAAGGAATTTTCATCTTTTCCCTCCAATTCTTATCCATGGCCAATCTGTGGAGGGAGTTGAACATTAGAAATATTTTCAACAGATTCGAAAGTTGTGCAGTAAAATCGGAGGTCTGCATTTGCAGAAGCTTTGCTCAGTGCATCGAGCGAGAGTAACAGCAAAGGCCCGTTCCATCGCAACAGAGAGTCATCATCCTCTGTCAAATTACTTTAATCCACTGTCATGGAGGCGCAGATAGATTATGCCCAGGTGCAGGACAAACATATTTATGAACTCATTCATACTGGTTTCAATTGCCCTTCTAAATAATAGTATGTTGACTGCTGGCTGTAAAAAAGGAATTGCCCCTTCGGGATAATTAAGTTCATCTTGACCTTGATGATGGATGGATGGATGCATGGTTGGATGTATGTACGTACGTAAGTACTTATGTACATACAAGGCTCAAAATGAGCAATTTAACACTGCGGTTTGGAGTCAAAATTCACATTGTGGCCCTCAATTAAACATGATAAAACACAAAACTGTGAATGGTGTTTATGTGGGAAAATAGGGCGCTGCCAAACGTTCCATAAATCACTGAACACTATTTTGTCACACACATAACATGTCATGATCAATATTAAAACATAAAATCAACAGAGTGGCCGCTTTAGATTTTCCTCTGCTTCCTCTCTGCAGGGCTCGTGACGCAGGGAGCACAGCAGCACTCAGTCCCTCATAGCCAGGGAAGAGAGTCATGCTTGTTGTTTGAGTGGCCAGTCTTTGTGCCACATTGAAGCACATTACCACGACGTACTGATGAAGTGTCGATGGTCATTGTATTGTGCAATTCACATGAGTCATCGTGGCTCCTTGCTGCCTTCTGCACCAACGCACAAGCGACTAATCGCACTGTGCGTATGTCAGCCGGCTTGCACCGTCACCGTTTTAGCAAGTGGTGCTAGCTAGTCATTTGGGGTCGAAGGTAAACACAACCCCTCCATTCCCCCCAAGCCCTTTTAGTTCAATTTTGATAAAAGATGATTTGTGTAATTTAGCCCACTTTTGAAATCAGTTACAATTATTTGACAGCTAAAGCCACCTAATATTTACCAATTAAGATTTGTTGCTGTTTTTCATCAACTAAAAAGTGCGCTAGGAAATAGGAATTTTTTTCAAAGATAGAGAAAGTCTTTACAATCCTACTTGAGGATTGTTATGTAACACGTACATCATCTAAATATTTTTAATTTATTTGATGAAAACAATCAACATTGATCAAAGACGATTATGAAGCATGAGGTGCAATAATCCTTTGTTTTTAGTGGTTATTGGTACAGCCCCTCCACACCCTCCCGCAGAAAGTGAAAAACTGCAAAGTAGGATTTGCACAAGGAAATTTTGTGTGTGTAGCGAACATAATGTTCGCAGAATTAAATATGAACTGAGATTGGCCGTCATGAAGAAGTGTGTAATATAGTCATAAAAAACACATTAAATGTCTACTGACCATTTTTTTCAGGGGCGGGGGATGGTGATTTTTAGTGCTGACATTTTTACAATCAGCCCAATCTAGTGGCTTTTTTTTCACGCCTGAATGAATGTGTGCTGTTTACGAAAATGGAGCCCATTGTCTCATTTGGTGGAAACAAATACCATCCGGACACAATCTCATCCTTTTAAGTCACCCCGATCTAACGTGTGCATTCCGTCGTCTCATTTCATTAAGTGTGTGGGTAATCAAATACATCATATAGTGTCACTTTCCTTTTGGATGAGTGCCCAAGTTCCTGCAGCAGGCTTCAGTTTTATTTGCCTAACTCATGTTGAACTTGACCTTTTGCAAATATGATAGTATTCTGATAACTCCATCAATACTGCGATATATTCACTCAACTGACACGATTAAACAATGCTGTTTTCCTAATAGAAGATCGTTCTCTCTCGGGCTCTGCTTGGTATGTGGCCTTAATAGTGCATGGAAAGGATGAGTGGCCAAATGCCTGCAGCAGGCTTCAGTTTTATTTGCGTACTTCATGTGGAACTTGACCTTTCGTAAGTATGATAGTATTCTGATAACTGCATCATCACTGGGATATATTCACTCAACCGACACATGATTAAACAATGCAGTTTTTTAATCGGAAACTAGTCTTCTTTCTAGGCAGCCTGGTGGTTGACTGTTTAGTGCGTCGGCCTCTCAGTGCAGAGGTGCTGGATTCGATTCTGGCTGCGACCTCCCTGTGTGCAGTTTGGATGTTCTCCCCGTGCCTGCGTGAGTTTTGTCTAGGTACTCACATGTCCTCCCACATTCCAAAAACACGTGTGGCAGTTTAATGGAACACTCTAAATTGTCTCTAGGTGTGAGTGTGAGTGTGGATGTTTGTTCATCTTTGTGTGCCCTGCGATTGGCTGGCAACCAGTTCAGGGTGTCCCCCGCCTACTGCCCGAAGACACCTGGGATAGGCTCCAACACCCCCGCGACCCTTGTTAGGATAAAGCGGACCAGAAAATGGATGGATGGATGTCTGTGTTTGTGCGTGCGTGTGTGATCCTGATAATTGATCCAGAAAGGAACCTGTCATGTTAACTGCGTCGAGGGGTGTTTCGATGAGTTTCATGCTGCCAATTTCAATACAGTTCATCCATGAGATCTGATCACATGGATTTGGTGTAAAATTTTGAAATCGATCTATAACAATGGATTTTTTTTATCCGTGTTGCCAATTCTGCTGGAGAACGAGTATGAGCATGCTATTCATAAATTAATTTTGATTTCATTAACCCTTTTAGGGACCGCGGTTACTGCAGTGAACAGCTTACCATGTTGTCAGGTTTCTGGCACTGCTGATTCCATAATTTTTTTCCCCATAAAGTTTCTAACCCAACATAAATTATAAATATGAACAGTAAAATAGTAGATGAGAGTGCACATTATGCAGATTCAATTGAACAGAAAATCTACTGCTCATCTGGTTGTTTAAGACGTTCCTTCGAGCAGATATTAGCAATGTTCCAATCAGATGTTTTGTTACCCCGATTAAGAGTCACTTGATATTTAAGGGCTCAATATTCGGAGACAGCACAGCTGCACTCAAGCACACAAACTTATTTTCGTGCTGATGCAGCCTCGGTGCACTTGTTTGGGAATGAAGTTCATCGCTCTGTGCCATGTTGGGTGTACCAAGGACATGTTCTTTGACATGCGCCCGGCACACAAATTTGTTGGCTGAAAGGAGATTAACTTTACACCTCCTGGAACCATGTCCAAGGTCTGGCGCAGGTAATTAATGTATTACTATGGGGGTGAATGTCAGGTATCGGCAACTTAAATGATGAAAGGGGGGCACCATTTTTCATCAGCGCTACTGGAGGGCAGCATAGGATTCACCTGCGTTTTTCCATGTTCAGGCCAAACATTTCCTGCACAAAATGTCCCAGTGCCCATTCAGAAATTATTAAATTTATGTTTATATTCAAAAAACTCAATCACAAAATCCAATCTACTTACAGATTAAAAGCTTGAAAGGTAAAATGCTTCTCAAGAAGAAAAGAGAAGTCTTTGTTCCAACAAACTAACAATTAAGCACCAGTCCTGTTGAGAGCCATCACACGTCATTGTGATGGAGCAGCCCGTTAACCGCATCTTTTAGGTTTCTTCTTCTACTACTTCTGCAGTATCTCCATGTAGAGGTAAACGGTCTCATGCCTCATGGTCCCCTACTGGCAGGAAGCAAAATTGCAAATGAGCTACTTGTTTTCAACAGCAACAGCTCATTTGTATTTAATCCATAATATATTCTCCAATGCGGTCTTCACAGGCATTTTGCGGCCCACGATCTGGCAATTGTGACCCAACTTCGAAGCTTTGACCCCATGGTTAAGAATCACTGTTTTTTTAGACAGCCAAACGGGAACAGGCTGACGACCACAAGATTGATGATGCAAAAACAATCATTAAAACGGAAGCTGCATTGTCTTTCAAGTGGTTTCCTCTGATTGTTGAGACATTTCGCCAGACATAATTCAGCAGACCCCTCCTGCCTAAACACACTCATAATTCCTGATTTGTTGTTGTTGGATTTTTTTTTCCATCTGATGACTACGAAGTATTTGTGTGTTACATATTGTTCCATCACTAAAGCCTGAAGTCGTTTCCTAACTCTCATGGTTTCCATTATTTGTCTCTAATCCCCCAAATGACAAAAAATCATTAGGAATGCAGAGCACGGGTACTTCATGAAGTTAAAACCAGCCTACCCACAGTTACTATTTAAACTTTTTTCAGTGACTGGAATCTGGGTTCTCAGAAAAAAAATAATGATAGTTATTACAAAAATAACAAAATAAATACAAAATGGTTTAGCAGTCAGATGTTTGTTAATGTTCCAATCCTGCACTACCTAACAATTTTATCAGCATTCTAATTCATAAATAGCATTTAACATGGCATACTTTATTTTTCACTTGAAGTATCTTATTCTGACATGTTTAACAATAAATTCAGAATGAAAAAATTTAAAATGAGCTCATGATATGAAATATCTTGAATTGGATTGAATGTTCACATAACCGACCATATATAGGTCAGCAATCATGGAGAATTGACCTTTACAATACAAGTAAGTCAGTTCATATGAAACTGGAAGTATTATCTGCTCATTCAGCAAAGCAGCTGTGGGCTGGCACCACAGGTCAAGATGAAAGAAGGTGCTGCAGGCGGATTGGATGACTTCTGGGCGTACACCGTCCAATTGCTCTTTACTGGCACGTTGCACACGATCAAAGACAATTTAGATTAGAGCAGAGATGAGAGCTACCCGTTCATGGACCTGACTGGACGTAGAGGCTACAACGTCATGAAGGCGGTATATTTTCTTTAAACTAAGCTCCACTGTTCTGTGGAAAGAACTAATCCATTCATTCTAGTTTAATTATGGATAAAGCAGGTCTCAGATTTCGACAGTATTTTAAGATCCTGAAAAGGGTCAAAAACAGATTATGTTGTTTTAATATTTCTGATTGGCTCCAATTTGTCCTATGAGATTTTTATCGAAGAAAATAAAGGCTTTGGTTGTTCACTAGTGCGTATTTGGATTCTCATTAAACTTGATCAAAGTGCAAGTTTGGCCAGCTGAGAAAACCAGAGGCAATCATCTTGATTGTGTTGGAGGGTTTTGTTTTTTATTTTGGGTGGTGGTGGTTGATGCAGAGTTGTTGAGTAAAACCGCATCTTGTGTTATTTCCCTCTCGGCTGGACAAGGTCAGGATGTTCAGCAAAGCTGGAAATAGTTAGTACTTGTGAACATGTACAGTTAGTTGTACTTTATTATGCATTTAATACATTATATATTATTCATTTGTCTTTTTTTCACCCATCCATCCATTTCTGTACCACCTTAGCCTCCTCAGGGTCACACTTGAGTGGTCACCAAGCCATCATAGAACACATGTGGAAGCAGACATTCACACTCACATTCACAGGGTCTCTGAGGGGGAACTGAATCCACATTACCTGAACATTCATTTGAGTAAAGCACTAACCCACCAGTGACTTGTTTTATATATCAAACAATGTGTAACAATGTAAAGGCAAACATTTAAGTTCCGCCCCCTAAAAAATATGACCAGGTTGTATCAACAAGCTTTGATACTACTTAAACTGGTATTAAGACATACATTCCTCATGTTCGCTATTTCTTAACCCGAAGCATGTATTGTCATGAATTGACCACTGCTGATGAATTATTCAATGAACTGTAAGAAAGTTAACATGTTCAATGATTCGTATGAAGTCACATTTTCATGGAAAGCATATGTTCACAGCCTCTGCTTCACTGCCTTAATGCTTGTCTCTGATTCCTTCTTGTTGGTCCTCTCCAGGGATCTGAGGAATAATCTGATAAGCACAGTAGAGCCTTGGGCCTTCCGTGGTCTGCTGACTTTGAGGAGATTGTAAGTATTTTGGAGTCTCGTAATAGTCTTCTTTAGGGGACAAGGAGAGAACTCATCTGGCTTTTTGGAGATTACAAGACCATATTATGCTAAGTGCTATGTGAAAATGAACTGAAATATACAGGGTAGTTTCATGCAAGCAAATCGTTTTGGTTGCAGGAAAAATGTGGGTAGCTCTGTGATGTGATGTGGGTAGAGGTCCAGGTTTAAAATCCAGGCTCCGGCCTTCCTTTGTGGAGTTTGCATGCATGTTCTCCCTGTGCTTGTGTGGGTTTTTTCTGGATATGCCGATTTCCTCCTACTTTCCACAAACATGCATGGTTGATTAATTGGGCACTCTAAATCTGATGTGTGAGTGTGAATGTTCATTTGCCTATGTGTACTCTGTGATTGGCTGGCAACCAGTTCAGGGTGTACCCGACCTGCTGCCTGAAGACACGCGGAACAGGCTCCAACATGCCTGCGGGGATAAGTGGTTCGCATAATTGATGGTTGGCTGAAAATTGTGTCGGCAAAAGTGTTGGTGCGAAAATGAAGCTTCAACTTGTTTCATGAACCAGCTGTTGTGTTTACAGAGCCCTCTAGCTGGCACTCACTGTTCAATATAGGGCTGAAATCACACTGACTTGCCATTTCTTAAACCCTTTTCTTTAAACCAACAGTGCCATTTAGAGGAGTAAAAAAACAAACTACAGGACTGCCTCATAAAGCAAATATGAAGCTTCATATTGCCATTACTAGTGACAAGCTGTTAACCTTTAAGTATGACCAACGGGCTTTGAATAGCCTGCACGCTGCATGCGTCCAATGCACATTGTTTGGAGTCTCACTAAGTCTTAATGGAGTCAATATGTAACATCAAATTGGCTCTGCCCATGCTGCCCAAAGGAGGAATGGCAGGGATGTTACTCTTGGTGCATGTGTGCATGTATTAATCACACCATTACTTTCTAAAATTATTAATTAATTATGGGTCAAATAATGGATTTTTTTTTTCTTTTCAGAAAACACGAAAAACTGAACTGAACTGAAGAGCTGACTATTCTTATTACTAATCATTTCATTTCAAGGGTAGAATTGAATTATCTGGTTTAACTTTGGGTATATTTGATTTTAGCAGAATATCCTGAGGAGACGTTTAAGGAAGAAAAAAAAGGAAACAATTTGTCAAAATATCACGTAGGCCATTATTTTAGGAGTCACGCACTCCTGGAAAGAAAAAACACAGACCTTGTATAAAAATGCAGTGGCTTGCCTTAAAATTAATGATGTGTATCTGGCTCATTTGATACACCCATTTGGGTTAAGCAAGGTAACATACTTTACCCAACCCCGTTTGCTTTACTTTTGAATGAATTCAGGTGAGAGATAAAGTCATTTGAATACAGGCATATTTCTTGATGATATTAATGTGGGTACAGGTATGTTATTGTCTGCAGATGATATTACTTTTTTGGCTGAATCTGTGTTTGCCCAATTGAATGCATCGTGCCATAAATGGAAACATACCGCAAGATAAGACAAATACTGTAGTAGATTTTGGGAAAACACGGGGGAATTAGAGGGAAAATTTATTTTGGTTTAGTTTTTAGAATGTTGATATATGTGAATATAAAGCCTTTTTTGGACAAATTCATATGAGTTTTGACATTGAAACAGGGCCATCAATAATGACCGAACTCAAAATTTGTAACAACCCTTACACACACACGCGCACATATTTAAGGTATTATAAACAGTTAGTCTGTGGCACAGTAGACACTGTAAGAGAAATTAAACACACGATGACAAGTTAAAAAGAGTTTAAAAGAGTTGACGGTGGTGAGTGTGTGCACTTTTTCAAACGTTAGATGAAGTTTAAACGATTACTTTGCATCGCCATCAGATGCTTGTTACTTCAACAGAATGTGATGTGACCATATACAAATGAGCAACATTGTTTTTCTTATTTTTATTTGGTTTTAAATGCTTATCTCACCATTACCAAATTAAATAGATGTACACGTTGATTGAACAAAATTTGACACAATAAGGCTACACTACAATAGGCAGATGCAGAGGTGTACCTTATTACTCTTATTCCTTGAACCTCTTCATTCACTTCGTAACCTTGTTTAACCTTTTCTACATTACATAACCATTCCCCATTTTCACTTAAAAGTCACTTAAAAGGCTAAATGTAGAGCAATGGGAAACAGAAATACCTGAACAGATAAAATCAATCAGAAAGGTTCGGCCACAGCTCTATTATTTTTTGCACGTGTGTTTGTGTATGTATGTATGTATGTGTGAGTGCATGCGTGCATGCTTACATTTTTTGACAATGGAATTTTTGGGTGAAATAGATCGATTAGTGTCGTAGTTGTTGACGGAAAACAGGGGTACACAAAACCCACACAAGAAGGCCGGAGCTAGAATTGAACCCGGTACCCTTGAACGGTGAAGTTGACGTGCGAACCACTCGCCTACCGGGCCGCCATAAATACATTGCTTCTCAAGTAAAGTGAAAAAAAATCCCCCAAACCGCTGCTTGTCACTCCAATGACACACCATTTACAAATGCCAATGGTTGCGTGGTAGCAAAGGTGAGCAATCTAGCCAGCCCCTTAATGTGAAAAAGAAGGACAAACGTTTTCAGGAGAGGTGAAGTTGGCCAGGGTCGCTGAGGGACGATGTTCCAAAACGCAAAAATATCGCAGACCACGTGTACGTGTGTTTTCTACCTGGTCAAATTATATTGTATGTGTTGTCTTCACACATTTTCCCCATATTAACTCAGCCCACAGTAATCCCACAATGCACTTTGACATCTTTGTGGTCATTGTATGACGTACTGCAGTTGTACGTAATGCAGTCATCGTGACTTGATGTCAACAATATATATTCTATACACAGTATTATACAATAAAATTGCTTGTGGAAAATAGAAAGGTTTAACATACACTACCTAATTTAATATATGTATCTATGGACATTATATTGTATTATCACAAAGTATGTGTGTAATCATCCAAACATAAATTTAATAAATGTAAATCGTTCACCGAAGGCCGCGGTCCTCAAACTTTTTACAGCAAGCTCCACCTAAAAAAGAAAAATGCACCACTCTACTGACCATTATCAAATTAGTCACATAGTGGGCCTAAGCTTTCACTAAAATAAATAAATACATAAAAAGCTGATGTTTTATTCCTGAAATATACCTTGTGGCATCACACAGGGACATGTAGTGGAAGGAAGAGGGGGAAGTCGCTCTATGCCCGGACTTACCGTCCCCGTTGCCAGCGATGGTGCAGGTGGGTCGTCAAACAAACAACAGAGTGACAGGGGTAGCACTGCGCAGATGTCTATATTTATGTCACTCATTCAGGGGACTCATAACAATCAACTCTAGATTTCTTATTTCGCTCTACTTTATACTCTATACTGTCTGTATTCTCTCCTACACAGCTTCCACTTTTCTCTCTCCCTCACGCGTGCTCACTCCTATCGCAAATGGCTGATGAATATTCAGTATGAGGACGTACTCAGTTTCATTGGTCCACTGTGACGTGTTCGGTATTTTCATTAGTCAGATGTGACGAGACTATAGGTAATTCTATTGGTTGCGTTAAATTCTGAAATAAACTGCATCACATTGAAAGCCGTAGGGTTCACAAAGTGGGAAAAAAGTAGCAACTTGTAGTCCAAAAAGTCAACGGTACATTTTTTTAAGTAGACTACAGCTACCCGGTACTGTGTGGAGTTTGCATGTTCTCCCTGGGCCTGCGTGGGTTTTCTCTGTGTACTCTTGTTTCCTCCCACATTCCAAAAACATACATGGCAGGCAGACTGGACACTCTAAATAGTCCCTAAGTGTGAGTGTAAGCACGGGTGGTTGTTCGTCTCTCTGTGCCCTGCGATTGGCTGGCAACCAGTTCAGGGTTTCCCTCGCCTACTGCCCAAAGACAGCTGGGATAGGCTCTGAAAATGGATGGATGGATATACACCTACTTAAAAAATGGATGCCCGATCTAAATGATCATACAGTCGCAGTAAAGCGACTGTGTTATGTTGCAATGTAAAATACTATACTAGGTAAATTAATCTCTCTGCACCAGAGATGTCTTCCTCGAGCCGGTCCTTGGCCTCGAGGACAGGCTCGAGGACCGGCTCGAGGACCGAGGGGCGGTCCATGGTCCTTGGCCTTGGAGTCAAGTCTTTGGTCCTTGGGAGTTAAGTACTTGGCCTTGGCCTCGGATTGCCGGTCCTCGGACACAATGAGGGATTAGAGCCTCGAATCCCTTTGCATAAGGACCGCAAAAATCACAAAGGAATCAAATAAATTCCATCGAAGGAAACCCATATTGCAGGATTAACTCTATCGCTTTAAGAAGTGCGGGTCTGCCACTGACAGGTAACAGTTAGTGCTACGTGTAAAGAGCGGCATCATAGTTTCAATCGCGGTTTGTTGCGTTTGCGATCGGCAGTTTAAATAGCGTGTAAAGCCTTTCTGTAACAATGGTGTCTTTTATTTAGTTATTTTTGCACAGTCGTCATGTTTGTGCGGTCGCACTAGAATGTTTGTTTGAACCAAGTAATTTGCGTTACATCTGGAGTCAATAATGTCGGCACTTCACTTCCGGGTTTGGCCGTTGAGATTTGGAGTCCTTTTGCTCGATTCCAGTTATGTTTGCTGAATGCTTTCTCATGTTTGGAATAATTGATAATGTATAGTTTAAAAATCATGGTAGATTTAATTATTTATTATTATTATTGTGAAGTTGAAGGTATTAATTAATGTAGTATTAGTGGTAGTGGTAATAATAGTAGTACTCAGAGAATGGTTAGAGATTCAGCCATCTCGTTACCTCTGCGTCCCGCGTCCTAGACGCATAATTTAACCACGGCACGCACAGTTGCGTTTTTGGAATGCAAGGAAATATCTCAGGCAAAACAAACAAACAAACAAAAAAACTACGGCAAGCCTGAGGATTTCGCAGTAACAATCGTTACCGGTAGCGTGTCGTTTCCGTGGCATCACCTTCACGGTACCGAAAAATAGTTTAATTATAAAAGTCACTGCACTTGAATTGACTGTGTGATCCACGCGATTTCACTGCGCCTGTATGTGTGTTTGTGATGTGATGTGGTGTGTGAGTATGTTTCTTCTAATTTACTTTTGTTTTGTTTTGTTTTCGGGTTGTTATTTTAGTCCGCAAACTGGGGAATCGCGCGGATGAAAGTTTGAGGTGGCGGCGAAAAAAACTCACCAAGGTCTACTAATTATGATATTTAAGAAATTGGAATGCTTGTCTGATTTTTCATATGAATCGTCCAAAGGGCGTATCACTAAACTCACCTGTGACGTATGCACAGAACGCGAGAGCGAAATATGATGTGAGGCACGATTACGAGGCAAATTGGTCATTTGTAGGCTAATCGCTGTGAAAAATATTATGAAACATTATTGGTTATTCTATAATTTCGTGGTTGTAGCATGGTAACTTTATGAATAAAACATTTGTCACAAGGTGTAGTAATGCCAATGTTAACTGTTGGTAGAACTCATTATGACGTGTGTTAAATTCTTTCGTCAAATTGATCATAGATTACATATGCATCGTCTTGGGAAGAGGATGTCAAGCCACATCAATACTTACCTCTATTAATGATTCCCGGGGACTCGCTGCCGGTAAACTGTAAAATTATCACTGAGAGATGACTGCTTTTTCTGCAGTCAGTGATTGACTTCTATGCAGTCATTTCTCAACTTGTGTTCCGTGCCACGTCTTGCCTGTTGAGTGTTGATTTACTTCATATTAAGAAACTACTGCACTAAAACAGTAATTCATAAATGTATACCATGTGATTTTATTTTTTTTTCTCAGCATAAATAACACGTAACCTGACTGTTCTACTCTTTGAATAAAAACACTACATTCAAGCGTTAGGGAGTGCAAAGTGTTATGATGGAGGGGTGTTGCAAATCATGAAGACTTGCCAAGTGGTATGATAGCATTGTTTTATACATGTTGTCGGCTAGGCCTCAGTTTCTAAATCAGTCCTTGGTCCTAGGCCTTGGCCTCGGAGTCAAGTCCTTGGCCTTGGCCTTAGCCTCGCGTTGCCGGTCCTTGGACACACCACTGCTCTGCACACAACAATATTTTGCCAATGTGTTTTACGATGGCCTATTTTTTTTGTCATTACAGGGACCTGTCAAGCAACAGAATAGGTTGCCTCTACTCTGAAATGTTTCTGGATCTGGGCAATCTTTTAAAATTGTAAGTTGCATTTCTATTGATGAAATGACATTGAAGGTATCCTCAGTATTTTTAATAGACTTTACGCAGGTTTTTGGAGTCAATTGGCAATCAGCAATCAGTGAGTTTGAACAAGAAAAAAAAAAAAGATACTCGATGAGCGACCACTTGTGTATTTACTCTACAGTCGACCGAAATGCATCGGGAAAAGAAAACATCATTTAATCCCTCCAAAATAAATAAAATAAATAAATAAACAAACAAACAAAAAACACAAATACACATTAAATATAACAGTATTGACAAAAATGCATGAACATGATTGCCAGTCATTCAGCTGGATGGAGCTTTTGTCCAAACTTTTGCGATTTTGGTTCTACAGCTGTAAAACTTACCAGCTAATGAGTTGATCACTTCACATTGTGTTCCTGCTGAAGGCCCGGATGGTGCCCACAGACCGCAATCATTATTTTGTCAATTTGTTGACTCATACTTGACATGTATGCTGTAAAGATTAGGCCCTATCTACACAAACTGTGTTGATGTGATATGTAATCGCATCGGGAGAATAGCTCAAGACACGTTAAGTATGACCGCAGTATATCTCATATTCCGGGATCTGAATGCCACTGTTTTGTTCAGGCCGCATCATAACAGAGAAGAGGAGGGGCTCATGCTTGTCTTCTGACAGGAAATAAAAATGGATGAACATCACAAGTCAGTCAGGTGTTGTGCTAAAACTCTGGCTAATGAAAAATACTATTCACAGTTCAACAGCTGTAAACAAGTAAACATATTTACAGTATCGGAACGCATAACTTCCCCACTCCTTGTTCACCAATCCTGCGTCTTTTTTGCTCGAACTGGAATCTGACTGTATTGTGCAGCTACTGGTGCCCACGGATTACATTCATTCATTCATTCATTCATCTTCCGTACCGCTTGATCCTCACTAGGGTCGCGGGGGGTGCTGGAGCCCATCCCAGCCGTCTCCGGGCAGTAGGCGGGGGACACCCTGAATCGGTTGCCAGCCAATCGCAGGGCACACATAGACGAACAACCATCCACGCTCACACTCACACCTAGGGACAATTTAGAGAGTTCAATCAGCCTGCCACGCATATTTTTTTGATTACAATGATTTTTTTTTTGTCCGACATTATTTCTCCATGCTACCTGCACAGGACACCATTTGTATGTGCCAAGTGTGTTACCTAGTAACTTCTCGAAACTATGTGTCTTTCAGTTCAAATTTACCAACTTGAGCAAATGTGCTTGCCCTCATTCGCAGCCCCTCACACACATCAATCAATTAACACTACATTGACTTAATGTGTATTGTGTCGAATAACTCAGTCGCGGCATTCGAGAGTGAGAAGTCCTCCGGGCAGTAAGCCAGATGAGGTGACTTGGGCGTCTGGTTCAAATGCCTCCTGGACCCCTTCTTGGTAAGGTATCGTGGGAATGTCCCAACAGGAGAAGAGCTTGGAGAAGAATCGGGAAAGACGATGATCTCTGTCAGTTGAGTAACCCATCAGGCCCCAGTCCATGTGGCTGAGGTGTGTACTGAGGAGGGAAGTCTTCTCTGCTGATGCTTCTGGCCTCGCAGTCTGTCCCTGGATAGTTAAAAGATGGATATATGGATGGACATTGCAACTTGTATCCCTCTTACCTTGTCTTTTTCTGCTTGCAGGAATTTATCTGGGAATATCTTCTCCACTTTGACAGTGGGACTCTTCACACACCTTGTGGCTCTCAGAGTACTGTAAGAAAAGCACATCATATTTGCATTTGCATTTGGTGATAAGAATTTCAGGAAGAATCTGGAATATTGACGCAAAAACAAACATTCACATCGTTCTATTCAGGATGCATGCAGTCATGGATTAATCATTCAATTGATCGTGCAAAATTTATTGTTGTCATTTGCTGAAGCGAATGAGACAAAATAGTATGCACTGCTTGGCTGCAACCATTGCTGATTCTATCTCATCTCATTTAGTATGCAGTGTAAGTACCAACGTGACACAACTCCTCTGGGCAGCATTTTTCTGCTCATTACAAACACATGAGTCCAGCATATTTCAAGAGAAATACTACCAGTCTGGATTCCTGAATATATATCTATATTTATGTATTTTTCACAATATTTCATATAGCATAAAATACGACCTGCAAAACACTGGTTTCCACAATCAATTACAATATGTAAACTATTCTTTGAAATAAACATAGAGCTTTTTCTGGGTGGTTATTTAAAGTCAAACTTAGCCATTGACAAACGGCCGATATGCTATTTTGATGCTGTTTAAGAATCTGTAAGAATCCTGAGCACAAATATAACAAGAAATAGTCGAAATAAAGCCATTCTAAAAAAATGGAACATATTGCCCCAGGAAAAAATATATACAGTATCTATTTTGGACAAATCTTAGACAAAAAAGCTTGTGACTTCATCTTTCCTTTTCTCATCAGACACTTCAATACAGATACTTTATTCTGTGACTGCCAGCTGAAATGGCTTCTCTTCTGGGCTCGAAGCAAGTCAGTGAGGATTAGCAATGACACGGTATGCGTGTTTCCAACCCACCTCCATGGCCTGGAATTTCGCAATCTTCGAGGACAGCAGCTCACATGTGGTAAGCACCTAACCGTGTATTCTAATTGTAAAGTCCACAGCTGAATAGATGTACAGGATTTCTGCAAACTCTGTGGAAACGAGGAAGCTGGTCGAACACGAACCTGTTCGGATGTCTAACTGTTTTTCCATCAGGAAATAATGGAATTTGACATGAGGGTTTCCAGAGTCAAATTGTCGCTATCATGAAACCTTCATTATCTGTACAGACAGTGCTTGTATTAATAATAATAATAATAATAATAATAATAAGGGTCATTTGTGTAAAAATAATTTAACTTGCATAATTAAATTGCGTCACAATAATGAAAGTTGACTTTTATATAATTGTGAATTAATGTAAAAAAATAAAAGAAGCCAGCCACCATGAATTGCAACATTAAGATAATTTGACACTGTACTTTTGACAACAATTATGAACGCATAAGGAACTGACCATTTGGTTACCTTACCATTCGACCCCGCTACATGGCCTTCACCGCCTCTCTTCAGCCTGACAATCTTCACCCGCTGGTCCTTCTGTCCTGCCATCTGCTTGCTTGACTCCTGGCTTAATGTCACATCATCGCTGACTTGCATGGCTGGACACTACATTGTGACAGTCGGGTTAGCTACAGCACTGAATGTGGGTCACTCTACAGTATCTTCCTGTTTTCTCAGTTCATGGTATTGGTGCAGCAGTCACTCCCTTTTGAAAAAGTCAACTAAGCAGTCAAATGCCAGCAAAAAAAAAAGCATTTTAAGATAATTGTGGGTTGCTTGTTAAACTGACTTTTTGTGCGGTCCTGCAAGATTTTCTGAAGACTTGCTTCCTATTGCAAATATTGTGTGATGTCATACATGTTGTTTAAGCTGCATTAGCATACACACAATGGTGCATTTTGATGGTGCCACACTTTTTAATCAACACTTGGAAGATTTCACCGCAAATCCAGCATTCTGAGAATGCACACTCAAACATCCTGAAATTGTACACTAAGAAAGGAAGGACGTTGGCTGAGAACTCAGAAACATGAGAACCATGATCTCGGGAACAGCAAAGATCTTGGGATGTTTAAGGTGGATGGCTTCCAACGAGAAACTCCTGAATAAAAATTTCCCAGGCAACAGAAACCTCTTGACCAGGAGAATAGCCATTGTGGAGTGACATACCCAAGCATGGCATCTACCGTCAATGGTATTAAGTAGCTAATACTGAGAAACCTTACCAGTGGCTGGTATAAAAGACTGCACAGAGGTATTCTTTGTAACAGCACATGAACAGATTCTAAGCACAAGATCGATAGAGGTCATGGTCTAACACACTGGGGAGGATTTCAGATGCGTTCCGTGATGAGACTATCAATCCTAGTGAGTAGGTGCAGCAGATTTGAGGACGAATTTTGGGGAATTTTCAGGCTTTGATGCCTCTAATAGAGGAAATGAGATGGAAGGAGGAAACGTGAACACACCCTCCCCCCACATACTACATTAATTTTATCAAGATAAACAGACACACAGTAGGCCCCTTTTTTTGGGCGGGGGGGGGGGTCTAATTTAACTAAGGTCATATTTTCACGTGTGAGAGCAACGAGCACACTCTTAAGTTCCTTCAGTTCATTTTGATATTAGCTTTCCCTTTTCATTGTTATCTCTCCACCTGCTGTGAACTGTTTAACAAAGGCGATGATATAGTGCCCCTCCGTGAGCCGTCACCTTACCGTGGTGGAGGGGTTTGTGTGTCCCAATGATCCTAGGAGCTAAGTTGTCTGGGGCTTTATGCCCCTGGCAGGGTCACCCATGCCAAACAGGTTCTAGGTGAGGGACCAGACGAAGCACGGCTCAAAGGCACCTTATGACGAGTAAAATTAATGGATCTAGATTTCCCTTGCCCGGACGCGGGTCACCGGTGCCCCCCTCTGGAGCCAGGCCTGGAGGTGGGGCTCGTTGGCAAGCGCATGGTGGCCGGGCCTACACCCATGGGGCCCGGCCGGGCACAGCCCGAAGAGGCAACATGGGTCCCCCTTCTCAAACTCACTTGTATTCTTTGGCGTTTGACTCAGCATGACTTAGATTTGCTATTGGTTTTACTGCTTGGTGCTTTCTACCGCCTTATTACTTATTACTTATTACTGATTCGTCTTACTGTTTATTGTATATGTTAAATCGCTCCATGTACAGCACTTTGTATGCAGCGATGGCTGTTTGAAAGTGCTCTATAAATACTGTTGACTTGACTTGACTTCTCATGGGCTCACCACCCATGGGAGGGGCCAAAGGGGTCGGGTGCAATGTGAGCTGAGCAGCAGCCAAAGGCGGGGACCCTTTCGGTCTGATCCTCGGCTGCAGAAGCTAGCTCTAGGGACGTGGAATGTCATCTCGCTGGCAGGGAAGGAGCCTGAGCTGGTGTGTGAGGTAGAGAAGCTACGCCTGGATATAGTCGGACTTGCCTCCACACATAGCCTGGGTTCTGGCACCAGTTCTCTCGAGAGGGGTTGGACTCTCTTTCACTCTGGAGTTGCTCACGGTGAGAGGCGCAGAGCAGGTGTGGGCATACTCATTGCCCCCCGGCTCAGTGCCTGTACATTGGGGTTCACATCGGTAGACGAGAGGGTTGCCTCCCTCTGCCTTCGGGTGGGGGGACGGGTCCTGACCGTTGTTTTTTGGAATGTGGGAGGAAACCGGAGTACCCGCAGAAAACCCACACAGGCCCGGGGATAACATGCAAACTCGACACAAGGAGGCCGGAGCCAGCGCTAACCACTGGACCACCGGGCCGCCGTGTTTAGACTAGTAAGGCTTATTATTGTAAAGAAAAGTTTGCGATTGATTTTCCCTTTAATATGTCACGTTTAAATGCCTGTTAAAAGGTTCAAATGACTTCCAGTTTTATGTGGTTATAAAAGGCAGGTTTATGGTTTATTTTGAGTCAATATTTTGTCATTATTTTACAGATTTATTATTCATTTGATATGTTTAATTTGATTTTAAAAAACATTGCCTAATCATTAAATGTTAAAATTAAGGAGGCAAAATGATTTAATGAATATTCAGTTGTGTACTCCGTTCTACAAATATACGTTAGGAGACAGGGATGCATGATTTGATGCACATGAAAAAAGGTTAGGCGGGACACAAGTCTTAACATTTTGGGAAACACTGTTTTAACTAATGTTGTGATCATAACCACAAACTGCTTCCAACTTGGAATTTTGAAGATAAACATTGTTTTACTATGAAGTCATTAAGCATCCACACTTTCAACAACAACAATTAAAATGTAAGTTCCCCATTGCGGGACAAATAAAGGGATATCTTATCTTATCTCTTATCTCATCGCTGACTACCAGTAAAATAAAATATTGCAGTTCTTTTAACCTGTTTGTGTTGTTGTTGTTGTTGTATTTTTTAACACAAATTCATTGCTTCATGCTGCAGTCCACAAGGAAATTGTGTTTTATATGATAGATTTATCCTTCTCTTGTCCCTACGTCTGTTTCCTGCCGGGGGATATTGCTCTGGAATGAGAAAATCATTGGTTATATGCTGGCTATGGTTCCATGTTTTTTGTATGTGTGTGCTTGATGAAAGAAGGCATTACATGCATTCCTGATGTAATACACTTTCCTGAAAAGTTGAAGGGTATATCTCTCGCAATGCATTGACAGGTGCATTGTTCTTAGATTGATGCACCACAAAATGTCACGCTGTTAAATTATGTACAGTAATCATAAATGTGTGCATTTTGAAAAGGCGCTGCCAATGCAAACCCCTTTCGTTGATATGAACATTTTGGCCCTATCACACATCCCTAATTCGTATAGAAATGTGAACATCATTCAATACGGGTGCAATGTCATCAAAATAGCTTTCAGATAATAGAAAACTTTACCTAATGCATGCTAATGTCAGTACTATACCCTGTCTTGTCCGCTCTGATCACAAGCTTGTTTGTCTGAAACCAATGTACACTCCCAAACCTGACAAGAGAAACAGAAAGACACAGAAGAAGATCATGAATCTCTGAACGGAGGTGGCATGTGAGCAGCCAGGAGACTGTTTCAACACCACAGACTGGGACCTACTGTGCAGCTCTCATGGGCAGGAAATTAACAGGCTCACCAAACTTTATCACATACTATTTTCTGTTTGGGAAAACCCTGTGCCATCCAGAGCACAAAAATGTTTTTTCTAACAACAAAGCATGGGTGACCCCTGAACTGAAGACTCTACACAATGAGAAGATACCCTTCATCTCAGTGAATAAAAAGGAGCAGTACAACGGATACTTAAGTAGAGCATCAGGAATTGAAATCAGGACCGCAATCATCTATTGGAGAAATGCCCTGAGCAGAACAATGCCACAGAGGTGTGAAGAGGTCTTAAAAGTATCTCAGAACATAACAATCGCAAGGATGGCCAAGACACCATTGGAGAATAGGTTTGTAAAAAAATAGTTAAACTGTTTTTTTCATAGTTTTGACCCTACGTTTGACCCTTCACCTCCAATCTCTTCTTAGCTTAGCCCCACGACTTGACACCTCACGAATCTGTTTGTTTCTCTCCGGCTGCAACTCTTGTCACCTTAGCTTCCCATGAACAACTCTACGAAAATCTCTGAAAGACCTGCCACTCAGGAACAGGTTGTCAAGTGGACATCGAGAAGGTGGCGGACAGAAGAATGCTGACCAAGCTGAGATCCACGATGGACAGCATTCCCCACCCTCTGTTTTACACTGTGGAATCTCTGAGCACCTCCTTAAGTTCCAGACATGTATCCCCCTAGGTATAGGGCCTTTTTCTTCTTCAGTGACAAACACATGCGGGCGAACATATGTCATTGAATAAGGAAAATGATTACATTCAGTTGAGTAATAATATGGTTATATGCATTTATTACAGTAAAACAGAGTGATAATGGAAATGGGCCACTGAAATTTTCAATGCAGACCGGTACAGACACAAAGACCAACTGTTTAATTAAATCAAGTCAGGATCATTGTTCTGTGCCAGTGGCAGACATGCATGAAATGTGGACTGATGATTGCATTGAAGACCTCTTTTTGTGCCTTATAATGTATCAACCTTTCCCTGCTCGATTTAGTCTGTGGAAAGTTATCTTAATCTGTCATATGTGTGGCAGATAGCAGCTTTAACCTCCTAGATTCTATTCTCAGAGTTTTGAAATGGCAATGCATGAATATAGAAAAAATTAACATGACTTGATTTGACTCAGGGCGTCAACGGTGGGCGACTGTTTAGCCTGTTGGCCTCGCAGCGCAAAGGTGCAGGGTTGGATTCTGTCTCCGGCCTTCCTGTGTGGGGTTTGCATGTTCTTTCTTTACCTTTTCTCCGGGTACTCCGGTTTCGTCCCACATTCCAATAAACATGCACTGTACGTTAATTGGACACTCTATATTGTCCCAAGTTGTGACTGCGAGAGCGAATTGTTGTTCGTTTATGTGTGCCCTGCGATTGGCTGACAACGAGTTCAAGATGTCCCCCGCCTACTTCCCGAAGTTCACTGGGATAGGCTCCAGCATGTCTGCGACCCTTGTGATGATAAGCGGATTAGAAAACGCAAAAGCAGTTCATGTCTAGAAAGATGACTACTCACATGGCACAATAGTACTTGTCTTGTCCTATAGTCTTGTTGTTTTGAAGAAACAGTGCTTGTGGCCTCCTGCAAGAGAATCAGATGCTTTTTGTGTCGAGGTCCATACAGGCTCTCCATTCCACTTGACTAATATTCCCCAACTTGTTCTCATTTCTTCCCATCAGATATCTGAAATTACTTTTCTTTTAACCAGCCCGCTCCTACCTTGCGCACTCCAACCATAGTACGTCACGCACAGAAGCTCTCAATCACCCACATACTAATCGAGACTCCTATGTTCAGGGCTCTTCCACCAAGTCGCCACCTTTGTTCACGTTTAGCTTCCTCAAAAGTGGTTCTTAAGATGTAGGATGATGGAGTTTTATAAAAGTATTGATTTATTGCTCCAAAGGCCATTTTAACTTTGAGGCACTATATGTGCGGCGCATTAGTGTGGTTCAGTGTTTACGAGAATCGGCTTCTGCTCTTAGACTTAACACATGAATGTTCCCGTTTTCCAATTTTACCCCTTTTTTGGACAACTCACTCCAAAGAGTTTTTTTTAACCTTTGAATATAATATATACATTAGTGGAAAACATTTATTATGTGTGAAAACGCATGACAGAGTTAAGTGCATGGATGAAAGAGTTACTACAGTGTGATGTTGTGGAAGCACTCTGCGGACCATCGTGTTTGCTGTGATTACAAAACTCACATGAAAAGCCTAATGGAACAGATGAAAATTATTAGGTCTTAATCAGTGGTTCTATAAGTGACGGCAAGTATTTGCTGACTTCCATTTAAGATTGAATGTGATGAGTTACTCCCTGAGACAGCCACTACCAATATTTAACTGCAATATCTGTCTTGTTTATTTTTACTTCTTCTCCATTACAATATTTCATTGTTTTCACTTGTGTATAGGTTTAGGTCACATTAATGGTGGTCGACTTTTTGTCTACTGTTTGATTCATGCATTTATGGTCGTTAGTTGGTCTAAGTGTTCAAAAGATGGATTTATGAGAATAAAGCACATTACAAACATATATTCCAGATACATTATTGTGGTATCATAATATAAGTCAATGTACAGTATAGAAGTAAAATTGGTGAAAGATGATTAATTCAAGTTGCCATTTCACACCGTCGCGTCACATACAAGGCTGGCAGCCGAGCAATTCATGGTAATATTCTCGTATCTACCCCACAGGTCCCATGTGTTACGTGCAAAGTCTCGCTCTGTGGAAGTGTGGCCTTATGGGATAAATTGTCCTTTTTTATCAGTGGATTGTGAGTGCTGGGGAAATTGTGTGTTACCAACCACCTCCAATGTGAATAGAAATTGAAGGGCGCTTAAATAAAGAGATACATGCACACAAAACACAAAATAAACCTGCAGCCCAGCTACTGCATGCATCTAAGTCCAGATAATCATCATCGTCTTCTCAACTGATATTTGACTTCAGCTATTCTGACCAGTTTGTTTTTACGTATTTATTTTATCCTGCGCAGTTCATGGAAAGAAAAGGAAAACTAAAATAAGTTCAGAAGTGACGACAGAATACAGTTGTTCAAGCATTACTATTTAGAGCACCAAAGAGCTTAAACAATAACATAACTTCTTCTATTTTTGCAGCAGTAAATCTCTTTTTTTTTTTTTACTAGTAATTGGTGTTGTATTTTTAAAGGCTCTTCCCCTCTACGAATGATGTTCACAATACAGTAGAAACTCAAATGTTGAAAGCCCCTGAGGTATTAAGTTGGAATCAGTCAGGTCAAAATTGCCATCGTGAAGAATATTACTGTAGCTTTTGGCCCAGAGTTTAGTACATCCACTTAGCTGCTCTGACGTTTGTGGTTGTAATCTCAATTTCAGGCTTTCTGTGCGTAGTTTACATGTTCTCCCCATATGTGCATGGATTCTACCTTGGTACTCCAGCATTCCCTCACATTCCATACGGATGTGCAGGACAGCTACAGATACCTGGGAATTCCACAGGCTTCGCATATCTATTTCCCAGACCTCTGGTAGAGGACCCCAAGCTTGAAGGAGATATATCATGTACTGTATAATGCGCTTCAGCTCACGAGCCACCCCAAAGAAGATAAGTAGATATGAGATATGGCTGGATATATCATCTATAGATCTAAACATGATTTTAAAATCTTTTCAGCATGTAAAGCACACACAATCCACATTTCGCTGTGTGGTAAAAGAGTAAACATGTTTCATCATTAATGTATTTTCCGCACTAAAAGGTGTACCTAAACGTCTTCAATTTACTTAAAAGCTCACAACGTGCCTTAAAATCCAGTGTGACTTGTGTATGGTCATTTCGGTAATTTGTCGATCTCAAATTGGCTCCTTGCTGGAGACATGCAATAGAACACGGAAATCGAATCGCGGCAAGAGAGTTCAACCTTCCTGTAGGTACAGTGAACTGTGTCGCTGCTTTATGAAATAAGTTTTTGTTGCAGCTCCGAAAAAAGGAGAGCTGTGGTGTTGGTTTTTTAAATGCACATTTTATTAATGGTTTTCACAGTCTCAACAAATACAGGTATGTCGTTCATGACCGCCTCCGAAAAACATAAATTAACGATTACTTCAATGAAACTACGAAAATGGAAAATAATGCATCAAAACATAAAATCAAGCGAGGAAATCACAAAATAAATTCTATAGCCCCCTCTACAGAATTTATTTTGCGATTTCCTTGTTTGTGAATACACAACAAAGGAATAAATTACAAAGACTTCTGAGACAGTCCGGTCTCCTACATTTTACTGACGTCTGATCCTTCTGTTTGCATTTTTTTTTTCAGTGCAGCTTTATCTTGTGGATGCATTGCAGATTGCGTTTTATAAACCGGTGCATCCAATATATGAAAGAAAAATTACAAGATCGGCCATTCATTGAAGGTGCGCCTCATAATCCAGTGCGCCTTTTAGTGTGGAAAATATGGTACAGCAGACTTTTAAAATTCTAAATGTAGGATAAACAATGTAATCAATCATGCTCCGGGGGGGGGGGGGGGGGGGGGCATTTGGCTGTATCATAACAAAGTTCGCTTATCAGAATGAATGATTCTTCCATGGACAAGGGCACACCGATATACTTTTATGCTCCCATACACAGCAATATGTACAATTTGGTCTTTATTTATGCCGTTGTTGTCTCCTTGACACTACCTGACTTGCAACCAAAAATCGTGCTTTGCTCCAACACGCAAATACAAGGCCACATCGTAGCTCAGAGCATTGTTTGCAACAGCATCAACATTTGGCTAATTCAGAAGACAATGCCACCATGCTGTTTATGCAATCTGTCACTTGCATGTTTCTTCAAACTCCAAGCTATGGACAATAAAATATGGCCACGGAGGGAGGTAAAATAATTACAAAGATGGCATCACCAAGGATGAGAGAGAGAGTTCTCAGTGTTCTGATTGATCATTGATTTTCTATATTTCAGAAGATAGGAGTGGCGCACCCCTCCTTCTCATAAATCAAGACTTGACTCCCGAGTTTCGACTGAATTTTCATTTTTTTAATCTTGTTAAAGGATTTTGGACGATTGTATGCCAGCTTTGTGTGAACTTTTTTTTTCGTGATATGACTGATTCAGGGTGTCCCCTGCCTACTGCCCGGAGACAGCTGGGATAGGCTCCAGCACCCCCCGCGACCCTAGTGAGGATCAAGCGGTTCGGAAGAAGAATGAATGAATGACTGTAGTCATGCTTGTATGGATTTGATCCTGAAAAAGTTGATAGCCATAACCTCACAAATGTCTTTCTGGACATACTGTAAATTCCCTCACATTTCTATACACAGAGAATCCATATTCTGTGCTATTATTCTACAGGAGCCAAATAGTTTTGCTAAATACTGCTCTATACGTTCAGGTGCTGATATGAATCCTTCTGTATGTCTATTTCAAGCTTATGCTTTGAGGCATGAAAGGCTTTTATGAAGCGTACATCAAATCGCCTGTTTAATGGCAGCAACAGCCAAATTGATTGCATGCATGTAGAGTCAAAGACTGCGTTAGTCTTTGGAGGATGTCCAAAGAAATGTCCAGCCTTGTATTGAACACCCTCTGAAATAATTCCCAAGGTGGTACGATTTGCTGGCAAGGCATGAGGCTAATCCTGGTCCATGAATAAAAATGGACAGTCAGTGGTCTCGGAACGCAGCTTCTTTTACGGTACGTGAGTTCAATATTATGCATACTATATGTGCTGCGTGTGCAGATTCTGGAGGAGTTTTGTGAAAATCAGATATGCCAGTACACAGTTTGGCTTCTATCGTTATTGTGATCATACTCGCTGACAAAAAAAAAAGAGCATGCTCCCAAGGTACTATAAATAATCCAATAAGTGGTAGAGCAATAGCCTTCCTTTGTGATGTACATGCAAGGAGTCAAGGAGAGTCCAGAAGCGTTCTCGAGGCTGTTCGACTTTACAGCTGCTCTTCTTTTCTCGCAGCAACAGCAACAACATTTGGGACCGACATGGGATGACTATGACCTTGACAAATGCATTTGTGTACAATGCTATTTTGTGGGCCTTGGTTCTATTGGTTTATGGATGTTTTTCAGCAAGAAAAGATTTGAATTATGCTTGTGATGCTGCATTTTTAGATGTTAAATCTGCAGACAAGATAGAGGAACAATTCTCCAGAGCGACTTTTCATTTTGATTTCATCACGAAGATGTAGAACTTATCCCTTGAGCTCCTGCGCTACCTTAATGCGTCAGCAATGAGGGAAGGGATGCTTGATATGCTGACCATGCTGTTTTATTCTCTCTTCATTTCCTAGATGGAGCTCTGGAAATTCCTCTCTTTCATTTGATCCCTTCCCAGAGGCAGCTGGTTTTCCAGGGAGACCGTCTGCCTCTTCAGTGCACTGTCACTTACTTGGACCCTTCAGTTGAGTTGCGATGGCATCACAATGGCTACACCGTGTCAACGCAAGAGGACCGAGGTGTTTATGTGGAGGAAACTTTGCTTCATGACTGTTGTCTGCTTACCAGGTACAAGCAACACAAGAGATGATTTACCCAAAGGAAAAATGATATTGTACACCTGTATTAATGCCAAGCTCTTTCTAAGGAAATATATATATATATATATATATATATATATATATATATATATATATATTTTTTTTTTTTTAAATCCTCGTCTCACCACTTGGGTGGTGTCCGTCCCTCATTCAGCTCGGGTCCTCTACCAGAGGTCAGGAAGCTTGAGGGTTCTGCGCAGTATCCTTGCTGTTCCCAGCACTGCACATTTCTGGACTGAGATGTCCGATGTTGTTCCCGGGATCTGTTGCAACCACTCATCTAGTTTGGGGGTCACTGCCCCGAGTGCTCCGACCACCACAGGCACGACTGTCACCTTTACCTTCCAGGCTCTCTCCAGCTCCTCTCTGAGCCCTTGGTATTTCTCGAGTTTCTTGTGTTCCTTCTTTCTGATGTTTCCATCACTTGGGACCGCTACATCCACTACGACGGCTTTCCTCTGCCCTTTATCTATGATCACGGTATCCGGTTGGTTCGCCATTACTTTCTTGTCAGTACTGTATATCTATGTAGATACAAATATATAGATACAGTATATCCATCCATTTTCTGATCCGCTAACCTCACAATGGTTGCGGGGGGTGCTGGAGCCTATCCCAGCTGTCTTCCGGCAGTAGATGGGGGACACCCTGAACCGGTTGCCAGCCAATCTCAAGGCACACAGAGACGAACAACCATCCACGCTCATACTCACCTCTAGGAACAATTGAAAGTGTTCAATCAGTCTGCCATGCATGTTTTTTGGAATGTGGGAGGAAACGGGAGTACCCAAAGAAAACCCACGCAGTGGAAAGATTTTTTTTAAACATAAGAAATCTATGAATTTGGAGCTATCACGAACCTTTTACATGTACATATGGGGCTCTATTTTCAGAGACAATGCGTCTGTGCCGTGGTGCAAATGCCAACAAATCCTTATTTTTGTATCAGCACGAGGCACGCTGCACATTTGCTAAGTTGTTGGACCAGGGTGTTGAACCAGAAGTTTTATGTATTAAACCTATGTTGTATCCTTTCGTGTAAATGATGGAATATAAAAGATTGAGAAACAGGTGGTGGAATTGGCCAAAATGTTAAGACTATCACATACAACAGTCAACATTTTACGACACACAACAGAGCACCTCTTCGCCAGGGAAGGGGTACTGCTTGCTCGCACACACTGTCTATGCCAGCCGAGCAATCCAGGGACCACTCATCTTGCCAATGTTTTGAAGATGATGTAATACCTCCTGTACTGTATATTATAATTTTTTTTCTTCAATTGTTGTTTTTTTTTTTTTTATGTTGACCATGGTGACCAGCAGCTTTTCTCAACGCTGCCTCTGGTTGCTATCTTACCTATGCTATTTTATTGTATTTAAATATATAAAACATTTTATTGTATTTAAATACATGTAAACAAATTTAAGGGAATGTAAATCGAATGCGTTGGGATGGTGCTCCTGGGTCTCTAGATATATAGGGCGGCCCGGTGATCCACTGGTTAGCGCGTTGACCTCACAATGCAGAGGTACTCGATTCAATTCCAGCTCCGGTCTCCCTGTGTTGAGTTTGCATGTTCTCTCCGGGCCTGCGTGGGTTTTCTCCAACCTTCCAAAAACATGCATGGCAGGCTGATTGAACTGTATATGTGGTGTCCACTGCAATGAACTAATCCAAACAAGTTAACGGCTCTCTATTATAAATGATGTTCATAAACTGTATATTATCGTTTTGGATTGAATCAAGTCGTCACGATGACTTGAGCAACAAATCTCACTTTTGACACCAATTTGAATGAAAAACACATGCTAGTTCACAAAGTTAAACTGATTACACCTTTGCAGCTCACTCACACACACACACACACACACACACACACACACACACACACACACACACACACACACTACCTTCCTTCTATTTCTCTCAATGATCTAAAGTAGCAGGGATTTAACTGTAGTTATTGGTGCCCTTGATAAGGATCTGAAAGGACAGACAATAATTGACTTGGCATTGAGCCAACATCCCTGAGCTATCTGCAACCCTTCTCGAGAGAGGTTTTTCCTGCAGCCCATCCCGCATGTCTTGGTGATCACACCCGAATCATAACAGATGCTGGAACATAATTGTAGCAAGGACATTTTAAGTCCAAACCTTTCATGCCTTTTCCATAGCTCGTCTTGTAACCTCCAACCAATTGTATGCATTTCTCTTCTAAAATAAATATCGATGGGATGCTGACACAAATGTTATTGTGCATTGAATTTACCTTATTGCTTTATGGTTGACAGAAGGGGGAACTCCAAGAGTACTGACACGGTTAACCACTTGGTGGACCGGTGAAATTTACAAACGGAAACACAGTTAAAGTAACATGGCGGGCTGACCAATTGATGATTACAGTTTGGATTATCTTAAAATAATGACAAACTGACAATGACAGGCGGGAGCCCAGGCCGCTAACCAATAATAGACAGGCACGCTCACCTCCATTTGTTTGTTTGGCAACATAAATTGCAGACTGTTTGCCGCTTCGTTTTGAACAGTATTCAATTTCCCTCCCAGAATCAACATCGTACTTTCAGCCGTTGTTTTACACTGCAACAATATCTGTTGTGCTAGGCCAAAATTCACATCTTATTTCATCAGTTCTGTCCTGAGCAATTGGATTACAAAACTTGTGATTGTAAAATATGGTTGTACTAATCAATAGCAGTCAATGTGACAAGTTGTCTCATCTGCGGGAATGTCGATTTAATGAAACATGATGCAGTGTGAAACTTCACAAGTAGATTAAGTCTTTTTGTCACTTATCAAGTCAAGTCAACAACAAGTCAACAGTATTTATAGAGCACTTTCAAACAGCCATCGCTGCATACAAAGTGCTGTACATGGAGCGATTTAACATATACAATAAACAGTAAGACGAATCAGTAATAAGTAATAAGTAATAAGGCGGTAGAAAGCACCAAGCAGTAAAACCAATAGCAAATCTAAGTCATGCTGAGTCAAACGCCAAAGAATACAAGTGAGTTTTGAGGAGGGATTTAAAGATGGGCAGCGAGGAGGCTTGCCGAATGTTCAGTGGGAGGTCATTCCAGAGAGATGGTCCAGCAACAGAAAAGGCTCGATCCCCTCTGAGCCTCAGTTTAGTTCTTGGTACGTCTAGCAAAGACTGGTCCACAGACCTGAGGCGCCGGGCAGGGGTGTAGGGGCGTATGAGCTCAGAGAGGTAAGGTGGCGCGAGATTATTCAGAGATTTGAAAACAAAGAGGAGGATCTTAAAAATAATTCTAAAATGAATGGGGAGCCAGTGAAGGGATGCCAAAGTAGGAGTTATATGCTCCCTCTTACGAGTACCAGTCAAGAGGCGAGCAGCGGCATTCTGTACCAGCTGAAGGCGCTTGATGGAGGACTGGCTGACTCCAAAGTACAGGGCGTTGCAGTAATCGAGCCGGGATGTGACAAAGGCATGAATTACTGTCTCAAAGTGTTCATGTGAGAGGAAAGGTTTTATTTTGGCCAGCTGTCTAAGGTGAAAGAAGCTGGATTTAACAACGGCACCAATTTGCCGATCGAGTTCAATCAAGTACAATGTTATACCTGTTGCGCATTTTCGTTGTATGCTACTTTCTACATTTTCGAACATGCATTCATCATTTCAGTGACGTGTTCGTATTAGTCAATCCATTTTTTTCCATGCAAAGTCCCAAATGTTATCATGTACTCACAAATTGTTGTACTGGCCCAAAGTGTCGGGAAAATGAAGACATCACAAGTTAATCTTTTGAAATGACATCTTTTGATATTGCTTATCTTTTATTTACAATCTAGTCAACACAGACATAAGACTGAGAAAATTTATGTGCCAAACATGTCCCCAACTTGTCACAAGAGACCTTACTATGATAACAAAAAAAGGTGGGACAACACACATGGGCGAAGCTTGCCAGCTTTTAAAGCTTTTCATCCCGCAGCACAGGTAAAATTCATTTGGCTGCTTTCCTGAAAAGGAAGGAGACAAAAGAACACAGCAAGCCAAGCAAAGAATTAGTGGGTGTTCGTCCCAGCTAATGTGCAGTGAGAAAGAGAAGACGACAGAGAAAAAGAGAAAGTTGAATTTTACTAACGCCAAGATACAGTACACATCTAAAATGCCACAATACAAATTTAAAATACCAGTAAAGCATAAATATATCCTTGAAAATATAACTTGTTTTATCCGTGAATATATTATGAAAAAATATAACTTACTCCATAGTTATATATATATACAGTTATATATACAGTTATATATACAATATACAGTTTCCCAAAATAGGATTTATCCTTAAACTGTATGAAATGAACCTCAATTTTCTATTCCCCCCTCCCCCACCATTTTCTTCTTAAAATACGTATTTTGTATGGAGCCCACATTAAAATGGAATTGAATAAATAACCAGTCAGGACCCATTCCACCACTCAAACTCTTTGGTTGAGCTCTGCCCATGTTCTGTAAACCATGACAACTGTTTTCAAAGCATAAGATGAATAAAGATGGTATAAATAAATAAAGCAAAAAGAATGAAACACAAATATTGAGTTGCAGGTAAAAGCCACACATAGCAACACTTTGCCCGTACAAGCTTTAAACATTGCCGTTGGCACAAACATGAAACATGAAAAATCTTTTGAATATCTTTGTTTTCTCCATACACTTTACAGAAAAATAGAGACAATGTACTCAAACTTAATATGACTTGTGTCGTGGATAAATCGTTGTTTTGTTGTGTTCACTTTCTTGACACGGGATGGGAGCGTGTCAAAGTGGTGCAGAAACCGCCGCAGTATTTGCGTGTTCTTCCATTCAGACTCTCAGAAAAGAACCTAGCTTGCTCACACTTACAACCTTGCCACTACCCGCGTATGTAAACATACGTCATTGGATTGACAAGGCCTTTGCCCATAAATAAATAAATAAATCAACCAACCAATGATCTCTTTATACTGTAACCAATCATATGCATCACTGGCCAGATGTTCCCCGGGGGCAAGTTTGACTGACGAATGGGCCTTTTGCCGCAGTAGCGAATTTGGAAAATATTTACCACACTACTCCCCGTCACCGGCAATTTGCCAAATGGTGACCGCCCACCCTGCTGGGTGGCGTAATAAATCTGTTTATCGCCCTACATCTGCTGATATCAACAGCAATCCTTTAGCAGTTGCATTTATGGGCAATTCATTTCAATAATTTATATTAATACATTATAATGTACAGTATATTATATTCATATCGATTTTCCCCCCCGACTACGATCACTAGGCCCTATTTGTCAAAGCCCTTCATAAGACATGGTGAATTCTTCATTGCTCCTGAAGCCCTACTTACGATTACCCGTTGTTGGCCTGTAGTACAGACAAATAATGCAATTTGTTCCACTGAGCAGAGCCCGTTCAAGCCACATTTGTGTTGGCAGAAATGTTTTTCATCAACAGGAACCCTACAAGGAGCAGAAGCCATTTTCATAAGTGTTGAGTGTGTCACAAAGCTCAGTCCAACAAAAACAATCAGCTGTCTTTACCTTTTGCTCAGCGTTGCATCTTGAATTGTTGCGAAGAGGGGGTTGGGGGGGGGGTGGGGTTACAGAGCTGTGACTTCATCTCTTCATTAAGTCAAAAAATAAACACTTTAATCTAAAAGGCTTGTTCTTGAACACAGAAGTCATTTTCCACGCTTGTTTAACCACAGTGAACAATGAGTGAGGAGTCACAGCAGCCCCTGTTGAGGTTTGTCACCTTGGATCAATGTCCTCTGAGTCATTAAGCTTCGCCCTGCATGTCCCATCAGAGGGGAAAGACTGAATACACAAGATTTAGTACGTGGCTTAAGGCCTGTGTCTGGATTTGTCACACCGTGTTGCGGCAGTGCAAGCGCAGATGCCCAAGTCTCGGTGAAGTGACCTCTTTGAAGGTGAACTCAACATGTTTTAGGCAATGTATTCGATTCCACTCATCCTGCATTTAGCTAAGCCACACGAGAGATGGAAGCACCATGTACCCGGTTGGCTACACAGATAAAAGCAAAAGTGTGATGTTCACAGTTTTTGGTTGAGTCACTGTTTGGGTGCCTTAAGTTCCCTCCTCACATTGTACCATGTAATTACAGTGCATCATTTGCCGCTGCAGCTGTGTTAAGATGATCTGTTTACATTTCTTGGAGTGAGCATAACAGCCTCAGACCCCCTGAGGCCTGATGGTTCTGCCATGTGGGCCGGACTCCTGCTGAGTAATGGTGTTAGGCCAAACTTCCAGTATTAACTGTACGAGCAGTAGCAGTGGGACCATCCTGTGATTCATGTTTCATTAATCAAGCATTTTACAACCCCGTGGCAAGCTACGGCAGACACCTCCTAATCCCTTCCATTTTTAATCAGCGTAATCGTGTATAGAATTAGGAAGAAAATGGTTGGGAAATATGGCGGCAGAAATGATCCTTGTCTGTGCCTTTTCTTCTTGTCATCTTTGCATGTCAGTCTGTCACTGTATGACTTGCCTGTAAATATTAACATTGTAAAATGTGTTATCTTTCAACCCATGTTCCACTTTTTCAAGGTTTCTGTTTTGAATCTCTCTGTCTGCTTTTATAAAGAGAGTTGGAGCTTTTGTAGCTTCGACGCGGTATTGATTATGGCACACTCTGCCTGCCCATATACATAAGTTCAAGTCAACTTTATTGTCAAATGTGTTCTATGTGCAACATACAGCACGGATGAAATTACATTCCTCAGGAGAGAAAGGAGCCGCTGCGGGTGCCCGCGCCACCATCAACAGAACAGTTAACATAAAATGACAAAATAATACAACACAACACATACGACACAAGCAGTCGTGCAATATTAACCACTTTTTCTGCATACACTTTGTTGTTTGAAGCAGTTATAGATGGAAGAGGGGAGAATTAAAGTGTCCTTTCACCAGTGGATCAGAGACGTCATGCTGAAAATGCACACCCATCTGCTACAAACTAAGTTTGAAAGCAAACAAGAAGTTGTAACATCCATTGACAAACAAGTGATTGCTCACATTTCCTGTCCCCTGTAAATCCGCTTCAATCCCAAGCGGCAACTCCCAGTTCCACTTACGCATCTGCGCTATTTGCTGACACTCCTTTCTTCTCATCATCGGCCATCCATTCAGCCGTAGACTGTCCAACAGCACCGACATTTCCGCTGAACAAAAGGGACTGTGAAAAATGTTGCCAATTACAGACACAAAACACAGTCGCCGGGGCTGTCTAGCAACGACAGTCAAATGGCGCCGACATTCCTCCCAATCAAAATCAGTTCTGGCACATGCGTGCTGCCAATAAGGCGCAACCACCAAGCACAGATTCTTCTCCTTTGACAAATGTCGTGGACAAAAAATGCTGAAAACAATTCAAATCAGGTACATACGACGTAACAACAACACAAAGTGACAAAAAAAAAACACCAAAAAAAGCAAGGCTCTTGAAGAGCACTGCCAATGGCTGCCTGCTCGGGCACCATCTATGGCTGCATTTACAAGTACATTTTGAAGGTAACAAGGCTCCGTTTTAATTCATACTGCCAGAGAGGGGAGTAATCGAACAATATGTATATTAAAACATTGTGGTTGAATTGAGATGTAACTCTTAAGTTAGTTCCAAGAGATGCAAACTCCACACGGGATGGCCGAAGCCTGGAATCGTCCCGTCGACCTCCGCATTGTGAGACGGACGTGCTAAGCAGTCAACCACATTTGTTTATTGATTTGTTTAATGTTATTTTATTTATTTACCACTATTAACCGTTTACCATGAATAAAAGGTCATATTGTAGGGCTGTCCGACTTTTTTTTGACCCAAGAGCTACATTTCAAGCGGCCAACTTGAGGTCCTTAATTCAAGTGATCAAGATTTATTGCCTTTTCAAAATGTGCTCCAAGTGTCCACTTTGTCACTTCAGACACTCCCGGATGTAGCATGTGCTGTTGTCTCTTCGTTTTGACAAAAGTATGATTTTAAACAAAATTCAGCAGCCATAGTATCGGTTGCAATCATTTTTTGGTCACACTTTATGTCCCTGTATTAACAAATTACCGGTACATGTCGAATTCCCTGAAAATGGGATCAGCTTTAAAAAAATTGTTGCAAAGAAGGACAAATTAAAAGTTTGTTGTCTCATAAGAACCATTATACAATCAATTAATCCGCCATCAACCTGCAAGCATGAATTTTCCTTTTGAGTCCGAAGGGTCTTTTTTCCATAATGGTGCAGTGTTACTGTGGATGTAGGTCAGTGGCCTTTTCCTTTTGCTTTTTAGAAATGAGTGATTTCTTCATGTGTTATTATCTCATGGTCGTGGGTGACCTTTTTCTAATAATGTAAGAAAATCCAAGCTGAATGGCATCCACAGCTTTGCTTGTTTTGGCTGGATGCTGCAGTGAGCTGGGGGGAGGGGTGGCTGGGATGTTCAGGCTAGACGAGACTGAGTGTAAAGCGGGAAGATTTTATATTTCTCTCTCTCTTTCTCTCTCCGTATATATATATATAAACGCACAAATACATACACATAACGGGTAGAACGGTGAGACCTGACAAAACCATGTCGGTTCAATTCGAGTTATTGCATCGGCGCACTCTTTTTCTTTCTCCGCCCCCTCGTGAGCACTAACCCAAGATGGTGGCGTTTATGGCAGTGTCCATAGTTATGACAACACATAATGTGAAAATTCTTCTAAATCTAAACTTCCGACATTTTATAGTATCCTCAAAATAATCCAGCAACAATCCAAATCCACTCAAAAATTATGTCAAGCCTCAAACTTGGTCAACCCTAAACCCCTTGGTAAATCTCATTTAAACTGTTTGTAAGATGTACCTCCTCATTTTTAAGCCACCCCTCTGTGGCATCTACATTACCATTTCAAATATATCTAAAAAAAATGTTTCGTGAATCCTGTTTTTGCTCCTCCATCAGTGAGGTCATCCTCGCCAACATCGACGTGGGCCTTGCTGGCACATGGGAGTGTCTAATGACTAGTTCCCGAGGCAACAGTTCTCGACAGATGGAGATAGTTGTACTAGAAATGTCTGCGCCATACTGCCCTGCTGACCGAGTCACCAACAACAAGGGGGAGTTTAGGTGAGTCAACTCTCGACTGATCTTTCTTTGTCATGATGCATTTGTACAGTTGTGCACGGGTTTATAAAAATAAAATTGGGAACCACAGAGTTCATGAACAGCCATGTTAAAACCCATCAAGAGAGTTTGAGTTTGTCATTCATTTAAAAGTATAGCAGGCGGTGTGTAGCATCGGGTGTGAGTGTTGTGTTATGAAACATTCTATGTCAAACTGTGACCCTCTGGATCCAAAGCATGTGTCCTGACAGACAAGCCTCTGCAACTCTAAATTCCAGGCAGGGGCTCAATGGTATTTGTACAAAGTGATTTTAAATTTCAGAATAATTTTGAATACTTGGAATGAGATTTGTTTTTTGTATTTTTTTTGCGCTTCAATTAGTGCAATGACCTTTGCTGCGTTCTTATTTTTGCGCCCCTCCTCAGTCAGTATTGAGGCTGTGGGAAGGATTTCAGTTTGATATATCACCATTAAATGGCAGGAGTGGCTTTGATCAGATTTTGGTCGCACACAGTGTGAGAGGGTGTGGGGTGTTCTAAGGCGATCCTTACGCCGATCTTAGGTGATGTGTAGAAGCAGTGTGGTGTTGAGAACTTGGAAAAATACCTGCAGCTAATGCTAAAACAGTGCTTTTTCAAATAAAAAAGATGACAAAATAACATTGTCATCCTTGACAAACATGCGCATGCAGACACGCAAACACACACACACACACACGCACACACACACACACACACACACACACACACACACACACACTCACACAAAGTTCAACGTTCATGAAAAGTATGAATAGGTCATCCACCAGTGCAGTGTTTATCTTGCAATTAACTGTTATTTTGCAATCAAAGTGACCTTTTTGTGTTGTTTGTATTGTTATTTAGTTGGAAAGCATTGTACAGATATTTGAGGTACCATATACATAAAGTGCATGAAAGTGAAAGTTCTGCTTGAATCTGCTGGTATCCTTTCACCAAAACGTATTTTTCTTATTTTCAAGAAACTTACCAATATTCAACTGCTGTTCACTAAAGAATGGTAAAGGGTAGAAATGAAGAAGGAAAGCTTTCTTATGGTAGGTTCCATGCAAATATAGCCCGAGAACTCAATTTTCTGTGGGTCTCCAAAATGATTCAATGAAATCTGAATTTGGGAAAAACGTCTGGCATTGAATGAGTTAATAAAGTGCTCCGAAAGTCACTTTGGCCATTGGTAGTTAAAATAGGATACACATACTGTACATTTTTAAAGGTTATTTTATGCAATATGTTCTTCCCGTCCATCCTGACTGAGCTACAACAGGAAAACCAGGGTCTCCGTGTGACAACAGTTGAGAACCAATGTTGTAGTCCATAAATAAGCATGTCGATTAAAACATGGTATCATCATATATTTAATGCATATATAATGCATGTAGGCGTGTCAATGATGAAGTCCCACAAGTAGTCAACTGTCTCTTGTGCCTGACTTCGACCGCACTGCCATAAGCACAGGAGGACTTGTTCCTTTTGCTATTTTGCCTGAAAAAAAATTACACCATGATTCTCTTAGCTCTCATAAGCAAAACCCCACCCCACAGATCCTTGCTTTTCATGTGAGTGTGGAGCTGTCATCCTTTGTAGTTCGTCGCCCTCCTCCACTGCATAAGCACACAGGCTCAGCCTCTCTTGGAGCACTGGCGTAATGGACTGGAAAATGAGCCCCCTCTTTTACTTTGGGACCATTTTAATACCATTTATGACTAGGAATTCTGAGTCAGAGCAGAGACATGCCTGGTCACCCTCGGAGCAGATGACAAGTGACTGCAGTATGTTTCTGATGTATTGTTGGTTTTGCCAAGTGATGGGAATCCATTGGATTCTACCTTACCCTGACCCCAATTGCATCTTTTCGTTTCTTTTCAACATATGTAGTACTTTCAAAACAACAAAGGCAAACTATATTTGTCTTTTTAATGTGTCCTTTGTCTCAGCCAGAATATCAATTTTCATATACAATATTTATCAGTCTATGAAACCACCACGCCCTCGCCAATCCATTTATATTTCATCCACTAAATATGCTCTATAATGCCTCCATCTTTTGTTCAAAATCAATTACTTATTACCCAAAAGAGACAAGACTTCCTTCTCATTCATCCCCGCATGCCATGGTGCTTGTATACAGTGTATACAGACGTTGGGAGTCTACTGTTTTGATGGGGAAATGTAGAATGGGTTGTTCCACTGCACAAAACTGGACGGTCATTGGATAAATGTTGTGCTTCATCCTGCTCAGCGTCTCTGGGGGTCTATGGGTCAGTGGGCTGTCCAGGACACTCGGCTTCTGCATGAATTGGATGATTTGTCTGAGGCAGAATCCATATTTTATTGACAGTGAAATTAGCAAAGCTGCGATCTGGAAGTGTCAACCTCCACCCGAGCATTTTCCAAGTTTTTCATTCCGTTGCTCTGAACTGATCCCGAGACTTTGCCGATCCTCAGTGACTTTGTGTTGAAAAACGCTGAGCGTTGTGTTTAGCAACTCACTTCTGTCACTCTGCGGTATCTTTCTCCAATGAGCAGCGGCAGCTGCGCAGCCTCTCACCCCGTCACGAACAGTAGCCTTGTACAGCAGCTCCACCTGCTCGCAAGCTGCACATCATCAAAATCCACTTGAATGACCAACATCCACCATTGTTTACAAGGGTTGTTTATATTTCTGAATTTCAAACACCCAGACTCCTGGGTGAATTGATGAAGCCAACAGAACCACATCATCTGCAAAAAAAGCTGAGGCACAATACAAATAATAAACTGGAAGCAATTCTAACTTAATGCCAGTAACCGGGATGAGTACCGTTTTGGTACGGACAATTTTGGGTTGGTAATACTGAGTATTGATTAATGTGAAAAACTCAGAAAAAATAAATCATATGGTCGTCATTGAAGGTGTCGGTTATCTCTCATCTGACTTGCAGGCGGCATCATTTCCACTCCATCCAGTTATAGTGTGAATTAGAGAGCCATTAGTTGTCTGTCTGTATATGTGCAGTCTAGTCCAGTGTCTGGAAGACTGGGTCAAAGAACCCAATGTCCAGCTCCCTGCTGTTCTGAACAGGATACACAGTATAGAAAATGGTCAGATGAACTCTGTTATGGGGGAGCCAAAAGTCCACAACTGCATATTTTTTAAGTGTGTCTTAACTACATGGTAAGTTGCAAACAAAATATTCCAATTTGCTAATTTGATAAGAATCAGAAGTATGGCTTTGCCATCAGGTGCATCAAGTTAGGAACCCTGTTGGAGCTTCTAGTTCTTCCTTCCTTGATGGTCTCCTAACACCAAGCAAGGCTCTCTCGTCTATTATCAACTGCCGACGGTTTCCCGCCATTTCTCTTGGCCACTTCTTTGCAAGTCCATTCAACCAATTCACATTAAAATCGTCCAGCCGCACACCTGCTGCTCACATACAAGTACCTCTCTTTCAGTTATTGCATCACAATCGTTGCTCATTGTAAAATTCTATTGAGTGACATAACGTTCAATAAGAAATATAAATGCAAAATCACTTTTGCACTAACTTATGATATGAAGGAAAAGGGAAAAGACCCTCATATTGATTTTGGTTTTATGTTTTTGTGTTTGAGCCATCTGCAGTTGAGACACAGATGTCCTTTGGATTATTTTGTGGTATTTGAATTGCAGGTGGCCCAAGACTCTAGCGGGCATCTTGGTCTTCTTACCTTGCGCCCCCTCCACCTTCGGTTCTGCCCCTCACCCATTGGGCAATGCTCCACAGTTCCCCAGCCATAAGGAGAAGAAGGCATGGCGGCGCTGTGACCGTACCGGACGGTGGGCTGAAGAAGATTACACTCAGTGCCCTTATGCCAGTGAATTCACACGTGTGCTACATGAGCTCACCCAGGTATCGACAAAACAATTGACCATCACGACAGAGCAAAACTTGCTCAATCATGTTTCATAGCCGCACCTTCACTTGGATTTCTAAATCACACTTTACTGTTTGCTTTTATTGTTTACTAAGGTTGTATTAATACTGTACTGTTATTGCGCTAAGATTCTGATATTGAGTTATGTGACTGCACCTTCACCTATAGGTCAGATGCATCCCTTGAAATGAGACCATCACCTCAAATAAAAATATCATGATTCATGCTGGATAAACAACACCAGTCATGTGAGCCTAAGCAACTTAACGGGCAGATTTTGCCTTATAAATGAGGGCCTGACATCCTTGAAATACAGGAATTGAGACTTTTATTTGCACTTTGGCACAGACAGCATAATTTATGCCACACCCGAACAAAGAAAAAAAAAACACTCATGACAAATTAAAAATACACCTGAAGAATGGTCGTAAGTGTGGTGCAACAGAGAAGTGAAGACCATTACATCAAGGAAACTAATGAGTCCGTACCAGTGGAGTGTTTGTCAAGATCATCTTAATTCAATGTGGTTTAAAGAATTTTGAAATGGTGAGGTAGCCCTTATTGTGAAGATGTTAGTCTTTAAATAACTAACACTTTGTTGACGTACTCAGAAATACGTGACAATTTACTGGTAGTGAGGAAGCCGCTATTTTAAACAAATGATTCAAACTGACTTACTGGGGTGACTTATTTTTTTTAAACTCATGACATCAACATAGAGATAAATTATGAACTTTTGTGACATAGTATTTTTAATGTAGAATAAGTCTTATCAGAGTCCAGCCATGTTTTTCATAACCGACTTCAAAATGTGCTCCATCTTACGACAGATAACCGTCAACGCCACCAACGCTCAGCCTTTGGGCCAGCAATTAGTGGCCTTTACCAGCAGGGCGGCTTACTTTACTGATGTCATGGATGTCATCTTTGTTACGCACCTCGTCGAGAGACTGACCAGGCTGGTAAAGAAGCGCAAGGAAGTAAGTGTGAACAGAAAAACAGTGATTGTCCTTGTAACATGGTCCATGTGAACAAAATTGTTGGTACACTGCTGAGTGCCTTCCGCAGGCTGCGTACTTCAGCTCCGTCTCATGACGTAAATAGTATTTTTATCAAGGCCCATAAAATGTCACTTGAAACTCCAGTGTTTTTCTTTCCAGGCTTTTTTGTGTCTTTTTAGTTGTGCATTTTGAGTTGTTATTCTTTCAGAGGACCCTTCTGTTGCTGAGCAGCATGCAGTATTTAGCTCTAGAATGCCTCGATTATCTTGAGTCGATTGAATTTTGAATGTAGCAAAGCATTCTCAGAATATACTGTATGTTTTATGCATGTTTCACAGTTGGTAGAGTGTTCCTTTCATTGTGTGTTTCTTATTATAATACTCATGATTATTTTGATAATTAATTTTTAAAAAATATATTATACTATAGGCAGTTTAAGCAGGTGTTTTGTGCCGTTGTGGGCGTGAACACAGTTGACATGATTTGCCACTAATAGAAATGACTACCTTTCATTTCATTGACGCACAAGAGGCGTACAGTCTTTGACATGGCATTCTTCCCAAACAAGCCCTTTCAGGTGTCACTGTCATTGCCAACATGAGCATTGAAGTCCCCCAGCAGAATGAGGGAATGCCCCTAGTAAGGTGTTCCCGGGCACCCCATCTTAGAACTCCAAAAAGCAAGGTTATTCTGAGCTGGTGTTTGGTTCATTGGGCACAAAGAAGTCAGTCAGTTGAAATTCCAAGACGATCCAGAGTCAGGCAAACTGGAGCAAAGTGTCAGTAAGCGCTGTCTCCTTCACACTCGGCTAAATATCTCATTATTTTTTTATATTTACATAAGGTAAGCTCTGATTGGGTGACTGTTCTCCTTAATTTCATATAGCAAACAAGTTTTCTCAGATTGGTAGTTGTCGTTTTGTGAGCATCTTGGTACTCTACGATTGTGTCCATGTGTGTACAGCGCTGTTAAAAAAGTATTTGCCCCCTTCCTGATTTCTGTGTTCAAGGTCATGATCAAGGTCATCTTTATAGTCAAATATGCTTACATCTGAGATGCAGCATACATGAAATTTCTCTCGCAATCCTCAGTGTAAATATGCATATTTATCACACCCAAAGGTTTCAGTTCATCAAATCAACTTAAATATTACAGAGAGACAAGCCAAGGAAATACGAACTGTTGTTTCTAAATGCCAATTTCATTTATTTAAGGCACAAAAAAATCCCAACCTACCTGTCCTCGACATAATACTTTTTCACAGCACTGTACTTGTACACCTCAATTTTGATTCATGCGTGTCAACAGAAATAATTGTGTTGACATTTTTTAAGAGGTGCTATTTAAATCCAGCACAATTTTTGTGTTTCTTCCTGTGGTTCCAAATGAAACTGTCTTTCTCCATGCTCTTTGCAACCATCAAAAAAACAATTTTTTGATGGTTGCAAAAAACTCAATATGGTTTAAAACAAAAGTGTTGTTAACCATATTTTTTGGTGATTTTAAACCATATTTTTTGTGAGAATGGGGATTTGTTCTAAACTGTCTTGAAGCCGTGATTTGTCATGTTCTAAGAAACAATCAGCTTTTTTATTCCATTCAGCGACAACAATGTATTTGTATTTTTTTTTGTTCCGAGGCATGATTGAGCAAATAGAAAAGGATATTCAGGCAGACACATCAGTGACATGCTAGAAAAGTCATTCCAATTGGGTGTTTGTACCTTAATTGACCACCGAAATATAAAGTTGTCTCCCTTCTCCATTTCCTCTGCACCAAGATGCCATCAGTTTTGCTTCGAGTGAACTTCCCTCCCGTCTTTGGCCAGAGGCAATCAAAGACCCCCAATCGCATTGAATGTCAGGTAGTGCTGAGCTTAACTCTCACAAGTCCAATTAGCCCAAATGGGTCACAAGGGAGAAGCAATTATTCGGGGATCTTTGAAGTATATACCTCCAAAGATGAGGTAGCAGGCCGCACATACAGTATTCATTTAATGAGAGACGGTAAAATGAAGCAACAATGAATAGTACAGTCAGTAAATAGCAAGCTGACATTCCAGGGAAGCAATTACTCCCCTTTTGAGCCACTAATCTAAATTAAATCTCTATATAATGAATGAAGCCACTGTTCCCTTCACAATTGTGATTCCAAATTATGTCCAAATGTGTCTATTGTTGACCTGATTGATGTATATGATCATTGTGTCCGAGCCTTTTTGTATGTTTGATTCTAATTTTGCACATGCATACATCTGAATGCATGTCTTCTTATGTCCGTGCAGCTGGGCGACTATATTTCAGAGATAGCCAGCAACATGATGCTGGTAGAGGAGCATATCCTATGGATGGCCCAAAATGAAGCAAGAGCATGCACACGGATTGTTCAGTGTGTAGAGCGCATTGCTGACCTGGCGCTGACTGGAGAGAATCACGCCATTTCTAAGGTATGATTTAAGAATCAACAAAAAATAAGGGGAGGTACAAATCTGTTTTTGCTCCAACACAGAATGATGAGAAAGGATTTGGCTTGGGATACAATTTTGTTGTTTGTGCAACAAGTAATGTGTTTTAAACAAGTGGTTCTGTACAGGTGTCTCCTAAGTGCCTGGTCTATAAGTTATTGTGCATACACAACAAATTAACAAAACACAATATTGGATTGCTCACCCAAAAAACAAATATCGTAAACTAATGATAAGTCGCTGATCGTATAGTGGTACACTGGTCTGATTTGTAAGTGGGCAGCATGGGATCGGTTTCCATTCAGCGGCTGTGGATGCGTCTGTGAATTTTGATCGTCTCAATATGTGCCCTGCAACTTAACCAGTTCAGGGTGGCGTCCGCCTTTCGCCTGAAGTTCGCTGGTCACCCTCGATATGACCTTGTTCAGGATAACCGGTTTTCAAAATGGATGAATGGAAAATAATGACGCGGAGCTCAGAAAATCACCGTACAAGCACTTAAATGTGAAACACATCAGTTTATTTTTTGGGACATATGTAGCATTTTCTTTTGCATCCCATTATGCACGTTTATTACAGGATATTTTGCCTACTTGCTTGAGCAAGTTAGAGAGTTACAGATGTATCAACCATTTTACATCTTACAGTTGCAGGTTCAATGTGGTGAACATAAAATGTGGTGCTGAAACTGGATAATTGCAATTTAATTTGTTTTAGATAAACATAATCAGCTGGTTTACTATAACGTGTGACTTTGATTTACCTCTGTTGACTTCTAGGTTAGCTATCCTGTCCCCGTCTATTTTCTCTAGTAGGCCTTCATGCTCTCCCAATATTCTCCAACGCTCATTCTCATTCTCCTTTCTCTTTTTTTAAACCTATTTCTTTTGCTTCTATCTTTCTTAGGTCTCTGCTAACATAGCTCTGGAGGCCTTTATGATACGACCCTCCAACTTTCTTGGCCTGTCTTGCACGGCGCTGCAGCAACCTCCATTGTCTACCACGTTGCCCTTACTGGAAAGCCTTGCCCCCAAGTACAAGGATACAAATCGACAACATGACACCATGGGCGAATCTTTCCTCAACTTTAAATGTGACACAATAAATCGAGGCTCACCAGCCAGTCATCTCAGCATGGTAATGTTGTCAAACTATTTGAAAACCTGCTCTTCCTTTATTTTTCTGTCTTGTACTGACAAAATTCCATTTCAGGTCAATAACCTCAGTCTAGATGGGGATATGGGGGGTTCCTTCTATTTCTATCTCACTGTATTTAATTTAAAGCATTAGCATGCCTTTAATTAAATGTGAAATGAATTTTGATTGTATAACGGCTAATACTAGGAATATGACTTGCATATTGTTGGTATTCCCATGCTGACCCTGGATCACCTTCTTTTGTGATCTGTATTGTTAGTGGCCCTGCAGAAAACACTGACAGGTATGTATGTGAACACAAATGGAACAGTTTAAAAAAAACTCCTAAAGGTGCACAATTATCATTTTGTTTTATTTGAAAAAAATTGTGATATATTCATCACAGTGCATTCATTAGGTGGGTTGATGAACATGTGCAAGGACAAGCAATAATTTCATAATGGCAACTAAGATGCAATATAAAACATAAATGTTCTGGCTTCTGGAGTGCTAACAATCTTGTACCAAAAGATCACTGGGGGGCATAATTTCTCGTTTAGTAATCATATCCTAAATTGAACAAAATGTGTCATTGTGATTCAAACTCTGTAATTTGTTAGCTTTCCCCTATGTGCTGTGTGCCTTTGAAAATTGTCCTGACAAGATGACACATGTTTCAGTTTTGACATGACATGACAGATCAGCTTGCGATAAGGTTGGGGGACAGATGACACAGCAGTTCATGGGAACTGTTAGATTGGTGTTAGTGAATATCCGTTGTGTACAGCCTTGTATGCCTGTCACTTTAAATCTGCTCTATCCTCATGACACCACATTTGTCGCCATCCCATGCGGCAACTATCTCCTCAGCAGTCAATATCTTTTCCAGCAGAGACTGACTAAAACATTGACAGGAGCTCATGTGGTTGTTGCAGTCTACACCATTTCAAAAGTTCTGCAGAACAGCATTTTATTGTTAATTAGATCAAATTGAGTGGGGGAGTAGTTGGCGTTAGTGTGCTGGTCTGCAAAGACAGAGTCGGCGGACATGTTTGTGCTACGAGGCTTATTCCATTTTTCTAATCTTCTCCAGTGAGACGGTCATGTCTTTGTGCTTTGGCAGCATCTTAAGTACTTTGCTACATCTTACCTCATGGCTATTGGTGCAACAGTGTGTACATGTCCGCGCAGGCTTATAATTCTCACTTGGCCAGGACAATGCAACACTAAATAATTATTCCCAACGTGCCATCTTTAATGTTTCCAGATGTACTTTAATATAGGAGGCTGAAAATCTCCAAGAGGAGACGAGGCAGGAGGCATGGCGGTGCGACTTAAATAGTCCCGTTTTAAATGATGATAGAGTAGTGTCAAATTTCATTGTAAACCAGCCAGGGGCAGAGTTGGGCAGGTCTTATTCACTCACAAATAAAATCAAGTATAGTCACAAACAAGAGTCAACACAAGTAGTGCTGTGTGAGGAGGAGTGAAGAAACGTGAGTGCGGAAAAGCGCAGTTATATCTAAAGGCAAAGCAGCCTTCTTTAACTCCAAGGCCCCTTTTCTTTTCTGGAAAAAAAAAAAAAACAAAACAAAAAATCTGGATTTTTTTTCTTTTATGGATAAAAGTGGTGTCAAGAGAATCCAATCTCAAACATCTTTCACCAACACGTTCCTCCAAAACGAGTTGCCGTTAACGCTGATGAAGACAGACACTGCGACACGACTAAAACAACTCAACCTACAGTATATCCACCAGTTGTTTGTTTAAACTCCAATAAATATCAAGTTACCATATTTTAGGGGGCTATAAGTCGCTCCTGAGTATAAGTCGCATTTTGGGGGGAAATTTATAAAATCCAACCCCAAGAACAGACATGTCATCTTGAAAGGCAATTTAAAAAAATAAATAAAATAGAAAACAACATGCTGAATAAGTGTACAATATGCTAACGTTACATGACGCATAAACGGCGAACTAATAACGTGCCTGGTATGTTCAAGTAACATATTAAGAGTTATTCAGATAACTATAGCATGAAGAACATGCTACCAAGATCACCAAGCCAACAATGTCACTCCAAATCACTAAATCCAATGGAATCTTCATCCTCAGCGTCACTTTAAAGCAACTCCACCAACTCCGGAGGTAGAAAGATGCAACGCTTCCTCTTCTACGTCGCTTACATCAGACTCATTGTGGTTTTATCAACACAGGTCTAGAGTGGCCTCTTGCAGTGTAATGTGAAAATAACATGTGAAATTATATAATAATGTGTTAATAATTGCACCCATAAATCACTCCAGACTATAAGTCGCACCCCCAGCCAAACTACAAAAAAACTGACTTATAGTCCGGAAAATACGGTAAATAAAGTGCTAGTCTATGCTCTTCTACTCTATGTAACTGGCCCATGAAAACTGCACAAAAATCTGAGTTCTAATCACTTTCCTGGAAACTAATTAGATTGATGAAAATACCATTTGAAATTCATTTGCTTTTTGGGAAGAATGTAAAATAGTAATGTAGTTTCATTACATTAAAAAAAAAGTAATTTGCTCAAGACTGGGGAGACGTGCAAATTACTACTGTCCCGTATACCTGCTATTATATCAAATTGTTTCGCTTTTTTTTTCTAATAAAACTCATTGGTATTACACATACATAAGATTTTCTCTCAGTTAGCAGAAGAAAACCAACCAGCCAACTCAAGTTCAGATGCATGATATGAATGGTAAAATTCTGTTAATATTTCATGTTTATTTTAATGGAAATAACATGATGGGAAAAGGGAATTTAATCAATTAAATTAAATTAAATTAAAATTAAATTACATTTTTTGTAAAAGAAGAATGAAACATGCAGGTTGAATGTTTCCAGACATACAGGGATGCACGGTGCCTTCCTTGAAGCTCATTAGCCATTTCTCCATTGCTTAAGATAAATTTATTGCAGGGCTTGAGAAATTTTCACTTGAATAAACACATCTTCACCTCGGTTGACAATGCCCTGGGCAAAGTTGCGGCCATTTCACTTCATTGAGCTCCCTTGGCACTGATAGCCAAGTAATTGCATTTTGACCAAATTGCATACCAAGTTATTCCTGAGGTGGAACAAAGGCACGTGTCTTTACGGTCCTTGCAGAAAAAAAAAAGCCAATGGCACATATGAGTGGTTTTTCCCTTTGCATAATAATTCCCATCGTATCACTGGTATGCAATGCAACCATATGAATGCCATACGACTCTAGCATTAATGCATTAGTTGCAAGAAGGCAAAAGCAAATCATAACCATCGGTTAAAATATAAAACTGTCTGCGCTTACACATCAGGGAAAGTTTTCAGCAATTATTGAAGCATCTCATAGGGCCAAAATACAAATGCAATCTTTGTCTCACTGTCACACACAAACACTTTGCTGTTTTAATGATTACCAAAGCCAACTTTTGGAATTGGGGAACAAACCAATCTGAAGGTTATACAGCCCTGTCAAAACATCCATCCCTCTTTTCTACCTGGTACCTGTATAGTGGGTTTAGGCCCATCGGGCAACCGCAAAAATCAGACAACCATTTACATTTAAGGACTAATTAGAGCAGGGGTTTCCTAACCTTTTTGAAATGGAGCTCTATTTGTTGGCTACTGCCTGTTACGAAGAGATGCCAGTTTGAAACTCACCACTGAAATAACAAATTTGCTCAAATTACCTTTAATCATGTTGATTTAAGAGATCATAACTAATTCCATTCAAATATGTGAAGGCATTGCTCATGGTGTAATATGCAATAATTATGACTAAATAAATATCAATATGCAACACTTCTATAAATCTCTGAGTGCTCACATTTTCAAATGATCACTTCTAAAACATTCCTTGGAAATCACACTGACTCATCATCAGTCAGCTTTTTAAAAAAAAACAAACATTTAACAGGCCAATGGGCTACTCATCTGGTCCTTGGGGGGTACATGATGATCGTGAGGGGCACCACATTGATGACCCCTTATTTCGAGTCGTCAATAGCCTACCATTCATGTTTTCTAATGTGTGAGGAAACATTGAAAACCTCTACAAGCAATGGGAGAACATGCAAACCCCACACAGAAAGGTCAAAGCCATGTTTGGAATGCCAAGATTTTGACTGTGGGGGAAATGTGCTCTTGAAATTTTTAAAATGTTTTAGAATTATTTCATAGTGTGGCTGGCTGATCAGAAACACATCATTTGGTATGAGCAGTAAAATAAATCTGATTTTCCTCACATACCTGCTACGTCTGACTTTTTCTGAACTGAAACCATATAGCAGATGAGCATTTATCCGAATGCAAGGTAAAGCAGAATTCAACTTGCATGCTATTTTACATGTTCTGTATAAGCATACAAATATTGTTATGTAAATATTTCTGCAATCTCAGATGACTAACAAAATCACAATTGTTTTTCAAAACATCCAGCATTTCATCTATTTCCTTTTTTGTTTTTAATTAATATAATGTGATTCTTACTGGTTGTTACTCGGTAAGTTTGAAGGTTAAGCAAATATTCATTATCCTTTTTTTTAAAGGGGCATGACAGTGATTGGTGGGCACTGGACGTAAAGTGGAAAAAAAAAATGCCCCCTCCCACCTCCCCATACCGGGTTCGTATAAAACGGCATGGCACTGGCAGTACAGAAAATGTGAGAAGGGTGTTTTCTCCACTAGAAAGGCTTCTTGAGCTAACGGTGTGATCCCTGCATGAGATGCATTTACTTGTATCAGGAGCGCATAAATAAATGCGCTCCATTCATACAAAATAGCCACACTGCTTTGACACTTAAATAAGCCTCAACACGCAATTGAACAACAACATGCTGTGAATGCCGCATTGCAGAACTTTTGCAGATGGATTACAAATGAAGAAATCATGTTTTTAGTTTTTGGTCCAGTGATGACGTGACTGGCTCTGAGCAATGTGTTTGTTTTTTTCAGTTTCTGTTAATCAGTTAAGAAAGTGCAATGACTGCGAACTGAATACAGTCACATGACAGATTTTGAGGGTTATTGGTAATCTTTAGAAAAATTAACTCTACCATTTATTGTGTTTTCATGGGTGGAGAAAAGACATTTTTATATACTGTAGTTCTGTAAGACTAGGTGAGCGTTCATAAATCGTACAACTATCATTGGCATCCCATCGGCCCAGTGGTCTCATCTACGTTCCTTCTTCTCATTATCTTACGTGCCATTTTGTCTGGCTGATATAAATAAATGCTGCCTTGTTGTAGCTCGTCTCCACGGTGTCGAAGTATTCAGACTTGATTCTCACGCCATTCTGCATTGATGTCAATGGTTCCTCTGGGTGTGTGTCACATTTTCTTGATGTAGGTGGACAGTGGTAACACAAATACAGTAAGGAATGTTACCGCTTGAATAAAACTGCAGCAGTGCATAAAGAAGAGAAACAGCAACTGAAGAATTGATCTCATGATGCTGATATTGATCTATACCAATGTTGGAATGGACATTAGTGATATTTGGGTCGATTCACCCACCACTATTACATAGAGTTGTTGATTTTCACGCATCTGTAATGAGGTAACACAAAACGGCGGACATGCTCAGTGGCGCACAGGTACTAGGTAGGTCAAAAACATTAAGGTATATGAACAAATATGTCAGTGTCCAAATATATCTGGACTGTGTTATTATATCATGTTTTCTGCACTATAAGGCGCTTTGGAGTATAAGGTGCACCTTCAATGAATGGCGTATTTTAAAACTGTTTTCATATAAAGGGTGCGCCGCATGATAAGGCACATAGAATAGAAGATGCAATAGTGGCTGAGGTTATGTTATGCATCCACTAGCTGGAGCTACGCTAAAGGAAATACAATACAGGTTTATTGATATAGTGCTCTCACAACTGCTGTAACAAAGCACTACACAGAACGAAGTACCAACTCCAAAAAATCAGATTATTGATCCATATATAAGGCGAATCGGATTATAAGGCGCACTGCCGGCTTTTGAGAAAATGTAATGCTTTTGGGTGCCCCTTATAATGCGGAAAATACTATACTTTATAATTTGGCGCATCGGGGAAATCTGAGCAAAAATGTTGCCAATGCAAATATAGTGGATTTTAGTTTTATTTGGAACACCAGAAATCCATTCATTTGATTGCTGTTTTCCCTCTACCTAATGTTCAGTTTCCCTCCCGCTAAAACTAATTTCACTTTTGTGAGGAACTGATTAAGAACTAACTAATTATCCGTAAATCACACAAGTTACTGGCGATTGAGTCTATTTTTCAAGTCAGTTGGCACCATTTTTGACCCGCTTTGCAGATGGTATGGCTCACGTAAGGTCACAATTTGGAACAATATTTACAACTTAACACTTCTCCCTTCCTCACCATTGACGCCAGGTAATTAGTGGAAGCCTGTAAGCTAAACGTGTCATGCATCCTCACCTCTTTCTCCTAAGGCAGCCTTTCTCTGCTCCACAGAGCTTCACTGCCTTTTAATTGCACCATGTGGGTGTTTTTATGTACTTATTTTTCCACTTGAGGGGTGGTGGAACGAGCTGTATTTTTGCATTATGTTGCGAGGGTTCAGAAGTGTGTATGCATCAGCTGGCCTCCAGGTTAAGTCTCTATCTGGGGACACTGTTGCAGCAGAATTGAAGCCAGCAGCCACATCACAGTAAAGGGAAACGCGGGCATTTGAAACAACCAAATATGACCCAGTTTATCTCGATTCAGTAAACATGCCGGTTTATGAATATGAATGTTTAATGTGGTGATAATTTGCCTCTAATTGGAATGTGTTAGGACCCAATGTGTGCAGTTATCTCAGAAGAAAGGCAGGATTAGTCACTTGTGCATTTACACATTGACCAGGAAGTTTGTGTGGTAGGATCACTGATGATGAAGTTGTGTGCCCTGCAGTTGAAAAGTGGTTAGAACTGCATGACTGTCCGTGTTTTATGTTATGTGTTGTGTTTATATGTTTGTAATTTACTTTATGTTAACTGTTTTGTAAAGCGCTTTGTTACAGCTGCCGCTGTTGTGAAAGCGCTATATAAATCAGCATGTATTGTATTAATAAGTTAATTCGATGCATGTCAAGTGTCCGATTAAAACGGCACTGGCCGTTAAGATTGTGCAGCCATTAAAGAGTGTATTAGTCGGTACATTTTAATGAAAAGGGGATTGGTTGCAAGTATTCTCGTGACTTTTGTGTATTCATGCCTGTAAATTGCTGTACAGTAATCCCTCGTTTATCGCGATTAATGGGGACCAAAACCACCCGAGAGAAACGAAAATCCGCGAAGTCGTGACCAATAAACACATTTTTTTAAGTCCGCAAATGGTCCGCGAGAAGCTGCAAAACAACAGCGAGTCACATAGAGCAACATATACAGTATTGTACTCCATGTACAGTATATGATTTAAAAAAAATTATGAATAGGCTTGAAAAAATCTGTGATGCAGTGAAACCGCGATAAACGAACCGCGAAGTAGCGAGGGATCACTGTATATTAATTCAGGGTGTTTCATATATTACATAACTTCATATTCAGTCACATCAGCCTTAATACTGATGGTCCCATTAACGTAAGTCATATCATGTTCGGGACAAAGCCTTAACTGTTGCTCTGTTTCTACTGAATAGTGCATCCCCAGTTCTGCAAAAGATATTCTTGGCTTGAGGAGACACAGACAAAGAACAAAAATTGAAAAAAAACAAAGATAAGTGGCGACACTTGACAAATGAAGGGCCTGAGGCACACTGGTGGATATATTCAGCAGCTAGAGCTAAAAATGGTTGCCTGGTTTACTAAGATCCCAAATAGCAGGTACTGAATTACAGCCTTATTTAAAAGAGGGTTGTTTCGGTTGCTGTGGAACATTTGGGAGAGCACCACAAGTTTCAAATGAAACTCTGAGGGTTAAAGACACAAAATTGGGCATCACATTTTATCTCAGGTTTGACAAATCAATTGGTGCATAATAAATTAATCTACTTACATATACTTCTCCCAGGACTCTCCAGACTAACAATGCGGCAACTTAAGACACTTACCAGACATATTCCTGAGTGTGCCTGGTTAAAATATTAGCTGTTTACGTGGGCTATCAATTTTGCACGTGGCAAGCCTTTAGTAAAACACCTCTTAAAGGTCAAGAGTAAGGTTAAACTTGGCCAACCATCTTTTGAGTAATATTTAAGGTTAAAACTACTTCAAGCATACTCTCGTCACCACCCAGGTTCATAGTTAGACCCATAGCAACACACTTGACTGTAAAAATGCTTTTTCTCGGTAATCTCCGGCGCCTGAAGTCATTTAAAAAATGCCAACTCGCCAGTCAGCCATTGTACTGGATTCTTGATTGCCCCGTTACCTCCTCTTTGCCTCAGCACTGTGGTGATGCACTGTTCACATTTCAGGCAAACAGCTGCTTGAGTGGCCAAAAAAAAGAATAGGGCACGTAAATGGACCAGAAAATTGGAATAATGCTTTTTGGTTCTCGCTAAATTATTTTATTTCAAGCCGCTGTCGATGAGCATTCTTTCTTACAAGCACTTAGAAGACTTCCGTTTTCTCAACCGGATTTGCCAAAAAAGGTAGGCGTGATAATCAATGAAAAACTCGGACTGTTGAATTATGAAAACATTCGATTCAAAGTACTTTACTTGTACATGGATGTAATCCCTTACGAAAACATTCAAACTATATGAGTGCATGGATGGAATCCTCTGTCATGGTTTGCAACTAACAATGCTGCCGATATAATGTGTGGAGCAGCCGACAACGCATCAGAAGCTTAGCAATGACAATGCAGGACACCAAGCCACTATAACGTGTGCTCTCGGTGCTAGCGAAAATGCTTGCACCAAGTAGGTAATCCCATCGTGGGGAAAGCACAGCACGTCAACAGCCTGGAATTGCAAACAATAACGATTGGCTAAGTTTGCAATGTTGCTTTCCGAATCAATTTTTGACCGTACATTTTGCATCATGAGCCACCTAAACGTTTTCGTGATGTGACATCACACTTTCGGGTCTGTTGCACGTCGGGACCTCACTTCGGGAAAACAAAGTAATCACTTTGTCAAATTTTCGAAACAGAAATTATTTTTTCATGCTGTATATAATATGTTTTATTTAATTACTTGCGACCTAAAAATATTTTTTGTATTTTTGAAAATAACTTCACTCTTCCCCTTTAAATTGAGAACAAGACGTGTCGAGGAATGAGGAAGACAGTTCCATCAATGACTCAGGGCCAACAGGCTCAAGGGACGGCTGTCTGATAACATGAGTGAGTGACACAGATAAATTTCCCTTTGTGGAGAAGCAGGCAAGTTTTGCCCGTCTGTTTCCTGTATAGACTATGCGCAGGATAAGTTGTCTAGCGCTGAACCATTTGTCTCATCATTTGCTACTGTATATCCACATTTTTCCTCACTCAATTTGCTGTCGTCGTTATTGTACAAATTGTTTTTGTCAAATCAAGATAATCCGTTTTGTAATTTTAGGCATAAGTCTCGCTTTGTCTTTTTATTTTAAAATTGATATTATAAATGTTTTTTCCAGGACAACCATAGCAATCAGGTATATTACTCAGATCTTCCAATAATTTATTTCGGCAACCGTTGAACTTGGCTATTTGCTCATGCATTTGTATTCATGTAATGTCATGAATTTGGTCACATTTGATGACAAATGGCATACTGCTGACATATCCTCCTCTCCAGTAGGAGATCACATTCATCATCGAACTGCGATGGGATCACTAATAATAAACCACACCATCACGTACTACATGAATACACTCAGCATTTCCCACATTTTAAATTTAAAAAAGGTCTTATGACATCTGTAAAACGCATATCTTTTGTATTCATAGAATGTACAGTAAACGCAGAATATCACAACGGTAAAGAATAAATCATTAGATGTGATGAAAATGCCCTCACCGTGTCTTGAAATGTTCTGCTTTTTTCTCACGCAATTCTTCTCTTGCCGTGAGACTAAAAAGCAGAAAACGACGCCAACTGGCCTGGGCTCTGTAATCCTCCTTGTCCTGCTTCAACTTCACCTTTGCGTCAGGTCTACAAATCTTAGCCAGATTGGCTTTCATTTCGAGCCTACTTTCTTTTCCTCCATTGTCCTTTGTATCATCCTGCCAGGGCCTCCGACGGGAAAAGGAGATACCACAGCAGGGAGTCCTTGAAATTCATCTGCTCCCCCGTGTGTATGTGTATTGCAAGCCGTTTTCATGTTTTCATCCTCTGATAAATGTTCATGTGAGGTAAAAACAAATGTATTAAAAGGAAGTTTCCTTTTATCATCGCCTTTAAAAATTCATCACCTCGCGTAGAAAAGCATTGTACATCGATTAAGCTTTACGCGAGCAGGATTTTTGGGGTCGTTCAACAATCAGAAGCTTGAAAAAAAATCCTCAATTACCCATTCCATATTTGTTAAGACAACACACCTGCCTGCTGGTTGCATCTGTCAGTGTGTAGCCTACGGCAAGTGGTTCAAACTATTTTGAATCAAAGATATGTTAAAATTAAATAACACAAATTGAAGCTAGTTCTTTTTTGACGTAAAAACAATGTTTTGGAACTTTTTACCAGTCACTTCCAACCCTACCTCCAAAAAATGAATATACAGTATAAAGAACTAAAAATAAACGGGCCTTATTACTTTGTGATTGAATCATGGAGAGAATCTCAGAGGATTTCCACGACATAATCAGAAGCTTGCACTAATTTAAAAATACAAATAAAAAAAATTATGTATGTGGGGAAATATTTAAAAAGAAGATTTTTATTCAACAACAGTATTGTTTGATATAGCTTTAAAGCTGTTTATAAATTTGGTTCAAAACAGCATACCGATCATTTCTAACATAAATTGTTCGAATGGTCATCCTTGAGCAGGGTAATGCTTTGTTCATTTTCCTCCCCTCTCACATCCATCTCCATCCCAATGAAAAGGAGTGCAGGAGTGATTTCCTTCCATTTCTATTCTGCTTTCTGTGTGTGCTGCATATGCTGTGGAGTTTCTGGTCATCCCTCGATTAGAATTCATGCTTAAGAAACGGGGAGATATTTTTCCAACTGCTTTAGAGTTTTCCCCTGGCAGAATATACTGTAAAGTCAGCTATTTAAAACTGTAATTACAGCAGCGCATTAATGTCTCTCAGTCGTGAAAGCTCTCCATCCTCTCTCTTTGTCTTGATTTGTATGTTGTAATTAACATTCATTCTGATGTGGAAATTACCCCTTTTGTCCGTTAACATATCTCCCAATGTATTGTACAAAGCCCAAGGTGTTAGGGATTTCATGAAATCATACAATCCGTTTCTCAAAAGCTATTATGTACAATATATACCAGTACTTCGGTGTTTCTCATAGATCCGTCACTGCGCATGACTAACTTTTAAGCTAGGTTCCAAGAACAATACCTGAACTCCAATAGAAGATTTCACCTCACTTCAATGATAACAGGAGCATACACGGAAAATAAAAAATAAGTAAAAAAACTAAGGAGATTTTTGATTCTATTTCTGAAAGTGCCCAAGAAAATATTGTTGGATACTTTATTTATGCACTTTTTGGGGGGGAGATGAAAACTTTGTGAAATGTGCACATCGGCATGTCGTTACATAATTAGCAAGAAACCTCATCTGTTTATCCTACTTTGTTTTTTGTGAGATAGAAGCCACCCATCTGACTGTTGGCAAGAGGTGGGTTGGTCAGTTGCAAAGCACATTCAAATAATCATTCACACAGATGGACAATTCATTCTTCAATTAACTTTTATGTGGTTGAAAGCTGGATGACATCATCGCGCTGTACAAAACAGAACTATTTTGTATGCCTGCCACCAAAACAATCCGCAGATATACCAAGCTCATGCGCAAGATGCAGCTCCCCTTAATTTGAGCAGTTCTTGGACCTATTTTTATCCACGGTAATTTAAAAAATATGAACTACATCCTTTGTAAAACCTCTACCACTATACTTAATGGCTTTATAACAATTTAATGAGCATTCCCTCTAATTTACAGTTCATCCACGCGATAGTCTCACGATTGTTTCAAGATCGATTTTATCCTATTTCTCTCTCACTCCAAGGACATTTGTTAAACAATTATTGCATTCTCAATACAAATGTTACATCTGATGTTCATGACAGAATTTTGAGCTCCATCGTCCCCAACGATAACAGCTTCTGCAGCCTTTATTGAATAGGCGCTTTCACCGGTATCGCTTTTAGATTCAGACTGCACATCAACACTGCTGCGTTATACGGATTACTAGCTGTGTTTCTATTGCCCCATTTGTAGATGTTTTCCATTAAAATCGTTGGAAACACTATTTCGGACTGGGCCACTTCAGGGCATATCACCGTATATGACTAGCTAGAAAGAAAATCCTGCAATATTTAATGGTATTTAGAATACAATAAAACCAGGTTGGATGCATATAGCTATAGTTTGTACCACTGTTTTTTTTTTGTTACTATCTTGTATGTGAAACCTCTCTGGACTGTGCTCTTATACAGTTGTGTACAGAATACTAAGAGTGTGTGATGAATTAAACCTCAAAATTATAGTATTTTGTTCAATGTATTTGGAATGCTGCACCTTATATTTATTTTTAGCAAAAGTGGAATGGTGTGCATGACACACATACTACCTCAATAATATTACCGGTAACCTTTTGAGTGAATTTATGTTTGCAAAAATATTTTCAAAATGAGGTCTTGCACTTAATGTTGATGTCTTGTTCAACAGTTTTGTGCTGTCCTTTAATGGTGATTTTTATGCAAGAGAGGCATTTGCACTGGGGGAAAAAAAACGACAGTATGCGGTTATTTTGGTGTTTGTGCCACACCCTTTGTTGTTGGGTTAGAATGGTGGATATTTTATACATACAAAAAATAAAGACCAAAAATTAAATATATTAAGAGACAGTATTATTCATAAATACCTGTATTTTGTCAATATTTAATTTAAAAGAGCATTGTTGTCATGCATCTGGTTCGGAAATGTGTGGTCTTATGTGCCCCCCCCCCCCCCACTCCCACCTTTAGCACTGATGAAAAAAATGTGCCCCTCTCCAGTATTTAACTTGCCCCACCCTGATATTGATGTGTGGCATCTCACAAAATAAGTTGATGTCTCGTGTGACATTGCGCATAATGCTTATTTGACTTCCGTGTTTGTATGACTTTTTCGACACTATAATCACTCCCCATCACCACCACAAGTCCCCACGCCCATTAAGCTTTACAACACTACTAATACATCCACTTAAGGGACACCACGCTCACCACGCTTTCCAAAATGAAAGGAAATCCTGACTGTTGTAATAATTATGCGTGCTGTCTACCTGCTGTTTCTATTCAACCCTCTCTCACATGCATTAAAGTGTGTAACATTTTCCATAGCTGTGTAATCCAGTGTGGCACAGCTCTCTGTTCTCCTGAAGAGTATAAGCAACTCCCAGCCTGTCTAATCCATACTGGAGCTCTTGACACTCTCTATGCATGGCGCCCAACAAGAATCCTAAGACGAGGGATCAACTGTTGGTATTGCCAGCAGCTCTGCTCATCTTGTTAGTGGACTCGCTTTGCTTTCACTCTGTCGCCAGCTTCTTCTACTTCTACCTCCTTTATGATGACATAAGACTTCTGGCTATTGTAATGCCATTTTGGACAGCTAAGCGTGTTTTGAGCATCATATTTTGTTGTTTGGTAATGGAATTTACTTTGCTTTTCAAACTTAATTTTTGAACCTCTTAGCGTAGCCATGCACACAAGTGACTGAACCCCCTGTTCCTCCAGATGCTGCGTCATCAATAGGAGTCATCCCTTGTCACTGGACAAGTGATGGCCCATTTACCATTACTCAGTACACATAAATCAGGACTTTCACAGAGAAGAGCGAACAAGTGGAGAGAGTGCATTCTCAGTGACCCGATTAATATGTGCTTGTAAACGTGATCGATGTGCCATGAATTAGGGTACTGAGAAAAGATTCGGTCACTAGGGGTGTCGAAACAGTGATGAAATGCATTCATTTTTTTCAACACAAATTTTCATGTACAGTAATTAGTTTCCACTAAGTCTGAATGGTGGCCTGAGCCGGAAAGAATGACCAGTCAGCAAGTTCAAGGATGGGTTAAGGTCATGGAGGTTTAAAAGTCGAGTCTGTGAAACAAAGTAATTTTGACTACATTTCTTTTTTTTCTAGCAGTTTAATCCATGCAGTACGGTGAATTAAAAAGCCAATACACCCACTCGCCTCTTTTCAAAGGCCAGAGTTTTGTGATAGGAAAACAACACCAAAATCATCAAAAACAAATGTTCACCATTCACATGGCTGAAAATTAAACAACTGGAAACTTATAACCTGTACAACTCTTCTCCGTGTCATCCATTACACCATTACAACAGCAGTCTACATAATACTAACCTGACAATATCTCAACCTAAAATGAATTAAGTAAAGGGATTTGACTGATGCTTCCCCACTGACTTTTTTGGGCACGATTATGCAGGGCGACAGATGAATAACAGTTCGCTCGACGCTTCTGAAAAAAGGTTTCAATTGTGATTTGGTTTCTGTCCTGTTACCACACTGTTTCGGCTGCATGTTCCTGGCTCTGCTTTAGTGGCAGCAGGCGAACATTAAAGTTCTTTGCTAACAACAGTCCCCCATTGGTCCAAGAATCTGTCCGTTTTATGGAAAGCTCAAGGCCACCAAGCAACACCATCAGGAACATATGCTGCTTTTGTAATTGATTGGTGCGTTGCTTTCAGGTGGTGTCATTAGATTGACGAAATAAAAAGACTGATCTCACAAAATTGGCCAAAAATTGCAAAATGCCATTATGCAATTGTGAGGGAACTTTTTAGAGAGGTGATGGAAAGAGGGAGAAGCTATGGAAAGTAGGCTAGTCTTGGTATGCATTGTTCAAAAGTTATAACCAGGATGGGGAGGGCCCCAAAAAATGTGTCTGCCCTTGCTTTAGTTCTTGCAATGTTCAAGCCCTCAAGAGTGTGTAAATGGGTACACATACATATAATCTTGGCTGTTCGGAATCTCCATTGTGGTCAGATGTGCTTGTGCTTGTTTTCCTTGCTTTCCTGGGTGACCCATTGGATGACGGGTTAGAACACCGGCACCGACAAACTCACGGCTTGAGTGAGAATAAGTGTAAGAATGGCTGGATGGATGGACTGTAGCTGCTGTCTCTACATGGACAAATTTAGAGTACGGTATATGTTGACTGATGTCAGTTAAAAAAAAATAATATATATATATATATATATATATATATATATATATATATATATATATATACATATATATACATATAATATATATATATACATTCCTGTCTAAATTTTTGCTGATATTAATGCTGAATCGTAATGTCTTTTTTGTTTGTTTGTTTGTTTGTTTGTTTAATTCTGGGCTGAATAATATCCAATGTTCTGCACATGAGGCTTTGCCCATTTTTGCTGTTTTTACAGAGCTAGAGAAAAATGACATGACTATCTGACATCCGTATCTTGTATTCCCTCATTCCCCAGGACATAAACTGTCATGAGTCATTATGGCGCGGCTGCAATAGGGATAAAACAGGTCCTGACAGAACTAAAGATCAGTTGTAGCTATCAAAGTACAAGGTAATAGATTGCATGTTACAATTGTTCAATGTGTACTTGTCGTCTGAGCTCAGCATGTGGTTGAACAATTTCAAGCAACTCTGTTTTTCCTTACAGTCTGTTGGTCTGTCTCTAACGTTTTACTTTGTCACCATATGACATCACCATGTTTGACTTCCGCCCACCACCTGCGTCTCGTCTCCTCTGATGAGATTTGGAAGACCTAAAGTGATGTGTCCGTTTTCCTTGACATTACTAAATCCGATGGCTAATGTTCCCATTGTCCTAATTGCATGGATTGAATTTCGTGTTATTTACCTTTTGTCGACACTCTATTCTTATCAGGACAAACCCTGGAGCGACTTGTTTGTTAGCAGCTAATAGCAGTGAACATTAAATTATGTCTGGCACTGGGGAGTTGATGGTTCACTGATAATTGTGCCTCGCTGCCCACCCATCCGACCACCATCTTCCCTCTTACACCGCAATGCTTCTAATACCAAATTTTCCATGAAGAAAAGTGCACCACAGTAAGATGAAATCCGGCTTTTTGTTTTTTTCGTATAGCCATGCTGTGATCACCCAAGAGATAACTACCGATAGTCAAATAATCCTGGAAAGTTGTTTCAATTGATGTTGTTTTAACTTACTAGGTCGTTGAGTCTTCCCCTACCTTTAGTCCATATGAATATTTATCGGTGAATTAACCTCCAATTTGTACCCACTAGACTGAATCCCGAATGAATTCCATTGAGATGAATGATTGTTTTCTAGAGTGAGTCAATCTCCCTTCCTCTTGTTGTTTGCTGTACCTGTGTGCCCTTGATGAGCAAAGCAGAATTTCCATTTGATTAATGTGAGATTAACTGTGTGCATGCGCAACACAATGTGAATATAAATCACATTCCAAACACCAGGAAATGTTACACATAAGTCCCCATATCCGATCAGTACCAGGCGCTCGCTGTAACAGTTGAATTATACTGTTAAAGAGCTAATTTAAATGTCTATCTAATCTAAAATTACAGTTTTGTGTGTGCAAAAGCATTATCCTTTCCCTGAACCTGTTTTATGCAGGTTCTGTGGAGGCGAAAAGGCAACAAGAATTGGGTTGCCGGCGAGTGTGGGCTCTTGATTCTGAATTTATTATGTGCGAAGTAAGGTTAGATGGGGTGCATGTAACGGGTAACGCTAAACAAAACAATCCTGTGCCAAACATGGCAGCAAACCACTCCTTTGAGGACATGAATAATGAAGCAGAAGAAAACAAAACATTCTGTTTGCACTGCGGCAGTAAACAGACAGTTGAATTAACACGAGACAAACATAAGCATTGAAACCACAGTCCAAGTGCCATTTTCTATACCGCTTATTCTCATGCATGTTCTGCTCTTAAAAGTCCAAAAACTCCAGAACTGAAGATGTTACAGGCAAATAAAAACAAACAACTTTTCGACATACAGTATTTTGCGCACTGCAAGGCACACCTAAAAGCATTCCGTTTTCTCAAAAGCCAACAGTGCACCTTATCATTAAGATTAAGATTAAGAAAACCTTTATTAGTCTCGCAATGGAGAAATTCCAGATTCACAGCAGCAAAGTTATGAAAGGAAGAAGTAGAACAACAAAAAAATCATCCGATGTTCCTTGTATTGGATCAATATTCAGATTTCTTGGACGTTATAGTTTATGTTCTGTAAAGTGCTTTGTTACAGCTGCAGCAATTGTGAAGCCTCTACATAGATAAAGCTGTATTGTATTGTATTCCCTTTGGTCTACCACCATATAGTGGATGCACAGCGCAACTGCAGCCACTATTGTATAGCTTCTATTCTATGCGCCTTATAATGTGGTGTGCCCTGTATATGACAACAGTTTTAAAATAGGCCAGTCACTCAAGCTGCACTTTATACTCCGAAGGGCCTTATAGTGCGGAAAAAAAACAAATATTTTCTGTCTCTTCATATTTACTTATTTGAAAATCGGACCTTTAAAAGTTTTATTATCTTTACCATGATCAAATATTCATTCTGTTTTCATATATAACTATAGTACCATCCTGCAAATGGTAAGATACATAATGTCAAGGCTGAAGGCAATCGAGTAGCTAATTAACCAACTCATTCGTTCACCGACTAACTTCATGAACCCAACGACCTTTACACATTTCCAAAATGTGAATGGTTTTGACTTTGCGGGTAACACAATTTTCCCAGGTAAACTCCATCCACGTTCGAAGGCAGGTAGTCGTTTGATCAGTCATCCAAATTTTGAGCCGAGCTCCATCACTGATATTCATAGTTAATTCAGTTCCACACTTACACAATACAATACAATACAATACAATACATGCTGATTTATCTTGAATTTGTGCTGTAGTCACTCTTTTAACCTGGATTACGAGTTTATAAAGGAATGGAAATATTTTACAGCTGCTGCTTTTATATGCTTTAGTTATGATTTGAATAACTCCACTCTAATCCTAAAAGGGAATTGTCTCTTTTTCTGTTCTGAAATAATCTTACATCTGGAGATAACGGGAAAAAAAAAATCCTGTTTCTGGAGATGAGTTTTCTGTGAAAGAGCTTCAACGCTCTGTCTACTCCCATTGTCATCAAGAACATACCATGCTGTAATTATTCTTGTCATGCAGTATCTAAATTTGGAATCACTTCTAAATCTGGCTCATATCGTATGTACACGACTTTGTTTACATCTTGATGTTTTCTATGCATCCGTCATACCTTACCAACAGTGTATGTCTTGATATGAGATCTGTATGATTTTTATTTTCTTGCTAGTGACACCAGAAAGACCAGCATAGAAATACAACAAAACCATGCTGGTCTGTGCTGTGTTTTTTGTTTGTTTGTTTGTTTATTTTTCAATAATTTAGCAGTGGATGAAATGTTGTTTTCATTTCGGGTCATGCTAATTTATTCCAGTTTGATGTTCCTACCAACTATGCCTCTCCGCCATATTCCCTGAAGTAGTGATTAGGGTAACGTTTTGTATATGTATGAAATTGTTTAACACATAGCATGTGGGTGAAAATTGTTCACTCAGCAAGGACTTAGGGGTCATGGTGCGAGACCTGATGCTGACAAAAAAGTAAAAATGACCACTGATGGTCAGAAAATGCTGGTCTTGTTGGCTGCTGTCAATGTGCCCTTGAACAAGGCATTGTCCCCAACAACGCAACCCTCCTGCAACTCAGTCACTCTGAATCTGTTCCTTGCATGACTGTAGGTAGTGTGCACCACAAAACGTACATTGAATATCCCTTAATAAAATACCTGTATATCAATCAAAGGGTGCAACACTCTCTCAATAGCACAGTTTGTTAAGCTCACTTTAGGTCATGCCACCCTCAGGAGCGTCTGATGGTCTGTTTAGGACATTTATCTTGGCATCTTTAAAATGATCTTTAGCTGTGCATTAGACAACAGGTGTGATACATTGTTAACTTCAGCCAGGAGCTAGTGGATTGAGCATGTTAGGCTGCAAGATAGGTTTCCCTTAGGGTGCTCGTAAAGGTCATTCTTGTTTGAGAGCACATCAAGGGGCACTTGCGTGTTATCTGGTTCACCACTGCTGGGGGATCAGTGACCGACGGTGGTGTGTGTGTGTGTGTGTGTGTGTGTGTGTGTGCGTGCGTGCGTGCGTGCGTGCGTGCGTGTGTGTGTGAAATAGTTGTATACTCATATGTACACATCGATTTCCAATGATGTGTATTAACGTACCGTATGCAGTTATTTATTTTGGGTCCTTAACATTGATGTACGTGCGTAAACGACGTTAAATCGAGGGAATAAGTTGTCAGGTCCAGTTCCTTCCTGAAGGCCACCTTGCTCTGGAAGCAAACTTCCCTCTTGTGTTGTATTGCTTTTGCTGTAGTTAATTGTTGTCAACAGTGATATCATTTTTAACTGCCTGTAATTAATGCGAGTGAGGGTATGAAGTAAACTGCATATTCCTGTCAACCAAGATACCCTAAACTGCCACTGCTGCATTGTCAGCATGTTGTCTGAATGTACCTTGAATTGGCAATGTTTCTGTTCCATTTATGTTGAATGGTGAAACAGGGCTGTCACAACTGACAGCGTAATATGTGTTATGTCAGAATATTTGAAAGACTTGTTCTCAATGAAATGTGGTGGTGGTGGCATGATATATTAAATATGTACTGCACTCTTCTGTGTGACTGTTGGTTTACATTTGCTCCTTTATAGAGGTTACAGGAGCCCTTTGTTAAGTGCAGAAGAATTGCAAAATAAGTGAACGCACCGGAGATGCTAATGGTCTTGCGGTGAACTCCTGTGACAAAAGAGCTGTTCAGAGATTTTCAGGAGCATGCACCTCCTGACTGATTGTTAAGACTTGTTGTGGGTCTTGGAATTGTTAAATGTGTGTTATTGCAATTAAATTAATAATTTTGTATACGGACCTGTGAAAGTTTGTTCAGCATGTGTAGTGAAGTGTGGATGAATAATGAGAGGTGAGCATATATATTCATCCATCCGTCCATTTTCTGATCCACTTATCCTCACAAAGGTCGCGGGGGGTGCTGGAGCCTATCCCAGCTGTCTTGGGGCAGTATGCGGGGGACACCCTGAACCGGTTGCCAGCCAATCACAGGGCACAAAGAGACAAACAACCACGGCCACACTCACACCTAGGAACAATTTAGAGCAGGCATGTCCAAAGTCCGTCCCAGGGGGCCAAATCCGGCCCGCGGTCGAATTTCATCCGGCCCGCGGCCCCTGTCATAAAATCAGTGCCGTCTGGCCCGCAGGTTGGGCGCAATGGAACACGTTGCATTGACTGAGGTCTCGTAGACTGGTGAGTGATGTTTCATAGAGTACTGCTTCCCTCAAGTGGCTAAATGAGTAATAGCATTCACAAAATGAGTAATAGCATTTAGACACTAGAGGGCATCACTCACGAGTTAACAAGACATCACTCCGTGTTTATATTGACTGATATGTCATATTTCAAATGATCCTTGCAGTTGTGGATATGTGTATTGCTTGTTCATTTCCCTGTTGTTCGAATCAAAGGTTTTGTGACTATTGAAAAGTCATGGTGATACATTTTATGTTTCAAATCAATTTGCACTCAGGAGACTTCTGTTTAAGAAAAAGTCAAGTGAATAAGCAGTTGCATGTGATATACCTGTTTCAAATGAACCAAAAGAAATTCTTAAGATTGTTGAAAATAAAATAAAAATGGAAATGTGCAACAGACTGGCTTACTAAAATTTGTTGAACAATATTGTTGTTCAATGTAAAGAATGTCAGCCCCCTGGCATTTTACCACATAAAATCTGGCCCCCTTGGCAAAAAGTTTGGACACCCCTGATTTAGAGTGTTCAATCAGCCTGCAATGAAACCAGAATACCTGGAGAAAACCCACGCAAGCCCGGGGAGAACATGCAAACTCCACACAGGGAGGCCGGAGCTGGAATTGAACCTCTGCACTATGAGGTCCACGCGCTGACCACTGGGCCACTGGGCGGCCTTAGCATATAAATGTCTCGGGAAAATAATGGAATATATGGATGGTTGTGATGGGAAAGTATCAATGTTATCATTCCTTGTGGTTAAAATTACAAAATCCAAACAGATGATGATTTCATTGTCAAACAAGTGAAAGTGAAAGTGAGTGAAGCGTAGGGTGGCATACCTTTCAAGATTTCGTTGCATTTCGTACAAGACAGCTCAAAGGATTTTAATAATGTATGTACAATACATACAGTAGCTGACAACAACCTGAATACGTCACTCACGGTTTTCTCCCAGTAGAGTTAGAGATCAGCAGTATATTTCGATTTGGCTATGTTGATGTATTTTTTTCAAAGCCCCGATGTGTAGTCGACATTTCTAATGTCTCCATATCTTAACTGCAATTCCCATAGGCGGTGCCATCAAAGTTATTTGAGAAATGTCTGTCAGTGATTATTTATATTGGACTGATGTTTGAATGAGAAATACAGGCCTTCCCCCCCAGTATGTGAGTCGTTTGGCTCTGGTCCCATTGTAGCTTCTTGAGGTTCCGGGTTGACTACGGAAAGGAGACCTTCATTGATCAAAACATAAATGGGGGATGGGAGAAAGCCAAACCACTGGAGTGAGCTTACTGTGGTAATACTTCAACAGATCGATTATAGGGATGTGCATCCGACGCACAAGAGCACTCCAATAAATCTTCAATCCTTCCCTTGCTTTGTGGTGAAAAGCACTTGATTCCACAGCGTGAGACTGAGACACTTTCTCAGAATGGCTCAAGCCATGAAAGCAAGCCAACAAAATTGTCTCAAACGTATTTCTAAATTATATGGCTCATAAAATTACAGGTATAGTTGAAAACCCTTTCAGGAACAGCGGTTACTACAGTGGACCGCTGATCATGTTATCAGGTTACATGGTGCATGAAAGGGTTAAGGATTATTAGCAATCCAGAATTGTACGTATCGGCGAGCACACAGTCATTTTTCAATATTATACATTTTATAGAACACACAACAAAAACTTCAGTCTAATAGTTGAACAAGAGTGTAAAAGGTGTTGACAAAGGATGTAAATGTCTTCATCAGGGGCGCCAAAGTCAGATCCTGGAGAGCCCCTATTTTAGAATCGTTAACAGGCTTCTACAAAACTTGCTGATGAGCTGATCATTTGAATTAGGTGTCGTGGAAGAGAGAGATGTTTAAAAGAGGACCGTTAGGGGGTCTCGAAAACCGGTCTTGGACACCCCTGCTCTACTCTAAGGAAAGGCAGTTTTAAAATATGTTTGACTACAGTGGTGATGGGAATTCTGGATGTGGGAAGAGAACTAACTCACTTAAAAGGAGCCAGCTCTTTCAAATTAGTAAAGCCTCTTTAGATTTTATTTGTTGTTTTTTTAAATCAAAGTAGTCCTCAAAACAGTGTGAAATTGTGTCCATATGTTAAAAAATTCAAATTAAAAATCATGCACTGTTTTCATTGAAAGTTGAATGGTCAGTTGAAGTTGAATATTCCTTGACTAAAAACTGAGAGAATGGATACTTTGACTCCTTGTTGTTAGTAAAAAAAAAATACTAATAATAAAAACTGAAAAGAACGTGAGAGGTTTTTCATGAAAAAAATTATCAAGGTTGCCTGATCCACAAGGTCCATTTCAAGGTAAAAATCAGGGTTAAAAAAAAGTCATCTTACTATAATATGCACCTATCATCTCAATGATTGTGTATTTGGAATCCTTGTTGAATTCCCTTTCAAACAATACCTGTTTTGTAAAGATTTACCCAGTAGTTCCTTTTTGTCTGCTGTTTCTTGGGTGTGGGTGATGGAATCTTCAACACCAATTCACAGTTTTCCTTTTCAATGTTTTTTTTTAATTTTTTTTATGAGGCACAAGTTTTGATGCAAACCCGCTTAATTAGTTGTGTCACACTAATTGTGTAGCAACCTCCGTAACACCCACACACCAAACGGAGCAAACTTAAGCCAGATGAGGCTTATGCCTTCCTGGTTGTCAGGGGGAAGTTGAATTTACTTTACTGCCTGGGTGGAAAGATGGCTGTATTGTATCCGCTTTCTTCTAAAGAATTTGTCAATCCTTTACCCAGTTACTCTACAGGCATGTTTGAACCACATCTGTATCGTAGTTTTGTTTTTGTTTTTTTAAGACACACCGCACTCAACATGTCAATTAGTTATGACACGCCTGCTGCAGACATGACATGACATTGCTTGTCCAATCAGTACCGTGGGAAATTTAGTTTGCTTGGCAGTCAACGTGTGACTGTCATGATAGTTGGTCGTTCAATTCAAATATATTTTGAATATAAAAAAATATTTTCTGTAAAAATAATATATATTTATTTTTCACTAATGAAGGGTTCGGTGAATGTAAATATTAACTGGTTGGTTCGGTACCTCTAAGAAGGTTAAGAACCACTCCCATGGTATTTTTAATGTAACCCAGCAGAAATAGCAATCGGGCCCCACAAGCAAAATCAAAGAGGCACAATAAATCTTTGCATTCTGCATTTTTGCAACTGAGTTCACCCTCAGCCTGGTGAGATAAAGATTACCATCAAGCCATTAGTTTCATTTGGTTTAGCCAAAGGATTAATCAGGATGGATTAACATGGTTAAAAAAAAAACATCCTGTACATTTAAAGTACTTTCTATCTCTCTTTGCTTTCTGCTGTAATGTGCCTCCCAGATCATCCAGTCAGTGCCCATGACCATTCTAAACAAGAATCATTAAGAAAATAAGACCTAGATACACGCAGGCGTTAGCACCGTTGCTGCGCAGCAAGAAGGTACAGAATTTGGTACCATAAATTGCCCCCGTCCCATCCCCTCACCCCCTCTCTCTCCCTTGCATGTTTTGACAAACTTTCCTTCATTGTATAGCTTTCGTCCCGTAGTCATGCATATTTAACTTTACCAATGTGGGATTGAACGTACTCCACACACTGCTCTTGAGGAACGAGACTGTCATGGGGATTCACGGCCAAAAGTCCCGATCAGTGAATCAGATAAATCAAGTCTGTAATAAATATGGGCCAACATTTTTTCCTGGTAAGACCCAAAAAGAGACACATTGATTGTTCTTTTGTGTACTTATATTCACTTTATCAGTTGTTAATGACCTAGTCTTCTATCACTTGAGTTCGCATTTTGCCCACAACTATTGCTTATATTTAAGAGGATAGTCATGGTTCAGGACCAGCCAAGTTTAGAAATGAGCACATGTAACACACACACATGTGTGTAAACACACACATGCATCTACACAATGCATTGAAAGGTTAGATGATAACATCTCGAAGCATGCAGCAATTCACATTCATTTCACATCTGAATTGAATCTCAAATTACCATCTGAAAAGGCCCAATCTAGCTGCCGCTTATTTTCTACCTCAATTGGACACACACACAAAAAAAAGTGACCTGTTAGAGTTGAATAAATAATTTGGAAAGAAGCCTCGAAATCATATGCATTCTAAATGTGTGTTGTGGTCATGACAACTAACTGTCATCTGGAGACCATGTATGTGTATTTATTTTTTTAAAGGCTGGATTTACCCTGCTGATGTCAACACCCAAATCTGATTCAGTGTTTGTATCAAATTGGTTCTGACATTTTGTACTGTATATAACACTGTACATGTACTTATGGCTGGTGTGTATATATATATATATATATATATATATATATATATATATGATAGGCACCTGATCAGTATCAATAGAATTGCATTCAACATAATATCGATTCAAAATAAAAATTGTTGCCCTGGCCAACTTAACCCAATTTTCTCAAGGGAAGGAGAGGAGCTGCTTCGATTGTTGGTGAATCAAGAAGGCTGTTTTTATGCCCAAAGCGATGCAAAATGCTTGCTTTTAAATACACCGAGCGATGTGAGTCTGCAAAAATACCAACACACAGCCTAACCCACCCCTGCTCCGATTTACACCATGCCTCGCCTTAGCAGCGTGCACAAACATAGAGCCCTGAGTCTATATTCGGGAGTCATATTTCGGACCACATGGGATACTCTCAAGTAGTAGACTGTGCATTTGTGGTTTTGAAACTTGTCACCATCTTAATTCTGGATGTGTGTTTTTTTACATAACAATTTCTTTGAACATGTTGCGAATACCACAGTGTTGAGCGTATGTCACTCATCTATTTCAATACATATTTAATGAATGTAATGAAAGTTGTCATCCTTAATGTGCTTTAACCATAACAAGTGCCTAAAAGTCCCAAAGTCTCAATTTTGAGTTCCAGTTATGCAAGGGAAACCACAGTCGAAGCCAAATCTATTTAGACCCGCGCACGCACACACACACACACACACACACACACACACACACACACATACACGTATATAAATAATTTTATGTTAACTGTTTTGTTAAGCACTTTGTTACAGCTGCCGCTGTTGTGAAAGCGCTATATAAATCAGCATGTATTGTATTGTGTGTGTGTGTGTGTGTATATTATATATACAGTATATATATATATATATATATATATATATATATATATATATATATATATATATATGCGCTATAAGATGGGCATGCTCTGTATATGTATTTTGGCTTCATGTCTGCTTGTACGACTGTGTGGCCCAGTACCAACTGGCCCGAAGTGTGGTACTAGGCCACAGACCGGTGGTTAGAGACAGCTAACGATTCAGTTTCAAATGGAATTAAGTCATTGCACCTTTCCACCCCCTAAAAACCCATGATGGACTTTGTCTTCCATTTACTGTGCCAATAGCCCTTTATAAAGCCAGATATTCCCTTATTTGAAAAATATATCTGTTGAACTAAGTTTTTTTCTTCAGTTTTTTGTTTTGTTTTGGAGGGAGAAAATGTAATTCATTAACCAACTAAATCAAGTCGGATATGTGATAAACTGGTGTTTTTAGAAATGTGCAGGAAATGTTGGTCAGGCATAGAAAACAATTTGTTGTCTAAATCGGGACTTGCTATGCATGCTGTCTGTGGTTCATAATGCACCCACTGCCTTGTAAATCTCTTTGGTGCACCATGTAGAAAGAGATAAGAAAACACGTACACAAGATAAGATCTCTTTGAAAAGGTTTCCTCCAGAGGTCAGCTGTAAGAGGGTCGTCTTTGAGTGCCATTTCACTCCAAGGTCTACGTTTCCCCATCGCTCTTGTTTGGGGGGATTTCCTCTGGTTTATAACATCTTTATAAAAGGTAAGTTTGCAAACAGTTGTACTTGTCACGAATGTTCTTTCTTGTCAGAGATTTTGAACAAGTTAAAAATTTTGAGCAATTCACTATTTCACTTACAGTGGCAAGTGTTTGCAAAACAGTCGTAATCATTTGGGTTCAATTTTATGAGACACACATTTCCATCATCGATGGTTGGACAGCAGAAAATGAAATGCTGGGAAAGTTTGCCGCACGTTTTCATTGGATTGGGTCGATGCCTGCTAGTCCATAAGTTTTCAAACATTCCCAAAGGTTCCCAATCAGTGGCAAATAGTTGCTAGACCTAGCAATAATGTCCGAAATAGTGGTGAAAAGTCACCATCTGTCTTGTGCAGACAATTGCCAAAACATTCACATTTTTTCAAAGCATCGCTAAATGCCACTCATGACAGAGGCTACCCGCTGATTTTTGCCAATGTTAGTCAGAAAAGTTGACAAATTCAATTTTTGCTACCTTCGCCACCCACTGAGACACCATCTTGATGGCTATCCAGTGTTGTGTGACTATCGACTTAATATGTTCAGAGATGTGAATGACATAATGCAAATATCAAGGATTGCCTCTCGATTTTTTTTTCCTACCACACGGAAAAGTACAATCATTAGCCTTGACAGAATCAGTCAATGCAGAAATCATTAGCGTCCAACGTGATGCTTAAAAATCATCAATATCTCTGCATACAAGGTGGTTGCAGTGTGAAAAAGTGATGTTTAAGTCCCTTTTCTCACTTCTAAAGTACCGTAATCCACTCTTGGGGCAACCTCATCAATAGTTGTCGTTAAATTGAGTAAAAATGTAAATAATGTAAATCAGCCCCAGTCATATTAATGCTGTACATTTAAATGTTTACTTGATTTGGGGGAACAACAATTACCATTTCAAATGATGACCTGGGCAAGAGACAGCCGCAGAGATAACAGAGACATGAACAATGAAATCGAAAAGACACATTCACAAGAATGGCTATGAAGCAGATATAATGCAAATTAGTTTCATGAACAAAATACCAAACATGTAATTTCACTGGCATACAAAAGCCATGTCTCCGGAGTAGAGAAAAATTCAAGCAGCGTGTAAGATGAAAACATAAAGGATCAGAATCAGCAAAGACATAATGATGATAAAACTGTACATTACAAATATTTGGGGAATAAAATTTTTCCATAACCATAATTTTTCCGCCTACAGTAAAAGTCAAAGTAAGGATGTTCATGCTTCCCAAATGCTAAAATGAATAAGGAGACATACCCCCCCCCCCCCACACACACACACTGTAAAATACAAACTGTTACTGTTATACATGTTATTTTGTGAAAATTCCCAAATAATCTGCATACTCTTATACCATCTTTTGTAAACCTCACTGAACTGTTTTGATGGGGCATTCCTGTCTCATGAAAAGTAGCCACTGCTCACCCCGCCGCCTCCACTGACCAACCAATAACGAGTACGACTTTTGTGCAAGTGGAGCAAGGGAGTTGTGGAGATGCAAGAGCCCATTCTTTGCGATAGGGGGAGGCCAGAGTCCTTCGGGAAAAAGAAAAATATGTAAGCACATGGCCATGAACACAGAGGTTGTCTTTTCATTTATTGAAGCAGTATTTAATCACCAGCTTGCTCATTTACACCTTGTAAATTAGCCTATCGGATCAGATTCAGACAGTGCAATCTGTTTCATGAATGTGGCATAGCTTCTCCCGGCATACCTCAGAGAAGTTCTCCACAGAATCGATCTTGTTCCAATGTGAACTGTTTGAGAAAGGAGGGACATTCACTGCAATGGTCTGTGCTGATTGAGAAATGCGACAACTTATGCACGCCTACCGAACTTTTGTTTTGAACAATCACGGCATCGGACAAAATGTCGTCGCTGGCATGCACCTTGTTTTAATAGGCCGAGTCCTGTAAGCTCAATGACTGGCACGGAGAGTAGGTTTTCTCCGGGTGCTCCTATTTCCTCCCGCATTCCAAAAACATGCATGGTAGGTTGATAGAACACCCGGAATTGTACCTCAGTGTGATTGTGAGCGCGGAAGGTTGTCAATCTACGTGTGCCCTCTGATTGGCTGGCAACCATTTCAGGGCATACCACGCCTACTGTCCAAAGACAGCTGGAACAGGCTCCAGCACGCCCGCGATCCTTGTGAGGATAAGCGGATTTGAAAATGTGTGGCTGGACAACAGCAAAAAGCATCAGATGGAAGGATGGACATTATTAAAAGTGACAGAATGTCTTGTAGTAAATCATCATTATGTATCGGGACACTTCAAATGTAGCCCCAAATAAATACATGTTTGTGTCACCTGGTTCAGTGGTGGCGTGTGTGTGTGTGTGTGTGTGTGTGTGTGTGTGTGTGTGTATATCCCTCCACCATTGCTTTTCACTCAAAAGCCCTCAGTGTCACCAGTTTTCTTTTGAGGCGAAGTTTGTGTTGTTTCACCATGTGAAAAGAAGATAAAGTCAGACCAGTTGTCTCTTTAAATCAAACGGCAGTCCCGATGTGCCCTGAAGCTGAAATGGTAAGAACCATTTCCACCTCTGCGGCAGGGAGTCTGACCAAATAGGCACGCTTCAAAAGAGATTCTCACTGCTTTGGTGTCTTGTGTTTTATGGTCTCCTTCATAGAGGATAACAAAGCAATTTATTGATTTATTTTTAATGTGAGTTGTTGTATTCTTTTTTGTTTTGTTTTGTCTGTCACGTCTCCCTACGCAAATTAGGGGCAGGATTGTTAAATATTCTTGTTTTGTGCCTTCAATCCGCAGAACTCCGTGGCAGTCGCCTCCATCCATTTACCTCTAGCTGCTCCGCACACCTCCTCCTCTGCCTTGCAATCTGTTGATAACTCCACTTGCAGGCTGCAGTTCATCGTATTCCGCAATGGCAAACTCTTCCCGTGCACGGGGAATTCGTCCAATCTCGCGGATGATGGGAAGCGCAGGAGCGTGTCAACACCAGTTGCTTTCACCAAATTAGGTAAGAGGAAAAGCATTTGACCATGTGCGGGTTTGTCGACGCGCTGTCTTGTTACGGCGTCACATGCCAAAAAATGTTTCGTCACACATTCGCCTCCAAATAAACTCTGCGCCACATCTGTCTTTGATTTATTTATGGACTTTTGCACCACTGCATTGGACTTTTGCCACTGAACCTTGCTCTGTTTGGCATCGTGCGCGTGTTTGCATGCGTGTTTAGATCGCGTTTTTTTTAAATTCGTGCACTCATCGACTTTTACGTTTCCTACACTGAATACACTACCCCCTTTTTTTCTGCAGATGGCTGTAGCCTGGGGAGCGCCGTGCACTCCGTCACAATTGCACTCAGGCACTTCGCATTGGGGCTAGAGCCCACCGCAGCCTATTGGGACTTTGACTTGCTGGATGGACATGGTGGCTGGAGGGCAGAGGGTTGCCACATAACAGGCTCTGGTGGAAACACGACCACCATTCACTGCACCCATCTTAATAACTTTGCCGTGCTCATGGTGAGTAATCTATGAGATGGCAGTGTCATTCGTGTTAACAACCCCCACCCCCCTTCCTTTTCTACTCTTCGAGCCTGTTATGGGTCGAAAACATCGTTTCCCAATAAAGAATAGCTGGAGTCACGTGTTGGAAAAGCTTTCACGAGGAGGGCATTTAAAAGCTGCCTTTGTTGTTGGCTTTCTTCGCAGATTCGTCAAATGCGCGGACTATATTTTTAAACCTACTGTGTAGGGCTTTACATACATATAAAATGCTCAAAATAGCTCGGAAATAAGGAATGTTTTTTTTTTAATTGTCATTTGTTAAGGGGGCATTTTCCCCACTCGCATCAAGAGAATAGGAATAGAAGTGATGGTCTGCGAGAGAAGGAGCGCCCTGTCAGGAGCTATTCGCCTTGGAGCGCAAGTGGTGTTTTAATTGGTCGCAACCACCGCGCCGAGAGAAAATGTTGGACTATGAAGCCTAGCATGGCTCATTTGTGCCGCTCAAGTTGATCTCGACGCCGGCGAGATGCCTCCTCCAGACGACGTCCCCTTTTCAAGCTGATTTCATAAAGGATGATAACCAAAGCGCAACTGGCAATCTCATCGCCCGAGTCGCTCCATGCACAGAGCCGCTTTTGTACCTGCTCTGATTATAATTTTATTTGATTTTTTTTTTGGATGAAAAGAAATCCTCCGGATGTTTACCGAAGAGTGGGATTCGTTAGACTGGGAGGTCAGTTCTCGGTAGAGCATGAAGAGGGATGTGCTTGAAATGCTTGTCGCTGCTTTCCAAGTTGCCGTTTACCTGCATATTTTATGAGCTCGATCCAGCTTGTTGGAAATTAGCTGGTTGCAAAACGCCGCATAGGAATGACAAAGTGTGACCATGCAGGCGGCGTGTGCGTGTGGCGATGGTGGTGGTGGATATTGAGTGGATGGGTGGATGAGTGAGCGCGCTGTCCGCGGAGAATACTAAACTGTTAGTAGATCGAAGCAGATGGTCATTTTGTAATTGCGTGCATTTTGCTCGGAAATACCGGTTAAGTGAGGCGCGTATTTAGCGCTCACGTCCTGGCTGTCGGGGATGGAATATAACGCGACGTTTGTCATTTTTCTGGTATCACAATTAGCGATGTGAACTTGAACGCACGTCTGTCGAGTAACGAGAAGACGTGTGGTTTGAAGTGTGCGCATCTCAACGGTCTGCTGGAAAGGTTTGCGTTTGGGATTGCGCGTCAGTGAATGCAGTCACCACACCCGCTCGGTCTCTGCAGTGCCGGCGAAAAAGACCCCTGTTAACAGACTTGTGACATCACTCTCCCTTTGGGTTTTTTTTTTTAAATCAAAAACATTCTTGGCGTCTTTACTTTTTGCAACAACAATCTTGAGAAAATATGTATTTGCTTGGAAGGCTTTTGGCAGCACCGGACCTGTTGCTTAATCGTGTCATGTCACGCTTAGAGCATTTCCTCCGAATGCTGCCTCCGAGTTGTCCATTTTAAGCAATTTATTACAAAATAGGCACGGTGAGTGTAAGGGAATAATGCCACTCTATTCACTGCTGCAGTGCTCCTCGAGGAAAATCAGGTCAACTTGCTGTAAAATTAGTTCCATTGCTGTGACAGTAAGGCATTAAGAAGCGTGGCAGTGATTTACGCCACAAACACATCAGTTACATCAGTTTCAAAATGTAGCTGGATGTCTTTCAATGCTTCAAACTGATACAGAAAAGTACTGTAATTCCAAATAATGGGGCCAGGTGGTAAAATGCTTCATGACACATCATGTTTTTGCAGAATCTATTCATTTCACACCCACCTCGTATGGAGGTCTGTGGTTCTGTGTTTGTGCGTGAGGTGGAAGCTTCCAATAACTCAACAACCCAATATAATTGTCCCTGGGGAGTGACTGGGGCTTTATGAGGGAAATAAAAGTATTTCTTTGAGATTTTCCGGGACTTGTGATCAGAAAGAAATACATGGTGCTCAAATTCGGATCTGGACTCTAAATTCTAAATACCTCATTATAAGAGCTGTTTGGATGTGCCCTTGTGTAATTAGGGTGACATTTTCACTCTAACCTGTTTTCCAAAGTCACACCAATTATTCAACACTCAGCCATCTTAGGACAGCTTGCCCAAATATGTCTCCCCCTGAATTCCAATGAACAGGGCTGTTCCTAATGTCCAAAATTTCAGCACCATGAACAGTTCCTATTGCCTCCGCCACCCGCCACCTCCCCCTCCCTCATCTCCCCAGTTTCCCATGGCCTTGTCTGTCTGCAGGGAGGGCTGACTCGCTCGTTTACAGCAATGCAGTCTCGACATTTGTCTCCATCAGTCTGACAAGCTTCTCTGCACCCCACACAGCAGCCCAGAACACACCTCCGCTGTGTTTTCCATACGTTTAAAAGGTCAAAAGGAGCTGCAGACATGTTAATTAGTAATTACTTATTTATTCAGTCAAACTTCATTACAACGTACCTCGAGGGACATAACGAATCTGTACTTTATAACAATAGTTCTTTGTAACCATTTCCAATAAAAATGGTCACCCACAATGATGTATGATACAACTCAACTCAATTGTATGTATAGAGCACTTTAAAACAACCATCGCGGTACACAAAGTGCTGTACATGGAGCAAATATCGTATATACAACTACAAATTAAGAATAAATACATTAGAGAGCACCAAACAGTACAGTACAGTATGAACATTTATAGATGTAAAAACACAAACATGAAATACAGTATATATATGTCAATTAGAAATATGTGTATAAAAAATATAATATGAAAAAAACAACTGTAGCGTTCCTACTTCATCTCTGAAAGCCTTCAGTCAGCAAATGTATCGTGACTTCTGCAGTTCAGGATGTGCCGCGCGCCGAAGCCGTTTACGATCGCTTTTCAATCTGTTGGCCTCGAACTCTGCCATGATTTTGGCCATTAGGGATGATTGTTGAAATCGTCGACTTTGTCAGTTCGTAGCCTCGGCTGAGCTTTGTCAAGGAGACTCCCTTTCGGAAGTGACAAACAATTTCAGCCTTCTATGGGATTTGCTTCCGAAAAAAAAGACATGTTTTCAGAGCACGTGCTCAGGACCGCGCCGTGTCTCGGGAAGTACACCAATGTACGAGTTGAGCGGTAAAGTGGCTAAGCAACGGCGGGGAATCCCGCACTGTACGTTTTCTTCATAAGCAAGGTCGCGGTGGCAGTTAGCTTACCACACTTTGTTGTAACAAAGGTATTTGCACTATTTTGTGGGTCAAATCCGGTCGTTATAATGAAGTTTATGTTATAAAGGTGTTCACTGTAACCAAAAAAAAGAAAATCATGAAATCAGGACTTTGAAATGTGTACATTATTAGGGTAAACATGTAAACGAAATAGGTTGATAAGAGACTGTATGATGTGTACTCACATATAGCGACTTCAAAACTGGCCTTCAGTCATATCTATTAACAGTACAATGTCCTTTATTGGGTGGAATGATAATTTTTATGAAAAGAAAAACAGGCACGGGAACAACAGTTAGGTTCACTCTACTGTGATGGCTTGCCCTTAATTCCGAAAGTGTTTGATGTGTTTCACGGCTGTCAAGTTTTTCTCCACCTAAATCATCCAAATATACCTTTCTGGGCTGGCTTTGCAAACTGAGGCGCAATCATGCTAAAACAGGAAAAAAGGACCTTCCCTAAATGTTAACCATTCACATTGCTGCATGGATTAAATGACAAGAAGTAGAGTCAAGATCCCGGAGGAAATAAAGCTCACCGGACACTTAGCGACGCGGCCAAAGGCAAACGGACTGTCGCGCAGTGTGCTGGGTTCTGCAACTTGTTTTATGAGTGGCCAACTGTTACTCATTAGTTTTGATGAACAGTGTCGCATTGTTATAGATGTAACAGCAAATTAAAAATTCCGTAGCACGGTGGCCCATGGTGGTTAGCATGTCCGCTTTAGAGTACAGAGGCCTGGCCACGATCCAAGTGACGATAATGTGTGTGTGTGTGTGTGTGTGTGTGTATAAGTGAATAAATCTAGATAGATATATTTATATCTATATACCGTATATATTTACAGTATCTCTCTCTCATATATATATATATATATATATATATATATATATATATACAGTATATGGTACCAAAATGGTACATCCCTAAATGTCTAATTTCATTTGTGTCTGTGGCGACGTGTGCTCAGTTGCCTACAAAATGCAGACATACAGTCAATAAATCAAGCTATGAGGCCAATCGCCTTTCAAGTATCCATCCTTTCTTCTTCTCGTTTCCTGTCCCTGTATCACTATAATGTAGCTAGTGACCGGGGAAATCTGCTCCTTTTTGACCCTTTAAATTGTACTTTTTTGCTTGTATGTTGTTCTTGTTTGTAATGGTGCACAACAACACTGTTTGGGATTGAGGGTCAAATCCCTTAACCTTTTTATCTGACAGTGAAATGTTGACTGCTGTGGGGGTTTTTCTCCATTTTCACCCATTTTCTTCTAAAGCCACTAAATACAATGTTTGATTGTGCTGATACCTCAAGGCAGGAATAGTTTGTTTTTCCTACTTGTAACACAACCTTCACCCTTGTCATTTTGAAAATAGAATTTATTGTTGAATTTGAGCGTTTGATAAACATGTCTTGTTGCACTGCACTGCAAAGAGCAAACAGGAAGAAAAAAAACCCAGAAGCAACCCAAATAACAGAACCAGGTCTCCTTTGCCCTTGTGTCTTTAAAGGTGTTGCATTAGAAGGGTGATGAGATTTGTTTTACTTCAGCATCTGTTTAGCTAATGCAACCAAATATTTCATGTACATTTAGAGCTTTGATTTAAACTTTTGCCTTTGTATTTATTATAAATCAGATTTCCTGACTAAAGTTAGTGAAGGACATAAAAGTTACAAGGCAATCTTGACATAGGATCAAGACCATGGGCCCTATTTTTCTTCCGAGCGCAAATCTGGCGAACGAGCGCAATTGTGCAAGGAGCGGGGCCAGACAGACTATGGGCAGGATGTTAGACTGACTCAGTCTGGTGCAGATACACGGAGGCTGCCTCCCTCAGCCCCCTTGAGGACCTTGCTTCTACCGCTTTACAACTTGATTCGTGTCTTTTAAAAAGAAAAAAAGAACGAAAAAAACTAAAACACGCTGCTAGATGTGCCACAGCCAGGGGAATGGTTTAAAAAAATGAACAAGGATGAGAATAACAATGTGTTCAATTATTTTATTTTGACAATGATTCAGAGTAATTCAAGTGTTTATTTATGAATGGAATACGATACAGACGCCACACAAACTCGGGTAGCGCCGAATCTGTCTGTCTGCACCGCGATTAAATACACCAAAATCACGTTAGACCACCTGCACTGAAAAATAAACCTTCTTTTGAAACAATCTAGAATGTCGTCAGCCATGAAAATTATGATGCACCCCGTTTTTATGCAGGGCGCGGTCTACTCTCTGTCACCAAATTGTTCGGTGTGTCGGAGATGCAGTATCTCCCTGCGCCGGAGCGCCCAAATAGGTTCAACGAGGTCTGCCAAATTCCCAAACATGGTAAATTAAATTTGCCCCAGGACGAAAAAATATTTATTTACGCCCCATACCTTTGATTCCGTTCCATTGCAACTATCGTCATTTAAGACACATATATGCAGCAAAATATTACGGTTTATGCTTCTCAATCACACATGCCTACGCCTCCACAAAGTTTCATAGGAATCGAATGTCTTGTATTTGTTTTACTGTTTTTAACGAATAAACACGACTAATTGCAATCAAAACAACACCTCCCATCCTCACGCTGCTGCACTTGGCAGAGGTATTAAAGCCCCAGCTAAAGACATAATTACAGCAAACCCCTACATGGTTCCAATTGATTTTCTTTTTACTATTTTAGTTGACTAAGTCTCTTTGTGTACTGTAAAATGAAATTATATATTCTGCTGACAGAGAAGAAAAGGCTTTTTAGAGGACATGAGTAATCAGTTATTCACAACGTTTTTTGGGGTACTTGTGAAGCGTTGGCACTATTACACTGTGCTCTCACTTGCAATTGTTTCAAATGTGAGTAGGCAGCCATGCAGCCTCCTCACTATCCTCTGACTTAACCATTCACCAGTCGGCTTTAACAGTGTGTTATGTCACATCACCATCCTGCACATACTGTAGTTGTGGCTCATTTATCACAAATTGCTGCCTGCAGCTGTACTTTGGTGTAAAAGGGCAAAGGTGCGGCGCATCCGGTGATCCATCTCCAGAATCTTTCCGAAACAGACAGCCATTAGCCAATAACCACAAAGCAGATGCAGTGTTGCCCCTCTTTTCGTCCATCCCCGAGTAAGCAGTTCAGACCTCTGACAAAAATGTATCAACAATTTTTTTTGCTGTTGAAAAGTATGAGATTTTCACATCTCACATGTTTTAATACAGAGTAACCAAGATAACTAATTGTTATTCAAATTCTCTTGTCGTTGAATGGAAGACAGCAACAGTGCTGGTTACTCTTTGTGCTTTATCGTGACAAAAAATTATTTTTTTTTTGTCAACTAATTGAGTAGAAAAAATACTTTCATAACATTCTGGTCAGAAAGTGACTATAGTCATTGGTTATAAATATCACCAATGATTATCATCCCAGAAAGACCCATTCCTAATTTAGAATGTCTTTACTGACCAGAATGTTATGAAAGTTTTTTTTTTCTACTCAATTTGATTCAGTATCTTTACCTATTAAGATTCTCATTTGGAGCTCAACTTTGCACATGCCCCGTTTAAGCCATGGGTGAAGTCTTTGCTCTTAGAGGACTCAACTTAGAGGAACATGTCACAGTTTTTACATGGACCATTTTTAAATTGTGTTGCAACAGGTCTTAACATGGGCCATCATTTCTTCAATTTTAATGAGGCTACATGTCATTTTTTCCAACGTCATTTAATTTATTCGCTCTTTATTTGAGCTACAGATGGCACTAATGGGCAGTTAGCGGGCAAGTCAGAGACCCTGCCTTCCCTGTGCCACACAGGAGTCAGGTATTGTATTTCATATAACTATGAAGCAAATACATAATACATCTAAAAATACATTTATTTCACCCATTTTTCACCAATATTTAGGTTCAGTAATCTCTAAATCTAATTGAAATGAAATTTGGATGCTATGTAAAAAAAAAAAAAATAGAATAGAATGATTTACAAATCATTTTCAACAACTTGGCAGATGTTTTTGCAAATATTCTAGCATTTTGAATTTGATACCTGCAACACTTTAAAAAAAACCCGGAACAAGGAAAGACTCGGAAAGTTGAGGAATGCAAAAAAAAAAATCTGTTTGGTACATGAAAGGTGAGGACATTAATTGGAAGGAGCCTCCCTGGAAGGTTTAGTTGTTAACAAACAAGGATGGGATGAGGTTCACCCCTTTATGAATAGCTGCATGACCAAATAGTACAACAGCTTAAGAATGTTTCTCAACATACAATTGCAAGGAATTTTAGGATGGCATCATCTACTATCTCATATCATAAGAAGATTTAGAGAATCTGGAGGGATGACTGCACATAAGCGGCAAGCTCGAAATACAAAATGCATGTGACCTGCGTTCCCTCATGCAGCACTGCATTCAGAAACGGCATCATTATATAAAGGGATATTGCCACATGGGCTCAGGAACACTTCTGAAAATCATTGTCAGTTTGTCGCTAGATCTACAAATGCAAGTTAACACTCTGCCAAGCGAGGCGAAAGCCATATATTGACATTTATCTGTGTAAATGGAAAAGTCTGTGTGACACCTTCACATTTCAAATAGTTTTTGGAAAGGATGGACGTTATGTCCTCCAAGCCAATGAGTAAAAAGCCAGCATCTGTTATGATGTCCCTGCTTTTTTTCAGCAGGAAAATGCCAAGCCACATTCTGGATGCGTTCGAACAGTGTGGCTTTGTAATAAAAGACTGAGAACTAGACTGGCTTGTCAGTAGTCCAGACGTGTCTCCCATTGAAAATGTGTCACGTGTTAAAAGTAAAACACAACAATAGAAACCCCTGACTGATGAGCAACTCTGGTTGTACATCAAGCATGAATGGGATAGACATCCACCCACGGAGCCTCAACAATTAGCGTCCTCAGTTCCAAACGCTTATTGAGTGTTGTTAAGAGTAAAGGTGATGGAACACAGGGGCTGAAGTCACTTGGCTATTTTACTTAATTGCAATCAATGCCTGCCTCTTTCATTCTCATGGTTTTGATGTCAAACATTATTCTATACAATATTAAATAGTCAATAATATTTAGCGAAAATTGCTTGGCATTTGAAAAGCTTTTCGATGATGAAAACAGCAACGCTATGAACGTGCTACTGAGAAATGTAGTTAATTAAACAAGTCGTGGCACTGCGTGTACCACCTGCCATCTCACCAGCTGCTCCCAACTCAGCTGTGAGCCCCGGAGAAAGACTGGTAGAAATGAGGGCATACTGTGTAAACTACCTCCCCCTTGTGCCTCCGTTGGAGTTTTTGTCACTGCCATTTAATTGGTTACTGTATCTGTGCGCTGTAGTTATGGGTTTGCACAATAGGATCAAGATAATATTGAATAATTACCCCCAGCACTCTCGATCCCTGTTGAGTCATTTTCGAAATTCGAAAAAACCTTGGGCAGTCAAGCTGTTTGGGCACCTTCTAGCCCATTTAATTCACCCTGGACCGTGACTGCTGCACTATATCGCTTTGGATCGCCACGCTTAAAAACACAAAAGGCAGAAAGGGCTAAAGGTGACTCTCATTTCCATAACAGACTTGAAACCCGTTATTAGCTTGTACATGGCGGTCCTTTCTAGCGCAACCAATCATGATCATCGTGACCTTTGGCATTCAACGTACAAGTTCCTCAATAAAAGATAATATTTCCCAGACAGGGAGAGGGCAGACCAAGGCCTGCAGTTGGCTTTTTGAATCAAGTCCAAGGGTTGGAGAGCTGCAACTGGTTTTTGGGATTTTAATTAGGAGCAGCTATTGATGCAATGTACACTCCTACGAAGAAGATAAGGAAAGTAGAAAATGTGTTACATAATTTCAAGAGGAGGTGATAATGTGACAGGCGCAAAGGGGAGCTATCTTTTAGCAAGGACTATTAAGAGCCCTTCAAATTTAAAACCGTCGTGACCTGCGTTTTTTGGGTGACACAAGGGTTGACTCCCAAATGCAATAGCATAAATCACAGCACAATGCCATTTTGAACATCTACATGTTTTCACAACCAGGGGGAAATTTGAGCTCCCAAGTGTTTCAATGCCCTCTCTTTGATTGAAAATACTAATAACATGAAAATGTGCATAACATGTACCCGCATGTCACGAAGGATTTATATATATATATATACACTGTATATATAAATATATATATATATATATATATATATATATATATATATATATATATATATATATATATACATACACACTGTATATATAAATGTTGTCAGAGGTTAACATTTATCATGGGTGTCACTGTTAATTTTGGCCTTTTAATGATGCCGTGAATTCAGGACCTATTTAAAAATGAGGCTAGCGATGTTTTCCCCTGTATTTTCATGTCTATAGTAAATCAGGCCCAACGATGACAGTGTAACGCACGTAAGCAAAAATCAGCTGTGCAATATTTACTTTCATTATTTCTGGGATACCTGTACTACATGAAATAGTATATAGTGATTGTTTTGACAATGGATGCATTTGCAAGGGTACATTTGGTGCAAAACACACGCACACAAACACGTACAGTGAATATGTACCCTGCTTGTGGTTTCCTCGTGGGAGGAAACGGCAAGCTTTTTTCCCCACATTATTTGACCCAAATGTATTCTTTAGAGCATTAAAACAATTTTCTAAAAATACTGAGATTCAAACATACAGCATATGTGACTAATTCAGTTGTGTGTCAGGTAAGCAAGAGCATTGTTGTTGTTGTTTTTGTCATTCACACGTACCCATGGTGGCAAAGGATTTAAATGTAATGGGGAAACATTTACCCCCCCCCCCCAAAAAAAAACAGAAAAAAAAGGTTGGTTGCTGGTTTTGCTCTTCTGGTGTATATGTTTTGACAAACACGATGTCAATTAGTGGTGCAGTGTCACTGCAGCATGATTACAGATGATTAGTTTTGGTTGTCCGAGCTTTTCTGCGTTAGCGACAAGATAAATCACCATCAATTGGGCCTTGAGGATAGTTAGTGAACATGAATAAAGTGAAAGCCGAAACAATTCAGTGCAAGAAAATAGCGTGCTTTATCTTACTATAATCGACGTTTGAGTTGCATCGTAAAACTGTAACCAGCAGAATAAACAGGAAGGCTGTTCCTTTTCCATATATGTACACATTGCAGACAAGACTAAGTCTCTGTGTTGCTTTATGGATGATACAGGATTAAAACTAAGTGAACATGATGTTGAACTGCTTGATTTCAATTTACCCTTCCCTTTTTCGGGGGTATTTATTCCCACATTCTTTGACAAATATTTGCTGGTTGCCGTTTCTTGGCTGTAAAAGTCTCTCAGATCTTGAATCCATGCCATCAAATTTGATTTGACATTGCGTTCAAGACCATATCTGTTGTCTTACTGTTGTGCATCTTTTAGCCTCTCATGTCATGCCATGTTCGCCCTGTCCAAAAAGCTCAGTTTTCTTAAGCATGCTTTTTGACGGAGGGATGAAAATGTTTAGATGTGTTCTTCACGAACCATTTCTCATGATATTTCTTTAAAAAATATTTGTCAAGTCTCATATTAAACTTAGTAGAAATATTCACTGTATAAAGACCATTGTATGTACTGTACATTACTGTATTATTATTATTGCAGTCTTATAACAACAACAATAAAAAAAAAAATCACTAAAGTAGCGGAAAATTCCATCATGTGGAAAATTAAGTGTCAGGAATGTTAACCTTTAAAAATAGGTCAACAGAGCTATAAAAAAAACATTTAAGTATTTTCTTTCTTTTTCTTTTTTTAATTCCAGACAATAGCCTTTTTGTTTTGAAGGGAAAAATCTCTTACCCAGCTGACAGTTTCGGCTGTCACTTCAGCCTTGACCGGGTCAGTTGAGCCTTATTTTCCCTACCCAGTCAGCTGTTTTTAAGACGTTACAAGGAAGCAGTGAAAGCTCCGGCTGAAGTGAGAGCCGAAACTGTCAGATAGGTAAGAGCTTTTCTCTTCACAAAAAAACGACCATTGTCTGGAAAAAAAACTAAACCTTCAGACTAATTCAACTAATAAGAAGACAAGATGAACGCCCTAGCGTTACAGCTATGAATAAACACACAGGTCAATGTAGAGTTTTTTTTTTTAAATCCCTGATTCCATTGATGTTGAGAAAATGCAAATACATTTTCTTAATTTTTTTTTAATTCTGCTGATAACACATCAAAGACAGTAATTTGTAATTATTTTATCTTAAATGATTTTGAAAGTGATGCCTAAAAAAGTTTGTAGAGGGGCATTTGTACCAGCTTTCCTTTTAACTACACTCATGCGTATGGCAACTGAAGACACTAATTGTTGAAAGTTTGTAGGTGGTTCTGCAACTCAACATTACGGGGTCTCTGTTGACATACTTTACCCTCCATTCTACTTCTTCCTTTCATAACTTTGCTGCTATGAATTGGGAATTTCTTCATTGCAAGACGAATAAAGGTTTTCATATCTTATTATCTTATAATTTGCCCCACACTTTCCATGGGAAACGGGCCTGTACTGCTGGCAGTCCAGTCTAATAGTAACACTTTTACTACAAAGCCACACTGTTATAACGTGCAGAATGTGGCTTGGAGTTGTCATCCCTGAAAAAGACGTTGGTCGGATGACAGTGTATGGTGCTCCAATACCTCTTGTGTACCTCTCAGCAATCGACAGATTTCCCATTCTATTGCCACTAACACCACGCTAGCATGGCAGATGGTTTTAGAACTTTGTGGTAATAACAATCCGGATGGTCCTTTTCCTCTTTAGTCAGTAGACAACATCAATGAATTCAAAAAACAATTTGAATGTATGCCCATCAGAACACAGCACACTTTTCCTGTCTGCATTAGTCCATCTCAGAATAGTTCGGGCTCAGAGAGGATGGCAGCCTGTCTGGGTATTGTTGATATATAGCTTTGGTTTTGCATGGTCGAGTTTTAACTTGCATTTGCAGCTGTAGCGACAAGCTTTGTTAACTGACAGAGGGGAGGCAGTGTTTGGAAAGAAGTTGTCTCTTATTCTACCACTAAATCCCCATGACTGCCATCTTTATCTCAAATCAAGCTTGAATGAATTAAATTATATTGAAAAAAAGTCATATTGAGTCATTAATATTGAAGAAAGAAATGGTTTTTGTCCCACATTTGGACAACTTGTCTTCCTTTACTACCACACAATTTCAAAAATGAGCTAAGCAAACTGTGATATGTTCCTAAAAAATAAATAAGTATATCTTCACCAGACATAACAGACAATATGTAGTATACCCACTCCTCAGTGGGGTACGCTCAGAGCAAAGACCCCAACTAAGGCTTAAACATGTCACATGCAAAATTGACGAGCAGCTAGACTTGTGAATCTTAATGGGTATTACTCCTGAATCAAATTGAACATACAATATCCATTTTCATTAACATTCTGGTCAGCAAAGACATTCTAAATCAGCAACGGACATGGGCATGTGCGATCCGGGCGGAAGGCGGTCTTCATTTCACAGATTTGTGATCTCCCCAGCCATATCATATCGCGTGAGCTTGTGGAGGCCTGCTTGTCGTTTATTATACACATACTTTGTATGCCTCAATGTGCTGCTGGAAAATCAGTGTCTTCTTCCACCGTGTCAAGGACAATCAGCACGCCTCTGGCATGCGGCATTTAAAGGGAAAGAGAAGAGCCGTTTCGATTGGTGGCAAAACAGTTCAGCAAACAAGTACCTTTTTTAAATTTGCCATGTTGTAGCACCTTGCAAAATTGGTAATCTGGCTCACGGATACGACTGAACTGTGTGCATCAGGGGTGTAGGAGGGGATTTAGGGGGTGGGTATACGTAATGATGGCTGAAAAATAAGTAGGTATATGACGTATACCAGCGTATACCCTTTACTACACCAATGTACAGTAGAACTCCACTACAACGAAATCATCTTTGCAGCCAGAAATTTTTCTCAACAGGGGACCTTTCACTATAGCAAATTTTATCTCAGACATAAACACAAACACACACAAAAAATGTAGATGTGTACTTTTAATGTTGATCCCAAAAGCGCCTAAGTGGGTGCATACACTTATTTGACACTTCATATAGCCAGCGTAGAAAGGAAAAAAATGGAAGGAAATTGCAAAATTTACGATCAGCATTCACTTTCACTTACATCGATTTCTTGCACAATGTCTTTTACTTTGCTTCCTCCATCTTAATTACTTTTATCCTCTCTTCAAGTGTTAAAAGCTTTTCTCTTCACTCCTTGTGAAGAACCTTGGTCTGCAAAGGTCCGTTTTTTAGCCATTTTATACCAAGTAATGCAACGTTCGTGCTGTGTCTGAAACTACGAGTGACATTTCTAACCACGTGCTCACAATTACAAATACTTCTTGGACTACTGTGCATGTGTAAGCCAGTGTGGTGGTTGCCGTTGCTGTTTCCGAGCTAAGCAGTAGGAGTCGCTGTGGCAGGCTGAGGTTGGATTAGACTTTTGCGGAAGGTTTTTTTTCTTCTTTGCAGTGAACCTCATTGAGAGACAAGGTTGGAGAAAAGGAGTTCGTATTATGCAACATGGGGACTTTTCACCGTAGGGGGATGCAAGAAAAAGGGAATGGCTTTAATGCATGAATATTTTTTGACACTAGGGGGTATTTTCGCACATGCAGGTTTCGTTGTAGAGGAGTATCTCTTTAGGCATGTTAATTCTGGTATATTGGTGAAGTGTTACCTGGGTTGTGTGTTATATCAAAAATGTTCCATTGCATAAAAGGTTAATATTAAATAATGGGATGCATGAGGTTCATAAGCCATGCAATGTTTATTTGAGAACTACAGTGAAACTCCTCTACAACGAAACATAGATGATTGTCATAAAACGTATTTTTCTATGGCATTTTCCACATCCATTTGGCATGGTTGAATAGATCCATGTTTGTACATCCATCTTCTCTGACGTACAGGGATAGTCTAAGAATTTACCATAATGTTCATTTTATATAATATATATATAAAATGTAAAATTAATGGTAAATTATTTTCTTGACAAAGCGTTTGTGAACTGCTCCCAAGGTATTGCTATGCTTTTGTACTTTGCAGTTCCACAGGTAGATGCACCACCGACCTGACAGATTTCCAGAACCGAATAATGTTTTGGATCCCAGAAATGGAGACGCAGTCAAAATGTGAAAAGTACAAATGATTGTCAAAAATGTGAAAGCAACAAAGTCCAAAATGCTAGTCAAAAGGATCCAGGTAAAAGGGATGAATAACTCAAGGCACTTTCAAAAGGCAAAGTCATAGAAACACAAGAACAAAAACAACATGACAGGAGTCCAGTTCACACAACTATGACAATATTGAGAGGTCTAGCAAATGACACTTGAGCATGAACAGGAAACAAGGTTAATACTATAATTCGACGAAGAAGGCAGAGTCCTTTAAGACAAGGCATGATGATGATGATGATTGGCAACAGGTGTGCCGGCTAGAGGGAAACGCCCCTCACTTCAGGTGGAGCTGAAACAAAAACAAACATAGACATGACACTACCTGCTCTTAGCAAATTGGGAATTTCATTACACTGGCATTGCTCAGTTCCCTCTTGATAATCATGTTAAATTGATAATTCCCTCCATAAGGGGGACATTACAATGAATGAATAAACATCAAAGCCTTACCAACACAGACCGCCCAGCACTTCTCCCCGTGTTGATATCACAAGGCACTTCAAATGGTGATTTTTAGAGCACAGCCATCAAATGTCCAACATTGTCCAGACAGCCATCACTGCAGAAAGACCATTAGAGGTCAAATCAAAGCAGAGAACGCATGGAAATGATGGCTGGCAATGGATGCATGTGAGCTCTGTTACGCAATTAAGCGCCATGGAGGCAGGCTCATTTATCCTCCGAGACCATTGCTGCCACAGTGTAATGCATTGTTAGAGACGCTGCTTGCATGCGTTTTCTCTTTGGAGGCTTGACATCGGCTCCATTCTTCCTGTCATGATGTCCATTAATGATATTAGAGCAGAATTTACGAAGTGTTGCCCCTATTTTCATTTATTATTGCGTTGAAGAAATATGCAAAATGTATCGTCTGGCAAGTAAAAAAAAATATGGACCTGTGCAAGGTGTCTCTGCAAGCTGAGAACAAGGTGTGAGCACTGCGTGGAAGGTGTTGCCCAGCATGTGCTTCCATTTCTTTTCGTAGTGTTTCTATATCCTTATACAGTTTCTTACAAGAACTGTGCCAAAATGTTGAGGACATGGGTGGATCTGGAATCCATTATTGACCAAGTCCTGCACATTTTACAATCATTATTTTGATTTAGATAAAATAATTCCGTGAGTTGGTCTGATGTTCAACAATCATTGCCAAACCTTACAACGATTTTGTTGATTATGAAAATCAAAATTGATTATTTTGATGATTATTTTTCCATAAGACCGAGCCTAATTACAATGATTAATTGAAACATTGTACATTTAATTCAATAAAGAGTCAATTCATTCAAGTGCAGCAACATGTCTTCAAGTCAAATGAAGGTCATGGTTATAACCACTTTCATCAAGTTATATGAGCATGAGGATGCTCTAGACCAGGGGCCAACCTTTTTGACTTAGAGAGCCATGAAAGCCATGTATAAATCAGAATCAGAATCATCTTTATTGGCCAAGTATGTAGAACACACAAGGAATTTGTCTCCGGTATAACACGCTGCATTAGTATCATCGTAAACAAGAACATGACAAATAGGTATGCAAGGACATTTCGTAATGTAAGTGAACCGTAGTGTGGTGGTACCACCCAGTGACAACTGTGAGACAATGTGCAAAGTATCAAGCAGAGCTAAAGTGTACAGTGGTAGAATGCTAATACTATGACAGTTTGTACAGTTGGTGCAGAAAATCATTGAACCATTTTAGAGTGGCCAGTAGCAGTATTTGTAGTACAACAGTCAGTGACTGTTTAGAGAGTTAATGGCTAGAGGGAAGAAGCTGTTTAAGTGTCTACTGGATTTGGTGCGCATGGATCTGCAGCGCCTGCCTGAGGGGAGTAGCTGGAAAAGGTGGTGGGCAGGCTGCGGGGGATCCAGGAGGATTTTCCGTGCCCTTGTCTTGATTCTTGCAATGTGCAAGTCCTCAAGAGTGGGTAGGACGGTGTTTAAATAAACTGTATTTTAAAAGTGTATTCAACAAAATATCGGTATGATAAGACTCTGAATGTATTCTTTTAAATAATTATAAAATAATACAGTATTAAAATAAGTCATAATGCTCACCATTAATGTGAATGGTTTTCCTTTCCTCACGATTGCTAAAGATCCAGCAAAACGAGTGGAATTCTCGTCAGCTTGCCGGGTCCATACGCGGAGTTGCTGCTGGCTAGTTTGTACACTGCTCAGTAGCTTCCGCGCTTCCTTTCTACTGTCTCCCGCAGCGTATTTTGATGCGAACGTAGCATGGCGCGTGTCAAAGTGCCGCTTTACATTCAACTGTTTGTCATTGCAAATTAGACACACCTAGGAACCTGTTCTTTCCACAAAGACGAATCCTTTGTCCTGAAGTGTACCATACTCGTCATCTTTTTCATCGAAAGATTAGCTTTGAGCTACTGACGGAGCGTGCTGATTCAAAAGGGGGTGTTTATATTGAACAAATATTTGCAAATATTGAACAGCTCAATGTTAAAAATTTTACTGACATGCCAACTATGCAATGAAATGTCAGGTTGGGACTGCTGAGTAGAGCGCACACAGATTCTGCTTCCAATAGCCATGTGTGCACATGTGAAACAAGACAGCTTTCTTGTCATAATGTTGTCTTATTTATGATAGCTAGATTCATAAATAATGAGATTTAGATTCATTGTAAATGAAAGGCTGACTTTTGTTAAACAAAACAAACAAAAAAAGCCATTCTTATGGCTTTTAATAGCTCTGTTCATTATTTATTATCATTTCTTTATTTGTTTAGGGGACAGGAGGGAGGGCTGTGAGCTAGTACATGGCTGAGGTTTGAGCAAAACTAATTTAATAGATAGTAGGCTTTAAATATCTCCCAAGAACAACAATTACAAAAACTTCTTTAAAAGTGTTCGCCTTGAGCTGAAGACAACATTTCAGATCTGCGTTTATTGAGAAAAGAATGCTAATGAAACAATGCCTCCTTAATGACGCCATCCTGTTCCAAAAGATTTTATGATTGTATTGCGGTGCATCCAGTGCTGAACACTTGCCAGGTGGCGGTGATTATATGCCTGAATGTATCTCAAAGCTGTGAGCTGAGTGACAGCCTCAAGGTGCCGCTGAATCATTGATGAACCGCATTAATGGTGCATGGCCTTTTTTTCAGACTGTTGTTAAGTCAGAAAGTTCTGTCTCACCAGTGTTCTGTCACACTCTGTTATCCTGTGGGGTGCGGGGAAGCCAAAGTGAGTTTGATTTGCACACTTAGGCTGCTTCCGTTCCAGTGTTCATGGGGCCACTCAAGGATGATAAAATACAGTGCTGCAAACCGTGAGCCTGCAGGCTGTTCGCCAGAGGATTTTAATTTGTTTTCTTCCCTTTCGACTACATCCGCTTTCTAATCTGCATTTGTGTGCAGTCTTGCAGTCGCTGTTGTCATTACAATAGAACAAAGTGCATACTGCGGATGACATTATACACAGATGACTACACTTTTAATTTCGTGCAGTATGTGACCAGCCCGACACATGAACAAGGACATTTTAGACCTTGTCCTTGCTCATGGTCTACCGGTGTCAAATCTGGAAGTCCTTGAAAATGGGGTTTCTGATCACATGGCAGTTTTATTTGACGTAGTCTTATCGCATGCTGCTGTGTAATCTGCCACTCCTAGTTGTAAACACCAAATTTTTAACCCTCGCACTGCTAGTCGTTTCTCTGATGCCTTTAATAACCTTTGCGTACCCTCGTCTAACACAGAGGAACTTACCTCTTGGTTCTACTCGTCATGCCGTGCCATCCTGGATTTGGTGTCTCCTTCAAAAACTGTGCTCCCAAAACCTAAACCCGAGCCATGGTTAAACGACATTACCCACGCAGCTAGGCAGGGGTGTCGCAAAGCTGAACGCAAGTGGAAAAAAGACAAATCGCATGTCTCTTATCAAATTTGGAAATATTGCTGGCGTAACTACCAGCACAGTAAAAGAGGCCAAAAGAGAATATCTATCGGACCTTATTAAAGCTAACCGTCACAACCCACACGCACTATTTAAAACTATAGATTCTGTACTCAAACCCCCTCTGCCTACTTGCTCGGATTCTTCACCCGAGATGTGCAACAGATTCCTTCAGTTTTTCATTGATAAGGTCTCTATAGCTAGGACTCCGGTCTCAAATACCGCATCTGACCCCTCTGTCCATGTTCCATGTTCAACTGTACTAAATTCTTTTGAAACTGTGTCCTTGGCGCTTTTGGAGGATGTAGTTCGCCAGACAAAGCCATCTGGCTCACCTTGCGACTCTCTTCCCCCGCATTTCTTTCAGGAGGTTCTCCCGAATGTTGGCGCGACGGTCTTGTATATCATCAACAGCAGCCTCTCTTCTGGTGTAGTTCCCCAACAGTTTAAACATGCTGTGGTCCAACCCTTGATCAAGAAACCTGGTCTTGATCCAGATGTGCTGTCAAGTTTCAGGCCCATTTCCAAACGGCCTTTCATTTCCCAAATTCTGGAAAAAGCGGTGGACATGTAGTTCAAACTTTTCTTGGATGAACATAACATCTTGGAGGTCTTCCAGTCAGGTTTCAAGACGATGCATAGCACGGAGTCAGTCCTGTTACGCGTTTCTAATGACATCCTCCTCGTTGTTCTCCTCTCCTGCTGACTCGTTTGCAGCACTTGGTGGGCATTGGCGGCAGTGCTCTTGAGTGGTTTAGGTCCTATCTAGCTGACAGAGCCTTTTGTGTCAGCCTTGGCTGCTCTGAGTCACGCACTGCTCCCCTGTCATGTGGTGTTCCACAGGGCTCAATTCTGGGGCCTCTGCTGTTCTCGCTGTATCTGCTCCCATTGGGTTCCATTTTAAGGAAACGTGGTATTCCCTTCTACTGCTATGCAGATGACTGCCAGATCTATGTCCCACTGAGCAAGAAATATGCCTTCTCATTAAGGCCACTCCTATCCTGTCTGGAAGAAATCAAAACCTGGATGACACAACATTTCTTGAAATTCAACGAAAAGAAGACAGAGGTGATATTGTTTGGTCCCAGTGACCCTTGTACATCCCATCCTGTAGACTTGGGCCCCCTGTCTCCTTATCCTAAGTCAACTGTCTCAAACTTGGGCCTTAAACTGGACAGTGATTTCAAACTCGTTCGGCAAATTGGTGCCGTTGTTAAATCCAGCTTCTTTCACCTTAGACAGCTGGCCAAAATAAAACCTCTCCTCTCACATGGACACGTTGAGACAGTAATTCATGCCTTTGTCACATCCCGGCTCGATTACTGCAATGCCGTTTACTTTGGAGTCAGCCAGTCCTCCATTAAGCGCCTTCAGCTGGTCCAGAATGCCGCTGCTCGCCTCTTGACTGGTACTCGTAAGAGGGAGCACATAACTCCTACTCTGGAATCTCTTCACTGGCTCCCCATTCATTTTAGAGTTATTTTCAAGATCCTCCTCTTTGTTTTCAAATCTCTGAATAATCTCGCGCCACCTTACCTCTCTGAGCTCATCCGCCACTACACACCTGCTCGGCGCCTCAGGTCTGTGGACCAGATATTATTAGAAGTACCAAGAACTAAACTGAGGCTCAGAGGGGATTGAGCCTTTTCTGTTGCTGGTCCCTCTCTCTGGAATGACCTCCCAATGAACATTCGGCAAGCCTCCTCGCTGCCCATCTTCAAAACCCTCCTCAAAACTCACTTGTATTCTTTAGCATTCGACTCAGCATGACTTTGATCTGTTCTTGGTTTTCTACCGCCTTTATTACCGATTTGTCTTACTGTTTATTGTGCATGTTAAATTGCTCCATGTACAGCACTTTGTATGCAGCGATGGAGGTTTGAAAGTGCTCTATAAATACTGTTGACTTGACTTGACTGATTCTGCAGTTTTATGTCTTCAATCATATGCAATGTTTGGAAATTTTGCCACTACCTGCTGATTATTTGCGGGTAGGTTGAACAGAGCAGTGCATAATCATAACCTCGAGGCTCAACCAACACACATGTCCTGCAAACACTCAGCAGCGTCTGTTACATTTTGTTGTGTGGGCAAGATGACCTTGCACCCACTATGCCTGAGCGCCGAGATTATGGATGAGATCAACTTTAATTGACTTTTATAATCTTATTTTGGATAGGGGAAGGCAGATCACGGATTAAAGTTGTAGCTTGGTACACAAAAGCAGGGGATCAAGCACCTGTTTAGCTGCGTTGGCCCAAGGGACAGTGGGAGCGTGTTCAGATGTAACATGTCAGTGCTAATCCAGACGGGGCTAAACTGCATTGTATGGTAATGGCTCTAATGAACTGTGTTGTCAAAGGGCTGATCACAGAGCGGTACTGTGGAAGCAGAGTAATGAAGTGGCCACCGTGCAGTGATGTAATATGATTGCAGTTCAAATCATGAGCGGCCTGGAGGAAATGCATTTCCTGGAGCTGGCTGTTCCTGTCCCCAGCTGACATCCCATTGGGTCTGCAACAGTTTTGACTTGTTCAGGACACTACTATGATCTGCACCAGTGGCCGGTCCATCATTCATCATGACAGCAAGGTCAACAAAGGGGCTTGTCATTTTACAATCTGTTGTAACACAGAACACTGAAAGCTATGCAACTGTACATATGTAGTTACAATTCAATAAAACCGAAGCACTTGAATACAGATCTTCAGAACTATTCCTGGTTGTGCCACATTGCCCCCCCCCCCCCCCCCCCCCAGGGAATCTTCAATACTGCCTCCAGGGAAAATATAGATTATAAATATTTATTTGGGCCACCCTGTGGACTACCATGGTAATTTCCTGTGAATTTCCCAAAGGATGAACATTTGGTAAGATTGTAGATTGTAAATGATTTTATGCTATTCCACACGGGCGCATAGTTGTTAGCTGAAAACTAAATTTTTCAGCATTTCTGCATAACTTTTCTTTGCGATTTTAAGTTCCTTTGTCCGCTGGTTTTCAGGCGGCATCTCTGGCTTTTCCAAGCTGACTTAGTCTGGAAGTGAACCATGGCTTGATATTGACGAACAAGCGGAAGCTCTTTGTTGCAACACGCGTCCTCACAGAAACTGGTGTATGATGTTACGGTGTCCGTGTATTCGTGCAGGCTGCAGGTTGAAGTTTCAAAGACACGCTAATCAGTGCAGTCCATACTTTCCTGTACTACCAGTTTTGCTTTATCGGTGCACCTCTTCACAGTCTTTAAAGTAATTTTTTGTGCATTTGTGTCTGTGCCAGCATGTTGGAATTATGTGCATTAAACAGTCATCAGACAAATCCAACTCTGCATGGGCCTCTATGAGTAAGAATTGTCCAGTGTAGCGTTCTCTGATGAAGCAATCAATGTGATGGTTATATCTGGGGTGGTCATGGTTAAGTTGTGCTCCGTTAAAATCACCCAGGATGATGAGGGGTGATTCTGGGCGCTGTCGCTCAAGTTCGTTGACTTGGTCAGCCATGATGCGATGTAAACACCGGCGAGTATGACGGAGGACAACTCATGTGTAGTAAGTAGTGGCTTAGAGTTTCGAAATAGCATCTCGAAGTTCAGGCTGAGGTGTGTGTTGAGCTCTGTCCACCATTTGTTGTTGATATAATGGCAAATTCTGCCTCCTTTTGACTTCCCCGAACCTTCTGTGACACGGTCTGCTAGGTGAAGACGGAAGACAGGTAGGTGTAGCGCGGCGTCCAGGATGCATTCGCTGAGTCAAATTTTAGTGTAGCAGAGTGCGGCAGAACTCGCGAAGGTTTTTCAGATCCTTGTGCAGGGAAGAGGTTCATCTATCTTGTCTGGCACAGACCGTAGATTAGCAACATGAATCGATGGGAGCAGAACCTTAGAGTGCAGCTGGTTCGCCAGCGATTATCTCCGAAAAAAGATGTGGGTTCGTGTTGTTGACAAAAAAATTCAGACGAGACTCCATAATGCTTTGCATGTATTCTCTCAAGCTCTCTGGAGCCATGACTGAGGTGGTAATGATGGCAGTAGTTGTACGGTAATCGTAGTAGTAGTAGTCGTAGTCGTAGTCGTAGAGAATCCCAATACTTATTTACACAGCTACACATTTGGATGTGGGCCGTGTTCCATTACTTTTACATCACAGGCACTGTCTAATATTTTTTTTCCAAATACTTTAAATGTCAGCTGTAATTGCTTCAGAACCTTTTGCATTTTAACACATTAATGATTTAATATTTATTTGTATCATCATTGAGTTTATGTTTATTTAGTAGACTTCCATTCCTGGAGTAAAACTAGATTTTCTGTTTTATTTATTTATTGGTCCAGTAAAATTTTAGAGAACAAGTAATCAGTCAGCATATCAGTTTACATTTTGGAGATTAGTATTTCAGTGATGCTCAAGCTACATATGTTGTGGATTTATATATATATTTCCTTTGACTTTAAAAGATGAACAAGAAAGCTTTATTAGAACAAATCTCGCCTGCTCTGCTGCTTAAAATTGCGAAGATCACCAACCTCTAAAAGCATTAATATCTCCTCCTGATCCGGTAGTAAATCTGACTGTATGCTATGTGTGTGAATGGGGTGCCCTGCTGTTCATGTATACCTCGCCTGCTGCTGGGTCTTCATTCACAACTGATTCATAATGCTGCTTTTCAGAAAGCTGCAAGGGTGATGATGCAATTCTCTTCAGTTCCATTTTGGCAACAGTCCACAGAGCTGCTTGAATGGCTTTTAAGCAATCCCAATATGAAAACACAAAACATGCTGAGGATAATAAGGCTCAAAAAACCAGGGCAAAATAGTATGCACTACATAACTAACTACACACAGCAGAGGCACTGTTGATACAATCTCTAAGAATTTGCAGTCCCAAGAACATGACATCAGCTTTGGGAAGTTACACCATGCACAACTCAACTATTCCAAGTCCTTCAAGCAGCATTGCTTTGATCAATGCAACACAGACAGTGAAACAGGTGTTTTTTTCTTCTTCTATACTACAGAATCAGTCACTTGCAAATGCAACTTTTTTTGGGGTGCAGGTGTTACACTTCCATTTAGAATCAATACGGGTTGTGTAGATCGGGCCAAATCTGTAAAGTTACACATTATGTGCTTATTCCGTCCCATACTTGCCAGATAAAAAGTGGAGATTTTAGAAACAATGTCGGACAAAATAATCATTAGGTTCTTTGGACAAAGGGACAGTGGAACTGTTTCCAGCTGTTGAACTAAGATAGCAATACAGTAGTTGGAGCAAGTTAAAGCCCCAGCCACCTGAAAGACTGGCGATGTTCATGCTTTTGTTTTTCAATCATCACAGAAGAAGATCTTAACATGTAAACATGTTATATTTATCCATCCATCCATCCATCCATCATCTACCGCTTATCCGGGGCCGGGTCGCGGGGGCAACAGCTTTAGCAGGGAAGCCCAGACTTGCCTCTCCCTAGCTACTTCTTCCAGCTCTCCCCGGGGGATCCCGAGTCGTTCCCAGGCAAGCTGGGTGACATAGTCTCTCCAGCGTGTCCTGGGTCTTCCTCGGGGTCTCCTCCCGGTGGGACATGACCGGAACACCTCACCAGGGAGGCGCTCAGGAGGCATCCGAATCAGATGCCCAAGCCACCTCATCTGGCTCCTCTCGATGTGGAGGAGAAGCGGCTCGACTCTGAGCCCCTCCCGGATGACTGAGCTTCTCACCTTATCTCTAAGGGAGAGCCCGGACACCCTGCGGAGAAAACTCATTTCAGCCACTTGTATCCGGGATCTCGTTCTTTCGGTCACGACCCATAGCTCGTGACCATAGGTGAGGGTTGGGACGTAGATAGACCGGTAAATTGAGAACTTCGCCCTTTGTCTCAGCTCCTTCTTCACCACGACAGACCGATACAACGTCCGCATCACAGCAGATGCTGCACCGATCCGCCTGTCGATCTCCCGCTCCCTCCTACCCCCACTCGTGAACAAGACCCCAAGATACTGTCACGTCGCGTGCTCGCCGACAGGTGGCGGATTTTTCCCTCCGCCTGTTCGGTGCACCTGTTCTCTATCTCGGACTGATTGCCCTCCTATATTAATGAGACTCCGGCAGTTCTCCCACTGCCGGAGAATTCCTTACCGTGCCATTGCTCTCTATCGCTACTCTCGTCGCTTGACAATTTCTCGCTGCCTTATTGCCTTACGGCCTCTACCTTCGCGTATTTCATATTGTGACCAAATTGTTATCGTCGGTTCTCCTATCTCGGTAGTTCCTCGCCCTTTATCGTTTCGCGAGCGTTTTCGGTTGTCTTCCTTATTTTTCCTGGTCCTTATTTGACCAGCGTTTTCTGTTACCGTTTTCCCTGTTCGGGCTCCTTTTGTTCTTTATTAAAACCCTTTGTTTCTCACAAGATCTTTTCGTTGTCTGCCTTTCCTGGGATCCACCTCGTTTTTTCTGTTGTGCACGAGGCGATTTCTCATCGCCTCGGGCTCAACGTGACAGATACTTGAACTCCAATTGGGGTAAGATCTCCTCCCCGACCCGGAGGGGGCACTCCACCGTTTTCTGACTGAGGACCATGGTTTCAGATTTGGAGGTGCTGATTTTCATCCCAACCGCTTCACACTCGGCTGCGAAACGCTCCAGTGAGAGTTGGAGAGCCCCGTTTGAAGGCGCCAACAGCACCACATCATCTGCAAAAAGCAGGCATGCAATACTGAGGCCCCCAAAACGGACCCCCTCAACGCTTCGGCTGCGCCTAGAAATTCTGTCCATAAAGGTTATGAACAGAATCGGCGACAAAGGGCAGCCTTGGCGGAGTCCTACCCCCACTGGAAACGATTCTGACCAAACTCTGACATCGGTGGTATAGTGACCTAACAGCCCGTATCAGGGGGTTCGGTACCCCATACCCTCGAAGCACACCCCACAGAACTCCCCGAGGGACACGGTCAAACGCCTTCTCCAAGTCCACAAAACACATGTAGACTGGTTGGGCGAATTCCCACATACCCTCAAGGACCCTGCTAAGGGTGTAGAGCTGGTCCACTGTTCCACGGCCGGGACGAAAACCACACTGCTCCTCCTCAATCTGAGGCTCGACTTCCTGACGGACCCTCCTCTCCAGCACCCCTGAATAGACCTTACCAGGGAGGCTGAGGAGTGTGATCCCTCTGTAGTTGGAACACACCCTCCGGTCCCCCTTTTTAAAAAGAGGGACTACTACCCCGGTCTGCCAATCCAGAGGCACTCTCCCTGTTGACCACGCGATGTTGCAGAGGCGTGTCAACCAGGACAGCCCCACAACATCCAGAGCCTTGAGGAACTCCGGGCAGATCTCATCCACCCCTGGAGCCTTGCCACTGAGGAGCTTTTTAACCACATCGGTGACTTCAACCACACCTCAGAGTCCCCAGGCTCTGCTTCCTCCAAGGAAGGCGTGTTGGTGGAGTTGAGGAGGTCTTCGAAGTACTCGGCCCACCGGTTCACAAGGTCCCGAGTCGAAGTCAGCAGCGCCCCATCCCCACTCTACACAGTGTTAGTGGTGCACTGCTTCCCCCTCCTGAGACGTCGGATGGTGGACCAGAATTTCCTCGAAGCCGTCCCGAAGTCGGATTCCATTGCCTCACCGAACTCTTCCCACGCTCGGGTTTTTGCCACGGCGACCACCGAAGCCGCGGTCCGCTTGGGCAGTCGATACCCGTCAGCTGCCTCTGGGGTCCCACAGGCCATAAAGGCTCGATAGGACTCCTTCTTCAGCTTGACGGCATCCCTTACTGCTGGTGTCCACCAGCGAGTACGGGGGTTGCCGCCACGACAGGCACCAACCACCTTACGGCCACAACTCAGATTGGCCGCCTCAACAATAGAGGCATGGAACATGGTCCACTCGGGCTCAATGTCCCCCGCCTCCCCCGGAACATGGGAAAAGCTCTGTCGGAGGTGGGAGTTGAAACTCCTTCTGACAGGGGATTCCGCCAGACGCTCCCAACAAACCCTCACTATACGTTTGGGTCTGCCAGGACGGACCGGCATCTTCCCCCACCATCGGAGCCTACTCACCACCAGATGGTGATCAGTTGACAGCTCCCCCCCTCTCTTCACCCGAGTGTCCAGAACATGCGGCCGCAAATCCGATGATACAACTACAAAGTCGATCATCGAACTGCGGCCTAGGGTGTCCTGGTGCCAAGTGCACATATGGACACCCTTATGTTTGAACAAGGTGTTCGTTATGGACAATCCGCGACGAGCACAGAAGTCCAATAACAAAACACCACTCGGGTTCTGATCGGGGGGGCCGTTCCTCCCAATCACGCCCCTCCAGGTCTCACTGTCATTGCCCACGTGAGCATTGAAGTCCCTCAGCAGAACAAGGGAGTCCCCAGCAGGAGTACTCTCCAGCACACCCTCCAAGGACTCCAAAAAGGGTGGGTATGCTGAGCTGCTGTTTGGTGCATATGCACAAACAACAGTCAGGACCCGTCCACCCACCCGAAGGCGGAGGGAGGCAACCCTCTCGTCTACCGGTGTGAACCCCAATGTACAGGCACTGAGCCGGGGGGCAATGAGTATGCCCACACCTGCTCTTCGCCTCTCACTGTGAGCAACTCCAGAGTGGAAGAGAGTCCAACCCCTCTCGAGAGAACTGGTACCAGAACCCAGGCTGTGTGTGGAGGCAAGTCCGACTATATCCAGTCGGAAATTCTCTGCCTCACACACCAGCTCGGGCTCCTTCCCTGCCAGAGAGGTGACATTCCATGTCCCAAGAGCTAGCTTCTGCAGCCGAGGATCGGACCACCAGGGTCTCCGCCTTTGGCTGCCGCCCAGCTCACATTGCACCCGACCCCTTTGGCTCCTCTCATGGGTGGTGAGCCCATGGGAAGGGGGACCCACGTTGCCTCTTCGGGCTGTGCCCGGCCGGGCCCCATGGGTGTTGGCCCGGCCACCAGGCGCTTGCCAACGAGCCCCACCTCCAGGCCTGGCTCCAGAGGGGGGCCCCGGTGACCCGCGTCCCGGCAAGGGAAACCTAGATCCATTTATTGCAATCATCATCGGGGTCTTTGAGCCGTGCTTTGTCTGGCCCCTCACCTAGAACCTGTTTGCCATGGGTGACCCTGCCAGGGGCATAAAGCCCCAGACAACTTAGCCTCTAGGATCATTGGGACACACAAACCCCTCCACCACGGTAAGGTGACGACTCACGGAGGGGGTTACATTTAATGTTTGTTTGTTTTTTAAGAAGAATTTGGGGACTTAACAGTAAATTATTATTGTATTGTTTTTGTCAAATCTTCCCCCCAAAAACTGATTGAGCAAGGTCTAGTTTAAATAGATATATTGCTCCATCTTCTGATTGAATCGATGATCAACTATAGTTTTTTTTTTTCTCCAAACTCGCTGATCGTCTCCAAATACCCTGAGGGTGTGAATCCTGATTACATTTATTTATCATTATTAAATTGTTGTTCCAACTTAAACTGCTCAGGAGGGAAGCACCCTTCCTCCTTCTATTAACAGACTCACCGATTTCAAACACGAGCTCATATAAATGAAACAATGGTGAGCGTCAGACGACCATTCAGACTGAGATCTGTCTACATTTTCTTTGCTTCATTCTTCTCCACAAGGAGAAGGAACGTCCCTGGTATTCTTTGTGATGTGGCACAGATATTTTCTTCTTCTTTTACCCATACTACAAGATAGATGAGATCCTTCACTTGGGGCAGTAGCTCACTCAGTAATAATTCACAGTTTTCCGTTCAAGAAGGAGCTGGATATCCGTAAAGTCATCCTAACTGCTTCACGCCTGGCTGTAACCTGCTCGCTACCAATCAGCAAACCAAACACAGTTCCCCCTCTTGCGCTTCTTGCTTTTTCATAAAATGTGTGTGTACAGCTCCTCTGACTTTACCAGGCCCCCTTTTTGGCTATGCAGCTCTCTGAATCTGAGGCTGTGTCAATAATACTTCATTTTTGGTCCAAGCTTTTCATTTGGAAAAAAAGGATCTTTCACACATTAGATTCTTCTCCAGTCAAAATACATCATCACTCCTTATCCTTAATATCTAAACACATATATTCTGTGATGTCCATAATCTTGTCCCAACATGGCCCTGAGCGAGAACTTCCTGAGTTGTTCATTAACTGCTTTCTGTGCCTGTTTCTCAACAAGCTCATTGACAAAAAATAAAATAAAATAAAAACCCACACATACACATATACAGCTCGAATGAACACTGGCCGAATGAGCTGAGACTTCGGGGTTGACTTCCAAAAATTATTAAGATGCTCCTCTGGACCTGTGGTGCCTTGAGATCTGCCTGAAGGAGCCGGGTGTGGCTTATCTCTGATCAGATAGCAGCCAAAGCTGGATGGATTGATTTTGTTTCGGCAATTCAACTCAGCTGTCCAAAATTCTCTTTGTCTTGATGTTTGTGTGGACATGTTTCTCACCTATTAAATTATTCCATGCTATTTCACGTACACAATTTAGCACCCTAAATAAAAATCTTAACTTCAACACATTTCCTTGGTGGTGCCATGGGGATTTGGTTTTCATCAGCATCATTGCATATCATTGTAATTAACAAATTTTCATTGTCCTTCTATGACATCGCTCTGAGGGTAAATACGAACGTAATATTTGCTTGTTAAACATTAATTAACAAACTGTGTGAAGTTGTCTGATATGTTGGAACGCCTGATGCTGTGTCTTGTCATTGAGCATCTAAATTCACAAATGAAAAGTACAGCATCTTGCATCATTCATGTAAAGTGCAGTGCATCATGTCATAATTTACAGTCCAGTTTCCAGCCATTTTATTTTGACTTTCCAAGAAAATAGTTATCTGTGATAAGAACATGATTCATTTCTGATTCAATTTTATGCGGTTAAAACCTGCTCCCTCAGTACCAAGCTTTCCCAAAACTTGATGTGCCAATGAGACTAGTGTTGCTTCATCCTTCACAGATCTATATTGGAAATTGACAATGTCTACTGCATGCACTTTACCTTTGGGCATACAAATGCATATGTGGTCACTGACAGTGCTATCGATATAATGTATGCTTAATTTAACATCATGACACCCAAATGTCAATGTTGAGTGGTTTTAATATCCCCCGACTCGCCTTTAGGAACCAATACTCTCACATCATTGCTTGATCTGAGCACAGGCTGCAGGTAAAAATGTTTGATACACTTTCCCATATTGTAGTTATCTCCCTTCAATAGTCCAGTGTCCAGTATTTGGCATATAATCAGTCCGTGAGAATGAAAACCATCATTGTGTCTGTTTCCAATGCAACAGATCTAATATGAACATCATAATGTTATTTATTATATGTTTACTGCATTTTGAGTTAGATCACAGTGGCACTATGCTGATAATACTTAATGACCACTGCCTGAGCGAATACATCTTTGAAAAGGAAATAATATATATTTTTTTTTTTGTTGTTGTTGTTTGGGTTTTTTTTTTCAATATGCCTCTCTGGCGTAGGGTGTCAACTGAATTCCCAAAATGCAATACACAAGCACCTGGATGGAATGTTGAATCAAGTGTTATTATTCTTTAGAGCGTTGGACAGCACATACTGTGATTACTACTACTGCTACTACTTTCGATGTTTTATGTTCAGTCTTATAGACTGAGACAAGCTTTCAAGTGCACGATAAATAAAGTTGAAAAGTTGAAATGAGCATTCAAACTCCATGGATTTCGAGAAGGTAATTTATATTTCACTTGTAGTTGTCAACTGTACGCTGAGGTGGCTTTTGTAGGATTTTGTAAGCCAAACACGTTCTCATTTTCATTCCTCATATTAAACTAAACCTCTGAAATTCTTTGTCATGAATCTGCCGTCTTTCCTCTAATCTCCATTTCACTCCCTCTATTCCCCAGGATCTGAAGAAGGTGCTGTCTTTCCCCCCATACCCAGCGGAGTTTTTGCACCCGGTCGTGTATGCCTGCACGGCGGTCATGCTGCTCTGCCTCTTTGCCTCCATCATCACATACATAGTGCATCACAGGTAAGAAAATTCAGCCCTTTCGCAAATATTTTTGTGGAAGGTTACATCGGCAGCACAGCAATTGAATGTCAATTGGTCCTGGATGCACGCGGCCATGCTCAGGCTTCAAGCTGTGATAGTCTCGATCCTCTCAAAACTCAACGGGAAATTTCTAATAAAAAATGAAGAGGTGCTCCCTAGTTCTATATGTCAAGTTATAACTAATCCTCAAAACAGTTTTCAGTGTAATGGTTTGAATTTGAAGCATGTTTCACAAACGTGCTGACTGTGGCCTGACTTGGACCCTTAGCCTAGTTGAAAGCACTGCCAAGCGTTTGCGCATGTACGTAAATGCATGTGTGTATGTCTTTCATCTGACTGGAGTTGTTCGGTTCTAAAGCAGGGATGGGCAACCCGTGAAAATCTGCTGGATTCTATCCCAGCTGTCTTCGGGCAGTTGGCGGGGTACACCCTGAACTGGTTGCCAGCCAATCTTCGGGCACACATATACGAATAGCCATTCAAACTCACAATAACACCTAATGGCAATTTTAGAGTGATCAACTAACGTACCCTGCATGTTTATGGAATCTGTTCGTCTCCAGAGAAAACCCAGACTGGGATAGGGAGAACATGAAAACTCCACAAAGCAAGGCCAGGGCTCGGAATTGAACGCATGACCTCTGCAATATGAGGCGGGTGTGCTTTCACCCGTCGACCACCATATACTGAAAAAGCTTTGAAAACTCCAACATGCACAGAGACACGTTTGCCGTCAAGGACACCCTTTTTAGCATCTTTTATCCCATCCCTCTTTCATCTCCTTGTCACTCCTCAGTACTAAACACCATCTCTGTTTCGTAACACTTTGGTCGTGTAGTATCACTCAAGCTGATCGTCAGTCTGTGAAGCGCTAACAAGGTGATAAATGGGGATAAATCCGAGAGGCATTGCTCAAGGCTAGACTGAGTACATTATGCATTGCGAATTTGTTCTTTCTCAAATCATATTACAACATGCATTTCAACATATGCTGAAGGGATAATTAAAGCAGTGGTTTTCAAATATTTTGTATTTTTTTCCCCCTTTGAAGAAATATATACACACGCGCACGCGCACACACAAACACACACACACACACACACACACACACACACACACACACGCACACACACACCATATCTTTTCTGAATTTGAAATCACCATGAAAAAAGACTTTTTTTTTTCTTCTGTGTTGTCGAATCCCAGGATTGGTTCTGTGTGCGCCATTGCTGAAAACAAAACATTGTAGAAAACAAAAGATTCCTCACGGTTGAGAATCGGGCGATTAGGAAGAGATGTGACAGCGTCACGAAGATAAATATGGTGTATGTCATAAATCTTAGGAATTAAAGAGAAATGATGCACTGTCCGTTCCATGTGCAGTATATGCTCAGTAAGGCGAGTTCCCTTTTTTGGGGTTTTATTTGGCTCAGTTGAAATTTAATAACACTTCCCTAATCCCTCTGTTCTCAATCAGTACAATGACGACACAAATGTTTTTGTTTATTTAAAAGTGAAAATGGTAGTGCTTAAATTATTTATACCAGAGTAATTAAAAAAATATGACCAAACACAAGCATCTAATACTAATACCACAAGTAAAACGTCATGCAACACTTTTTCGTGTCACACAGCATGCTCACAGTACTGTGATAAATAATCTATACAGTTGTTTTATAAGTATTTTCAGGCATTGACTGAATCAGCACATGTTATCAGTTGGGGAAGACTATTGCAAAGGGTTGGAGCCAGGAACGGCCAAGGCTTGGTCCCCTTTTCGATCGTTCATGAGAGTGTCTGTCAGACACACACCCTTAACTTTGCCAGAAGGTTGTATGTTGAGCTCAACGTTTCAACCCATTATTGAGATGGTGCAGAGTTATCAATGGACATATTTTTTAAACGTGACTATTTAATTACCGGTATACACACATTTGTGTCTGTCGAGTGCCTGCCCACACTTAAGTACTGACAGTCATAAAAGCATGTTTTTTGTTTTATTTGTTCGAGAGACTCTTGAAGTAAGTCGTTCCGATTTGTGCTAATTTGAATAAGGATTAGTAGGTGGATACCCGAATGAAGATTGGCAATTTTGGAGCATAAAAACATTTTTTAGAAGAACATTTTGTTTTAGGGCTCCAACGTGAAGCAAGAGTACAGTTTAATTCATCCCAGACTGCGGGAAGAGGGTGTGCAGGGTTGCACGTTAATGTACTTGACCCAATGAAAACCCAGTGCAGAGCCTATGAAAACCTCCTTCCAGGGAGGCAAGCAGCCAGCTTGATTTGCGGCCTCTTTGCTGGATACAGTTCAATACCTGGACTGTGGCAGAGGCAGCAGTGCCTCCTCTCATGCAGATCTGTGAAACTTGCCATCAGACGCCACGCATAGCTCACTGCTGCAAATGCTTCATTTATGTAGAGGTGGCTCAAGTCCGACTGGATCACACTTTTGGACCATGAGGATCTCCAGTTTATAGTTTAGAAGATGACAATGACTGCTATGGATTTAACAGAAATAGTTCACACTGGGCTGTTGTTAAAGGTTGTGTCAAACTGTAGCTTGTTGTTGTTTGACCTATTCAGTCATTTCTCTAACAGCTGGATAGAACACGGTGAAGTGGGTTAAGTGTCTTTCCCATGGCTGGGCTCAAAGCAAATACAAGTGCAAAGTAAGAAGCTTCAATTGATCTAGTGAACTGGAAATAATTCCCCCCCACCACCACCACCCCTTTCCTTCCCCTTTTAGTCATCACAGAATGATTCCTGTTCGTGTGCATACTCATTACCACTCTGCCATGATTTTAGTGACACGTTGGGGTGCTCTTTGCCTCAGGTCAGTCTCTTTGAAGCCAATTTGAAGTAGCCCCCTGTATGTAAATGAAAGAGTTCTTCGCTATTTTATGTCACCGATGGTGTAGTGGTACCCTGGCCTGACTTGTGTGATGGGAAAGTGGATTCAATTTTCACTCGGTGACAGTGTGAGCACGAGTCGAAATGGTTGTCGTGTGAGTGTGCCCTGAGATTGACTGGCAAGCACTCAGGGGCGTATTTCACCTTTGCCCCCGAGTCATCTTATTATCGGCACCAGCTCTCCATGACCCTAAACAGGATAAGCCTCATAGAAGATGAATGGATGGCAATCTCTATTTTAGGCTGCAGTATATTAAAGTGACTAATGATAGATATAATTGAGTGATTTTAGGAGGAAACGGTGAAACAAAAAGATGTGTGATGTGCAATGACAATACAATTCCATTCCATTATTTGAATTCCACGTTTAATTATTTCTTCAGAAGGGAAATTGTGCCGCATTTTTTTTTTTACAGTAGCGTTACACAATAATGGAAAAGTAATAATGGTTATTTTGATTGAGATTGTAATCACGATAAATAAAATGATTATTCATTGATCTCAAAACATTTTGAATAGATTTAAATCATAACAGGACTTTGACAGCTCAAACTTTTATTTGGAAATATTGTTGAAGATAAATCGGTCCTTCAGTGACCAGCGGTCAGCACGTCTTTCTTTCCTTCATGTGTGGAGGATATTTGGCCAGTCCCCTTGCCTCCCTGACTGTACATTTAATGTTTGCTCTCCAAAAGACGGCGCCGAGTGACGGGGGTCACGACGGCCCATTGAGCAACACAACACTTCATTCGCGTGTTGCGCTGAGGGCTCAAACAAAAAACTGTGTTGCTCTGTCTTTTTGCTTTGAGACATGCTTATTTTCTATTTACTGATCTTTCTTTTGGCAGTGCAATCCGCATCAGTCGGAAAGGATGGCATATACTTCTCAACTTCTGCTTCCATACGGCTCTGACCTTTGCTGTGTTTGCCGGCGGCATCAATCGAATCAAATATCCCATCATATGTCAAGCAGTAAGTGCAGTCCGTTTTTGTATGCCTCACTATTAATGATCGGGAATGTGATGTGGGATTTTTATTGAAGTGTCAAAATTGAAAGTAGTCTGCGATTGGACAATTTTTATACAATTAGAAAATTGCAGTCCTTGTCCCAGTTCACATTTACTTTATGATGTTGGCAGCAGGCTTCATCCCAAATCTATTCATATCAAATTGTGAGTAAATTTTTATTTGATTTTGTTTTTTGGTCCATTGGTGTGTTTTATCTGGAAATTATGTAAGAAAATGACAAAATTGTAAGATGTGTTTCAAAAACATTATCGCAGTTTGGTCTTTTACTTTCAGTTTTTTCAAAATGACATACGCTTCTTAAACATGGAAATAGCCAATTGTTCTGAAAGCTACTATTTATTAAAATGCTCCAGAGCAGTGAATCCCATAGCAACCAGGGTGCCGTTGAACACCATTGTGCCGTTGGGGCATAATTAGGGGTGTCGTGGGAAATTATCCAGTTTCATTAAATTTATCAGAAAATTAATTATGAATTACAAATATAGCTTTGTTCGTATCATAACAGGGCGAAAAAGTACCAGTAAAGGCTCTTCTGTCAAATACAGTAGATGGCAGAAGCTATCCACCTGTTGCAATTCATACAGGAGAATTTATAGAGGATCGCAAGTATATCAGCTACCAGGTCCAGACTTCATACTGAGTAAATTAGGAGTAAGTTTAGGTGAGATCTTTCTTTTTTCCTAGATTTTTTTTCAGTTGTTGTAGGCCCAACGCATAAAGATGAAAACAGCTACGCTCTTATAGCGTCCGGTGTACTCGAAATGACAACCACATCACAACGGTATCGCCACCAACAATCTGCAGATCCCTTTCTTAAGATCAAGAATGATTTGCATGAGGCAGCATGGTGCCACAAGGCATATAGCATTTAATGACAAAACATTTAATCATTCTGCCTATCACTGTACGTTGCTAGCAAAGATAGATGAACATATTGCAGATTGCTAATTCATCATTTTCAGGCATATTAAGTGAAATTACACTCCGTAATTTCCTGCTGCATCCCTGATCATCTCCCATGTCATACTAATGAGCCACTGCAACCGCGATAGGAATCAATATCAATATGAATAATTCATCAATAATCAATATTAAAAATTGTAGACGGTTCTGAACGTTTGAATTTGTGAATGGTTGTTTCTCCAGCTCTTCATCTAAATATACATACTGAACTGATGTAACCCAATTCAAGTCCCATTTTGCGCAATTCAGATATGCATCATGACATTGATAGTATACAATTAGTTATAGTATTGAATTAGATTAGAACCTCAGATTTTTGATCCCTCGTTATAAAAAAGATAGATTGGATTTTTATGTGACTGGGTGTGCAGACTTGTACTAAGCACTCAAGCACTATATCTCGTCACATTTTCTTGTTGTTATATCCCATGCTGACCTTCAACCAATTTTAGATTAAATATTAACGGGGTTATGCAGTGAGTGTGAGCAGAGTTAAATAAACCATTAAAAATCTGCTCATTTTTCTATGAATATGACCTACATTTGACTGATTAAAGTTGTTATTAAGGGGTTCTCATCATTAAAATGCTGCCATGAAATCAGATGGGACTGGTGAATAAAACTACGAGATATTCCATCATCTGAAATGATTGGGATTTGAGTCATCTCCAAAAATAAGACACTTATGGTTAGTTGTCATCAAAAATATTGCCAAACAAATGCGGTACACCAGATAGGGACTAGCAACATATTTAAGATAGATTCCAGGGTCGGGCCTTATTATAAACATTGCAAATCATCCAGTAAGCCTTGCTTTGTGACATAGAAAAGTGAGCCTTGTCCTGAGAGTGTAGGAATGAGCAGGAATTCTGCGGGATGGGTGAATGGAGGAAAACATCACTTGTGGGGTTCTTGGTGATGAATTTACATTTTAGCATGGCTAAAAGCTCCAAAAAATGTATTTCACATGATGTGGACCAAAAAACTGAAATGTTTGTCTGAAACTTTGTCACTTTCACAAATCGATTTGATAGCCTTTCTACTACACGACGAAGATGGTGGGGTTTTGTATTTCTGTGTACCGGTAATTCCCCCCTCGGCTGGAACTTTGAAAGATAAATTCCCTTGAAAGATAAGAAAAGTATTGCATCGCTGAAAGAAGTGAGCTCTAGAATAGGAGAGGCGGTCAAAAAGGTCAGTAAACAAGCCATTAAAAACCTTAAACAGTGTGAGTTGGGATTCTACATTTTCCAGTCTGGTGGTGGGGAAAAAAAAAACAATTAGTTTCTGGTTGGCTGTTCCCAGCTCATCCTTTGTTGACTTTGTGATCTATGTGCTGCTCAGGGAAGCAGTCATTGCTTTCAATATTTAATATTTGCTCAAGGTTTGCTGCTAAGATTGGCTTCAACTTCGCAAATGAATATAGTAAAATCACAGAGTTTTGCAGACTAGCCATAGATAATTAGCTGTCATTCATGACGGTATGATGAATCACGCAAATTTTCTCGTTTCCCATTATTTACTACTTTAAAATTAAACAGCTTGTCTGTTGTTACTGGTGATATTTATTTACATTATTTGCAGTAGTTTCCCCTTTGGTTGAGCACATTGAGTTATTTTCAATGAAGAACAATTTAATGCCACTTAGCTGAGAGGACAACTTTATTTTTTCTAAATCACTATCTGACCAAATTGCTTGGGTATAGTGGAGGGGCGTGCCTTTTAATATTTTCCCACCATCCTTCATCCCCTCTCCACTTTTCAATCTATTGTTATGAATTGTCAAAGCCTTTTGACAAAGTTAGATCTATTCTCCCGTTCAAATGTAATTTATGAATATTCAAACAAGAGAGTGCAGGTATGCATTACAGTTTTCACACAGATAGTTGACAACGTGACAATCATTTGTATTCTAATTTGTTATTTTGGCTGCGCCCTTGATGTCCTCTAGCATAACTGATAAGGAGCTGCTCAGTATCCAAATGTAAAACTGCGCCAAAATGCTATCATCAACCTTGCACTCATTCAATCCTGTACTCTGTTGTGCTCGATAGTCTCTTTAGTGAAGGACACGGAACGTTAAGGTCTGGAAGGGAAGCAGTCAAAGAGACACCCTTGGCGTGACATTGATATTTATGAGAATTGCTCATCCTTCACTTTTCTTCTTTGAATTTTATGTATTAAAGGCATTAACCTTTGTCCCTGACAGTTGTCGTGCAGAATGAACAAGCAAAGGTTCGGACAAGTCATGATCGTAATTGTAGCCATTTTCAACCTTTTACCATTTCAGGTCGGGCTTGTGCTGCACTATTCGTCTTTAGCAACCATGCTGTGGCTCGGAGTGACAGCGAGGAACATTTATAAGCAGGTGACTAAGAAGCCTCTACAGAGCCAAGACGGTGAACCGCCTAGACCCCCTAAACAGCCACTGTTGAGGTACATCGATTTTCCTGCCATCCTCTTTAACCTTGACTGCTTGGTGTTGTTCTGTGCGCGTTTATGTCCTAGTGTGTCTCTGGGTGACTAGTTGATCATTTTTGATCTATCTTGCATGTTCTTCACTGCAATAAATTACTTGTTTGTTTATAGTTGTCAATAGAAATTTGAATGTGCTTCATGCTGCGCCCTCATGGAAGGATCCAAAAGATACACCTGTAAATTCACACCAAAACAAAGAACTTGTGTCATCATGCAAAACAACAACAATGGATACATTTGGCAACATTGAGAGAGCTATCCAAACTGTGCCCGACCATCTGATTTTTACTCTTGTTCACTTGGGCTGCTGACATACATGCATATCAAAAGAAAAGCAGCGCATACCTGACGTTTCAGTATGAAGGATGCAGAGACTGTGGACATGTCGGATGTGGTCCGCGGGCCCTACTATGCCCAGAGATCTGCTGGAAATCTGTCTTCATCCAAGACGGTGGTGGTTTTGGAAGAAAATGCACGGAACAACCTCTGGTGCTTATCTGAGCACCACACCAAAATGTTTATATGCACCGGTCTTTACAAACAATTTGAAGTGATGTATGCATTATTTCAACATATTTTGATTGGCATGGTTGCAACTAAACATATAGTTTTCATACTTCTATACAGCAGAAATTGGAATTTATGATTAGTGGAAGCAACTGATCGTCGTCTTCGTCGTCTGTTTGCACATCGCCGATGCTCTGTGTTGTCTTCTGTGTTTTCCTGTTACCGGCATTTGTGTGACCACAATGCATTGGTACGGTACAGTACGTACAGGCTTTGCATACTAACGACAGTCAGACCTCAGTTTTCAAACCTCTCTGTGCTTGACCAAATCGGTTTTCGACCCAAAACCTCGAGTTTTCATGCCTCGGGTTACGACCGAAAATCGGTTCTCAACCAAACTAAGCAAACATGAATACATCACTCGACTCCCCTTGGCTTCCGGTTCTCGACCAAACTGAGCGCACTTGAATGTGCCACTCGACTTCTCTGGGCTTCCTTTCACGAGGAAGTGACGCCTCCTCATGTAGACGAAGAAGTGACGCCTCCATTGTGAGCAGACGTTTTCAATAAATATATATTTTTTTAAAAACAGACGTGTTTGTTGAGATCTACACAAATTGGACTGTTATTTCTGTGGAAGTAGTAAAGCTGGTGAAAAAAGAGGAAAATAGTGCGCAAAAGTATTGAATTAAGAAAGATTTGACAGTGAAATATGAATCAGGTGTGTGTCTGTGTTGGCTAAGGAGTTCAGCATGCCGAAATCAGCAGCACCCTAAAAAAGAAAGACTCTGATGTGGCTAAAGGATCTGTTTAGCAAACAAATGCCACAAATATTAGAGGAAGTGGAGAAAATTTTGCTTATTTTCTTGAATGAGAAACAACTAGCAGGGGACAGTCATAGTCAAGATACAATTTGTGGCAAAGCAAGATAAAAAATTGCTCCTGAAGAGTTTGATTTTAAAGCAAGCAGAGGATGGTTCGAAAAGTTGAGCAAAAGAAGTGATTCGTCATGGGGAGGCAGCCAGTTCAGACAAGGAAGCTGGTGAAAAGTTTAAAGTTGAGTTTGAAAATCTCATCAAGGCCAAGGATTGCCTTCCCCAGCAAACTTTTAATATGGACGAGTCTGGACTTGTGTGGAAAAAGCGGTTCAGAAAATGAATGGAAGGATGTTACCTCATACCGTGCGTAGCGTAGGATTTCAGAGATAGCATCCATAGTTACAGCCATTACTTTAGGGTTTATAAATTCAAGGTGTAAAAGAATGCAATCTAGAATTGTCACGATGAGAGAGAGAGAGAGAGCAATGTTATGTCAATTTTTGTTACAATGTCAATGTTTTTGTTAAAATTGGTAAAAACAGAATATGTTTGTAGTTTGTTTGTACAGTATTTTACATATTACCTGCTAGTTTAAAAATGCTTTTAAAAAAAGTAGTTTTCTAGACTTAGAATGGATTACATTTTTTAAAATTGATTATAATGGGAAACATAGTTTCGGTTTTTTAACAAATCGGTTTTCAAACAGCCTTCTGGAATGGATTATGGTCGAAAACCGAGGTTTGGCTGTACTTTAAAGGATTCTTTGAATTGGACAGTAAAGTAAAGTAGTATGGTGTGATGACTGTGACAATAAAACTTAAGTGAACATTTGTAAGAAATATTCTTCTTCCTAGCTGATATGACAAAAGTTATGATATGTTTCTGAAGGTCCACCAAAACACAGGAGGACTTTCAGTACCTCTAAACAGCCCTCCTCTTTCAAAGCAAATCCGCCAATCCCTTCATGGTTAGGCATATACATACGGAATTTGCACTCGCTACCGTCATGCACTGCTTTGCGAATGAGATAATTTGTCCAGGGCCAAGCGGTTGGGTCATGCAGCACTGCATCCATGTTGATCCGTGGTGATTGACTGTAATGGTCCCTGTCAGACAGGCTCATGCAATAAGACTTAGCGGCTGGAGACGAATCAATTTCTCCTCCTGCGGCCCCCGCCCCATCCATTCTGCTATCACCATCTCGGCCATGCACATTATCAAACCTATTTGGGCTGATCTACCCCTCTTTCCCTCCAATCTCGACAGCATATAATGGTATATCAAGAAAACAATTGTTGCCAATTTTGTCAAAAATCTGCTCCACCTCATGTTGTTGAATACCCCATCGCATTTTCAAGTCATTTGCATTTGGTGACTATGATTGGTATCATTGTTATTGTTTGTCTGGTTATCAATAATATTGTATGATTATCAAAACTATTGCTTCAAGATATGCTTTACCGGCATTGGATTATTACTGTCACTCTCATATATAACTGCCCTTTTTCTTGTGTGCAGGGTGTGTTTTTTCATATGCACAGATTTGGGTGCGCTCTCTTTTTGCAAATTTTAAAACATTAACATATGTAAGCCATGTGTTGTTTTGAGCATCAAGTGGTCAGGTGCCTGAACTTTTAAACGCTTATTCTCATTTAAACATGTCTTGCTGACAGGCGCATCAATGACTTTCTGTCAGTGGTAGGTGGGAGTTGTTCCACTAAGATGCAATGTCATTGCTGGTAATGCTGCCAACCAGGACCATCACCAACCACATTTCCTAATTCCCTTCGGAGAATCACCCTACCCCGATGCCCCACCAACCCAAGTCCCAAGGACCCGGACAAGCACCTTGATTGTAATTGAATTTTCGGGATGTCTCTTGTGTGACGAGAGACATATTGTGAAAGGCAGAGACAGAGGAAGGAGAAAGGAGGAAGATGGAGTGCTATAAAGGTGAGACCAGTGACAGAGGTCCAAATTGAACAGGATGGAAAAGGAAATAGCATAGGGTGATGGAGGAAAGTGGATGGCAGGGCAAAGGGAAAGCACAAGGACACGGTGGAGATCGAGCTGCTGGGGATTAGGGTTGTTGTCGCACACAATTTTTAGCCCTCTCTGTTTAGTTGCTGTGATGTAAGTAAGCATCAATGGCACTCAGATTTTGCAATTAAAAGCGTTCCTTATCAGGCAACAGATGACAGATGATTAAACACTTGCTTAATGCCGGACTATCATCATGCGTAGAGAAGTTTGCCTGGAGGTAACAGAGCTAAATGTGATACCATCTTTGCATTCATGGCCTCAATTTCACCCTGAGGAAGTGTAACATTGATTTCACAGGAGGGTTTAATGCTAAAGGGAAATGGTGAATGAAGCAACTACCAATGAAAGTGAAAACTAAGTGTTGTTTTTCTTATCTTGATGAGATGCTTGTGTAATTCCATGTTGGTTTGCTTCGACATAATGTGATGCTTGTTTTTATTAAACATAGCTCAATCTGTTAGGACTTGGTCTACAGAGTTATGATAGATGGGATGGAGTCCCACTGTGGACAAAAGTGAAAAAAATAGGCCCTAGTTGTTGGCAATTTTATTCTGCTTACTGGTTACTGTCAAAGTAATCCAGCACTCTTTGTGCACCTCTTTCACTGTGAATGTTTCCATGCATGCCTGCATGTGTCTTTCTCCGGTTCTCTGTGCAGTGTGCAACACAAAGTATACATCTGTGTGTGAATTGAGTGTCCCTCTGAGTGACACCAATGAGTAAATAAATATAAAAAAAATAAAAATAGCACTGCAAGCAGCTACAAAGAGCCATGGAGAAAATGGTGTATTGGGTATGGGGAATGTTATATAATATTCCTCATCTCACCCCTCGGGTGGTGTCCGTCCCCCATTGAGCTCGGTTCTCTACCAGAGGCCAGGAAGCTTGAGGGTTCTTCACAGTATCCTTGCTGTTGCCAGCACTGCACTTTTCGGGACTGAGATGTCCGATGTTGTTCCTGGGATCTGTTGCAACCATTCATCTAGTTTAGGGGTCACTGCCCCGAGTGCTCCGACCACCACAGGCACTACTGTCACCTTTACCTTCCAGGCTCTCTCCAGCTCCTCTCTGAGCCCTCGGTATTTCACCAGTTTCTCGTGTTCGCTACATCCACTACAACAGCTTTCCTCTGCCCTTTGTCTATGATCACAATATGCGGTTGGTTTGCCATTACCATCTTGTCAGTCTGTATCTGGAAGTTTTCTCCCCGTACTCCGGTTTCCTCCCACATTCCAAAAACATTCATGGCAGGCTGATTGAACACTCCAAATTGTTCCTCCAATTTTTCATTGATCTCAGTGAAAGAATCAACTGGAGATGTTTAGTTAAATATTTGTTGTGGCACCATAGAGACATTTTTTTTAGAAATTACACAGTAAAATTCAGTTATTACAGACTACAAAATGCACCAGATAAAAAGCTGCACCAGCTAAATTTAGATACAAAAACTAATTTGAATATACGTTGGCCGCTCTGTCTATTTATGGCCCTTGTGATGGAATCATGGGGAAAAAAACAACAACAAACTTTAGCACATCACTAGTACTTGGTTGCACCGCATTTTAGCTTTTACAACAGCTCATAGTTTCAGAGGCATGGACTTTATGAGTTGTAAACAGTACTCTGCCTCAATCTGGCCCCAACTTTCTCAGACTTATTTTGCCAGAACAGCTTTGTAGGTTTGAGGCTTGTCAAGGACCATTTTCTTTCAACTTCCACCAAAGATTTTCAATTGGATTGAGCTCCGAACTGTTGGCACGCCATGGCATTGACCTGATGTGTCTTTCTTCAAGCGATTTTATCAGTTTTTGCTCCATGATCAGATGCATTATCATCTTGAAAAAAGATTTCATCATCCCCAAATGTCATTTCAAATGATAGGATAAAGAAATGTCTAAAAAAAATATACGTGCATTTATTGACAATGTAATGACAGCCGTCTCTCAGCACTTTTACCTGACATGCAGCCTCATGTCAGTGACTATGCAAATTTTTTTGTTTTCTTCAGGCAGTCCTCTTCATTAATCTCATTAGAATGGCACTTGACAAAAATTCCAGCATCACCACCTTGCACAATGCAGATTCATCATTTTTCATTCAGGCATCCACAGTCCACAATTGCTTTTCTTTAGCTAATTGTAACCTAGTTTTGTTGTTGTTGTTTTGTTTTTTTCTGTTTATGTGTTAGTGATGGCTTTCATTTACCTTTTCGCGATGTAAATCCCATTTCCTTGAGGCAGTTTCTTACAAACAAGTTGACTTCAGTTTCCTCCCATGTGTTCATTTGTTTTGCTGCGGATTTGCTGTTTTCAAGTCATATTGCTTGATTTTTTTCTTCTTTCACACTTTGATGTCATCCTTGGTTAACCAGTAGGCTGTTTATTGCCTTTCACACTCTTCCCATGTTGTTTGTATTTGTTCTAAATTGTAGACACAACATTGCCTGATTTACCGTCAAAAGTTTTCAATTGACATCTCTCGTGATGGAGCCATCCGTCCATTTGGTGCAACAACTCTCCAAGGTGTGGTCGTTCCTGTTTAACTGCCGAGTAACGTGCAGATCTACACTGATGCAGATGTCAATTTTCGGAATGGAAATTTACAGAGTGATTCCAGAAGTTTTTTCCTCATAGTTGAGTGATTCCATAGTTTTTTTTTTCATTCTGCTGGGTCTAAAAATGTCACTGTTCCTGAATGTGACTTTTTTTCATTTTTTTTAATGAGTGTTTCTTAAAACCAGTAAGTAGGAATTAGAACTGACTTACCGGTAGTTATGTTTTAAGTCTGTAATCTACTTTTACAGATTGAACATCCTCTGAAACTGGTTCGGTTTAATTAGGTGTGTTCCAAGCTTTTTATGCCTCTAAATTTTCCTAAATTTGTAAGGAGAGCTATTGAGTCATTCAAAAAAATAAAATGAAAAAAAAAGCACAATCTAAGACAATATTGATGATTTTGCCACATCTGATGTGCAAGGCCGACTGTCCCATGAGGCAAATTAAACTAAATTAACGATTTAATGTGAAACTAAAAAGTTTAAACAAAATTGACAGCCTCATTTCTTGTGGAGTAAAGTGAAACAGGAGTAAATCAAAGGCTGAAATGGAACTTTGTAAAAATGTGCATGCATGTTTTTTGCAAGACTTACACAATTTGCTGGGTAACACAACTGTGCTCCCAAAACCTAAACCTGAGCCATGGTTTAACGACATTACCCGCGCAGCTAGGCAGGGGTGTCGCAAAGATGAACGCAAGTGGAAAAAAGACAAATTGCATGTCTTATCAAATTTGGAAAGACTGCTGGCGTAACTACCAGCTCACAGTAAAAGAGGCCAAAAGAGAATATCTGTCGGACCTTATTAAAGCTAACCGTCACAACACACGCGCACTATTTAAAACTACAGATTCTGTACTCAAACCCCCTCTGCCTACTTGCTCGGATTCTTCACCCGAGATGTGCAACAAATTCCTTCAGTTTTTCATTGATAACTTCTCAATAGCTATGACTCCGGTCTCAAATTCCGCATCTGACCTCTCTGTCCATGTTCGATGTTCAGCTGTACTAAATTCTTTTAAAACTGTGTCCTTGGCGCTTTTGGAGGATGTAGTTCGCCAGACGAAGCCATCTGGCTCCCCTTGCGACTCTCTTCCCCCGCACTTCTTTCAGGAGGTTCTCCCGAGTGTTGGCGCATCGGTCTTGTATATCATCAACAGCAGCCTCTCTTCTGGTGTAGTTCCCCAACAGTTTAAACATGCTGTGGTCCAACCCTTGATCAAGGAACCTGGTCTTGATCCAGATGTGCTGTCAAGTTTCAGGCCCATTTCCAAACTGCTTTTCATTTCCAAAATTCTGGAAAAAGTGGTGCACATGCAGTTGAAACTTTTCTTGGATGAACATAACATCTTGGAGGTCTTCAGTCAGGTTTCAAGACGATGCATAGCACGGAGTTAGTCCTGTTACGCATTTCAAATGACATCCTCCTCGCTAATGACTCTGGAGACCATGTGTGTCTAGTTTTATTGGACTTAACTGCAACATTTGATACAGTAGATCACAGTATTCTACTGACTCGTTTGCAGCACTTGGTGGGCATTGGAGGCAGTGCTCTTGAGTGGTTTAGGTCCTATTTAGCTGACAGAACCTTTTATGTCACCCTTGGCTGCTCTGAGTCACGCACTGCTCCCCTGTCATGTGGTGTTCCACAGGGCTCAATTCTGGGGCCTCCGCTGTTCTCGCTGTATCTGCTCCCATTGGGTTCCATCTTAAGGAAACATGGCATTCCCTTCCACTGCTATGCAGAAGACTGCCAGATCTATGTCCCACTGAGCAAAAAAGACGCATTTTCATTAAGGCCACTCCTATCCTGTCTGGAAGAAATCAAAACCTGGATGGCACAACATTTCTTGAAATTCAAGGAACAGAGTACATATTGTTTGGTCCCAGTGGCCCTTGTACATTCCATCTACTAGACTTGGGCCCCCTGTCTCCTTATCTTAAATCAACGGTCTCAAACTTGGGCCTTAAACTGGACAGTGATTTCAAACTCGATCGGCAAATTGGTGCCGTTGTTAAATCCAGCTTCTTTCACCTTACACAGCTGGCCAAAATAAAACCTCTCCTCTCACATGAACACTTTGAGACAGTAATTCATGCCTTTGTCACATCCCGGCTCGATTCCTGCAATGCCCTTTACTTTGGAGTCACCCAGTCCTCCATTAAGCGCCTTCAGCTGGTCCAGAATGCCGCTGCTCGCCTCTTGACTGGTACTCGTAAGAGGGAGCACATAACTCCTACTCTGGCATCCCTTCACTGGCTCCCCATTCATTTTAGAGTTATTTTCAAGATCCTCCTCTTTGTTTTCAAATCTCTGAATAATCTCGCGCCACCTTACCTCTCTGAGCTCATCTGCCCCCACACACCTGCCCGGCGCCTCAGGTCTGTGGACCAGACATTATTAGAAGTACCAAGAACTAAAATGAGGCTCAGAGAGGATCGAGCCTTTTCTGTTGCTGGTCTCTCTCTCTAGAATGACCTCCCACTGAACATTCGGCAAGCCTCCTCGCTGCCCATCTTCAGAACCCACCTCAAAACTCACTTGTATTCTTTGGCATTCGACTCAGCATGACTTAGATTTGTTCTTGGTTTTACTGTTTGGTGCCTTCTACCACCTTTATTACCGATTTGTCTTACTCTTTATTGTGCATGTTAAATTGCTCCATGTACAGCACTTTGTATGCAGCGATGGCTGTTTGAAAGTGCTCTATAAATACAGTTGACTTGACTTGACTTGACTTGACTTGAATTTGCAGGTACACGTTTTCTGTTGTTAATTTTGCAGATTTTTCTCAGTTGTAAATCTAATGCAAATGCACTTAATTGAGGGTAGGTATTGGAAGGAATGAAACTTCCAGAGGAAGTGTGAAATGTTTTAATTGAAATCATAAAATTGTTTTTTCCTCATCTCTTACAGATTTTATTTAGTGAGTGGTGGAGTGCCCCTCATCATCTGTGGGGTCACCGCAGCTGTCAGTCTTGACAACTATGGAAGCGGGGAGCAAGCACCATAGTAAGTTCACACGTTGAACTTAACGTGTTGAAGGAAAACTGTGGCTAGGAATAGTTTATAAGTGAAAATAATCTATTCATCGTTTTAATTCAAATTCTCAACTAAGTGCACACATATCGCTTCTTGCTATGATTGTATTGATCAGGGCGGGCAGATAATTTCTTTGCCAAGGACTTTATGATCCATGATTATTTTTGTAAATGTCATTAATTGTTATGTTGCATGTTAATGTAATGGAATGCGTGTTAATGTAATGGAAATGTCTCCTGTATTTAAAATGAAAGAAATCGTATTCAGACCACAAGCTATAATATTTTTGCTATCAGCTCACATTCTTATCTGATTATTTTCTTGTTTGCTGTAGCTGCTGGATGGCCTGGGAGCCAAGTCTGGGAGCTTTCTTCGGCCCAGTGGCCCTCATCGTCCTGGTGACATGCATCTACTTCCTCTGTACCTTCATCCAACTGCGGCGCCACCCTGAAAAAAAGTATGAGCTTAAGCAGCTAACAGAAGAGCAACAAAGGTTGGCCTCCGTCGACGTGCCGACACATTGCCAGCAGGCAGCCGAGCCCGGCGTCCCGACGGGCCAGCCTTCCAGTAGCCACTGCCCTGCCGGTTGCCCGGGTGTCCCAATTAATCCCGCCCTGCTAGCAAATGAGCACTCCCTGAAGGCCCAATTACGCACAGCGGCCTTCACGCTTTTCCTGTTCCTGGCCACGTGGACTTTTGGCGCACTGGCCGTATCACAGGGTCACTTCCTGGACATGATCTTCAGTTGCCTGTACGGTGCCTTCTCTGTCACGCTTGGCCTCTTCATCCTCATTCATCACTGTGCCAAACGGGACGATGTTTGGCATTGCTGGTGTTCTTGTTGTCCTGGAAGGCGAGCCAACAGCTCCTCCGGTGCTCATGGGGCGGGCCAAGCACCACCAAAAGTCAACGTAAATGGAGATACCCCTTCGCACGGCCATGGTCACAGTCACTGCCACCATGAGTCACCATGTAAGGCTGTGATTAGCTGTAGTCATGCCAGTGTCAGTCACTGTAAACATGCTGCTGTTCCATCATCACAAAATCATGTAACCTGTCTAACACCTGTGACTCCATGTTGCGCTGCCTTGCATAGCCAGCAACTCATGGAGGAGGAACCTACTGCTGCACACGTGCTGCTTCATGCTAATCCAGAGGGCTATCGGCCAGGCATCCAGTTGCACCCCTGTTTGAAAAGCAGCAGCAGGACTAAAGGCCGCCATTTTAGCCGCAGGTCTCCAACCAGTGTTTGTGTTCCGGGGAGTGAGAGAGAATACGCCTATCATATCCCCTCCAATGTCGATGGCGGCAGCGTGCACAGTTCACACACTGACAGCCCTCACAGCACCCATGAGCGTCACATCCACACTTGTCCACATCAGGTCCATGAGGTCCACCACGAGGGGCATCATACGTGCCACACGGCAGCAGCGGGCGCGCATGAGACCCTCGCGTGTCATAATCCCTGCCATCGGCACATGTGCTGCGCCAAGGCGGACATTTTCCCTTCCCTGTGCCCGTCAGAGGGAACCAATGCAGGAGTGTTCCTATGCGGGTGCAGCAAAGTGGCCGAGGAGGAGCCAATCACGCATCACCATTTGGAAATGCACGCCCCACGCAGACAATCTTATCCCCAGAATCCACCCAATCAGAATGGGATTCTAAAGGGTGGCTTGCACGAGGGACTGCTTTATAGCTCAGACAGTACGGGAAATATACGCACTGGACCCTGGAAAAATGAAACTACTGTTTAGTCCGGGATGGATCGAGGCGGCAGCACCATTTCATGCCAACAAAAACAACCACAAAAAAAACAAACAAACAAAAACACTTGTTCCAGAATATTAAAAACTTGTAAACATCTCAATCATTGTGGGAAAATGTCTTCATATCTGTATGTGTGTTTCTTTACTGGACAGAAATCTGCCATATAAAGTTCTCCCAGAAGAACGCCCATTCACAAAACAACTTATTCCATCAAGATCAATATATGAACATGTCAGAAGATACACGTGAACACAGGATGTCACCACTCTTGCACATCACTCCAGATATCTGTACACATAAAAGAAATTGAATGGCTGTATGTATGGATATTAGTGTTAGTGCTCAAAGGCAACAAGCTGCAAGATGTTTTTTTACCCTTTGAGCCTGAAACCATCAACTGATAAAATGAACTGAAACCAAACTTTAAAAAACTCATAGCATCCATGTTATAGACGATTAAACCAGCAATTTTCACTTTTCATGGTTTTCTTTGCCATTCGGTCAAACAGCTGTGAATATGTACAAGATGTTTTCTAAATCACATACAAAGATCATGCTGCTTAGCATTTAAGTACTATTCATCCAAGACATGAAAAAAAGTGAACTCAAACATGCTTTTTCAGGGTGGTATTCAGTATGTCTTCTGAAAGGTGATGTCACGCGTACTTTTTATTTTCTTCCAGTGTTCAACAATATCACTGTTACTTCAGTACAGAGTTTGTCTGAATTAAGATTAATCGGCAGAGATTTTATTCATCATTAAAAAAAATACAGTGGTGCCTTGGAATTGTGATTGTCACGATCAAATGTTTGTAGAATTGATTATTCTGTCACTGAATCAAAATCCAATTTTATTTTGTCTTAAAGTGTATTGTGAGACCGTTTTACCCCATTTAATTTATTTATCAGTTATTGTTCTATATTTGGTATTGTTTAGTGTTGATTGGTTCAGTTACTGATTCGGTCATTGTCTTCCAAAAGAAAAGCAGACGTTTGCAAATGTTTTGTTTTGATTAAACACAGAAGTCAGTCAGTCTGCTTTTATGAAGGACTTCAGAAATCTGAGAATAATTACTGTCGAAAAACTGAAATCTGAGGATTTGGACAATTTTAGTTTAAATGAATACTTAATTATTAAAATAGTTGTTGATTAATTTGATAGTGGATTAGTTGTCGATCAATCGATTCACTTGGACACCTCAGCCTGAGATTTCAATTTGCTCTGTGACCTCGCTTGTCATTTCAGACTCATACCTCAAATCACATTTTCTCAACACGCGAACACGCAAAGTGACGTGGTTGTTCGTTTTATTTTAATTCTTTTTCAATTTTCACTTGGACAGTAAACTTCAACTGGGAGAGTTGTATTATACAGCTTGAAGCATGTTTCCTGAAAAATTGTTATCCACCAAAGAGCTGCTTGTAGTGACGTCAGTTGAGTTCACTGCCACCCTACAATGCTCATAGCTCAAGTTTTTGCTCACAAGTCAAAGCAAATAATGAGTGAACGACGGCCCGTATCTTGAAACACCGATAAGTCTGGTCACTTATATTTCAAGGCACCACTGTACGCTGTTCCAGTATTCTCCACAATGAAAACACAACAACACAAGACATAGCAGCATAACGATTATATTTAAGATATAAAAAAATATACATTGCATTTTAAATACGAAACAGTATGCAGGTATCACAAATGTTAAACATAAAACCTATGCCTCTTTTTCTTTTTTCCATACAGAAATACAGGTAAATCTACGTCAAAATTGCAGTGCAGTCTGAAGGTCCGGAAAAAGGTATATGATAATCAGTGCACAAAATTTTGAGGTAACTTGATATGAGAGTTTCTGTTTCTCTCCCAGTGTGAAATTAAAAAGCTGCATGACATCGGGGATTGGAGGATTTCCTCAGGCAGTCAATGGAGCAGGGTAGTGGCAGCCGCCTGTCACTAAGGCTGTCGCTTTGCCTGGAGACAGTGCTGTACAGTGGATGCTGTAGATCAGGGGTGCCCAACCTTTTTGGACCGAAGATCTTTTCGATCAACCAACCCCCCACAATCGACCCGTTACCATGCACACGCGGATACGCACGCACTTACATACACTTGCCATGATGAGCAACAGCCACAATGGCCCCTAATATGAACAAAACTGAAAAATAAAGTAAACACAAGAGTTTAGGAGTTTGTGAAAAGGAAATCAGGTTCCCCCCACCCCTCTACACCCCTCACTATCGACTTGGGACCAGTCCATCACGATCCACGTATTGGGCACCTCTGCTGTAGATCGTCCATGGCGGATAGAAGCGACTTCAGCACTCTGCTTACTTCTACAAATATGATTCTGCCCAACTCTGTGCTTTGACAATTTTTCTCATTGTCATTTCTTGTCATCATTCTGAAACCCCAAATCAAGCATGAATCTGCTTTTATGCAACCATCAATTGTTTCCCTCACATTGTCCACCCATGGGTGTTTTTTTTTTTGGGTCAATGGCGAATGCCATATCAGTTTTGTCAAATCCTCAATTCCATCCACTCAGTAGTTACAGATTTGTCCAAAAAAATCCAGTTTGGAACTTCAGCTGTTTATGGTTTAGTATTTGTCGTGAAGGATTAGAACGCTTGAAGAGAAGGCAAGAGAGGCTATGGACCAACTGAAACCGTATGTTTGTGTTCATGTTTGAATGTTGTTTTATTTTGGTGGCTGGAAAACACCAGTTACACATTTCATCAGAAAATTAAAAAAGAAATAAAGAAATAAATGTGCATATAATCTGCATTGAGACCGCAAAACCTGTTCTCGTAAAACCACCTCGGCATGCGCATCGTCTTTCTTCATTATGCGCACTCTTGTCTGTGTGAATAAAAATGGTTCCTACTTTATTATTTTCCATCAGATTTCAAATATTTATAAACACAATAACTCTATGAATACAGTAATGGGGAAATATTGACCTCTCGATTTTAATACTCAGTATCTGAGTTTAGCAATGTCTTTGGTTTTATAATGCCTTTTAATGCATTGTCATTTTTGTTGCCATTAACATAAGTGTGCAGATTCTCCACGTGTTGTTGGACTTTTCCTAAATGCACTAACCATTGCTAAAGTTAGCCCATCCGAATCACATTGCTTGCTGTTCTAGTGTGATAATTCTGGAAATGGTTGCTCAGACTGGAATAGCTGAGATTAAAGATATATATAAACTTCTGTAGAAATGAGAGGAAAGAAGCATTCACTTGATGCTCAGTGCCATTTTTTTTCTCCAGTGAAACTGCAGTTGTATTCATAGACGATGCATGAATCTCCCTCCCCATAGAGTTTATTCCACGGTCTTGGACAAAATTATTTATCATAGGCTGAATTAGAGTGCTAAAATATCGGCCTATATTCTTGTAGTCACTTAGATGATGGCGGCCTGTCACTCTGCCTTTTAAGTTGTCAGGGAGATTAATTTGTAACAGTATCACACATGCAAAGAGCATCTTGGAGGGCGGGCACGGCCCCTTATGGCGTGCAGACAGTAATGGGTGTGCATATATGTACACACACACATACATAAATAAAAACATATTAAAGATCGACATTGAAAAACGACTTGAGCAAAACACACTCTTCGAAGAGAACGGTGGTCTCTGTTCATGGCTGTGCAATTGTATTTGCTCTGTGTTTTGTTTCAGTGTGTTTGGTGTCATAGTGCCACTGTAGAATACCTTCTCTATTGTCAGTCGTAGCAGATGTGCTGTCCCAAATGAGCATGACTGTTTACTTTCGGGTCACCTAGCAGCTGCTTGAAAACTGACCAGTGGCACTGTGACAAAACCCAAAGCCAGTTGTCACTTTTTTCTACATTGACACAGATTCCAATAAATGTATTTTTTCACCATGTAACTGGCGAGAGTATCTTTGCCCTGTGGGGGGGGGTTGAGTCACCTACATTTGCACGTAACAGCGGTTTATTTTGTCCTCGCAGTTCTTGTCCTGTTCTGTGATGGAGATTTCTACATGTCACAGGCTTCCATTCAATGTTTTGTGTTCTGGTGTGTATGAGTGTGTGTTTGTGTGTAATTGTACAAACCTTCGGTCCAGGCATGTACACGCATCATTCATACATTCCTAAAGCTGTGCAAACTGTGTTCTGGGCATCTAAAATTACATGCAACAAACACAGCACAATAGAAACATTATAGAAATGGCTGTCCCTTCAGAATTGATAAAGAGTTTAGATTCTCTCCAAGTATGCAGCAGTGCAAGCGTCATGTGAGAGATCATCAGTGAAATTATCCAGTTTCACATAATTGGTCCCCAAAAATGTTTTACTTCTTAAATCATCCATCTTTGCTCATCTGTCTTGTATATTGACAGGCAGAACAATTACCGGTAACTGCTCTTCCCCTAAATGGCAAATGCTATAGACAGTACTTAAATTGTGTATCCACTTGATGAAACATTTTTGTCTGCCAGTGTATGTTCACATTATTTTCTAACGTAAAATATGTGCCTTGGCTCAATAAAGATATGGGGAAAAAATGAGTAGCGGTCAGGAAGGCTGCAATAAGTCCCCAAAGTACAGGAAAGGATATGTAGGTTTTATTTGGTAAAGAGTAACCATATTTTTCATGTGATGAAAAATATAAATGGGCTCTTGTGGGAGTATGTTTTGATTTCATTTGATGAAAGGTGAAGTTTTTGTCAATAATGCCAAAAGTAACACCAGAAGAACACGATATCCATGATGAAATGTGTTTGAAGCGTCATGCTATAGTGGTGGTCGATATAGAGGGGATTGGGAGCAATTCCAAATAAAAATGCTTTTCAGGAATCTGTTTATAAGTTAAAGAAATCTGAAAACCAAATGATCAAGAACACAGTCAATGAAAGAAGACAACATCAAGGTAAAGATTGCAGTTCTCTAATGGCGATGACTATGCATGGCACCACACAGAGAGAAGTGGTCAACCTTGTCAGAAATCGATCTCGCCCCGCCCCTTCAGCGCCGACAAAGCAAGTTGTTTAGTTATTTCCCGGTAAGTTTAAAAAGATTTTTGTTTTTTTATTCAGAAGTAGCCATTCTGTTCCAGTGCAATTCCTGTTTCCGTGTTTGTGCTGCAGCTGCACCCGGTGTGTGTTTGTGAGTGCAGGGAGGGGCAGGTTGAGTCTTTCAGTTACTTACCCATTAGGAGCACGTTCCGAAATAAGCTCTGAGTGCACATTGGTTCACTGTGATCGTTTGGAAACTTAGAATGTTGCTCATATTTGTCGTTTGTCTATTCAGATTGCACCAAAAAATGACACTAGGCTTTCCAACCGGGGACACGGTGCACCATTGTTGGCTGTGTTTGGAAATTAATGGGAGCGTACTCTACCTCTCTGAACACCCGCACTCGTAATATTGCACGGATACTGCAATCCACTTCAAGCCCCACCTTAGCCCCGGAAGAGAAAAAAAATCCGCTCACCGTTCCTGGCCACGAAAAGGTTCAGGATAAATGGAAATCTATGGGAAGAACCACTACACAAGAGGTTCCCTTGCAATCTGACAGAATTAGAAGTCTTCCGCAAGGAACGGTGGGCCAAAAAAAAAAGATATCCAACTCAAAATGATTCAGTGCCGCATGTTTATTATTTTTTTAATTGAGAATTTGTTTTCTTTCTTTTTTATTGAAATGTACTTTAATTGTTCCTGGCTAGCTATGTGTACTTTTTATGTGAAGACAGACCTAATATAACATGTACAAAAATCACATGCCACTGTGAGTAATTAACATTTGTCATGACTTTGCATCTTTCCAGTTGTCTTTTATTCTAAATGTGTAGCTCTTAGGCAGTAAGCACTGAGACGTATCGGTTAGCATGTCTCCGTCAATAGATGTATAGCCCTGGATTGCTTGAAGGCGGTTCAGTGTCTGACAAATCTGAGAATTTGTCAGACACTGCACTATTTCTCTGTATTCAGGTTTACGGTAAAGAATAGAAAATCTAGCTGGAAAAAGCTGTTTCTGGTTGCAAAGATGTGTCTTTGTCATACTGTTACTTATAGTTTAATTTCTCCCAATATGAAACAGGCTCGTAAATATGAGCCTGAGCTGGGAGAGGCCAAAGTGAGAAAGCGCCTGTGTTGTTCGGCGAAGACAATGTATTACGCCTGTGGGCATGCATGAGTAATCAGATGAGGAATAACAAGCAGGACTTCGCACACATTTGCTCTCTACTTTCACTGAGGCATTCACACCACAATGTAGGCACTGCAGATGTCTACATATGATTGAGCATTCTCTTTGTGGGGAGTGCTTTTTTGTCCTTAATTGTCAGAGAGGAGAAAGACCGCTTCAAGTGTTAGCAATTGCCCACAAATGCATTTTTCCTGTTAATGATGACTGATGTCTGCTTTTTATATTATTGTCGGGCATGCTATCCCAGTTCTATTGTGATTGGCTGACTTGATCCCGCTTTTCCCTCCACACGTTTTTCTCCCATCCCGCCGATAACAAATGCCACTCCTCCCCGCTATGACTTGTGCTAGGAGGCTGTGATCGTCATGCTAATGCTGTCCTTGACTGAAATAACATCGTCTTGACTCAAATGCGGGCTGTGAGAGAGGCGAGAAAGGGTTGTAGGTATTGGAAGGGATGGTTAAGTCTTAGGAGGTGGGAAAACACACACACGCACACGCACCCACACACACACACACACACACACACACAAGGGAAGGTGCCGAGATCAAAGAGGAAAAGAAGACAGGAAGAAGTGGGCAAGCCTTTTTAAATAATAGACTTGCTTAATATAGGCTCTGGCCTTCCTGTGTGGAGTTTGCATGTTCTCTCCATGCCTGCATGTTCTCCTGGTACTCTGGTTTCCTCCCACATTTCAAAAACATGCATGGTAGGATAATGGAATACTCTAAATTGTCCCAATTTGTGAGTGTGAGTGCAAAAAAAAATTCTCACCTGGACACCACCCCTGGTGTCCGTCCCCCATTCGGCTCGGGTCCTCTACCAGAGGTCAGGAAGCTTGAGGGTTCTGTGCAGTATCTTTGCTGTTCCCAGCACTGTGCTTTTCTGGACTGAGATGTCCGATGTTGTTCCCGGGATCTGTTGCAACCATTCATCTAGTTTGGGGGTCACTGCCCCGAGTGCTCCGACCACCACAGGCCTAACTGTCACCTTTATGTTCCAGGCTCTCTCCAGCTCCTCTCTGAGCCCTCGGTATTAGTATTTCTCTAGTTTCTCATGTTCCTTCTTTCTGGTGTTTCCATCACTTGGGACCGCTACATCCACTACAACGGCTTTCCTCTGCCCTTTATCTATGATCACGATATCCGGTTGGATCTTCGCTCTGTCATTCTCCACCACCTTCAGAGGTGTTTCCCATTTTGACCTTGGCATTTCCAGTCCATACTCCGCACAAATGTTTCGGTAGACTATGCCAACCACCTGGTGATGGCGTTCCATGTAGGCTTTCCCTGCCAGCATCGTACACCCCGCAGCTATGTGTTGGATGGTCTCGGGTGCTCTTTGCACAACATACACCTTGCATCTTGTCTGTTATATCTGGGCCTCAATGGCTCTGGTGCTCAGGGTCTGCTCCTGAGCAGCCAGGATGAGTTCCTGTGTGCTGTCCTTCAGGCCAGCCCTCTCTAGCCACTGATAAGACTTCTTGAGATCAGCCACTTCAGTTATGGTCCGGCGTAGGGGCTTGTCCTCTCATGATGATCCCTCTTCCAGCACCTCATCATCTGTTCTCTATTGTCTGAGACATTCTCTGAGGACGTCATCCGCTGGAGAGAGAGAGTTATCGTTATTTAATTTTGTAACGGCCCGATATATTGTTCTCCTTTTGAATAGCAACACGAATACACTTATAAATAGTGGGTCAAAATATATTAAAGTCTTACCTCATCACGCATCTTTGCGATATGCATATTGCATGTGCATAGTCGCTATGACTACACCGTATATATATATATTTTTTAATATAATGCATGTATCAAAGCTTCTCACATTGAACAGATGTGCACCCCTAAAAAATGGTAATTAAAGTATTTCATATCAATTACCCCCTTCCACACATGCACCCCCACTTGCCTACAAGATGCAAACACAGATATGTAAACATGCAGGGACTTGAGGTTGGGTATGGGGCATTCAGGTGACAAAAGATCAACTCACTCAGCTGTCTGCACAACCATATCTCAGGCCACTGTCACTGAGTCTGCAGTACAGCGGCGCAGCGGGTGCTGACACACCCAGCGACCAGGGACTCATGGCAAGAACATGGCCATAGGCGACCACAGCTCCAGGTGCAGAGGGCTCCCTTCCAAGAAAACACTGAGAACCATTAATTATCACTAGAACACGGGTGCCCATTAGGTAGATCCTGATCTTCCGGTAGATCTAAGACAGACCCAAGTAGATCCGAAGAGTGTCGAGGAGAAAAAACAAACAAACTACCATTTGTGTGTCTTTGTACATGTTAGTAACATATTTTTTTGGTGTTCATGTACGCTGAACCCTAATCATCTTATCAGTCTCATTTTCACCAAAAAATATTAAAAAAAATAAAATACAGCAGCTAAATAGGGCACGGGCAAAGAATAGGAATCTAGGAGGGTCCTGGGAAGCACTTTAAAACGGGACATGTGAGCTACGATAGTTAACAGGCTGCAAAAGTGCGTCGCATGCCTCAGTTTCAGGCTGTTTCTCATCATGGTGTGCGTGTGTGTGTGCGTGTGCGTGTGCGTGTGTGTGTGTGTGCGCGCGTGCGTGCATGCGTGCGTGCGTGCGTGCGTGTCGGCAAGGGGAGATCCCGGGAGGTTAGTTGATCGAAAAGTAGATCTTCGATCCGAAAAGTTTGGGCACCCCTGCACTGGAACGTCCAAACAGCCTGCCACGCATGTTTTTGGAATGTGGGAGGAAACCGGAGCACCCGGAGAAAACCCACGCAGGCCCGGGGAGAACATGCAAACTCCACTCAGGGAGGCCGGAGCTGGAATCGAACCCGGTACCTCTGCACTGTGAAGCCGACGTGCTAACCACTGGACTACCGGGCCGCCCCGCACTAGAATATATTAAACAATTAAAAAATAGTATACCTATGAACATAAGAGCTAAACCACTGTAGACTCATGGTGAAATGATTTCAAAACAGAAATAACAGACTTACAATGAAAAGGCTAAGTGAGATGGATGCTGACCAATGCTGTTCAACAACTCAACTCAACTTAATTTAGAGAGTACTTTAAAAACAACCATAGATGCATATAAAGTGCTGTGCACAAAATAAAACTGACATATTAAAACAACAAGTTCAAGCAATCAAATTAATAACATAAAAACTGTCAACAATTTCTCACATGTAGATCCAACTGGTAAAGAAATATATATATATATGGATATCTTTCCATCCATCCATCGATCCATTTTCCGATCCGCTTTATCCTCAAAAGGGTCACGGGGGTGGTGGAGCCCATCCCAGCTGTCTTCGGGCAGTAGGCGGGGAAAAAAACCTCAGAAAATTACATTGTTTGATTTTTAAAGAATGTCTTTGCAAATTAGAGGGGAAAAAAGTATTTGGTCAATACCAAAAGTTCATCTCGAAACTTTGTTAGGTACCCTTTGTTGGCAATAAATGAGGCCAAACGTTTTCTGTAACTCTTCACAAGCTTTTCACACACTGTTACTGGAATGTTGGCCCATTCCTCCATGCAGATCTCTCGAGCAGTGATGTTTTGGGACTACCCGTTGGGCAACATGGACTTTCAAATCCCTCCACAGATTTTCTATTGGGTTGAGATCTGGAGACTGGCTAGGCCACTCCAGGACCTTGAAATGCTTCTTATTAAGCCACTCCTTTGTTGCCCTGGCTGTGTGTTTGGGATCATTGTCATGCCGAAAGACCCAGCCAAGTCTCATCTTCAATACCCTTGAAGATGGAAGGAGATTTTCACTCAAAATCTCTCGATACATGGCCCCATTCATTCTTTCCTTTACACAGATCAGTCGTCCTGGTCTCTTTCCAGAAAAACTTCCCTAGAGCATGATGTTTCCACCCCCATGCTTCACAGTGGGTATGGTGTTCTTCGGATGCAATTCATTCAATGCAATTCTGGCGGCACATTGTGTTACTGATTGTAGCCTTTGTTACTGTGGTCCCAGCTCTCTGTAGGTCATTCACTCAGTCCCGCCGTGTGGTTCTGGGATTTTTGCTCACCGTTCTTGTGATCGTTTTGACGCCACGGGGTGAGATCTTGCATGGAGCCCCAGATCGAGGGAGATTATCAGTGGTCTTGTGTGTCTTCCATTTTCTAATATATGCTCCCACAGTTGATTTATTTACATCAAGTATTTTACCTATTGCAGATTCAGTCTTCCCAGCCTGGTGCAGGTCTAAAATATTGTCTCTGGTGTCCTTTGACAGCTCTTTGGTCTTGGCCATAGTGGAGTTTGGAGTGTGACTGACTGAGGTTGTAGACAGGTGCCTTTTATACCAATAATGAGTCAAAACAGGCGCCATTAATACAGGTTAGACCTCATTAGAAGAAGTTAGACCTCTTTGACAACCAGAAATCTTGCTTCTTTGTAGCTCACCAAATACTTATTTTCCACCATGTTTGCAAATAAATTCTTTAAAAATCAAACAATGTAATTTTCTGAGGGTTTTTTTCCCACATTCTGTCTCTCATGGTTGAGCTTTACCCATGTTGACAATTATAGGCCTCCCTAATCTTTTCAAGTAGGAGAACTTGCACAATTGGTGACTAAATACTTATTTTCCCCACTGTATACTGTACTGTATTACATATACTGTATGTATACAAAATGTTTTTTTTTTCTTTTTTACAATTTTACAATTCACCGCTGAAGTTACTCAAGGTACTTTACATAATGGAGCATCTCTGCAACCTTGCTTCTCACACGATACTACACAGGTTGGAAAGATTCCCACTCAGCAAGAAACCTCCAACAGACCTGACGCTCAGTCCGGGATGACTGTCTGTCTCGACAGAGGCAAATAGAATAGAGGTATTGCAATAGGGAGAAGGAATAATATCTGTGACAGTGTCAACAGTAGAGTTACTGGCTGCAAAAGGGGAAAAGGGAAAAAAAGTAGCTCCCGTTGTGCTCCGAGAGGATTTGTGAAGATTTGCCCTCACTCAGTTTACATAATCAAAACTACTATTATATATCACTTTTTTTTCACAAGTCACCAAGTCACTAACCCTGTATTTAATGCCGAGTAAAGAACTCACACATGCGTTGGTGTGAAGGAGCTTTTTTCATCGCCAAATGAAAATATTTGCCACAACTTGTCACAGCCATGTGCTGTCAAATTTCCTCATGCATTCAGTCCTTTGGGAGTGTTGTGATGCATACCAAATACTACGTGAATATTACTGAACTGGTTAATTTAAATGAACACGATGCGCTGGATTCGGAGACAGGCGATAGCTGCCAATCTGTAATGTTAGTGTTTGACTGTGATCCACCATATCATCCTTCCCTCCCCCACGGCCTGTCTTTGTTATTTATAGCTTTCCCCATTGGTGACGCAACCTTGTACAACTGCAAAGAAGCACAGAATCATGTGATGGTTTTTATTGAAACAAGCCAGTTGTAGCAGCCTCTTAGCCCTGGCTCAGAGGCTGCCACAACAGTCGCTTAACACAACAGCCAAGCGCCCCACCTCCTCCTTCAGTAGAAAAAAGCAGAACAGCCGCGAATGATATGGTACAGTATGCCATTGTTAATAAAGAGTGTTGTCAATTTATGTCAGTAAAAAAAAAAAAAGATAATCGTCCGTAATAAAGTAGTATTACAGGAATCAAAATTCACAAAGTTACATTACACTCTAAGCAAAAGCTGACCGTCAGTGTGAATGCAATAATATTCAGCATTTTCTCTATACACTACCGCCGTCTTGTGGTGAAATTGGTCATAGAATGTAAAAGACTAAAAGGGATTGCTCCGTCATGAAAAGCCATCCATTCGAACAGACATGACAGATACCATCTTGTGTTGTCGTTACATTTTCAAAAGGAAACACAATTGACCAACTCCTGACTACAGTAGTGGTCACCAGCTTTGATTCCTATCATACTGCTGCCTACAAGGTTACAATACGCAAAGCCAATACGCAAAAGGCGAAGTAGGAGAATAACAATCGACACAATGACACACATTTATTGTCAAAGAGCTTTTTTCATTGCTGTTTTGCTTTTGGAATTAGTAACAAGTGTGAGTGTTTTTTTTTTTAATTTGATGTACAGTATGATTTATAAAGTTACGGCCAATATTATTCATACTCTGATACCAAGGTAAGTTTGCGTGGTTATTTGTTATTGTTTATTTTGTTGAATGACTGCAACCTGGGTACAAAATATATATACCGGTATATATACAGTATATATATATATATATATATATATATATATATATATATATATATATATATATATATATATATATTCCCTCACAAATGTTGTGTGTGTTTGTGTGTAATACTTTGTATGTCAGAAGCTATTTGTGCATAAGTAGGCCTACCTCATATCCACTAATCAGCATCTCAAATATGTCTGCAGAATGGCATACATAGAAAGTGTGTAAAAGGGAAGTGTCCGGCAGTCTAAGAAGTAAAATCAGTTCTAGATAGTGTTTTATTGTCTGTGCATATGTGTATGTTCTGCAGCTGTGTAAGTGATTCAGCAATTCCACATTAATCAATTTAAAGATAAAAAGCTGTCTGATTAAATTCCAGAAAGCCAATAGCATCAGATACGCCACTTGTTTCTCAAGTCATAAATCAGTAGAGAGGTATACAGGAAATTGATCATATTAATGACCGGGCTGCTATAGAAACATTATTTTCCTATTATCGCAACATGCCACGGTGGACAGTCAACAAATCAAAGGTTCCTCCTCCCTCGCCTGAGCATCTGACTCAATACTGTACAGCCGGCATCTCTCAGCTGATACATACCCAGACAACAAATTTCATCACACAATTGTTAATTAATATGGGTGAGTGGCCATCCAAATAGTAATCACCAAAAAAACAACATGTTTTTATAACATTGAACAAAAATATAAATGTAACACTTTAGTTCTCATTTTTACTTCACTTTAGTTATGCATTTCTCATTTCTCGCCAATACTGTTCACAAATTTAATCTGAATAAGTGAGCACTTCTCCTTTTCCAAAATAATCTATCAATACTGCAGGTGTCGCATAGCAGGATGCTCTTTATACATTATAATGATTATACATGTGTGGCATACACGACCTCAATGAAAATGTGAAATTTAACAATTTTGGGGAGAACCAGGGATCAGAAAAATAGCCAGTATCGGATTTTCTATTTTCCACTGTGCAAAAACTGATTAGATCCTCAGAAGCTGCTTTGGGGAAAGAAAAGTAGAAAAGCAACTCAAACTATAGGGGAATACATCCACTATAAAACAAATTTGCAGTTCTGTAATGGAAATAACCATGTAACAAATAACAAATGATAAGCCTGCAGGTATTATCCAGGAAAACAATGAAACACATATTACAAGCAACATGATCACGTCAGTAAATAACAACCTTGGACAGCAAATGGTGTGACACAAGACAATGAGTGTACATGAGATCTCTCTGGTAGGTAGTGTATATTGTACAAGCAGTAGATTTATTTTTGTTTCAACTGGCGGGAATGGGATTTCATATCTATAGTTAACCACAGCTAGGTAAGATTTGAAGGCTAGAAGGGGAGGACATGGAAGTTATTTCATGTGGTGGCTGTGGCCGACTAATTTGGAGGACGCAGCCTACGAATTTGGACACTCTCTATTGGCTCTCTATCTCCAGAAGCAAATGGTTCTAATTTGGCCACTTCATAGGAGTACTAATGTGTAATTGGTGCGCATATCAACATGCATTGCACATATCCACATCCATTGTGGGTGAATTCTCATCACACAAAACGTGCCACCCATGGAAGATGAGGCCTTACGCACAGTCCATGTCCTGTGTTTAGGGCGACCGTGACTAGTAGAAAAGAAGAGGAGCACATGTCAAGGGGGTGTTCTGACTGGCTTCTTGATTGAAAGCAGCAGAACCCAATTGAAGTGAGCGAACGCCCCACAGCAGCCTTGTTAAACTTTCTTTAGTATTGAAAAAAAAATCAAAAAAGTACTGATTTTGACCAAAGTTGATATACCGGGAATATTTTTTTCACTACAAAACAAAGGAGCTGCACACACAAACTTGTTTTAAATCATCTTTTGTGGAGGGTGGTTAATCAGTCTGAACAAAAATACCAATTATCTTTTTTTTTCAATCGGTGAAACTGTAAAATATGGCTTTGGGGAGAAGATGCCCCTAAACCATAGGTGTTAAGATGCTATTTACATGATTTAAAATAAAAATCTTGTCATTGTGATTTGTCACAGGGCTATTCATTTGAAATTGACAACAATCAAATGATTGTGAAAATGAAATTTAGTATTATGCATAAATACTAATTTTGTATTAATTAAAATAACTTTTGGAGTGCTTGGGGGGTGTATCTTCCTCAGGCCGTCAGGTAAAGATAATGATTTGCACCACCTGTTTTTGATGCCACAGAAAAAGAATGCAATTATTTCCTCAGGGGTTGCTGTGGTTGCACTCCAAGTGGATGCCCGGGGTCAAACCTCCTCCTTGAATATCCCTGCTCACATTTCTAAGGTTGGGGGTCCGAATTCTAGCTCCCGCCTTCCTGTATGGAGTTTGCATTTCCCCCTCAATTGCATATATTTTTCAGGTACTCTACACTTTACTCTTAATTGTCTTCAGTTGATGATTGATCTTTAGAATGGTTGTTTGTTTCCATTTGAGCACCAATTGTCTGGCAACCAATAACTATAGTTCTATGTATTGTATAATGCTTCTCAAAATAGTCTGAATAGGCTCGAGATCGCCTATCCCATCTGATTTTGAGCAGTAGGTGGGGGGGGGGGGGTACACCCTGAACTGGTTACCAGCCAATCGCAATACACATACAGTATAAACAAACAACCATCCACACTCACAATCACACCTCAGGACAATTTTAGAGTGACCAATTAACCTATTGTGCATGTTCTTGGGATGTGGGAGGAAACCAGAGTACCCACGCAGGCAAGGGGAGAGATTGAACCCATGACTTCTGTACTGTGAGGCGTACGTGATAACCAGTCGACCACCATCAACGAATACTAAAGATAATCAAAGAACATGAATGTGTGGATGAATGCAACTCTATGACAATCGACACAGAAATAAACAACAAAATAAATACAAGATATCAACAGATAAACATGATTATACAAAAGTATATAAAGTAAATTAAACATATCAAAATGGGACGTCCAATCAAACCTGAGTACCTTAGAAATGAAAATAAATTGTAAATTGTATAAACATGAGCAGAAAGCCGGCAAATGCATTCAATCAATTAAAATCTAGCCATTTCAATTTGCTTTTATTTTGAAATCATATCAGTGTGTATCTATGCCGTGTCCTGTACTGAATAGATAGATAGATAGATAGATAGATAGATAGATAGATAGATAGATAGATAGATAGATAGAGAGAGAGAGAGAGAGAGAGAGAGAGAGAGAGAGAGAGATAGATAGATAGATAGATAGATAGATAGATAGATAGATAGATAGATAGATAGATAGATAGATAGATAGATAGATAGATAGATAGATAGATAGATAGATAGATAGATAGATAGATAGATAGATAGATAGATAGATAGATAGATAGATAGATAGATAGATAGATAGATGTGGGAGTGTGCGCACTAATGTGCTTGCGACTAGGTTTGTTGCTCGCGTGGGTGCGTGCGTGCGATCAGCGTTCTTGCGCGCGTGTGAGTGTGTGAGCGCGCGCGCGCGTGTGTGTGTGTGTGTGTGTGTGCGTGCGTGAGTGTGTCTGAGAGAGAGAGAGAGAGAGAGAGAGAGAGAGAGAGGTGTGTGTGTGTGTCTGAGAGAGAGAGAGAGACCAAAGTGGGGTTAGCTTGACTGTCACTGCAGTAAGATGTTCGCAATACAAGCCTCGCACTGAGCATTTTTCCGCGTATTGGTTGTTTTTGACATCAGCTGCTGGACCGAACTGGGTGCTGCTCTGCTCTTTGGGGGGAGGGCTCAGGCATGACTGCGGTCGCCGTTGTCTGTGACAGGGAAACCCTCACTTGGTAGAACTAAAGTTGCTGCAATGGAGACTTCATGGAAAGACGCATACTATGAAATGGACCATCTGCCTCCCCTGCTCGAAGATGAGGTACGTCGTCGTAAATCAAACTAGGACTGAGAAGCATAGTGGAGCATAAATTGTACACGACAATACATATGCAGTTTACAGGTGGTTTAGTCTCTGCGGATAGAACAAATTCATATTAGCATGACATGAATTACAAGCCCTAAGGTGGGGTTACACGATAAAAAGACAAACATTATGTAGTTTGAACTACGGTCATCTCAATAGTGAATTACCGATAAAACGCCATTCAATAATTATCTCGCTGATCACGTAGTTATCATTGTCTGTCGATAATACTGTGTCAACAACAACTCGCCCAGTGGTGAGGATTGCACATTGGTTGTCAGGTTAACCTCAGCTTTTTCGGTTCTTGCACCTCCCTTGCAAATTTTTGAGGATTTCAAAACAGTGGTGTGCTACACAATATCAGTTATTGCTGTTTATATATATATATATATATACACACACAAACGTGTGTTAAGTGAGGTGAAGCCTCAACATTTTCAGTTGAGTGTCATTTGTTGTCTGGGCAAGGGGCACATCGAAACTATTGATACTTGAGGAATTTGATGGATAACATTTTAGCTGAGCTTTTCATCTCACTGAAAGAATTGCAGGCGACCAGTTAAATTTGGTTGTTTGACTCAATTGATTGTTTCAAGCCCAGTTGCCAAAGATAACACCCACCTTCCACAAAAACTCCCACTAACACAATTACACAGCAAAATCACACACCATCTGTGGGTTCTGCAGTATCTCTCGCTGTTTATCTCAGAAGCTCACACAGAAGAAAGACCATGGCCACTCTCCCGAGCATGCTCGACTCAAAGCAAAACTTATGTGGGACAGCGTATAGGACTTCTGGCTTTCTTTGTATTATTCTCAAGGGAAAATGTGTATTTATAGATTTGTGTGCCTGATCATCTTGCCAGAGCTCACATGAATACAGAGTTCTGTATGCAAAACTGAGCCACACTTCTTCTTCATACCTTTGAAAGTAACTTTTAATGGAGCTCATTCAGTGACAACTGAACATGCATTGAGATACATATTATATTATTATCATTTGTAGAATAAGATTAGCTTGGGTCATGGCTGGATGGATAATAAAGAGTTCAAGCCAATACATAAACCGGTAGGAGGATGTGACAATTGTGGTGATGCTTCCATTAGCTTTACCATACACACACCCTTAAACAGTGAAGTGGGGGTGGACACAGGTGGGGGTGGGGGGCACATTAGTACGGTTGATTCTATATTGAACATGCTAGCTGAGCATGAAAACTGAGGCCATTTGCAGCTCACAGATGACTCACATTACTGTGGGGGTGTGTAGAATCACTTCATGGTGTCGTCTACATGTGGAGGATGGGGTGAACATTGTGCCAAATGGCCTTGCTATTGAATGAAATTAAATAAATAAAATTCAGTATTTTCTGCTTGTAGCATCATGATAGTTGGTTGTCTTCAAAAAGTACTTATTGTTACAATGAATTTAATGGTTGCACCAGACATTCTTTTTCTGCACCGCTGTCCTCACTAGGGGCATTGGTGATCTGGAAACGTTTTTGTCATTTTACTGGAGTTGACCTTTTGCAAGAGTTGAGGAGGACCATGGTCAGCAGGTAGTCAAAGTGCATACATATATAAATCTTCACACGCACAATCAAACATAGGAGCAAATATAATCTTCAATTAATCTCATTTGTATTTTTTTGTACTGTGGGGTGGGAAAAAAAGCTAAACTAACCTGGAAGAAACCCATGCATGAAAACTCCAAACGGGCAAGTCTGAACTGAGATTTTTAGTTTGAGAATCCTTAATTGTGTGGCAGCCAAACTAACCACCACTGTGTTGCCTTCAATGGCTTCAGCCTAATAAAATATTATTCTCACTTGCAATACTAAATGTATACGCTACAATATAACTGTGGACCAGTCCAGGGCATTCCCCTCCTATTGCCTTGTATCATCAGCCTGGATTGGCTGCAATTACCTACGATGCCACTTGAGGACAAGTGGTATCGAAAATGCATGGATCTTAGAAAAGTCACATGGGATATAAAAGTTGTGCTTGTAGTGAAAAGCCTTTAGAATTCACTTTATTCGTGTCAGTTTTTTTTTTGGGGGGGGGTGATTGTCATTACTTTCATGCCTCTATTTGGGTTGCAGATAATGGCTAGGATTTTTTTTTTCAGTTTTGGTTAACACTGATATTTATAATTGTGGGTTCAGCAGTACCAACTACATCTGAAACTACAATACGGAATTTTCAGTATTTCGAAAAACACCGGTCGTGGAACTTATGTGTGACCGTTCTTTCACATCGAGGCTTGTGTTTGCTTATATGAACATAACTATAAGCATTTGTTTCCAGGAGAATGTTTCTCTGGCAGACATCCTGACTTTGCGAGACAGCTGTCTGTCTGAGGAGGACGTGTGGGCAGTGTGTGCGGAGTGTGTCCTGGCTCTGCAGAGCATTCGACCCTCCCACCTCTTCCACACTTTGTGCATCACCCCAGACACTCTGGCCTTCAATGCACATGGGAATGTTTGCTTTATGGAGCAACTTAGCGGTGAGTCTATGGCAACAACACGCATATACACAGGTGGGTGCCAGAAAATGGAAAATATTGAGGAAAAGTCCATTTATTTCAATAATTTGTGTCAAAAAGGGAAACTTTCATGTTAGTTGAATGCGCACAGAGCGCTGTATCAAAGTACATGAAGAGAGTGTCAAGAGGAAGGGGAAAGTGTGGCTGGGAAAGGTGCACAAGTAAAACTACACAGTAAAGTTTCCAAGCAAGTCTCTCTCTCTCTCTCTCTCTCTCTCTGTCTCTCTCTGTCTCTCTCGCTCTCTCTCTGTCTCTGTCTCTCTTTACATGGTGTTAGAGGTGAAATTCGAACATACAGTACATCTCCATACAAGCCAGCTAATGAGCTTTAAATAACATTTATTAATAATGAAACCTCTGCCATTTGCCTCTCACCCTCTGCGTCATGCACGGATGCTTTTTTATCAGGCGGACTGATGAAATGTAAAGACGGAAGCGCTTTAAAAATGATGAGGACAGACGGGGAGGAGGACGATTATTTCAAAGAGGGACGATGACAGAAAGGTGCTCAGGTCGCGGACGGATCGGCAAACGAGGGTAGAGTCTCCATCTCTGATAACTATCATGATAGTTTTTTGTGTTTCTGTCCTTTAGATGATCCTGAGGGATTATTTGTGCCTCCAGAGTTTGATAGTACAGGGAACACATTTGAGGTGAGCGATATTGAATAACCGAGGCTGGTTATATACAGCATGGTCCAACTTATGGTCTACTTAGCCTTTTTTTATTTTTATTTTTTACTATCAATTTTGCTTTTAAAAACAACACTATATGCAGTATTATTATTATATCAATGCTATATTATTTTTTCTTTTTTGTATTGATTTCTATGTTGACAGTTTCGACTCTTATTAGTCTCTTATATACCGGTAGTCTTATTAGTGGTTATCATGGATATGTCACACACCAAAACCATGTTTTAAAAAAAAAAATGGATAAAGACATTTTTACCGTAATTGGGCACTTGGATCAACAGTGGATATAACGTTTTAAATCCAGTCTAATGCCATTGCTTTGAGGGGGCGGGGGGGGGGGGGGGGGGCGCTCCCAATATTTCAGGCAGGTGTTAGTAAATTTGGTGTCCTTTTAAAGTCACACCCTCGGCCTCATAAAATGTCATTATTCATTTGAAAGAGAGATTTATTTAGTTAACTTCATATATAAGTAATGGTTTGATATTTACATGGAATTTTCATCTGCAGCTGTTTGATACACATATTACACTTTAACACAGCTAATAAAGGTTGAAAAAGCTTCACTGTCTGAAACTATGTATGAGTAAAAAAAACAAGTACTGGTATTTAAAAAAAAAACATCCTGAAGTCTTTGCAGTGGTACAATAAACCAGATGACAAACATACCTTCTGAACTGAAAGTATTCATTAGGCACCTGAATTCTAAGTTCTTCTTTGTGCTGGTATCCAGGGCCATGTTTTTTCTCTGGGCTCAACTCTGTCGGCTGCATTGACTTTTGTGATCGAACCAGAACTGGAAGCTGAGCTGGATGAAGAAACTCATAAGCTGTTGGAGAAAATGCAGGCGAAGAAACCAGAGAATAGACCACTCATACAGGTTCAGTGTTCTTAACCAGGAAAACATATTTTTCAATATAAATATTTTTATAGTATACATTAGTATGTTATACGTGTACCGGTATCTAAAATATTATTTTGACAAATCAAGGAGTTTGGGCCACTAAAAGGGAAAAAAGAACACCAACAGGATAAAGTCTGAACACTTCTATCGGAGGGCGGGCTGGTGGTCGACTGGATAACGAGTCGGCTTCACAGTGCAGATTTGCAGCGTTCGATTCCGGCTCCAGACTTCCTGTGTGGAGTTTGCATGTTCTGTGTATGTGCTTGCGTGCATTTTTCTGGGTACTCCGGTTTCCTCCCACATTCCAAAAACGTGTGGCAGGTTGATGAAACACTCTAAATTGTCTCTGTGTGTGAGTGTGAGCTCAAATGGTTGTTTGTCTATGTGTGCCCTGCGATTGGATGTCAACCAGTTCAGTTCACACCCCGTGACCCTTGTGAGGATATGCGGATCAGAAAATAAATGAATGGATGTGATCGGTTGATTCTGAACCCAGGCACATCCCCAGTTATAAGAGGGAATGCACACTTGTGCAACCGCATTATCTCCGTTGTTTATTTCCTTCCCTCGGTCAAATTGTCGTTAATTATTTATTTCAGCTATTTCTGCTTCATACAATCATGTCATCAACCTGTTTTCTTGACTACACAGGAAGCCCTCGCACCCGTTTTCCAGGTTTGGGCATGTGATATTCTGCATATTGTGGACTAGATTAGTCGTATATGTTTACAATCAATATATCGTATTACCTTATCTTGTTAAATGTCTAAATGAGTCAGTATGCAGACAAGTATCTGCACATGTTCATTGTGCCTTCAATGTTTTTTTTGTTTGTTTTTATGTTCAATCTTTTATGGCAATACCCCAGGACATCCTGTTTCAGGCTCAAACACGGCTGCCCCACACCTCGTCTGCAGCTGTGTGTCGTAAATTGTCTTCTGTTGGACGGCGTGTGCTCTCCATTGAATCAATATCAAATTTCCAAGGTCATTCCATCATCTCTTGCTCGTTGTGTCAACATTTGATCCCTGTAATGATTTCTGACTTGACCCATTCCTCTCCATATCTTTCCACAGATGGACAAGAGAGCGGTGAGGCAATTTGGCAACACTCAAAATCCAAAAGACAGAGTTCCTATGATATGAGCAAAGACTTTACTGTGAACACTGCTTTCAAGGCAAACGGTCTTTCCAGACACCAGGTTGGTTATTGTATTTGTTTACGTAAACAATCCAAGGCTATAGCTTCGATGGAATTACTGTCAAAACAGGTTTTAAATTGCTAAAAAAATGGTTACATCTATTTCCAAAGTGAAAATATAGTTACAATGCTAACAATCTACCAAGTAACGATGAAAATACGAAATTATATCAACAATCTGCCTTTACAATGACAATAGTTGTCTTAATTATTTTTGACTATGTTTTGGAAGCCATAGATGTTAAAAGTGGGGTTTCAAAGTAAACCCTCTCACACCTACACGATGAAAGAGTCACAAAAGTACAGCATAATTACATTCTGAAAAGCACAGACCTCCACCAAAGGCACACATTGGGACTGTTCGCCGATTCCCACCTTTGTAGATGTCCAATTGAACTTGTCAGGTTTTTGTAAATATGCCCTTTCTTAGTCTGTTCCACAACATCAACATTGTTTTGTGGGAATTGATGAAGTACTTTTTGTATATTACTGTTCACTAACGAACAAACAAAAAAAACCTTGATTTTAAAAGTTAGATAACTTTCCTGAATGCGGTCAAACTGGAGAATTTCCAAATTTTAGTGGTGCACTATATCATTGTGAGAGCTGTCACACGTTGTAAAATTCTGCATATTTGTGATACAATCATTGTGTTGTTTCTTATTAGGTTGCGCAGGTCTACCAAATGAAGTCATTGCTCAGTGCCTAACTTTTCTTTTAATGTCAGTTGATTGCACCATACACTGGTTTGTGTAGATAAAATCCAAGCGACCTGATGCGAATTTTCGATTATGGGGTGATATAATGTCAAATGATTCCTGTGCCTTTGTAATCTATGTTTAAAGTCTCTTTTTTTCTATTGATTTTTAGCTGTAATGCAGTGGTTCTTAACCTTGTTAGAGGTACTGAACCCAACTGGTTCCCATCTTTAAAGCCCTCCTCAAAACCCACTTGTATTCTTTGGCGTTCGACTCAGCATGATTTTACTGCTTGGTGCTTTCTACCGCCTTTATTACCATTTCGTCTTACAGTTTATTGTGTATGTTAAATCGCTCCATGTACAGCACTTTGTATGCAGCGATGGCTGTTTGAAAGTGCTCTATAAATACTGTTGACTTGACTTGACTTGGTTCATATGCACATTCACCGAACCCTTCTTTAGTGAAAAATAAAAATATGACTTTTTTTAATAATAAATTCAAGACATTAAAAAACACATTTATTAAAAACACTCATTCATTCATTCATTTTCCGAATTGCTTTATTTATTGAAAACAGAAAAACGTAAATAAAATTACATGGCATAAGTATACTGTAGGTTTTTAAAATTGTACGACGTACTATCACGACAGTCACACGTTGACTACGAAGCGAACTAAATTTCCCGCAGCACTGATTGGGCAAGCGATGTAAGGTGATCATCTGCAGCCAGCGATGGCCAACCGGGCGTGTCATAATGAATTGACATCTTGAGCCTCAATGGCAGAGGCTCCTTCGAACCCCTGAGACTGATTCACCAAACCCAGGTTTAGAACCACTGCTGTAATGTGTTTGTTGTTCGGCAGCATCCAGAATTGAAATGTTACCGTGATGTTTGACTTTTGCCGCTTTCAATTTTCTGCTGAATGTAAAAGCACCTGAAATATTACAGGTATGCGTGGGTTGGGACTCCTCCCTCTGGGCTGAGGATGCAGATAATGCTGACAGATACTGCAGGGGCTCAGGAGATGATCAGGACTGCCGTTCTCACAATAGTTCCCCAGTGAGGGTGAAAGCACAGAGGAGATTCAACAGGACGAAGGGGGTGCTAAATCGCTCCTGCTCTGTCCCTGACTCCAACAACCCACCTGGTCCCACTCCACCACATGGAAATATCAGCGTACCCGTATCAGACCTAACAGAGATCGGAGCGGATGAACATTTGTGTTGCAAGTCCGTGTGGGGCAACAGATCCAAAAGACTCGCCCGAGGAAGGTCCAGTGAGTCGTATCCACGCCGTAGTGCAGAAGATTGTGTGAGCTCACTTGCTAACTATTCAATATCAAGAGCAAATGGAAACGCTGTTGAGGCTTCTTCAGATGAAGAAAGTAATTATCAAGATTGTCATGTAAATGCATTTAAGGAAGAGAGTAGGGATGTCGCCCCATCCTGCACATCTGCTTCTCCCAATCCAGTGGATGTCGAATATGACAAGTTTGGGGCAAAAATATCCAAAAACCACAAGTGCTCCATGCCAAAGAACTACATGACCAAAAGCATGCTTTTCCTCAATCAAGTATCTCTGGATGAGGTCAGCAAATTACTCATTGATGTTTTTTTTTTTTGCATCTAACATTTATCCATGGATTGAACATCCTATACTTAATCTTAACTGTGCCCCCTTTGTCATCTTCATTTTCCATTCTAATTGTTTCACGACATTGACAATTTCTTTTCAACCAGGACACAGACAACAGCGTACTGAGCCCCATCCTAGCACGCCTTGCCATACTTTATTGTTGTTCTCGTTACTGTATTACTGAACTGAATTGGTGGAAAATGCATAAATAATAATTACCGTATTTTCCGCACTAAAAGACCCACTGGATTATGAGGCGCACCTTCAATGAATGGCTATTTTGTAATTTTTTTTCATACTTTAGACGCTTCGCATCAAAAGGTGCAATCTACAATGCCTCCACTAGATGGCGCTGAACTCCTTCCATTCAACTCAAGAGGCGTTCATGACCGCCTCTGAAAAATGCGAGTTAACTATTACTGTAATTACATGAAACTACGAAAATTGAAAATAATACATCCAAAAAGAAAATCTAGCGAGGAAGTCACAAAATAAATTCAGTAGGGGGATATAGAATTTATTTATTTTTGTGACTTCCTCACTTGATTTTCTTCGTGGTTTCATTGAAGTACAGTAATCACTCGTTTATCGCGGTTAATGGGGACCAAAACCACCAGCGATAAACGACAATCCGCGAAGTAGCGTCCAATGAACATAAACGGGTAAAAAAAACATGTGTGTGTATATATATATATATATATATATATATATATATATATATATATATATATATATATATATATATATTTTTTTTTAAGAGGCTGCAAAACAACAGCGAGTCACATAGAGCAACATATACAGTACTGTACTCCATGTATATGTAATATATATATATATATATATATATATATATATATATATATATATATATATATATATATATATATATACATATATTTTATATGTTTGAAAAAATCCGTGATGCACTGAACCCGTGATAAATGAACCGTGAAGTAGCGAGGGATCACTGTAATAATTAATTTACATTTTTCAGAGGCGGCCATGAATGCCTCTCAAGTGGAACGGAAGAGAAGCCACGTAGACGGACAAAGACGTACAGTACCTGTATTTGTTCAGACTGTGAAAACCATTAATAAAGTCTGCGTTTAAAAAAATAAATAAAACCACAACCACAGCTCTCATTTTTTCAACAAATACAAGTGCGTCTTTGTCTGTCTCCTTCCCTTCTTTTCTTCCGGTCAACTCGAGAGGCGTTCATGACCGCCTCTGAGAAACACATTGGCATTTCCTTTATCGTAGATCCAAGAGTACGATCAGATAAGATAAAATAAGAAAACCTTTAAAAGTCTCACAATGGAGAAATTCCCACATCAAAGCAGCAAAGTTATGAGAGGAAGAAGTAGAAGAACAAAATTAATACTGTCGCGGCGCCATCTTGAAGTCAAAATAACACAACAAGATGTCAGTCGTAGTTAATTATTTCTTTGTTGTGCATTCACAAATGGTGAAATCACAAAATAAATTCTTCAAGGGGGGCCATAGAATTTATTTTGTGATATCCTCGCTTGCTTTTCAATTTTGATGTATTATTTTCGATTTTTGTAGTTTCATTGAAGTAATCTGTTGGTTTGGTTAAAATTGGGTATGGCCAAATTCAGTAACATGAGAAATGTCAAACTCGTTAACTGTAGCAAAAGCAACCATTTTACAGTGTCGAGGGTAGAATGTAAATGGTAGATACAAAGTCGGCAATTCTTACATTTTTTTTGGTACATGTCTGAAATATGTCGTTTAAAAGCCAGAACTGGTCAAACCTACTGCAGAAAAAAAACACGCTTTGTTTGTTGCTGTATACGAGATTTATTCGTGTGCACGTGAGTGTGGTGACCTATCCCAACCCTGCCTGAATCTCAAAAACAAACTCACCCAAAAAATACAGCCCTTTTTATTGGTCATTAAACGGTGTGATGCGAAGCAAATCAAGTCAGGCAAAGATAGCAGAAACACCGGCAAGAATTGAAGCAGCAGACTCATTTGTGCGACATGCATCCCCTTCCACTCCAAAACCCGAGATTGCTCACATCAATATAAATAGTAGTTATGGCAGAAAACCCTTGGAATGTTTTCAAGTGAATTATTTTTTTTTCCGACAGTGGATCACACTAAGAGAGTTACTCGCTCGCTGTGGACTGGGGCTGACGGGGAATGAGCTCTGGGCTCTCTGTTACACCTGCCTCTCATCCCTGCAGACCTATCTTGACTTTCCTGGTAATCTTCCAAATTAAGTTTTTATTAACTGCTATTGCGAAATTCCAGCAAGTAATTTCTGTACTTTGTCATTGAAAAAGATGTTGGAAGAACACAAATTATGTTTAAATAAGGCAAAATTATTGAATGTAACCACCTTTGATTGTTTTCTTTTGAAGCTTTCTTATCCCTGGACACAGTGTATATTAGCTTCCAGGGAGCGATGCTTTTCTTGACACCTAAAAACTTTGGTAAGATCACTTTCGGTTTTCCTGGTTGCTGTAGAAAAAAATAAAATAAAAGTGACAGAAAGACAGCTGGCACCTTACCAGTGTTGGAAGGTACGCCGTTTTATGGTACGAGTGATGGTACAATTGATAAAGTTAAATGTGAAATTGACCTAAAAACTAGACTCTAATTAAGCCTAAAGATGTATTATCCAATTTGGCCACACGATAACATCAAAATAAATATTTATGTTTGGTCCTTTAGTATTCTGGCACCTATCTATATTTCTCAGTTACGGTAGTATTTTAAAAACCACAAAGAGCAAAAACAACCACCCCAAATGTACAGATTCCAAGGTAACGGTATCTTAAAATATCAGGCCAGAATCTTCGCTACACTAACACAATATCGCTACTTTTAATATTGTGACACATTGTTTGCCACAGTAGTTTTGCTTAATTTAGCTGTGGCTACTCGGAAGGCCACATTTGTTGGTGACAAATGACAACAGTGACATGTAAATAAATTTCACCTGAAATTGTGTGTGTGTGTGTATATATATAATATGTTTGTGTGTGGGTATCAATTATGCTGCTTTTTCGCTATTCAGAGCAGCACGCCCTATCCCTATCCAATATTTACTAGTTTTTGTATCAGGAAAAGACAATTATAAAAGACTGTCGATAATAAATTAATCCAATTTCATGTCACAATTATTACAATTATCCAGAAGTGCAGTATTAATCTGAATATGCACAGACTATATTATTAGAAAGCGTGTTTTTTGCTTGACTTCGCCTTTAGGTTTAGTAGCAAAGTGGCTTGTGGAATGTATGTGAAATTATTTTTTTCTTATCAACTGTGTTCTTTGCAGTATCTCGAGATGCATTGTATCTTTCCCCTGAATATCAAAACCATGGAATAGTTACTGAAAAGGTATGTAAGACTAAACTGATGCCCTCCATTAAAAAGAGGAGTCTTCCAATGTTAATGTTCTGCTGCTGTCCAGGCTTGTGTTTATGGGGTTGCTGCTGTCTTGTGGACAACAGCAAAGTTCACACTGTTGCCCAGTGAGAAGCTTGTAATGCCTCGTAAACTGAAGCGACTTCTGCTTGACATGGCCAACAGCACACCCATCGAGAGACCTTCCATTGCCATGGCTAAACAGGTTTTTTCTCACTGCCCTTGAAGTTTGCAGTTATTTAGTAAGTTTGGACAATAAGAGAATTTTTAGGACGTTTCCATTATGTCTTCAATCAAGACTATATTAAATTATTAAAATGATGTATAGAAGTTAATTTAAGAGGTTGCTCATGAAAAGTACATTTACTATGAAAAATTCTGACATATTTGAAAAGTGCATCCACTGAATTCTGAGGGGCTTTTTTCTTCTTCTGGGGATGCTTTATTGCAGTACACCCTCACTCTAGCCATAATATGTTGCTGCTTGTTTTCCATTAATCCCTCTCAATGAAAAAAAAAACAGAGTTGAATATTGCTCATTTTTGAGTGCTGGCAGAAGTCGCATCACAACTTCTGAATGACTCGACTTGACTTTCATTTGGCATTCTTATGACTTGACTGTGACTTGACAAGTCATTTTGTGTAAGTTTGAAAATCAGCTTTTTTTGCCCCCCAAAACGTTTTTTGTTTGTTTTGGGTAGGGGGGGGGGTTATTTGTTTTGTTTTGTTTTCCTGTTTGCGATAAAACTGGTAACCCGGCCACCAGTAAGTTCCACTATGAGACAAGGGCTGAGCTCCAAAGATGAATACATTTGGATTCAAGGATTACCATGGTCAATACACATTTTGGTGCCAAGGACGTTTCAGGGGGTTTACGGGTATTTTTTTTCTCCCCTAATTACCGGTAGCTCTCATTTTCGATATAGTCCATATTTTTGTTTTAAAGAGTTATGACATTGGTGTTCTGTTGATGCTACAACTTAGATGAGGCTGTATCTGTCTTTTCAAACATGTCCAGAGAGCATTCTTTAATGTTTCATACAATATTGTGAAAGACAGCAATTGGTATTGTAGAGAGCCTTCTATATCCCCTCATGTTAAAATCAAGCAAAAATGCAGGGAATTAGGCAATACTTATCACTCAAGAAATGAAAGAAAATTTAAAACTGTTCAATGAAAGGCATACCAAAAAAATAGTGCCATTGATGTTTTCAACTGAATAGGAATGTTTAATTTCCAGCTGTTTTATTTCCAGTTTTTCCAAGCAGGGTCTCTTTTTCCCCTTCAATTTTAATTCCTGTTACATTAAACGGATTTTGATACGCATTCATTCCAGAGCTGTTGTGACTACTTAAGAAGTCAAGGGACAAATGCTGAGAATGTTTGGAACCAGCTCATCAGCAGAGTTCATTCGGTAAAGTTCAATTTATCAGTAACAGTTACAACCTTTGGAACATGTTTTTTTTTAGCCGATGCTACTCTTTTTCCAGCCAGTTTCAAGATCCACTGATGGAGAAAATTCGAGTGCTGATGACACAAACCAAAGTTCCAGTAAAAATACTCAAATGAGCAGTGGTAGGAATGTTTTATTTTCAGAACATACAGTGATATAACTACTTATAACTATAGCCTGGTAAACATGCTCACAGTGGGTTTGAGTCAAGTATTCAACCCATAACTTCTGTATAAATTGGTCATAAAATGTTGTTTGAGCTTCATGTAAGTCATAATAGTAGACAAACACAGTTCAAGTTTTCTTCGAATTTTATGATTTTTTTTTTTAAATGCACCCATTGGCAAATGCAGCTTTCATGCATTACCACCACCTGCTTTTGGAGTGCAGAACTTTCTCTTTGTTTCATGCCTATATGCACCGAACGATCATGTCTGGACCAAGGTGGTTGGGCCAAACACATAAAACATTACATCCCTAATAAGTGGTAGAAAGTGGATGGGTGGATATTAACTGTGTGCAGTATGTGTAGTCATAGCCACTGAAGGCTGGCTAACTCTTGATTTCTTCGTCTGCTCAAGGACCAGTGGACTCCAGCACCCAGAGACCTTCAATTTCACAACCAGGCTCTTTACCCCCATCCTACTGACCAATGAAGGGGAAGAGAGCCAAAACATTGGAAATGGCATTAACAAGTAAGGAGATTTTGACAGTTATCTAGTGACGTATTTAATGAACATGGTGGCCAAGTATATTATTTTTATGATTGTTTTAAGGTTATTAAATGTACATGGATAAATAATTAACTTCTCAAATTAATTATAGGAAAAAATGTTGACTTTTTACTCTTGGAAATGGCGTGCATATGTGAAGTATCCCTTTCAGTATGTATGTACCATATTTTCTGCACGATAAGGCTCTTCGGATTATAAGGCCGAAGATCTACTTGTCGATCAATCAACCTCCCGCGACCGAAGCGTTACCACGCACACGCACGCACATACGCATGCCATGATGAGGAACAGTCTGACGTGGAGGCATGCAAGGCACTTTGACAGCCTGTTAACGATCGTAGCTCACGCGTACCCTTTGAAAATGCTTCCCTCGGCCGTCCAGATTCCTATTCTTTGCACGTACCCTCGATGAATTGTACACGAAACAATGTCTGAATGACAATTATGATAACGATAAAAGATGTAGCGCAACAGCTTCGATCATAAGCTGCAAATGGCAGACTGGTGAGCGCTAACAACTTCCAGTGACGTAGGTCACGCGACACCGTAGGTTAAAGATTTACCTGCATTATTTTATTTTATATTAAATACTTGTTTATGAAAATGAGACTGATAGGATGGTTAGGGTTCAGTGTACATGAACACGAAAAATATATTACTAACATCCACAAACATACACAAATGGTTGTTTTGTTTTTTTTCTCCTCTACACCCTCTCCCGATCGACTTGGGACCAGTCCGCGAGCTACCGGTCAATCGTGATCGACGTAATGGGGGCCCCCTGATATAGAGCCTTCACAACCGCTGCAGCTGTAATAAAGCCATGAGAACTGCTCACAAACACGGACATAAAACATATAAATACAAATGGCATTACAAAACAAATGAAAGATAAAAGTTACGAAGACTATTCATTCAACAAAAAGGCAGACAAACCTTGTGACACACATCCACAAGGGGCGAAATATCATGAGAAGTCTTGCTTGTCTCATTCCTTCATTTAGTCATGAGTCAACTCTGCTTTTGGTATGATGTTCGTTTCATAATGGCTGCGCTAAGCTCACTAAGTAGGTGTGTGTTTGAGAGTTGAGAGTTTGTTGGCGAATGCACATGTGAAATCGTGTCGGCCAGAACCCTTTTACGTTACAATTAGTTCCTGCTAATAATCACCAATAGATGACATGGGAACGATAACAGGGAAACAACTCAATGGGGAATATAAAGAAACTGTGTAACACCATACATAAGGCGCATCGGATTACGGGGTGCACTTTTGGCTTTTGGGAAAAGGTACACTTATAGTACAAAAATACGTTACATGTAATCAGATTTTGTGTCTTTTTCTTCTTGCAATTTTAACAGAATACACGATATATACAGTATATTATCCTGAATACGCAACAGTGGTTCATGTATTCCGTTACTCCTGATAGCTAACTGGATTACCAGTACCCACACTGTTGCCGATGCCATCTTGCATCACATATCTTCTGTTCAATTTAAATTCACAGACAGATGCTCATACATTTTCCTGTAAAATGTCTTAATGAACGTGGAAATTGAAATTTTTCAGCGATGATAGTTAATACACAAGCAAAAAAGCAATGATGCCCCCTGCCCCCTGTTACTTCCACTATGAGATGGAATGTTTTTCCCCTCTCTCCATACGTAGCGTTGTGTTTTCCTTGCAAATAACTCAGCTTTGGTTTTATCTATCCAGACTTCATATAGCAGTTTAGTAGTTGAATATTATGTCCAAAGGAGAACAATGTCTCCCTTCAAGAGCAGTTTTCGTGTAGGTGATTGGATCACTCGAAATGAATTAGATTCAGATCTTTTTATTCATCATTATTATAATGAGGTTCATGACAGTAGCATGTCCTCTGCACTCTTATATCTGTGTGCACACTGAGTGCAATGCATGGACAGAATTTCATTGAACATGAATGTGTGTATGCATAATCTAAGATCCATTAGTGTTGCCCGTGGTAACAAGTTTTGTCTGACTGAATGCTGAGCAGTGTCGAACCACATTGAGGAGGTATGTTGAATCTCCTCTCCACTGTTAATGATGTGTAAATCCCTTGAGGGGGAGTACTTAGGTGTTTCAATGGAAACATGAATGAAAACCAGCAATTGTGTTCATGTCTCTTTTCATTTATGTGCACTAAGGAATCAAAAGAGGACCAACCCATTGGTAAAGTCTGTTCTTGCAGATGTTTTTCACTTCATTTGATTTCATGGTCTTGTGCTCTGTCTTTAAAGAGTCTTTAAAATGTGTGGCGTCACATCTCACCTCTACTGTTGAGGTGATCAATACTGTAAGGGAGTGTGGAAATTGACAGGGATCGTCTTTTGGAGACTTTTTATTGTTGCTTTTTATAATGCAACACGGTAGAGGTGATTGACTAAGTATCTCCATATTGGCAGATTACTGGTTTGACTGTTCTTTCCTTCTCATTTTACCGGTAGTCTGAATATCCTAAAGAAACCTCAGGTTCATGATGTTTCAACCATGTGCATCTCTTGGTCATGAAGGCTATATTTTATTTTGCAGAAAAGAAGTAACTTCATTTTAACACAGAAGAAGTGTTAGAAGAAGAAGTCTGGGAACCACATATTGGTGCGTTCTGCAAGTGGATTTGAGCGCTAAATGCTCGCCACGACATTGACTTCCTTCGTGTGTTTTTATTCAATCAGTACCATCAACCTACTTCTAAAGATATCCCGTTGAATTTTACAGATATTAGCAGTTATTTCGATGCTGGCTTCTTTGTTTTTTTTTTTTTTTTTTAATTTATACGTTTGAGTGCAGTGACTCTATTGAAATGCCTTTAACAAAGGTTGTGTAAATGACATGTCACATCTGTGACATCAAATGTTTTGCAACAACAGGTGTCTCAAATTTAAATCTTGAAATGTTCACATCATTGTTTAATTGTGGAAAATAACTGGAGTCCAGACCTTTTCATGTTGGAAATTAGAAGTGCATTGTGATTAATGATAATCAATTAATAACAACTCATCGATGAGCAAATTAATAGATACTTATTCTGAAATTCAATAATTCATTTATAGATCCTGCTTTACTTTTTCCAAATGTTTGGAATTCCATCCTATCAACACTAAATATTCTCAGATTTATGTAATCCTCCAGGAAAGCAAAATGAATAATCTTTGTTTTGGACCGAAATAAATACGTTTTCAAACATTAGACAAGCTACCGAAATCAGGGGAGAAATGAGGGAATGACCACAATTAGAAGAGGTATTCTTGATCCCAAAGCTGTTGTCTTGTGCTTTTCAAAACATCTTCTTTCTCTGTTGCTGGCGAAGGTCACATGAACTGAGGCTGGTTTATTTTTATTTTTTATCCCCCCCCCCCCCCCCCCCCCCCAAGATTGAGGCCTGTTAAATTTAGGCATGCTAGCAAAAGTACAAGATAAGATCTTCAATGATACTAAACACACATTTGCATCTATGGTGTCTTCTTGTGTCTAACATCACATTGTTGATTCGAATAAAACATAAGGGGGAAAAAAAAAAGATGGTGAGGAATGGAAAAGGAGTTCAGCTTTAATTGCCTTTAAGCTCATCACAGTGGATTCATTGTGCAGTTGAAATACAACTGCCTCCTCAGTGCTGATGGCTTATTCAGTGTGTTGCTCTTAACTCAATCTTTTTTTTCACTGCCCATGTGATTCAGTCAGCCCTCTTTGTTTCTCCTCACTGACCCATCTTTGCACACTCCTCTGGTGTGAGCAGACATGGACGACGGTTCAGACGCAGGGCTCACTGAGAGAGGAGACCATTCTGCTGGGGTCAGTCATGAAAGCTCTTCGGAAGCTGACTGTCATTCCGAGGGGACGAGGAGTTTGGCTGATACTTGTGAAGAACAGATGAGTTTGGACCGCTCAGAAGAAATGGACGAAAGCAATTTTCTGCTTTCAGAGCAGACATCCAGACCAGACCTGAACTTCAGGCCAGCCTGGGACTTGGCTTTCTTTGGAGAGGATTGTTTTAGCGCAGATGTGATTGAATATGCCATGAGTCTTGGCCAGTATACAGAATCGCCGTGCCTGGATGTGAAAACACAGGTGGGTGTAAATTTTAAACGTTGTTCCATTGAGTTATACAGTACTTGACCTTTAACAGTAATGATATATATTTTTTCTGATGCATTGGAACCCACAGTTTGACACCGCCAGATTAGTCTTTTCCTTTGGGTTTTTTTTTTCAGGATTTTTTCCAATATTTTTTTTCAATATACTGTATCTTGTTTCTTCTGTTGGTTTTTATTGCGGTGTATTCCCCCATTCTCTCCCACACCCGCTTTTCTTTGAATCCACAAATACAAATCTGACCTGAGCCTCTTTTATATGTAGATATAAATCAGATATGTATGCGATGCATCTGCATTGTAAACGCTCATCCTTACACATCCAACCTAGACATCACCAAAAGCCCAGTATGGGCAAGGCGTTGTTTTGTGTCACAGTGTTGACTTGAATTTAATATAACTTGAAACATGAAGCATCAAGTGGACATTTGTGGTGTTTGTAGTAAATCTGCCACGCAGACACTTTATTTAGTACACACGGCAATGACTTGACGTCGTCTTTAGCAGAGATCTCCATGTAATTAGGAGATCAAAATGCGTTTCTCCCAAAATATTTCTACCTCTTTACACATCGCTCCTCTGTCGATGTAAGATGATGAGTCCCTATACGCTGGACCATATTTACTTCCTTAAACACTGCCGCGTGACATCGTCTTTTGTCCTCTCACTCGATTACATGCGTGTCACATCACTGTTCACCTTTGACGTCACATTTGTTTTGAAATGTCAACAAGTACATAAGCAGATCTGATGTAACAAAAAAGTTAAATTGGGCCTAAAGTCCGTATCTCACTGAGCGGGGAGGGTTGGCGAATCTTTGCACATGGCCCGAATGTTGATTTTTCATCAGGGTTCATTTAAGGGCGCAAACTGTTGCGAAGACATTCTTCAGGCATTCCTCAGCAGTTTTACCGGTCACAAACAGTTTTATTCACTGCCAGGAAAATTTAAACGTGCAAAATTTCATTGCATCTGTGGAAGTGATCATGGCCTTGAATAAACCCTGATGAAAAAAACATTTAGCTAAGTACGCACATGCCGCTCATTGCAATACGGACTTTAATGATGATATTTTTGTCCAACCCTAAATAGTCGACCCTCACATACTCGCAGTTCGGTACCTGAAGATTTGCCAATGCACATTTTTTGTTGTCGGTTTTGGGTTAGTGTTTGTTGGTTGTTTGTTTTTTTGTTTTTTGAACTAATGCATTTCAACGGACGTCAATTACACGTAGGTTTTGGGCCTGCCCGGTCCCTATCGGAGTGTCCACTGTATTCACATACCGGTACTATAGGTAATTGAATTTAGTGACACAACCTCATGCATTCCCATTCACCACACTACAGTGGAATTCCACTTTAATTTTATTTGCTGCAAGTGGAGCACTGTCAAGCTTCGGGGTAAATAGGATGAGAGCAGATGGGGGAATTCTAAGATAATTTGCATTAGTTATTTTCTGCAAACTGGATTGGAATATTAAAATAGTTGAAATTCGCCCTCGGCAGAGAAAGTTATCATTTGCAAATGAATATTAATGAATTATTTTTTGGGATGTGCACACTATGTGGTGACCTACTTCTCTATAGGAAAGCTGTGGACATACAGTGTTATGAAAAGGTATTTGCCCCCTTCCTGATTTCTGTGTTCTTTTTATCACACACTAAGGTTTCAGTTCATCAAACTAATGTTAATATCACACAGAGACTACCCAAGGAAATACCAAATGCAGTTTCTAAATGCCAATTTAATTCGTTATGGCACACAAAAAAATCCGAAATTACCTGTCCCTACGTGAAAAAGTAATTGCCTTCCCCCTTGTTAAATCACATAGTAACTGTGACTAACGAGCATTTTGGGAAAACTGAGTTTGATTTCACAGGCAACACACAAGCACCACATTTGTTGAATTAAGAAATAAATAGTAAATAGAATGTGTCAGACAAAGTTAAGTTGGCTACAAGATCTCAAGAAACAAAGACACCATGCCACGAAATTCAACATTCAGGAAATGTTACACAGCCATTTCCAATAATTTGGGGCTCCAACAAACCACTACCCATTATCCAGATCCATTATTCACAAATGGATAAAAAATGGAAACAGTGGCAAGCATTCCCAGGTGTGGTCGACCAGTTAAAATAACTCCAAGAATGTGACGACGACTCATCCGTGAAGTAACAAAAGAACAAAGAACAACATTCCAAGAACTGGCCAAAAATGTCATCCATTGGAGAGTTCCCAGGTGAAAACCACTGCTGTCCAAAAGGAGATAAAGGCTCATCTCTCTTTTGCCTAAAGATATTTTGATGACCCGCAAGGCGTTCAGAAAAACATTTTGTGGATTGATGAATCAAAAATTTTACTTTTTGGAAAATATGCGGCCCATTACGTCTGGGGTAAAAATGGCACAGCATTTCATAAAAAGACATTTTTTGCCAACAGTGAAGCATGGTGGTGGCAGTGTGATGGTCCAGGCCAACCTGGTACGATTGATGGGACGATGAATTCCACTGTTTACCAAAAAAATCCTGAAGAACGTCTGGCAATCAGTTTGCACCCTCAAACTCAGCCGCTCTTGGCTCATACAGCAGGACAACGATCCAGAACGCACCAGCAAGTCCACCTCTCAATGGGTAAAAAAAAAAAAAAAAAAACATTTTGGGAGTGGCCAAGTCAAAGTCTGGATTTGAATCCAATTGAGACGCTGTGGTATGAGCTTCAATGTGCAGTTCATGCTTGAAAACCCTTGAATCTGGCAAAGTTGAAGCGATTCTGCAAAGAATGATCGCAAATGTTTGATTTCAGTTATTGCACCCAAGCGTGGCACACCCCATTCTTAGGTTCAGGGGGCAATTACTTTAGCACAGCGGGAAAGGTAGTTTTGGATATTTTTCCCTGTGTCTGTCTATCCATCCATCTTCTACTGCTTATCTGGAGTTCGGTCACGGAGGCAACAGCTTCAGCAAGGAAGCCCAGACAAACGTAGATCAATCGTTAATTTGAGAGCTTCGCCTTTTGGCTCAGCAACTTCTTTATCACGACAGACCGATACAAAGTCCACATCACAGCAGACGCTGCACCGATACGCCTGTTGATCTCCTGCTCCTTCATGACCTTGCTTGTGAACAAGATCCTAAGATACTTAAACTCCTCCACTTGGGGCAAGACCTCCTCCCTGACCCATTTGATCGTCTCTTTGTGATATTAAAATTGGTTTGATGAACTGAAATCTTTGAGTGTGATAAATATGCAAAGAATACAGAAATCAGGAAGGGGGCAAATACTTTTTTCATGGCACTGTAGCAGCCACCAACTCATGTTAAGTTTAAATCGACTGTAATTTCCCCCAGTTTACATCAAAGGATCTGTTGCTTCTGTTACCATAGTGATGAGAGAGGACAAAAATAAAATCACTGTGTTAATGCCCAGTGGCATCTTCAAAGAATTGTGAAATTAAAAAAATGTGAGTCTCCATCCCTTTTATCTTGAACAGGAGCTGCAGCAGCAACTGATCATTGAAACAAGGAATCTTAAGAAAATGAGAACTTTCTACCAGAAACTGGTTCAGCAAGAGAAAAAAAAAGGTTTGTTTCCACTCTGTACGCTATTATGGTATTAGTGTCTTTTAATCTTTTAATGGAGAAAAAAAATGTCTTTGTGCCAAAGGTTTTGAGAACAAAGGGATACTGTCCAAACTCAAGGCCCAGCTTGAAGAACTGAGATCCAAAGTGATCTTCTTGGATAATGTCAAGAAATACCTAGAGGTGCTATGGAAGTCCTTCTCCCCCATACTTCACTTCATATTTGCTTTTTGTACCGACGAATGATTTCTTGGTGTCCTGCAGGCAAAGAGTGTGGATCAGTGGGGTTCAGACATTGCAGTACTGACCTCTTTGTCTGCTTGTGGGCTGAACTCTTTGGCTGTCCAAACCTCCGAGGACACTTCCATCTTGAGCTTTGCAACTTGCAAAGGAAAAAGAAATCTGCAAGCAGGGACTTCTCTCGGTCTCATGGCATACCTGTATGCAAGGTATTTTTAAATGTTGATGCGGTCATTTTCACTCTGCCTGTATGACGCCGCACAATGAACCAGTTCTGCATACAAAGTCGATTCATGTGAGATCTTGCACACATGTTCAGGTCTCAGGAAGATTGATTATTTCCTTTCCCATTTGGAGCTGGATTTGAAACTTAGTCCTTGTGGTCTTCAAAGACAATGCATTAGAGAAAAAAGTAGTCCTTCACATCAGTAATTATCCCAAAAGTAGCCATCAGTTTAAAAAATGTTGGTGACCCCTACCTTACAGAGTCGGTTAAAAAAAATACCAAGAAAGAAATGTGCTCTATCCACCAAGGAATTACTTTTATCTGCAATCGTTCGGTTTCCCTTTACAGTGTGTGTTTTTAAAGGATTATCTTAAATAACCCCACATACATGTATATTTTAATAAAACTTTATAACTTGGACAGAGGAGTCTGGATGTTTACCAGGATGTTAATTAAAGGGCAGTTAACTCTCAGTTGAGTCCGTACCTCGGTTTTTGGGCCACTGTTGGCTACGTTTTCAGAATCATTTTGTGCAACCATTTTTTTCCCCACATGCTTAAGAAGCTGGCAGTAATGCACCCAAAGGTATTATTTGCCAACTGCCAAAAGAAAGTAGACATGTGCTAAGCTAGCTAGTTGATTTCAGGGTCCCATACTGGCAGTCAAAAGTGGCCAATTAATTTTTCGAATGGGCCATGCAACTTTATTATGTTAAATATATATGTAATGTGGGCGTTCCGGTAGTCCAGTGGTTAGCACGTCGACTTCACAGTGCAGAGGTACCGGGTTCAATTCCAGCTCTGGCCTCCCTGTGTGGAGTTTGCATGTTCTCCCCGGGCCTGCGTGGGTTTTCTCCGGGTACTCCGGTTTCCTCCCACATTCCAAAAACATGCATGGCAGGCTGATTGAACACTCTAAATTGTCCCTAGGTGTGAATGTGAGCGTGGATGGTTGTTCGTCTCTGTGTGCCCTGCGATTGGCTGGCAACCGATTCAGGGTGTCCCCCGCCCACTGCCCGAAGTCAGCTGGGATAGGCTCCAGCACCCCCCGCGACCCTAGTGAGGATCAAGCGGTTCAGAAAATGGATGGATGGATATATGTAATACATTTTTTATAAAACAGTCAATTGGATTGTTTTAATAATCTATCATTGTGTAGACCTGGTATGTTGTTATGATTAGAACATTAAAAGTGAGAGCTGAAAAAAATGGAAAGTGTTTTTTTTTTTCAGTTTTATCAAAATGTCATACCTGCACATCATACTAAATCTTGCCATGTACAGTCAATAAATGGATCTGAGACTGAGGTGTCAAATCCAGGTCCAGAAAGTAAATCCTGCCACAGTTTGTCTTTCACCACAGGTGCTTCTACTCAGTTGGCAGGTAAAACAGAGTTCTCTCTCTCTCTCTCTCCCTCTCTTCACACACAACTCACCATCATATATTTAGTGTCACACTCCATTTTGTTTTTGCACAGAAACGCTGCTTCAGAGGGGTTCATCCAGCAGTTCCTGTATACGTATCGCTTTTTCTGCACTTCTGAGCAGTTACTGCAGTTTATTATGGAGATGTTCATCAGCGTAGTCAGGTATAACATGAATGCACAATGAGCATAATACGAGCTTCAATAGCAAATGCCACATGAACATACTGCTTTGATTTTGACAGAGACTTTCCAGATAGATCGGAAAGTCGTGCTAACATCATGCACCGCAGTTTGGACTTGTTGCACGTATGGATTATGGATTGCAAAACAGTTGACTTCATGCCTAACTCCAACATTGTGGATGTTTTAGAAAACTTCCTTCATAATGTGGTAACCACACAATTATAACACAAAACACTATGTACTGCAAAATATTATGACAAAAAAAAATCTGTTAAAAAAATACATATTTAAAAAAAATTATGTTCTGTAAAAGTGGATCATTACTTTGCAACATTTGAAAATTACAGATGTAGAGTGACAACAGTTCAGAATCACTGGTTTGTAGGGTAACAAAACAGTCCATTGCAACAGTCATTTGCAAATTCAGAGAAACGGATCATTTTACAGTAGTTACTGATATTGGAATTAATCAAACATATTCAGAGGAAATTAAAATGGTTGAGGACAATAATGGTTATCTGATCCGGGTTCTTGTTTTCTGCCAGGTAATTCCAGCGGATGTGCGAGGGCGGGTCCTACTTGCTGCTCTCCACAGTCCTCCAAGGACAATTTGGAGCACAAGGAGAGAGAGTCAAATTGGTTGTATTGCGCAATCCTTTTGGGGTCCATTGTCGACTGAGGATCAGGTGAAAAAGGTTAGTCAGAGCAAAAATGTCCTCTTATCGTCTTTGTTATCAAGGGCTATTTTTTACTGTCATGGGAAATTGATATTTTAAGTACCGGTAACCATTCTTGAATACTATCAAAATGAGCTCAAAGCCATGATGTAACACGACAGTAATTGTTGTCTAATTCAAATTCTCTAATTGTTGCAAAACCACAACTTCTCTAATTCTTGTAAATTGGTACGAAAGGAAACAGTGGTGGAAGCTTCAGCACCCATTCCAAAAGAGAAGGCCTTCTCCATAGCTGCAGCTCTGCCTGTGCCTTGCTCCATCTCCCTGGCGTATGACCCTTCCAGCAGTGATGAGAAACTCACCTTCAGCCAGAAAAATTACAGTGCAAAGCATGTCGCTCAGCAACTCACCCTTCTGCAGCAGGTATAAAATGTTTTTTTTAAATATGTTTCCAATAAGCTTTAGTCCAGTAAACTTCTCCAATTTCCCAACTAGAAGATTGCAGATTCAAGTCTCTATAGCTTTGTTGGCAGGATACTTAGACCATCTTATCACTCTTACTACAATGTCAGCCATGTGACTTTTCTTCCCAAGCCATATATGGCCGCTGTGAGAATGGATGAATGAGGAGTCACCAGGTGTGTCAAATTGTCTTGAACGGATATTGATGCTTGTTTTTCTTGAACACTAGAGAGAGACATCACATCGTGGATGAGTCATTAGTTTCACGCAATTTTTAAAATGCAGGACATTTTCCACGGATGTCATCCGGTTCATTTCCTCAACTCCAGAATACAAGGCATCATTGATAAGCCCTCAAGGAAAGACGAGTAAGTTCTACAGCGGTATTATAGTATTATTTTACTGTCCACAAGTTGGAAATCCAAATCATTATCGTTTTTCAGCAGTATTCAGTTCGATCTATCGGCAAGAATCATTGCACTTTTAGAATGTAAAGTTAGCTATTGCTTATTGCATATTATTCGATCCAAATACCACTAATACTAGATAATACACATTTCCCTCAATTCAACTTTTTTTGCGAGGGCAAAACTATTTCAAGTGTAACAGTGCAGCATAATGAAAATTGAACACAAAACACAAATTAATCAAAAAATAAACAGGAGTTGTTGCAGAACTGAAGTGATGTGGTGGGTGGAGGGGATCCTTGTCTTAAGATGGGCAGCAGAGTTTCAGTCAGAATTAAGAAAAATACATTTGACTTTTTTTTTGTCTTTTTAAAATCAACATTGTTTTAACAGTCCACAAGCAAAAGTTAATCTGTTCAGCAAAAATAATCCAATTTGTTGAACTTCCCATGCTTATTCCTGAAATACAAATAATCACAATGTGGTGGTAAAATGTGAAAACACAATTTAAAATAATATATCTTGTCAATATTTTTTCCCCAACATTCCTTGTCCAACAGCACCTCAAGTACTAGGTCCTCGCAAACTCCACCAGCAGAGGGCAGCAGCCTACCGCACGGAGGAACGTCATCAGAGCCTTTCCTCCAGCAGCTGCTTGCTTACTCTGACAGTGTTATGAAATGGATCGCCTGCGAAATAGTCATCTGCGACTCAGTCAAGGTGAGGTGTGCAAAAAGTACAATCCATTTGGGGTGGCAAAAGTGATGTGTGTGTGTGTGGGGCCGGGGGGGGGGGGGGGGGGTACGTGTGCTTGTGTGTGTGTGTGAGTGTGTGTGTGTACAGTAAATCTTTAAAATGCTCATTATGCTGTTAAACTACATAATTATAGCATAGTCCAGAATAACCTATAACTCAAACAAAAAGATCACAATATACACTCACCATCCACAAATGATTACAAAATTAACTTTTTCAGGGACAGCGGTTACTACAGTGGACAGCTTATCATCTTATTATGTTGTTCAAAAGGGGCAATGCAATATAATGCCAGACATTTGCGAACAGTTATAACAACAGTAAAACAGTAACCTCCTTCAACCAACCCTGAAGAAAAAGCAACATTTGCTATGTACGCAAACACTCGCGAAAGCTTCTCCGCTCAGGGAGTTACGGGCTTAAGTAATTTGTTTCCCTCATTTTTACATGCCCTCCTCTCATCCAGGAACAAATTGCCTTGCTAACAAAATATCTGTGGATTGGGAAGCATTGCTATGAATCCCGGAATTTTGCAACAGCCATGCAAGTCCTCGAAGGTTTGGAGAACGTGATGGTCAGGCAATTACCAGTAAGGCTGATTCACAATTTCTTTTCTAATGTTTAAGTCTGAACATCTGTGGTGAGAATGACTTCCAGTGAAATACACTACATGTTTTATTTTTCCAACACTGCTTCGCTCAGGGCTACTTTAAAGCTACACTGTGCTGTATAGAATTAAAAAACAAAAAATATCTTCCTTTTTCTATCACAGGCTTGGAAACATCTGTCTTCCAAGATGCTTGAGATTCTGGAGGAGCTACGAGCCGTACAGGTGCACATTTGTGTGTATGTAGGTGTGTGTGTGCGCGTGCATGTGTGTGCGTGTGTGTGTGAGTACACTCGGGGATTGCCAATCTGAAGGCCAGTCTGGCCACATATTTTAAAATTGGGCTTCAGGGCAAAGAAATCAATCGGAAAACAAGTCACATGTGCTCACAGCTGGTATTTCCACTAAAACTTACCTCTAAAAGAACCTGATACATGAATAAACTCTTGTTGGAAATGCTAACATGAAGCTGGCCTCTGAAGCAGTCACTTTGACGCCACAATGCACGATATGGAAAAAAGTATTGGAATGTTTGCCCTTACATTAGTTCAACCGTGCTATGAAGCTAATCACACTTTGATTGAATCAGCTTTCACGATTCAATTTTCCATCGGGAATAATTGGAATACAATGGTACCTCTACTTACGAAATTAATTGGACCTGGAAGAAATGTAAATTTTGTAAGTAGATACACGTTTTCCATGTAAATGCCTTAATCTGTTGCAGACCCCGTCAAAATTCTGACAAATGTTTTCTAAAGCATAAAAATGCATCAAATGATGTAACAAATACATGTTACAATTAGATTATTGCACAAAAAATGAGAGTTGTGCATTATTTAAAAAACAAAGAATAAAGAATAAAAACTATGGTTATTTAATTTTTAGCTGCATCTTCATAGTTTTTTACCTCTTTAGTTCATGTTCTCTCTCAGAAGTGTTTTTTTTTTGGGTGTTTTGTTACGAACAAGGCAAATATCAGCATAGTCAGCGATCGCACTACTGTTGAACACTTTTTTCTGGGTGATTCACATTTACGTAAAACTATCGTAGCGCCCCATGGTTTGGTTTGGTTTGGTTTGGTTTGTTTATTGAACATAAAACATATACAGTAATAATTTGACAGAAAATAAGGTAGATAAAAAAGTAAAAGAAAGAAATCACTCTTCATTCAACACAGTTATTATGTTCAAGGGAGTAGGATGAAGTAAAAAAACTTATCTAGTCCTACCCCGTTATGTGTTTATATCTACTAAATCATTTTTCTATCAATCAGAAAAGAAAAAGTAAGAAGAAGTCTCCATTAAGGCTCATACTTTACCCTTAACCGTGATATTTTCACAACTTTTGGTTTGTATCGGGATTATATACATCCTCACCCTGGCACTCTTGTGTCAATTTTCTCTTGTATTCATAATGGATATTGCAATACCTCTGATTGGTGTAGGTTGTTTGTACTATTTTTTTGAATTTGTTTTTGAACTCAGCAAGCGATTTACTCATTTTTAGGTTCGTTTTGAGATTGTTCCACAGATTAACACCTTTGCTAGATACACTTCTTTTCTTGATGTTTGTTCTTGTTTTGAGTTTTTTGAATAAGTTGGTACCTCTTAATTCATAGTTGCTTTCTCGAATTTCAAAAAACTTCTGAATGTTTTGGCAGAGCAGGTTATTGTGTGCTTTGTACATTAATTGGGCGATTTTAAAGTCAACCAGGTCATAAAATTTCATCGTATTTAATTTAATAAATAGTGGATTTGTGGGTTCCGTATATTTTGATCTATTAATAATTCGAATTGCTTTTTTTTGTAGTTTGAGAATAGGGAGTGTGTTTGTTTTGCAGGCATTTCCCCATATTTCCACACAGTAGGTCATGTATGGTAATAATAATGAAGTGTATAATGTGTACAAGGATCTCTTATTTAGCACTTCCTTGGTTTTGCAGAGGATCCCTACGGTCTTGGCTATTTTTCTTTTTACGTTATCGATATGTGGTTTCCAACATAGCTTTGAGTCTATTACTAATCCGAGAAACTTGGTTTCATACGCTCTTTCTATTTCAATTGAGTTTACCATAATTTTAGCTTGGTGTTTGATTGGTCTTGTGCCAAAAACAATTGACTTCGATTTTTTCAGGTTAAGTGACAATTTATTTCTGTCGAACCAGTTTTTTAATTTGTTTAATTCGTTTTCTACGGTTGTCAGGAGCTGTTTCAGATTTATTCCAGAACAGTAGAAAGTTGTATCATCAGCAAATAGGACACATTTAAATAGTTTTGAGACCTTGCAGATATCATTTATATATAAGATGAATAGTTTTGGACCAAGCACTGACCCCTGAGGTACTCCGTGAGTGATTTTCAGTTGATTTGTTTTTTTATTGTTGAGTTGCACGTACTGATATCTGTTTTCTAAATAACTTTTTATCCATTTATAAGCTACACCTCTAATGCCATATCTTTCTAGTTTTTTCAATAATATACTGTGATCTATTGTGTCAAAAGCTTTTTTTAGATCTAGGAAAACCCCAACAGTAAATTCTTTGTTGTCTATATTAGTGGCATGGCCCGAGGGACGAATGATGACGACGTTGCATTGACACATATCTATCTATCTACATACATTGACACATACGGTAGAGGTCCCTCTTAGCCAATAGGATGCTAGGTAATAGCCAATGGCAAAGCAGCTATAGGTATACTGCGTTCAGGAAACTCGGAGCTGTGATCAGCAGACCAAACTGTATTTTTAACTTTCATATCTTGAAATTTCTTTTGTAACAAGAGGCTATATGTTCCTGTTGAGGCGTTTCCTAACTTCAAAATTCCGTTTGAAGAGACGTTAAAAGTAGAGGGTACTACCACTGTAATCTGTGTCCGAGTCCAAACTCTCACCAATAAAAAATACCGTTAACCGGACATCTAACATTGTATAAGTAACATTTGAACCATATTAATTGTGTTAAGGACTCACATGGACTCTAGAACAACTTGTTGGAAATGCGCTTGTCTCCATTCTGATGACTGTCAAGGTGCCCTTGAGCAAGGCACTGAACTGGACACCATGAGTCTTCTTTGCTTATATTGACGCCACTTGGCATACTTACAACTGTGTTTTCATGTCGGACCTGATGCGTATGTATGTATGGATTAACTTCTTTCTCCTCAGGTCTTCCTGAAGAGTGATGACATGTGTCTTATTGCGGGAGAACACAAGAGAAGACCCACCCTGCCGTCAGCGCACATCCTGGCCATGCATGTTCAACAGCTGGAAATCGGAGGCTTCACGGTCACCAGCGGGGCATTCAAGTGGCCAAAGCTTAGGTAAGATAAAATGTAAGAGGTTAAATGAAACATGACAGTGTATAGATTCCTACGTAAATACCTTGTTCACAATGGCCCTGCCCAAAATCAGTCCCAGGTGTTATGTTTTTGTTTCGGTTACATTTGGTTTTGTCCCCTCATGTGGCCTTTTTGTCTGCACCTGCTCTCGTCATCTGTGTCCCTTGTGTTTAACCAATCAGCTCCCTCCACCCTTTGAGTCTTGTCCAGGTGTTTCTCGTTGTATCATCACTTTGCTTGTATTTAGTTCCCTGGGTTCTGCCAGTCTTTATTGGAGCATTGTGAGTGTCTGTGTTCTCCTGTCCTGTCTTGGTTTGTTTCTGTCCTAATTTTGTGCTACTCCGGTTCCTTGTTTTTTTTCTGGACTTTGTTCGAGTACTTCAGTTATATTTTTCCAGTGTATTTGTGTTTGTATTTATGTTCAATACATCTTGGTCAGTCCACCCTGTTCCTCCCTGCCTCCCTGCTTTTTGGAGTCCTCCACCTACCATCTCGCAAAACCTGACACCAGGTGTATTTAGCCTTTCACCTTAGCTGGCATAAGTATCAACCCTTGTCTTGGCTCGAAGCAGGATCATCTAGATCACAGGTGTCAAACTCAAGGCCCACCACATCATTTTATGTGACCCACGAAAGCAAATCAAGCAAGTCAACTTCAATGATATTTGGTCAAATCTGTACCAGAATTTCAAATTCATTCATTCATTCATTCATCTTCCGTACCGCTTGATCCTCACTAGGGTCGCGGGGGGTGCTGGAGCCCATCCCAGCCTTCTCCGGGCAGTAGGCGGGGGACACCCTGAATCGGTTGCCAGCCAATCGCAGGGCACACAGAAACAAACAACCATTCGCACTCACACTCACACCTAGGGACAATGTAGAGTGTTCAATCAGCCTGCCACGCATGTTTTTTTTGGAATGTGGGAGGAAACCGGAGCACCCGGAGAAAACCCACGCAGGCCCGGGGAGAACATGCAAACTCCACACAGGGAGGCCGGAGCTGGAATCGAACCCGGTACCTCTGCACTGTGAAGCCGACGTGCTAACCACTGGACTACCGGGCCGCCAGAATTTCAAATTGTTATAATAAATAATAAATAAATAATCATGTTGCGATATTGCAAGCATTTTCTAGTCATGTTATTACAGTAACTGTTCTTTTGATGGTGGCGCGGGCACCCGCAGCGGCTCCTCTCTCTCCTGAGGAATGTAATTTCATCTGTGCTGTATGTTGCACATGTAGCACATTTGACAATAAAGTTCACTTGACTTGACTTAACTTTAACGACAGTTGAATAAACTGCTATCCTTGACTTTTGATTAAAAATTTTGTTTGGCCGGAGTTTTCAGAGACCCTGGTTTTCAAAGTAAAAAAATCTCCACTGACGCATGAATAACAGGGAAGACTGCAGACAAGTCTCTCCCGTTTGCAAAGTACCTGTCGATGCGTACAGTAACTCAGGCCTCAATTTGCGTTTGATGTTGTCCTTTTTTTTTCGAAATTGAAGTAATACGGGATGCATGCACAGATACTACACATTCTTTTAGTGCAAACCAAAAATACCTTGAACTGAAAATGGCTTACTTTATGCATACCAAGTATCCATGGATGGCAGCGACCCACTCCTCTCCTTCAGATTGACCAGATGCTGAGTCACAGCAAGGGGCAGTTGGAAAGAAATGATGCAGCTGTTGAATTAAGGGGTGGCACTGCTATAGCAGATGGCGCCCGTGGGAGGTGGGTTTGATTGGAAAAGAGGTTGCGGTCCAGATGCTTCGCTGCCGCTGGGTACAGCCAGATGCTCGGGTCAATAGATCCAGCAGATACAAGCAGAGCAACAGCTGGATGGACTGAAACCAGGGTCCTTCAATGTTGTCTCCAAATTAGGTCACCGAAAAATGCTGAAGCTACTTTGGAAAAAATATCCAGATTAGTTGCAAGAAACATTTTTCATGTTATGTTTTTATGTTTCTCATCCCATCTCATTTTCCTCTCATCATCCCATTATGGTCTTTGAAAGGAGAATAGCGAAGGTGGTGAGTCAAGTCCACGCCTTCCAGGAGGTCATTTTCACCTACGGCCCGGACCGGGACTTGCAGACCTACCTTCGCCACCGCATCACCAAGCTTGGCAATTCCGACATACTCCTCCAGCCTGCTGCCGATGATGCTGATTCCCAGCAGTCCACTGATCGTCAAACAAGGAGGGTTCAGGCCACCCTGAAAAAGGTTAAAGCCTCCTTGCAGTGAGCTGTGCCCTGCCCCCCCCCCCCCTCAAGACCCCAGTCAGCAGCTCATAGCTGAACCGCTGCAATGAATTCTCTGCTACCACGGCAGCAGAATGTGAGACTTCTCCTTAACCTTCTAAACCAAAACATTCGATATTATCAGATAAGACAGCCAGCTAGACTTTAGTTACAACCTTAAGATGGTGGTGAATCGGGTGTTGAGTATACTCAAAAAGAATGTCATGTGCATTTTTAAATGTGATTTAATTTTCCTCACTGTATGTATATTTATTCGACACAAAACACAAACGGATTCCAACATAGATCATACCTACAGGACCACAGAGGGGCCTGTATGAAGCCAGTCTTTTCATATACAGGCATGGCTGGACGTAAATGTTTAGACGAAACGTTTTAGCTGCAAGGTGAGAAACGATCCATAAAAGAAGCCATGTGAGAATTCAGCAGGAAACCCTCTCCACATCAAAGAGTATGTATCAACTGTGTTGCTGTTTCAAAATGGTTTGAGGTCTGCATTCATTCGTGTTTTCAGTATAAAAGTGTGGAGTGATGAGAAAAAGTTTCATGTGACCTCAAAAGTATCTACATTGTTGAATTAGCACAGGATTTCTTTTTTTTTTTTTTTGCTTGAAATTCTACTGAATTGTGGAAACACACTCTGTTCACAAACACAAATGTTGGCTGGTAGGAACACATCTCAAATATGGAGCATGTTTAAAATCAGCTGGATGAACAGTGAGAAGAGTTCAATCTCACAGTGATTTAATCACAAATGAGAACGGGTCTGGTCGTCTTCAAAAGGTCATCTGGTTTAAGTCCATCTATCAATTCTTTCTTTTTTTGGGAGGGTGTGGGGGGTTACTTTAATCATCCCCCAAAAGAATGTTGCATGTTTGTATTGGGTTAGAAAAAAATATATTGTTTAACCCTTTCATGCATCCTGTATCCTGATAACATGATAAGCACTCCACTGTAGTCACCGCTGTGCCTGAAAGAGTTAAAAAATTAGCTTACTTGATTAGTAATTTTCAAATACCAGTCAAATACACATTTAGGGGTATATCATTTCATAAATAGCAAATCAATGTGGTTACTGAAGGCCTTATTATAACAGAGTAAGAATGAAATGGATAACAGGTTGAGTTATCGTATGAAGTCTTGTTTTACTGCCTGTTCCCTCCACTGGACGCACACCTCAAAGGTGAAAGACACAAGAAGATTGAATGTGGCTTGTCACGTGAATATGAACAAGACCGATTTGAAATAGACACATGACATTTGGTCCCTCTCTGGCCAAATATGTTTTGGGTTCATTCTAGTGTTGTACATCAGCTTGTGATTTTATACAGTCGCTGCGGCTCTCACATTGTGCTGCTTTGCAGAATTGGTGTCTGTTACCTCTTATGTAATTTCTGATTTTTTTTAGATATATACTGTACATATACACACGTACATACTGTATTACATACAGTATTGCCAAATCCAACTGCCTCACAAAAATGACAATGACAAAGTGTTTGAATGGATTTTCCCAAAGGGCAGATTTGTCCTGATTTCCGGCTAAACACGATGCCAATCATGGACCAATGTTTAACTTGTACTGATTATTAACCATTAGACAGATGTACAGGAAGAATGACAAATTTCAACGACATTGATGTCCTTTGTCATTTTCTATGAGACAAGATACATACATAACTGTATCCATTGTTTATTTTTCATGTGGTTAATAAAAAGGTGCTGAATAATGGTCACATTGATCAATGTAACAGAAGAGCAGCATCAACTGATCTTTTATGGAGAGAAAGAAAGAGTCATGCCCTATTTTGATTGCAACTGTCGATGAGTAGTAATATAAACTGTTTATTATTGTTTGCAGTTTTGAGATGTATGCCCTCTCTGTCAAAAAACAAAACGATTTCTTCTTTGCTGTAGGCAAGGGGTGCCCAAACTTTTTGGATCGAAGATGTACTTTTCGATCAACTAACCTCACGGGATCTACCCTTACCGGCGCGCGCACGCACACACACACACAAATTTAAGATTTACCTGCTTTATTTTATTTTTTACATATTTTTTTGTGAAAATGAGACTGATAAGATGATTAGTGTGCAGTGTATATTAACACAAAAATATATTACTAACATGTACAAAGACACACAAATGGTTGTTTGTTTGTTTTTTCTTCTCGACACTCCTCGGATCTACTTGGGACCTGTCTTAGATCTACCGGTAGATCAGGATCTACAACATATTAAAACATCTCCCAGAAAGAGAGCAGTATTGTAAACTGCTATCCAGTTGTTAAAAATCACCGTGCAGACATGATTGATTCGAGATACATCAATGTTCGTGTGTTTAGTTATTTTGAGGGGACAGTAATAGAAGCTGTAAATTCACTTTATATTGTTGCAAAGTGTCATTTTATCAGTCTAGTCCGACTTATCCCATCATTTTTTGGTAAGATACTTCAATGTGTATCTCATAGCCATGTGCTACATGACTATGAATTCAAATTTACATATAACGCGCAAGAAAGATGTGAAAACAATATGTTAAGTGTATCCCAGGCGCAATGTGCTGCCCTGTAATTTTGCGTTCAAGTGTAAGTAAAGTCAATATTGCAATCGTCACGCAATTTTAAACAGTAGCATTTCAATGGGTGATAACATTCAAATGCACGCAGAGGTGAAAGCCGCTCAGTCAGCTGTGAGGAAATCGGCGCAGCGTGAAGGCGACGTCACGCGCGCTCGTTTTTCTGGATTGTCAAGGAGCATCTTCAAAGCTTTCCGAGACAGCTCACCTCAAAATGCCAAAGGGGACTCCGACTCCTCAGAGACAGAAGATTGATAGCGGGCAAGACCAGAGACGGCCTCTTATCAGCATTGTCATAAAAATAACGATCACTTTAGATGCATTGTTCTTGTCGTGACCTGGCGTGGGGGGCGGCCGCATTCGTGGTGGGTGTCGCGTCACCTCAAGGCATTGCTGCGCATGAGGTGTTGAACACATCAGAACATCAATGAAAACTATTCCTCTTCCGATTCGGAAAAAAAATGTATACCTGTATATTAAAGCGACTGGTTTCGGGGATTACTTTGTGCTCGTTTTTTTTCATCAAATCCGGGTTTCCTTGCGGCTTGTTATTCTTATTTCCATTTGAATGGCTCGACATTCAACAGTAATTGTGCTGCTCCTGTAAAACCTTTGATCTGTAACGTGTGAATGCTTTTGCGCCAAATGCAGGACGATCGCAGCTCGCTGGCGCCAAGGCGCACTGGGGTGTCGCAGACATGTCAACACAACAACATGATGGCGTCTTACAAAAGGGCGAATGCGCTACCTAACTAATGCGCGATGGTAGTTACTCCAGATAGATTGCGTCACATAATTTCATCAATACTAATTTGCTGATTATTTAATATTTGGACTGTCATCTCTGTTGCTGTTCAGAGATTTTTTGTGGGGGGTGGGGGGGGGGGTTAAGGGCGGGGTCATACCCGATCCACCTTATACCTTGTAAATAAAAAGGAGTCCAATAATAAACAGGAATTTTCGTCTTTTTAGAGCTGATGACCATATTTTCAATTTAGTCACGACAGACGATAATAGGAGACCTAAGGAAATAATAGAAAAAGCTTGATTTGCGTGTGTGCAATCAGAATGTTTGGGTGGTAACTTAATTCCTTATAGTTTTAGCTGGTAGGTGTCTTATTGAAAACAAATGCAAAGGATTAAATGCCTATTTTATGTCTATTGTGTTGACATGATGTCATTGGAATTTTTCTGGAACAATATTTCCACATGCATTAAAATACTTTTTCACCTTGTTTAATCCCATGTAAAACAAGAAACAACAGAGGCCGATATGAACCAGACCTCAGGATGAAGTGTGCACATTTGTTTCTGTCAACAATTGCTGCGTCTGCCTTGTAGAGTTGTTGTGACATGTTTTTTTCTCACTCGCCACAGAAACACGTACACATCTTTACAATCAGATATTGAATTGGATGGATGTTTTTTGTGGTGTGATAGCAAAAAATGTTTCTTGTGTTGCACTGATGTTTGAGTACATCCAGACTAAATAACTACATCCCTGTTTGTACCGTTATGCAGTTGGGGACTCGGGTGAGGCCAAACAGCTGTTTTTTTGCAGAAGCCCATGGTTTCACTCAAGGTCCGACAAATGCATGAGGTGCGTGGGGAGGGGGGGTGTTCAACAGTCTCAGTGGCGCCAGGTCTTCACACACTCACAGGATATGGAAAGGCTTCAGTAACGAGCCATTAACCTCTAATCATGTGGATCGATCGGGCGTTAACAAGACTCTCTACAAATGCAAATGATGGCGCTGGCCCACTCCTTTAAAAAGCAGCGATCGGGGGTCGGGGGCAGTTGCTTCCTCATAACTTCGATTGACACTTGTTGGACAGGTCACAAGCTCGTATCGAGAACATGCTGGTATACTTTTCTGTGGATTGGCTCGCGCAGAGCCACCATGACAGCTCGCTGGAGGAGAAACAAGGAGCCGGAATGGGCAATTTGCTCCACTGCAAGCCGCACATCCCCTGCATGGTGCAGCCGAGCCCGCCTCGGTACGGAAAAAGTTACCTGCAACCCAAAACAAAGTCTTTTAAACCTCAAGAGCCAGTGGCGACCTCCTCTTCGCATTCAACACGCTGCACAACACCAAGTAAGTCGTAGGCTGTATTCTGCAGCTTTTTTGTTTTAATGCGCAACCGCAGCATGCTTCTAACTCGAATTGCATTTATTTTTCAGGTTCAGAAACAAGCGGTTACTCTTCGGGCTATGATAGTGAAGCGGCTTCCACGGAGCGTCTGGCGTCTGTGGGTGAGGCGGAGAAGGCGTGCTCTCAACGTCGAGCTCGCACGAAATTCAGCCACGAACAGATCAGCAGATTGGTCAAGATCTTCGACAAGCACAAATACCTCGATGCCGGAGAGAGAGTGAAAACAGCACGCAAACTGCGCCTGACTGAAACTCAGGTACAGTTCAAAACCATCTCCATATTTAATAACCGTAGCGGAAGCATTTTGAAATATGGACAGGAGTTTAAACGTGTATGGTTTGTCTTTCTTAAAAGGTGAGGACCTGGTTTCAGAATCGGAGGATGAAGCTCAAACGGGAGGCTCAGGACCTCGCTCCCCAAGTCCAACCGGTCATGTTCCAACATATGCACCCGATTCAGTACCGCGCCGTTGCTGGACGCCACTCGCACTACCCAACAACCGGACCAGCCCTGTACCACGTCCCCGTGCCCCAGCTGGTCCTGCAACAGCAGCAGATGGCCCCCCGCCCTGGACCCCGTCTTATGATCCCACATTTATACTAAAGAGGAGATTTCCCAGTCAAACACTTAAGTGCAATTAATAACAGTTTTTGAATCTGTTTTGTTTTATGATGCAAGAGTTGTAAATAATGCAGAAAAAAATATTTAATAAAGTTTATCTTTGTAATGCAGCAAAGGTCTACCTCAACGTGACTCATCTGGTCATTTCACGAGACGAGAAGCGCAATGTTGTTGAAATCAATCTATGAAAATAGCGGCCTTGGATCATCCCCACGCCCCTCGCCAACACACACAACACATGCCAAATGCTGCCTTGCGCGTTTGCATTTCAAACGCCACCTAACTGGGCAGATCATAGTCAACAATTAGTTGTAATTAAGGCCGAGCATTGATGAGTTGACGCGTACCGCAAGGGGCCCTCCGGCCTGGCTCCTGAGAGTCTGAGCTTGTTTGCATGTGAACGAATTTTAATCTCTGGTTTGAAGTCCTGCGGTCAACGCTTTGATTGTGCGATGTGATTTGAAGATTGCAAAAGCTCAATGCCGTCCATACACAAAACTCATTTGAAGTCTCCCGGCAACAAATGTAATTAAGATGGAGATTGAAAGGTCGATATCGTAAACTGCTTTTTAAGAGTTGCGGGAGGGGTTGGGCGGGCCGCAAGAGGACCTGCAGCAAATGTCTCATTCAGATCAAATCAACAAAGATCAAGCAGGATTTTCTCACTTTCTGGATGATCCCCACCCACAAGAAAGGCTTCGTCTTGCACACAACACGGATAAATCACAAACAATACGTCATCAATAAAATGGAAGGACATCTCCACACGTCTGGCTTAGAACAGTCGCGATTGTTATACAATCCACAAGTTAAAGTCGTTCATTTGGTCAGCCAGTTGACATTTCAGTTCAGCGTCTGCATCCAGTCAATCACATTATGACAGGTAGCTGCAGACTTACTGGCGCCAGCAGGACGTGAGGAAAAAAAAACACCAGCTCGCCTCTATTAAGCTCAATTACAACCTCCATCAAGTTTCTATCATTCCGTTGAGAACTTTGCATATGCAAATAGAAAAGTACATGTGCTCCACCCCTTAAGGTTCACCGGAGGGGCCATGAGAGGCGAGACCTACTGGGCACGTCTGGAGACTTCTGCGTGGATTACATTATGGCGAATTTCTCGGTGGAGTGGCTCAAAGTTTTTATGCAAAGGAAAAGGACGCTGCTTGGATTACTCTGCAGAAAGCTGTTCATTCCAACTTGCAGGATGACGAGCCAAAAAGCTCCCCGCCGTCACCGAACAGTAAGCACGCTCAAGCGCTTGAGCTTCGGTGGTTTGGTTGTGCTCATTTGCTTTGGTCAACTAACACAACACGATTTCTCCCAGATAGTTGCGGTTACACTTCCAGCTCAGAAAGTGAGGTGGGAGAGGAAGGAGAAGTTACCCGGCAACGGAGGATGAGGACGAAATTCACCTCTGAGCAAATCGGGAAGCTCGAGAGCACTTTTAACAAGCACAAATATTTAGGAGCCTCGCAGAGAATGAAGATCGCAGAGAAGCTCGACCTCTCTGAAACTCAGGTACAGAGTCTCTCGGGGTTATTTCTTGCCTCTGTTTAAAAATGTTGATGGACACATTGACCGTTTTCATATTCGCCAACGCAGGTGAAGACGTGGTTTCAGAACAGGAGGATGAAGTTAAAGCGAGAGGTGCACGAGATGCGGACTGACTTCCTCTCCGTGCACGCGGTTCTACTGCCGCCCGCCTTGTTTCAGCACCACGCCATCGGAGGACAGTTCCACGGCAGCAACGCCTTCTATGCTCCCCTCCCGAGGGTGCACCGGCCTTTGATCCCGCGCCGCCACCATTTTACCATGCCACAGCCCTTCTACTGACCTGAGCCACAAATCTGTCCACCACTCACACACACACACACACACACACACTGACCCGCCGCCCCAACATTGAATCTAGATATTAAAAGTGCTCTCATCTGTGTAAAAGTTGTCAATACAAGTTATTTTAAACACACTCCCAATGCATGAACAATTCCAATGTATTTAATTCCCTGCAAATGTACATATTAAACTATTTTTAAAATTCGTAAATTGTCCGCTCTTGAAAAACAAACAAAAAACAAACAAACAGTCCCACCAAATTATGAATGAGAGTTATGGAAGTGATTTGTGGTGTGTTGGTAAAATCCATTTAGACACAGAGTCGTATTCATGAGTGACTATTTTCATTTATGTAATATTCATTGTGTTTTAAAGAGTAAGTTTTTTTAAACGTGTTTTATTTCCTTGAAACACATCAGTGCAAACAAGATAATGCTTACAATGCTGAACCTCTTTCAGAACTTCTACACTTCCCACAGGTATACCTGTGGGAACCTTTTTCTTCTTTAGAAAATGATGAATTATACATTACATGACTGCTTTATGTTCACTAAACACAAAAATGTATGATTTTTTTTTTCAAATATTCAATGCTGTAATCCTAATTTAGGATTAGGGCCAAATCTGACCCTTTGGGATTTAAGGGTAGCATTTGAGTAGCAGAATTTATAGGGGCCAAATTTGCCCCCGTGGGTTCTCCGGGGTTAAAAAAAAAAGTTACATGAATTCTGACTACTCCGGGATATGTTTGTGGTTTTCAAGCAAAGAGAATCAGTTCCTCAAAAAGTTATTTTTGAGTTGCTGTCCGAAGTTAAGTTTTCAATCAAAGTTGTGAGGTTTGTTGATCCTAGAGAGAACTACTTAAATATTAGGGGGGATTTTGCATGAGGTATTATGCTTCATAGATACATTGATTTATATTATTTTGGTTACTTTGGCTACAGGAGAAGACAGAATATTAGAAACAGTTCCCCGTTTGTTGCAACGAAGTTAAACACCACTACAACCAGAAGAATAAACATTGTTAGATTTTTTTGCTCTGACAGCGTCAAATATACGACCTGTAAAAAATTATACAACTCGTCTTGATTTTTAATGGGTCTTGCTTTTTTGTTGCGATCATCGTCGTTGAATTGAACGATGGAGGGGGATCACATGACTTCATTGTGTATCATTCCTTTGAAGATTGCACCGAAGGGATTACGCGTTTGTATTTTTATAGAATTTGGGCTATTTTTAAACCAGTCCGAAAGTGCTGTACCCAGCTGCTGCAGGCAAATATTTTCATTTGGCGTCCTGTGGCATGACTTGCTGTCGAGACAGCTCCTCGTTCCTGGTCAATTTGCATTCTCAAGACATTAAAGCAGATCTAAGTGCCACATCATTGAGATCCATTGAGCCCTTTTGTTTCCCGTCTTCGAACAATTCGCACGTATTTGGAAGCAGCGCAAGGGAAGGCGCCCTCAAGTCTGCCGAAGGTGTGTATTGCCTCACGTTTAAAGTCATTAGGTGGCACTGGTTAAATGGGTGACTGATTGAGTCACCCTGTCATAAAGCCTCACGTCTCTCGATCTCTTTCGTGCCGTCACTCACGGGTTGCACTTTGTATCCAGAATCGCAAATACCTGTAACTGCTGGTGGAGACCCACTGCAGGACATCCTATTGTTTCATTCACAATTTATTATCCCCAAAGTTTGAGGTTTATAATCAAAAGCATAGCATACAAAAATGCAAACGCCTTGTGTTCATGTTTGAAACGTTAATTAGAAATCCATCAAATGAATAATCCTTCATTTAAGGCGTGCATTTCCTTTTCCCTAATTTGGCCAGAGTCGGCAGCAGCAACTGGGACAGTGACCGCCTCTAATGGCCAAAACAACATCAATAAATGTCTATTGTCTGAGAGAAAAGCCTTTTAGTGGAATGACAATGTGTTTTTCACTGATCTTTTTTTTCAATCAGGTGAGTTGAAGGTGTAGAGGTGTTAACTGTTCCAACTGGATGGCAGTAGACAGACTGGAGCCAAAGGTGTCACAATGGTTTACAAGGTTTACAAGAGCAAAGTTTGTCTGCAGACTCACTAAGAGTCACTAGTAGGAGGCAAAACGGTTCCATACAACATCATCCGATTATTGCTGGGTTGCAATTTAACTGCTATTTGTGCATGAGTAGTCAAGGCAAGGATTTCTCTCATCAATGTCTTATTAATATGAGGTATTTCATTAATTATTTGAAACACATGTTTTCAAGAGGGATCATCTCGTAACACTTTGGGGAGATTTTGGATTTTCTATCTGACAGCATACTGCAATGTCGTGGTCAGCACATCTGCCTCACAGTTTTCAGGTTTGAAGAATCAAATCTATGGGGTGTGTTTTGTTCTGCGGCTAAAGTCACACAGGATTGATAAAGACATACACTGTACATCAGACAATTTATTCAATACATAACACCTAATTACTTGACCAAGTGGTGCTGTAGGCACAGCATCTAAAATGTGTTTTAAATTGCTTGGAAACAAAATGTTCAATGGATTGATTATGAGCCCCCAAACTGAAATGACATTGTTGCGTCGAGGAAATATGCGAATGATACGAATGAAACTACAACTGGGCAAAAAAGTTTTGATAATGAAATGCCATGACTTAAAAAAACAACAACTTCATTTTGGTGTCTGCTGTGTATGGTGGTTATACCATAGCTCTTCATTATGAATGGCGTGTAAAAAGATGATATTTGTATTTCATGAAATGAATCTTGTTTCATGGAGCCCATCACTTTAAACAAGTTAACCCAGTGAACCCAAGTCATGTGTTGAAGCAACTTTCCTCACTACACAGTAATATTTTGCTATAGCCAATGTACGAACGATAAACAAATGACATGTTCGTTTAATTTCAGCTGTATTGTGTAGTGTACTTTGATGCTGTTGAACTGCCATTTTGCTTAGACTACTGTTTTGTTTAAACTACATAAAAGCTGCAGAAATATCTGAGTACATTTCACAATACAATCCATTTTTATTTACATAGCGCTTTCACAGCACCTGATTATAAGAGTACTGCATTATAATAATAAAAAATGGATTTCCCTCTTACATAACGCATTTCATGACAAACTATTTCAGGATTGAACAGTATTAAAGGTTGGTATTTTCTATCAAAGAATATTGACGTGAAAAAAAAAAAAAGTTGCCTGACTTTGGAACAGCAATACAGAGGCCTTTTGCTTATTAGAGTTGGTAAAAAAATATATTGCCTATAGTGTCCAATGCAAATACATGTAAGATCAAAATAGTATGGCTAATGTTTCAAATACATACCCACTGTAATAAAATAACATTCAGTTAATATTTTTATGACCAAGTCTTGTGTTCCATGGAATCTTTATTGCAAATATTGAACAGACAAATTATGTGAGTAATAACTGAGTAAACATGCAATATGACATCACCAGAAAAAGCAGACAACTTGTCATGCTCTCAAAAGAGGAATCACTTAGAACTACGACATCACAAAATTTACGTGTACGTAATGCGGGAGAGGTTCCTCACTTCGCATGTGTTAACATGTCGGCTGTTATGACGAGAGAATTTGTGGAATACCTCGGCAGCCCCATTTTCCCATGCCCTATGCCTCTTTAAAGTGACTTCTCAAAGAGGTATATGCATAGGAAAAAGGAACAGCGAGTCCAAAAAACCCCCAGCTGCTTCATCCTGCTTGCACCCTGAAAGAAAGGAAACAAATGACAAGAACAATCCACACAGGACAACTCACGTTATTTTCATGTGCATGTTATGGAAGGAGGCAAGGTGAATTCAATAAAAATCCGACTTGAAGTTAAAATCTCATCTAAATTCTGGTATTGTGTGTGAAGTATGAAGAGGACTTACCCCATGGAGCTCCAGCTGTGTCTTGTGGGGGCATCACAGCCTGTTGGGCATTTATCCCTCCTCTGGGACCTTGAAGATGTTTCAGAGAAACAGAGTAGCGAATGCCTGTGCTTAGTCAGCACTCACCCTCCCTTGGTTTCAAGCCACAGATGCCTCAGTCGAAAAGAAAAAAAAAAAAAAGATACAGCACACGTTGTCTATTGTCACAGTTACCCCATCCTATCTTGCATATGGCATGTACGTCAGCGGCAAATCATGGAAGAACGCCTTGTTCCTTTTGGTGGAACACTTTCTTATCTGTTCAGGGTTGTCAGTTCCCCGTGTCTCCCAGAAGACGGGCCTCTATGCCTTTTGGCTCTCAAGGTCTCAAGACATGGACTCTCAGGATGTGTTGGAGTGGGGCACACACACACGCGCACGCGCGCACACACACACACTGCTATGCCATGCCAAGGCCAGAGTAAGCATGCAAAATGTGTTTAATTTTCTGGACCTCTAAATTTATGCCATTAAAAAGATTACCCCTCCTCTGAAGAAAGTCAAACAATGCATAATATACACCATAAATATGCATCGTGGGTATATCTGAACCTCACTGGGAGCATACCCACTGATAACATCTTCTCATCCATATAGAGCGTCTTTTTCTATATTAGACCTCCATGAAAGAAAGTTTATTTGGTGAGGCGTTTTGATGTGATGGAGAATTAATCGAATGTTCAATGAAGCAGACACGACACATGGATTCGCCAACGCAATTTGAAGTAAATTTCTGCAAGCCGAGGATGGTGTAAGCAGAAGTGAACTCATCTAAGCAAAGAAAAACTGCTGTCATTCCGCTGACGCCCGTGTCTCTAAAGGTTGAAAAAAAAACCCCAATTTTTATTGGAATGCAGATGTTGTGTACACTACTACTAGCTCTTATTGATTAGCGTGCGTGTGTGTGACACCTATTGTGTATGGAACTGCATGTAGTGCAATTTTGGAAAGAGAAAGCTTATACAAAGCACCACTTGGTGGCAGCAGTTTCAAATGTGTACCCAAGCCAAACTTAATTTTTCAGCAACATATATAAATGTACTGTATTTAGATCTCCATAAGACTCAATGTAAGACGTTGCCGAGGAAGGCAAACACTTTCACGCGATATGAGATCAAATATTGACAGCCGTGCGCCACTTGTGCCCTTTGTGCTGCTCAAGGTCTGATGAGCAGGAATGTGTTTGGGTTGTGTGGATAAGATATGTCCTGATACTCTCTGATATCATTTGTGCTCTGTCTCTTCCAGCGCGTCTTCGACACATACAGTATCCTCCTCATGTGTGTATTTCTTGAAACACAACCTGAAGATTATCTGGATAATTAAAATGCCAAAATAGAAAGCGTGTCACCACTGTAGAAGTGGCACCCGCATCAAAATGCGGGGCTCATTTCCACCGTGTCTCCTGGGGAGAGATGCTTTTAATTGGGCACACGTTGACATGCATTTTTTTTTAAATCTATTTTTCCCCACCAGGGTGTTTGGGGGGAATTTGCAGAATGAAGCAAAAATAAGCACACACGTCTCACTCAGTAGAAAGGAGCCACAAGCTGAGTTGTGCACAACAAGTTCACTCATCAGAAGTTTGCTGATGTAACGTGCAGTTGAAAAAGTTGACACATTGACGGGATGGGAGTTTATCCTCTGAGCCCCAGCAAAACAAACATGTGCAACGGTCTTACTGCTGTCACTGGATTTTTGTTGATCTGTGACAATCTGAGGTTTTATATCATAATCTTAACACCTTTGTGGACTTTGAACGACTTCAGTGTAAAGCTTGCTGTGAACTGTGAAAACATCCCTGCGTCTTAACTGAGAATGACATTTGCTTCACGGTTTCTTACCACCATTAGCGAGACCACCGTCAAGACTTAAAGTCGAGGCTCCTGAGGCAAAAAGCTTGCATTATTTGTGTGCTGTCCAGTGTTTATTTCCAGTGGTGAGAGGATGAGAATAACCAAGCAGATTGGTACTGAACCCCGACTCGCAAATAACGAAAGAATCCAGCGAACCGTCTCAGCGTGTCTTCCGAAAGCGAAAAGAATGCCACTGTTAACATAACATTTCTTATGTTGTTAAAACCATGCTCTTAGTTTGTAGTTGTAAGAAAAGTGTTTAGGGCTAAATAACGTGGAGTATATTTGCCTCATTTCGAACAGCTGTCTGAGTTTGGGAATGTTACGGTTTGCCGACTTGCATGATTAATTCATGAGAAAGGGCATTTTCAAGGTCTTTTGATAAGTCCCGTGATGACACATTTGCAGACATTTTGCACATTTGGCATCAAAGCTTTAAAATAAAACAACACAAAATGTTCCATTTTGGCTCCGGTTAAAGGATAATCACCTGCAGCAATATATATAATGCCAGGCTCCCCAAACAATAAATCTAATCAACATTGTAAAGTAAATGTCTACAAATAAACATCATGTGATCATTTTAGTGTGCTGCAAAATAGCCTTGCATTGACGTGGCTGGTGCATCAAAGCTCGAGGCATGAATCTGAGCTTCAGCAAGCTTTTTTCTTTGTTACAATATTACAACACACCGCTGCCTCTATGTGTAAAATTTCCAACAGAAAATTCATAACGACTATCGTGACCTCATTGACATGTCTGGTATTCAGAAGCAATCCCCCCCCAAATTACATTTGAAAAACAGTACCATGGCTCTGTTAGTGTCTCTTTCTACATCTTTCTCGCTCTCCTTGTGCTCCTTGGGGCAAATACAATGACTGTCATTGTCAAAAGACATTTCAATTTGGCATCCCTCCTCTTGGTGCTGGCAGATTTCCACTTCAAAAGTTTGTGAGTCTCAAGGTACCGCCCCCACCGGGGTGGTAAGATGTTGTCTGTCTCCAGCTCTCTTGTTCTGAATTTTCTTGGCAATGCAAATGAGTGTTTAGGCTCCCATGAGCACCCTTGTCCCCCACACTAAAAACTAAATTCTCTCCAGTAGAATAATAAGAGTGTGTTTTTAATTTGCCGGAGCAGGGTAACAGCTTATTAGTGGTTACATTAAAAAATTCAAGCCCTGAAAATAAGACTGGGGCGGCACAGGAGTCGACTGATTCGCACATCGGCCTCCCCCCCACATTCCCAAAACATGCATGGTAGGTAAATTGAACACTTTTGTCCCAGAAATTGTCCCAAGGTGTGATTGTGAGTGTCAATGTTCATCGATGTGTGCCCTGTGATTGGCTGGCAACCACTTCAGGGTGGGATAAGCTCCAGCACGCCCGCATCCCTCATGAGGATAAGCGTATTAGAAAATCGATGGATGGAAATAAGACTGGAAATAGGTGGGATGAAAACACCAATCTTAATTTCAAGATTCATTAAGGACATATATTGCAGTACGTTGCGCAAATCAAAGTGGGAGTCAGCAACTCCACTCCAAAGAAAGTTTCATTTTGAGTGCAAATCTAGTGTGTTGAGAGAGTTGTGCATGATTTATTTCATTTTTTAATAGTAGCGGGGTTTATTATTTATATTTTTATTTTTTTTAATCATTGACCTTAAGGCAGCAAAACAGTTTTGGGACAAATGAGAACGGGGGCTTTGAGCCAAGCTTTCTCATCAGTGGCCACTGACCACACTCCTTTGGAGGAATGGACATAAATTCTCACAGACAGCCTTCAACATCTTTTAGAAAGTCTTCACACAAGTGTCGACGATGGTATTGTGACTAATAGGAGAAACACAAAAATCCCCCCCCCCCCCCCATTCAATTTTCAGTTCTTTTACATGGGCCACTAGTCATGCCCATATCGTGTCATGACTAATTGTTTCATGTTAACATTTAACTTTGTGACTAAATGATATATTCCTTTAATGCCTCCAACTTTGCAATCATTCAAACTTTAAATGGATTGACTTGAAATCTAAATACTCTCACTTAAGATGCACAAATCCAAGCAGGTGTTTTGTTTCTTTTTTTACATCCACATGTACTGTGTGATCACATGTGTATGTGTATACGAATGATCAAACGTAGGCATGGGAAAGTGGCGCTGTGGGCCTCTGGCATTGTGCAGTAGGGGCTCTGACCTCCTCCGGCAAATAAACACATTCCCTTTATTTCATCTCAAATCCCTCTCTAGCATGATAAGAGTCGAATTAAAGACCTCCCTTTCTGCTAGTGGTGGGAACTCAGAGATAAGGTGTGTAGCAGGGTGGCTTCCGGGAGTCCTACAGAGAACAGGGAGTACTCCAACCACTGATACTGTTGCACACAAGGTTGTGCGTGTCTGTATCTGTGTATTCATCTGAGCTTGAATTCATAGATTAGCAAGGAATTTTTGCCGTGCAACATTCACAGAGTTTTTTGCAACCACGTAGGGTCTTCACAAAATATAATTTCCATTGTTAAAGTACCCGTCTGTCACAACCTTGGAGATGATGTGGTGGCGCGACAGCTGGAGAGCAAAATAATTAATCACACAGTGACTCTTGTCAAGATGACCTGGTTCATTTAGCCTTGGCCCATGCACAGACTTTGTAGGATCACCAAAGTCGATCATTTTCCTTTTAAATGTATTTTTACGCAGCAGAGACGCCCCTCGCATAGACTTCCCCATGACTTATAGTGAAAAATGTGTGAGTATTTTCACAGGACATTTCATTAGGGACAGAAAGTGAATTATTCTCAGCAAGGAATGTCTAAAATAGCATCATCATGAGAGTGTTCCGTGCTCATGGAACTAAATAAGGTACCGGTAAAAATATTTAAACCATCTCGAAGGACTAAGTTAATTCTTGACTTTTGATGAATGTGTTTGCACACAAACTATATTTAGGTTGTAGGCACCAGGCAGTGCGAAGATATTTGAAAAGGCTAAAAATAGGAATCTGTGAAATTACTCTGAAAAGCCCAATGTTACCACCATTGGGACATTATCCCTTGATTCAACTTGACCTCTGTGTCATGTGCTAAGGGTTGGGAAATAGGTTGTCAATGAAATGACCAGTGTTTGATTTATGGGGTGTTTAAGGGTAGGACAGAGTTATTGCTTCAGTGAAAGTTGACTTGCTGTGAGACTGGAAAAGAGGTGAGCGAGGCATGAATGCCGGTTATCAGGAAGCATTGCAGGAGGGAGTGAGGGTGCATCCCGTGTATCACTCATTATTCGATAAACACACTTCCTGCTGTGGAGGCCAGGTTTTAATTGGGCTCAATGACAGACAAACACACACGCACACACACAAACTACTCTATTTGGATTTCAGGTGAAATGTAAAAAGTTCACACTACAGTGATATCAGATCATGTAGTATGTATCTATTAATATTGGGAGACATTCCAGTGTATTGTTTACAAAATATCATTTAACTTAGCCAGAGAGCAAGACTAGATGTAAGCTCGAGAGCAGTGCCGCTGCGTCTCAATAAATCCCTATTAAGAAAAATCCTACTGCTAACTCATACCTCACAAGTTGGCACGCTTGACAGACTGTCTGAAGATGTTACACACAGAATAGAGCAAACGTGAATACATGATTGCTTACCTGAATGTCTGTGGTCCGCCTGGGATGATTAAATTAAAATGCACTTGACTTTTTTTGTTGTTTGGTGTTTTTTTGGGTGTTTTTTTGTTTTAGGACATAATCATTTCTTCTTGAAAGTAAATGAAGTACAGAGACAATGTAAGGAACATTTATTATTGTCATAGATCTGTTTGTGAACAACAGGTGGCACTGTAGGGGTCTTCTTGCAGCGGCACACCTGTTGGTCATTATGTCATTAGCAGTTATTTTTTTTGTTAAAAGGACTTCTTGCCTTACCATTCAGGGTCGGGTCATTGTTTCCGACAGTGTTTGCGCATTACTGCCATGGATTTGTGTTTGTATTACTTTCACCTTGTTTTTCCATCTGGCATGGGTTTTTGTTTGCTCCTTTGGATTTTTGTTGTTTGTAGGACTTTGTGTTTGTTTTGGATTTAGTTTCCTTAGTGTTAAGAAAGTGATTAATACATTTTGTCAAGTTAACCCTGCTGCTTCCTCTGGCCTGCTTTTTGGGCTCCTCCACCACCACATTTGTGGCCAAAATTTAGAATTTAGTGTTAATGGATTCATTGCTAACGGGTGGCACCTGGGGTGGTAAATCATTTGGTAAAGGTGGCAGCTGCCACATTTTGCCACCTTGTAAAACCACCAATTCAAAGACATAAACGAGTGTATAGGTGAATGCGCAGCTGATAGACAGTCATGACTTGACCTGATCTTCCCAAGCTAAAACTCCTCTGACAGAACTGTGCCCCAAGTTCTCAGAAACGGGCAATATATCAATCTCGTTGAATCATTTGAACAAGTAGCACCCAAGTAATAATGTGGAAAGCATGATGATACGAGTTTACACAAGCTGCAGACATGCCATTAGCTGTTTAGCTGCTACTAAGTATCCGTGTCTGCTCTGGAGGAGTTGGCTCTTATCTGTGCGCAGTGACTGCAACAGAACTAATTCACGATGGCAGATAGTCACCATAAGGCTCTCAGTCAAGCCAAAGTTCGGGGGTTATGAAAGGTGATCATGTAACCTGTCCTACCGGAGACAAATTCCTTATGTGTTCTACATACTTTGCCAATAAAGATGATTCTGATTCTGAATTAAACCCAAATGGACTGAAAAAAAATGTCTACTTTGTCGAGTGACCACTTTGAGGATCACGGCTAACATAATGGATCTTCAGCAGTTATGTTGGTTTAAGGATGCAGCCTTAGGAGGTACGTAAGTTAAACGGCAGCTAATGATTATTTGTTTACACAGAGCATTATTTGACTTGTGCACTATATGCCAAAATCCCCACCCCAAAAAAATAAGGTGCAAACTCGCTGTACAAATGCACAGTCCAGCAAACACAGCTGATACTTCATTTTAGTTGTTTCTCTCTTTCCACTTGTCAGTTTTTGTAGGTCTGGGAGGACCAACGATCAAACAGGCAGACGATTGTTGGCAGGAAGGACAGAAATGAAATGAATTCGTTTTTTTTTTTGTTGTTTTTTTGAGGTGATGAGGCTCCCAGGGCGTGGAGCTTTTCTGAAAAGCTGACATATTGATTGTTTGGTTAGAAAGTGTGTGTTTTTTTTTTAAATAAGCTCACTACACGATTCTACATGGGCCCAAAAGGTTTACTTTTGTCTTGCCGCGATGCACTTATGAGACACATTTGGTAAAAGTCACAAAAAAAAGGACAACAACCACACTATTACAAGCATTATATTGAAATAAAGACTTTTCAAAGGTAATGCACCCAGGTTAGATCAGGTATGTTTATTATAGTGGATGCTTGGCAATAATGCAGAACTTCTCATCTCGACAGAAGTGTGTTTCTAAGATGATGCCTATCGTATTCAGTTATGGCTGATATATTAGAAACAGCTCTCAGTACGATGCAGCGTAGTTTCATTCTACTGTAAATGAAAAATATAATCATAAAATATGAAAAACATCATGTTAATCTTGAAATTCACAACATCACAAATTAACACCACAGCCTGGGAGAAATCTCAGTGAAGGGTAAGTGTTGTAGTGCACATCAACACTCACACTGTTTAAAAAAAGGATGCGTTCAGACATTTAAGAACTCTTCTGAGATGAGAGGCGGTTCGAATGTTTAAATAGCAGCAAAGGGGTTAGATGTCAAATTCAAGAGAGCAGAATTGCACAAACTCACTCCTGTGAAATCCTTTGCTGACATTCTTCATGGGCGCAATCAAATTAATACAGATTCAAGGAGAAACCGTTCCCAGGAGAAACAACCAATGGGCGTCTTTGATTGGACGTTCTGTGTGTGTGTGTGTGTGTGTGTGTATGTGTGTATGCGTGTGAACAAAGCGACCAGCTGCAGTGTGCCTTTTCAATGCTTGTTGTCTTCACTCACATACAGTAAATATATGTCCAAATGTGAGGATATATAATCATTTGTGAGGGGTTGCATATGGTATGTTAATGCCAAATGTTGAATAGAAAGAATTAAAAAGATGATTTGGCCACTTGATAATGACTTGTGGGAATGTGAAGGCAACGTTATCCTTCTTCATGTATCATGCGGTTGACTATCAACCAGTTCAGTGTGTACTTTTTTTTTGTTGTTGCTGTAAATCAGTTGGGCTCGAGTTCGGCTGACTCCCACCCTAAAAAAAAAGAGCAAAATGGATGAATGAATATCCGTTTCCTATATTGATATTTCGGCAGACAGGTGTGCTGGAGCCTATCCTAGCTGACTTTAAACAAGAGGCAAGGTACACACCCCACAGTGGTTGCCAGCTATTCACAGGAGACATACAGACAAATACACATTGACAATAACCTTCATGTTTTGAGAATGTGGGACAAAGTCCCAAGAGAAAACCCCCACGCAAACACCCGGAGAACATACAAATCCCACACAGAAAGGAACGATTTAAACCCAGAACCTCAGATCTGTGAGGCAGACATGCTAATCTCTTGAGACTGTACTGCCATAACTATAAATAAAAAAGACAGATTACAGTTGTGTGTGGGCTTCTCCTCAATGTAATACAACTACTCCCCTCTGCAGGCGGCACCCTAGTCGACCGGTTAGCACGTCTGCCTCACAGTGTAAAGGTGCGGGGTTCGATTTTCGGCTCTGGCCTTCCTGTGTGGAGTTTGCATGTTCTTCCCGTGCCTGCATGGGTTTTCTCCGGGTTCCTCCCACATGTCAAAAACATGCTTGGCAGGTTCATGGAACACTCAAAATTGTCCCTAGTAGTTAGGGTAGGTGCAGATGGTTATTCGTCTATGTGCGCCCTGCGATTGTCTGGCAGCCAGTTTAGGGTGTACCTCACCTACTGCCCAAAGATAGCTGTGATAGGCTACAGCACGTCTCATGACCCTTGTGAAGTGAAGTGGATCAGAAAATGGATGGATGGATGTGTAGTATAACATTTGAAACCACATTTTCAAAATGATCTTGTGTTACGGGTTACCGTTAAGTGAATTGATTAAGATTGCTTGTTTCTTCTTGCTTCACTGCTCTTCTGAAATGTGGCCTTCAGGCAGGTGGATTAGCACATGTGCTACTTTTCTTTTCAATACTACAGGGTGGCTGAGCATGATGTTATCGTTTCCGCCAAAGTCTCTTTTCAACACATCTTAATTTGTCTGTACACACACACACACGCTGTTCGGAAGTAAAGTAGCAATAGCAAGGTGAGTCACATGCTTCATTTGTTACAGAAAAAGAAATGTTATTAGTTTAAGAACCATATTTACGCTGCGGAGGAGCCATTCCAAAAAATAAATAAAAAATCAGGCAGTGGTGATGGATGACATTATGAAAAAAAAAGCCCAGAAGAAGATGTGTCAAGAAGTATCCAACACAAGCCAGAATCCCATCTGACGGAGGGAAAAAAAAATAAAGGCTGACAGACTTAAAGTGAGATATTCTCGCTTTCGCAAGCTTGCTTTTGCCCCTTTCTGCAAGGCCTGTAAATAGCAAAATGTGACATTGGCCTCCTGTGGGCCAGCATTGCTATAAATGGGATTCTCGCTGCCATGGCTGTGCGCTCATACTTTTGTTGTTGTTTGGCAGTGGAGGAATCAGAGCAGGGACTCTGGGCTTGACTGTACACCCAAAGGAACTGAGACTTCATATTCCACAGCGAAAATACGTTCTGTCACAGTTCCGCCGGCACTTGATTTGAATAGACATGAGCTGTCGGGGAGAATTGAGGGATAAAGGAGGCTGAGAAAGTGAGGTGGCTGAGGCCTTAAGAACAGACGCCATGTTTGCGGGTGCTCTATCAGCACTCACAAACACATGCACACACACGCACGCACGCACGCACGCACGCACGCACGCACGCACGCACGCACACACACCACAGCAGGGAGTGCGGGGGATCTTACTGTATAAATAAGACAGTTTACAGCCATGTGTGGGCCACTATGACAGCTGAAAGTTAAGCTGACACCAAAGTATATTCTGTTTGTATTTTGTTGTTTTTTATGTGTGCCACAAGACACAAATCTTGATCATCAATGAAAAATGCCTTCTTGTGAATCTGTACCCTCGTGTAATGTTCCTCTTCTGGATTTGGAGTACACAATGTCATGAGAGAAGTTTGCCCGGGTAATCAAATCAGTTTTTTTGAAGTGACGTATTCTTCATGGTCAATCTTAACTCGTCTGCGGTGGTACCGGTACTTGCTCGGATTCTTCACCCGAGATGTGCAACAGATTCCTTCAGTTTTTCATTGATAAGGTCTCTACAGCTAGGACTCCGGTCTCAAATACCGCATCTGACCCCTCTGTCCATGTTCCATGTTCAGCTGTACTTAATTCTTTTGATACTGTGTCCTTGGCGCTTTTGGAGGATGTAGTTCGCCAGACGAAGCCATCTGGCTCCCCTTGCGACTCTCTTCCCCCAAGTTTCTTTCAGGAGGTTCTCCCGAGTGTTGTGTTTGTTAGAAGTACCTAGAGCTAAACTGAGGATCGAGCCTTTTCTGTTGCTGGTCCCTCTCTCTGGAATGACCTCCCACTGAACATTCGGCAAGCCTCCTCGCTGCCCATCTTTAAAGCCCTCCTCAAAACCCACTTGTATTCTTTGGTGTTCGACTCAGCATGATTTTACTGCTTGGTGCTTTCTACCGCCTTTATTACCATTTCGTCTTACTGTTTATTGTGTATGTTAAATCGCTCCATGTACAGCACTTTGTATGCAGCAATGGCTGTTTGAGAGTGCTCTATAAATACTGTTGACTTGACTTGACTTAACTTATTTCACGTCCACTTTGAGACTTGCTTCTTTAACGTCGGCTTTCCCTTGTATAAAAATGTTGATGTTGAATTCACTTTCAGTTACCCGTTGTCATTTAAGCGCTCCTGTAAAAATGAGGTGACCCAAGAATAAGAGAGGGGACAGTGCTCATTTTTCCACAAGAGCAGTGAAGAAAGACGCCACCCGAAACACGAAGAAATACTGCAAATCACTAGACAAGCTGCACAGAGAATTAATCAGATGGTGTCTTGCCCACCTGTCACAAAACCCTGAAACATCACCGCGGGAGCTGCAATTGGAATTGATCAATCTCCAGCTCCAAGTAGTTGAAGTCAGTGAAACCGAATGACTTACGCTTCCCTTGATGACGCCGTGTTTTGGAGGATGGCACAGAAGATGCTGGTGTTGTTGGCTCGACCTACGTGTGTGAGCAGACATTCGGCGTTATGAACATGAACAAAGCCCCCAAGTTAAGTGACCTAGCACAATCCTGAGAACTGTCACTACAAAACTAACTCCAGACTATGATGCACTGACAAAAAAAAAGGAACAGCACCAACACTGTTCCCACAGTTTTTTTTTTTTTTTTTTTTGCTGCCGTGTTATGAAAAAAAATTCACAGAAAATCTGGAAAGTGCGCTTTCAATTAAGCATGCATTCACGCACAGCAGCAGAACAGAAAATGATCAGCGTAGAGATGTTTGAGACTGTGTATTTTGTTTGGTAATAATATGTTTTGAATGTTGAAAGTGATATCATTCATCTTTTTTCAACAAATGTTGATTTCTTTAACTTTGCGTCTTCAATTGAAACTCATTAAAAACAGATCCAATCTCCGGGTTTGATAGATCACGTTATGTGTGAGTGTGGTCTTTTCATTCAAATTGTGCCAAAGAGTGTGGAAACGCTACATTTGCATATTCATTGACCTAAACACCCAACCTGGATGAGAGCTATTTTGCACATTTGAATGCCGTAGTCCTCAGTGCCCACGGTTAGTAATTTAGCTCGTTCATTTATTTGAGTTTGCTTCCTGTATTATGAGGTTTGCACATGACACACAACACTTTAGTATATCTGGCCCAAACACTTTCTCCAAAAGTCCCTGGCCCGGACTCTCTTTCTCTCGGGCTATGGCCCGCAAGTCAAAAGGTTTGCCCAACCCTGCCCGAGACTTGCGCTAGACATGAAAATCCGGCTCATAATGTCAAATACTCTGTCCAGCAGCTGTTTAGTTTCCACTTTTCTCAGGAGCCTATTTGCAGAATTTTTGTGAATTAACTCCAGTGGGTTGAGGTGAAGACTTTTTTTTTTAATCTCAGAGACAAAAAAGTAAAATGCTATACAGTATAAAGCTGTTGTTAGACTGTCTTGTAAACGAGTCAAGAGTAATTTCGACAAAAGTGTTGCAGAATCTCCTGCATTGAGATCTTCTCCAGCTCTGTGCATTATGTACAGATCAATGAGCCTATAAAGCAATGCGAGATTTACTGGCCTTGTTTGTAAAAGATGCTTGTGAGTATATTGGGCTCTGGGAACAGTTCATAGTGGAAGGCCTCAGTATAAAAGCACTGAAAGCACCAAAATGGGAAAAGTGAATGCTGGCAGGTTCAAGTCTGTTATCTGAACAGTTAGTTGCTATTATTTTTATAAACATTCATTTTCCACAGGCTGATTTTCTTTTTTTGTGTGTGTGTGTGTGGGGGGGGGGCAGCTCAGAATCATGCTGGTAAGAATGGGATGCTTTGTTTTCACTCCGGGCTCCTCCTCCACCTCAATCTCTGCCAAACACCAACTACTGTGTTACCAAAACATCAGGATGTAGTATCTGTGCAACATTTTGCAAACCCTCTCACATTTTTTGTCAGCGCCATGAACTCTAATCACTCCTCTACATTTGCTAATATCTTTTTCATAACCACAAAAGATGAATCCGAGATAGTCATAATGCTGTGAAAATAAGCTGGCACGTTCTTATTCAGTTCCCCGAGCCGGATGCTGCGGCAGCCTTCCTCCCTTCGAGTGCCACGGGATGTCATCATTCATCAAACATACACCCTCTGTACCTGAGGTGATGCGACAAAGAGCAACAAACACATGAATTATTTGTTAATCACAAAGGACAATAAAAAAGTGGGATACATGCTTAGGAGGAATTGGATCATTATCAAGGACGTCAACCCGCATGCAATGTGTTGAAAATAGAGCACATACTGTTGTTTCGTGCATGTCCGTCCAGCCTTACTGAAGACTATGTTCTGCTTAGCAAGCAGAGAGTGTTCCTTGCACTTGGATCTGATGGAGTACTTCATCAATCACAATCCAGAGCGATCATTAGAGTGTCTGTGAATGACAAGACCAGCGAAAACATCGACTGCAGATTGCTCTGGTTCACCCCTCAAAAGTTTAATTACACTTCAGACAGGCATTTATCAAAGACCTGCAATGACAAGCGACTCAATCAATTGTGGCTATGTGTCAGTGTCTTGAAATGACTTATGTTAAAGTTCAGGGTCTCTGACCCGAAGCAATGTATGCTGAATAGTTACTCTGGAAAGTTTCTCTTAGCCCAGTTTGACACAAAGGCTACACATCTACAAATCAGTCAGTGTCTTCCAGCAAGCACAGCTAGTTTGGAACAAGGAAATGGATGCCACAAACGTGAATTTATTCTCTCTGTGCTCTCATTTTATGAGCAACTGTGGCACTTTTGTGAATTCCCAACATAAATGCTGAGCTGTTCAATTATAATATTCACAGGGAAATAAAAAGGTGATGGGACGAATTGTGTTTTTATTGTGTGATTGGGAAGACATGCACATATCAGTCAGGGTCATTGCATGCAGTTCCGTGCCACAAATAGTTTGCCTTTGTATAAAAAGGGACTTTGAAAAGATGACAGTACTTCTACTACAGTTTACCAGCTAAAATTTAGCTGGTTGAACTTCAGCCCCGAGTTATTCTTGTGTGCAAGTGCCCCCTGGTGAGCAAAAGGGAGAATTCCGTGTGCAAGACTTTTTTTGGTCTCCCATCAAATAGAACAGAGTACACATGTCCATCCATCCATATTCATGTAAAACACATATTGTTTGGCTGCGTCAAGTTGGTGGCCAGTGTGTGTGTGTGTGTGTGTGTGTGTGTGCGTGCATGTTTGGGCTGTAAAAGCATTCGCGGGCAAGACCTCCAAATGAGTTCCTGTGTCCGTTGTACCTAAGCCTCATGCAATGTCGTCTTTTCATGGTAAACTTGCCATTAAAAAAAAACAACAATAAAAAAAACTAACTAAACTAAATCCAAACATATCTACAGTATATAAATCAGCAAGCTCAAGATTAAAGAAATAAAATAAAATAACAAAATCAGAAAAACAGCATATCATATGGTCTGGTCTCGTGTTAATTTTATCAACCATTTTAAAATTTTGTCATAATTTAGTCTCCTTGCATCCGTGCTTGTTAGTTTCAAACACAATTAGTCAACCTCATTGCACTTTTATTGAGTTGAGTTTTAATTGATTATACAGTAAGTCCAGCATTTTTGTCTTTGTTTTTGTCCCAGAAAGCATCATTTTATAAGCCTAGTCAGCAAGAACTGTCAAAATTTTAGTCTAGTTTCAGTCAGGACAATTATTTTACCCTTTCACCATTTTTTTATGTCAGAAGATAATATTGAATATTTTCATGTTCATACTTATGGATAAAAATTAAGGCTAAATTTGTTTTGAAGTATGTGTGATGTAATACTTTATTTTATGGAGATGAATTGTTTGAGTACATTTTAGTTTTTAGTTAGAATCCGTGTCTAGCTGCCCAGGTGATAAGCAGGAACTGCAGTTCGCTTGAAGCTTCTCGATTAGCTCATTCTTGTACTTGCATAATGATTTTTTCCACTTCAATGGAACAAAAATGTGTCCATATATCACACCTTCTCTTTCTCCTGGGCCCCGTGCAAAGCATGGCCATGAATGCTTAACTTCTATTGGGCGAATATTTGACGTGACCAGCAACTTGCCACTTTGAGTTATTTTGCCGTGAATGGAGCAAAACCTCACCACCTAGCGTTAGTTTCCGGTGAATCACGTGAGAACTTGATCAAAAATATGCTCTGTCAAAAATATCTTCGTTTAACTTTCGTTAACGAAATGAGCACTAATCTCGTCATATCATGGCAAAGTACTGTAAATGCACATCACATGGCAATGCTCTGTAAGCTGACTCATGCATTCAAACTTGGCTTAACATTTTGCACTTTCACATTAATAATAATAATAATAATGCTCTTGCGACGCGGGGGCCCACACACACATTAATGTGTGATCATCTTCAATTTACCATCCAATGGCCGAAGTGGCATACCAGTGTGTGTTTGTATGTGAGAAATGGACCGGTGAATATCATCAAACATTAAAGGGGAAGTCAACCCCAAACAAACAAACAACCATTGAAGACAATTAGAGCGTTCAATCAACCTACTACACATGTTTTTGATAACCAAAGTACCTGAAGAAAACCCACGCAGGTACGGAGAGAACAAGCAGACTCCACACAGGAAGGATGCAATGCAACATTACAAGTAAAAATACATCAATAATTCCAGAGGGTAAAGTAAATCAAATTAGATGGATTGTTTTTCAAGGCACTGTATTTGTGTGAATAAGGACAAGTTTGGGGACTTTTGTGTCTATTGTACCTGACACAAAAAGGTTAGTATAGAATTGTCCAAACTCTCTCGGTAAAGTGAACAATGAGATTCAGGATGATGCACAGTATGTTGTTTAACACATGTAAAGACCATCCAGCATTGTTAAGTCCCTAAATGTCAATTTCAGCGCACACAAAGTTTTACCATTGTGAGGAGGAACAAGGAATTTTAACTGAAATAGACTTCTTTGTATTGTATTCTTCGGCAAATTTGAGATTGGGTAATGCTAAAACTTTTTTTTTCCAGAAATAAAAATAAAATAAAAAAGAAACAAAAAAGGGACTGACGAGGGACCTTGTGGACTGGTGCCAGCAGAATCTCCTCCAGATCAACCCTAGGAAAACTAAGGAGTTGGTTGTGGATTTCTGCAGGAAACAGTCCTCACCAGCACCGATGAACATCCAGGGTATGGACATAGAGAGGGTGAACTCCTACAAGTACCTAAGTGTTCTTCTGAACAACAAACTGGACTGGTCCACGAACTCGGACACCCTGATTAGCAAAGGACAGAGCCGACTCTTCCTACTCAGGAAACTGAGGTCTTTTGGGGTTCAGGGGTCACTCCTTAAGACCTTCCATAACTCGGTGGTGGCCTCGGCCATCCATTATGGCATTGACTGCTGGTCAGGCAGCATCTCGGCCCGGGACAGAAAGAGACCGGAGCGACTGGTCAGGAAGGCCAGTTCTGTCCTAGGCTGCTCCCTCGACACTCTGGAGGAGGTGGGCAACAGGAGGATGCTAACTAAGATAAAAGCTATGATGGACAGTCCCTCCCACCCCCTCCAGCCCGCCCTGACAGCACTAGGTAGCTCCTTCAGCCAGAGACTGTTACACCCGCGCTGCAAGGAGAGATACCGCCGCTCGTTCCTACCGACTACTGTCAGCTTGCTGAATAAAAATAATAATAATTAAATGATGTGCAAAAACTTACTTATCCATTTTGTATTTATATTGCACTGAATTGAACGGTGTTTGTTTTTTACTTCTTTCTACCCACAATCTTGCTGCTGTAGACTGTAAATTTCCCCAGTGTGGGACAAAAAAATGATATCTTAATCTTAAAATTAATCCAAATAAATAACGACCTGTACAGTTTCATCTTAATCAATAAGTAATATATATTTTTATCTTTACAGTAAATTTGAAAATGGATAAATATGATATTTTTAGAACTAAAAATATCCTTGTGGTGAAATACTTTCTACTATTGTGTTAACCATTGGTCTGATGTATCTGTTCAGCACGATATACGCTCTAGTTGCGCCCACATGGTTAACATCAATACACATTTTCTTGGGAGACAGTTATGACACCAAGTCCTGCAGACAGCAAAGAGGCTACATTTTTATCAGCTCCCAGTAGAGTCGCAATTTTGGCCGTTGTTCAGAACTGAATCAATGAAAGGAAACATGACCCGTGCTGTGTAGAGCATGAAATGATGTTTCAGGGAAAGTGGCCTCGAAATGCTCTGCTAGAAAATGACAATAACACATACAAGGTTAGAAAATGTTTTACAGGCATTTTACACATTTCTAACACCGGAATGATGATGAGCAGAGCAAACAGTGAAATGCACGGAAGCTCTTGGGATCTGAGCATGCTGACTCAAATCAACTGATTCGGCTGTGGGCACAGGCTACCTTCAGTGTCCAAAACCATTAGTGATTCCTGTACGACAAAAGCTGCGCTCCGGGGTGACCATTTCCTTGCATTAACATCTACTTTCCACCACAGCATCATCTCTGCTAAAACAAAAGGTTTTGTTAAGAAGGAATATATATAGAGAACGGGAAATATAGCACACTGGCATGCCAGAAACATTTAAAAGAGCAATTTATTATCAAGAACAAGGATATCAAACAAGACAGAGAAGGATAGGTGGCTGGGGTGCGGGGGTGGGTCATCAAGTTCATTTTATCAGCGATGTGCTCGCAGCAAAGAACAAAAATTCAAACTTGAAGAATCATCCATTTTGCCTTATTGTGTAAAATAAGTTAATAACAAGTCAGCAAGAACTAGAGAAGACAAGTCTAGAAACTGAGAGGCTTTGAATGTGAGTTCTGTAAAGTGCTTCGGGCCTCATTTTGACCTTCTCACAGACTGGCTCCTATGAGTTCGATTTATGTACCGGGTGGTTTATTATTGCCAGTTGAAGGTGCGCTTCACCAGCCTAAAGAAGGTTCTGTTGTGCTCCTGCAAGTAAGAACGGAGTTGTTGGAGCACAGTGCTGTTGACCACAGGGTGCGGGCGTCCCTTCGACTCGTGCAAACATCGCTCTCGACCATCACTTCGAATGCAGTAAAATCCCTTGGTCTGATTGAAATAGAAATTGGAGGCAACTATCCTGGGAGGCAAGTTGAGGAACCGCTCGACCTTTTGGAGTTCTGGCAAGGGGTCATGAATAAGCAAATCCCCATCTACAATATGAATCTGTTCCAGAGGGAAATGACGCAGCCAGTTGCGCATGTGAATGTCATACAGGCTCCTCTGAATGGCCTTGTAGCCTGTATTAAGGGCACCGTTTCGTACGAGAAGGTTCTCTATAGCTTGAACTGGTTTGTGGTTCTCGAGACGGTTGAAATACACTTGAGTGTAGTCTGAGACGACTCGCTCGGCCGGGTCGCGTAAAATCAGGAGCAGTTTTATGGATGAGTTCATTGCGCAGATACGTTCGGGGGCAAGAGTCGACGTGAAGTATCCTGGGGTCTTCTCGACTGTTATCTGGTGCGGGTATGAGTAAGGCATCAGCTCACGGTACCACTCTAAGCCTTTGGCATAGTTCTCATCCCAGTCAAAGAAATGTACCTCAGTTGCAGCAGCAGCAACTTCGGGGTGGATGTCGAGCATTTCCAACAGGGCTCTTGTACCTCCTTTACGCACTCCAATTATAATGCTATGTGGGGGTCTTTTGCTAGTTCCTGGTGGAGGAGACAGGTTCCCATCTTCATCGTTAAGATTTATTCCGTTCAAGCTAACACTTGCCTGAGGTGGGGCAGCAAATGTTTGAAGAACGAAAAGAAAGGCCGATGCCAGGAAGCATGCCATGGTGATTGACAATAGAGTAGAGAATAATGATGGAGGGGGAGCCAAGAAGAGGAACTTGTGATTTAGCTGTGAACCAGATCTGGCTTCCCGGGCTCAGTGGTAACAAGAGCAGTGAAAAGTGCAGGTTTTACCGGCCATGGAATTTGAACAGCAGGGGAAGAAATGATAGGAAGTCCACAGCACATCTGTAGGGTAAAAAAAGAAGAGAAAAGAGAAACGCTTTTAGATTTGACGTACGCGGTGTGGGATGAATGTCTGCATTGCATGGAAATAGCACCTTCCTCATTCCATTCAAACTGCAATCCAGCCCTAAATACAATGCATGTATCCCAGGGGTGTCCAAACTTTTTGCCAAGGGGGCTAGATTTTATGTGGTAAAATGTCGGGGGGCCGACCTTGGCTGACATTCTTTACATTGAACAACAATATTGTTCAACAAATTTTAGTAAGCCAGTCTGTTTCACATTTCCATTTTTATTTTAATTTCAACAATCTTAAGAATGTCTTTTGGTTCATTTGAAACAGGTATATCACATGCAACTGCTTAGTCACTTGACTTTTTCTTAAACAGAAGTCTCCTGAGTGCAAATTGATTGATTTGAAACATAAAATGGATCACCATGACTTTTCAATAGTCACAAAACCTTTGACTCGAACAACAGGGAAATGAACAAGCAATACACATATCCACAACTGCAGGGATAATTTGAAATATGACATATCAGTCAATATAAACACGGAGTGATGTCTTGTTAACTCGTGAGTGATGCCCTCTAGTGTCTAAATGCTATTACTCATTTAGTGAATGCTATTACTCATTTAGCCACTAGAGGGAAGCAGTACTCTATGAAACATCACTCACCAGTCTACGAGACCTCAGTCAATGCAACACGTGTTCCATTGTGCCCAACCTGCGGGCCAGACGGCACTGATTTTATGACAGGGGCCGAGGGCCGGATGAAATCCGACCGCGGGCCGGATTTGTCCCGCGGGCCGGACTTTGGACATGCCTGATGTATCCTGTAAGTGTATCAACTCGAAATCTATTCATCTTTGCTAGAACCTCCTTCATCATCCTTCATCCAATCGTTTTTCTCTTTTCACTGTATCAAGCTGTTTTCTATTGATTCTGTAATAACTTGAAAAATATCCAACAATGCAGCTCGTTAGGGAAACATAACTGAAGGTATGTAACAGTGGCTGAAGGCCAGCGGGTCTGCAGAGTGCTTTGTCTTCTTTTACCCGGCCAGAAATCAAGACTACAATCAATACAGTACTCCCCCCCCCCTCCCCTAGATCGCCTTCATATCAATGGTGCAGAGATATTTAAAGACATATTTAGTGCAGGAAATCCGATGAGTTTCCACTTGCAGTTGACTTTGATTTCCTATAAGTGCCAGGAAAGATCAATAGTAGGGCATCAGAATCCAGCCATTGAGCTTTTGATTTTTGGCATTAAATCGGATTAATTATACTGCTGAGAATCCATATAAACCATGGGAAAGCAAAATAATCGAACATCATTTTCTTTTTATTTTTTATGTAGTGAACTTACCTTTAACAATACAAACAACATAAGGCAGTATCAAATGTTTTCTTGGTACATTGAAAATTTGTAAACATGATCTCTTTTCTTAGAAAACCCCGCCCCACAAACAAAAAGAATATAACTTCGAGTCCATTTCCAAAAAGAGGTACCGTATGTTTTCAGAAGGCATGTTGAGGAAAACAAGCCGGGCGAGTTGTTGCTGACAGTGCTAGTCAAAACAAAAGGGGCAAGATTTGCAAACAAAGCAGCAAATGTCCTGGTAAGACAGTGGCTGCATGGGAACAGACTTTCAGAAACATCGGCATTTCTGTCTTTTGTATACTTTCCCCAATAGTAAGTTAATCATAAGTCATTTATGCTGCAGTTGAAGTTCAAACTAAACTTTATCATTAAAAAGATGAGATGTAAAACAAATAAAATAAAAAAATCAATGCATTTAAAAATGTGCTGATGCATCCGACCCAAAAGATGATCGCTCCCAATATTGTTTTTCTCTTGCATACAATCCAAAAGAGTAGTTATCGGTCGTTGAAGGCCCTCGTTATCGAGGAATGCGGCCCCCAGGACAGGGCGACGGCTCCTTGTGCTTGTGTCTCCAATTACTGTGGAGGCCCAGTCTTCCCCGAAAACCCCGCCCGCAGGTTTGACAGAAGTGGGTTGGGGGGCCGGGCGGTTGCAGGGCCCTCTCCTTCCTCCGCGCTCGCCGGTCCTCCTCCGCAGCGACGCGTCGAGTCTCGAAGACCCGGACCCCGCCCCGCACGGCCCCACGCCAGGCCACCCGATCCGCGGCCAGGTCAGCCCACTGTGCCGGGGGAATCCGGCACCGCTGAAGATGACCCTTTAGCTGGTCTTTGAATCGTCCTTTCGGGGCACCGCGGGGACGGGTACCCTCCAGCAACTCCGCGTAGAGGAGCTGCTTCGGGAGACGGTCGTCGCTCATCCGCTGCACGTGGCTGGCCCACCACAGTTGGGCCAAGGTGATCATGGCCTCGATACTCGTGAGGCCAGCCCGGGTGAGGATCTCATTATTAGTCAATCTCTCCTCCCAGGAAACGTTGAGGAAAGATCGGAGTCGTCCTTGGTGGAACCTCTCGAGCCTCTTGATGCTGCTCCGATAGAGGGTCCAACATTCGGCGCCATAGAGAAGGGTCGGGAGGACGACAGACTTATACACCATGATCTTCGTGTTGGTGGAAATGGCGTGATTCCTGAAGACCCGGGTCTTAGGTAGAGTTATCATATTACCATGATTTGAAAAAAAAATAGATGAAAAACATAACACACACACACACACACACATACATACATACATACATACATACATACATATATATATATATATATATATAAAAAGCATATTATTTCCCATATTCAAAGTCTGAGCTTATTCTAAATTTCAGTTATTACAAATTGTGCATCATCTATGAATATTACGTGACATTATTATGGGATGGTATACTGTAGTATGTATGATATAATATATATAATACAGTAAATATTCCCATCCCCAGAATTCTATGGAAAGGAATATCCTTCACCCGGAATAAAAACCTATGCATTAACATTTTGACTATGATATTCCGTGTTACGGAAACTTGCGTAAGCAGAAATTCCACTACCCGTAACCCGGATGGAGGTGTAATGCCGCGGGAGCTTAAATACACGTAACGCCCACCCGATGCGACGGAAAATACACAATGCCGAAACAAATTTTCGCTTCGCGTTTTTCGATCATCAGATTCAAAACGAAGACGGGTAAGCGACTTTTTATTGGCGTGCGTTTTACTGTAATTGCGAAAGATTTTAACTTTATTCACTTAAGTCGTGTAGTTCATCGCATTGAAACGTAGAAGAACTGTAACGACTGGAGCGGAGCGAGTGAAATACATCCGTTTGAGCGAGGCTGGACACAAAGTTAAAAAGATCCAGCAGATACTTGGAGTCGGAAAGACGCAAATCTACTAAACTTTAAAAAACAAGGCATCAATTCAACTCCCGATGACAAGCCACCATCCAGGAAGGAAGCAATGCAAATGGCAACAAAAATCCTTCAGTATGCACAAGAATTACCAGACATCAGTGATCAATGGGACAGTTACTTGCAACTAGCAAGAAAACTGTATGACACGCAGGCAAACATTGTCATAAACCAAAGAATGCATCCAACAAAACAATCCAAAATACACTTTTTTCCCAAGACAGAAAAAAATAAACATTAGAATACTGTACGTATTTTAAGGTTTGTGATTTTTTGGGGATACACCTGTATTGCAGTTTTTGTTATATAAACAGTTTTTGGAAAGTATATTTTTGTATTTTACTGATTGTGTTGTTACACGTGCATTTTGTCAACATACTTGCAGGTTTATAAAGGACATGTACCATGCTCATTTCCCAAATGAGGAATTTCTGTTGTCAGGACAAATTGGACAGCACAAACACGAGTCCGTACAAGAGAATGTTTACTGTGTAGCAATTTTACTTCATTTTACATTTAAGTTCAAATGACTTTCCAAGGAAAGCTGTTTTACAAAAAGGAGAGCAGTGTCTCCTGCATTGGGCAGTAAGCGGGCACACCCTGAACTGGCTGACAGCCAATCGCAGGGCACACATAGATGAACAACCATTCACTGTCATACTAACACCTAGGGACGATTTAGAGTGTTCCATGACCCTGCGATCCATGTTTTTGGAATGTGGGAGGAAACCGGACTACCCGGGGAAAACCCAGGTAGGCACAGGGAGACCATGCAAACTCCACATAGAAAGGCCAAAATACCATAACAAAAAGAAAACTTAAACCAATGCAACAGTTGGACTGCACTTTACACTACACTTTACTCGGCATGAAAATAGGTCCCATGATGTGATAACTAAAATATATTTTGTATTTGTGGTGGGGATATATACAAATGACCTAAAATTAGCTTTACTTACACATATATTTGGTCAAATGTATGAATACATATTGTGATACTATATCCATTCATGCATTTTTAATAATCCTTTATGCTGTCCAATGTTTTGGGAGGCTGGATTCTATCCCTTCTGACTTTGGCAATCAGGTAAATTGCAGTACACCGTTGACTAAAGAGTCAATCACAGGACACAGACAGTTAGACAAGCAGGAATCCTCACCAACAGTATGTGCGATCACTGACCGGGAAATGTCCCAACTCCGCAGAATGAACCACTGCACCATCAGTGATTGTTTTAAAAGTGAATCTTACAAAATAACATGAAAATCTGCGCAACATCTCTTCTTGTGATTGCAAAATTACAATTCCTATTATCATAAAGAACACAATTTGTAATTAATATATATTTTGGCCCGGTCACACAATGTCACTCGTGGCCATTCTTTTACCTAATAGAATTTTCCAATTAAACAAAGGCATAGCCTATGCATCCCCTTGACACATGGCCTTAGAATAGGTCTGGCTCTAAGAGAGGTACTCACAGGAGCCATCCCGCCCTCCAGAACCAGCGGGAGTACAGTGAGGCCTTTATATGCTGTGACAGGCGGTCCTGCCTGTCAGCCATTCCATGGCCAAGAGCTGCCAAGTCCAATGCTAACAGCTCAGCAGCTTCACAAGCTTCCTGTCGCATCCAATCCCACTCCTCTCACAGTACACCACCTCCTGGAAGGAGTCATTGTTTTACATTACACACTACCCCTCATTGATTTAATCACTTTACCAAGTCTATTTCTACTGGCCACATGTGGGCCAGTGGGAGGACACCGGACACATACAGTATAACCTTCAGTGGCATAGAGCACACTGTGTATATGGGGTATTGATTCACAACCATCCATTTTGGTTTGGCGGTGTCCTGTGACATTTTTTGAATAAAAATAATTTTTTGTGCCTTGCCTCAAGAAACATATAGAAAGAAACACGGGTCTAAATCGCAGCAAAATATGCAGTGGGTCAAGTGACGACTGTGGTCACTTATGCATTAGTGGCGTGTTGCGTAAATGTCCTTCAGTCACACTACATGGGTGTCATTTTTATCCCCTGATATGTGAGGAGCAGCAGTCATCAGAATATAAAGGCAAGGTGAAATTTCGCCATGGCCGAATTGGAAAGTTACTGGGAACACTCAGTACACAGTTGTTTGCAAGGTTATTGTGAGCGGCAATGATGTTTATTGGCCACCACATAGTTAGCAGGCTTACTTAGTTCATGAAGGATGACCAACAGTCGGGTGGCCCTATTAAAGTAGGTTCCGTGAGGTAGACAACTGATGCTTTGGTATAGTGGTGACTTGAAATATGAGTTTCATTTGTCACACGACCACATGGTCATAATCTAAAACACTTCCATACGAAATAATCTTTTGCCAATGAAACAAATGTAAATGAAAGGGCTGCAGCGATTGAAGTACAATTGAATTCGGTAAAAGTAAAAAAATATAGATATTTCTGCTTGGTTAAAGAACAGTTATAAATACAGAAGACATTTCCACGAATTAATGAACTTTTCATTGATAGATAATGAACATTATTTTTACTTAAAATGAAGCTGCACTTAGCCGGAGACTAGTTTCTTAAAGATTTTAGACAAATCACTCATCATTTTGGTCTATGAGACAGAGTGATGTCAGAACGACAGCAGTGATTTTGTCATCTAAAACAACAAGCTTGAATCCGTTGGTTTATTAAAAAGTGATCACTAGGAATGGAAATTATGTCAGGCTGTCAACGTCAAAGTGAGCAGAGTCACTTTCGTCTATTACACTGCATTTGAGAAAATAATCTGATGCCAGCCTATATGGGGGAGAAAAAAGTGACCAAAAATGCTAAACCTAAACAGCAAACTCTAAATTCTACAGTAATATAACTTCAAGTGGATGACTTCAAGAATAAAATGATTTGAAGGTTTCCAAACATGTTCAGTTACCATCTATCTTAATGTACAACTACTGTAATAGTGTCTTTATATGAGTTGCGAAAAGATGTCACAGAGATTCAGCAAGTTCAGTCGCCACCAAAAATAAAAAAAAGGGGTGTCACTTTATCATCTATGAGGTCCAGCTTTACAATGGCTACCTGAGAAAGTCTTGAGGTACTATGGTGATGTTGGTTGAGAAAGCCAAAGGGCCAAAATGGAGCGCGAGTCGACAGAAATGAACATTCCAGACTTCAAATGTCCCCTAGGGACTCATTGGAAAGAAGCAGTTTGCAGGTTTTATGCCCAACATATCAAGACTGAACCACCAGAGAACTGAAGATATGCTGCAATTGTCAGCTTTTAAATTCTTTGTTTGCCACTGCCTTTTATTAAATCACCTCTGAGTCTGCACTGTAACTTAACTGCCGAGTGTGTTCTTGTCTTTTTCTAGCTTTTATTGCTGTACATCTTTTTTAATCCATTGTTTTTATATAGCCGTTAGATTTTTGTTGTTGTTGCTTTTGCTTGAATGTAAAGCTGATATTTTAGCGCAAACATTTTAATTAGTCCAAATACTAATTACGTGTACATTTCTTAATTGTGCTATACAGAGAAATGTGTCTTGCCAACAAAGACTTGTGCCAGCATTGACAAATTATCAAACTACACACACACATATATATATATATATATATATATATATATATATATATATATGCGCAACGAAGGCTCTTAGGGTCCTGTTTACCTTATACAACTCCAAACATTCAGTGATCCATGTATGTGGCATCGAGTCATAGGCTTTCTTGGAACCAATCCAGGCTGTGCACAGGTTGGTATGTCGGGACCTGCAGTCTTGTGCGACTGTTCTGTCAACCAGGAGCTGATGTTTGGCTCCTCTGGTATCTCTACCAATGCCCTTCTGTGCTTCGCTCATGTATTGATCCATGTGTCCACTTATCTTAGCCGCAATGATGCCTGACATGAGCTTCCATGTTGTGGAGAGACAGGTTATTGGCCGATAGTTGGATGGGACTGCACCCTTTGAGGGATCCTCCATGAGTCCCATACCTCAGCAGCTGGTTCATTTGTGCTGCCAGGCGCTCATGGAGTGCTGTGAGTTTCTTTAGCCAGTAGGTGTGGACCATGTCTGGGCCTGGTGCTGTCCAGATTTTCATATCAGAGACTCTTTCCTGTATGTCTGCCACTGTTATGGTAACTGGGTTCTGTTCAGGGAAGTTGCTGTGCTCCTCTCTCAGGGTCACCAGCCATTGTGCACTGCTGTTATGTGCAACCTCCTTCTCCCATATGCCTTTCCAGTACCTTTCAGTTTCCAGTCTTGGTGGGTCAGCTCTGTTGTTAGATCCCTGCCACTGAGCGTACACTTTCGCAGGTTGTGTTGCGAACAGCCTGTTTATTCGTCTGGCCTCATTCTCTTTCGTGTACCGCTTTAGGCGACTGGACAAGGCTTGGAGCCTTTGTTTGGCAGTTTCGAGTGCTTCAGGTATGGTCATCTGGATGTACCTCTCGGGTATCGGCCTTTTCATCACACCTCTCTGGGCCTCTGTCAATTGACTCACATCTTTCCGGGCCGCCTTGATCTTAGCCTCCAACCGTCTTTTCCATGGTGGGTAACGTATTGCTTCCATGGTTGCTCTATAGCCAAGCATCTCAAGGATCACTGATGCTGAAGCGTATATCAGCTCATTGGTTTCCATGATCGTTACGGTAGGGATCGTCCTCAGTGCTGCATTCACACTTTCCATGAGACTTTCAGGTGGTACTTCACATAGCCGTTGTAATCGGGTTCTTGGTTGCCCAGCTTTCATTCTCGCCATGATCTTAGCTTTCAGGTTAGTTGCTGCCTCGCTCAGCATTTCATTCATTGGGGCTGGCCTCCCAATCTCATCATCTGCATTCATTGGGGCTTGCCTCCCAATCTCTGGTATGACCTCCTCCTCTGATCTGGCAGCCTGGGGCCCTTCACCATTGAACCTGCGTTGTACCTCATCAATCTCAAGTTGTGACAGCAGTTGCCGTTTGTGGATGTTGGAACACTGAGCTACTAGTTGTTTCGTGGTCAACCGTGACTGTGGGTTTCGAAGTGACTATTTAGCCCACATTCTCTGCATGTAACCCTCTGACTAGGGTTGCTTGAGTACTAGCATTCCAACAGAGCCATGTTATCGCATCTCGCCCATCTCCGCTTTGTTCCAGTAGCCCATTTTTCATCAAGGTGTTCTGGTTTCCCAGCACCTGACGCAGACCTTGTTTGGCCGGGCGCCGTCTGAGCCAATATATATATATATATATATATATATATATTATACCTCATATTATTATCATATAATATATATTATACCTCAATCCATCCATTTTCAGTTCCACTTTATCCTCACAATGGTCGAAGGGGGATACTGGAGCCTATCCCAGCCGTCTTCGGGCAGTAGGCAGGGGACACCCTGGAAACCGGAGTGCCCGGAGAAAACCCACGCAGGCCCAGGGAGAACATGCAAACTCCACATAGGGAGGTTGGAGCTGGAATTGAACCTCTGCACTGTGAGGCCGATGCACTAACCACTGGATCACCGGGCCACTATATAATATATATATATATTCTGCACTGTGAGGCCGATGCACTAACCACTGGATCACCGGGCCACTATATAATATATATATATATATATATATATATATATATATATATATATATATATACAGTATATATATATATATATATATATATATATATAAATTTATGATTGAAGAATGACAGGAATTGTCATGTGACAAAAAACGGTTTGACCCCCTTGCTGTATCATATTTTAATTTTATGACTTTTTTTTACGTGAATATAAAAGAACCTTATGAAAGTCATGAAATCACAAATCCAACTAATTGTCCTCTTCTATTTGAGTTGAGGACTGCACCATCAGCAGAGCAGTCTTGGCTCATTTTTATTAAGGCTTTCAAAAGTTATCTGTCATCAGAGCAAAAGGGCCAACTGAAAAGGGCAGTCTTGTGATGTGCACTTTTCATTATATCTCAGCAGACATAAGTGGAAGGCTCCGCAGGTTTACTGTGCCACAGGGGGTGGGCTCCCTCTAATTAACCCAAACAGCAGGTTCTATACATCTTTAGAACAAACCCTCTTTCATATTCCACTAAGCCCCCCGCCCGCCATTAAGTTTGGCGAGCAGCAGGTATTGCACAGCATAGCCTTGTTTCTTTAATGGGCGCTCATTAAGAGTGTTCGAACAAAATAACTATCACAACAAAGAGGCTTGATTAAAAAGAGGTAGGCTTTTGCTCTATTTACATGGATGAAAGTTACAATGATTGATTATTGTTACAGTCTGTGGGTGGCGATACATTTTAAATAGGGGCAGGGATACTCTGCTCTATTTTTGATATGCATCCATTCTTCCTGATTCACTGGCCAATAGCAATAATAATAATAATAATAATACATTTCATTTATAAGCGCCTTTCAATAGTTTTGGTGGCACAGGAAAATGGGCATCTCAATATTTCGCAGAGCATTTTAGCTCCCCCTCCTTACCAAGCCCTCAATTAAGAGCACAATATATTGCCCACCCACATAGTCAACATATGAACTGTCCTCCCACCTACTGCGTGAGTTTTCATTTAGATGTATACGATGTAGATGCAGGCACTGTGTGATTATTTGTCCCCGCATAATTTATGGGAATACAAACCCATCCATCTTTATTTTTATCGCTCTTTCACAATAGTTGCAGCTGTAACAAAGCGCTTCGCAGAACATTTCATATACAATAACAAAAATAATTCAAATGTGGAGCGATGTCACATAATCAGCTCTCACTTTCTCTAATCTCATCCTTAGGTATACAATGTCACATCCACATTCATCAGGTTTACAGGTAGAACCATATTTTTAAAAAAACAAAACAACACCCCCGCTCCCCCCGCCAAAAAAAACAACGGATCCAAAAATGAATGTGTTGAGCGCTGAAAGCCTTAATGCACATATCCATTAGAATGCACAACCAAGCAACACTTTGACCTCCCTCCATAATTACATCTTTGCTAAGAGGCCTGCCACACAGTGAAGGATTAATGGGCACGCTGATTGTGACCCATCCACAGTATTTACTGTTATTGAAGATATTTTGTGGTCCATACATCGAAGCAATCTGCCACCTTCCGTCACCGGGCTAATGAGAAAAAGCAAATCAACATCTATTTTATGGTTCTTTAAGTCATTTTCATACCACAATAGCAGCATTGTACCATAGTGGTCAAGTCAGAGGTTTATGAGGGGGGAAACATTTGGGTGACCACATGCATATGCAGACAAAAAAACAACAACAACAAAAATCATGGGTTGGCTTGATGTAAAACCACACAAGTGTAGTACACCAAAATATCTACGACAAGAGATGACATGAATCAACTCATCATGCAAATTATATTCATGTTTGAAGTAAATTCTAGATAAGACTCATGAAACCCATGTTCTCTCCTCCAGAGCCACCTCATATACTGTATATATCAGCGGAACACACTAGCAAGGTATAAAAACCCCAAATCAAAACAAAACAAACAACAAAAAATGTGAAATGAGACACACTCCAAGAGCACATGAATTGCAAATAATAAAGAAAGTAAAAGAAATAGGATTGCCGATTACATTTGGAAATATGGGCTCAAATTTAAATGGGGATTATGTTCACCTAGACATGTACATATTGTTTATTTGATTGATTTGTGGATCAAGCCCCTACTTCTTAATCCTCAGAATATAAACTTTTTTTTCCAGAATATTAAATAATAAAATGTTCTCCCATCCAATGGGCCAATATTTTTTCTTCCAACGTAAGTACCATATGTTCCACACTATAAGGCACACTTAAAAGCATTCAATCTGCTCAAAAGCCGCCAGTGCAATTTATAATCCGATGCGCCTTATATACGGATCAATATTCTGATTTCTTGGATGTAGTATTTTTCAATGTTCTGTAAAGTGCTTTGTTACAACTGCAGTGGTTGTGAAAGCGCTATATCAATACAACTGTATTGTATTGTATTCCCTTTAGCGTAGCTCCATCTAGCGGATGCATAACACAACCGCATCGACTATTGTAGCTTCTATTCTATGCACCTTATAATATGGTAAATAAAATAATACAAATAATTTCTGACAGTGCATATAAAAATACTTATGTACATGATTTGTAAGTATTTGTCCAAATAGAAAGTCCATCCGTCCATTTTCTATTCCGTTGGCCCTCATTAGGTTCAGGGGTGGAGTAGACCTTGAATTGGTCACCAACCAATTGTAGATCACATGTAGAAAAAGAACAATCATTCACACCCACATGTATCGAAAAAATATTGTCCTCAATCAACTGATGATGCTTTTTTTTTTAATGTGAGCAGAAGCCACACTAAAGAGTGAGCAGAAAAAAATTTGGAGAGTCAAACCCTGAACCTCAAAACTGCGAGGCATATGTGCTAGTCTCACTTATCGTCTACATTAGACGGATTTTGCTTCATTTCATCTTGAGAAGTGTCAAGTTCATACACGATGCAATTTCACCCCTTGAAGGAAAAACAACTCTGCTATTGTGTCAAAACTGATGCCGCAGTCTATTCTGAGAGGAGATGCATTTTTAACACCTCCACTCAAATGCAGAGTATTATTTGACTCTTTCAGGAGGAGCAAATGTATACAACAATAACCCGATCTACACCCAAATATGAGAAGAAGCCTTTGTTGTGACCTCAAAGAGTGGGTGATCTGCCATTCACTAGTAGAGACACATGTGTCCCCATGAACTAATTATAGTGTTTTATCTGTGATCTGCTAAATGTCGAATTAAACCTTCACGGTGCAGCAGCCTTTTCAGCACGTTCTTGCAGCAAAGTGGTTTCACTTGGAAAGCTGTCACTTCTAATTATCAGTCCCTCGACCCACTGTGGGCTGTGCACAAGAGAACTGACTGTGTTCTGATAGCTTGTGCCTCCTAAACATACCATACCTAGCTATATCAGTAGAATATGAATTAGCATGATCAGCAAAATCCCCAATTTTCTGTATGATGACGACTCTCGTGTCGATGTAAACCGCAAGGGTCAACGTGACATAAGCCCTCCAGCAACCGAGTTGAAGCACAATGTATGTCTACAGCTCATCATATCCTTTATTCCTTCACTTTGTGCATTTGTCAGTGCTGTGAGATGTTCTTCAAGCATCAAGCTGACATTGTGTAGATTCGCCGCAGGCATTTTAGCTGATGAAGGAAACTAAATTGATCATCAACCTGGGAGCAAGCAATTCTCAGGGATGATTTTAAAGATACTCTTATTATTACTGAGCCTTTGTTGGTCTCAAAAGGCTTTTGATCTTAGTAACTCACTGTCTTGTAATTCATTGTAGGGGAAGCATAGAATCAAATGGCTTTCCAATCAAATCAAAACTCTTCTTCTCTTGTACAAAGTTCAACCTTGGGAGAGCCTTTACTGTGCACCATCTGCATCCTGAAAACTGCACAGCATACACGATACTATATTACAGACAGAAATCGGCACACTGTTGTGGAATATTCAGTTGATGTGGTAAAACCTATACTGTACAACTTGAGTGTTCCTAAACATCAGGAAATGCACAGCACATTGAATGTAAGCCGCCTCCAGCCTCAATTTGAACAGTGTGCATAGACACTGTTTTACCATACAAAGCCTATAAACTCACTGTACTGTAATCAGAAAAATGTGACTTTTTCAAGGCAAATTAACAGAAATTGATTTTGTGGATTGTGATTTTGATCCAAAAGAGTACTTATGGCATACTGGAACGAGTGAAGGCCCCTTATAGGTGAAATCCTTGCAGTGCCGCAGGTAAGAAACTCATGTCTCAGAATTGTGAATCAAATGCTATACAATGCTATAAAAGCTTGAAAGAGCTGAATGTGTTGAAATGGTTTGAATCACTCAGAAAAGAAATGAAAATAGAGAAGAAAGCAAAAAAAGCATAATCTGAAAAGTTTAAAGTAGGACAGTTTTGAATCAGGCAAAAGAAAATGTCAACAGAGGAGTAAAACAAGAAAGAAAATCAGCATTTTTGGATTATATTTTAAAATCTTGTAAACATTTTTCAATCAATCAACCAATAAATCAAACCTTTATTTATATAGCACCTTTGATACTTTAAAAGCAACACAAAGTGCTTCACAATCAACATGGTCGCCCCAATGGGGACAGAAATCCAGGTTGTACTTAATGTTTTCGCAGATATGGCCACCCCATTGCAGACACCTAGACACAATTGTCCGGGGTGGACCGATTATGTCGGACAATATGGCCACCTCATCAGGTGCACGACACACAAGACCTGTGGTGAAACGAATTGGAAAAAATATATTGTTATTGTTTTGTTTTGGGGGGGATATTGTAATGGTGAGAATGTTGATTGTTTTGGGCAAATTGAAAATTGTTCCCTAGGTGAATTGAATGGGCTGATCATTTAGAATTTGGAATGGGAACGACATGAATCTGTTTTGTGTCATTGAGAATGATTAGGGATTTTTTGGGGCGTGGGGGATTTTGGTTGGGAAATCGTGATTTGTTTTTTTTTCATGCGTGGGTACTTTTTGGAAGGTTGAAAAAGGTCCCCAATTACATAAGCTGAACATGTCGAATATAGAATGGGAATGACGTGACTGTTTTGGGAACAAGTGCCGAATTGTGGATGAAAAATGTAGACTATGATGGCGAAAAGGAGAGTTTTTGGCACATTGGAGTTTTAGAAATGTTGAAAATTGTTCCCAAGGTGAGCCGGATGAGCCAAACATGAAAATTTTTGAATGGTCTTGGCTTTTACACTATTATTTCCAAACCTAATACTGACCGACACAATAGCGTTTTTTTTTTTTTGAAAACCTCTCAAAGTCCACAATTCAATCACATCGTGAGTGCTTCATTTCCATCGTGGTGGCGTACAAAGACAAAATCCTAAAAACTCTGCCATTGTACGAATATGTTTCAATTTAACTGTATCTTGTTCAATTTCCCTCAACTCCAGCTGGTGGGTAAATTTCAACATCAACTTGGAAAGCCTCGCTTGCTTTGGCACAAAAACATCCCACTGGAAGGCTCGTATCAGCAATCCGCGAGTGTTTTCCTGCCATCACAAATATGTACAGAGGGCTGCCAAGCACTGATGGGATCCAACACTGCACTGCAAGTAACCACATAATAATGTGTTCACGTTGGAGCTCATTTTCTGTTTTTGCACGCATCAGAGTTTAAGTATCACACAGTCAGTTAGAAGTCATTCTGCAGCCGGGACAACAGCCGGGGTATGGCTCGCGTGTGTATGTGTGCGCTATGTATACGTGACGGAATATGCAGTCACAGTGAAACAGAAACAAAGCGTGGCAGGTGGTGAGAATGAGCGACAGGAGACAGGGAGTTGCAACAACAGATAATGCACAAACATATATAACATTTAAAGGTCTTCCTGAATTTGAATGATTTAGATATCTGGTTTGGAACTGAACTGTCACAACATTTTTAAATATGGCCTTGATTTTACCAAGTAGGAAGTTTTACCTCATCTGCATCAGTAATTCAAGTTGCCGCCTGCTATTCAAGAAAAACAGAGTGGAAAGTGGAAAAGACACGGGAAGCTCTGCATGATAAGAAATATGCTTTCTAGGTAATGGTTTTAATAAATTGCACTCCAAATCAACAGCAGCTTAAATGATGCCTAGATGAATATAGAAGGAGGAATTTAAACGCCCTGCAGGGGAGTGGAATCAGTTATCTCCATGCTTGACTTATTAGCTTCGGAGCTTGCAATTTCCTACTGGCCTGGCAAATACGATCTCAGGCAAGCGTTTTTCTGAGATAACAATCTCTGGCTACATTTTTTTGCTGACCCTCTCGGTGAGGAATGTCTGAGAAGTCTCCTGTTCACTATCTGAGCACCTATCAATAAATTACAACATTCCCAGTGCCATCGGTGGCATCGTCGCTCCAAGCAATTACCAAGCAAGTTTCACTTTGGCTTTGTTTACATGGTGACAACAAAGACAACAACATTACAATATCACAACTGTCAAGATCTCTACATGACGAATGTAGATTCCAGTGATGGAAAATGACCTCCTTTAACAAGCAATGTGGTAAACTTGCGGGTGTTTAAAATGAATACTGCACACCTCATTAGGTTGCTGCAGAATCAAAGGAAATTATAGAGGGAAAATGGATATATAAGCCCTTACACAACTGTAATAATAATAATGTTCTTTAAAAATATGGAACTTTATTTTGGTAAAAATACAAATTTTATTAAAAAACAACAAGAATGTCAGATTTACTCTATGTGATGACTCTGAGTTTATAATTGGCCTAAAGCTAAGGTAGGGAGGGATAATTTGTTTAAGTTGCATGCTTTTTGCTGGGATGGTCAACATTCTGTATGTATGAATGCAATTTTTTTAGTTGAAAATACATAATCTCAGGTCACAGGCCCTTGGGGGTCCTCGGGTTCCAGTTTGAGAACTGCTGCTTTAGAGAAGTGGCAAAACAATACTTGAGAAAAACTAGGAATTGTCATTGGATAGAATGTCATTATTGTGGAGCCGCAAACCTGAGATAAATCTGCTCCTTGGGAACTGGTTAAGCAAATACTCTATGTCGGGGATGGAATCAGAGCAATGTAATCGGATGCTTGGTAGCTCAGTGATCATGTTCTTTCCTGCCTCTGATCTTCAGGCACAATGTTGTGACTGAGAAAAATAAGCGCTCGCCCAGCAGCTTCCCTTTCCCACAAGGGGAGGACTTTTACCACCCATGGAGTTCTGTACTAGAGGAAAAGTAACCACCTGCAGCAGCACTCTCTGTCACTCGATGCGTTATCTTGTTCCTTCTGGCAAGCATACCTCTGACAGTTTGAACGTAATCCCACCAAACAATTGTAATATCTGATGGCGGGGGGATGGGGTAACTGTCTGGAAAGTAATGACAATGTCTGAACATCTGCCATCCTCCGGATGTGACAGAACCAGGTTGAGGAGGCAGAGGGAATAAAACATTGTGCCGTTTCAGCAGGGTGACTTTCATAAGAGAGAATCATCTGTGCAGACCTGATGCTCAACCCACAAGCCATTATTGCAACCTATATAAGGCTAATGAAGGTGTAGCGTTATCTTCTCCCAAAAGAAATAAGTACATGCAATGCACTGGGTTCTTTTTCTTTCAGAATGATGTATGAAGCCAATGCCAGAGATTAATCAACACTAGTTCAAGTGTGATTACTTCTCGGCCATTTTGTTGCACAGCTCTTTGTGAATATGTCATCGGTCACTGCATCTCTGTCTCCATGGCCCTGTAAAACCAACCCAAGTGTTTATGGGAGATAAGAGGCGAAGGAGGTCGCAGGTCCAATAACTCCTTTTATCACCCGATGTTTTTGCAGCAAGAGCCATTTTACTGGTGAATTTGCAGAAGAAGAATTCTTAATTAGAGAAGTTTGTGAACCAAGCATCAGGGGTCAAATAGAGAAATAAAATTGAAAAACAAATCAATTACCAACAAGTTACTGTGAGTGTGTGTGTACTGTATATATATCTCCATCCCCATTATCTGGAACGCTTTATCCTCACAAGGTCAACGGTCATGCTGTAGCCTATCCCAGCCATCTTATGGCAGTAGAGGTGGTACACCCTGAACTGGGCCCAATGGGTGCAGTCCTGGCCACCAGACTCTCTTCTTTGGGCACCACCTCTCGGCCACACTGCACAGAGAGCTTTAGTAATCCGTGTGTCCAACTTTTCTTGATCGTCTTAAGGGATCCCTCATCTTGGGACATGGTTGCCATGGGCGACACTACCAGGAGAATTAAGCCTCCTCAATTTCGGTCCGAGGATTATTGGTACACTCAAACAAACAATTACAGTTTTTGCTCGGCTTGAAATCTTGACGGACTGACGATGACGGACTAGCTGGAGGTCCTAACATAGCGGTGACAGCCTGTAATTTAACACAGAAGCACGGTTAAAATAACGATGATGAAGTGATGGACTGATGATTACAGTTTTGGTTTGTCTCGAAATAATGATGGACTGGCAACGAAGAACAGGTGGCCTGGCTGCTGGCGAATGATACATGATGGACTGGCAAAATTTCCTGATGCGCCCACCTCTGGTTAGTTACATTGTGCGATAGAACACACCAAGTGTCAGAAGTGGTGGGATGGAAGTAGCTCAGCTTTCATTTAACAATGCTGTTACTGTATCTGACTTTACCTGATCTGGGAATAATTACAATCACATGAACTTGATCTTGTACATATTGTATGAGAAAATGAGGAATTTAATTACCCATTAATTTCCAGATTGGGGGAGGAGGCTCTTGTACTCGATTGTAAATCTAAAACAAAAACACCATGGTCATTTTTCCAAGAGAAAAATCAAGAGTCTATGCATAGAGTATAAGCCTTCGTTTTTTGACAGGCTGTTCAAATCATGATAACTACAATTATAACAATTATATTGATTAGGGCCGTCACCAATGACTAGTTAGCACATGCTCCTCACAGTGCAGAGGTTGTGATTTCGAATCTAGGCTCTGGCTTTACTGTGCCGGATTTCTAAGGGCACTTCGAGAGCTGCCCACATTCCAAAAATATGCATCGTTGGTTAGCTGAACTCTCAAAACTATATGTGTGAGTGAGTGGTTGTTTGTGTGTGCCCCATGATTGGTTGGCAACATGTTAAGAGAGGAGAGCTCCAGCGTGCCTGCGACCCTCGCGATGATAGGCGGTTCAGATAATGGGTTGATGGGATGGATGGATGGATGGATGAAGGGATATATTGTATATTGTTCCAAAACATGCAACAACAAATGTGAACTATTACTTAAGATTAGCAAGAAGCGTCAGATTGTCTTGATTACAGACCACAAAACTGGTTGATTTTATCACTATACACTCCCGCAACACTCATTAAGCTCCATTGGTATTAGACAAAGATAAGGTGCAAATTGATGATTACATTTTGTGGTCCTGCTTGTATATTGAAAATCGCTGTCGCTTCTGCCACACAAGTGAGATGCATTTCATCGCTTGCTGGAAAACTGAAGCTCAGATCATTTTCCATCAAGTGTTTGGCTTGACGATGAAGATTTTATGTTTTCAAGTCAAGTCAAGTCAAGTCAACAGTATTTATAGAGCACTTTCAAACAGCCATCGCTGCATACAAAGTGCTGTTAAGGTTACAGCGTCATCTGTAAATTTCCCTAGTGTGGGACGAATAAAGGATATCTTATCTTATCTCTTATTGAATCTAAACAGGTGAATTTGTTTTTCTTCTTCTTCTTTTTTTAAATACAACATACCTCAGTGGAAAAATGACGGCAGTGGAAAAATGACGGTCGTAATTGCTGTGCTCGTTCTGAAAAGAGGCATAAATTACTTGTGGAAATGAGTGCTTGTCATTGTTTAGATGACTTTATTAGGGAGTAATCAGACATTTAACAAGTCACTTTTCCTTATTTAACTCCAACGATAATTGTTTCATTTCCTCGGCAATGACTTTGCAATGACTCTGACGCTTTGAAGGGTGTCTTGCAATGAATCAATCACAGGCCAGTGCAACTGCTGCACTGGAAAGTACAAAATAAAAAGTACTGTGAGGCATGAGCTCAAATACTTCAAACATTTACATTCATTATGAAATAAAATGTATCCATCCAATCATTTTTGATTCAGCTTGTCCTCATTAAGGTCACGAGTGAGAGGCGGGGTCCACCTGGAACTGGTTGCCAGCCAATGGCTGGGCGCTTACTGTCAAATAACAATTCAGACTCACATTTAAACTTACAAGGAAAATTCTGAAGTTTCCTTGCATGCGTTTTTGTTGTTGGTGTTAGATTAGCCGGGGAACCCGACACACGCCCGGGCAGGTTCAAACCCAGAATCCCAGTCTGTGAGACACACATGCTTCTTTTGTTTCTATTAATTGATGACAGTTTTAGTCTGTGCTTTAAATAACCAAACAAAATCTCAGTGATTCTCGGTGGAAGCTCAGAAATAGCAGAAGTTCTACACTTTTGCGATCAAAAAAGCCATACCTAATCCTTTGATTGCTCCACAGCGAACCTCTGAAACACCTTAGACCCTGTAATCCAGGCATGTCCAAAGTCCGGCCCGCGGGCCAAATCCGGCCCGCGGTCGAATTTCATCCGGCCCTCGGCCCCTGTCATAAAGTCAGTGCCGTCTGGCCCGCAGGTTGGGCGCAATGGAACACGCGTTGCATTGACTGAGGTCTCGTCGACTGGTGAGTGATGTTTCATAGAGTACTGCTTCCCTCTAGTGGCTAAATGAGTAATAGCATTCACTAAATGAGTAACAGCATTTAGACACTAGAGGGCATCACTCACGAGTTAACAAGACATCACTCCGTGTTTATATTGACTGATATGTCATATTTCAAATTCCTGTTTCAAATGAACCAAAAGAAATTCTTAAGATTGTTGAAATTAAAATAAAAATGGAAATATGAAACAGACTGGCTTACTAAAATTTGTTGAACAATATTGTTGTTCAATGTAAAGAATGTCAGCCAAGGTCGGCCCCCGACATTTTACCACATAAAATCTGGCCCCCTTGGCAAAAAGTTTGGACACCCCTGCTGTAATCTTATAGTGTCTTATTCAGCACATAAGATTATCACACGGAGACGAATCTGCTTTGAAAACTCAATTGAAAAGTGAAATTACATTACTGTACTGTAAATTGCAAATGTGCTTTGCAAGCTGCCTCTCAAAGCACCACGATTAAAGCCAGTAAAATGAAAAAGTACTGTCGGTTGGCTTGGCAATGACAGATGTGCGAAAAAGTGTCCCACTAAAAATGATGATGGTTTTGTTTTATTGCTTTCCTGACGAGAATAGACTTCAGTATGAATCTGCAGCTATCACGCTTACACATGTAGCGGTGAATAATGAAGCATTTATGATAACCCTGATCAAACGGTTATCATAAATGCCTCAACAAGGCTGCCTGTCGCTCAAGGATAACCCGCTCGACGCCCCATGCAGTACTATTGCCCAGGCGTTCTACGGAGCCCCTAAGGGGACATGGAAGAAAAAAAAAACAAACCTTTGCGTTTTGGGGGGCAGGGGGGGGGTCGCGTTGATGTTCTTCCGGGTCATCATCTGGGTAGCTGAAAACAACAAACTTGGCGTGTTTTCACCCGTTGGTGAGTTTCATTGAATTTTACTTTGATAATTGGCTTGACATACAAAGACATGAAATCTGTTCTTGATTCTCCTCTATTATTCTTTGCTTTCCAAAGTATTGTCGTCTCGCAATCAGCCGTGCATGAGAGTGAAACGGACATTAGCCAAGCTGACCCAGAAGTACAAAATCGCGCTTTTTAAAAAGTTAAAAAAACAACAACAAAAAAAACAATATCTTGCATTCTTTGCAAGGGAATACAAGGTTTTGCGAGGGAAAGCAAAGGTTTTTTTTTCTTCCATGTCTCCTTAGGGCACAGGTGTTAAAGTCAAAGCCCAGGTGCCAGATCCAGCCTGCCACGTCATTTTATGTGGCCCGCGGGAGCAAATCATGTGTGTCAACTTTCATGATCCTTGCTGAAATCTGGACCAAAATTTCAAATCGTCATGGGTAATAAATACGTTTCGATTTCACATTGGCCCTCCCAGGAAAGCCATAACTTCAAAGTGCCCCGCGACCAAAAAAAAAAAAAAAAGAGTTTGACACCCCTGCCTTAGGGGCTGCGTACGTTCGGATTTGTGGTGCCCTTGGAAAAGAAAAGCCTCAAAGCGCCCCATTTGTGCCACAGGACAGTTAAAGCGGCACACTGCTCCAGTGTGTTACTAATGTTTCATAATTGCTGTGTTCACCACTGTGATAGGCTTAATGCAGAGGAAAAGATGGAATACGATATCATGACCATGGCTTGCATGCCAAGAGGATACAAACAAAAAATCACAATAATTGATAAGAATTACCACGGCTCATGATTTGCCAAGGAGAAGAAACACAAAAGTGTTGAACAGCTGCTTCACACATACTTTGGATTTATACAAACACCAAACAACATGATTAAGAGATTAATGTGAGGATGCCAATATGCTTGCAATCCAAGAGGGAGATGGAAGGATAAAAGAATGGCGGATTTAGATTTTTTTTTCACTTCTGTGAGTTTTAAAAAAATGGCCTTGCTAACATTTGTGCCTCAATTGTTTTGCTTCATTTCACTGAAAAAAATAATTATTCAATTTTGCTTCTCTTGCATGGTAACAAAGAAACCAATAACAATTATTATATCAGCATTCATTGCTACAAGATCAGAACATGAAAATAATTAATGGAAAGAAAAAAATTACAACGCTAAGGGGTTAGCGGTTATTGTGTCATCCAGTCGTGAAGTTTCAAAATAGTTTGAAAGCAAAGTAATTAGGAGACTAATTTGCTGGACAAATAATTTATCCACAAATATAGTCTACATTCAGAATCTAGAGGAGTATTGTTTTTTTTGCGGTTTTTTTTTGGTCCTCGAATAACTGAATGAGTGATGCCAATACGTTTCTGCAGGATATGAAATGATATCACTTTTTCCAAAGACTATTTGTTCCTCTGTTGCCAAATGTAGGATTTTTCTGAATCCCGGTAATTTGTCATGGCAAGAGCTTGATCACTACTAAATAGTAGCCACATTCAAGTGTTTGTGAAACGTAAAAGATAGAAAGCTCACAATCATAGGCTCCATAGCTTTTAATGGAAATGTCATACATTTTCCACAGTATGACAAGCATTTAACTTTGGTTCTGACGGTAAAACAAGGCCTACCCATGGTGGAAAATTGAAAAGTTTGAAAAATCAATTTAAAGTTTGGGATGGGCTGAAATCAGCTTCGAGGTGGCGGTTGGGAGGGCTACATCTCACCAAAGCTCAAACAAGACGAAGAGTCTCCTTCAGTGCGAGGGACAGCTCCCAAGCATAACATCTGGAGACAATGCTCCAAATGTTCCTCAATCAACGTGAGCGTGAGACATCATTGAACCACTGTCACTGATCTGTATTCCACAGTACCAGACACTTTAAAGCATCTACATAATTGCACGCTTGTACTACAAATACTGCTACTAGTCACTTTTAAAATGGTGCAATGATTTTCTGCACCAACTGCACAACTGTTTTCGTATTATATTCTACCACGGATCACTTTAGCTCTGCTAGATACTTTGCACATTGTCTCACAGCTGTCATTGAGTGGTACCACCGCACAATGGTACCCTTACATTACGGAATGTCCTTGAATACCCATTTGTCATGTTTTTGTTTACGATGATACTAATGCAGCGTGTTATAACGGAGACAAATTCCTTGTGTGTTCTACATACTTGGCCAATAAAGATGATTCTGATTCTGATTAATGCAGCTCAGCTATCTCGCTCTGGAGGTTCCTTCATACATCTTCATCTGAGTGTGTTAGGATGGGAAATTTGCTGGGTGCTTACTGGCTGTTAAGGTGTAAAAGGCCCGACACAATTTGGCAATCAGTTATTTTTTCAGTGATAGCCTCTATCTGCACAGAATGACTCAGGGTTGTGACCTGAAAGACGCAAGAACAGAATTTTACCTGGGTTGTGCTCAAGCCAAGTTGAGTGTGTTTGTTATTCAGCCTGTGTGTGTTTGTTATTTTATTTTGTTTTAATAGTCTGTATTTACAAATGTTTCTCGAAACCCCTTCTTCGCAAACTATAGATTTAGTGAAGAGCTCCTTTGAATGCACAATTACATCCTAAATGCACCTTAATGCAGTTAAAACTCCCAACGATTTAATCTCCAAGGTTTATTTTAAAATGTATTTGTAGAGTTAAAGATAAATTGATGTATTTATCACTCACCTATTAGGTCACTGGGCAAATGGAGACCACATTTCACAAACTTTAATCTGTGTGATGAATAACATCGTCGTCATCATCTGCTTTTCTCAGCTTCATGAAAACTGCACATGCCCACACAGTCGGAACCGGTATTTACAGCTTAGCCTTGCAGGGGCCTCGGAATCCAAACAAATCTCTCTCCTCCAGACGGGGTCGTGATTGCCCGCTGAAAGGGACAGCCACCATTAATCTGCCAAATATGACACGGCTCGGAAAAGGAAAACCGCAGACAGCTGGAGAACAAATGAATAAATATCTTAATCTACCATCGCATGATGGTAAAGCTTTATTAAACCTCGAAATGGAAGCTGAAGTGAACAAAATTCTCTCATGCCGCATGTCACCACCAACGTTCCATTTTTATAACCGACTTCCAAACGTGCATTCAGTCATTGGCACAGAATTCTGATGAAATTGCTTTTGTTGGATTTATATGATACAAGAATTTGAAAACAGCTCACCTTTAAAGTGTTACAGTGAGTTAGATGGAACAGTGTTGCGCACGTCCGGAGCGGCTGATGACATATTCGCAACGTAAGGAATTTCCAAAACATGTGTCAAGCGTGCGACAGTCATTTTTTTTCTCTCATGGATTTTGATGTCATTCACCCGCAGGAAAACTCCATGCTTGCTGATTTATTTACAGCCGGCCTCAAAATTCAGTCAATCCCATGTTATGTTAATGCAGTCATTATCATACTCTACAGAGGTTTTCTTTTTGTTCACAACTTTTCAAATAATTTCACTCACGGCTTTGTAGAGCTCCAACCCCTCCCGTGGTTTGAGTTGTCAGTCCTCTTTTTGTTACAAAATCATTCTCACCCTGGCTGACATGCTGCTGCTCTTGCTCTCAGATATGTTTCAGCTTAAGTGTTGTGCAGGCAAGCGAGAATGTCTGCGTGTGTGCATATGTATCGCTTGCAAAATCGTCATTAGTGAGAATCTGGGGAGGAGGTGATATGCTACAGCCATAGACCTTGCCTTCTGTTGTCTCACTACGTCCACTCAAATTCTCTTTTCATGATTCCCTCCAGCAAGGTGAAAACCACAAGGACGTATTCTTTGACCTTTTCTCCTTTTTTTTTTTTTTTTAAGATGGTATCAGTCTACTAAAGGTGCACCGATGAATCAATATACCCCCAACTAATCGAGTAATTAATTAATCGACCACGATTTTGATAATCTAAGATTCATTGTTTAGAGCCATTGTTTTCAATTGAAATAATCAAAATCCTCAGAATTTCTCTCTCTCAACAGGAAATATTCTCATTTGCAGCAGGGCTAAAGGGGGTGGTGGCCAGCTGATAGGGCTGATAGTGCTGCAGTGTCACTATTTTTCATTCAAACGTTTTGGGGATGTTTAGCTTTGGTCGAGCTCTGTGCTCTCCTGAGTGTTCCTCTGCTTTTTGAATAGTCATCTATCAAGCTGTTCAAAGCTTAAGTCTGACTCTGCCCTATAGTCTGAGTTCAGACTCGGAGGCGTTTGTTAATGAAGATGCAGCATCCAAGAGTATGTGACAGCACCGGTACTGCTTTTGATGTGGCTCTGTTGGTGCACATGGTGGATCTGATTCTGCAACTGATGTGCAGCGTATGGACAAAGACCTTAACACCACGGATTCCTGCCTGCTGCACTCTCATGAATTATGGAATTCAGCACAAATATGCAAATCGGGGCATTAGCCTAGTTATACTGCTGTACTGTAACTAATAGTGACTTATTTATTATGTATGAAGCGAGTATTGGAATGAGAGGTCCTGGTAGTCGGCTTCTCTCAGATGCACAGTTTCACATCTTGATGGAGCATAAATAGCAGAAGAGGTAGCTCCAAATCGCAAGCTTCTTTTCCACTCAGAGGAACAATTCGAGCCTGCTCCACACTCAATTGCCAAGCGACTTAAAATAACAATGGCTTGCACTGGATTTGGAAGCCTGGAAGATACACGGGGCCTAAGTGTGCAGTTTCTGCTAATCCTCTAATTTCCCCCCACAAGGCTGATGTTAAACGCGATCAGTGACGAGCCCGGGGAGGCAGGATGGAGAACATGGCAACTTATGAAACACCCCACAATCGTACTGCTGCATGACACAATGCAGTGGTATTGATTTTACCTGAGCGCTATTGTAAAAAAATCTCGTCATGGTTGTCAACATGCTAATTCAAGAAGTCGGTCCGCTGCTGCTCGGTGCTGGAATCATACATCAAGCTGCAGGCTCAAAGCCGAATCAAATAAACCCTGCAGCTATAATTAGCTGTGGTAAAAGTCAATCACCAAACTCATGACAGCGGATGTCTTGTGTTTAACAAGAAGCCAGGGGAGTATGGATATGTCGTATTTGAGAGGCGGGTCAGCAAAATTAATTGTTGTTCTGCCTCAAATTCACGAATCCTGTTTGCACTCGGCAGTCAAATAAACAACAACTATTTTGAGACATTCAAGCCAAGGCAGTCAGCAAACTATGTATGCAACATGCCTGTCGTGCCTCAATCAATCTGCACAGCCCTATTGTACAAAAATATGTTTTGAGTCCATTTAAAGAGTTTCTTTCATACGCAGTGGATTGTTTTGGTTTTTAAGGCACTTAGTGTTCTCAGGATGAAAATCTGACAAAAAGTTGAGTACTACCGGTAATATGACAGTAAGTAGAACTATTTCCCAGCCAACATTGGCATGATCACTGTCTCGTTGCAGTTTCTGTCGACAGTATGTATGTCCGCCCCGCAACAATGTACTTGAAAACAATAGCCTGTCCTGCTGCGACATCGTCCAAATTTATGAATTTCAGTAAAAACTGTTCTTTCAAGCAAACAGCAGAGCAAAATTTATTGTCTAATTTTGGAGCAGTTAATTTTAGCAGTATATTAAAAGAAATACACTATACTTTTGAAGGCGAAAAAATATCACCTTTTACTTGCCCCAAATTTCAAAGAATGTCAGCACAGCATCTGGAATTTACATTATATGGATGTTAGAAGAATCTTTTGAACTTCTTTTGTTGATAGGTTTTCCCCAGGCTGAAGTCTTATTACACTTCTTCCACCGAATACGCCACTCGTTCCTACTCCGTCTAGTTCCTACTCTTTGTTCTTGTACTCTTTATTTACAATTCTATTTTAACACCGTGGCACATGCTCACCCAATCTTCGTTGACCCACATTATTCACAGCAACTAGCTCATGTCTCAATGGCCCAATTGTGGTGATGGCAAATGATCAGACGGTGACAGGGGAGCAGATGGGATGCCGGAACTGGGGAGGGACGGGGAGCATGTTTATAAAAAGAAAATGAAATTACATTCTATTATACTATATTTTATATATATCCTATATTGGGTTAACACGTTACTCACTGATGGTTGGAGACAGTTTTACCTGGGGTGGCATGGTGGTGCCAGGAGGTTCAGGTGGGAGGGTGGAGGTCACACACACACACACACAAATGCACATGCATGAGCACACACAAACACATTTCTAATTCAGGTTGAATTTTCTGCATACCCTTGCACATTTTCCGCATGTCACGTTAATAACAGCGCAACATTTTGGGGACAGCGGTCACGACAGTGGACAGGCTATCATGTCATCAGGTTAGAAGTTGTCATGATTGGTGCGTTAAAGGGTTGATTTTGCACACCAACCCAGTCATTGTTGACTATGCAATAACAATTCTTACCACGGGCTGTGACAAATGATTATTTTGCTATTAGACTAGTCACCGACAGCAGCTGCTCTTGGTCGAGTGATTGCATCGTATTTAAATCGTAGCATATCACACTAAGCATGCACCGAGTCATGCATAGCCATCATTGGCTTGCAGTCGGAATTATTTGAGGTACGTGCGAACTAAAAAAAAAAGACAATTAAGATGATAGTAAATTCAATTTTGATTGAACATTGCAGGTTGATGATGGTGCAACTTAAATTAGAGGCAATACTGTGACCAAAACATTTTTAGGTTGAGTTTTTTTTTAAATGGTTCCAAAAACTACTGTATACACTGTGCTCACTTGCACCATGAAAACTGTGAAACTATTTAGAAATACAAAAATGAACATGTGCAAACATATTTCAGTCTTCTGAAGTAGAAATGTATGAAACAGGAAGTGAAATTAAGAAAAACACTGAAAACGAATGTACATTAAACTGAGGTATTAGTTTTTATGTAACATTTATCCACAATGTGTTGCTCGGCTGGACAAAGGGGCAACACGAAGGCCATTCCGCCCGGTGCTCGATGGGAATTTTTCAATTCAGTTTGCCTACGGGGCAACTCCCTGAGCTGGGTCACCGAAAAACAAGCACCGTGAGCAGCCTCTTTGGCCAATGCGTGGGGCTCCACGTACGCCTCCGGGGCAACTTCGAGAAATATGCACCACGAATGGCCTCCTTACCCAATTACGTGCTCGCTCAACACACCACTACACCGACTGAGTGGCAGCCTTGACCCCCGATCGAAGGACTTGGTAGCTGGAGATCGACCTGTGGACTGCAGGGGCCGTCCACTGCTGCGCACACTTTTATTTAATGTAGATAATTATTATATTAATTATATTTATTTTAATATAATATTGATAGATTCATTGCCAACATAGGGTGGAAAAACATTTGGTAAAGTTTGCAGCTGCCACCCTTTGCCACTCCATAAAACTGCCTACAGCAGGGGTGCCCAAACTTTTTGGACCGAAGATCTACTTTTCGATCAACTAACCTCCCGGGATCTACCCTTACCGGCACGCGCACACACACGCACACATGAACGCCATGATGAGAAACAGCCTGAAACTGAGGCATGGGATGCACTTTTGCAGCCTGTTAACTATCGTAGCTCACACGTACAGTTTTAAAGTGCTTCCCTGGGCCCTCCAAGATTCCTATTCTTTGCCCGTGCCCTCTGTGAATTGTACATGAATCAAACTCTGAATGAGAATAATGACGATAAAAGATAGAGTGCAACAGCTCTGATTACAAGCTGCAATTGCAGACTGCTGAGCGCAAACAACTTCCGGTGACATATTCACGCGCCACCGTAAATTCAAGATTTACCTGCTTTATTTTATTTTTTATTTTATTTTATTTATTTTTGGTGTGAAAATGAGACTGAGGATGATTAGGGTGCAGCGTACATTACCACAAAAATATTACTAACATGTACAAAAACACACAAATGGTTGTTTTTTTTTCCCTCCTCGACACTCCTCGGATCTACTTGGGACCTGTCTTAGATCTACCGGTAGATCAGGATCTACCCAATGGGCACCCCTGGCCTACAGCGTTCCTGTCATGCATTACTTTCAGGCAGTAGCGAAGTAATATGATGAGATATTCATTATATTTTCATAGTATTGTTGCAGCTGCAGAGCCTTGTAACAGGTTAGAATTTTGGGGCCACAAGACAAAAAGAATGCCCAAGAGTATCTGATAAATTGCTTCATTATGTCATTCACTTTTCACTTGCCTATAAAAAGCCACACATCAATCAAAGATGTGTCCACAGTCCAAGGACTCTCTTTTACCAACTCCACCTATTCTTATGAAATAGTCAGTAGCTTAAATGGCTGAGAAGTCAATGTATGTGAGACTAATCAGCGTCATTGTTCCATGAAATAAAATGCTAAACATATTCAAAACACAAGAAGGAACAAACGTAATTAAAAAGCAGTGGTTAGGATTGTGAAGAAGTAACAGCCATTGTGCATTTTCGATAAGATTTGAATGACTGTGCCATCACTTGAGGTATGCAAGATGCTATTACGCTGATTGGCTCTTAGCTCGTAAAATGCTTCTGCGCAGAAGACCTCCACTAGCCGATGATATGCCCTCCCCCCCTGCGCCGTCCTGTAATCCTCGCCAATGGACTGTGAAGACTCACAGCAACATAATCATCTATAAATATTTATAGCTTCCGATATACGAAAATGGACGTTATTTGATATAATACACGTCACAAAATTCCAAACTCAAGAAATGTAAAATGATTCAAATTATTTGTCAGAACAGGCACCTAGCTAGAAGGTGAAAAATGGCCCTCGGGGCTATACGGTACATCGCTATAAAGGCATACAAATGTTCATTTATATTATATTTAACTCATACACTCAAAATCTAAATCATTTCAAACATCCCACAGATTTCTGTATTTTAAGACGAAGCCTTGAAAATGAGTCAAATTGTTGAGCAAAAGGCCCTTTGTTGTTCTTCCGTGATAAATCTTTTTCCCCCCATCTTGATGAATAAACCAACAGAATTAATTAGCATTTTTAACAAATATCTCTGTATACTGCAGCTAATAGTGTTCATTCCTTAATTGAACAAACAAAGCTTCATCAAATATTAAGCCCATTCCCTTGTAATTTTCAATTGCTCTTGATTAGAAAAACATTGAGAGGGAATATTGTTGTTGTTGTTTTGTTTTTTTAATTTCCTTCTCTGAGCCCATTCGTTGCTGAAGTGGAGCCATCTGGATCAAGTCCACCAAATAAACAGCAAATAAATCAGTGAATACCGATTTTCCTGCTACCTCCTCTTCTCTCTATATTCTTGCCACATAGAGACACTCTCCTCACATTTTAGAGTGTAACATCCTCTGACCCAAGATTTTAATCCATTAAGCCAGTTGCATTTTTTTTTTTTTTTTAAGCTTGTTCAAATTGAAGTCAGGTTACACCAAGCCGTGCAGATGAGCTCAGTTCGCCGCATTATGATTTCAAATGGGAAAGCTTGATCTGCCTTCAATTTTCACCACGGGGTGTGTAGGTGAGCTGCAGATAGCTGCAACGAGCAAGATGAATAGTGTGACAGTGTCACAGTAAACAAAACAATGGAGGGGATCATGTATTTTGTTTTTCTTGCTTTTTGGTATGTGCTTCGAAGATAAATTTAAGATACCATTGGGACTACAGTGTGTGTGTAGTTCCACATTTTGGTCCGATGCCACTCTATAGGTAGTTAAGAATACGGAGAGGTGCCCTAAAGTGTTGAAGGTATTATTTATCTTGCTAAACTTTAGTAGTTTGGAATGACATGCAACAGGATGTTTTGCTTAATGTCGGGAAATATTGCTTTCTCTCAAACATCACTCATTATACTTGGTACCAGGACAGTGAAAACAAAGTATCTCATTTTAGCTTCCAATAAACAGATGCTCTATTCAAGAGAATCACTCGGGTATGAAATTAATGAGAGTGACGTCGCTTTCAGTTTGAACTTCTTCACTTACTCATCAGCCCGTGTATGAAATATTTGTAGTTCCCACGTTTAAATGTATTGGTCAGTTTTACACTGCTGAAACACAGCCCCTTTGGAAAAATAGGTAGATGTGTTCATTTATTTCAGACGCATTCTTGTACAGACCTCTAAATAGTACAGTTCAGAAGCTGACCAAAATGTTGACGTGAAAGGCCAACAAAACCTTAAAGTTTGAAGCGCTGTCATGCTTAATGCTATGGCAACCGCACCATATCTGATGGAATTTAAAAGCATGGGATCCACTGCTTTTACTTTGAGTTTTTGTTGCATTTAAAATTTTTCTTCCAAAAGAATGAGAAAAATATCTCTTGAAAACTAGAGTCAGTAAATTAAGGAATCTGGAATTTTGCCGTGCATTTCAAAGCTCTGCATGGAATTGAAAGCAGTCTGCGGAAATAGTGCAGAGGTGCAGAATATTACATTTACATGTAGTTTTCATCTCGTCAGCTCGATGTAGTGGTCGGACGGGCTACGTTCACACAGCAGGACTTGATGCTCATCCATCCATCCATTTTCTAATTCGCTAATACTCATAAGGGTCACGGGTGTGCTGGAGCCTATTCCGGCAGTATTTGAGCAGTATGGGTTCACCCTGAACTGGCTGCCAGCCAATCACAGGGCACACAAAGAGAAACAACAACAATCCACACTCACAATCACACGCAGGGACACGTTAGAATGTTTCATGAAGCTGCCATGCATGTTTTCGGAATGTGGGAGGAAACTGGAGTACCCGGAGGAGAAACCCCATGCAAACTGCACATAGGAAAGCAGCAATTGAACCCCAGACCTTTGCTCTGTTAAGTAGTAGACCACCGTGCCGCTAGTGATGAATGTCGGACTGGCAACATGTTGTAAATTGCCTACCTCCGTGTATCTCCATTTTTCCTCTCTGTTTTCAATGGAGCGTGTGCTCATTAAGCGTTGCAGGTGAGCTGGAGCCGATCGCAGCTGACGTTGAGTATGAGGCAAGGCATACCACACAAATTGCAAGTCAATACAGGGACAAACAATATAGACAAACAACCACTCACATTCAAATTTACACCGATGGACAATTTAGAGTCTTCAATTAATCTATCATGCATCATGCTGTTAATAGAATGTGCACGGGAGGAGGTTGGGGTGGCCAGTGAAAAACCGACACAAGCATGGGGAAAACATGCAAACTGCACTTCGGTGGAATTGAACTCAGATCTTCAAAACTGTTAGGCAGCAAATAAGATAAGAAATCACTTGTCCACTGTGCTGTCAATCTATTACCAGTACTTTGTGAAAAAAAATGTTTGGAAATAAAAACAAATTGGAATTCAATCATTACCCTGGATAAAGGTTTGAGTGCACATGCTCCTTTTTACAGTATACTGTATTCATTTGTAAGGTTGAAGCCAGCCCTTGTCCAACGGAAAGTCATATTAACTCTCGTAATTGGCAGTCTGCAGCCCAACTATCGCCAGAACATTAATAACATATGCTCCACCTTCAGAAGCTTAAAACAATGTGAAGCAATTGGCGTGAGACCAAGAAAAAAATGGCCATCAAATTATGCCATTGGGATATAATTGTTATATATAAAAGCCAGTATTTCATTGAAATTTCATCATACAATCTGCTCCAGTCAGAAAATAGCTTTTCGCCTTTGACAAATTCCTAATATTCCCAAGGCACCTGCTCCCATAAATTAACACCCACATGGTTATAATCAAAGGTGCATTGCACAGCCTGTGGCAATTTCACTTTCATGACGTTAACAAGTTGCTGTTGCAATTTCAAAACTTCGGTCAAACACCAGACCGAGACTGGATGCTGAAGAAGAAGTAGGACTGCATCAAGGTCACTTCACCTGGAACATCGACGGCTGTACAGTAACAGAGATGAATCTGTGATCTCCTTGGAATTTATTGATATGGAGTCAGGAAATATAAATGATGGGTCATTTTTGTAATTGAAGAAATGGCTTGTTTCAAGGCGATTCAGAATTGTCTTTCTTCTAAATGGGAAATCACTCTCCTGTGAGGATTGTTGGGCAACAATTTAAACCCACGGGTGTCGTCACAAACACGTGCAAGAAAGACACCGCGCAGTGTATATTTCACAAAGCCAGAAAGGTGTGGAAAAAGTGGTTACCTCGGTGATGATGTCAGGGCGTCTCTTGGCAGTTTTTTTGCTTTCTGGCGTTGATGTTGATGATGGGGATGAAGATCATGCCAAAACATGGAACGCACTTTTGCACACGAAAACGGGAAGAAAAAGAAATGGTCCGTTGCTCCTGTCGTTTCTCTGATTGGTAGACGAATGCAGTTGAGAAAGGGAGTCGAGGCGCTACCACTGCTCCTTCTGACGAATGTGTGCACAGACGCGTGTGGAACTAGAAGGGGGGAGAGAAAGAGAAAGAGGGAGTGAGAGGGAGAGAAAGCCTGACCAGTGTGTGTGTGTGTGTGAAAGAGAGAGAGAGAGAGAGAAAGAGAGAGAGAGAGAGAGAGAGAGAGAGAGAGAGAGAGAGAGAGAGAGAGAGAGAAAGAATAAGAAAAAAGTGTCAGGCTGGAGGGGGGCGAGCCCTGACAGGTCGAGGGGCTCTCTTTACTTATGGGTGATGCCTCGACGATCAAGCACAATCCTGAGATCAACATGCATGTTTTAGTGCAAGGAAGTCACATAAAAATAGAAAATCACCTTTTACATATTGTATGTTTACTTAACACAAATCGAGGAAAAAAATATTTTATTTTTCCTCAAGCTTGCTTTGCCTTGGAGCTAGAAGCATTGGCCAGCTGAAAAAGGCACACATACATATTGGTAGCTATCAATAGGAGCTGTCTTCCATATCAAATTCCAGACAAAAGAGACCCAAATCAGAGCACAGCTTATTTACATATTGAATAATTTTTTAATATTGAGAAAACAGGCAGTTCAAACTCACAGTTATTTCCGACCAATGAAAATAGCTCAAAAACAGGCATCGTGGTGGTCTCATATACTGCTCATGCCGACTCTGGGAACACACTTTGGAAAGAGGGAAAGTGCACAATGTCAGAATGGGATTCTGAAAAAAGAATGTGCTGATATACCTCAGAGCATCTTATGACGGGTCAGTGTGTATCTAACAACCTGATAAAAAACACTGATAACTTCCTGCCTGAAAATGTTGCAGCAGATGGATGGCTAAAAACATAAGAGAAGCCAAATAGAGGGCAAGTGAAGGGTTCATTTATATTTTAGTAGCCCCGTCGGACACAGCGAGGAAGTCAGGGATCATCTCTAATGGCCAACAAATGCATGGTACTGGTAAGGCCTGTTGAAGGTTGACAACGCCAATTATATCTTGATGATGTGGAATTGGGTATTGCAAAAAAAAAGAACAATGAGAAACCAAAAACAGTAAGTTTGCATGTACATGTGCTCGATCTTCTATCAGACACCTGCTTTACATTTGCAGTGATGAGCTCCTTCGCTGCATGCTCAAAATGAACTTTTCATGCTGACTGAGCGGCTTTGACAAACAGACTCTTACATGAAATATAATTAACAGGGCTCCAGATTGCCCCAAAATGGTGGCATCTTGCCCCTAAAATTTGAGAGAGTGCAAACAAATCGTTCATCTACTCAGGCATGTAGGACCAATATAATATATATTTTTTTTAATTCTTGATTTTTTTTCTTTGCTGACATACTTCAGATCCACACTTTTGTCCATTTCTCAGTAATATATGTGATGCCAGCACCTTATTTGTTAAATTCATATATATTTTAGCATCCTAATACTACAGTTCCAGTATATTCAACACCAATGCGTGGCACAACTCTGATTGCAAACAGGCTGAAATCTAGTCAACATAATAGACACAGTTCAGCCTTGTCCCATCACAGCCTGTAAATTGAAAGAAAAAAGAAAAACACTCCTGATGATGAAATTTTCATGAAGCAGATAAAGCTGAGCATAGTTTCCGAATCCCTGGGCAACTTGCATCAGCTTGTACAGATAGTTCAATCCGAAAGCACACGGAGGACGGATGTCTTGTTAGCTGAGGGAACCTAATATGTTTGTAGTGGATCCTCCCAAAGGTATCCATGTACCATATGTGACATGCTGCTTCAAGAATAAGTGACTCTTCTTCATCACAGCATGTCATCGTCCTTTATCTGTCAATACAATGATGCCCCTCTGTGAGTACTACAAAAGGCTGGGAGACAAGAGACACCGCATGGGAATTCACCAGCTCTGTTTTGTGTTAAGTGCAGCGGAGAGATTTGTACTAAGACACTGCAGATATTGAAATTTGTGTTTTCCGCAACCCTTTTACACTGACCATCACACTGTAGCCTGATTACAATCACTATAACATCCCCTTAGGGGTCACACGACAGCTTCACCCATCCAAAGATTGAAAGTGTCACCTGACCAGAGGTTCTTTCACCATCTCACCGATGAAATTATATGTCATAGAACATAATGAGTAGGAGTTACCCTAGTCTGCATTTTAACCTCTAAAGCCTAGAACCAGTTCTTTGGCACACTGGCCGGATCACATACGGCACACGTGCATATGTCACCCAACTGTGTCAGTGTACCTCCTCCATGTCGAACACAGGTGAGTCATTCTGATCATCCAAGTGCATGAGCGACTCGACTGATGTTTTAACAAGTGACGCCTCTCCCAAGGGTCCTTACAAACACATGTACGGCCTCACGTACAACAGCAAAGAACCACTGTGTCACGCTGTTGCCATCTGTGGTGCTTTTCTTTTGTAATTTTTACAGTGTTTCAATAGCAACGGCATTCACTCTATTTGTCTAAATTAATCCAGAAGGGCCTAATAATATAAAATACAGTAGATAAGATTCAGAGTTTCAATAATATTTTGTGAGTAGAATAACAGATTTGTCCTTATTAATGACTGATTGTAAAGGTAATCATTACATACACCAATGTTGTCCAAACTATGGCAGTTCAGTTTACAGAAGCTAAAATATGTCTGTATTTGGTGTTGTTATGTGTCAACCTTTTGTTCTTTTCTTTTCTTTTATATTAATTATTTGCTGCTGGTTACAGTAGTGGACTAATCAATAAACCCTGAAAAAATACAACACAAATGCAACAAAAGCATTGTAGTCTGTCATTGTGTTGTTTGTGAGACTAAACACTTAACACATACCATTTTCAGAGAGCAGAAACAATAACTGTTTTATTCACCCCTGCCCAAAATCCTCATTTTGGGCACATACCTTTTTAAAATGTAAAATCCAATTATTGTGTCAGCAAATGGCCATTATTAATGTTAATAGTTTGTGTTCCTGCCCAAAAACAGACTTTAATCAAAAGGTCAACGATTCCCCTATATCCCATGAGGCCAGCTAGGTGTTGTCACATGGGAGCACTGTAATATCAAAATAAATCCTATTAAACCAACTGTGTGGACAATATATATTTTTTGCAAACTACCGGTGGTAACACCCGAGTATAAATAAAGCTCCCTTGTTCTCGCCCAAAGTCAGCTGGGGTAGAATTCAGTCCACTCGCGACTCTAGTGAGAGGCTGTACGGAGAACAGATGGATGGATTGATAAACTGTCTATTCATATGACTATTCAATGCTCTAAAAGGTGTAATTAATGAATATCAAAATAAATATTGTACATACTGTGGTAGCGATTAACTTTTGTGCAGGCAGCATGGGTTCAGTTTCTATGAAATAATGGTTGGAATGTGAGTGAATGGTTTTCTTTCTCCATTGGTACCCAGCAATTGACAGCTGACTAGTCTAGAGTGTAGTCCGCCTTTCACTCAGTTAGCTAGGATGGGCTTCACTTCCACAAAGGATGGATGTACGAATAATACATATTAAATAAACATAATGGTGTAAAAACAGACGTAATTTAATTTTCGTGCCGGCGTCTAGTGTGTTTGAGGCCGAGTTGTGCCTGCCTGGGAGTGCCAGCGCACGATGCTGCCTCACCCCCTACGCTTCTGCTAATTTGGTGACAGAAAGTACTTTGTAGTCTGCGGTCAGCGTAAAATTGTGCGCATCTTCTGTTTCGTGCCGGGGCAATGGTTCTGTGTGTTTGTGAATTGGGTAGACTTGCTACGCCTCCCTGGGCCTTATTTTCGTGCCCCAAAGCCCATCTCACAATTTGATGAGAAAAAAACTCTCATGTGCACAGTTAGACTGCACTTTGCGCTAGATTTGCATCAGTAACAAGAATAGGCCCCCAAGACTCCACAATGGCCTTCAACTTGCCTGAACAGCACTTGCCTGCATTGACATGCCAATGTTTTGTTCATACATTCAGAGTTGACAATGTGGCACATATTGCCGTGTCAAACACATGCACGTAATAGGCAGTTTGTCTGGCATGTGAAAATTGAGTTTTTTTTCTTTCTGTGTAGGACTATCTCACCTTATTGCTATGTGAAATCTGACCTAGCTGTAGGAGTTCATTATTCTGTTCATTGCCTGCTGCTGGCCAAGAGTGCAAACAACCAGGCTTCAAACCCAATTCAGAAGTGTAAATGATGGATAGATGGCTGCATTTATCAGATGACCTGAGTTCAACCAGTTATTACTCACCCATCAATGAAAGTTATTCACATAGTACACACTGTGATAGGCAGGGAACGTATATATATTTTTTCTAATAACCTAATACTTTCCCATTTTAAAATTGTATATGTACCTTATGAAACTATTTCTGCCCGCCTCTCTTTCCGGTCATTCATTCATCCATCACTGGTCCTAATTTCCATCTCATGAAATTGTGAAATAAATATTGACTGGCAATGATTCATGTACCTGTGTGTTTGTTTAAATAATCCACAATCATGCCTCCAAATATTTGATGAGTTGTAAAGGCTTTTTTTTCGGGATATGCTGTGAATATGGGCATGTGTTTGCATATTTATTAGCTTTTAAGACTTGACAAATAACTGCGTTCATGGCTCAACAGTGGATTCAATTCAAGCTATGATTATGGGAAAGCACAGACTTCTACAAATGGACTCGGACATTCATCACCCATTCATGCACCCTAGAGCCTGTAATTTAGCACAGCCGCTTAAATCTCATAATGCAAAAGCGCATATACAGAGCAGAGGCCATTGACAGACTTATGTTATTACATGCCGGCAAAGTCCTAATTATTTCGGCTGCTGGAAGGCCAGGATTGCCACAAAAAGGTGATTTTGCGCTGGAAGTCCAGCATTGTTCATGATAACCCTTTTTTGTAATGCACCCGTTTTTGCTGCATAGAGAACTTAAACAACAACCAAAGTTATAACACAGTTTTGGTGTACGCCGAGTTTGAATGGAAACAAAGAAATGCATTTTTCTTACGCTGTTACTTCAGCCGGCGCTGAGTAACATTCGTACCGAAGGAGTGGTTCAAATCTCTTGTCCTCAACACTTTGGCTGTACCGGGAAATTCGGTCCATAAATTATTATCAACAGAATCTGTGACAAAGGGCAGCCTTGGACAAATCCAACCCTCATTGGAAAAGATTCTGACTTGATGCTGTCAATGCAGTAAGTACGAACAATATTGCATAAGGGTTTAACATATCACATTTACTCAACACTCTGTCCCAATATGACATACCTGCATTTTGATCTTCAGATCACTAGGCAATGTAAAATTTACTGAGTATGAAGCAAGTGGGCTGATCCAATTGATTTTGACGTGTGTGTGTGGATGGTTAAGTAACTTTACTTTATAATATACAGTATTTATTCAATGTTATCAGCGCTCAAATCATATCCATGGGAATCTCTTCATCTCACCATCAAGGTCTGACCCATCAGGTCTGTACACTATGTACAAAACTTGCTGAAACTTGCTGAAAAACTACAGCTTGTGTCCGTTAAATATTTATACTTGAACTCCTATGGAGCCATTTAGCTTCTCATGCTTTATTCATTTATAGTAATATGACATCTGTAATGGACCTGTCAGAGTCACTGGGCCATCGCCGTTGCCCTCCGTCGTGTACTCCGTGAGGGCAGATGGTTACTGAAACATGCACATAGAAAACTAAGTTACATTTTATTTCATAAAATTAGAGGTACAGTACTACAACAAGTGTTTTTGTGGCCCATGGTGAATTTAATTGTGTCTTAAAGTATAAATAGCCACAACGCTATGCTAAGTAGTGTCGACGCAGATTCTAACCTGCTTTAGTAGAGAATCTGTCCTTGCTGAATTATGCTACTGAAACTGCATCTTTAAATCCCATGCACCTCACGTTGCATTCTTATTAACGAACACAATGCATTAACATGCAGTTGGGACATCCTTAAGGTCTCGCTGCATACGAAACAGTTGTCAATGTAGGCTGATAAATAATTTCACGTTGTGTTTTATCCTTACAGTTTAATATATGAATGAAAATGCCGTTCGTGTCCTGTCTTTCCTCAAATTCTAATTTGTTGTAATACCTTAAAATACACCAATTGTAATTCCAGTGCTACCGTGGTGATCTGCCAATCAAGTCTGAATTGATTTCTCCCTCCCTCAGGCTGGTTTGGTGGTGGCCAGTCAGGATGATCAGCTGCACCAATGTAAACCTTCACTACAAATAACTGAGCTGCGCACTGCGGTTTGCCAGTGCATCGTGAATGAAGAGTCACAGAAACCCCTTCAAGCTCAAGCTGAATTCACAAAATTCGATTCAAGTCTGCTCTGTTTCTTCCAGCTCTGGGACAAAATAGACGGTTGGAGATAACTACCTTGCCCGCTCCCTCACCAAAAGACTTTCCTGCTCATCTGAAACTTCCCAGTCTACCTGATCTGCTGATACTACTTGAACTTGTCTATTGCATCAGTTTGATGCTTGGATCGCTTTCTGCCACCTGGATCCAAAAACTGTCTGATCTTAACAGCTAGCTTTGGGGCTGACATTACTGTTCAGGATCAAATACTGTACGAACTTTTTGTTTTATGACCAGACTTGTCTTGAATACCAGTTATGAGGTTTGGAAGGGAAAGTACTTTTTTCACACACTGATAGATAGTTTTGCATTTTTTTCTTTCACAAATATAAACAGTATTTTATCATTTTTACTTGGGTATCCTTTGTCTGAAATTTACATGTTGTTGTTCATCTTTAATGTTAAAGCTGGGGGTAAGGGGGATGATAATTTGAGAAAAGTCACATCCTGGCAAATAGTATTTATTATATTTTGCTGCAATGGTGAAGCTATTGTCTGACGACAACCAGAAGGTGCACAAGGCCAATGTTTGTCGAGACCAACTCACAGAACATACTAGAGTTTGAGACAAGATGGAACCCTTCCCCAGGCATTTCAAATCAATTTTTTTTGCTCCAGGTGTGTGCCACATCCATTTGTGCGACAAAGTTTTGACAGATCTGTGCAGAATAAGAGTCTAAAAAAGGACATCATGCGAGAGTGATGATGCATTATGGCAGCAAACACTGCACAAGTTGTTAAAATGGACAGAAAGGGCAGTAAAGAGGCATTTGTAGTTGATGGAATTCCCAGGGGTCAGAGATATGTCACAAGTAAGGTACCGGCGCGAAATCTCATTAACATTGACGGCTGTGTCATCCAACCTTTTGCTGAAGTCCGCAACCTGGGGATCTCATCTGTTCTCCAATTTATCATTCCAATTCCACATTTAATTAATTTAGAAGTTAGCTTTCTTTTACCTTAAAAATATAGTATTTCCAGACTCTCACTCAAGGTCTCTTTCGCAGACACCCTATTCTATTCCCCAATCACTTCTCACCTGGATTGACGCAGTAGAGTCCTGCAAGGGCTGTCTCGCAAGGTCCTGGAAAATCTTAATTATGTCTAAAACGTTGATGAGGTTCTCACCTACTCAAAATTGTGGCAGGAAATTCCCCCGTCCCTCATCCACCTTCAAGTTGTGTCGTCAAACTTAACCGAATGACTTGTAAAACCCTGTACGCCGATGCACCACCATACGTCCATGTCCCTACAGCCCTGCCCGGATGAAGACCTACTCTTTATCCCGAACACCCAAGTCTGGCTGTCAGTGTTGTGTCCAAGGACCGGCAACCCGAGGCCAAGGCCAAGGACTTGACTTTGAGGCCAAGGACTTGAGAAATTTTCCGAGGCCAAGGCCATGGACCAAGGACTTGCCTCCGAGGCCAAGGCCAAGGACCAAGGACTGATTTTGAAACAAAGCCTAGCCAAGGACATGTATAAAACAATGCTATCATACCACTTGGCAGGTCTTCATGATTTGTAACACCACTCCATCATAACCCTTTGCACTCCCTAACGCTTGAATGAAGTGTTTTTATTCAAAGAGTAGAACAGTCAGGGTACGTGTTATTTATACTGAGAAAAAATCATATGGTATACATTTATGAATTAATGTTTTGGTGCAGTAGTTTTCTTAATATGAAGTAAATCAACAATCAACAGGCATGACGTGGCACGTAACACAAGTTGAGAAATGACTTTGCATAGAAGTCAATCACTGATTGCAGAAAAAGCGGTAATCTCTCAGTGATAATTTCACAGTTTATCGGCAGCGAGTCCCAGGGACTCTCTGATCAGAAAAGTACGAGTGCCATTATGGATTGAGAGAGTCCCAAATTTCGAATTCTGAAAGGGTCTACTTATTCAATTGCATATGATAATAACACAAACAACAACATATACATACAATGATAAACAAATGCTGCAAAAATTTAAATAATTCAGGAGCCGGCCTGAGGATTTCGGAAATTCATGGTAACCGTTTTTCGGTTCCGTCGGATTACCCAATGGGAAACCACAATTACAAATGTTGGGTTCCGTAAACGTTCATCATGGGAACCCATTTTTCTATTTTAACTGATATTAATACAGTGCACTCCGCTTAATAGAACACCATTGGGTCGAAGCGCTTCTGTTCTACTAAGCGGAGTTTCTATTAACTGGAGACACTTTATTAGGTACACCTTCAGACACATCGACGACCAAGTTATGCACGCAGAAAAACCCCTGCTGACGAGTTAGAAGAGATATTTCGACTGTGGACGTCCATATCTTTAATCAAACAACAAAACAACAACTTTAATCAACTTCAAACATCCCCAATCACGAGAAAAATTTCGTTACTTTTGTCTGGAAACAGGAGTCCGTAATTTTGCGGTTGACTTCCCTCTCAATGCGCTGGATAAGAGGGAAGTCCTGGAAACCGCGGGCGTACCTTCTGAGAATCCGGCAATGCATCGTATCGTCTGAGTATGTCCTTCTTATCCGCAGGTGATAGCCCTCGTCTAGTGATGGGTCCATGAGGCCTCATGAGGCGTGTCGACACACTGACACACTGTGTTGATACTGTGCTGATACTGTGTCACTGACCACTGCCACCTGCTGGACCTTCAAGATCCCTGCATCCAACCCACTCAACAGACTGAACTGACTGATAATTTTTTTGTATATTGAACATATAATATAATATACAATTCGGTAATAAATTGGCAAAAAGTGAATGTAAGATATAAAAAAAGGAAAAGAAAATAGTCATCATCACAAATATGTGTTCAAAGGAGTAGAAAGAAGTAAAAAAAAAACTAGAGTCCTACCCCTTCTTATATATGAATTGATCATTTTTCAAAATAGAAAAGAAAGTCTACATATCAACAAATGCTTTTACCCTTATGTATGCTGTACTTATACATTTTTACAACTTTAGGTTTGTATATACAGTACATACTCATTGGAGCACAAGTATATGTCGATTTTCTCATATTCATAATGGATGCTACATTTCATTAATATATTAAATAATCTCATCAATGTATTGCTATATTTCATGGGTGTATCGAATTTATTAGCTTAATTCTGATTTGTGTAGTTGTCTTGTACTACTCTCAAATTCATTTTTAATCTCAGCAAGAGAGTTACTCATTTTACTGGTCCTTTTCAGAATCATTCCACAGATTTACACCTATTACAGATACACTCCTTTGCGTGATGTTTGTTCGTGTTTTGGATTCTTCTGTATAGGTTAGTACCCCTTAAATTATGACAACTTTCTCGAATTTTAAAAAGCTTCTGGATGTTTTGGCAAAGGAGGTTATTGTGTGCTTTGTACATTGATTGGGCGATTTTGAAGTCAACCAGGTCATGAGATTTCATTGTTTAATTTGATAAACAGTGGATTTGTGGGTTCCGTCTATTTGGACCCAGTGATTGTTTTAAAACTACAATACAAAGCAATCAGAACAGTGTTTTACTGGCATTTCCCCATATTTCCACACAATAGGTCAAATATGGAAGTAATAAAAGTGTGTACAAGGATTTCTTATTCAGCACATCCTTAGTTTTGGGAGGATCCCTATGGTTTGGGATATTTTTCTTTTATTATCTATTATGTAGCTGCCAGCACGGTTTTGCATCTACAACTGTTCCAAGACATTTTCATAAGGTCATTCATCGATTTGATGAAGTGTATACTATATCATTCACATCCATGCATTCATTCATTTTGCAACATTCAATGTGTTCAAATAATGTGAAGATCATTTGAATGAGGATGCTTGCGGGCTTTGATTTCACATGTTTATTGTGAAAAATAAGATGCTCCAATGTTTTAAACTTCAGCCTGTTGAGTCTTTTACAAGCAATTTCTCCTGCTGTGAAGAACACACGCTCACAAGGGATGGATGTGGCTGGCGTACAAAGGAACTCCTTTGCGAGGTGGGAGAGGTTTGGGAAAGAAGTGTGTTGGTCCTTCCAGTACAGCTGCTTCCTGGAACCTTGATTGTCAAACATGGAGTGGAGAGTCAACCAATAATTACTGATTGTCAATTAATCATCAACATAGCAACCGTGAAAAGATGAGTGAACGTTTGTATACCTGGCGTAATACCGGGTGTATCGCGAACTTCATTCTCATGCTTGGCCCGATAATGCCTCAACATGGTGGAGGTGCTTCTGTTGGCGAATTGACTTGGCAAATTCGACATTTCACCTGTAATGAAATGTGAATAAGAAGTAACTAAGAGTTACCTTGAAATGTATTCGGATTAGAATGGTACAACACATGTCAATAATCTGAGAGGCATTCGGCGAGTGCCTCTCGCCGAGAGGCTCTCGGCGACAGAAGGCGATTTGAATAAATAAATAAATAATACCTTATTCTCCAGGACATCAAAATTGTCCCACACGGCGGATGATTTGCGTCTCTGCTCCATAATCGGCAAGGAAGGCAAGGCACGAACACGAAGTCTGCACTGACACGAGCTTCGACAAGCGAGCGTGAGTGAGGTCTGGCTTGTTTCGGCAGGTGTTCCTTATAAACACTGGGTGGCGGGCTTTTGCTGCGTCAACGCCCTCTGCACCGAGTCGACGCCCCCTGGACTAAGTGGCGCAGCCTGTACTGTGCCAAGCAGCCGATGCAGGTGCAGTTCACGTGTCAATTAGCAGCCTGGACTGTGTCAACGCAGCCGATGTGTCAATTAGCAGCCTGGACTGTGTCAACACAGTCGATGTGTCAATTAGCAGCCTGGACTGTGTCAACGCAGCCGGTGTGTCAATTAGAAGCCTGGACTGTGTCAACGCAGTTCACGTGTCAATCACGTGACGTAATGAGCCAGCACATGCATCGACACGTGGTTTGCTCTGTGAGCCCGGCGCATGTGTCAATGCATCGGTGTCGCTGGACCCATCACTACCCTCGTCTCTTGAATGAAGTTGAAGCCATTGTGACGTGCGTGTGTCTATGTGTGGAGTGACGCGTGCTACCTGTTACTGTATACGGCTAGAACTACCGCGTTTTCTCGCGATAGTGGTACAGTATCGCGATAGCTACACTTCGTCTCTCTCTCGTCTCTTGAATGAAGTTGAAGCCATTGTGACGTGCGTGTGTCTATGTGTGGAGTGACGCGTGGTACCTGTTACTGTATACGGCTAGAACTACCGCGTTTTCTCGCGATAGTGGTACAGTATCGCGATAGCTACACTTCGAAAACCACTAGTTTACAATGTTCATTGCTTACGGCCTGTTCTATTAAGCGGAGATCTGTTCTACTAAGCGGAGTATGTTTATAGGAAATTGCATTAGGCAAATCCGTTCCAGAGCCTTTTGCTCTATTAAGCGGATTACTCTATTAACCGGTGTTCTATTAAGCAGGAAACAGTACATACACTGTAATCAAGAATTCTGAAACTCAAAAGTATAATGTTTCAAGGGTCAATGTTTGAAAACGATGCATTAACAATGAACATTACATCAGCAGCTGTGTACTCCAGGTTTATTCCAAAAAACAAATGGATCAAAAACTGTTGTACTCATGTGGCATCATCAGAGTATTTTTTGCCTGGTAATCGTGCCTCGCGTCGTATTTCGCTCTCGCGTTCTGTGCATACGTCACAGGTGAGTTTAGTGATACGCCCTTTGGACGATTCATACGAAAAATCAGACAAGCATTCCCATTTCTTAAATACTGTATCGTAATTAGTAGACCTTGGAGAGTTTTTTTTCGCCGCCATCTCAAACTTTCATCTGCGTGATTCCTCAGTTTGCGGACTAAAATAACAACCCGCATGCGTACATAACGTCATCTGTTGTGTCCCCCCCCCCCCCCCCCCAACACTGAAAACAAAACAAAACGAAAGAAAATTAGAAGAAACACACTCACCCACCACATCACAAACACACATACAGGCGCAGTGAAATCGCGTGAATCACACAGTCAATTCAAGTGCGGTGACTTTTATAATTAAACTATTTTTCGTACCGTGAAAATGACGCCACGGAAACGACACACTACCGGTAACAATTGTTACTGTGAAATCCTCAGGCTTGCCGTAGTTTTTTTGTTTGTTTGCCTGAGAAATTTCCTTGCGTCCCAAAAAACGCACATTGTTTGGAACTGTGCGTCCCGTGGGAAAATTATGCGTCTAGAAAGCGGGATGTAGAGGTAACGAGATGGCTGAATCTCTAACCATTCTCTGAGTACTACTATTATTACCACTACCACTAATACTACAGTGCACTCCGCTTAATAGAACACCGGTTAATAGAGTAATCCGCTTAGTAGAGCAAAAGGCTCTGGAAAGGATTTGCCTAATGCAATTTCCTATAAAGATACTCCGCTTAGTAGAACAGATCTCCGCTTAATAGAACAGGCCGTAAGCAATGAACATTGTAAGAGACGAGAGAGAGACGAAGTGTAGCTATCGCGATACTGTACCACTATCGCGAGAAAACACGGTAGTTCTAGCCGTATACAGTAACAGGTAGCACGCGTCACTCCACACATAGACACACGCACGTCACAATGGCTTCAACTTCATTCAAGAGACGAGGGCTATCACCTGCGGATAAGAAGGACATACTCAGACGATACGATGCATTGCCGGATTCTCAGAAGGTACGCCCGCGGTTTCCAGGACTTCCCTCTTATCCAGCGCATTGAGAGGGAAGTCAACCGCAAAATTACGGACTCCTGTTTCCAGACAAAAGTAACGAAATTTTTCTCGTGATTTGAGATGTTTGACTGAAGTTGATTAAAGTTGTTGTTTTGTTGTTTGATTAAAGATATGGACATCCACAGTCGAAATATCTCTTCTAACTCGTCAGCAGGGGTTTTTCTGCGTGCATAACTTGGTCGTCGACGTGTCTGAAGGTGTACCTAATAAAGTGTCTCCGGTTAATAGAAACCCCGCTTAGTAGAACAGAAGCGCTTCGGCCCAATGGTGTTCTATTAAGCGGAGTGCACTGTACTTTAATACCTTCAACTTCACAATAATAATACTAATAAATAATTAAATCAACCAAGATTTTATATTATGTATTATCAATATGCATTATTCCAAACATGAGAAAGCATTCAGCAAACATAAGTGGCATCGAGCAAAAGGACTCCAAATCCCAACGGCCAACGGAAGTGAAGTGCCGACATTATTGACTCCAGCTGTAACGCAAATTACTTGGTTCAAACAAACATTCTAGTGCGACCGCACAAACGTGCCGACTGTGCAAAAATAACTAAATAAAAGACACGACTGTGACAGAAAGGTTTACACGCTATTTAAACTGCCGATCGCGAACGCAACAAACCGTGATTGAAACTAACGGTGATGCCGCTCTTTACACGTTGCGGTAACTGTAACCAGTCAGTGACAGACCCGCCCCTTTTCAAGCGACAGAGTTAATCGATCAATATGGGTTTCCTTCGATGGAATTTATTCGATTCTTTCATGATTTTTGCGGTCCTTATGCAAGGGATTCGAGGCTCTAATCCCTCATTGTGTTCGAGGACTGGCAATCCAAGGCCAAGGGCTTGACTCCCGAGACCAAGGACTTGACTACGAGGCCAAGGACCAAGGACTTAACTACGAGGCCAAGGACCAAGGACTTGACTACGAGGCCAAGGACCGCACCTCGGGCCAAGGACCAAGGACTTGACTACGAGGCCAAGGACCGCCCCTCGGTCCTCGAGCCGGTCCTTGAGGCCAAGGACCAATGACCGGTCCTTGAGGCCCTCGGTCCTTGAGCCGGTCCTTGAGGCCCTCGGTCCTTGAGGCCAAGGACCGGCTCGAGGAACACATCTCTGCTGGCTGTGTGGTTATAAAGCCCTTGCTTAGGGTCTGTAAGCCACCATTGCTGGAACTCCTTACCTGCTAAAATCTGGAATGCTGCTCCCCGCTGTCTTTTTTAAACCACTATCCAAGCACTATCTGTTTGTAAAGATATACTCAGCAACACAATTACAACAGGCAGACAATGGGTTCTATGACAGCAGCTCACGTTAACTGCACAGTATTCATCTTTGGCGCTGCGGAACCTGCTCTAAGGGAACAGTTTCAAGTGAGAACACACATACTATAGAGTTCCTTCAAAGCGGTTTTGTTCCATGTAAAAGTTCCTGATTCAGTGTCGTCAGTCTTAGGACTGACGAAATAATTCAGTGTGGAGTGGGACATAATTTAAACTGGAACTAAGAAGGCTTTTGATGAAAAGAAGTACTGGTACAATGGGTAAATGATCTAATGACATGTCTTCATCTTTTAAATCAAGAGATTAAATAGTCACACCGCCTCATCTGGATGCTCTTGATCAACGATGTTGCTTTTGCGTCTTTAAAAACATACTATCTTACTGCAAGGTCTTCTTTTGTAAAATTCAATGACTGTTTTTGTAGATATAGATGATCCACTGTCTTTTTCGATTTCACAAAGGTATACTTTTTCACATCAATGTGGTTGCCTGTCAGGCAGGAGTAAAAATACTTATCTTCTATTCCAGCATCTTAGTCGGCACAACAATGTAAATGTGAACTTTCATGCATACACTAGGAGGATGTCAAAAGATGTCATTTCCAAACAAAATCACAATACTCCATCTTGTGCTCAGAAATAAAGTTCATGCAAAATGTTCCTCTTTTGCATTTGGGAATCTGAAAAGGGGAAATGTGCATTGAGCACGGTTTGTAAAATAACCAACATGATTTTTTTTTAAAGAAACAACAACAACAACAGCACGTTAATCCAAGCAAAACTGGCAGGCTATTCGTATGCAAAACACTGACACAGTCACAATCAAATGAGCAGGTACCTGTCTGATAAAGTTCGGGAGTGCATTTGTGTGAGGAATCTGAATTGTGTCACCAACATGTGCATGCACCGTGGCCTTTATACCTGAATAATGTCCGGCTAAATGTACCTTGTGTCTTTTATGTTGTCTGATTTGGCAACAATTAAAATTTAATATGGAAAAGCCCACCACACAAGAGTTTTTAGAGCCTTCCATTTTCATCATAACATAGAGCAACATAAAATTGGACTCGTCAAACTTGCATAAGCATACTAGAATTCAATCATCCATCCATTTTCTGATCCGCTTAATCCTCACAAGTGCCGCAGAGGTTGCTGGAGCCTATCCCAGCCGTCTTCGGGCAGTATGCGGGGGACACCCTGAATCGGTTGCCAGCCAATCGCAGGGCACACATAGACGAACAACCATCCACGCTCACGATAAGGGAAAATTTAGAATATACGATCAGCTTGCCATGCATGTTTGTGGAATGTGGGAGGAAACCGCAGTACCCCGAGAAAACCCACGCAGGCCTGGGGAGAACATGCAAACTGCACACAGGGACGCCGGATCTGGAATTGAACCCGGTAACACTGCACTGTGAGGTCGACGCCCTAACCACTGGAACACTGGTTCAGGGAGTGGCCAGGATCAAGAGTGATTCGGAAGACAAAGACATGTTTTTTCTGTTTTTTTCACCACAGCCCCATACAAGAATTTAACATGGAAAAATACAATTTGTCGGGCCTGAATTCTATACTCCTTCAATGTCAATTGTACTCATTGGACTAAAAGGTCTGACTTCCCTGTTTTCATTATTTTGAACTAAAAATTAATTTTTAAAAATCACTGTATTGTGATTTTTACAGACTGTTTTCACAAGAACAAGGTAGTAAACACCTGATGTGCAAGTCGTGATTCTCCCCTGCTTTTTTTTCCATGAACACATATACTTGATATGAGTTGTGTTGAGGTCCGGAACAAAGGAGCTTTCATGTTCAACGCACATCATTCGTCAGTCGTTATCTAGCTCCTGGTCTTGTGCTCAAGATAAGCTTTATTCAAAGAAGTTTTTTTGAGTAGTTTGACCTCTGTTACAAAAAATGCAAATTCTGTGAATGTTCTTGGTTGGCGAACTGACTTTGAATTGTAATTAACATTCCCTCTGCAGGCAGCACTGTAGTCCACCGGTAAGCTCATCTGCCTCACAGTGTAGAGGTGCGAGGTTTTATTGCAGCTCTGGCCTTCCTGTGTGGAGTTTGCAAGTTCTCTTCATGTCTGTGTGGGTTTTATCTGCGTAATATGGTTTCCTCCCACATTCCAAAAACATGCAAGACAGGTTAATGGAACACACTAAATTGTCCCTTGGTGTGAGTGTGCGCGCGGATGGTTGTTTGTCTCTATGTGTTTTGCGAGTGGCTGGCAACCGGTTCAGGGTGTCCCCCACCTACTGCCCGAAGACAGCTGGGAGAGGTTCCAGCACCCCCCGCGACCCTTGTGAGGATAAGTGGATCGGAAAATGGATGGACGGATAGATTCCCTACGCACAGGAATAATCACACATTAAATTACGGCATCTGAATAAAGTCAAAGAGAGGAAGGCAGGGTATTATTGATGCATTGAATAAACAGTTTTCAAAAGATACCCAATTAGCTGTAACTCCTCAATAGACCATAACCACAGGCAATTTCATCTCAATAGGGCATAGAGAGAACATCAGAGTAATTCAAAATGCTAGTGGGGCTTTAGCGAGTTGGAACACAATTGGAGTGAGGGTGATTTTCTCTGCTCAGATTACTGATGCATGCTTGACCAAGTAGGAACAATGAGGATATTAATTAGGAGACATGCTCACCCACCTGTTTGGAGGTTTTATCAGCCTGAACCATCTGCAGGCGAAAGCAATCTCACAAATAGATATTTGAGTATGCCAAATCGCAAATGGGAAAATGTTGGAGTCATGCCCCATTGAGTTAAACATTAACAAAAAAGAACATCATGGATCTACAGAGTACAATGCGATAATTGAGAAATTCAACGATCAATGGCTTCAGTTTGCAGGAATTCCAATTTGACTTTCAATTTAAGAGGGTTTGTTCTTTGTAAGAAGGAACAGGGGAATTGTGAGCTGAAAGATCTGGTTTTGTCAGTTAGACTCAATTTTTCATTTCACCCAGTTAAGGGCAACTATTCATTTGGGCGTGATTACGTATGCCATCCACTTGTCCTTGAAATTGGAAATAAAGCAGCTTTAATTGCAAACAATTTGCAAGCATTCTAAATTAATAGATTTGGAAAAAGTAAGGAGAGTTATTATTCATGTTTTTCATTCAGCAGGGCAAGAATCATGGAGAGGAACATTTTTATGACTTGTGGCAAGAGAAACGATAAGGACATCAAAACTATCAGTGCTAGCGATGCATGTGTATATTGTTTGTACTTTCATGTATGCACTACACAAACTACTGCCTGTGTTCAATTGTAATTTGGTCCAAAGTAGTGATGTCATGGTTTGCTTTGTCTTTGTTTTGTTCCTTGAGTGTTTCAGCACCAGCTGGAGTGTGGGGCGTCACCTTCCAGCAGTGCACCTGTGCTGGATCAAGGCAATCTGTGCTGCCTACTTAAAGACACCGACTACCTGTCTCCTATTTCGGACTAATGCTCTTGTTCACCGCTTTGCGAACGTGCTTTGTTATGTCTCGTTCATGCTTCTAGTAACCCTCCTCGTCATAGTCATTCGGGTTTGTGAGTATTTGTTTAGTCTTGGTATCGCACCTGGTTTCGTTTATTGTAGTGATGGGTCCAGCGACACCGATGCATTGACACATGCACCGGGCTCACAGAGCAAACCACGTGTCGATGCATGTGCCTGCTTCATTATGTCACGTGATTGACACGTGAACTGCATTGACACAGTCCAGGCTTCTAATTGACACACCGGCTGCGTTGACACAGTCCAGGCTGCTAATTGACACATCGACTGTGTTGACACAGTCCAGGCTGCTAATTGACACATCGGCTGCGTTGACACAGTCCAGGCTGCTAATTGACACGTGAACTGCACCGGTGCAGTTTAGACTGCATCGGCTGCTTGGCACAGTACAGGCTGCGCCACTTAGTCCAGGGGGCGTCGACTCAGTGCAGAGGGCGTTGACGCAGCAAAAGCCCGCCGCACAGTGTTTATAAGGAAGTCGTTTGGCGACACAATGCCACCTGCCGAAACAAGCCAGACCTCACTCACGCTCGCTTGTCGAAGTTCGTGTCAGTGCAGACTTCGTGTTCGTGCCTTGCCTTCCTTGCCGATTATGGAGCAGAGACGCAAATCATCCGCCGTGTGGGACCATTTTGATGTCCCGGAGAATAAGGTATTATTTATTTATTCAAATCGCCTTCTGTCGCCGAGAGCCTCTCAGATTATTGACATGTGTTGTACCATTCTAATCCGAATACATTTCAAGGTAACTCTTAGTTACTTCTTATTCACATTTCATTACAGGTGAAATGTCGAATTTGCCGGGTCGAATTGTCATACACCAACAGAAGCACCTCCACCATGCTGAGGCATTATCGGGCCAAGCAAGAGAATGAAGTTCGCGATACACCCAGTATTACGCCAGGTATACAAACGTTCACTCATCTTTTCGCGGTTGCTATGTTGATGATTTAATTGACAATCAGTAATTATTATTGGTTGACTCTCCACTCCATGTTTGACAATCAAGGTTCCAGGAAGCAGCTGTACTGGAAGGACCAACACACTTCTTTCCCAAACATCTCCCACCTCGCAAAGGAGTTCCTTTGTACGCCAGCCTCATCCGTCCCTTGTGAGCGTGTGTTCTCCACAGCAGGAGAAATCGCTTGTAAAAGACGCAACAGGCTGAAGTTTAAAACATTGGAGCATCTTATTTTTCTCAATAAAAATTTGTGAAATAAAAGCCCACAAGCATCCTCATTCAAATGATCTTCACATTATTTGAACACATTGAATGTTGCAAAATGAATGCATGGATGTGAATGATATTGTATACACTTCATCATCAAATCGATGAATGACCTTATGAAAATGTTTTGGAACAGTTGTAGATGCAAAACCGTACTGGCAGCTACATAATAGATAATAAAAAATATCCCAAACCATAGGGATCCTCCCAAAAACTAAGGTCACACGCTCCCTAGTATTATCCCTGTTTTTGTCATTTTCGTTTGTTTTTGGCGACCCTGAGCGGCTTACTTACACGAGGGAAAAGTTGCTGCTCATTGGGGAGTCTACGCTCGGTCTTTTTCCACCAGTACACGAAAATCCACAGGGTTTTTCGGAGCTAATCGCGAGCGGAGCGGCTGCGCTGTACGCAGCATGGAAACGCCGCCGGAGGGGGAAGCGAGCCGGCGTGCTCGTCAAGCTCCGGCAGCGTGGATTTCGAACCCCGCTCCCATCGATCCATCTTGCTAATCTACGATCTCTGCCAAACAAGATGGATGAACTTCTTCTCCTCACAAAGACCAACAAAACATTTGCACGTTCTGCTGCGCTCTGCTTCACTGAAACCTGGCTCAGTGACCGTCATCCAGATCCCGCGCTACATCTACCCGGCTTCCGCCTTCTCCGAGCCGACCGCGACACGGAGCTATCAGGGAAATCGAAAGGTGGTGGGATTTGCTTCTATATCAACGAAGAATGGTGCGCTGATGTCACGAAGCTCGACGCACACTGCAGCCCGGACCTGGAGTCGCTGTCTTTAAACTGCAAGCCATTCTACTCGCCACGTGAGTTCACCTCCTTTTTACTAGTCGGTGTTTACATTGCGCCACAAGCTAACGCTAACACGGCGATACAAACGCTAGCCGAACAAGTAAACAAACTCGAGCTAAAATACCCAGAGTCACCCCTGATCATTTTGGGCGATTTTAATAGAGCACATCTTAACCGTGAACTTCCCAGATATAAGCAGCACATCGACTGTTTCACGAGAGAAGGCAACATTCTAGACCACTGCTATACAACAATCAAAAATGCATACCGATCGGTCGCCCGTGCAGCATTGGGTCTTTCTGACCACAATTTAATCCACTTAATACCTACATACAGACAGAAACTCAAATGTGTTAAACCGGTTGTTAAGACTGTGAAAAAATGGACAGATGAAGCAAAGCTAGCTCTACAAGAATGATTAGACTGCACTGATTGGGGCGTCTTTGAAACTTCAACGGGCACACTGGATGAATACACAGACACTGTAACATCATACATCAGTTTCTGTGAGGACATGTGTGTACCAACGAAGTCCTTCCGCTCGTTTAACAATAACAAGCCATGGTTTACTCCCAAACTCAGGCAACTCAGGAAAGAGAAAGAGGCCGCATTTAGAAGTGGAGATCGGGCACTGTACAAACATGCCCGAAACCAATTGACGAAGGAAATTAACATCGCAAAGAGAAGCTATGCAGAGAGGCTGAAAAACCAGTTCTCTGCTAACGACTCTGCATCTGTATGGAATGGCCTGAAAGCAATCACTAACTATAGAATGCCATCCCCCCCAAACAGTGAACAATAAGGGTCTTGCTGATGAACTAAACATGTTTTTCTGCCGATTTGAAAAGGACACCCCCATTTCCCACACACACCCACCTCTACCAGAAACCACTCTACCTACCCCCCCACCCAATTTTTCTCCACTACAGATTCACGAACAGGACGTGAGACGGCTCTTCAAGCAGCAAAAGATCAAGAAAGCTCCGGGGCCCGACAAAGTGTCCCCCTCCTGCCTGAAAGTCTGCGCTGACCAGCTGGCTCCGGTCTTCACACAGATCTTCAACAGATCCCTGGAGCTGTGTGAGGTCCCATCCTGCTTCAAACAGTCTACCATCATCCCAGTTCCCAAGAAATCTGCAACATCGGAACTGAACGACTATAGGCCTGTCGCCCTGACGTCTGTGGTCATGAAGTCCTTTGAACGCCTTGTGCTGAACCACCTAAAGAACGTCACTGGACCCCTGCTGGACCCTCTCCAGTTTGCCTACCGGGCAAACAGGTCTGTGGAAGACGCAGTCAACATAGGTCTGCACTACATCCTCAAGCACCTCGACAGCACAGGGACCTACGCAAGGATTCTGTTTGTGGATTTCAGCTCTGCGTTCAACACCATCATCCCGGAACTCCTCACCCCCAAACTACTCCACCTTGGTGTGTCTCCTGCGATCTGCCAGTGGATCCTCAGCTTCCTGACGGGACGGACACAACAGGTGAGACTGGGAGCAACAACATCATCAATACGCACCACCAGCACTGGAGCCCCACAGGGATGTGTCCTCTCGCCACTGCTCTTCTCTCTCTACACAAACGATTGCACCTCAACAGATCCAGCTGTCAAACTCATAAAGTTCGCAGACGACACCACGGTCATCGGTCTCATCAAAGACGGCGACGAGTCTGCGTACCGCCAACAAGTGGAGCAGCTGGAGCTCTGGTGCGGCCGACACAACCTCGGGCTGAACACGCTCAAGACTGTAGAGATGATCGTGGACTTCAGGAAACATTCTTCTCCTCAGTTGCCCCTCACACTATCCAACTGCCCTGTGTCAACCGTCGAGACCTTCAAGTTCCTGGGAATCACAGTCTCCCAGGACATGAAGTGGGAAGTCAACACCATCTCCATCCTGAAAAGGGCCCGGCAGCGAATGTACTTCCTGAGGCTGCTGAGGAACCATGGCTTGCCACAGGAGGTGCTACGACAGTTCTACACGGCAGTCATCGAATCAATCCTGTGTTCTTCCATCACGGTTTGGTTTGGGGCCGCCACAAAAAAGGACAAAATCCGACTTCAACGGACAGTTAGGACGGCAGAAAAAATCGTTGGCATCGCCCTACCCACTCTTGAGGACTTGCACACTGCAAGAATCAAGACAAGGGCACGGAAAATCCTCCTGGATCCCCCGCACCCTGCCCACCACCTTTTTCAGCCACTCCCCTCAGGCAGACGCTACAGATCTATGCGTACCAAATCCAGTAGACACTTAAACAGCTTCTTCCCTCTAGCCATTAACTCCTTAAACAGTCACTGACATAGTCACTCTTCTTGCACCACAAAATGGTATTACAAAACTACTGGTATACTCTAAAATGGTTCAATGATTTTGTTGTTTACGATGATACTAGTGCAGCGTGTTATACCGGAGACAAATTCCTTGTGTGTTCTACATACTTGGCCAATAAAGATGATTCTGATTCTGATTCTGATGTGCTGAATAAGAGATCCTTGTACACATACTTTTATTACTTCCATATTTGACCTATTGTGTGGGAATATGGGGAAATGCCAGTAAAACACTGTTTTAAAACTACAATACAAAGCAATCGGAACAATCACTGGTTCCAAATGGACGGAACCCACAAATCCACTGTTTATCAAATTAAACAATGAAATCTCATGACCTGATTGACTTCAAAATCGCCCAATTAATGTACAAAGCACACAATAACCTTTGCCAAAAGATCCAGAAGCTTTTTAAAATTCGAGAAAGTTGTCATAATTTAGGGGGTACTAATCTATACAAAATCCAAAACACTAAACGAACATCACACAAAGGAGTGTATCTGTAATAGGTGTAAATCTGTAGAATGATTCAGAAACGGACCAGTAAAATGAGGAACTCTCTTGCTGAGATTAAAAATGAATTTGAGAGTAGTACAAGACAACTACACAAATCAGAATTAAGCTGATAAATTCGATACACTCATGAAATATAGCAATACATCAGAAATACATTGAGATTATTTAATATATTAATGACATGTAGCATCCATTATGAATATGAGAAAATCGACATATACATGCGCTCTAAAGAGTATGTACTGTATATACAAACCTAATGTAAAAATGTATTAGTACAGCATACATAAGGATAAAAGCATTTGTTGATATTTAGACTTTCTTTCCTATTTAGAAAAATGATCAATTCATATATAGGAAGGGGTAGGACTCGGGGTAGGTTTTTTGCTTCTTTCTACTCCTCTGAACACATATTTGTGATGATGACTCTTTTCTTTTCCTTTTTTTATATCTTACCTTCACCTTTTGCCAATTTATTACCGAATTGTATATTTTATATGTTCAATATACAAAACAATTTATCAGTCAGTTCAGTCTGTTAAGTGGGTTGGCTGCAGGGATCTTGAAGGTCCAGCAGGTGGCAGTGGTCAGTGACACAGTATCAGCACAGTATCAACACAATGTGTCAGTGTGTCGACAGGCCTCATGAGGCCTCATGGACCCATCACTAGTTTATTGTACTAACCTCCATTGTTTTATGTTCTCGAAAATCATTCTCTCCTTGTATTTGGCAAGCGCTTTGTGATCTCGTTCCATTTCTCTGGCTCCCTGTTTTGCCAGCACCTTTTGTTGAATACGTTGTCGGTCCCTCGCTTTTCTGGAATCAACCTTTTTTGTCATTGCCATTTATCTGACTCTGCATTTGTAGGACACACACTCCATTCGGTCTGCTATCAGACCTCAACCTGACAAGTGAAGGGTTGATAATGGTTGGGATTCTTAATCTTACATGGATATCAGAACAGCAGTCATCAAGATCACACGCAAGATTGCTTAGTCAAATCATATATGGGGAGTTTGCACGTTCTCCCCGGGCCTGCGTGGGGTTTCTCCGGGTACTCCGGTTTCCTCTCACATTAAAAAAAAAAAAAAAACATGCATGGCAGGCTGATCGGACACTCTAAATTGTCCCTTGGTGTGAGTGTGAGTGCGGATGGTTGTTCTTCTGTTTGCCCTGCGATTGGTTGGCAACCGGTTCAGGGTGTCTCCCGCTTACTGCCCATTGAAAGGGGATAGGCTTCAGCACCCCCGTGACCCTAGTGAGGATAAAGCAGTTCGGAAAATGAATGAATGAATGAATGAATGAATGAAATCATATATGGTACTGACAGTCAAAATTTCAAACACTTGCCCATGCCCCACCACTCACTGTCAGTATTTTCATTATTGTTCTAATTCATTCATTCATTCATTCATCTTCCGAGCCGCTTGATCCTCACTAGGGTCGCGGGGGGTGCTGGAGCCTATCCCAGCCGTCTTCGGGCAGTGGGCGGGGGACACCCTGAATCGGTTGCCAGCCAATCGCAGGGCACACAGAGACGAACAACCATTCGCACTCACACTCACACCTAGGGACAATTTAGAGTGTATTGTTCTAATAAGTGCTACAATTTTTTTCAAATCCTTCTTCACTGTCTTTGACAGTGGCTTTCTAGGTCAAGTCAAATTCTGAATCATTGGTATCAGGTTAGAATGAGATTGCGGAATTACTTCAATGCATTTACACACACAACATTTACAGCTCTGAATAGTAAGAACAGCAAAGGTCAGACAATCTATGGTGCCTTTAGGTGATCTGGATCGTGAGCTGCAATCATATGCGAAACCTTTTTTAAGTTCCTCTGTAATGTCAAATTTATCGTGTTTGAAGTATAAAGTTTCTTAAAACATGTGCATCTTTACTGCCAGAGAGAAATGCCTGTGAGTCTGCAATAAAAACCTTGCCTCACAGGTGTAAAGAAACTTTATGGTTGTGGAGAAATTGGAGTTTTGGACCAATGTTTGATACTAAAACAAATTATTTGATATGTGGATGACTTAAAGCAAGCATTTATATAAACAAAAGTACAACAAAACTGATTTTGAACACATTGGTTAGAATAAAACAGCGACAAGTAATGCAATTTGGCGAACAGTGTTATAAGACACATGAGACGCATTTAAATGTGAAAACCTCAGGTGTTTTGGTGGAACATAAAAGGGAAGGGACAGGAAGGCGTTAAAAAAAATACAACCAGGCTGACTGACGGACTAACTGACAGATTCACGGACCAATTAAATTTACCTGTGATGGAGCTGAGTTGAAAATAACACGATGGACTGACCGACTGACAAATAGAGTTTGTTTTGGCTTTAAAAAATTGACGGACTGATGAATGACGCACCGGGAAAATTTTGTAAAATGCCCACCTCTGGAAGATTGAGTTGCCCATACATTAGCTTTACTTTGTTCAGTTCAGGCGGTGTGGGTTCAACTTTCACTAAGGGATGAAGTAAACGTGAGTATGCATGGTTACCCGTCTCAATACGTGGCCTGCGCGGACTGTCAAGGAACCTCGGGTGCAGTTCACCATTAGCTCAAACTCAGCCTGGATGAATTTTAGTACCCGGGACCCTGAAAAGGTGAAGTGGTGAAGAAAATGGGTGGATTATTGTTGTAATGGAAGCCAAACACTGTGGCTACTGGTTTGACCAACCTCTAATATTAGCATGTGGAACGTAGTTTTATATCGATACATATTCTTTACTCGAGTTGAACTAAGGGATATTGGTAAAAAGTCAATTCAAACAAAGTAGATCATGTCAGCGTTTGAGCTAAGTAGTTTATTATCTCCATTCAGGGTAAGTAAGTGGAAAATGCTCTAAATGCAATGTTCAGGTCGACATAAGGTAGGATTGCAAAGGATGAAATCACATTGTCCATAATTGGAGTCCTTTTGCACGCATCATTATGTAGAATGTGGAGATTAGGCAAATGATATTAGACTCATTTCGTGCTGCGCTGATGAGCTAATTTACACAATTGGCCTTGAGAAATTGTCCATCTACTTTCAGGGAGGGGATTACATCAGTTGTGTGTGTGTGATGTGGCCAATTGGAGGATGCCTTGCCTCTCCCGATCGTTCGCCCATGAGTGGACGTGTGTCACACATAAAACATGTCGCACTATGTTTGTATTTTCTCTTTAAACAACCTGTGACCTTGGGCTGTGTGTAAAACAGTTACATCAAGGTCAATTCTTGGGACAACTTGCATTTCTCATGCGACCATTGCTTGTAAAAAGTAAGAGTTTCTATCATCTGAAAGACAAGTCGGCATCTTGACCTTATCAACAAATTCCCTAAACACATATCAGTCCTCAAATTTATGGTATTGAGTTACATGTAATCAATACAGAGATTACATTAGTTGTGCAAAACTATAACATGGGTTGGGCCACTTAGTTACAAAATCATTCTGTGGGCCGGAATGAACATATTTATGGTACTGATCCGGTTGGTGGGCCGTGCATTTGGTATGTCTACCCAAGAGACTGTTATAACCACACTATTTCCCGTTCCCACATCATTTTATCTAAGAGCACATCAGGTTTAAGTAATCTCTTCTCCTTCCTCCTCCTATTGTTAGTCGTTAAACGTTCATAACCTGCACATAGACTGGGTGCCCTCATACTTACTGTAGATAGTTGGAGCGCTTTCAGTTATGCTCATTGTCTTCATTCCGTGTTCTCTATGTTCTATGCTTCTTATTCCCCTTATTTTCCTGATTTTTCCTCGGTTTACCGTGAATTTCATGACTTGGGGGAAGTATTTCAAAAGTCAAGAGGACTTTTCCTTCCCCGTATGACTGTGCTGTAGACGTATTCCTTGGAGCCTCTTTACCTTCTAGTAGACTTTACAATCTGTCAGAAAGGGAGGCCATGGAGAACTATATCAGTGACTCTGACTGCCGGATTCATCCTTACAATCTCCACTCCTCTCCTTTGTGACTAAAAAGACAAGATCCTTCAACTATTTATGAACTCCAGAGGACTTAATGACCGCATCATTAAGAACACCTGGACTCTGAACAAAGGACTCTGTTGCTTTCAGAGTCGGGCTATGTGTAATCAGTCGTGAAGCTAGCTGTGTCGTGTGTGTTGTCTTGTCAGCCCTTGTTCTTCATGTGTGTTCGGTACCAGTGTCTTTTGTTTTAGTGCAGCGAATGAGTTATTCGCTATAACCATGAACCATATATTTGTGTAGACACTCAATTCATTTGTGTGATTTAGATTTTAATTCACCATAACTACCTTTTGGTTCCTTTTGTTCACTTCATTTGTGCCACATTCAGGCAGTGGGATTACAGAGTGTTGACTTGAATTTTGTTGTGTTTTGTCATGTGCCTCCGGTCAAGTTGCCCCCCACCCACTCCCCCTGCGAGAATACTTGTTTGTGTTTGGAAGATGGAAGAAACGTAATAACACTTAAAGTATCATTTGGTACGCATCCGGGAGGGGGATGAGTGGAATACAACCTTTTAAGATGGCCATTGGCCACTTCCAATTTTCAGTGATGCCTTTTGATCTTACGGGTGCTCAAGCTTTGCTTCAAGGCCTCATTAATGATGTTCTTTGAGATCTGCTTCACCTATTGATGTGGTTATCTCAATGACATTTTGACTTTGTCCCTGAAGAACACATCCAGCCAGCATGTCAGATTAGTTCTACAATCCTCCTAGAGTACAAGCTCTATGTCAAAGCAAAAAAGGCTAGTGTTTTCTTTTGTATTTTCTTGACTAGCCCAGGGTCAGTGTGGGCCGGCTCCTGCTAAGATTGAGGCTGTGGCTAATTGGCAAGTATCTTCCTCTCGCAAGCAGCTCCAACAGTTCTTCTGATATGCAAAGTTCGACAGGGAGTTCTTATAGTTTTATTTATATTTTGTAACTGTCACACTGCTTTAGCCCTGTGCTCCTGTTTGAACCAAAAACAACCACAATAAAGCTAATTCCAAAACAATTCTGTGAAGACATCGTGGCTAAATTCATGGTTGAAAAAGTAACGAAATGAAGTAATCATATAAAAAGTGTAAGACATTTATAAAAAGTCACACAATAATATAATAATAAAGCCAATTCAAAAACAACTCCGATATGCTGTATCTTCATTTATTGTTCTTTCATATACCAGCTACCCTGTCGTATAGAAAATAAAATCTGCCAAGTGAAAGCGAATAGAGATTTCTCACCTTTGATTAAATGCTTTCAGAAATTTTCCCCCTGAAGATAACCATATCTGGTCCACTGGCAGAGAGCACGTTACAAGGTTAGGCAGCTTTTCTCAGTGGGATGTTCTCATAAAAAAATTAAACATCTCTTTTATTTGCTATTGACTGTTTTGCCCCGTCTTCACACATGATCAATAACAATGTCTTATGTCTGCTCTACAATCCAAAATGCAGCCAAATTTTCACTGTACTTGGGCTTTGAAAGAATAACAAGTTTGTTAGGTACAAAGGTTACATTGATTAATATCCTCTTGTTCCGATCAATAAGTGTGTAATCCTCAATAATGGAACATTCTTTGCTCATAAAATCAATAGCAGGGTAAGAATTGTATTAATAGGACCAAAGTCTAATGTTAGAAAAGCAAAAAAAAAAAGAATCAGTAGTCTGGTAGAAACGGCATACATCCTCAAGTAGTCCCCATTGCAATAGATGCTGTGTCTCAATCTCTTATGTTCATAAAATAATGAACTGTCTATCCCCAAATAGACATATTTTTTCCCTCCTCAGGAAAAACATAAATATGTGAGTTCTTATTGCATTGACAACAGCCACAGTTCAGTACGTTGAGGTTTGGTTCGCATTTCCATCAGCATGACAGATGCAAGCAGAAGGTGTGTAAATTGCAGGACATCATAGAAGCCAGTCAATTTAACAAAGCACAACATAAATAAATCAACTCTCCTTCACTAGAAAGCCTGGCATATACCACTTAACTAGACAGTGGTGGACACTCCACACAAGAATAAGTGGTAATACATAGAAAGTGAAAACTACAAAAGGTGTGATTGTTGACAAGAAAAAACCCAAACTGGACTGTGCAGCGGCATCCTGTGTGGTCGCGGGCTGCGGCACTGTGGCACCTCTCGGTTTGAATTTGCTCCCAGAGTTTTTTTTTTTCCTTACCCGGATCCTCAGTGCCTTGCCATGCATGCCTCAACATTGTCACTTGGAACGGGCTGCATGAGTGTGTAGATACGGGTGTGTATATTGGAGTCTGTGGATTTTCTCTAGACTATTACAGTGAGAGAGTCACCAGGAGGGCCAAATGGTGCGGGTTACACTTACTCCGCTGTCACACAATGATTATTTATGTGCTGCTGAGGCAAAATTCACCCCCCACGTCGACAGCTCTTGTTTTGGAGCCGAGATGGAATACAACAAAGATGGGAGCAAGGGACAAAAACAAATGTCCCCGTTAGATTATTACCTCAACTCCTGTAGAAGAACCCTCATCTTGTGCATGAGCCCGGCCGATAATTTGCCCAATGAGCCGATGATAGTGTATCAGTTTTGCTATTTTCTATCTCAATTTCACCACAGCCAGGTTAAAGGAATATGGATCATTTTAACGTCATCTTGTGTAGAGCAAGACTCAAGCAGCAGATAGATGATAAATATCCCAACCGTCTACTCCTGCCCCCCGCCCCTTGACACATGCAGATGTTCATGCCCTTTTCAATCTTTCTCACATATGCACACACAAACCATAATCATATACCACACAATAACCTGTGATAAAATGCCGAAATACTCATAAAGACATTCAAGGTTTTGCCCTGCTATGATCAGCCCATGAGCTGTTGATGGCCAGCAAAATGGAGCAAAGTGAATTACCTCCAGCTGTCTCAGTGTAGCCTGGAGGCCTCAATACAAGGGCCATTAAGTTCAATGCATTGTCGACTCCTGCTTCCATAGACTCTAAGGAGAGCCCCTTGAGACCTTGGAGAAGAAACCTTGTTATTCCAGTAAACACTATAAAACAGCAGGACTGAAAAAATATTACATTACTGAGTGAAACTGTGATATTTACTGATCTCTCTCTCTCTTGTTCATATATATATATATATATATATATATATATATATATATATATATATATATATATATATATATGAACAAGAGAGATATATGTGTGTGTGTGTGTGTGTATATATATGTATGTATATATATAGATGACATTAATAATTCTACGACCGCGACTGAAGCTTGATGTCACTTGTGTCTCGTCTATCCGCAGGAAGAAATGCAACTATACCCATTTGTATTTCATCTCATCTTCATTCAAAGTCATGATTACAAGGAACACCAAATCAGCAGTGGAGGAACACCATTGGACTCGATCATTTGGTGTCTGAGAGAGCAGTAAATCCTTTGAAATCAGATGTTTTTTTTTTTTTTCCACAAAGGAAACAATAGTGTTTATACTGTATGTTTATCGCAAGCTATGCTTGCTCCTCAAAGTGCCTTTAAGACAATTGAGATGTTCGATAATATGTAGGTGTGAGAACAACTTCTGGGTCTCGGGCAGAGACTTGAGGAGAGTTATGCTGAAGAAAGATGAGATCCACTGTTTGTTTCGAAAGCATGAAATATATTTCCCTTCACACCAAACACATTCAAAGATGAATATTTTGTTTGATTTCTGGTCATCTGAGAGCAGTGTGGCATTTAAACCTACTTTGAGCTAGACAATTGACATTTTGTCATTTTTAGTGAATAGTTCCTTTTTTAGCCACTCTTTTAAGTTGTCTTGTTATTTTACAGCACTTTGGGACAGGTGGGTAATGAACAGTGTCTGTGGGAAGGAAAAAAAATAATAATCCATATTTTGAGATTCTCCTGTGATTACGAGACTGCAGCTTGGTCAAAGTAACAAACAGGAAGCAAGCTAATTTGGGAGGGGGAATGGCCAGGATCAAGAGTGTTTCAGAAGACAGAGCCATGTTTGTTTCTAGCTTTACCAGCACATCATTTTCAAACTGACGAGTTATGTGACAGTCTGTGTTTGCAGCATAGACCATGACAACAGCAGGAAGCAACTTCTTGTCCAACCTTAAGAAACACTCCTGCTATAATCACTGCAGAGCCAGAAATCAATGCGGGTTCAAGCTCCCAAGTGAGCCTGTTGATAAATTAAGCCAAATAAATTAGGACAAGAACTCGTTTTGTGCGAGACGGACAATTAAAGATGCACTGAAATTTCCCCAGTGAAAACACTTCCTCATCTATAAAATAGAAGCAATCATCAAGACAGACAATGACGGCGCATGAAAGAAAATGTGATTTGAGATTACGAGCTCATCTCAACTGTTCAGCGGCATTTTGTGTTGTTATCTTGTCTCCATTCTACTTGAATTTATTTTGTAGGCTTTTGTCTTCACGTCAACTTGTGCCCGACAATTTCTTTTAAGTAGGGTAACAATACTCTGTAGTTATCCTGACAATAAACACTTTTTGAGGAGCGTAAAAAGTTGTCGGCCCAGATTTGAACACCCTCCTGCATTTTACAACCCTTCGTGAGCATTTCTAACTTAATTTGCTCTTTATCCACCAGAGTGGCATAGCCCTTAACCTTGGCCTTTATTCAGCCTGAAATGGGGTTCTGATTCCTTTTCCGGCTCATATCACCTACACCTGCAGAATTTGTGAAGCACAATCAAAGTTTAATGAAACAATGCCTTAAAAAAGAGCTGCAAGGTCTGCTGGTGCACTATGACCTCTACACCCAATAATTCAAGACAGGCGGATGAAGGTATGACATTTTGAGTGCGAAAATCCGAACTGAAATAATGTCGTTTTCAATAGTCCATCCATTTTCTAATCCGCTGATCCTCACGAGGGTCTTGGACGCGCTGGAGCCGATCACAGCTGTCTTCGGGCAATAGGCTGGGTATACCCTGAACCAGTTGCCAGCCAATCTCAGGTTTTCAATTGCATTGAAAAAATGACTTTGAGCACATTCAATATATTTTCCATAACCGTCCACACACTGTCAGCGTGGTAGCGACATTCCCAAAGTTATTGCGCGTATTACTACCTCATGCTTGTAATTGCTCTCTCCTTATGCTCCAGGGTCTTCTCGTGCCTGCTTGAATGTCCACAGAGCTGCTTGCGATCTTTTTCTCATTCCGTCTCGTTCCACTTGGCAAAGCCTGTCCTGCTTGCTGCCATTCCCTGTTCATTCAACTTTCCTTGACAAATTCATTCACACTGACTTGCCTTGCTTCAAACTCATATCATGGATTCCTGTCACTGGAGTTATTACACGATGATGAGTCTTTGTTCGGAAACCAAATTTAGAAACACAATGACTTCATTCACTGCCTGCTACCTTTTGTTTGCGGTTATTCAGAGGCACTTTAAAGTGTGACAGTTTGAATGCCACGTTTCCCAGTATAAAATGGCGTGCATGCACACTTGTGCAACCACATTATTTCAGTAATTTTTATATCACCTCGAAAGGATTTTTTCCATCAAGTTATACAGGTCATAGGTCGCAATAATGGCAAAGAACATTTTGACATTATTACCAGGGTCTTATTTGTTGAACAGAGCTAAGTTGACTTTAGACTCTACTGTATATCACTTTTTATATCCCAGAATATCATTGAAGTGAATACATACCTCCCATTTTTGTTCATTATTTTCATGTGACAACACTGAAGAACTGACACATTGCTGCAATGCACAGTCGGCATTTGCTGTCCCTTCAAGATAATTCAACACACAGCCGTTGAAGTCAGGAGCCTTGAATATACCTCTGAGTGAAAATGTCCAAATTGGACAGACAAAGTCAATATTTTGTGTGGTCACCATTCTTTTCCAGCACTGTCTTAACCCGATTTTGAATGCAGTAAACCAGAGAGGTTGCATTTAAAACCCACTTCCACTTCTCTATGACAACGTCACAGAACTGGTGGGTGTTAGAAACCTTGTGCTCCCTCCCCCGCCCGCCTTCTATTTGAGGACGCCCTACAAAGGCTCACTTGGGTTTAGGTTCAGAGACATGGTTGGCCAGGCCATCACCTTTACCCTAACTTTCTTTCAAGAAGTAATGGTTGTCTTGGAGGTGTAATTGTGGTGGTTGGAATACAACAAAGTGAAATGTCGACAGTGTTGTCCAATGAAAGGCTTAAAAGATATGGTGAAATATTTTCGGAAATGTGAGGTGTGCACTCACTTATGTGACATATTGTATGTCAAATATTATTTTCAATAAAAATAGCTTTTGATGGGTCTGGCTATCCAATATCTATTAAAAAAAAGTCTCTCAAAAGAAACATCTTTTCGTAGCCGTCTTGCAATCACTTTGTTGTGCTGTCTCGGATCTGGTCACAGCACATTGCTTTCGCTTCATTCTGGCGGAACTGACTTTGTGACGGGCCTTGAGAGGCAAGGATACGCAGTGTCCTTATTCTGTCACCTTCCCCGTTGGCTTTGAATGGCCCCAACATATGCACGATAGCCCCAACAGAAGCAGCCAATAAATCACTGTCTTCTTGTCGAAAACAAAAGAAGCTTTGTTTGAGCAGTTCCGCTCAGAATTCATCTAGGTTTTGTTTCTGACAAACGTTTAATCTCTTATTTATAATGTTGGTTGTTTCACTATTGAATGAATACACCGTAGCCAATGTTGACAACTTAGCATTAAAGCGATACTGTACTTAGACCAACTTTTTTATGATGTTCTTGTAGTCGCTGAGTCTGTTTCCCAGCTTCAGCCAGAACAAAAAGTGTTCATGCCTCTAGGTCCGCACTGCACATATCATCATCGTCATTTCATTCACCCTCCAACACGATTTCATCTATATAATGGTAATAGTCTCACATCAGAAGTGATACTTTTCATCAATATTCTTTCTTTTGCATGTTCCTAATGCATAGTTTATTATATTTCAAATACAAATCAAATACATTTTTGGATCATAATGATGGTTAAAAAATAGAAAACTAAATCAATATAAAGCATATGATGAAGAATATGGTCATTGCCTTACAGAAGGTCAATAATACAGTTTTGAATGGCATCCAAGCAGAGGGAATTTTAGCCATCTACGAGAAATGTCAAAGAAAATATCACAATGCACCACGAAGAAATAACAGCCATGCATTTTATTTTCCAGCAACAAGAAAACAACTACTCCTGTTGCTCTCTATGCAGTGTTGATCAATATTTGATGTTGATGCATCAGTGCTATATCATAACAGAAAATGACACGATGCATCACAATATCAATATGCCCTACGACTCACCACATCCATGCGCACCCCCTTTATTTATGGCTTTAGATTTAGTAAAAAAAAAAAAAAGGTTCTGTCACCTGAAAATGGCATTATAGCATCGGGCTGGTGATTAGTAGCAATAGGATTGCATTTTATTCTTATTGTTTAACATTGAGGGGCAAAGTGTGATGGACTATTCATTCACTAAATGATAACCCATTCGTCATGGTTGCAACTTCATTTGGCTTTAGCTAATTCTCGGCAGTTCATTTAGTTTCGGCTTTAGTTGTGTATTGAAGATAATTCATTCATTCATCTTCCATACCGCTTGATCCTCACTAGGGTCGCGGGGGGTGCTGGAGCCCATCCCAGCCGTCTCCGGGCAGTAGGCAGGGGACACCCTGAATCGGTTGCCAGCCAATCGCAGGGCACACAGAAACGAACAACCATCCACGCTCACACTCACACCTAGGGACAATTTAGAGTGTTCAATCAGCCTGCCATGCATATTTTTGGAATGTGGGAGGAAACCGGAGCACCCGGAGAAAACCCACGCAGGCCCGGGGAGAACATGCAAACTCCACACAGGGAGGCCGGAGCTGGAATTGAACCCGGTACCTCTGCACTGTGAAGCCCACGTGCTAACCACTGGACTACCGGGCCGCCCTGTATTGAAGATAATTCACGACAAAATACACAGTGGCTGCTGATTGGTGACTGGTAACATTTCAGGACTGCTTGAAAATGTAAAACAAAAGTTAAAAAAATAATTAAGGGGTAGATTTATCCCGTCACACATCAGTCACCCCTGTTCTCAGACATCAGAAATCAAAATGTGTAGGAGGCACAAAATAATAATAATAAAATAGGTTGTGCATGCCGTACGAGCGACCAGGCCTGCTCTTGTATTGTAATGGCACTCAAAACAAGACATTTTTGCATTTGATGTGGACTCATATTTCGTTTGACCTTTTGTCACATAACTTTGTATGGGAAGCCAACACTTTTTTTTTCTTTTTTTAATGGAATCTTCAGGTTTGTTCTGGAGAGGAATTTGTTTGATGCATGTTCCCCTGAGTGCATGTGTCCTTCTCCAGGAGCAGACCATTAATCTTTGAGCACTTTCCATCAATGCAAACTGTCAACATTTCATCATCTCTCTCGGTCAATCATGTAATATCTGCACTGACAAATAGAGCTGCGGGGCGGCCATACGTCATTTTACACCGCCACGTAAAATAAGTGTGCATGCTTATCAAGAGGTCAGGCAGGAGCAGGAAATACCACAGGATAAAGATTGCAAAAGGCCTCCACAATCCGAGTTTCAAATGCAGACCTCCGGTGCCATAATGTATGCATCAAACGTCAGGGGTTTGCTACATCAGTGTGAGTGAACACTGGAAATTGAATATGATTGCATCTATAGAAAGGTAAAATGGACTGAATCGCAAACGACATGATTGTTTTGTAGGGAAATCAGCAAAAGACTGACATGCAAATGACTTCATGCAATGTATCATGTTGTCACACTCCAGTCATCTTCGATCCGAAACCTCAGAAATCAAAATGAGGGTTGAGGAAGGGGGTGGGGGACGGGTGGTTATGCATGTCAGTCTTTGAAAAGCCAAAGGCGGCAATTTGCATCGAACATGGGCACGTGATTGACTGAAAGTCATGAATAAACAGGTGGTGTGTGGTTTTACAATTGGAAACTTCAGGAAAAAAATAACGCATGAATGAATTGACATTTGGACAGTGATTGGTAATAGAATTCCTGCAAGCTAACAGTAAACAGATAAAACCATCACGCGGAAAATGATGGAACCAATGAAGGCTGTCCTAGACGACTGTCACGGGTTGAAAATTGCTTTCATGACTTGGGCTGTTGTCATGCAACTCAATCAGATTTCACATGCAGTTTTCCTGACACGTTGTTTAAAAGAAGAAAAAAATTAATACAGCTAAATTTTAAATGTTTACTTATATTTTGAATAAGATGCTTTCCGAATGCTATGTCATGCAGAGAAACCAACTCCTCTCATCACCTCTCCAGACCTTCTTGGTATAGCCAAAATGACCAATGTAGTAATAGCTAATTCAATGGTGCGTTCAGACCAATTTTCAATTTTATTTCCCACAGCTTGGACAGTAGAAAGTGTTTTTCACCAGTTTCTGCATGGTACCACAAATAGTCATCTTGAGTCATCAGACACCCAACTTAAAATGGAAAAATATTAACATTGAGGCGTTTGAATCATTAAAACGCAGTAAAAATAACGACTTCATATTCCCCGTCACAAGAATTGAATCTGGTGAGCTTCACAGGGTACAGGTTACATTCTCAACTAATGCTTAGGATCGAAATCCATTTCCACATCGATGCAGGCAGTTTCATGCTCGCAATTTAAATTGTGATGCTTTCTTGCCCAGACTGTCATTTGTGATCAGATATTTTGAATGCACACATTATAATCAGAGTCAGTATGTACAGTAAGCCGTAAATATGGAGACAGACAAACAGATAGCTGGATAGAGTTCGCCCACCTGACACATACATTCATTCTGGATTAACACCGTAGCAGTTTGCCACAGATTTCGCTTCAACATGTGGCTGAAATGTTTCGTTTGCTCAGGAGAAGCGCAAGTCTTTGGATCATTGAATGCCAGCGAAATGATGTGCAGTGGACGCAGACTGAAATGGAGGCTAAATGGCGACACAGAAGGCTCTTTACCCGAAGCTCATTACCCGCCACTCAATTCCCACTAGTCCTGCTTCTGCTTCACACTGAGCACTTTCCTGCCGAGAGAGTGATTGCAACATTTTTCTCGACAAGCCCTCACCCTTCTATTTCATTGTTTCCTGTCTCCCCCAACCTCAATTTCTCTTTCTGCCTCCTTCTTTCAGTCTCCCTTGTAGGCATGCAATCACCTTTGTATTGAACGTGTCATGACAACACTTTGAGCAGTGGCGGGCCGTGCATTTCAACCATAGGCCTTCAGTGACGTCACATACTGTACATTAACACAATATAGGCTCGTCAGGCAACACTTAATTTCAGGAGCATTTAAAACCATCAAGTATGCATTCGCAATTAAGAGCTGGAAACTAAATTTACAGATATTGTCAAAAATAAAAAGATTTAAAAATTCTAAATAAAATGCCACCCAAATTACGCTGTGTGATCATAAACAAATCTGTCCTATAAATTGCTAAATGTCACAATTTCATATAAGACACCAACCACACAATAACAAAACAAACTATTCTTTGAAAATAAAATTAACAGATCATTTGCATTTTGAGAATAGGCTATAAGACAGCAAATAACTGAAAATGTTGGGCCGCTAAGATTAAACGAATTTTAGTGCACGAAGCTGACTACAGTGTGCCATAAAAAATTGCAGGTGAGCTGATTTATTTGATACATTTTTCTATCTTTGTCATTTTATTTTGTGACCATTAATACTAATAAAATAACAAGGAGAAAATCATTTACTCGCCAATGTAGTGCCTGTTTACTGACCTGCAGATCTACGCAAGTGTCTAGAAATGTTTTTAAACGCACCGTAGCTTGTAAGTGCCCAGCCGTGCTCTGATGTTTCCTTGCTGCCTTGGTAAAACAACTTAAATTGGTAAATCGAGTGGAAGGTCCGTCTTGAAAATTGTGTGGAAAGTAGTCCTGCAACCAGATCAGCGTCTTCCCCTTTGGCTATTTTGGGTCAAAATGCAGCAACAGCTCTCTCTAGCAGGCGCTAATCCAATCACCGAACGTGCACGTCCAGTGTCGACGTAAGCCCTTCTAGCTGGCCCTGGTACGCAGATTCGTGATCTGATTGGCTATTGCAAGCTGACTGTGCCTGTTCATTTACAGCGCACAAGGGCCTGCTCTGTTTAATCTGAAGGCCCCGAGCAAGTTTAGTTTACCTGGCAACACAAGCTATCTGAAATATGATTGGTTAAAAAATCTACCATAATAAATAAGTTATTTATCGAGTGGCTTTCAATGTTATCTAAAATAACATTGAAAGCCACTCGACTAAGTGGAAATAATATGACGTAACAAATACAAAGAATAATTATGTTGACATATTTATGAAAATAAAATAAATTAAATTTATGTTATTCTCAGAAAAGTAAATGTATCAAATTTACTTTGATACTTTACTCAGAAAAGTAAATGTATCAAATTTACTTTTCTGAGAATGTTTAGGCCAGCAGAGAAGACCACTGACTTTGAGACAGGAGAACTTTGAACGGAGAGTGTTTATTCTCTTCCTGATAAGAATGAATGAGCAACATTATGAATCATGTACAAGCATTTAATCCACAAAAAAACATCAACAACAAAAGGATCAGCAATAAACAAATGTATGTTAAAAAAAAAAGCAAGAGTGAGACTTGAAAGCAGATGCATCAAACGACGATGTCGAGTGTCACAGATCGCAAGGAGGGCTGGATGCCTACGCATTTCTCTGACAAGGCTCGATGTACTCAAGACCCAGATGAGCAAATATGTCCTCTTCGCTCCGAGCTGTCAGGTACTCTCTCTACAGGGGTGACAAACAATTACAAAGTCAGTGGCATGGAAAGAAATGCATGGGAATTTGTGAAACCAGATGCCCACAGACATACACTGTACCAACTGGATCGAAAGAAAACAAAGCATGACCTAAAGTTAAAGTTTTGTATTTGTGATTCCTTGATTATTTAGTTTTTTGTATATATAATTGTAAATATTTTCCTAAAAGAGGTTAAATGACGACATGGGAGAGTTGGCACAATAGTAATATTTCTATGGTCTCTGCAATAAGTGCTGCGATATTGCCCAGCTCTGCTGTTGGCCATAACCATGCCAAAATAAAACATATCTGTCAACCTCGGCTAATACCTGCTATTATAAATACAATACATGATTACGATTCCCCTTACAAAGCAACAAAAACCCATACAGTAGCTTAACGCGCATGCACACATCATGCTTTATCAATCCAACCATACGCAGCGATGAAAAAAATATACGATTGAGGATTACTTTTGCTGGTTTGCCGTGACAATAGTAGCGATCGATGACGGCATTGTCGTTGGCTACCAGCAGGTGAGACGATCTGGATTTGAGCCAAAATGGTCTTTGTGAGATCGGTTCACAATTGTTTTTTTTTCCCGTATAAAAGCTGTAATACGCCGTACGTGATTTGAAATGATTAAAAAAAAACATAAAATACGGGGGAAAGTTGACTGCTCAACCTTCTGCCGCGCCCCACACAAAGGCTGCGTTTTCCTTGACTTCCTCATCCAATCCCAAGGGTTGAGGACTCAGCCTATATACACAAACTGTCGGAAATTATAGATCTCCTAACACGCCATAGAGCTGCGGGATCACTGTCAATCTTTTTCATTTTCAGAGCCATCCTGCTGGCCTGGGTTGAATCACCCAGCAGACCAGTTTTGGCAGGACCAGATGCGAGATATATGGCACCTCAGCTGACCACACCAGAGCATAGTGGGGTCAGATTTAATGGATTCGGTTGTGGTATTTTTGTCAATAGGATGCGTAGGTGCCAATTTAATATTGGTCGATTTTTGTGGTGTGTTCCATATGCCGTGTATTATCGATATGTTGAATTGGCATATTTCATAACCAAGTTGAATTAATTGAATTAAATATCTATTATGTACACATTTGTTCATTTAGATTTTGTCGTGTATTTTGTGTTTTACATCATAGTTACAGCGTGTCACATGTATCTCTCCCACTTAGACCATTGAGCTCATTCACACCTTGCATCCTCTTTCCTTCTGCTCACACTTTACTGTAAGCACTTGTGTTACTGCCGATGAGATGAGCACTTTCCCTGACAAAACACGACTAGGTTATTAACAGCTGGCTGTCTACCAATGCCAGGCGATGAGGGGTTATGTCTTCATGAGAGTGCTGATGAGCTCTGACTCACCTTGGGAACGGGACTGCTAGGAGAGAGAGAATGAGCTGCGATTTTGACACATCCTGCCTTCAAGTGCTAAACTGGACCTGACATGTGCAAAAAGGATGGGAGGCAAAGCCAAAAGAACAGGAAACAAAGCTGTCAGCTCAAGGCAGACATACAGTAAGTGGGAACAACAAGTTGTCAGCCAAGAGAGAAATGCAAGTCCACCCCCTTGCTTGTTACAGATAATGCAAAGGACATGTTGGCCATGAGGCAAAGAGCTGTGAGTACAACCAGGTATATGCAGTGAAGCTCTTGAATTGCACCTCTAGTTCAGTTCCAGGCATTCAGTGACCCCCCCCCCCCCCCCCCGCCCTAGATTGCAAGCTCAGAAACAAAAAAAATAGATCAACAAAAAAGAAACCACACAACTGTTGAAGAAACCAATCAAAACTGAATAAAATCTTAAGCACTTGAATGCGACGGCCGTCTGAGGCCGAGCGGGGCCGCGTCAACCATGTCATCTGATTGGCCTACATCGATTCAGCAAAGCACTCAACCATTACCTAGTTTTAGATGAGCTGCCCGCCAACTGCGGAAAATTGAAATTTGATTTTCATTTGCACCGTTTACATTGAACACCTTCCACATGGACGTTAAGAGTCCACCAAGGGTGTCCTGTGTCACTTGCTCTGTCTCCTATCTTCATGGACCAAATGTAGGTGAATTCAATGTTTTTAAAAAAGTGGTGGCCTGAGGATGTAATTTTTACCATTTTACAATTATGCGGCCATGATGGTTTACTGCCATGGTTCATAGATGAGTTTGAAGCTCTGGGGATGCGAAGCAGTACCTCCAAATCCAAGTAGAGGGTAGCTTGTAGCCTGTGGGTTGACATCCTACCTCAAAAGGAGGAGTGTCGATGAATTTATCCCCATGGGGAAGAAAATGAAATGCAAAATTGACAGATATATCTCTTGCGTGGGGGAGAGAAAGTGCTGACCTAAAAGACAAAGCTCTTAATTTACTAGTCGATTTTGACACGCCCTCACCTCAGGTCACAAGTATCAAGGCAGTTGTCGGAAGAACACGACTATGGATACATGAGTTGCAAATCAGTTTCCTTTACAGAATGGCTGGGCTCATCCTCAAAGATTCCCCAGAGTGAGCAGCTCGCACATGCATGCTTTTTCTCAGGTGTAGTAAAATTTCACACTTCTTTCTCGACAAGATTTGATAAGTGACAGTAATTTCGGAATCAGAATAAACATTTAAGTAGTGAAGGCAAAAAGGTGTCATTGTCAATTACACGATTGTTCAAAAATCACTTTGGTCTTTGAATATATGAAAGAAATGCTGATGGGATTACAAACCAGAAGAGCTTTGGCGTATGTAGACACGCGCCAAAGTGCGAATCAAACATGGTGAAGCACCATTTAGCTGTCATGCTGCACACAAATGGAATAAGCTGCCAAAATGAAGCTAGCCCCAAGCATGAATGCTTTTAAGTCCGAGTTACATATTATTCATTCTTTCTCTGCCTATGAGAGGTATTTTTCCATTTTCAAAAATCTTTTTCTTGTTGTCTTCGGTTCCTGTAATGCTTTTAAATGTTGTGCTTTTAATCATGTCAAGCACCTTGTATTATCTTGTGTCTGAAATGGGCTATATAAACAAAGCTTTTGAATAACTGTGACTTATTTATATTATTGACATATTTGATCAATAATTGAGAATCGCAATAATTCTTGCCATCCATATTAGCCACCAGCTGTTCCACAATAATAATAGTAAAAAAAAAAACGATAAAAATTAAAAATGTTTGACCGCGCAATACAACACAAAGTATGAGCACTGTTATTTTAAATATGGTTCCCGCTTACATTTCTTGTTTTTTGTCTTTCATCAAGATCAGACATTGGGAGAGGATCTTTCGGAGCTTGGCAAGATACTGTGTGTGATGTCGGAAGGTGTGACTGCATTGATGAAAAATGTATCACTTGAATTCAGAAGGTGATAGTTCTCTAGTCCACATTCTCAGTCTTGTCAGACTGAGATGGGTTTTTTTTTGTTTTGTTTTGTTTTATTTTTGGGGGGGCAGCAGTTAAAGTTCAGTCCAGATTGAGAAAAATAAGTCCTCAGCTGTAATATAAATGTATTACCCTACAACGGCCCTCTCTTCAAACTGCTGTTTGCTCTGTAAATTGATAAATATTTGCTGTTCATATGCTTATCTCAATTCCTCGTGTATGCAAAATATTTGGACTAATACATTTTGGTTGTTTTCAGATTTTTCCAAAAAAAAAAAAAACACCGTTATGGAATGGAACAACTATATTATAGTGAAATTATCTTGGGGGACATTAAGTGGTGCACCCAGCCTTTAGTTTTTGCCTTGTGTATAACCTCAGGCCAATTTATTGGTCTGGCAACTCAAATCAAATACCATGCTTACACATTTTGTGATTTATGGTGCGGCACGCAACACAACTCTGAACCTGTAGATGATAACAGGCTGAAGCTGGATGGCGGAGTAGAAGAAAACATGGGGTGGTGAGAGGGGGTCCTGGATATGGTAAATGTGATTTGCAGTAAATCCACTTCATTGAAAATGCATGGCAGAGCCTATTGCTCAAAAGAAAGACAGGACAATTGAGGGCATCCAGCTTTAGGGAAAAACACAGTTGAGATTTTCAACATTACCATTTCAGCCATTTTGACGGATCAGAACTTAAGTCCTTTCTTTTGTGAACTTCTCACTTTCCTCCATTCCCAAAATCCTCACAATACCTTTATGGGGTACTTATTTATTTACTCAGCACAACACTGTGTGTCCATGAGTCTTATGTGTTTCAGGATTTTCCGCCTTAGGCATACACAGGAAGACTGAATTTGATATTGCAAAAATGTTGTTTATTATATGTGGTGTGTCAAAGGGAGGTTAACAACAGCAGCTGTTAATTTTAAAGTATCTAGCTGAGAGGTGAGATAGACTTACCTTCACACTGGAATGCTATATTCAGCCAAGCAAAGACCTCCATTCAGGTCAATTCTAATTTCCATCAGCACCAAATTCACACCACCAGCTGTATATGCTTTCTGCATTGTTGTTTCATACGGAAGTTGACAAAATTGAAATATCTGTTTGCGGAAATCCTGGACAATACTTTACGCGACATCATAGCCTCCTTGGCGGAGGGAAGAGCAGTTTTTTGTTTGCCTCATAAAGGAAATAACATCTCTGACATCGCTGTGGTAACCATGAATCACCTACTTTAGTTGTGAAAACAGGTTGCACTTTCAGTCTTCTGAATGTGCTTTGCCATATGCAGCAATCTACTTCTATTGGACTTTTTTTTTTTGCCAAATAATGTTTCTTCATATTCAATATTTACTGGCTGGGTGCCTTTGGTGCAGTGGGTAAATATTTCAGGCTGCATGTGGGCAAACGTACTGACTGACTTATGTCTGCTTTCGGAGTTAGTGGAAGGCCAACCAATCACTTTTGTGGCCTGCAACAAATGACTGACAAGCAATCTGGCCATTTAGGGTCGGGCTCGGCATTAAGCCTCATGGGTCAATTTGATTCTTCTGGTTGCCTTTCAATTCAATGTCAATGTCAATTAAAATGTCCCATTATTAATTCGGTAAGAAGTAAAAACAAACAAATGTAATTAAAACCTAAACAATTTCAAAAATGTTACCCCGGAACCCATGACCTCTGCGCTGTGAAACAGATGTGCTAATTAGTTTTTTCCAACATGCTGCCACTCTTGTAAATTGTAATTTAAAAAAAGTGAACAATAACTGATTGTGCATATGGAATAGCTTGATGACAGCTCTGTATTAGAAAAAGTAAATTCTTAATTCTTTTCTCTCAATGAAAAGGGGAGTGATTGTCACATCAGAGTTAGTTGGTCTTGAAGTTCAACCGTCATCAACTTCCTCAGCTCCAAAACTGCTGTCTTCAACGGGAGGGGGGGGGGGGGAGGGGGGCTAGCTGAATAGATATTGAATTGCTGGATGTCTGCATCACCTTGACTTACATATTAAACAGAGATTACTACTTACTACAAAGAAAATTAAGCATGCACATCCAATCAACATTCCAGACCAAAATGAAAGCAATGTCGATGACTGTGTCCTTGACTTAATAAGCTGCTAAACAGCTACATGTTTCTCTGTCCTCCCCATAATGAAGTCCCTCGTGGGTGTGAACACATACGAGTCCCTGCAAAACATCTGCCTCTTCTCTGTTACCCGTCACCCTCTGTGTGCCATCCAGCCCTGTAGTTTGATGGATGGGATTAGAGGGACATGGCTGCCTGCCCGAGCCCCGACCGACTCCACAGACACATCAAAGCATGACAAAAAAGGAGACAGAAGGAAAAACTGGGAAAGCTGATCAGTGAAAAAGTCAGAAAGGCTTTGACATAGGTAGGTAGGTAGGTAGGTAGGTAGGTAGGTAGGTAGGTAGGTAGGTGATACTTGTGAGAGTTTTATGTTCTTTCAATGCCACATAATTGATCAGCCCATGACTATCAATTGGGCCTGGAGCTCACTCATCAAGTACAGGTATCAATTTTAATACAGAAATGCACTAAGGCTTGACATGACCTTTTTTGCTCACCAGCCACTGTGGCTAATGATATCCTAGAGTGACGAGTCACACTGCAGTTTCACAATGCACAATTTTGTTGTTGGAGAATATGGTTTATGTGCAACCACGTTCCACATTTGAGAAAACAGATAAGAGATAAACATACAGCAGAACCAAAGCAAAATGAAAACAGGAAAACAGCGTTGATAAATTGCGTCACGTTACTTCCTCTCCAAGTACTGAAAACACATTTTATAATCAGTAAGGTGATTGCTTACGACAAACATAGCCTATCATTTGGTACGACGCTATAGCAAGATGTGAGAATTAATTCTCCACTGCGATTCAAATAACAGTCAAATTCAACTTCAATCAATTCCTTCTCCATCCATCCATCCATCCATCCATAAAACACTTAATAATCTGCTTATCCTCACCAGGGTCACGTGCTGGAGCCTATCCCAGCTGTCTTCGAGCAGTAGGCAGGGTATACCCTGAAACGGTTGCCAGCCAATCGCAGGGCCATTCGCGCTCACACTCACACCTAGGAACAATTTAGAGCAGAGGTCCCCAACCTTTTTTGCCCCACGGACCGGTTTCATGTTAGACAATATTTTCAGGGACCGGGCTTTAAGGCCGGATAGATACAACAATATAATAGGATATGACCTGCATGAGAAGTGTGGTATTTTCGAAACATAGTGTAATATCTGTTTCTTGTATTTGTGTGACATCATAGGGAGGGGAGGAGCCAGGTTGGGGGGAATATTGGCTCCGGGAGTTAGTCTGAGTGTGGAGCGCATGGGCGTGAGTTGTGGTGAACAGCAACTCCTTGAATGCGTGTGTTTATTACTTATTTTGTTATTAAAAATAATTAAGAGTACAGTGCACTCCGCTTAATAGAACACCATTGGGCCGAAGCGCTTCTGTTCTACTAAGCGGGGTTTCTATTAACCGGAGACACTTTATTAGGTACACCTTCAGACACGTCGACGACCAAGTTATGCACGCAGAAAAACCCCTGCTGACGAGTTAGAAGAGATATTTCGACTGTGGACGTCCATATCTTTAATCAAACAACAAAACAACAACTTTAATCAACTTCAGTCAAACATCTCAAATCACGAGAAAAATTTCGTTACTTTTGTCTGGAAACAGGAGTCCGTAATTTTGCGGTTGACTTCCCTCTCAATGCGCTGGATAAGAGGGAAGTCCTGGAAACCGCGGGCGTACCTTCTGAGAATCCGGCAATGCATCGTATCGTCTGAGTATGTCCTTCTTATCCGCAGGTGATAGCCCTCGTCTCTTGAATGAAGTTGAAGCCATTGTGACGTGCGTGTGTCTATGTGTGGAGTGACGCGTGGTACCTGTTAGTGTATACGGCTAGAACTACCGCGTTTTCTCGCGATAGTGGTACAGTATCGCGATAGCTACACTTCGTCTCTCTCTCGTCTCTTGAATGAAGTTGAAGCCATTGTGAGGTGCGTGTGTCTATGTGTGGAGTGACGCGTGTTACCTGTTACTGTATACGGCTAGAACTACCGCGTTTTCTCGCGATAGTGGTACAGTATCGCGATAGCTACACTTCGAAAACCACTAGTTTACAATGTTCATTGCTTACGGCCTGTTCTATTAAGCGGAGATCTGTTCTACTAAGCGGAGTATCTTTATAGGAAATTGCATTAGGCAAATCGGTTCCAGAGCCTTTTGCTCTATTAAGCGGATTACTCTATTAACCGGTGTTCTATTAAGCGGAGTGCACTGTATCAGCGACTGCGAGCATCCTTCTTTCCGCTACTGAGGGGCATTACATTGGTGTCAGAAGTTTTGGATGCACCCGTCGCACTCCTGTTTTTGCGTAAGGATGTTCGGCGACTCCGTTACTCGGCGGAAGGTGAAGGAAGAGGCCGATCCGTGCGGCGATCCCGTTACCCATCAGACGGTAAAGGATGAAGCCGTACCGTGCGTGATTGATATGCCTGAGTCGAGTTGCAACGGGCGCGGTCGCCATGAAGCTGTTGATTCGCGCCAAAATGAGCGCGGCCCCGGCAAAACGGAGTTACGCCATGACGTAGCGGCAGGTGCCGCCGCCATCGCAACGGATGTAAACATGTATGGCGGCGCCCTTGGGCTCGCGTGGCCCTCCATGAAAGCTCTTAAATTCTCCGGGAAAGGGAGTTGGGAGGCTTATAGAGCACAGTTCGAGTTGGTGGCCGACTCAGCGGGTTGGTCGGACAAGGTGAAAGCGGTGCAGTTAGCACTTTCGCTAACGGAGGAGGCTACATCCTGTCTGCTGCTGTTGAGCCCCGGAGAGAGACTCGATTACAGCGCCCTGGTGGGTGCTTTGCAGAGGTGCTTTGGGGAGTTTAATTTGAGGGACTCTTTGCGCTGTGAGTTCAAGCAGCGTGAGCGACATCCCGGTGAGCCACTCCGTTGTCTTGCTCATGAGATCGAGAGCCAGGGTCGGCGCGCATATGCTGGAATGCCAAATGAGATTCAAAATGAACTGATACGCGATCAGTTCATCCAAGCTCTCAGACCGGATGAGCTGCGCCTGCACGTCCAGCTTGCCCACCCGGCAGCCCTGGGAGAGGCAATCTCTCTCACTACAGAGTGGGAGATTGCAACCAAGGGGGCGCTACAATCATCCGCCTGCCCCGTTTTGGCCACCTCGTTGTCGGAAGGGGAGGAGCCCGGGCCAGCGTGGTTGGAGGAGCTGGTGTGTGCAATAAAGACTCGCCCAGCACAGCAGGAGGAAAGAAGCGGACATCGTGCACGCCCCGCTGTCTGCTGGGGTTGTGGACAGCCAGGTCATCTGCTGCGGCGCTGCCCAAAGTTGTTGAACCAGCAGGGAAACGGAAAAGGGTCCGTGTAGCCCCGACAATCTGGACCCAGTTGTTAACCGGGAACTGCAACCTGCATTCGGAGAGAAAGCTATAACGGTGGGCTGGACGGATGTGGGGGACCCCAGTCATGTTCGTGTGCAGATTGGGGACGTTTCCTGTACAGCGCTGGTGGACACTGGGTCTTCAGCCACAATTGTGAGGCCTGACATTGTTCCAGTAGGGACCGTCTTAACATCGACCTTTACAAAACTGAGGACAGTCACCGGTGAAACAGCCAAGATGAGAGGCAAAGGGACATTTTTGTTCGTCCTGGGGGGTCTGTCGACAACCCACTCAGCTTGGGTAGCTGATGTGAGTGATCCCTGTATTCTTGGACGGGACTTTTTAAAAGCTGCGAATTGTGTGGTGGACTTGGGAGCTGGGGTGCTCACTCTGCCGAGTGGTCAGCATGTAGGGCTGATCCTGGCGTCTAGGCAGGGTACTCCGGGGGTGGCCGTCAACAATGCAGACCCTGCAGCGGAGAACACAGATGTGCGGATGACCGGACACAGCCTGTCCAATGCAGCAGCAGCGCTGACTCCTCGACAGTCGACGGTAGATGTCCATTTGGGAGAAGAACTGTGACGGCTTGGATGTCGAGCAGCGCGAGCAGCTGTGGTAGGTGCTGTGGGAATTTGAGAACATCTTTGCCCTCAGTGAGAATGAGGTGGGCCTCACTCACTTGGTTGAGCACCACATCGACACCGGTGACGCGCGACCATTAAAGGTTCGGCCCCGACGCCTGCCTCTGGCCCTGCAGGAGGCCGCAGATCAGGAGATCCGTGCCATGCTCGAGGCAGGGATCATCGAGCCTTCCGATAGTCCGTGGGCGTCTGGCGTAGTCATGGTCCCCCGAAAAAAGAGCACCAGACCACGGTTCTGTGTGGACTACAGGCCGCTCAATAAGGTGACAAAAAAGGACTGCTACCCGCTCCCACGGATAGACGAGACATTGGATTTGGTCTCAGGCTCCGCGTGGTTCTCATCACTCGACCTGCGCAGTGGCTACTGGCAAGTCCCCATCACCGCGGAGTCCAGACCCAAGACGGCATTCTGCACCACCCGAGGACACTGGCAGTTTAAGGTCATGAGTTTCGGACTATGCAATGCACCAGGAACATTTGAGCGTTTGATGGACACAGTGCTCTCAAACATTCCGAGGCAAAGGTGCCTGGTGTATTTGGATGATGTCCTCATCCATGGTGGGTCTTTTCAGGCTGCAATGGAGTCTCTGAGACTGGTGCTGGGAAGAATTGCAGCAGCTGGGCTGAAACTGCACCCAGAAAAGTGCCACTTTATGCAGCGGGAGGTGGAGTTCCTGGGCCACCGAGTGAACGGTGAGGGCATCAGCACACTGGAGGAGAAGATCCGCACCATTAAAGATTGGCCAGTACCAAGGGACCAGAAGCAGTTGAAAAGCTTCTTGGGGCTGGCCTCGTACTACAGACGGTTCGTGAAGGGATTCTCTTGCATCGGGTTGCCCTTATTCCACCTCCTTAAAGACAACCAAGCCTTCCTCTGGTTGCCGGATTGTCAGGAGGCGTTCTGCAGCCTAAAAAGAGCCCTCATGAATGCTCCTGTTCTCACCCCGCCAGATCCAGCCTTACCTTTTGTGCTGGACACAGACGCAAGTAATGTCGGCATGGGGGCGGTGTTGTCTCAGGTGGGGCCGGAAGGTGAGCGAGTGGTGGCCTATTTCAGCCGCACTTTCAACAAGAGTGAACGACGCTACTGTGTTACCAGACGTGAACTGCTCGCAGTTGTTTTGGCAACACGCCATTTCAAGTATTACTTGTGTGGCGTGGCTTTCACCATCAGGACAGATCACACTGCACTACAGTGGCTGATGTCATTCAAGGAACCAGAAGGCCAAGTAGCACGGTGGCTGGAGGAGCTGCAGGCTCAACACGCCAACGCTGACACCCTTTCCCGGCGGCCATGTTCTGTTAGTGGCTGCACCTACTGCGACCGGCGGGATGCCAGGGAGTTGGAGCTGCGTGGGGAAGTGACTGCTGCTGGACCGTCATGCTGCACCTTGGAGGCTGTGGACACTACAGAGTGGGCTGCCAAGCAGGAAGAGGACCGTGATCTCAACCCTGTGCGACAGTGGGTCCAGAGTGGCAGGAGGCCACCCTGGGAAGGAGTGATGGGACTCTCCGCTGCCACCAAAGGCTTTTGGAGCAAGTTTGCTGTGTTATGCATGAAGAACGGCGTGTTGCAGCGTGCCTGGAAGGAACCAGCCACCAGGGAGGAGAGATGGCAGGTGGTAGTGCCCGGAGATGGTGCTGAGAGCATGCCATGGGAGCACCGGCTCAGGACACTTTGGCAGCACCAAGACCCTCCGATGGCTGCACCAAGGGTTCTATTGAGGTCAGCATCGACGGGACGTAGAGGACTTCTGCCGGCGCTGTGACGAGTGTGCGGCCTACAAGGGACCTAAGACCAATCGCACGCACCGCTTCAGCAACAGAGGGTTGGGCGCCCATGGAGAGGGTTGCTATGGACATTATGGGCCCTTTCCCCGTGACGGACAGAGGGAACCGTTACGTGCTATGTGCGATGGACTGTTTTACTAAGTGGCCCGAGGCATACGCACTGCCAGACCAAGAGGCGGAGACAGTGGCGGATGCACTACTGGAGGGCATGTTCTGTCGGTTCAGGACTGCAGATATCCTCCACAGTGACCAAGGTAGAAATTTTGAGTCCAAAGTTTTTGCTGCTCTTTGTAAACGCCTGGACATGCAGAAAACACGCAACACACCTTTGCATCCGCAGAGCGATGGTCTTGTGGAACGATTTAACCGCACCATGCAGCAGCAGCTCGCCATCCTCACCTCCAAACACCAACGTGATTGGGACCAGCACATTCCGCTGGTACTGATGGCTTATCGTTCAGCGGTCCAAAGTTCCACGAGCTGTACTCCTGCTCTGCTGATGCTGGGCCGGGAAATTTGGACACTGGCTGAGATGGCGTTTGGAAGACCTCCCGGCAGCTCAGAGGACCAGCCGGGGCTGGAGTATGCCCGGAAACTGCAGGATCGGCTGGAGGCAGCGCACGCATTCGCACGGGACCAGCTGGAGAAAGCCGGCGTACGTCAAAAGCGAAACTATGACGTGCGGAGCAAGGGGCGGAACTTCCAGACTGGGGAACTGGTTTGGGTGTATACACCTAAAAGAAAAAAAGGGCGCTGCCCCAAGCTAGACAGCCATTGGGACGGTCCATGTAGGGTACTTGAGCGGGTGGGGGAGGTAGTTTATCGGGTGGCAGTTCCCCCCAGGGGCAGAAAGGTTGCCCTACATCGGGACAGGTTGGCCCCCTACCAGGGCAGCGGTGTTCCTGTATTTGAGGCGGGGTCCACTTCATCCGCCAGTTCAGAACATGTTGATCCATGTTCCCCAGATCCCATCAATGTTGTCCCGAGCCAGCCAGCTGAAGGTGCTATCGACTCAGAGCCAGGCCGACCACAGAGTCCGAGACAAAGACCACGACGGCTGGAGGACTTTTTTTGTTGAATCCTCGGGGCGAGGGTTTCGTAAAGTGGAGGGCAGTGTAATATCTGTTTTTAATTGTAATTGTAATTGTGTGACATCATAGGGAGGGGAGGAGCCAGGTTGGGGGGAATATTGGCTCCGGGAGTTAGTCTGAGTGTGGAGCGCATGGGCGTGAGTTGTGGCGAACAGCAACTCCTTGAATGCGTGTGTTTATTACTTATTTTGTTATTAAAAATGATTAAGAGTATCAGCGACTGCGAGCATCCTTCTCTCCGCTAATGAGGGGCATTACAATAATAATAAACACAAATCATGACACGAAGAATGTCCTACCCGGCAGCAACATTCTCCCGTCGCTATGGTGACGTTTAAACACGCCATCAAACTAAGATACGCCGCAAATAAAAAGTACATGAAAAATATGACTCACCATTGCCGCTTATTATGCGGAGTAGGCTTGGTGCGTGTGAATCTCCCATTGAGATAAAGCCTTATTTGAAATAGGACTCTTGATACTGATTATTAAACGTAGCCTTCTTTTTCTTGAACGTCATAGGGTCGTTTTCTGTCTCCTGGCTGGGCCTTTTCCCCTTCCCCAAAAAACTTTTCAAAGATTGTTTTTTCTTCATTTTGCCAGCTCCTGGGTTTTATTTCACGTGACCGAGAAGCGCGGCTTCACCTGCGTCAAGAGTGACATACTGTAGACTGATATAACAGAGAATCCGGTAATATTTCAAAATAAAACATATTTCAGATCACGAAATGAATAAAACGGAAAGTAATGTAAGTAATTTATTCTTTCTCTGTGGCCCGGCACCAAATGACCCCGGTGTTTGGGGAACCCTGATTTAGAGTGTTCAATCAGCCTACCATGCATGTTTTTGGAATTTGGGAGGAAATTGGAGTACCCAGAGAAAACCCACGCGGGCATGGGGTAGAACATGCAAACTCCACACAGGTAGGCCGGAGCCAGAATCAAATCCTGCACCTCTGCACTGTGAGGCGGACGTGCTCACCAGTCGACCACCGTGCCGCCGCTCTTCTAACAGACCTGATTAAAATTACGATCAGGGTTTTACAGTTTGCTGATGAGCTGTTCATTTGAATCATGTGTGTTGAAAGTGGGAAATTTCTAAAACAAGCAGGACTGCAGCCCTCTAGGACCAGAGTTGCCTACCCCTGTTCAAGACTGTTTCTGGCAGGGCACAAAATTGGGCTGCGGCAAAGCAGAACAATTAATTTGTGCAATTTGGGACAAACTGCAGGGCGGGTGCTGAATTATGAAATCAAACAGTGACCCGATTCTGACTGAACGTGTTTTACAATGTCTGCATGCGGTTAAGAGGTGCAGCTTTTTAACACCAATGAACTTCTTCCAGGAGACATTTTTAGGTCAATCTGAGGCTGAGATGTGTAACATCCGCCAAGTACCTGATATTTTCTACAGGAAAAAAAGGATTGATGGTTTGACTTCGCAGCTCTATCGAGCCACTTTTTGACTGTTCGTCTTTATCAGTTCAGAGGAGTTTCTATGCTTCAATTTAAGAATACTGAGGGACACCAAATTGTTGGACATTTGAGGTTGAAGGCACAATGTGGAGGTAAAACAGTCTACAACAGTGAACCCGCTTAATGTACATAGTAATTTTAAACTAACACTTGAATTTAACCATTAACTGTATGGTTTCAGACGAACCACTGCGGTTTGGTTTTGGTGAGAAAATAGTCCAAACTTGATCCAACACATCAATTAACGCATCAGCTTCTGAACATTGATCCATTTTCAAGACCACTTGACCTCATTAGGGTCACGTGCACAGAACCTGCAGCATTTCCCAAGGGATTTGGGGCAAGAGGTTGTATGTGTGGATATAAATACCCACCAGTGAGAGCTTTTTTCTTGCTAATCTAGAAAAAAAGTGAACCCTGAAAAAAAAGACATACTTTACTTTGAGGTCAGTATTATTGAGGTCAGTATTATTGCGAATGACCAAGTCATAACATTCGTGGACACATGCGAGAGTGGATCAAACAAAGACAACAAACAACTAACAGCGAACAGAGAGCTGGATAAACAAACCCAAATACACAGCCCTGTGATTTTATTTTGCCTGGTTGGAGGTGCGCGCGCTGCTACGTGCCAATCGAGTTGTAGAAGACCATTTGGCCATTGGTAAAAGTGGAAATCTAAAGGTAGAAGACTTTTTGTGCAGTACAGTTTATATACAGTCTACTGTACTGTACAGACCGGCCACTGAATTATGGACACTTGGACAATATAATGATATCCAATACAAGAGCAATAGCCAATAGTCTGACTTTACAAAGACAATGTCGTTCATCATTTTGAACATGGCATAGTAGTAATGCAACAATATGTTAAGAAGATTGTAAGGTCCATGAGAAAATCTACATATTATGCAGTTTTAAATTATACCGTTGCTTTTGTATAAACTTCTAAATTCATAAAAAAATCATGAGGTAAGACCTTGAAAGCATCAATTTCAATCATTCTAAGACACGAAATTTATACTGCTTTATACACTTTTGCCAAATAGGATATTATTGCAATTTTTAGGATTCAAACACTCCAGTTAATCAAATCAGATAATATTGTTATTCAAGCTTGTTCTTGTTCATCATTAGTGTGGGGAAAAAAAATGTACAGTGCTTCAATTTGTTTGGACGACAGCAGAAAAAAAGTCTCCCACAGAAAGCGGGAGGTCGATAATGCACGTGTCCTCCAAAAAAGATCAGCCGCACCGATGCTGTTCTCTGGTCTTGCACTCAGCAAGACCTCAGGTCAGACAGCAGAGAAAGACACTGGAAGGGCACACACACTTCACTAATCACACCAGCAATTAGGAAAAGAGCCATAAAACATGGCTACTTATAAAACGGCTTTAATATTGTTGTCATCGCCCAACTTTCCCTGGCTTGCTAATCAGCCTGTAAAACAGGCAGCGCTCCAGTAAATAATGAATTCTTCATCAGAAACACTGGGGTCTCAACTCAAAATATGCAAATCGTATTGCTCTCCGCGCCTGTGGAGGAGCAAACATTTGCAAATGAAAATTGTTTGGTGCATTTGGCTGCCCCAGTGTAATGAATGGCTAGCCGTAACGATGAGAGAAATGGAAAAAATAAATCCTGATGTTTTCAGTCCCTACTGGAACGAAACATTGGAAGTTTGTGCATGATTAACATTTGGTAAGGTGTCTGAATTGAATTACCATTTATTTTTATCCACGCTTGCAAAACAATTGACATTTTATGTTGTAATAGTGACGCTGTTACCGTGAGCGTGGCCATTGGGAATTCCGTGAAAAAAATGGTAACGGCCGGGGTATTTCAGGGCCGGTCCCAAGCATCGTGACCTATTTAGAAATGCTTTCAAACATTCATTGGTTCCAATTTTTATTCAACCTGTATGTGGAATACATTTGAATTGAATCACTAAGTACATTTTTTTTTTTTCATTTTCTGTATGTAAGCACAGTGTTAATGTTCCAACACCATTTTACACTGATTTACAATTAGAGTAATTATTTGTTTTGGGAATAAAACCTACAACTGTGATTTAATATTGGTCATTGCTGTGGCACTTGGAGTTGGGATTGCGATAAAGGGTTTGAGATGCAATGGACAAGAACATTTTAAAGACAAAGAACGGATATTTCACAGACCTGAGTGCTTTTTTATGAACTCACTGCTTCGAACTCGAATTTACCATTTTTCAGGTTCCCCTTTTAAATGCTCCCTCGCTTTCTCTGTCACTGTCCTCTGTCACTGCACCTGTTTTACAGTCACAGTGGACTGGAACAACGTGGAAATTTACCAGGTGGTGGCAAATGTTGGGGATTATACCAGAGGGATTGGAAAAATTGCCTCTGTGAGGAGGAAGTGGGATCACGCTCACAGACGCACACACGGGAAGCACATTGCACACCGTGCTGCTAGACAAACGATCAGTTTTGTTATTTAGGCCACTTTGTCCTGCCTTTTAAATCTATTTCAATGTTCTGACGTCTTAAGTTTTGAATCTTAATGTTATCATCATTTAAAAAGTGTGAATTTGAGAGAATGTTCTTATGTCCTTGAAATTCTTCTTGAGGATCATTATGTAAAGTAGTGAATCATATCAAAACTTTGATTATAATTGATAACAGTCATCAACATTTTTCAACCACTTTTCTATGCACATTTTGGTGGTGAAAAGTGTCATTCACGACAGTCTCCATTTTATCACATTTGAATTTTAATTGTATAAAATACCCAAGCAATAATTTCTTAACAACCGTGACTATAGAGTACTGGTAATAATTATGTTATGTAATTGAATAGAATGAATAATTATTTTTATCCACGTGTAGAAATTACTATAATAACTACCCTACAGTAATGTAGTAATGCTGTTGATTTAATTTTAAACATGGAAATTCAGACACACGGCTCTGGAAGTGAGATTCTGTTTGTTGGAAGCTCCGCAAGTGGTTGTTCGTTGTGATGCGAAATGTCTTATTTCCTTTGGATTCTTAATAGGGACGGCCCGGTGATGCAGTGCTTCGCGCGTCAACCTCACAGTGCAGAGGTACTGGGTTCTATTCCAGCTCCGGCCTCCCTGTGTGGAGTTTGCATGTTCTCCCCAGGTCTGCGTGGGTTTTCTCCGGGTGCTCCGGTTTCCTCCCACATTCCAAAAATATGCATGGCAGGCTGATTGAACACTCTAAATTGTCCCTAGGTGTGAGTGTGAGTGTGGATGGTTGTCCGTTTCTGTGTGCCCTGTGATTGGCTGGCAATTAGTTCAGTGTCCCCTGCCTACTGTACGAAGACGGCTGGGATAGGCTACAGCACCCCCCGCAACCCCTGTGAGGATTAAGTTGATCGGAAAATGGATGGATTCTAAATAGTTCTGAGTAAAAATATTCTTTATCCTAATCCTCGATTGTTCATTGCAATTTACAGTGAATGACTCCATCCATCCATTTATTTTCCAAAATGATTTTGCTCACTAAGGTTGCGAGCGCGCTGTCTTTGGGAGAGAGGCGGGCTAAACTCAAGAAGACTAACAACCATTTTTACACCTATGGTCTTGGAGTATTCAGTTCACCTGCCATGTTTTGGAATGTGGGAGGAAACCAACTTACCCTGTGGAAACCCACGCAGGCCCAGGGAGAGCAAACTCTCAGAGGCCGTAACCTGAATTCCAACCCAAGACCTCAGAACGACAGATGGGCGTACCGTTCGGCCACGTGCTCCCTAGTAGAATACTCGATTACGAAAATATTTCATATCTGCAGTCCCACATTCATGTCGCCCCCTGTTATATTGTCTGATTTTTTAACAAAATCCTGGCTTAGGGTCCATGGGATTAACAAAAAAAATAATTGCTCCTCAAAATTTGTCATTGATGAGCAAAAGTGCGCCTCAAAGAAAAAAAAAGTTATTTCAGGCCTCGCTATTTGTTGAATGCACTGGAGTTCTAAGCTCCTTGACTACACATGTCGTTTTCATAAAATGATTGACAGGAGACTTAACAGCCATGGACTTGAGTATTACCTGAGTGATACGGGATATGTACTGGGGCACTCTTGACTGGCAATAAAGTGGAATTAACAATAAATAATGCAGGTAATGGGAATTTAGTATCACGGTCAACAATGCTTTCCAGTTCACCCTGAGCAGTGACGCACGTACTGGCAGCGCCTGTGACACATTCGCCTATTTAGAGTACCACTCTATGAGCAAACTTTATTTTAATTACATATTTATGATGTTGTTGTTTTTAAACCGAATCTTTGACGCCCCTGGAAACACTCTCAACAACATCCCTCCTTTCACTTACAGACGTGTCAAACTGCACCTTTTTTGTTTGTTTGTTTGTTGTTGTTATTTTGTGTGTCATTCACAACAAACACTTGCAAATGTTGATTATTGCAATACTGTATGTTAATTAATCAACTCTGATAGGTAAGCTGTTCTTTCTGCAGCTAACAATTAAAGGGCTTAAAGATTGACAACCAAGCTTGCAGTTGGATATTGTCTCACTCCTTCATTTGGAGCCACACGGCACACTCTAATGATAGCAGAAAATTAACTTTCTCTCTTGCACAGAGGCTCATGAATAATTAACTGGTTTGTTGAACAGGGAGCAGGCGCTTTCAAGAACATGATGGGTATTCTCTATAAGGAGGTTAAAAGAATCCGGGCTGTGAGTTTCAAGCGAGAAATACCTTGCGTCAACTGATGTGTGCCTTTAAGTCGGCTCATTCCGCTCTTAGAGATCTCTGGATGCTGTCGTGATAACGCCAGTGGAATAAAGGGGAGCAAGGTCAGCAAAATTATATGAAGATTTTTTTTTTCCCACAGAAAATGGGTATTTCAGCCTGAGATCGTTTCAACAAAATGTTAAAGTCCTATCATTGATTTAAGAGTCTCTTGGGAAGACGCTTTTGTAGAAGAGAATTTTTGTGGAGCGCTTGCTCAGCCTCTTTTCCATCTCATCACAATAGTTCGGGGCAGTAACATGGAGCAGACTCATTTTAAAATGAGCAGAGAGAAGTGATCTCATTTGTCACAATCAATCTGATGTGGCGAGCATGTCAGGATTCCAGATGATTCATTTCATTGATGGAAACACTTGGATAAGGGTGGAATACCTTGTTTTGTGGAAGAACATCGATGGCCTAATTGCAAAAACCATCTGACAGAGGTGTCAAATCCGGGTTCAGAAAGTAGACACTGCCACAGTTTGTGTTGGATCCCGCTACAACTTTGCACACACAAACCCAAACACCATGACAGCTCAAGGACCAGGGGTCTCCAATCTGTTTTGCTGTGCAGGGCGGTTTGAAAAAAATACCAATTTAGTAACACTTGTGTGTTATATGATTGGTATGAATAGATTTTGTTGTGTTGAAATCTCACCGATGGCATGACAGTCACCTGGGTAGCATGAACTTAGTAGCCAAACTGAATATACCTTTTATACAAGCTTGCCATGACAAACATCTAACACCAGATTTCCACCAGATTTTGTCTCATTAGCTTGAAACAGGCGCAGGCGGGAAAACACACAACAATCCACACTTTTCCACCATAAGTGCTTAATGTGTTGCTGAGCATATGGTTCATTATCAGAGTCGTTTTCAGCACTCCAAACCAGCCAACCATAGTAACCGTCCCGCAATACATTGCGCATGCTTGCATCCATGTAACTTTGCACAATGGTTTTCTTTTAAAAGCCAAAGAAAATGTTTTCACATTTAGCCTTGAAAGTACGTTGATTAAAGCATGACTCAACTTCCGAAATATGTTCCATTTGTTTTGCTCGCGAGTAAGGGGAAGTAAAATATAACTAAAAGCACAGTTTTGAGTGCGAAAGTGCACAATTTACACACTAAATGGATAGATGTATTTCAGGAAAATCTATTGGAGGTCATATTCATTTACAACATGAGCTCTGAGGTTACAATAAACTGTCAAGTCGGAGGTCACAACATGTCTGAGGTCAGCACTCCTCTTAGCAAAACACCGCGTCTGCTCGCTTTCCTGGTAGAGTCAAATCGCACCAATGCTGCACAGTGACCGCAAGATCAGACTGAACCAGCCCGGTGATTGTTCATTCGAGTGTTCCTCTAAATAAATCATGCATGGGCCAAACTGAAACAGAAGCCTAGAATGGAAGCGTGTCTGTGCCCCCGCCAGCTCCGTGTCAATTAATGCTATAAGACAAGGCAAGCCATGATCCAGCATCAGACAGTCCTGAGACCTTCTGCCTTTCAGTTCATCAATAATGGATCACATTTTGCCTCTGTTATGAAAGATAAACTTGATTTCTTGCAACACCGCTTCACCTCTCCCATTACAATTTGCACTTTCTAATTCTATTTAGTGGGCGGCCCGGTAGTCCAGTGGTTAGCACGTCGGCTTCACAGTGCAGAGGTACCGGGTTCGATTCCAGCTCCGGCCTCTCCCTGTGTGGAGCTTGCATGTTCTCCCCGGGCCTGCGTGGGTTTTCTCCGGGTGCTCCGGTTTCCTCCCACATTCCAAAAACATGCGTGGCAGGCTGAATGAACACTCTAAATTGTCCCTAGGTGTGAGTGTGAGTGCGAATGGTTGTTTGTTTCTGTGTGCCCTGCGATTGGCTGGCAACCGATTCAGGGTGTCCCCCGCCTACTGCCCTGGATGGGCTCCAGCACCCCCCGCGACCCTAGTGAGGATCAAGCGGTACGGAAGATGAATGAATGAATTCTATTTAGAATAGTATCTATTTAGATACTATTTAGTATCTATTTAGTATGTTCAGATGAGAAATCTTCCACTTGCTGGTATAATTGCATGCCCTGTGATTCTAGTGTCGCTTCCTCAATAGAAACCACACACACACACACACTCTTGTTTGTGGATGTATAGGATTTTGGATGAATAGAAACAGTCGTTGGATGGCTAATTACATAGGAATGAAATCGATAATGGTCACATCTAATCATCGTCCTGACAGTGTTGTTTCCCCTCTTTCTCATGACATGAAGTCACACAATTCTGCAAACATAATTGCCCATCTTCTTAGGTCAGACAACAGCTGTTAAAAACAAGTGCATTAAATATGTAGAAAGTCATACGGTATTTTTCCAACATTGAAAAGTGATCTTATGCCCCCAGACAGAAACTTGTAACTATAGAAACTAGGAAACCTTTTCTCTTTGCGACATCACTGCCACTGGGATCAAATCCTTTTGTCCTATGCAGTAGTTTGTGTTTTTTGGCAAGTGACCTACAATATGTTGCCAGTCCAACTAGCAAATTTTATGACGTTAAAAGGACCTGCCCCTTTTTGCCTGGGTACGATAAAGGTCAGGTATTGCCTCATGCTAGAGTGCTAATAAAATGAGAGCCCAAGAAATCCTGACTCTTGTCGCTTAGCAACATTCACAGGTTGTCAATCAGGACACGGCAGATACAAATGGAGCTATGACATAAAGGATTTTTCCCAACTTTTCAAGCAACTCAGGACTGTAGTCTTTCCCATCCAAGTATATTTTATCCAGCATGTTCACCTTGATCAACAATGTCTGGACAGGCTTATCAATAACAAAGGCCATTGACCCAGTCCATCGAAATCAGAATTTGATTGTGAAGTCACAAATTCTTGCCAATGAGATTTTGGTGGTTCTGTGTGTTCACATTCTACAATGCGCAGATTATGCTCTGAATATGTATAATATATTATCCAGAAGAAATCTGTTAGGCAAACAATAACGATAACATTGAATAGCCAAAAAGCAAAAGTTGTCAATGGAAGAGAAGTTTTAAAAAAATCCCCTTTACTGTAAAGGTCAAAGGCTGTTTACATGCAAATAATACATCTTAAGGGTTTAATTAAAAATACTAATTTTATTTACCCCTCTTCTTCATGTGCCCTTTTAGCGCCAGTGTGTCTTCCTTTCATACTTTGTGTGACACAAACACCGGATGTGGATTATTTCAAATTTGCTAAACGAAATCAAATAATTTGCCTGGTTATCAGGCTGTTGGCTTTGACCAATCTTGAAATGACTTTTTGCCAATCCATTTATGCAGCTGCTCTTTCACATTCTCCAGTAATCCCCATTAAAGTGCCGCATGCAGTTGCTGTATCTTGAAAATGAAAGTCCATATATTTGTTCTAAGTGTCACTGGTTGGCTGGCTGAAGAGAAGAAGCGTGTTCTCCTCAAGGGGAGGAAGGATATAGATGTGTTTGCATCTATGAATAAGTGTGAGATCCATCCTCGGATGCACTGGGACACATCAATCAGTGATGTGCCTGAGATCATCGGGGGTTTCTTATTATAATACCAACTTTAACAAGGCACTGTTTGCTAGAAATTTGCTGTTTTTGTGATTGTTTTCTTTGTTGAAAAGTAGTGGCTTTGGTAGATGTAAAGATTTGACCACACGGCAATTAAATATTCCCTTGGCTCTGTTGGAACACTGACTATCGCTGAAGTTGCCATTGTTTTCGCATGGCTGCGAAAAGGGATTATTTGGACAACAGTTACATCCACATGTGATTTTTTTTTTCAAAAGTCCACAGCTGTTCAGTATCTAAAATGTTTGCTCTGTGAACTGGTGTACATATCAATTGAAAGGGAATAAGATATGAGTTCACCCATCAAATAGTAGTTTGTTTTATTGTTACCCTGTTTTGTATGTTCTTTTAGGTAAATCAACTGTGGTCAAAACTCAAATTCATTGGTAGACAAAAATAAGCGGTATTTCAGATGCTACGTTTTTTCCTCTAATCTTTCACAGCAGCACTCGTGTCATCCGCAAGAGCTTCTCACTTCAGTATCCTGCTACCAATTATAACAGCTGCTAAATTTGGCTGCTGGGTGTTCTTCACGCTTGTTTTGAGTTTGTCACCACATATTGCAAGGCTAAACGTTTGCAACAGTTGAAATAGTCCAATTTCTTTAATCCCATTTACCAATCCAAATGGATGATGTAATTTGTAATTTCCCATTCTTATCTTAGAGCCACAGGTGGAGGGAGGATGGAATGTTTGAGATTAGAAATTGGGAGGAGGCATCCTGTAGTGCTGAGATATTTTCAATCTGACAATTCATCTTCATCATTTTTTTTTCAAAAATCAGGGGTTTACGTCTTTATTACTGTATGATTGGATGACAACTAATTTCAGACCAAAAAGTAAGTCATTTGCGACGCTGAAATTTTCAGGTGCGACTTTTGCATTGTAACGTAGATTTTCACAAACGGAATAATTATACATTGTAAGATCCAACTGATTTATTATGACGAAAACAACATAACAGCTAGATTATTCTGCATAATGTTGCATTTATTGCAATCCTGATTAAATGAAGCCTCCAAATACATTGAAATACCACACAGCTCAGGGATTAAAATGAAATTGATCGTCATTTGAGACTTTTGACTTCCCTTACTTCAGTTTAAGAACAGAAAAAAATTGATCAGTTATGTGATATAAATAATGAATATCCATCCATTTTCCGAACCGCCTAATCCTCACTAGGGTCGTGGGGGGTGCTGGAGCCTATCCCAGCCGTTTTCGTGAAGTAGGCGGGGGACACCCTGAGTCAGTTGCCAGCCAATCGCAGGGCACACAGAGACGAACAACCATCCACGCTCACATTCACACCTAGGGACAATTTAAAGCGTCCAATCAGCCTGCCATGCATGTTTTTGGAATGTGGGAGGAAACCGGAGCACCCGGAGAAAACCCACGCAGGCCCGGGGAGAACATGCAAACTCCACACAGGGAGGCAGGAGCTGGAATCGAACCCGGTACCTCTGCACTGTGAAGCCGACGTGCTAACCACTGGACTACCGGGCTGCCCCTAAATAATGAAAAACACAATCTAAATAAAACGTGGAGTGACACAAAACCTGCTTTTCTTTTCTGCGATACTCCGTTTCCACATGGATATTATATACTGTGAAAACTATAATGCTTATGACTATGTGTACCTAATTAAATGCAAGATGTTGTTTGCAGCCACGTGAGGCAAGGGGAGAATAAACTATCCCTCTAGCGCTTCGCTCTAATGAGGTCACAAAATAGAATTGGGTGCATGCCTTATTTTAGTATTCTGTTTCCTGCAATTTCCATGGCTGATAGCTCTAAATTTGGGGAACAAACAGAACAATTTTAAGGTTTGTTAATGCATATGGAAATGAAAATTAAAATTGGATATTGGGATTCTCACCCAATGGCCTCTGATGGATGGTTACAAAAATAGAATGTAAAAAAACCAGACATCTGCACAAACTTGTAATTGCTGTGGAATGTTTATGCTGAGATTCTACATCAATGTGAGCATTGAAAAAAAATACCGCCTCTGACCTTGAAACAGTATATCACAATGAAACTCCAGCTGCTCCAGGTCTTTTCATATGCCTCTGTTAATTGAACTGTAATTAAAATTCATAAGAACAGACGGGAAGAGAGGTTTGTTGGCACCAACAGGAAATGTTCGAGGGACCACACCTTCATGTGTAAACTTGCAGCAGCTAATTTTCAAGCTCCCTCACACACCTGACTCTTTAGAGGACACCTTCCACAGTTCGCTTGTCTGTCACAATGGTCTCGCGCAGGTGTGTGGTTCTTACAATATAAGTGAAAACCCTGAGGACCTATGTGCCACCAGCCGCTAAATTAAACCTCTCCTCCCCTTCCCCTGCACACTTAAGATCCTTTTCATGACCAGCTTCTATCCTCAAACATCACACCAGCTTGGAAACAGAGGGGAGCTTCGGAACTCTTTCTCCCCAAAGCCCAGTGCAATTGCCCTGTTATTGTCCAGTCATCCACTGCTCACAGGGGGGTGAGTCGAAAGAGCTGTGAGCACTCCACATCCTCGATTTTCTAATTTGACAGTGAGAGCTTCATATTAATTTCTGCTCTCCGCCTGGGGGGGGCGACGAACTTCTGCATGACAGGAACTATCTTTACAGGCTGATCACTTTTTAAATTAAACATTTTTTGGCTTGTCGGGAAGAAGTAAATGAGCCGGCACCATCTGCTGAATTTCTCATATTTGAAAGGGTATTTGAAGAAATATGCGGTGTGAGTGACTCCAGCAATATTTCTGATGTTTCTACACAGTTATCTTGAGCAAGAAGAAATTGTGTGAGTCTGTGGGAACATATATGGGCGGCACCTTGGTCGTTAGCACGTTGACCTCACAGGGCAGAGGTGCAGGGTTCGATTCCAGCTCTAGCCTTCCTGTGTGGAGTTTGCTTGTTCTCCCCTTGCCTGCGTGGGTTCTCTCTGGGTACTCTGGTTTCCTCCCACATTCTAAAAACATGCATGGCAGGCTGATTGAACACTCTAAATCCCTCTTCCTCAACTGGCGGACCGCGATCCACGATCGTCCCGCCGACCTCCTCTGTCCGGACCGCCAACATCCTCTGTCCGTTTTATTATTTGCGTGCACGAACAGATGTATTGCAGAGGACGCAGCAGCGCGACTGTGTGTGTATAATGTTTGACGAACTGGCTCATGCTCATGGCTGAGCAGGGCATGTCGGCGATAAGGATGCGCTGATTGGCTCCTTTGAACTTAAGGTGTGCCCATACATAAGCGTCAGCACGCGTCCCAATACACACGCATTCAAAATGGATGATTGTGTCAGGAAACAGACGCATGCGCGACGCCACAGTGTGCTCACAGCTTCAGCACAGGAGAGCCCCACACAGACAATTAGACAAGACGAATCGCGGGAGGTTTCGATCGTGTGCAGTTTTGCTCCAGTCTACCCGGGGATCTTTGCAGCTGTTTAACAGCAGAAAACCGCAGCATGGTAAATGAACATCCCAATAGCGTCCTCAAATAATATTTGCATGCCTCAGACATTGCATTCACCTTTAGTGGAAGAACAGCATTGCACATTCCTGTGCTCCCTTGTGTCAGTATTTAAAATGGTTCTTAACTCCTCTTTTGATATATTTTTCAGTGATTTCAGAGGGGATGTGAAAAGGGAAATAGTACAAATGAAATTAATATTTTTGTTTTCATGTTTAGTATTTATTTTGGTAAAATTAGTATTTTGCTTTTGCTTTTGTTAAATTAAGGGGAAAAAAGACAACTACTGTTTAACAAAGTTAAAGTAAAAATGTATCCTTTCCCTAAAATGGCTATTTCTATTATTAAGCAGGCACAACTTAACAAAATAAAAGAGTTCCTCTGCCTCAACACAATACCTCTCATTATTTGCTGTGTATTGGCAAAGTGAATAATTGTTATTTTCATGCACCCCATTATTGGTTGGTTGTGAGGAGTGTTGATTTGTATAAGCTTGGCTTGACCATACTAAATTGGCATATAGCCTTGCTCCCCATGACCGCGGTGCATGGGACCGGACCTTGGTCTTATAAAAAAAAAAAAAAAAAGTGGACCGACAGCCTTGCTAGTTGAGGACCACTGCTCTAAATTGTCCCTAGGTGTGAGTGAGAGTGTGAATGGTTGTTTGTCGATATGTGCCCTTTATCGCGGTTTAGGGTGTCCCCCACCTACTGCCCAAAGTCTGCTGGGATAGGGTCCAGCACCCACCGCGACCTTTGTGAGGATAAAGTGGATCGGAAAATGGAAGGATGGATGAATGGATCTAAGAACATATAACATTGAGATTTACTGTTGTGTTCTTGTCACCAACGCTCATCCGACATTTCATTAAAAAATAGCAGCACACAAATAAAACTACATTTGCAGTTCAAAAGATGTCTACCCTTATTTCATTTGAACACTTCACTATGAATCTGATGATGACTAACAAATTCTTATGATTTACGGTAAACAAGACTTCATATCTGTATCAGTGAACAGATTTCACGATTTTCTCTACCCTGTTGCACATTCATATTTAATATTTTATTACAATTACACAATTTCATCACAGACCTTGCGTATGTATTTGGCAGGTCGGATAAAATTGGCCAAAAATGTATTCTATAGGTGGGGAAATTCCTCCCATCTCAAGGTTTGAATCCAAACAGATGGGACATGTGTACTTTAGGCTCACTCATAGCGGCTCCATCAGCTCAAAAAAATCCTTGGTAAAAGGAGTCGAAATGGTCTTTTCATCTCAATAACTGCAACTAGACTTTGCCATGACATCTACACTAGCAGCCTTGTCAGTAGGACTTCATTAATCATACTCTTACACATGACAAAGAGTAATTACCCCTTAAGACTGGCACACACCCACGCACACACACACGCACACGCACACGCACACACACACACACACGCACACACGCGCGCACACACACACACACACATCTGGACCTCTAAAGAAAGAGTTTCAACGATAGGTCATTCCACACATGCTATAGTTAAGTGTGGTTGGAGTAGTTGGACTGGTTATGGAGGGAATCAGTCCATCATGGTAGGATGAAATCCTTCACCTGTCCTCATTCATCAGGCCCACTGCACATATTAATGATCACAAACCTTCGGAATTAGAGCAGAGGACATGCACATTTGCTCAAACAGACCATACTCCATTGACATTAAGCTATGGCTGAAGAGACGACTATCACTGCAGACCTGTTTCTGTAAATTCATCCAACCCTATTGATGCTGGTTCCAAGTGCCTGGGGCACTACAAATTGTTGAGATGTCAGTCATCGCTTGCCGAAGCAAAAACATCTCTGCTTGCCTAAGTCACGGTCAGTTATTTATGCCTCACTGCACACGTGCAATGGAGCTACCGGTCTCTGACTCAGATGACACTCTCTTTTAAGCTCCAGAACCGGTAAGGAGAACCAACATTGCATAAATCTTACTTCGGGTAAGCGCAAATAGCATAGTGTCTGGTTAAAGTCACAGGGCCGAATCCACAAAAGGAGTGTGTCTTTTGTGTGGCACTAACTGATACAAATAGAGCAAACTTAATGCTTTTCATTAGTGAAATGCTTCACCCAGTGCGCTGCCAAAAATATTGTGTTCCATTGTTATTTGCGTGTATTTAAATGAGGTAATACGCATTTATTTGGGAGAAAAATGGTCTACCTCGATGCAGATGAGCCTCATTGATAACACTAAGACGAGCGGTAATGGCTAGAGACAGTTTGCGTGAAGCAAATAACTTCCTTAGAAAACAATTCTGGCACCGGCCTTCCTGCGTGGAGTTTGCATGTTCTCCCTGTGCCTGCGTGGGTTTTTTCCGGGTAGTCCGGTTACCGCCCACATTCCAAAAATATGCACAGTACCGGTAGGTTAACTGATCACTTTAAATTTGCCATCGGTGTGGTTGTGAGTGTGAATTGTTGTTTGTTTATGTGTGCCCTACGATTGGCTGGCAATTCCAGATGATGTAAAAAAGTTAAAAAAGAAAGAAAAACAGATGTACTGTATCTATTTCCACAGATATTTTAAGCTGTTTTAATTCAGCTAGTTTTGAGTACATGCCACACGGCGTATCTAACGAAGGACAAAAAAGTTGCACGCATTGAATTGTTACTCCTATCTTTAACGTTGAGCAAAGTGTGGGGGAGTGAGCCTGGCGCCCAGGGCGACAATATGATCAATTTCCACAGTAAGTAGGGATTTCAATCTCACAACACCAAAATGGCAGATTTGCATGCTCCATGCGCTTCCCAGATTCACAAACGTAGGCTACAAAAAAGGTGCAACTGCGATGTTTAGGTGAATAGCAATTCAGATTAATTCTTTGTCGGGTTTGTGAGATTTGTCTGCCTTTCTGAGTTGATGATCCGACCCCAGGAAGACAGGTGATTAAAATTCTGTCATGGTTGTGTGACTTTACTCTCACACATCTCACAAGTTCCTCCAACGACAACACATTTGTTTTTGATACAGCATCTGAAGCCCTTATTTCCTGAGGCAGCAGGCAGTAACATTTCAGATACACTGTCAACATGCCAGATTATAAGATTTGACAGTGGGATAAAGAAATCGTCAATGTAATACAAATTTAGCTCAGTTAAATGCGGCTGGTTGTTCATTCAAGGGAGAAAATGCTTGGCAGACCATGTCCTTCGCTTTGGCTATAGTCATTTAGTTTATCAAGGTTTAGGGATGTGATTTAAAAAAAAAAAAATCCTCGGATTATGTTTAGTAATTTGTCTTATTTTTCACAATTTCTTCTGTCTTCAGTTAACTTTATTCTAACCGACACAAAGGTCAATTTACTGCGCATGAACCCCAAATTATTGTATCTGGGAATGCCAGTTGCACACCTCGTGAAGTTTCCCCTGGAGCCAGCACTTCATTAGATTGACTCAAGCGCTGTTATTTCTTATCTTTTTTTAAGCCTTTTATGAGAACGATACCAGCTTGTATCAACTTATAATCTTTCTGTGACCCACATGATTAGAGTCCTCTAAATCAGTGTTTTTCAACCCATGTGCCGCGGCACACTGGTGTGCCGCGAGACATTGTCAGGTGTGCCGCGAGAAAATATCCAATTTGTATGCCTGTGCGGTCTTTCGCCCAGAAAGTAATCATGTAGTACCCTCCCAAAAAAAAAAACATTTTGCCTTCCCGGCCGTCTTCCATGTAAAGCAAAAAGAAGCACTGGCTTGCAATACTGTATTTCAAAGCCAAACAGCAAGTTTTGATCTTCATTGTGGTGTGGTCTGTGCTAGGAATCAAATAATAGTTGAGTGTGCAGCACTGACTGAATGTGACATTTGAAGCTTTCTGATGGTCTTGCCTTTCGATAAAGTACTGCCATTTTCTCTTGGTTTAAGTGCTAAAATTAAAGACAAAATGCTAAAACAAATCTAACAAACAAACGAAATTGTCTTCAGGTACCCATCTTTCATTTGCACTTTTATACCTTGTCTATAACATTTACATAATTCTACTTTTTTTTTTTTTTACTCGGCTCAACTCAACTGTATTGATAGAGCACTTTAAAAACAACGCATTGAATTTGCAACCAATCAGTAGTGCTACCATTTAAATAATGCTGCTATGACTGACATCGGAGATGATTCAATAAATGAAGAGGTGCCTGAAATGCTGATTTGTCGTAGGTGAGTTACACCATGCTGGAAGGGAGGCTTGGAATAGCAGACAGACAGGCAGCTGGGCAGTAGACCTTTTGCTCATTTTAAATGTATTAATTTCGGTAGTGCCAGACTCTGGTCTCAAGACTAATGAAAACTAACACGAATTTTAAAAAAACCTGAAGTCAAAACAAAATAAAAAGCAGTTAATTGTGAAAAATCCAGATCAAATATCAACCTGTCTCCCGCAGATGATTGGAGAAAGACTCACAGGCGCATCAATATCTCATCCATATCGTCATCTTTGCAGAAAAATGGAAGCAATGTTGTGCAGAAAAGGGCTGGCCAACTTTAACTTCTTCCACTTTCATTTACCCCTATCAGGGCAATGCTTTCTAATATTTTTTGTACGTTTTGTATGATCTACAATAGCCATTTTAAGCACTGTTTAAATATAAGCATATGCTTTTGTTTGACACCTCCTGTCCATTTCAGTGCACGGATGACTGCACAGTCACAAGCCTGACTTTGTCCTTGCATTTTAATAATCGCCATCTGAGTTGGCTGGTTGTGCATAAAACTGTCATGAAACTGCCACCCAGTGATCCCGAGACCTTGACCTCTGTGTTCAGGGAGACGCTGACGGGACCTTGCAGTGACAGGATGGCGCCCATGTCGATCTGCACACTGATACGCTTTATCCATTGTCTTTCACCGCTTGAAAACAGCCGCTCTGTTGTATGCATCGCAAATGAGATGAGATGCAAAGACGGTTTCCAATGATAGGATCAACACGAGTTTCAGAGATGAAGGCCTCAAAGATTGATGGGTGCCGAGAATTTTTGTTCTCCAGTCTGCTGTATAAGCGAGTCTATAGCTTAACTGTGTAGCAAGCTATGTGCTGGATTTGCTTTTCTTTTTTTAATTTACCCTACAGTATATGAACCCAAAATTATCATGGTTTGACAACAGTTCTATGTTTGTTGCTCACATTACTTTGTACCCCCTCCAAGGAACGTAATTAACAATTGAGGTAAGAAGAAATTGAAGTAAATCAGAATGATTGTTTGCATTTTAATGCTGTCCCTTTGCCAGTAGACTGACATAAAACCACACGTAGGCTTCCATTATGAAGTCAGAAGTCAAAGAATTAACGAGCGCACCCTGCGTGAGTTGTTAGGGAAAATAAATTTCAGACCAAACCCGTAATAATCCATTGCAAACCTGCAACTTGAAGGACAACTTAAGTGTTTCAAGAAAGTCAGAGTTGATTTTAGTGTTACTTTTTATGCTTTCTACTGTCTTTGTTATTAATTTCTTGATTATTTAATTATTTCTGCTGCATGTACAGCACTTTTGACACAGCAGTGGTTGTTTTAAAGTGCTTCATAAATACAGTTGAGTTGTGTATGATAGGCTTTCTAATTTAGGAAGGTGCTGTCCATATAAAAGGGTGGCAGCTTTTCGGGGCTAATTTTCGTTTCTGGAATGACAGAAACACACACTTGAAAGGATGTCAAGTTTCTCCTTTGTTTGGTGATTAGATTAATCCTGCCTGGCAATGTGCTAGCCATATGATCACATTCTTAAACAGAAAAGGCTTCTTTTATTTAAATGGGGATTAAGATGTTCCTTCTCATCACCGTAATTGAAATACAGATTTCAGTCATCAGTGCTTCGATTCCCACGACAGCGAGCTGTTTTACCTAAGGAAGTCAGAAAAAGACGGGAATCAATCGCTTGTTTTTACAATACTCTTATTGGTCCATTAATTATTGCCTTTTGGAAACTTCTTCAGCCATCTTGTGCTTTGTGTGGTTTTTCTAGAGTCCTGTGGGACAGTGGACTTTAAATGACGTTTACCAACTACATAATTCCCATATCTTGCAGTTTACATTTATAAATGCACTTTGCTCGCATCAGTGTCATGCACGGAACTGGGAGAGTCTATTCTCTTGCTATTTCTGCAATGTCAAGCCCCCAAGCACTAAATGCACTGAGACTGCCCTGATTTTAATGCAAATGAGGGCCCCTTCGATTGGCCAGGAGTCGCCTACCAATTCAAAAAATTTAAAATGATGAAATTGTCTTACTGTTTATGTACAGCACTTTGTATGCAGCGATGGCTGTTTGAAAGTGCTCTATAAATACTGTTGACTTGACTTGACTTGACTTGAAAGAAAATGCCACCCATGCACAAAGTTAGATGATGCTTTGTGCTAAACTTCTGCTGGGCACGAAATTAGGGCCCCAGAGTCTCACCTGGTCACATAAATCACAAAAGAAAATCTGCATCTCAAGTTGGTGACTATTTTGAAAGCCTATTTAACCTTAATTATATTCTTGTTTTAAGCAGATTTTGCAATATTGATCACATTTGCATTTTTAGAACGTGTAGATTTAAAAAAAGGAAACTTATTAGATTTTCTGAACACAACATAATATGTATTTATTCTGTGATCTGAGGAATATAATTGCTACATTTTACAGGAGTACTGAACAAATTTCACAAAGAACACTCAATGATTTTTTTCTGGTGGTCTATTGCCAGTATTACTGTAAGAATTTATGACATGTACGGTACCTTGGTGGTGTCGTAAAGAGTATGATTGTCCAAAGTCATCTTTCTCTCTAACCGAGCATACCTCCTGAGGTCTCTGTCAAACTGCTGTGGGGAAAGAAAATAAGTTCTTAAAAAAACAAAAACAAATAAACACACACACACACACAAAAACTATGTCCTGCGTTTTCAAGGTACAGTGATCCCTCACTTATCGCGGGTAATTGGGACCGAGACCTCCCGCGAAAGAGGAAAATAAGTAGGTAAAAGTAGGTACTCACCCTGTACAGTTATATGTACATTTGTATGGGTATATATCATATTTATAAGGCCAGATTTAATGGTATAAATGCATGTAGAAGTAAATGTTTGTAGTAATTAACATTACTTAATGCTATATACTTATATATATATAAGTATATATATATATATATATATATATATATATATATATATATTGCGGACGTTGTATCGGTCTGTCGTGGTGAAGAAGGAGCTGAGCCAAAGGGCGAAGCTCTCACTTTACCGGTCGATCTACGTCCCAACCGTCACCTATGGTCACGAGCTATGGGTCGTGACCGAAAGAACGAGATCCCGGATACAAGCGGCTGAAATGAGTTTTCTCCGCAGGGTGTCCGGGCTCTCCCTTAGAGATAAGGTGAGAAGCTCAGTCATCCGGGAGGGGCTCAGAGTCGAGCCGCTTCTCCTCCACATCGAAAGGAGCCAGATGAGGTGGCTTGGGTATCTGATTCGGATGCCTCCTGAGCGCCTCCCCGGTGAGGTGTTCCGGTCATGTCCCACCGGGAGGAGACCCCGAGGAAGACCCAGGACACGCTGGAGAGACTATGTCACCCAGCTTGCCTGGGAACGACTCGGGATCCCCCGGGGAGAGCTGGAAGAAGTAGCTCGGGAGAGGGAAGTCTGGGCTTCCCTGCTAAAGCTGTTGCCCCCGCGACCCGGCCCCGGATAAGCGGTAGATGATGGCTGGACGGATGGATGGATACTTATATATATATATATATATATATATATATATATATATATATATATATATATATATATATATATATATATATATATATATATATATATATATAACATCTGATTTAATGAGCCATTCGCAGTTTCACTGTACGGGTGTGTGTGTGTGTGTGTGTATAAGATGTATAAGTTATTGTACTTATGTTACACGTTACGCAAGTACAGTAAACATGTATATGTAGTACTGTATATTTTGCTCTATGTGACTCGCTATTGTTTTGCTACTTTCACTGCCTCTCGCGGACCTTTCGCGGCATTTTCACAATTTGATTTATTTTTATTATTTTTTTAATTAATGCTTTTGAAAAATCTGTGATGCACTGAAACCGCAAAAAGTCAACCGTAAAGTAGCGAGGGACTACTGTAGTTTAAGAAACATGGTTGCATAAATATTACTTGTATTATGTATTCGTACTCTAAATGCATTACATCATCAAGAACTTGCAGATAATATACAGGCAGACACGCTTATTGTCATGCCAGCAATATATTGTCACATAGAAAAGGCAGATGCTTTGTCAAAAGTGCGTCAAAACGTTTTTGGAAAAAGTGCTTAAAAAAGTGTTAGTTTTAATTTTTTGTTTGTACCATACCGTAGAGCCAGTCCATCCCAAGAGAGCAAAGGCATAACGATCCATCGGTGGCGACACCAAGTCCACACGCACTGCCCTCCATCCCCTGTTGTCCCCGTCATTACAGGAGAGACCTCCATCCACCTGGCTGGCCTCCAATCGCAAGATCAGGAAACATTTTGCATAATAGTCCATCGCCTCAAAACTCTGGCACGGCAGCTTTGACATGTGGAAAGTCGAGGCCTGGTAATCGCAGTAAAGAACAATGCCCTAAAGGAAAGGGGAGTGCGGATTCAGTCAGAAAGTAGATCACAAACTTTTATTTTATTTTATTTATTCGATCCGCTTATCCTCACAATCCGCCATGCATGATTTTGGAATGTGAGAGGATTTCCTCTGTGATTGGTGGAATGAGATTAAAGTCCAAATTAATGCAGTTAATGACAAAAATACCTCCAATGAAATATAGCCTGACATTATTGTTGTATTCCAAGCAGGACTTGGCTAAGCATACCCAAAGGGAATCTCAGTAGACACTTTGCGTTCTTGTTACCGTTCAATGGAGGGTAAAGCAGTACTTTGACAGTAAAAACCGAATAATTTCAAGATTTGTGTGCGTTGTGGCTGATATTTTGAAAAAGGATCAGCTTGCAAACACATCTTTGAGCTTGCTCGACTTTGTGGCAGTTGTTTTTGTACTCATCTTTTTTAAAAAGTTCAAGCTTGCCTTGGGTTAGAGTAGACTAATTCAGAAGTGTTTGCGCACTCATCCAAAATCTAATTGAGTTCAACCTATGGCATTTAAAAGGGTCAGCATGCTGCAAATGACTTGGGTGGTTTTTCTCCAGGAATGTCGACTTCCTCCCATATTCCAAAAACAAGCCTGTTGAATTGAAAATGACTCAATATTACATAGGTGTGTCAGCGTGTGTCGAGAGAGAGAGAGAGAGAGAGAGAGAGAGAGAGAGAGAGAGAGAGAGAGAGAGAGAGAGAGAGAGAGAGAGAGAGAGAAATGGATCGAGAAGTAGGACTGTCAGTGTGGTGGTTCACTGCCCTGGCTCAATTCACACTCAGACGGTGTGAATGTGAGAATGAACGAATTGTCTTTTTTGATATGGGCTATGTCATTGACAGGATATCAGTCCACCATTTAGAAGGCAATGACTTTTTACTTCTTAATGTCTGAATTGATGTTTGATGATTGATTCCAGAAATGAAATTATCAGGTGTTTTCTTGTTCTTTTTGTGTGTGGATGAACACATCAGGATCTTTCCACTGTCAAGTGTCTTGTTCCTCAAACTGAAAGCACTGCCAAACAAAAACAAACAAACCCAAATTGTGTATATACATATCCACTAATGTACAAAACAGCAGCGGGTTTTACATACTCACTTGTAGTTACCAAAGCATTTGCAACTTGTTCAAATAAATGAGATACTCTTTAAAAAAGTCATGTCACAAGTGACACAAATAATGTGATGATTGAACAAGTAGTTTTAGACTCGTACCAACAGTGTTGTCACTATTTTAGGATCAAAATATTTTGTGGATGTTGGTAGTGTTGAAGGAAGGTTTGTTTTGTTTTTTTTTTTCTTCTTTCTTCTTTTTACCTACATTCTTGCTGCTGGAGGCTGTAAATTTCCCCAGTGTGGGACAAATAAAGGATATCTTATCTTATTCTTAACCTGGGTTCGATCGAACCCCAGTGGTTCGGTGAATCGGTCTTAGGGGTTCGACGGAGACTCTGCCATTGAGGTTACGACACATCTGACTCAACATGTCAATTAGTTATGATACGCCGGCTTGGCCATCACTGGCTGCAGATGATTACATTACATTGCTTGTCCAATCAGTGCTGCGAGAAATTTAGTTCGCTCAATAGTCAACGTGTGACTGTCGTGCTAGTACGTTGTGTGATTTTTTTATAATGTTTTAATACACGCTAACTACGTCGAGCAAAAAAAAAAAAAAAAAAAAGTGGTCGGACGAATATGTACCACATGGATTCACCTGCATCACGGAATGTGATGGGACTCACCATCCTATCTGCATGATTGGTCATGCCAAGTTGAGCAACTCTAGTCTCGCACCGGCAAAACTGAAGGAATCTTGAATCACATTTTATTTTTCAGTAATGAAGGGTTCAGTGAATGTGCATATGAATTGGTTGGATTCGATACCTCTAAAAATGTTAAGACCCACTGTTCTAAAGGATAGTCTCGTCGCTGTGCTGTGAAAAACACGTGTCCATTTTCAGAAACACAGACCCCGTTAATGTAAAAATGATTTTAAAATGACAAAAATGGACATACAGTACATACAACTTTATGCACCGGGGCTAAAAAACGTTTGCAGCATTATTCATGCACCAAATGAAAGCATTTTGCTTTGTGGATCAGTCCTTCTTAATATAAATTGTATATTCTGTTGGGGTCACCCCTTGACTTGTTTATCTAACAGCCTCTCTAACAGAGTTCAGGATGTTAATTGAGACTTTCACCCTTCACAAATTCCTAAAGGTTCAATACTTGGTCCCACTTCCTTGTCCACTTTCATTCCCTCTGTTAATAATTGTTAAATTCCTCTCAGCGCCGATAAATTAATCTTCTTTGCTTCCGGTGTGGTTCACAAGCAGCGATTAGTTTTAAATTACTTCAGGGCTGTTTTTCTTTGATTGCTGCATAACCTTAGTTTTGTAATTAAATGCTCCAAGATTATGCTATGTGTTGAAAGGAACCGTGACCCTTTCACATTGACTATCAACGAACGGTATTGATGAAATCATACATGAGACTATGTACGTTGATACATTTGTGAAGATGGTTGCATTCCACTAAATGCCACTAAATAAATAACCTGAGGGCGGGGGTGAGGTAGGGTTGACATTGAGGTGAGATTGTACCTCAGGAGTTAGCCTTGATTTATTTTACAGTGGACATACTTCAAATTGTATCCCATAGTCATGATATGAATCCTGATCTTGAAAGTTGATGAGTTCATCTTTTTTTTCCTTCCTATTTGGGAATTGATCGCTTAAAAAGTTAAAAGTGGGAATACTTTGAATATTTTTGGATTCATTTAAGTGTTACAGAAGAGATAGGATGGCTGAAAACGAGTCAGGCAAGGCTACATTCAGCTTATGGCAGATCATGAAAGTCTATTCTGTGCACAACACCTCCTCTCCTTGGATAATGGGAAGCTTTCCGAATAAGATGTCAGTACGCTGGAGGAGTAAAGCTACTGGAAATAGGTGTGAATGGAATTGATATAATCACGCAACACATCAGCTTGGCAGCTCCACATGGCTCAGGTGGTCGAATGATCGACTCCCAACCGGAAGGCTGGGGGTTGAATCCTCAGCCCTTGTCACCATGTCATTGTATCCTTGAGCAAAATACCGCCCTTCAGTTTCTCCTGAGGCTGTGTCATCGGTGGGTGAAGGGAAAGGCCGATAAATGAGCTTTCAATTGTGAGTAAAAGCTCATTTTGCTCCGATTATTTAATTTTGAGTAGTAATCATTAATTGATTGCAGAGCAGACTCAAGACAAAAAAACTTGAGCATGCTTACCTCAATTGTAATGAGTCGTTTAGTCGTGGTATGTAATTAAGGTGACATAAACTTACCTCCATTTATGTAAGTACAGTAGTTCATAGCTTTAAGGTACTGTTTCCCCAATATATTTCGTTTCAATTTGCTGAATTAAAATTGCTGCAAATTGTTACCCTACATTTACTGGGTCGATTCTGTTGGATGTTTCTTACAGTTTATTATTATACAATGTAAAAATGTGAAATAATCTACCTCCGAACAAAGAATACTTTGAATCACAGTAACCTTTACATAACTCCAGATGCAATATAAAATATTATCTTTCCATATACTTTAATCTCTCCTATTCAATGGCTTGAAAAAACAAATACTGTATTTTCCGCACTATATGGCACTTTGGCGTATAAGGTGCACCTTCAATGAATGGCCTGTTTTAAATGGTTGTTACAGCTACAGCAGTTGTGAAAGCTCTATATAAAGTGTGATTGTATTGTATTGTAATCCTTTAGCGGCGCTCCATCTAGTGGATGCATATCACAACCACAACCACTATTGTGGCTTCTATTCTATGCGCCTTATAATAATGCGGTGCACCGTATATATGAAAACTGTTTAACCGTCTAAAATACCACGTCCAAGAAATCAAAATATTGACCATCTATATATGTATTGCGCGTCGTCCCGCACGCGGTCTGTCCTTCCGTCTGTCCCTTTTCAAAACGTACCTACTTCACCGCGCCGCCACTGCGCCGCTCAGGCAGTGGCTCACTACGATCGCGCGGGCATCTTAGCGAAAAAATGTTGTCTACCCACAAGCATTGCAATGAAATTGTTAGTCATTTAGTAGAGCTAAACATCTCTTTATTTTCGCGATAAGCAATGAAGATGAACAAAAAGTTGAACCAAGCAACAACACTTTTGTGGGCCGAAGGCCCACTTTACCAGCCTTCCGCAGGAACTAGCTGATGAGCCGCCCGGAGGGCGGCGAACCACCACCTTACCAGCCTTCCGCAGGAACTAGCTGATGAGCCGCCCGTAGGGCGGCGAACCAGCTAGTATATTATAAGGATTTTAAGGCACACTGTCAACTTTTGCGAAAATTGAATGCTTTTAGGTGCAAAATTGAGGTGATTGCAAGACACACCCAAGCGTTTTGTGCAACGTTCGAGGCACATCTGTCTTGAAAATTGTTCAGGCTCAGGTAACATTTCACTTTGGCACTTACACTGCAACTTGCAAGAAAATCGCCACTTCAGTCCATCTGATGGTTTGACTTTTTAAAAACTAAAATGCTAGGATTGCATCCACATTCACATGAATGAAATAAACTGCGCCAATCTGACATACCACTTCCCAAAGAACACCGAGGTTTAGAAATCATGTAAAAATATAGGACGTTTGAACACTGACGACCAGAGTGACATGCAACGAAATTCTGCCGTTACTCTCACTATTACAGCTCCTCATTACCCAGGGTGAGAAACTCATTTGTTGTGCAGCTGCGGGTCAAATTTCCAAGTGTCACCCTCGACTGCTCCTGTGGATTGCTTTCTGTCTCTCTGCAATTACAGATAACCATTCACCTTCCAAAAGGTAGGGAAAAAGATTTTTTAAATTCCCTTTGTGTTGAGAAGAGTAATCGTAGACTAGTAGAGCAGCATAAAAGACCTCAAACACTGTACAGGTTCTTTCTGACAGACAGATATGTTGAAATACTTTTTGCGAGCGTACAAATGAAGGTCACTTATATTTTCTTTTTGTAGATTTTTCACTCCCTGCTGTCAGTACATTATATTTGGCCTTTAATCGTATTGATGCCTTTGGATAAAAGCATTAATGGCTCTGGTAGCAGTCACATGACCCATTCAGTACCTGAACACTTTAGTTCATATTCTTTGGTGTGGGTCTCGGTCACTCTGATTTCTTCCTGTCTTGATCTTTCTGTTTGACACACACACACTGAAGAATAAATTAAAGTAAGAGAAGAAAAAAACATCTCAGTATGGCAGTGGACTGTTTAGCCCAATGGCGGTCTGTCATTATCTCCTAAGCAGCAGGTAAATCAGAAAACATCTGAGAGTAGGCTTGTGGCAGAGGGAATTACAGTGAATGACGCAGGCGCAAAAATAATCTTTCCCCAAAAGCTTTTCCTTGAGTAGAGGGTGGGGGGCATTGGAATCTGAATGTTTACTTCCATTTTTTAAAAAATCTATTTCCGGGCTTTTTGTTTCGATGACAGCAAGAGGTGAGAGCAAAACAGCCAACATTCTCAGCACATACATAATGTTGTGAGCGAAGCATAGAAGTGTCATTTCATCTCGTAATTTGTCTGACTAACAGCAGGGAAACTTCTACAAATCTGCCTGAAATTTGCAGATTAGCTTGTTTTAGCCATGAGCTTTTGAACTGGGCTTTGACTCTTGATAGTGATGCTTGTGCTTGTGCATGCATGCATGCATGCATGTGTGTGTGTGCCCTAAATGCCAGAGACTTTACCGCTCGGATTTGATTTAGACATAAAAGAGAATTCTGATCTCGACTGCATGGGCAGCGCTGCTTGAATCACTTATCCAATCTGAGGTATAACACTTGAATCTCTAACAGCATTGAGATGGCACAAATGCATAACAATAAAGCAGAATTGTATTATTATGGTAGGCAGTGCGCACAGGGCTCAGCCTTTGGAAAGCAACACTACACAGTATTGAAAGGAGCTGATGATTTTTCGAATGGAAGCAATGCTCCGTGACTCATATGTCTGCTTCTGAATGTGGCACTGACATTGCCTGTGGATTCAAAATCAGCAGGAAAATGAAGATGACATTTGTTTTGCAAGGATATCTGTAACTCCCCACAAGTTGGACGACTGTCCCTAGCATTAGCTGCGTCGAGTCCTCAGGGACACAATTTTCAATGGCAAGATAACTCTGCTCGGAGTCAATCTTTAGTATGTTATTTAATCACTGTCTCTTGTCTTGGTGGCTGCTAACCACACCGGCAGCCTACTGAGCCTACTGAGAGGAAAATTGGAAGCTGTATCTCGCTTTCTTTTCCTGTTCACCTGGGACTTTTGATTTAACACCCGGCACTCCTACTTAAGTCATCACCTTACTTCAATGTTCACAACTACTATTCACATTTCATATGCTTTTTCACAACTTTGACCCACCTGCTCTGCCTGTAGGGAACAAGTGACTGCAAATGGTGGGAGGGCTGTTAATAGTTTGTGGCAATAGGAGTCATTACACTGGACCTTTGAAGGACATTAGGTATATGGAGGTGTGGATGCCAAAATTGACAGAGGGTTGAGGGTGAGGGGGTCACATTTTAAAACCATGTGTTTGAAATGGCTTTGAAGGTCTTTTTTGTAGCATGCCAGTAATTTGAAGTTCATTTTGGAATTGCTGCTTTTTAAATCAATTTTTCTCATTAGGTTTGTTTCTCATTAGGCTCAATGGGTGAGTTTTTGACATGAGGCCAATCACAATCACAGAGAGACCAACAACCATTCACACATACGCCCCGCACTTGCACATTGCTTGCTAAATATATTTAAATTCATTGTGTTCATTTTTATACCCAGACCCTCTGCAAAACTGAGATACGATGAAGCGACTCAACCGCATCCGTAATGTTCAAGTCGGCAAATTGTTCATATTTCAGAATGCTGGCACCAAAAGAGCAAGAACTCATATTTGAACTTACTTGTTTTTTGAAGCAATCGATGATGTGGCGCAGCACAAATTCCTCCTTCCCCACTTCATGTGTTGTGACAATAAAGTCCACATCATGGCCATATTCCTTACCCCTGTAAAAGCCGCACACATGTTTATTATGTGTTGGAAATTATATTCTAGGTATTACATAATGCACGTGGCCTTTTTTGAACCACTCAAGTCTTGTTGAACGTTGAAAAATTGTCGACATTTCTTTTACTTCTACAGGGAAATCTTGAAGAAAAAAAACATATTTCTGGCTTTGTGTAATCAAAATTAGTCCCAAATATACATGCTTACATCGTGCAATTTCACTGTCAGCACAATTGCAAGCAGAGTTTATTGAGAAGAAAGTGATCAGGCAAAAGCCTTATGCAGAATAGAAGACCGATATGTCCACATGGCATTTGCGCAAAAAGCAAATCTAAAAGAATCCGTGACGGAAGTGGAAACCAAATCAGGCATAGCACTCTGTTACAAATATTTTGAAAACACTCGTGTGACCTTTTGAGGTTAGTTAAGTCGTTCTTCACTTAAATACTCTTTGAATCTTTTTTTACAGCGATCAAAGGGTCACCAACTCCTCCAGCACACCTGATTCAACTGATCAGGATCGAGAGCAGGCTTCTGCAGAGCTTGCTTAAGCTGATCAAATGCGTCAGAGGAGGGAAAGCTAAACATGCACAATAGTTGCCCACGAGGACCGGCGTTGGAAGCCTATGCTCTGTGGTGTGGAAGGACTTCTCCAACACATACGTACTGTATATAGGGCGCGTCTTATCAAACAAAAATTCATCTGCTGGATTTCTTGCACTATGCCGGGGTACCTAAAGACATACAGTATCTGTCCTGTTATCTGGCGACCTGTCCGGGATGTACCCTGCCTCTCGGATAAAGACTGGCTGTCCACAGAGACCGGATGGAGGCTTGATTTGGACGTACTATTGAAATTATGAAAAAACATTTCTGAAAGCATTTTTGTGTGGACAGACCCTACTAAATGTTCCATATCAAAATCAGACACTTGTTCTGATGAACTAACAGCCTTTTTGTTTCTGAAAAAGTGTGTTTGTTGAGGATCCAGCAGGATCAAATTAACCTGCTGTCTACCAGTTTGATTTCAAACGCACAACATTTTATTTGAAAGGAAAGGAAGGGAAAGGAGAAGGAAAAGGTGTTTTCTTGCCATTGGCTCGTTTTGGGCTCATTATTGAAGCTCTCATATGCCATGATGAAAAGGAAGATTGTGTTCTTGTGATTGTGGTGCCCCACTAAAACAGCAGAGAGTGCAGTTTGTCATCAATGAGAACAGTGCTGACACAAACAGCAAACAAAGGCCACAAGTGACTGACGGAAGGTTCCTGATGTATCAAAGTTGGCCTCCACTTCAGCTCTATCCTTTGCTTCTGCTTGCTGCCAAATAGGCTAGGTGCCATTTCAAACCCATCGTTATGCACACACGCACACACACACACACACACACACACACACACACACACACACACACTTTCTCACAGCTCCTTTTGTACACATGAGCACTATTGTCACGGCCAACAGCAAAGTGAAATGACAATGAACATCAGGGAGGATAGGGCTCCGGGAGAAGTACGATATGCTGCGAGGCTCTGGGTTCGATCTCATTTGCTGCTTGTACCAAATGATAGAAACATGAGAGGGCAACATCAAAATAGCAAAGATGGGCTACGAATGTGTGGTTTCTTCAATGACAAGATAGACATAGGCGTTTTCTATTGTATATTTTTGACCGTGAGTTCTATGCATGAGCAACGTAGGGAAGGAGCCTTAAACATTTTAGGAACATTCTCACACATGCACAGTCGATGGCAATACAACACAGGTGTCAAACTAAAGCCCCCCTCCCTCCCACATCATTTTATGTGGCCCACAAAAGCAGATAAAAAACATGTCAACTTCCATGATGCTTTCTAAAATGTCAACCAAAAATGTTAACTCTCACATGTTATAAATAAGAGAGGTATTCTAAGCATTTACTTGTTACCAAACCCGACGTGATAGGAACTATTATTCTTGACTCCTCTATATGCTTTCAGTCAAAACGACCCTCCAAGGGAAACGGTAACTAAAATGTGGCCCACGACAAAAATTTGTTTGACATCCCTGCAAGACAAGGTACAGGAAGTCCGTGCATCCAAACAACATCCAAACAACTATAGTGGTTAATACACGACAGAATGGCTTTATGGAATGGTTCAGAGTTCACACTTGCTAATTCAAGGAGCAACCGAGTCGTTGAAAACAGCCATTAGTGCTCTACCAAGGCATGTGAATGTTAATGGTTAGCGCTAGTGGCAGGGCGCATGTAACACTGTGAGTGCTTTGCTCTCAAGCACACTCAGCAGATGCTACTTTTGTCACATTCATTTAATTTTCCCTCTTACTAGAATGTATTCTTCCATTAGAGCAGATGTGTCTCAGTTACTTTTAGGCTTCGGTTTGGTGTCGCATGTGAAAATAGAACTTTAATGGCTTGACTTGTCGGACACATTCATTTCCATGGCAGATTCCCATCTGCTGAATGTGCAACTTCTCGCTAAAGCCTGCAGCACTCTTAATTGGCAAAGCCAAGATTCCACGACATTTCCAGTGCGTGTCGGGTGTTAAAAAAAAAACAAGAAGAGAAGCTCACCAGCTCATGAGCAGACTTGGCATCATTGGGAAATCTCAGAAGTGCGCCGCATAAATATGTGCCGCGAATAGCAAAATCATAAACATGGAGAGAGAGTGAAATTATCAGCATACATTCATAGCTCTCATAGACACGCATTACTAATCAGGGTGTGGCGTGCATAGCGTAGGAATGGGTGGTGAAGTAGGACATGTACACATTGACTCCACTTTGCAGCTCTCTGGACGGTAGCTGTGCATTAGTATGTAGCACAGCTATGCAGCTACGTCCACTACTATTGTTTTAGTCAGCAGAAAAATGTGTGATCACACACAATCCCCATTTTTTGAAGTTAAGAGGGTGTTTCTCTCGTTTTCTTTGCAATATCTATACCTCCACTTACGGTCAGCTGTGTCACCACATGCTAAAAGAAGAAACAGTGTAAATTCAGCTGGTCTACACTTATTTTGCGTGAGGAAAGATGATCAATTATTAAGTGTTTCAGCACAAAGCGCATGAAATATTAAAGGTTATTTACAATTTTGTGTGGATGACAGGGTGACGTGTATGAATAATACAGATCCGGGAAGTGTTGCTTGTGGAAATGTCACAGAACGCGAGGAAAGAAAACCTCAGTCACAGTTAAAAGTAGATGACCGAAGAGAAGAAATTGGCTTCTCTTGCTGTGATGTGTCAGTTTTCCTTCAGTTTTGCTGCATTGTAAGAAAGTGGTAACAAAGGTCTCACATGAAAAAAAAAACCCAACTTTTCAGGGGTTAACATAATGACAAAAATTGAGTAATGCTCATTTTCCTGAAAGCATATAATTTTCTTTTCCTTTTCAGTCGATATTTATTTTGTATTTAATATTTGTTCCTCAAGTCTGACATGTACCCTAAGTTTAACAAATTCTGTTTTCAATGCACACCTTTTGACAAGTCTGGTTTGGAGTTCACCATTCAGGGTTTTTGTATGAATGTTCTCATCTGACCTGGGTGTGTGTAATTTTTTGTCCCCCTCTTCTCAAAGCTCAATGGGGTGATCAAAGAGATCTATTTTGAAGAGGTGGATGATACCAGAACAGCCATGATGACGGAGTTGCGCAATATCAGCTCCACCCCTTTCTTCACTGTAGTGTCCAAGACATGTGAGCACAAGTCTAATGACACAACCACAATGTCAATCATCAAACTGTGCCCTTGTGTCCTGGTGCCAAGTGCATGTATGAACACCCTTATGCTTGAGCACGGTGTTTGCTATGGACAATCTGTGACAAACTGAGAAATTAAATCACAAAACCCCAGTCTGGATCTTTCGGGTCTCACTAGCCTTGCTCATGTGAATTTCCCCAGCAAATTCCCAGCGGGAGCGCTCTCCAGGACCCCCTCAAAGGACTCCATCAAGAGTGGGTACTCTCAGCTCGTCCTCTGTTCATTCACTCTTTTATTTCCCATGACGGATAAATACGTCTTGAAGCACACCACATACTTCTGATGTATTTTTACATCTTTTACATTTTTTTTTTGCATCACAGTGTGCAAAAGTGTCTGACTCAGGATCAAGCTTGTCTGCAAAGGAAATTATTTAAAATCTGTCCAGCAGGTGGCAGCGGGTGTAAGTGATAAACTAGGATCACGCTGCAGAAGAAGTAGAGGGGGAGGGATGCAGGGGAGAAGTTGTGGAGTAGCATGGAGTTCGTAGAGAATGTGTTCAAAGACAGGAGCGATGTACAAATCAAAACAATTAACGCTGGATTATTGCTTTTGGGGAAGAAAATCTTCCTCCAAGCATGACAAGGGAGATGAAGTTGCTGAAAGAAGGACGCTTTGTCCGCACAAAAGGAAGAAGCAGCTGTCAAAAGAGGTGCACAAGCAGACGTACAGTGCACTTCCACATGCAAACACACACGTGCACACCCTCACTGAACTCAAATGTCATCAATGACATTGTTTTCCTGTGATAAATAACACTTCCATACGCATTCCAGAAATCCATTCCTGGGTTGCTCAACACACGCTCTGAAGCAATTTGACCAATGACTAACAATGTCACTTTGAACAGAAAACATACTGTAACAGCCACAGGTACGCCCGCAGACTCAGAGGTCCGCAACCTTTTTTGCCCCACGGACTGGTTTCATGTGTGTGGTATCTTCGAAACATAATAATCAACACGAATCATGACACGAGGAACACAACATTTTCTGTTCGCTATAGTAACGTTAAAATGTGCGTATCTTGTGGCCTCAGATACGCCACAAATAAAAACTGCATGAAAAATACGGCTCACCATCGCCGCATATTATGCAGAGTAGGCTTGATGCGTTGAGATAAAGCCGCATTTGAAATAGGACTCCTGATACTGTCAAACAATTGTAAATAGCACTGCGATTTATCCATTTTGTATTTATATTGCACTTAATTGAACGGTGTTTGTTTGTTTTTTCTTCTTTCTTCTTTCTACCTACATTCTTGCTGCTGGAGGCTGTAAATTTCCCAAGTGTGGGACAAATAAAGGATATCTTAACTTATTAAATGTAGCCTTCTCTTTCTTGAAAGTCATGGGCTCCTCTCCTATCTCCTGGCCGGGCCTTTTCCCCTTCCCGAAAAAACTTTTGAAAGACGTTTGTTTTTTATGCGGTAACCTATGACGTGACCGAGAAGCACGCATTCACCTGCGTCAATAGTGACATACTGTAGACTGATATAACAGAGAATAATGTAATTTTTCAAAATAAAAAATCTTTCAGATTCCGAAATGAATAAAACGAAAGGAATGAAAGTTATTTATTCTTTCTGTGCGGCCCAGCACCAAATGAGCCGCGGTTGAGGACCGTTGCGCTAATTGGCACGCCTTTGTGGAGGCCATGTTGTCAGGGCCGACGTTCCCATCAAAGACGACTGACTAACGAAGAAAGTAAGTTGCTTATTTCTACGGTTCTCAATCGATTTTCCTGCAGTTTTCTTTTTCTGTCAATGCCAAAACATGTAGCCTACTATCAATATAACGTGTGGCAGTAAGAATTTGCTGCCGTTCAAGGATTCGAGAGCTATTCAATGTCACTGAGTGAGAGTCCTGACAATTTTGATTTTGCCTGAGATCCACAGCTAAGACTTACTGGTACCGTTTGAGTGTTTCATATACATTGCTGGAAGAAACTGTATTTTCCTGCCTGATCTATTTTTAACCCCATCTCCTCCCCCAGCCCCCCCCCCCCACACACACACACACACACTTCTTTGAGAACCGTCATCCTTGCACAGCTGTCCTGTGAATAAGGCTAATGTAAGGAGCATGAACAAATCCTTGTTGTGTTACTTTGCTCGGAAGTGGATGACAACTTGACTTCCTGCAGTGTGTCAGTTACCTCTTACAAGGGTTGACTCACGTTTTAGTGTATGTTATCTGGATGCAACTATTTAAAGAGATTTAATAAAGGCTATTGGTTGTAACTAATTAGGCTAATACGAGTGTTCAAACCATGCTTTTTCAGAAGAATGTCACAACGGGGAGAATTAGTGTGTGATTAATGCCCATGCGGGAATTTAAAAGAGCACATCAGCTATTTTGATGTGTCTACTATTTATAAAAAGATAATGATGCGTTTCACTGAGCTTAAGGTATACTAATCACTACTTACTGACTTCAGTCATTTTTCTTCTATGTAACTCTGCATGGTTTCAATTAGATTTCAAGGAATACTCTCCAAGCCCACACCAAATATGAGAAGGATTTTAAGTGTGTGTCCATCTTGCCGAGTTTGAAGTCATAAAAGCTCTCATAGGGCCTGTTATGCTTTTCAGCAGACTCCTCTACTATAAATCGTCTACTGTTGCTCCCCATCATCTTGATGTTAACGATCCATGATGCTCCAATCCCCCCACTCCCCCAATCTCTTTTACCACATTTTCCCTTGAGGAGCAGTTATTTACATAATCAGACATCATTCTAAGTGTCACTCAGCACTTTGAAGTAAAGCGTTACTGTGTAGTATAAGGGGGGATACCACCACTTATATTTCTCTCAGTCAAAAGAACTACATTTCATTGTACACAGGCAAATGCACACATACACGCACACGCACACGCACACACACACACACACACACACACACACACACACACTGAGGGTTTTGGTAACAATAAAACTTACAAAAGCTCTCTTACATATTACATATGAGAATTTGACATTCCTCTCCGTGAGCCGTCACCTTACCGTGGTGGAGGGGTTTGTGTGTCCCAATGATCCTAGGAGCTAAGTTGTCTGGTGCTTTATGCCCCTGGCAGGGTCACCCATGGCAAACAGGTCCTAGGTGAGGGACCAGACAAAGCACGACTCACAAAAGCCCCTTATGAAAAATAAAATCGATGGTACTCAGTTTCCCTTGCCCGGACGCGGGTCACCGGGGCCCCCCTCTGGAGCCAGGCCTGGAGGTGGGGCTCGTTGGCGAGCGCCTGGTGGCCGGGCCTACACCCATGGGGCCCGGCCGGGCTCAGCCCGAAGAGACAACGTGGGTCCCCCTTCTCATGGTCTCACCACCCGTGGGAGGGGTCAAAGGGGTCGGGTGCAATGCGAGCTGGGCGGCAGCCAAAGGCGGGCACCCTGGCGGTCCGATCCTCGGCTGCAGAAGCTAGCTCTTGGGACATGGAATGTCACCTCTCTGGCAGGGAAGGAGCCCGAACTGGTGTGTGAGGCAGAGATGTTCCGACTGGATATAGTCGGACTTGCCTCCACACACAGCCTAGGTTCTGGTACCAGTCCTCTCGAGAGGGGTTGGACTCTCTTTCACTCTGGAGTTGCTCACGGTGAGAGGCGCAGAGCAGGTGTGGGCATACTTATTGCCCCCCGGCTCAGTGCCTGTACATTGGGGTTCACACCGGTGGACGAGAGGGTTGCATCCCTCTGCCTGCGGGTTGGGGGACGGGTCCTGACTGTTGTTTGTGCATATGCACCAAACAGCAGCTCAGCATACCCACCCTTTTTGGAGTCCTTGGAGGGTGTGCTGGAGAGTACTCCTGCTGGGGACTCCCTTGTTCTCCTTCAATGCTCACGTGGGCAATGACAGTGAGACCTGGAGGGGCGTGATTGGGAGGAACGGCCCCCCCGATCAGAACTCGAGTGGTGTTTTGTTATTGGACTTCTGTGCTCGTCACGGACTGTCCATAACGAACACCTTGTTCAAACATAAGGGTGTCCACATGTGCACTTGGCACCAGGACACCCTAGGCCGTAGTTCGATGATCGACCTTGTGGTCGTGTCATCGGATTTGCGGCCGCATGTTCTGGACACTCGGGTGAAGAGAGGGGCGGAGCTGTCAACTGATCACCACCTGGTGGTGAGTAGGCTCCGATGGTGGGGGAAGATGCCAGTCCGTCCTGGCAGACCCAAACGTATTGTGAGGGTTTGTTGGGAGCGTCTAGCGGAATCCCCTGTCAGAAGGAATTTCAACTCCCACCTCCGACAGAGCTTTTCCCATGTTCCGGGGGCGACGGGGGACATTGAGTCCGAGTGGACCATGTTCCGTGCCTCTATTGTTGAGGCGGCCAATCTGAGTTGTGGCCGTAAGGTGGTTGGTGCCTGTCGTGGCGGCAACCCTCGTACTCGCTGGTGGACACCAGCAGTAAGGGATGCCGTCAAGCTGAAGAAGGAGTCTTATCGAGCCTTTATGGCCTGTGGGACCCCAGAGGCAGCTGACGGGTACCGACTGGCCAAGCGGAACGCAGCTTCGGTGGTCGCCGAGGCAAAAACCCGAGCATGGGAAGAGTTCGGTGAGGCCATGGAAGCCGACTTCCGGACGGCTTCGAGGAAATTCTGGTCCACCATCCGACGTCTCAGGAGGGGGAAGCAGTGCACCACTAACACTGTGTACAGTGGGGATGGGGCGCTGCTGACTTCGACTAGGGAAGTTGTGAACCGGTGGGCAGAGTACTTCGAAGACCTCCTCAACTCCACCAACATGCCTTCCTTGGAGGAAGCAGAGCCTGGGGACTCTGAGGTGGGCTCTCCTATCTCTGTGGTTGAAGTCACCGATGTGGTTAAAAAGCTCCTCGGTGGCAAGGCCCCAGGGGTGGATGAGATCCGCCCAGAGTTCCTCAAGGTTCTGGATGTTGTGGGGCTGTCCTGGTTGACACGCCCCTGCAACATCGCGTGGTCAACGGGGAGAGTGCCTCTGGATTGGCAGACCGGGGTGGTAGTCCCTCTTTTTAAAAAGGGGGACCGGAGGGTGTGTTCCAACTACAGAGGGATCACACTCCTCAGCCTCCCTGGTAAGGTCTATTCAGGGGTGCTGGAGAGGAGGGTCCGTCAGGAAGTCGAGCCTCAGATTGAGGAGGAGCAGTGTGGTTTTCGTCCCGGCCGTGGAACAGTGGACCAGCTCTACACCCTTAGCAGGGTTCTCGAGGGTATGTGGGAATTCGCCCAACCAGTCTACATGTGTTTTGTGGACTTGGAGAAGGCGTTTGACCGTGTCCCTCGGGGAGTTCTGTGGGGGGTGCTTCGTGGGTATGGAGTACCGAACCCCCTGATACGGGCTGTTCGGTCACTATACCACCGATGTCAGAGTTTGGTTCGCATTGCCGGCAGTAAGTCGGAATCGTTTCCAGTGAGGGTAGGACTCAGCCAAGGCTGCCCTTTGTCACCGATTCTGTTCATAACCTTCATGGACAGAATCTCTAGGCGCAGCCGAAGCGTTGAGGGGGTCCGTTTTGGTGGCCTCAGTATTGCATCCCTGCTTTTTGCAGATGATGTGGTGCTGTTGGCTCCTTCAAACAGGGCTCTCCAACTCTCACTGGAGCGTTTTGCAGCCGAGTGTGAAGCGGTTGGGATTAAAATCAGCACCTCCAAATCTGAAACCATGGTCCTCAGTCGGAAAAGGGTGGAGTGCCCCCTCCGGGTCGGGGGGGAGATCTTGCCCCAAGTGGAGGAGTTTAAGTATCTTGGGGTCTTGTTCACGAGTGAGGGCAGGAGGGAGCGAGAGATCGACAGGCGGATCGGTGCAGCGTCTGCTGTGATGCGGACGTTGTATCGGTCTGTCGTGGTGAAGAAGGAGCTGAGCCAAAGGGCGAAGCTCTCAATTTACCGGTCGATCTACGTTCCAACCCTCATCTATGGTCACGAGCTATGGGTCGTGACCGAAAGAACGAGATCCCGGATACAATCGGCCGAAATGAGTTTTCTCCGCAGGGTGTCCGGGCTCTCCCTTAGAGATAAGGTGAGAAGCTCGGTCATCCGGGAGTGGCTCAGAGTCGCACCGCTTCTCCTCCACATCGAGAGGAGCCAGATGAGGTGGCTTGGGCATCTGATTCGGATGCCTCCTGAGCGCCTCCCTGGTGAGGTGTTCCGGGCATGTCCCACCGGGAGGAGACCCCGAGGAAGACCCAGGACACGCTGGAGAGACTATGTCACCCAGCTGGCCTGGGAACGTCTCGGGATCCCCCGGGGAGAGCTGGAAGAAGTAGCTAGGGAGAGAGACGTCTGGGCTTCCCTGCTAAAGCTGTTGCCCCCGCGACCCGGTCCCGGATAAGCGGTAGAAGATGGATGGATGGATGGATGGAATTTGACATTATGATACAAATTTAGCAAGCATCATAGAAGTCAACATTTTTGATTTGCTTTTACGGGCCACATCAAATGATGTGGTGCGCAAGATCTGGCCCCTAGGCCTTGAGTTTGATGCCTGTGCTCTGAACCATGGAGGTGACCTCACTACTTTTGTGCTAGTGTGTAATGTATCTGTTCGCATTTTCTCCTAGGCCAGTGTGAAGAAATGATTACAGCATAACAATAACAAGAAACAATTTTTGCACTCCTAGAAAATTGTCAACATAATTGCACAGAAAGTCAGCTTTGGCAGTATGGTGGCCGACTGGTTCGAACATTTTCCTCCCAGATTGGAGGCTTTGGATTCGTATACGGAATGCAGTCCTGCTCTGTTGCATTGGCATGTCCTTCCAGTGTTTGCGTGGGTTTTCTCATGGTCAGCAAAACGATGATGTGTCTGCAATCTAGTGTTGATAAGGGATATTACAACTTGGCAATTTTTAAAAAAAGAATGTTCCCTTTTTTTCTGGCTTTTTTCCCTATTTCCTCTCATTTACTTATCAAATAGATCTGGATTGTACAGCAGATTAAAAAAAAGTGTGTTTGTTTTTTTAATAAATCAATGGGCCACTCAGTGTGTGATTGTGGTCAGCCAGTTGGCATCCCTGCTCTAAATTGTCCTTAGATGTGAATATGAGTATGCATACTTATTTGTCTAACAGTATACGGCCTCAGTGATTGGCTGGCATCAATTCTAGGTTGTACCTGCCCCTTGGTCAGCTGGAATAGGCTCCAGCAGTCTCGTGACCCTAATGAGGATAAGCAGTATAGAAGAGGGACAGATGGCTGTCAGGCTTGTTTTAAATGGACACAAATGCTCCTCTTACTTATTTGAGCACGAGGTAGACTGGAGTTTCTCATTTGGGTTACAATGATGGTTTTCCATTTAAGGTTTTTGTAATATTAGGTTACAGACTGATGCATTGAAGTTCTCTACCGATGTCATTTGTGGTCACCTTGAGGAGAATTAAATATGGGATGAATACAACTCATACAAAGAAGAAAAGAAGTCATGAGGCTGAACACCACTTGGGACCATATACCTGTATGTATGTATGTTGGTCAACCAAGCACTATTGGAGACCAACAAAGTGGGAGCTCAGTCACCCCTGTTGACTTAAGTGCCTTTCCTTACTGCCCCACACTGTTTTTTTTCTGAATTATTGAACACACACACACATACAACCCCCTGAATATGAGTGGATTTTAAAGCCCGACGTTTAAAGAAGCAATGAACTCAAAGGGAAAAGAAGGTGCAAATAGCTGCACACAGTGGGTGAGAGCACTTAGTCGAAGAGGTTTTGGGTCGCCAGGAAAAGGAGAATTGTCAAAGACCAATATGACCTTTGACCCCAGTTTCCTGGAGCATTTTGAAATGGATATTAATAAGAATGTACTTGTGCAAAGAAAAAGTATTGAATGTCAAATTCATTTCAGAGTGTGATTTTTTTTTTCACACATTGATTAGACTTGACTAAAGTAGTTTTAGGTCAGCTACCTTGGCCATCTTGTATCCTTCATACGTTTTAATCGATATGCCAATACATCATTACGTCAAGTTGTTCTTACTTTGCCATACAGTGAGAATTACACATCGTAAATGGGACGAAATAATCGGGACCAGTTTTGTCCGAACGAAAAATGTCTATGGGCACAGCAGACTTGGGCACAGTCTCAGAAAGTAAAAGTGAAGTAAAATAAAGAGTGATAAAAATGTACTGGAACTTAATATACAATTTGGAATTGAAGCAATAAAATCAACAACAACAAAAAACACACAATTTGCACAAAGCTTCATGCCATCATTTGTGATGTAAGCATATTGTACCTCACTGAGACCTCAATTCAGTGACCATGCGAGGATTATGTTTGAATGTCTTTTCCATTTTTTTTTTGCCATTTTTTTGACACTTCATCCCAAAAAGTGAATGAGGATCAACAAGTGTGGTGTTTTTTTTTTTAATCGTTTGTTTTTTTTTACAGTTGTTTGTCTTTTTACACTTGTGTAACAATATTTATTGTTGTTGTTTTTAAATGTGGGAGCTGTCAATTGTGCGAAATGGGCATTTGCCTGGTGGGCCGACAGCCATCACAAGGCCAGCTGATGTTCTTAAAAAAGTTTCTATTTGGTTTTCTTCTTTGTCTTCCTCCATCATTGTTGACCAAACCAATCAGACCTACGTACATAAGTGCCTCTTTTCACAGTAGAAAATGATAACTTCTTGATAAAACAGTCATACTTTTGGGGGCATACCCTCAATGTATGGTACTTGACATTAATTAACCTTCACTGCAAATAGCAGTAATTGAACATCTTTATTTTGGGTAACTTTTCAGAAAAATGAAATGATCAGTGTTCGCTTCGTAAAATATGTGAATCCTGCAGCTGAACGGTGCGCCTTTCAAATCCTGCTGACTCACGTGCAAGCATACATTCAAGAAATAGCGCATGCAACTAGTTTGAAGTAATTTATTGACCAGTTGTATTGAACCAATTAATAAAACCGGACCCCATGATTCAAACGTATCTTACTCGGTCGTGGTAGAATTGCAAAAAATGCTATATTGCAGGGAACCCTTATTAACCCTTTCATGCACCCTGTAACCTGATAACATGATAAAGTGATGGCAACCAGTTCTAGGTGTACCGTGCCTACTGCCGGAAGACATCTGGGATAGACTGCAGCATCACTTGTGAGGATTAGCAAATGGATGAATAGGTGGATGAATGGATGGATAGATGGATGTACTAAAATGACTCAAAACACAGCGAATCAGACACATATAAGTGTAAGCACTTCGCAACATGAAGTTGCTCTCTTTAAAATTTAAGCAGCCCCTGGAATACATTTTGGGCTCCCATGAGCATACAATATAAGTCGATCACAAAACAAGAAGAGTTGTTCTATGTCAACCACCACATCAATACAGAGAGGAAGGGACGAGTCTTCTACCTGCGGAAGCCACCCGTCAGTGCTGTTACGGCGTCCGATGTGATCAAACGGACAGCTTCGTCAATAATGTTCCCCAGGGCTTGAGCCTCCGCTTTAGTGACAACCCTTGAGATATCTCCATAATACAGAAAACCTGCAGGGAAAAGACCATGTGGTCATTAGTCTGGGAGCCAACCATCAATCACGGCCAGTTGCTCTGGTGAGGTGGTGAGTCAGGGTGAATTACAAGGAAGATACGATGTGATTCTGTGTGTTGTGCTCGAAGGCGACTACTGGTGCATGTCAGTACAGTAAATGATGAACTGATATCATTTTGGTTTCATCTACAGGTATATCTTAACCATTCATTTTATTTTTGTCACATTGTTACATGGGAAAGCTAACTATTTATCTTGGGAGAACACAAACCACCCATTTCTAAAAAAAAAAAAACAAAATCATAAATATGCCTGATGATATGAGCCATTCTTCCAGCCCTCTAAATGTGTATGCTCGAGTGTTATGATAGCGTCCAGACATATTTTTCTGTCAAAAATACCCTAATTTGTCGGCACAGAGCGGTCACTACGCTGTAGAGAATGACGGATGGCGACCCATTTGATGGAGATATCTGTCACAACAGTAAATTGGGAGGTGCATGCTGTGTAATCTCATATTTTGAATTACCGTACTACTTCTTGCGGCACTCCATTTCAGGCATCCAACTGCACCGTGAGCGTTAACTGAGCTTGAGAAATGTGCAAACGTGCATCACAAAAAGGTGTTATTCAGTGCCTAAAATACGGCAAAGTGGGATTAAGCTCTTAAACTGGAGACTTAATTGCCCTGTGGGGATAAATAAAATAGTCAGAATCTCAATTAGTCTACCCAATTCTTTTCAATACTTTGGAGCAGGGTTGTCAAACTCATTTTTGTTGCGGGCCACTTTGGAGTCACCATTTCCCTTGGAGGGCCATTATGACTGTAAAACCATATGAAGAAGTCAAGAATAATGGTTTATTCAACGACTGTTGAAGTGACTCTGATGAAGACTTTGGTCACAAGAAAATGCTTACAATATGTTATTTATTACATAGGACAATTTGAAATTATGCAATATTTTAGCGAGCATCAATGATGGAAGTTGACTTGTTTGATTTGCTTTCGTGGGCTACATAAAATGATGTGGCGGGCCAGATCTGGCCCCTGGGCCTTGAGTTTGACACTCGTGGTTTAGAGGTTTATTATAGCAGGACACCATTTTCATTTGTAGAAAAAAATAATAACATGACACATGCTCTCCTTAAAAAGGGGGTCACTAAAATCAGCGAGCAGCAGTTTCGCATGAGTGCGATTCACTTGCAGTCTGGATGAAAGGGGTAAACATTTCATAATTGGACTGCAGCTGCGAGGGGGTTCTCAGTTTTCTCAAAGTCACGAAGAACACTGGAAAAATTGTTGGATATGTTGCTCGTTATTTATTTATTTTGTTTTTTTATGTGACGAGGGGTTGTGAAATGTTTACAATCGAACAACAAATTTGTGAAACTGGCATCATTGCTTTACAGAGGTCATAACGTCTCCCAAGAGTCCCAAGTTACGGTGGGGGAAAAAAATCTCAAGCACATTATGTCGAGTGGCCATCGAATTTCAAGCAAGTCGAGTTAAGTCACAATCTTGCACCTTGCTCAGTCACAACATATATTGGAGTGATTGTAAAAAGAGTGGTCTATCTTGTAGTCTACTTTCCTGTCACCAAATTGTCAGGAGTGCCGTGGTCGTGTGATTAAAAAAAACTTTTTTAAACGGCCTCAGTCTACCAGAACATTCAGTTAGGTGCAACTTGGTCTAGAAAACACGGTAAACTAGACTTGCCCCTGCACGAAATGAAGATGCATCCGTTTTTACATCGAGCATGTGCGCCTGCCTAGAGAAATCATGTTCTTCGACTCAGCTTGGGACTAGAACAAAAAAATGCAAAGTTGTTGAGGCAAGTCAAGTGAGGTAAAACATGTCTGATAAAAGATATCGATATTGCCCATCATTGCACAGTTTGCCTGTAATTTTCTCTATTCTTTATCTAAATCGACCTCAGTACTTTGTGTATTTCTGTGAATCACCTGTTGACTCACTGCTCAAAAGTCAAATCTTGAATTCATTAAATTGGTGCTTAATTTTTAATTAGATTATTACCTCTGCCAAGCCAGCAAATGTGGGATTTTTTTAAACCTTGTTTGTTTGTTTTTTACAACACTTACTAACACGGGACAACATCTTTTGCAGACAAATACAATACATATATTTACTGTTGGTCAATTGTTTTTGAGTACTGGGTCTAAATGGGCCAGTGAAACCAACCCAGCAGATGGTGCTGTGGTTAAAAGAAACTTCTGTAATGTTGTTACCGTAGTTTATTGTTGTATTGTATTAAACACCAAAGACAATAACTGCACAGTTAGTATCAGAAATACTCGTAGGGAGATAATACAGACAAAAGCTTAAACTGTTGCTATTTAACAGGTTCGTTAGACAGGCAAAAAAATACATTTCAACACTCATACATGTAAATAATCTGCATATAATTGAGCAATTTTCTGGAAACATCTTAATGTTTTCCATACAAACCCTTCATAATACCGAGGACAGTCTTATTCCTCATGTACAGCAAGCTACTGGTATTTAAAAAAAATGTCCAAGCGCCGTTCCTACTGAATTCTAAAAGCTTACTGCATGTATTTTGAGATTTCACAGCAAGGGCTCCATTTTACAATCACCATTGTATTTTGTTCAAAATACCCCTGCTGCTTTCATTATTCTGTTTTGAATTGTGGATTCCCTGGTGTTGTCATCTCTCTTTATAGAAAACATCCAGCGTAGCACCGCCCCCCCCCCCCCCCGCCACCTCACCCGCCCATGCACACACACAAAATAAGCCTAAATTAAAATAATGAAAACTAAATCCCCACTGATATCAGACGGCAGTTAGAATCGAACGGTTTGTGACATTTTTCTTGGCTCGGAATCCCATTTGGATTTTTCCCTCTATAATCAGTGGAATAGAAGACTAGAGATGATGAGATGTTGAGTGTACCACTTTGCTGCATCCGGTTGAGATGAATGCTGGGTTCTGCCAGAATGTCACGAAATGAGCGCAGCCCCCTGTGGTACCATTTCTCTGCCGTCTTTGGTCCAACCCCAAACACACTTGTGAACAGCTGTCAGGAAATAAGAAAGGGTTTCATTTAGAAGCTCTTGCATGACAGCTCTATTTTAGAAGAGGTTACCGTAGCTGCCAGAGTTTTGAAATGCTATATGGATGGCCATTCAAGAGGACAAAAAGCGCCTCAATTGAGAACGCAAAGGGAGGTTTCAGTGTTGATGAAGATAAAGAGTACCGGCACTTGATATTTAGACTGACCTTTAAGGTCTGATACCGCTCACTTGAGAGGGTTCGCTCAACTTCAAATGAATGGCCAAATTGGAGGATCTCCTGAAAAACAAACGTTGATCATGTTATACATACATATATCATGTTCTTTTAACCGTTGACAAATAACTCACTTTTTCTCCATCTAATTTTTACTGTACTGCAACGGTTTCGTCACTACTCTGCAATGTGCATTTCGGGTGGGTGGGGAATAACCTGCTTTGGCAGAACAAAAATTATTCTCGTATAGGAGTTCAGTTCATTACTTATTTATTTGTATTTGTATGGTCAGTTGCAAAGGCTATCAGAATAACAAATCTGTATTGGACAACTTTTTGTTTTGTCAGCCCTATGTTAATTACCAAGCACTGTGGCGCAGTACTGGTACATGACTTGCGGTGTAGATTAGAATAAAAATAAATGCATAGTATTTTTATTGCATCATCACCGCCTAGTGTAAATAGAACAGTCACTTCCCCTGACACTCACCCCAAAGTTGGTACAGTCCCAAATGGAGGTGGAAAGTTGCCACACGTCATACTGTTCAGTACCGTACTTTCCCTTTCCGCATTAACCCATGCCAAGCAATACCGCTCCATGTGCTCATTTCCACACTACGACATGATAAAAGGAGGACCACTTCGTCAACTTGCCAGCTGCCATGAAACACCACAAAGAAGAAAAATGATGACAACTCAGTCTGCCAAATCCTCTGCATTGCCTTCGTCAGCACGTGCCTCCCCAATGGTGCCACCTCAGCAGTCTAATCTGAACTTAGCACTTGGAGGAATGCACTGAAGATAAGAAATCTCCGGTGATGATCTCTACTCCTCCGTATCCATATATGCACACCGACTTTGGTCTAAACCTTATGTTACAGTTATAATACGTATTGTGTATTGTGGTGCTTGTTGACGTGATTCCTGCACAGAACTAATAATTGAGTATCGTATTTTTCGCACCTAAAAGTTTTCCATTTTCCCAAAAGCCAACAGTGCGCCCAATAAGCCAAGGCACCCTACATATGGTGTTCCCATCTCTTTATATTCCCCATTGAGTCATTTCCCTATTAGTTGTCCTGTGACATCTAGTGGTGATTATTAGCAGGAACCGATTGTAACCGAAAAGGGTTCTGCCCAACACTAATTGACATGTGCATTGTCCAAAACACAATCAAACAGACCACTACTTTGTGAGATCTGCGCAGCCATTATGAAACAAAGAAAATACCAAAAGCATAGTTAACTACTGACTAAACAAAGGAAGAAGGAGACCAGCAAGATTTCTAAGGCTATTTAGCCTCTTGTGGATGTGAACCCATGAGGTTTGTGTGACTTTTTGTTGAATAAACTGTCTTCACAACTTGTGTCTTCCATTTATTGTTTGGCATGCCATTGTTATTTATATGATTCATATCAGTGTATGTGAGCATGTCTCATGGCTTTGTTACAGCTGCAGCAGTTGTAAAGGCTGTATATAAATAATGCTGAATTGTATTGTATTCTCTTTCGCGTAGCGTCATCTAGTGGATGGATAGCGCAACTATTGTAGCTTCTATTCTATCCACCTTATAATGCAGTGTATCTTGTATATGAAAACAGTTTTAAAATAGGTCATTCATTGAAGGTGCGCTTTATAATCGGATGTGCCTTAAAATACAGAAAATACCGTAGTTTATGTGTGGTCGAATTCCGGTTGACTTCCTGATTTTAGAAAGTGAATAATAGTTGATTATTTTGCGACATGCCTCCCGTGTCCCCTTTTTTTTGGAACCACACTACAGATTTTTTTAATGACCTCACATGACAATTATAGTTTGGAATTCAATGTGTCCGGACATCGAATTCAGCATACGAACAATCTCTCAGTGTTCGAATTTTGAGGGCCTGCTGAAAACATTAAAAAAGCAGACAATTTATTCTTCATGAGGTGAGATGAGGTATCGCTTGGCATTAGTATTGGTTGTTAGTGTGTCATTTCTGGACTTTCATATACAGTAAGCGAAAGGAAGATACCTTATGGGGCCAACCAGAAAGCATTTATGAAGGGTTCAATCAAGATTTAAAGCATGTACAGCTTTCGGAACTATTTTGACACAAGCTTGTACTCAATCAATTCAGCCTTTTTCAACCAAAGCAAGCTGTGTTAGATTGTTTTTTTTTTCACTCTCTGTGCGTGGGAATCATTCGGAAGAGACTCAGAGGAGTCTACCCCTCAAAGAAAGTACCTCACACCAGGGCCCAGATTTGAATCCACAACCTTAGAACTCTGAGGAGGATGTGTTTACCACTGTGTCACAGTGCTGCCCATACATGTGTCAATGTGTATAAAATAAACCTTTCCAAGAATGTTTTTCTTGATATGCAGAATAGTATCACTCCAACTTCATGGTGATCTGCAGTCAATTGAGTGAGTGTGTCACATTTCAATATATAGCATTTTAACTATCGTGCTGAGATCTCACATTGTTTCCAATAGTTGCCACATCCGTTACCATTCTTCCACTCTGAGGTTGAAAAACAAGTACCGCTTGGTGGATAAAGCCACTTTCTGGTCACGCATCCATGCTGCATATTGATATTTTTGTGTGTACAGTATTTTTCTCCTTTACAATTTTAAAAACACCTTCACCGAACACATTCACCAGTGAAATGTTTGTAACTTTATTTCTATATCTTTCACTCACAACGACAATAAGTTCATTTTGATTCTGATGACTGCGAGTTGGAGTGAACCCTGAATTGATCACCAGTCCATCACAGGACTGCTCCACATTGAGAAAACACGACTCATAATTAACAGCTGTATTTTAGAGTACCTCCACAAAACAAGCACAAATGTCAATACACATGCCAACATAACACAGGAAGACGCAAGCACCCCATTCACTTTCAACTGAATGTCCGAAATGCACAATCAAGGAGGTCAACAGTTGAGGCATATCCTGCATTGTGGAAAAATCTCACTGCTTGTCGGAAAGTTAATTTAGTTCTTCATTGTTCTGCTCTTAACCTATGAGAGTTGGTGTTTTTTGTTTAGGAGACAAGGAAATGGAGTCAGTCCAGTGACTTTTTATGTAGTCCAAGATTGTCCCCGAAGATCAGAACCTTTGTGCTGAGAAGCACGAAGTAAGTTATTATTTGCTTTGAAACCTCAGTATGTTTCCACTTTAATTGTCTGCCTCAATAGAGCACAACTAATTAGCTAGCTGGCTACACTAAATTGGTCTTCATTAACAAAATGGGTTATGTCAGTCATCATCTCTTTTAAATCTACCAAAGCTTGAAATTTAGTATTGTATTTCTGTTCCACAATATATTTCTTTGGTATGGAGAATTAAGTGGTGACCTCACAAATCAATGAGTCAGTCACCCTCGAATCGAAACGGGAACCACAGTACGACAGAGAGCAGCTCACACCCACTCGCCTGCCATCACCTTCACCATATTTGCCTTTCGCGTGCGCGCGCCCACACACACACAGACTATTCATCACAAAAACTGCTTCAGTGCTGCCAGACCTTCACATCAGTAGGTTTTAATCTTCAGTCATTGCTATCTGAGTGTCGCTCCAATGTTCACAACCATATCAAGCATGTTGTTTTCACTCCGTCTGCTTTCACTTTGTTTTATGTGCCATGTCATGTTCTTGCTTTGATCTGTGATCCATCTGCTCAAAGTGAAAAGAAAATTGCATTGGTGGTTGAGCATCTGAATGCATGCTGTAAAAACAACAAGAACAAGAGGGCATTCACTGCCAGTCTAATTTTGTCTATTGTGGGATATTCATGTGATATTCTTCAGAGATTCTAGCTCAAAGCTGACAGATACGACAGATTTTGAAACATGCACCAAGAGACGCACTTTATGCTGTATGATTAAACATGTCAACTAACCTTGCATTGTCGCCTCAAGAGCAGTCTCAATAGTTTGCCTGACAACCGGATATTTTCTTGTCAAACAAGAGGAGGCAATGAAGGCAAAGTGACCCACAAAGATTTTTTTCCACCCGCCCAAAAATTGTCAAAAATATATGTGATTCATGTATACGGATGTGAAAATCATTTTGAAAGATTAGCTTAGAAATGTAAAAATATTTATATATGGCATATTTATTTAGATTTATGTGTCGTTATGTTATGTGTAGTTAGTTTATGTTAGTAGATGTGTTTATTTATTAACTTTATTAAGACCATATCTGATCCACTGGTTAAAGGACACTTTGATTCTCTCCTCTTTCATCTCAAACTGCTTCAAACAACAAAGCGTGTGACGGAAAAGTGGTTAGGACTGCACGACTATCCGTGTTTTATGTTATGTGTTGTGTTTATTATTTTACTTTATGTTAACTGTTTTGTAAAGCGCTTTGTTACAGCTGCCGCTGTTGTAAAAGCGCTATATAAATCAGCATGTATTGTATTCTATTGTATTGTACATTTGAAAAATCTCATGGCGCACCACTAAGGGAAAAAAAAAGGATGTCACCAAAGGAATATATCTGGGAAGAAAAATGGTATCTTGCATCGAATTACTCATAATTACTCATAAATGTACTTATTTGGTGTGGAATCTGGACCTGTTTAGTCGAATACAAAGCTATAGTCTGTTGTATGAATGGCAAGAGTTGGTTGTGCAGACGAAATGGTCCTTCTGACAACTTGGGAAAGAGCATTTAATGATTCTGGCAGTCTCTACACTGTATGTCTCTGGCATAGAATTTCATGATCATTTCTCGTAGCGCTCACAGGAGATTGCTGACCTAAACATGAGGCAGCACTGTGAATTCTAAAATAATCTGTGCAAAATACCACAATAAAGATGTCTTTGGCATGTCATCTCAGAGCAAAATACCCTGCTCCAGTTACCTCCTCGGGACCTCGCAAACTAACACTTCTGGAGTGCTCGTGGGAAGTACTTTACCTGTCAGTGAGAATTTTTGAGAAGTGTTTACATGAGCAAAATATAAGAAAGATGCCTGCAAATCTGAGTCAGTTTTAATTGTTTTGTTCAACAGTTGTAATTTATAGGTGAAGGATTGTATTCTAGTATCAAAGAAAGCAATCAGAAACATTTTTTAATCAATTTATCATCTCTATTTAATGATTTCACTTTAATTCCAAGATTTTACGTAAATATCTGTTACAAGCTTTGCGGAAAATAACACAAGTAGAAAATGGGATTCATTGTGACTCTGAAATGGTTGCCAGCAAATCGCAGGACAGACAGAGAAGAACAACCATCCATGCTCACACTCACACCTAGGGACAATTTACAGTGTTCCATTTACCTGCCACAGATGTTTTTGGACTGTCGGAGGAAACGGGAGTACCCGGAGAAACCCCACACAAGCACGGCTAGAACATGCAAACTCCACACAGGAAGGCCAGAGAACCCAGGACCTCTATACTCTGAGGTGGATGTTCTTCCCAGTTGTTCACCGTGATGCCCATTAACGCATATAGATAGATAGAAAGATAGATAGATAGATAGATAGATAGATGGATAGATGGATAGATGGATGGATGGATAGATGGATAGATGGATAGATGGATAGATGGATAGATAGATAGATAGATAGATAGATAGATAGATAGATAGATAGATAGATAGATAGATAGATAGATAGATAGATAGATAGATAGATAGATAGATAGATAGATAGATAGATAGATAGATAGATAGATAGATAGATAGATAGATAGAAACCCACTTGCCACGTTAGAAACACCCAGCAGCAAGCCTACTGGACACGTCACAAACTAGCATACAACCGGCTAGCAACGAGACCCGACAAAATGCCACCCAAACAGAAGCAAGACACAAAGCAGGAAGAGGATTCCCTGACCCTCACTCAAGTAAATGAATTACTCCAGCAACAAAAAGAACTTTTTACGGCGCTCTTGCAACAACAACAGGAAAATTTCAAAGGATTTGTCAAGATGATAATAGACTCAACAAACTCACGACTTGACACTTTTACCAGGGAAGTCCAAGAAATAAAAACCAGCATCAACTTTACCCAAAAAGAGGTAGACGACATTAAAAAAAATCTAATCTGTCAAACTGGCCATTCCAAAGACATGCAAACGGAATTCTACAAAGTATGTGACGGCATGCTTGCATTAACGGACAAGGTGGACTACTTGGAAGGACAGTCAAGAAGAAACAACTTAGTAATTGATGGAATTGAGGAAAAACCGGGAGAAACGTGGACTGAAACAGAGGAAAAAGTTCAAAAAATCCTTAAGGAGAAACTGCTGATACAGGGGCAAATTGAGGTGGAGAGAGCTCATCGCACAGGAAGACAAGACCCTGGAAGACCTCGACCAAGGCCAGTTGTGGTGAAATTTCTAAGATACAAGGACAGATCAAGGATCCGACAAAATGCAAAATATTTAAAAGGCTCCAACATCTACATTAACGAAGACTTTACAGATGCCGTACGACAAAAAAGAAAAGAGCTCCTCCCAAAATTAAAAGCTGCACGTGACAGAGGGGAAACTGCCTACTTAAGACATAACAAACTTATTGTCCACCCACGCACCAGTACTCCAACACAACAGGCTCGAGTTCAACACCATCAAGCAGCATACTGAGAATTTTTCACCATCCGACAATAAAAACTCTGACCCTACTGAAGCAGGAAATTCACATACCAAAAAACATGGACTTCGAATCCTTTGATGACCCTTCCAACCCTTTGATGACCTCCAACCCTACTGACCACAAGACGTTTGACCCTGAGAACAACTTGGACCCGGACAATAACTTTTTCAAGACCGACCGACCGCGAGGCAGCCAGGGACGACCGACCGTGAGGGAGCCAGTGATGACCGCGAGGAAGCCAGCGACGATTGCAGGGAAGCCAGCGACCGTGAGGAAGCCTGGAGACAACCAGCCTGCGACCACCGTGAGAGAGCCAACGACGACCGCAAGGGAGCGAGAGACGACCGAGAGGAAACCAGCGACGACTGCAGGGGAGCCAGTGACCGCGAGGGAGCCGGGAGACGGCGAGCCTGAGGCAGCCGGGAGACAACCAGCCAGCGCGCGTGAGAGAGCCGGGAGGCAGCCAGCCGGCGAGCGTGAGGGAGTCGGCGACGACCGCAAGGGACCCAGTGATGACGGTGAGAGAGCGAGCGACGACAGCGAGGGAACCAACGACGGCTGTGAGGGAGCCATCGACGACCGTGTGGGAGCGGGAAATTCACATCCCAAAAACATGAACTTCCAACCCTTTGAAGATATTGACTATAAGCCATTCGATCCCGAGAACAATTTGGACCCAGACAATAACTTCTTCAACAACAAACAAAGGGTAACAAACTCTGACTATTACCTGGATGAACAATTCAACACTAATATAAAATTGGAAAATGCACTTTCGGTAATACACTTAAACAGTAGAAGTCTCTATAAAAACTTCACAAAAATTAAAGAATACCTGACTAAATTCAATAAATTTAAAATAATTGCCATATCAGAAACTTGGCTTGATGAAGATAAAACAACTGAAATGGAAATAGAAGGTTATGAAATGTTTGCAACTAATAGAGAAAACAAAAAAGGAGGGGGGGTTGCAATATATGTAGACAAAGCACTTAAATGCAGTAAAATCGAGAGATTGACAAACACAATAGAAAACCTAATGGAATGTCTAACCATTGAAATACACAATAAAAAGGCATCAAATATCATCATAAATTGCATCTATAGGACACCAGGAACATGTATTGACACATTCAATAAAAAACTAACAGATATGCTCAGTTACTACAACGATAAGAAAACACGAATAATATGTGGTGACTTTAACATTGACTTATTAAACCCAAATAGACACAAAAAAACAACTGACTTCATAAATACTATGTACAGCAACAGCTTTTTCCCAGTAATCCTGAAACCTAGCAGAATAACAGTTGACACGGCCACATTAATAGATAACATATTTATAAATAAGATTGATAATAAAATGGAAAGTGGACTTCTCATTAATGACATAAGTGACCACCTGCCTGTTTTTGCAGTTTTTCATAATTATTTCGATAGAAAAGCTAAATCAACAACTTGTATAACAGAAATAAGACTAAGAACACACAATAACCTGCTCTGCCAAAACATTCAGAAGTTTTTTGAAATTCGAGAAAGCAACTATGAATTAAGAGGTACCAACTTATTCAAAAAACTCAAAACAAGAACAAACATCAAGCAAAGAAGTGTATCTAGCAAAGGTGTTAATCTGTGGAATAATCTCGAAACGGACCTAAAAATGAGTAAATCGCTTGCTGAGTTCAAAAACAAATTCAAAAAAATAGTACAAACAACCTACACCAATCAGAGTTAAAATGATAAATACTAAACATTAAATATAATGATAAATCAGAACTAAGTTGATAAATAGAGAAAGGTATTGCAATATCCATTATGAATACAAGAGAAAATTGACACAAGAGTGCCAGGGTGAGGATGTATATAATCCCGATACAAACCAAAAGTTGTGAAAATATCACGGTTAAGGGTAAAGTATGAGCCTTAATGGAGACTTCTTATTACTTTTTCTTTTCTGATTGATATAAAAATGATTTAGTAGATATAAACACATAACGGGGTAGGACTAGATAGTAAAGTAGTAGATAGTAAAGTTTTTTTACTTCATCCTACTCCCTTGAACATAATAACTGTGTTGAATGAAGACTGATTTCTTTCTTTTACTTTTTTATCTACCTTATTTTCTGTCAAATTATTACTGTATATGTTTTATGTTCAATAAACAAACCAAACCAAAAAACCAATAGATAGATAGATAGATAGCAATTAACACCTCAAATATACAGATCTCTATATAATCATCTCACTGCACAGTTACTGTGTTTCCTACATTGACCTAAATTACATGAAATAATTTGAACTTTATTGGTAATACAAATAGCAGCAGCTCCCCAGGCATGTAAACATATTCTCTCAAATAAACTTGAGAATTTTGGTTCATAACGACTGTTGAAAATAGGTTATGGTATGTACATGCATAATATTGCACATGATCTCATGAGGTAAAGAGCAGGTGACTTTAAGTTTAAATACAGAGTAAATGTCATGGATGCTGTTGAAAATAGGTTACATACATGCATAATATTGTTTATGATCTCATGAGGGAAACAGAAGGTGACTTTAAGTTTAAATACAGAGTAAATGTAATGGATAAGTATTTCAAGTGAATTGGCTGACCAGAATGTAGGACGTATTTTAATTCTGGGGTGGGGAGAAGTCCACTGGTCACATAGAATGGTGAAAGGTGAGAAGAAATTTCTTGTAGCCACACCTTTATAACCAGATCCTCAAGAAAATTAAACATGTTCTTCCTTATGCATATATGCCCCCTGTCTGCAAATTAATTTAAAGACTAAATATGATACCTCCATGACTGCCTTGGTGTTCTCCCTCAGGCAGGGCAGGCCCTGAGTGGCCTCTATACACTGCACGGTCCATGGGAGACTCTTCAAAACAGATGCAGCTCTGCTGAAGACAAGGCATGAACTCTTGTTGTCACTGAATTTGTAGTTCTCTGCCAGTACTTCAAAAGCATCCTGCAGGCGGAGAAGGCCATGACAGACACAAAAAAAAGAAAAATTTGACATGTTAGCTTGTCGATACGTAATGCTGATTGTTTTTTTAAATGGATCTTCCACAGAATATCAGCTGTTGAAGCAAGTAGTACAAAACGATGGAAAGGATTAAGAAAATGTGGTTGCAAAGCATGTTCAATCAAACATGTATCAAAGGTTCCTTCATGTAGGAAATCTGACAAGGAACTGCAGTCAGTGTACAGTAAGAAAAAAGGCTTGGCTTCTCTTCTGGATGGCAGGACAGAGACCTTGCAAGGTGAGCAATGGGAATTAAACATAGAGCAATTAAGTCACACAGACAAAGTCGATTTGCCTTTTAGCTACTTTTAATTACGTACTACCCATCCTTTTGGTGCGCTTCAGTATACGGAAAGACTTAAACTTCTTCACTTCTTAGTTTTACACACTTACGGGAACTTGACTGCAGCTGACATGCCACTTTTATCATGCTGTACGTACAATACAAAATGATCTCTAAGAGCAACACTATGAGAAATGCTTTCACTTCTCAATGATTTTAATTCCATATTAAAATAATTGATTTGCAATGCTTCATGAAAACTGGAAAGTGTGTGTTTTCAGGAAAAAAGAATAATTCTTATGATGTTTGAGGTTGTGTTTCATAGTGTGCTGATATTTTTGTAATAAATGTCACCTAAAATATGTTTCTCGAACAAAACTAGTTTGCCATTTAAGATTTCCAAATAAGGCCTGGATTTAACATTCCTCGATTTGACCAGGCCGAGGAAGACTCCATATTTATGCCTGAAGCCAAGCCCTCATTTGAGGTCACTGTACCACCCGCTGTCTCGTGCAGACATGCAGCCTCATGTCAGTAAACAGGACACTAGCTCGCCCAAGGATGCACTGACCCGCTTAATGCACCACATGGAGATGGAGCAACGAATTCACTCACAGATGACTCTCTATACAGCATGCAACACACAACAAGCCGGGCTGGCGATGGAGCAGAGAGCATGTACATGTTTGTCAGAATGAGACGGTTGCTGTGCTATGATACAACTTTGAGATGACAACCTTTATCAATTTATCTATTAATAATCTCTTTCATAATCTTTTTCTCGTGAACATGTCACCCCAATATCAGCTGGCATCGTCTCCAACTCAGTGGTTACCCTCAATAGTTTGTGGTGGAATATGGATGAATGGACTCAGAACAGACTACGTGGTCTACAAAATTAATCAAATTCATCAAAAGTTTGGATTATACATTTGTTTGAGTGTGTCATTTAGATCATTTTTTTTTCATTTTTTAAACCATGGTATTATGGACTGAGTCTTTAGGATTGATCAGTGTGGGCTTTATTTCTGTCGGCGGGCGCACGCACGCTCGGCATAAAAATTGGTGAATCTTAATTTTTTGTGCTGCTCGATTCAACGGACCAAGGGCGTTTTTCTATTTCACGCCTCCAGCGCATCTGAAAATTTGATGACAGAAGCAGGTCAAAGTTGTGGCACCGGTAGTGCATTGCTATGTGGGTGGAATTGATCTAAGATTGGTCATACAGATTGTGCGCTTGATGATGTGTGGTGGATGTCATTGTATTTCATTCAGAAAAAATCTGAATCACTGGCGAAATCACTTCATTGAATGCATGATTATTATCATCATCTTGGACAGAGGTGGGTATTATGTCAGCATGATGGAAGATCCATCAGTTCATCTCTGATGGACACCTGTTTTGCTGCCCATTTATAATGATTAATTAAAAGAAATAAAAAATATAAGTGCTGACGGAAGTGGTTTTTGTCCGACAGTGTAATCATCACTAACCAGGTGGAGACCTGTCACTGACGGAAACACGCCCCACCGTCTTTGCTGTCTAGCGCTTAGCATTTCATGCTAGACTTGCACTGAGCACAAAAATAGGGCCCTGTGTCTTTAAATAAAAACCCTCACAAAATGACCAGTTTAACCATAATGAGTAAATGTTGAAGCAACAAAACAATCATAATTTTTCCTGAACCTATGCTAGCACAAACACGCACGAAGCCAATCGATCAGGTTCTGTTATAGGAACAGCTACCGGTAAATAGAGTTTAGCATAGTGGGCAATAGAACACACTATGGCCCTCATCTTATTAATGAGGAATTATGGCTCATTGGGGCAAACATTGCAGACATATTGATGCAGCATGCCAATTTACCTCCCACCACCATGCCTTGCGGCCATGCCTGTGAATCATGCTCACACAACAACCTTCTTTGCTGCATGTGTACAAAGAAAGTGTGAAACCAAGTTAGAAATCCCACTGACAAGTAATTAGGAATAATTAACGGCTCCAATGGGTTTTATTTACCCTTATCTTATGGACTTACATGAAATGATTGCACCATTTGTGTAAGATAAGATAAGAAAACCTTTATTCGTCTCATGATGGAGAAATTCCCAATGCACAGCAGCAAAAATCATGAAAAGGAGAAGAAGAACAAAAAATATTTAAGTAAATATGAATTATAAAATAAAAATATAAGCATATTCAGAATGGTGAGTCCAGTGTAATTAGCTGAAGGATTTATTTACAAAAAAAATGAATGCCTTGGTGCTAGAAATGTGAGGAATTTGTTGATAAATAATAAAACAAAATAAATGAAAAAGGTTTGAAAATATCTAGAAATGTAAAATCCAAATATTGAACTATGATGTGGAGTTAAAATGTGGGAATATCTTTGTGTATATATATATATATATATATATATATATATATATATATATATATATATATATATATATATATATATATATATATATATATATATATATATATGTAGGGCGGCCCGGTAGTCCAGTGGTTAGCACGTCGGCTTCACAGTACAGAGGTCGTGGGTTCGTTTCCAGCTCCGGCCTCCCTGTGTGGAGTTTGCATGTTCTCCCCGGGCCTGCGTGGGTTTTCTCCGGGTGCTCCGGTTTCCTCCCACATTCCAAAAACATGCGTGGCAGGCTGATTGAACACTCTAAATTGTCCCTAGGTGTGAGTGCGAATGGTTGTTCATTTCTGTGTGCCCTGCGATTGGCTGGCAACCGATTCAGGGTGTCCCCCGCCTACTGCCCGAAGACAGCTGGGATAGGCTTCAGCACCCCCCGCGACCCTAGTGAGGATCAAGCGGCTCGGAAGATGAATGAATGAATGAATGAATGAATATATATATGTGGGGGGGGGGGGGGGTGTTATGCTGGCTTTGTGCATGCATGCATATATGTGTGATGACAATTTCTGTGTCTGCCTTGGTCAAATTTGTGTGGAAAGGCTTACATTTGGGGATCAGTGGTACAAAGGTGACAAGTGAGCAGCCTTGTCTGTAGCTGGAAGCTGTTTTGCACCGTCTACTTTCTCATCCTTCTTTATAACACATCCTGTCGATCATGATTGCTCCTCTCTTGATCCTCTCGTCGAATCACAACAGACTATATGATGTGACTGGCTCAAATGCATAAATCCCACAAATACCTTCTATTGGCCTCTTTTTATATCACAGAAACATGTCATTTAAACAGGAGCATTTGCTTTTTATATCCACTGTAGACATGTGCAGGCTTTTCCAGACCGTGTCAAAAAAAACAACTGGCAACAGGTAGACTCTAATTCAGCAGTAGAAAATCTCAAGGATAATCAGTGAAAACAGGATGCAGCAAAATTCAAATTTGAGCTTCTGTAAATATCTGCATTATGTTTGTACTGTACATCAGATTTTTTCTGTCCAAAAATCTTCCCCCAAAATTGAGATTGTTTTTATGAGAAAAAATGGATTTCATCCATTTTGCAATAAGGCTGCACCGTAACTATGGAGAAGGAGAAGCTTCTGGATCTGCTGTATATACATCTATATTTTTTTACTATTATTGCATTATCCAGCAGTTAAGTTATACTCCAACATAGTCTGCCCCGGCAACAAGTGCAAATTGTAAATTGTAAAAACAATTGTAAATAGCACTGCGATTTATCGATTTTGTATTTATATTGCACTTAATTAAACGGTGTTTGTTTTTTTTTTTTTCTTCTTCTTTCTACCCACATTCTTGCTGCTGGAGGCTGTAAATTTCCCCAGTGTGGGACAAATAAAGGATATCTTAATCTTAAATACCGGGCAGGACCAGAAAAAAAGACTTGTCACAATTATGTTCGTCATGCTGGATATGTTTTTTTTGTGTGTGTGTGTGTGTTTCTTGTATATTTTTTATATATATAATTGGAAGTATACTGGAACTGGAAGGGAAATAGAATTCCATTTTTATCATTAGACATTAAAAAAAATCCAACGAGCTATTTCAATGTGGACGTTCCTAAGTAACATCTCTCATGAGGAGGTAGAGTGACGTGAGTTTAATGATTTCATTATGGTCAAGATAAATCAAGTGTGGCTTCTAATTTCAGTTAATGAAGAGGAAGAAAATGGATTCAAAAAGCGCAAAATGGATAGACGCTCAATTAGGTAAAAAAAAATGTTTCCATTAAAATAAATATTTTTGTGTGTTTCTTGATCTTTCTACCTGTACATGTTCTTGGTAATTCCTTTCCAGTCAACAAGATACAGTGCAAAACTGTCTTCTGGCCTCATAATTTCCCAGGGTTTTCTTTTTCCCGTGTCATTTTATGGGGACGTCAGCTTCCCCAACCTGCTTCAGCCCTCCAACACTGTTCATGAAGATGGAGTAAGAGATTCATCGTTCCTGGTGGGGACTGTCATGTCCATCATCCTCTTGGCCAATCCAGCACCTGAGGGTATGTGGTATATGCCAGCTCTGTGCCACGGGTTTGTGAACATGTCATTTGTTACGCTTCCAGAATATCGCAGCTACAGAAGCATCTCATTTGTCACTTTAACCCATATTTCGGCGTATATTTCAGAGTGGTGGTGATGGTGAGGGTGAGTAAGCTAGCTTCACCGTATTGTAAAAATGGGACTCCTACATGAAGTGGAAATGGAAACACAGTGGGAGTCCTTTTAACTGATACAACCTCAACTTGACTGCAAAAGAATTTCTACAAGATTTGGGAATTTTGGCTTTGGGAGATTATTGTCCATTTATACCAAAGACAATTTAAGGGAACAAATGATGTTTGATAGTGCACTTTATTTGATATTTTAATTAATTAACAAGGATCAAAATTACTATCTTTCTTCAGGGAGGATTTTATTTTTAAAGAGAAATCTGAAGTCTCATATTACCGGTAATTTATTTTTGGTTTGTGTATTTAGTTGCATATAAACCTTTATGGTTATGGTTTTCTGTTAAATTTGGTGACATGATTAAGCAATTACTTCCGTTTTGGGTCATGTATGACGGTTGTATATCAAAGAGAGAGAGATAGAGAGATCGCTGGAGAGAGACACACCATGTGATGTGATAACTTTTCTTGTCTTCGATTTATCTACTACTGGGTCGCAAGGCGCACACAGCATGTAATATTTTGTTCATTTATTGCATTTTTCAAAGAGATGATTTTAAATATTGACTGTAAATACTGTGCAATTTTATTGTTTTAGTTTTCCCAGTATGAGGTGTGGTTCTTTATCTGAATAGATTAGTTAGTATTAGTATCCATATGATGCAATAAGTAGTAGAAAACAAAGTAGAAGAAGAAGAAGGCCTGTTGGTCCCTAAAATAGTGGTGACGGACTGCGATGTGGCGATGATGGAAGCTTGGTTAAAGTAATGATGATGGAGTAACAAATGTTTTGGTTCAGGTTGAAATAATGATGGACGGGTGGCCTGGACACTCGCAAATGATGAATGACAGAAGAGCAAAATGTACCTACTTCTGCATATTTCCAGACAAGGTGTCATAAAATCCTGTGTCTTCTTGGACCGAATGAGTGGCCACAGTACAAGTTTGACAATGACCAGACCCCGCCCGCCATCGCATGTTTCTGCCAAGAGCATGGCCTGACCGAATAGTTTGCCGAGGAGGCAGACAAAAAGAAAGAGTGTCCAAACAGCAGAGAGACAGTTTGTGGGCATGCAAAAGTGCAGATCTGCACAGGAGCTTGGCTTTGCGCGCGCGCCCAGCAAATGACGATGCCCGGAATCACACGGCAGACATTTTGTGCAGAAAAGGGAGCTAGAGCACATGGTCAAGAAGTGACAGGGATTTTGCTCAATCACACTTTTGGTTAATGGCTACAAACAAATAGTGGGGCCACGTGAGACATATTCCACTATGCGAGGGTGGACAATGGGAGGCAAAGAAAAAAAAACGATGCACCGCACTTTCTATGTCATGGGCGTGAGGCGTCCTCGACGCCAGATCGGTACAGGGCTAATGTTATGTTCGTACGGTTCATTAACATATATCTCACTTATTTGTGGGATGTTGATTTTTGGGTCCCAATTGGCTTAACGCTTCACAGTGAAAAGCAAGGTCCATGTTGCAACGATGATACGCCACAGTGGTCGCCTTGCGTTTTCATCCACTTTTGTCATCTTCCCACAGCATCAATCAAATAGCTTTGCCACCGACTTGCTGCACGTGTGACGTTGGCGCCATTCAACATGTACATATGAGACGCAAATTATACATTGTGACCACTTATTTCAAGCCTTGAATTAAGATTCCGGTGGAGCTAATCGGTCTTGGCCACCATTTGATGAATACATTGAAAGAGAGAAAACATGTGGCTCCTAAAACTTTTAGTTCTTATAGGGCAAATTATGTGTCATGTAGTAAAGAGGGGTAACTTTTTCTTACTGTCAAAATCTTGTTTTTGTTGTCTGTGCTGGTCCGTCTCTGGCAGGCATACTGAGAAACCAGAGCCACGGGGGTGGGTGCCAATCCTTCTTGCAATGCAGGCGGTGTGTCCTGTGTACAGGCATAACCAGACACTCAAGAACAAATCAATGCATGACAAACAGTGTATTGTTTTGTGTATCATATCATGGCAAGTACTTGAAAGTTGCCAGGATCCTAAATGTCTAGATGTGTCGAAGGATTTACGCATATCCCCGAGCAGCCGAGGCAAGCGTCAAGCTGAGAATAAAAATGTAACCGTTTTACTTGAAGTTATTTCATAACCGCGTGTCTCCGGGGCAACAGGCTAATGACACTCATCTCACAGTCTGGTGGCATCCAAATCCATTACAACGCTGAACCAACGGCATTACAAATCTGCTTGCCATCATCCCGTTTGCCTCCTGTAAAATGTCTTTTTCATACTGTGAAGAAACAGTTCAACATTTGTGAAATATATGTCAAAGGCATAATAAAATCTATTCGGATAATTAGACATCACAAGGAATGTTGTGAACATCCAATTACCGGTAGTCTTGGATTTAGCATGAGAACTGGAACCGGAGAAAGGTACGGTGAGACAAGCCATGCATTGCAAGAAGCAAGCATCAAAAAAGTAATGCGAAGAATTCTCTCGTTGACCGTTTTGTTAAGCGCTTTATTACAGCTGCAGCTGTTGTGAAAGCGCTATATAAATCAGAATGTCTTGTATTGTACTGCTTGGTTGAATGAGCTGCTTACAATGTTAGTATTTTTGTACTTAAAAGCATACACGTTGCTCCTTGGGATGTTGATGTGCAAAAGGAAAAATTGCAAATGTCATCTAGGTCGTTGCTCTTCTTGAATTTTGCACCTGCCTTTCTATGCCTACACACTAGAATACAAATACCGGAAATGTGCCTCGGCGGGCCAATTACAAATATTGCACGGCAAGGAGATATATGCTTTCAAATATACTCTGACTTGCTTTGGACCATTTATGACATAAAATGCGCTTTATTTCCTTGCTATCCGGAAGAGCTGAAGAGATAAATGCCTCTCAGTCACAGCCTATTTGCAGAATTTTATTTTATCTCTACGTGGTAGCCGGTTGAATGAGTTTATCACTCTTGCTCAATTGCCACAGCATGCTCCCTTGTTCAGTTTGCAGAAGACGTGCGTCACACAACAAGAAGAAGAGAGGGTTTATGGTGGCCTGGGGAAATGCATCAATAAATGCCAGCACGGCATTATTAGCACTGTCGTTTCATAACAAGGTTGACTGGAAATGAGCAACAATGTCCATGTGCCCAAAATAAAGACGACAAAGAAATTTCAAGATTATTTAGTAGGAAAGTTGTGAGAGTTTTTACAGGCTTTGGGGGCGAAAATGTAGATAAGGTCTGGGAAAACTTTTATTTGATAACATTTCTTGTTTTGTAGTCAAATCTCAATAGAGTCATCTTCTGCCGCATATGTATGAGTCTCCGTTAGCTGCCTTGTCTGTCTGTTCATTTTACATTTCCACATAATATGGATGGAAGTTGCTCTCAAGATGGTAACAAGAGCAAAGGCTGAAATGAAGTTAAATGAGTCCTCCAGGTAATAGTACTTGTGGGATTCATATTGATTAAAGTAAAGCTCAAAATACAAATGAGAGTTTTTCAGGTTTTTAAGACATCTCAACCAGAGGAAATTAGATTCATTTTGGTTATCGTAACACACAAGGACAATATGTTACAAGTACAACTGAGGACAGTTTTCTACATGGGCTCTAGTCGACAGTTCCTCCCTACCACGGAGAAGACTTGAAGCGAGTGAGAATACACACATTCCAAAATAAATTGCAAGCATCTCATTTGCAAGACAAGGATGTAGTTAGTGTATTTGTATTTTGTCAAATACAAAATGTACAAAGCGATAACTATTTCTAACCTGGTTCATCATGGGAATAGTTTGCTACTGCAATTAACCCAATACTGTACTCAGAGGCTTAAAAAGCGTTACTGCATCCCTTATCGTATTGTAGATAAAGAAAATCTTTATATTTTGATCATGTGTGGACAGTATTGCAGTGGCACCAGACAATAAGAGAGAATTAAGAATTTGGGCTCTCTTTTCAAAGACACTGCTTCTATGCTAAGTGTAAAAATTGCTGTATTTTGATTTTAGTGCAGCTTCTTGCAGTGTCTTTTAAATGTAATTTGTAAGTGTCAATCTCCTGAATGGACTTGATTGAGTCCTTCTGCCATGCAGACCACACGCCTTCCTCTGCGCTGAATTTAAAGGGAATGAGGGGAGCCGCTTCCATTGAATGGCAAAAAAGTCGGCTCTTGTCCCTTGCGCAAAGCCATCTACTGCTTCACATCTGTCAAATTGTGAAGAAAAAAAATCAATTGAAAGTCAGCTGTGTGGATATGGTCTGGTTATCCGGATCATTAAAACAACCAGCTGCTTGCTTTGAAGAGTTTTCTGTGTGATTTATGACCCAAACCTGAATGACGTGTCTGTTCTCCACAGGAGCAGGCGTTCCCACTCTCATGCTTTCAGTGAACCAGCTGATGTGCAGGACTTGCATATTGGAAAGATTCTTCAGGCCGCATCCCTTTAGCCACGCCCACAGGGATGATGCCCTGCTGTCCTCAGACACGACGTGAGTGATATCATCACTGTGAATGAAGATGAATGACTTTAATGTTTTGTACCATTGTGGCCACACACAAGGACCCGGTGCTAAAATTAGGTCCTGAGTCCTCGCAAAAAAATTAAAGAAGTCATTCTATCTTGGAACGTACATGTGACGGGGCCTTCCGATGAGGTTTTGCTTTTGGCTCAAACCTACATTGCCACCATCTCCCAGGCTAAAAAGCAAGTACGCTAACCAGCAGACTAACATCCCAGGCTGCTAACCAACAACCAGCAAACCGACAATATGAATGAAAGAGGGATGTATTGTCTGGTGGGCATTTATATTCCACTACGATATTGCATTTAATTTCTTGGGTGGAAAAGTTCAGAATTCATTTTAATCCCATAAACTTGCTCAGATACTACGTCCTACAATACCCATGCCAAGCAAATTCATAATACCTACTTGGTACACTTGTGTGTCCACCAATATATTCCACTAGCTGGTTCGCCGCCCTCCGGGCGGCTCATCAGCTAGTTCCTGCGGAAGGCTGGTAAGGTGGTGGTTCGCCGCCCTCCGGGCGGCTCATCAGCTAGTTCCTGCGGAAGGCTGGTAAGGTGGGCCTTTGGCCCACAAAAGTGTTGTTGCTTAATTCAACTTTTTGTTCATCTTCATTGCTTATCGCGACAATAAAGAGATGTTTGTTGAGATGTTCAGTTAACATTAGAGGTGTTTATTGTGCATGTTAAATTGCTCCATGTACAGTACTTTGTATGCAGCGCTGGCTGTTTGAAAGTGCTCTATAAATACTGTTGACTTGACTTGACTTGACACATTTCTTTTGTAATGTGAAGGAGAATATAAAAAGAGCAAGTTTACCATTGTAAATAGCACAGCCACCTCATTCTGTTTTCTATGCTATTGCTAATTTATTATATTTATTCTACAAATATATTGCTAATGCTTTGTTTTATATTGAACTGTGTACAGTTCCTTTCTGAAAACATTTGTTTTGTGCAATGAAACACGTTGTCTCCCTCCCCCCACCCCACATCCCGACCCCCATTTTGCTGCTGTAGACTGCAAATTTCCCCAGTGTGGAACACATAAAGTTTATCTTATGTCCGAGCGACCATCTCTGACATTACTCTTTAAAACATGACAACATTGTATTTTTCGATCCTAACATCTTATTTTATCTTAAAAAAAAAAAAGATTGTGGAGAGCTTTGAAATCCGCGGCAAAATCTAGCGGGGGCTATAAATGGGAAGTTGTCGAGCTGTCATGGAGCTCTCCAATAAAAATTTGCATGTGTACCTGATGAAGTTGTCATGATTCGGTTTAGGGACCAACAGGTGGCACTGTAGGGCTTCCCCGGCAGCTGTACACCTGTTGGTCATTTGGTAATTAGTTGTATAATAGGACTCCTGCCCGAACACTCGGTGTCGGGTCATTGTTTGCTCTTGCTACTGTCATGTTTGTTTGTTTCGGTCATGTTTTGGTTGCTATTATGTTTTATCTTCAGTCATGATTTTTGTTTGCTACTTTGGACTTTGTTTGCTTAGGATTTAGTTTTCTGTGTTTTATCAATACACTTCTTCAAATACACCCTGCTCCTCTCTCCTGCATGCTTTTTGGGTCCACCACCACCACACAAACGTGACAGAAGTGCCCTTCAAAAAAATCCAGCTCAGTTGTAAAAACAATAACAAATAATTTAGAAAAAGGATTTCCAAATCACAGATTGCATTTTCCTCATTATTTAGATGTTCAAATCGCTTTGTTTTTTTTAATCTACCGATACAACATGTCATACACAGTGGTCTTCCCTCGCTACTTTGCGGTTTGGTTCTTGCGGAATCACTCATCACGGATTTTCATTCGTCGTCTTAAACACAAGACAGAAGAAAAAGATGATGAAGAAGAAGCAACGGGAGCTTTAGCAACTACCTTTTGCTTTGTACAACAAAAAGGATTCAAAAGAAACATTCATCTACCAGGATTGTACCTTTGGCTACAATGTGACACAGGTTTGGATTTAAGATGAGATGGTTTAGGATAAATAGAAAAATTGAACATATTATTTACACTTATTAGCCAACGTTCCATCGACCTTATCCTCTGCCAGGGTGCAGAGAATGCTCCGCTCACTGACATTTATAAATGCAGCCTGCAGCTCGGTATTTATTCTTCATCTTGCCTTTTAAAAGTTGGGATATATCATCTGCGAAAAGTGAAGAGCTCACAAACATTTCTCAGTTAGTTTAGCTTTTTCATGGATTTACCCTGAATCTTTTTCTTGACCTTCGTGAGCATACTGTGAACGAGGCAAGTGCATGCATGTGCATATTCCCCATTGCACCCATTACATCAGCCCATATGTTGAGAGCAATGTGCCTTCAACTTGCGTAAAACTAGAAATGTATGCTGTTGCTATCAAACCGCAGCTGATATCATTTTTATCGGTTTGCAGAATTAATGTCAGTTGGAGGCAAACACACTCTATTTCCTGCCGTTGGTTTCAAACTATTGTATCAAGCCGAGTGTAACCAAAGCAGCGTTCAAGCTGTGTTTCTGGGAATGCTGCCATCACCAAGCTGTCACGCTACTGGCAACCACAGAGACACACACACACACACACGCACGCACACACACACGTGGTTCTACAGCACTCATGAGGACCCTTCATTAACAGCATACATTACATACTGCTTAAATCACAATCATAAAAATCATCATAAAAATTATTTGGGGTTTGAAACATAGAGATGAATTATCGAGGCTAACACACAGACGGACAAATACTACACTTTCATTTGAATAGCACCGTAAATTGTGTTAACTCGTATGTATGTAAGATAAGATAAGGAAACCTTTATTTGTCTCACGATGGAGAAATTCGCATGAACCACATGAACAACATCTCCTCGTAGGAAAGTGACTGATGCTTTGTTTTCGATCATTCAGAGGAATGCGTGCACAGCTTTGGGTTTCATACTTTCAACTAGTGAGAGAATACAAACAATGCAGGCCTGTCACATCTACAGGTAACACACTACAGCTGATTCATCATGACTAGAAACACCTTTACACAAAAATTATCCCCTTAAATATGACTGTGTGTTTGTGATTGTGTGTGTGTGTGTGTGTGATTAAAAAAAAAACATTTCCTGTGTTTTGTGTTCAAAAAATAATGATAATAACAAGACGTGTAACTAAAACTGAACATACTCTGACATTCACAGCTACAGTGAGCGTAAGTTAAGTTCAAAGGTATCATTTAAGTCTTTGAAGACCAACCCAGCATACGGAGTAACAAATGGAACTTTTTTTTCCTAACCTGAGGATGTCATCCACGATAAAGCCTTTTGATCTGGCCAGCTGGCTCAGAAAACTTCTCCTGCTGGAGCCCATTTTCCTCTCCACGAGGTACAGTCTGACCTCCTTAAACTTCACCGCATGCCTGGGGACACTGACGCTCGCTGGTTTTGACCGCTTCCGAACACAAGGCACAACAGCAGCATGGAACATCTTTTCTGGAATGAGTTAAGTGTTTCTGCAACCTTTGTTCTCATTTCTTCCATCAAGGAAAAAAAAAACAAGAAAGTCTTCCTCCTTTTTTTTTTCCTAACAGTGTCACAGTTGCTGGCAGAGAAAGCGTTTGGCAACAGGTGTTGGTGTTGAAGATTAAGTTTTGGTGTTTACCATAGAAACACCTGCAATTTTAGTGCCTTGTTGATGTTTTTTTGTTGCCAAATGCATGTTCCAATAATGAACTTTAAGTGGTTGTGCCCAACATATGAACTCCAAAGTTTCATTTCAAGTACAGTCCGGAATGAGAGGAGCTTCTCTCCAAGGAGTTGCCTGAATTCTGGTGACCTCACACAGCTGTCCTGCCATGTCCAGTTCATTTTGCCACTTGCTCACACATTATGTCCAGACCAAGTCACAACCATCTGCTGCACCACTTTAATTAGCTTCCTATCGAAAAATAAGAGTCTTTGTGGAATTTCATCCACAACCTTTACGCACACAAGTAGACAAAGCGGACCACAATATGGCTGAAGGAGAAGTGGGCAGGAGCAAAAACTGATAACAGACTTTATGTTTTTCTTTTCAAATAACTATTTAGGAAGGCCATCTATTACCTTGTGTGATTTTAGTTCCACTGTTATATCACTGTGATGCAATTATCTACAGCAAAACATCTTTTAAATGAAGAAGGGAGAGAAAACTCATCATAGACTCTGCCAGACTATGTCTGTTATGAGTACATTTCATAAAGGTTTCTTCACTTTGCTCCAGCTAGCTTGACAGAATTTATTCCACTGCTCTCCCGTACCTTGGCCTTCTCTAGGTTAACGGATGTCATAGAGCAGAGTTGACTAATTTGACAGTTTACCCCTTACCCTCAATTGCTCAGCTGGGTATGAAGGTGCTTGACCTCCTGTCAAATTGAGGACCATTACATTTTAATATTACTTAGACGAATGACTTCACGCACTGTAGCATTGTCTGAAATTGCATTGAACCCAATTTCTCAACTGACTTCCTTCACAATATTCAAATGTTGACGCCAAATGACATTGTCCAATAACTATTCAGAGTTTTCCCACAAACCGAAACCTTTGTCTAAAACCATTTGTTGCTGCATTTCATATAACCGGCATATGTAGTCTTGGTTCCTGGCCATTGAGATCTCCAGGTGGCTCGATTGTCTTTCCTTCTTGCTATCCTCTCGGACTCGTTTTTTTTTCCCTTTCTTTCTGTGCCTTGTTAAAGGGATCTGTCTGCTTGCAGCATTGTGCATTCTGACAACACCGAGGAAACAGGAACATTTTATTTAAGACCACAAGTGCAAATGACAGCAAAGCCTTTCCTGTTAAATGACATCTACTGAGGTCTATTCAGCCACTACGAGGCACTTCCATGATGCATCGAGGGTGCATCTGCCGCGACATGATCTTCTACTTTTTCAGAATATACAAAGCTGCACTTCATTTGCAAATAGAAAGTTAACGTTTACATACAGTATATTGTCTTCGGTATATATTTACTTCAACTTTGAAGCCGCTCGCCACAACCTAGTTATAGTATTAAACACTAACACCATATTGATCCAGTGAGGTTATGCTTGATGACACATCTCCAAGGAGGAAACGTGAATATGCTTCTTCCTTGGAATTTGCACCCTTACACCTTTGGGAAGATACCCACTTAATCAAAATGACCAACAGTGTAAATCCAGTGTTTCTTTGGTTTTGTTTGTACAAGCATGCAAAACTTTGTGGCAAGGTGCTGCATAGGGGCAATAAATAATTCATATATAAACAACAATTATTATTATTATTATTATTATTACCCTGAAAAACATGTCGATTATCTTTTCTACACTTGTTTTTGGCAGTCCAACCTGAAATTCATTTGAATAGAATAAGGCCTTGAAAATGAAATACAGAGAAATGTACAGAAAGCCTCCCTTCTTCCATTCTTAGATGTATCAATTGAATCTCAGTGTAGGTTTTGGACCATTAATTGCTGCATTAGTTAAGGATGTGGGAGACTAATAATGAAATGACCTCCCACTGCGCACTTCTCTGTGCTGAGGCTCAAAGCCGGAGCTGCAGGATGTGACAGGTCAGTCTATTACTGTACTTCCAGGGGCACACACACTTCAACTTGGAGTGCCCCTGCTGTGAATGAAATGAACTTGCCATCCAGAGAGCAGTGTGACGGGTGGGACCAGCGCCAAGTGGCCTTATTTATGAGCAAGGTGAGTGATAAGAGCAACATTATCAGGTACGTTGAGAGTGCAGACGGATGCCAGGAAGGCACGTTGACCTATTTCCTCTGTAAATCAGGCTCAGCTTGTGACTTACAGCATCTTAAGTGAATAGAATATCAACAATGGCATTTAGTATAGAGCTAATTTGGGTTGATTTGTAACACAAAATGTCAACATTAAAAAATAATGTCAAAAAAAGATTTGTTTTGACATTATTCAATAACATTCATAATTTAAAGTATACAGTATCAGCATCAATGGTTTTCTTGATAAAGTTTCTACATATTGGTATTAGTGGATTGATCATGACAGAAATGTAAAAAATGTATATTTTGGGAGTACTAATGCTGGTAATTGAGCGGAGGAGTGGCATAAATCTTCCATTGGATGGTGACGGAATAAATTTGTTCAGCGCTGTATGTTTATTGCCAGAACAATATGGAAGACTGTGCTGCTACTACCAACAGAGTGAAAATATGGGGACGAAAACTCATGGTGAGTATTGTAGCTCCCAGTTTTTGTTTGGTTGTTTGGTTCAACTTGAAAATAGCTATCCATTATTTGTTCATGTTTTAATCTTCTGACATCCATATCTGGCTTGCAGCTAAACAATTTGCCATTCTAATTACTTCCAAATGGACAAATCCTAGCAAGCAATAGGATTATGCTGTTGCGACAGCACAATGATAACATACACAGAGGCTGTTTGTCAAAAATGATTAAGAGGCAGTTTGGGATGCTGTACATTCAGTGCAACATTTTCCATTTGACTTTTCATAATTACATACAATATTTCAAGTACAGTTGTCAATTTTACATTTTAAACTCACTGTAAATATGACCATTGTGATAGAGGCAACATTAAATATATAAAACAATTCAGTTGCCCTACTTCTCCCTTTCTACTTGAGGATGTAGTCAGTGGCCATGATAATTAACTTCTGCTTCCACTTTCCTTCAAAAAAGTAAAGAGTCTCTCACTACTTTGTCCCTTTTGACCACACTGTATGCCAGGGGTATCAATCTTTCAGCAGGCAGGCCGGATCAGGTCTGCAAACGGGTTTAATCCGACCCACAATGTTGTTTAGTAAAGAACATAAATAAGTCGGGCCTGGTCTCTGGATATATATTACACGTAACTCTACCGTGGCTGATATATCCATGCATCCATTTTCTAATCCGCTTAACCTCACAAGGGTCGTGGTGCGTGCAGGAGCCTATCCCCACCTGTCTTCGGGCAGTAGGTGGGGTACACCCTGAATCGGTTGCCTTCCAATCGCAGGGCACACATAGAAGAACAACCATCCACTCTCACATTCACACCTAGGAACAATTTTGAGTGTTCCATGAACCTGCCATGCATGTTTTGGGAAAGTGGGAGGAAACCGGAGTACCCAGAGAAAACTCACACAGGAACAGGGGAGAACATGAAAACTCCACACAGGAAAAACTGACCCGGAATCGAACCCTGCACCTCTGTTGACGATGTGCTAACCGGTCCACCACCAGGCCCCCCCATTAAACTGTATAACTCATCAAATATTTAATGGGCTGAGGATTTAATTTAATTTAGCCCGGCACAAAGATTTTGTTTTGATCGCTATTAGTTTTATTGCCGATGTGAAAGTGAGGCAGAATACGCTCTTTTGTTAGTCCGCGGCATCACACATAACACATTGCATGTTTCCAGTGCACACACACTGATTAGATTGCTAACATTACTGAAGGGCAATTTTTAAGATGTGAGAGACCCGACTCATGAAGAGGAAAAAATTGGCTGGTATATTCTTACCGCTCTTATCGTGTCTATATTCTACTTGAGATGATCGAACAGCACAAAACATGTAATCTGCCTGGACGCATGCAATCCTGAGTCTTCTTTCTTCCTCTTCCTCATCTTTTGAACACACACGAGGATTTTACAAACAGAAATATTGAACATGTTTCGCATTTACGATTGGAGGCTCTGACCGTTTTCCAAACAGAGTGGGGAAAAAAACTAACTTTAAACATAAAGACTTTTAACACGTGTGCGTATATATGTATGTATATATGTATGTGTATATATATATATATATATATATATATATATATATATATATATATATATATATATATATATATATATATATTATATATTATATATATATATTTTATATATACATATATACATATATAAAAAAAAAAATCCTCATCTCACCCCTCGGGTGGTGTCCGTCCCTCATTCAGATCGGGTCCTCTACCAGAGGCCAGGAAGCTTGAGGGTTCTGCGCAGTATCCTTGCTATTCCCAGCACTGCACATTTCTGGACTGAGATGTCCGATGTTGTTCCCGGGATCTGTTGCAACCACTCATCTAGTTTGGGGGTCACTGCCCCGAGTGCTCCGACCACCACAGGCATGACTGTCACCTTGACCTTCCAGGCACTCTCCAGCTCCTCTCTGAGCCCTTGGTATTTCTTGAGTTTCTCGTGTTCCTTCTTTCTGATGTTTCCATCACTTGGGACTGCTTCATCCACTACAACGGCTTTCCTCTGCCCTTTATCTATGATCACGATATCTGGTTGGTTCGCCATTACCATCTTGTCAGTCTGGATCTGGAAGTCCCACAGGATCTTCGCTCTGTCATTCTCCAACACCTTCGGAGGTGTTTCCCATTTTGACCTTGGGGTTTCCAGTCCATACTCCGCACAGATGTTTCAGTAGACTATACCAACCACCTGGTTATGGCGTTCCATGTAGGCTTTCCCTGCCAGCATCTTACTCCCTGCAGTTATGTGTTGGATCGTCTCAGGTGCCTCTTTGCACAACCTACACCTTGGGTCTTGTCTGGTGTGGTATATCTGGGCCTAAATGGCTCTGGTGCTCAGGGCCTGCTCCTGAGCAGCCAGGATCAGTGTCTCTGTGCTGTCCTTCAGGCCAGCCCTCTCCAGCCACTGATAGGACTTCTTGAGATCGGCCACTTCAGTTATGGTCCGGTGGTACATCAGGGGTTTGTCCTCTCATGATGGTCCCTCTTCCAGCGCCTCATCCTCTGTTCCCCATTGCCTGAGACATTCTCTGAGTACGTCATCCGTTGGAGCCTTCTCCTTGATGTATTCATGGAGCTTGGATGTTTCATCCTGGACGGTGGCTCTCACACTCACTAGTCCCCGGCCTCCTTCCTTTTGGCTTACGTACAGTCTCAGGGTGCTGGATTTGGGATGGAACCCCCCATGCATGGTTAGGAGTTTTCGGGTCCTAACGTCCGTGGTCTGAATCTCTTCCTTTGGCCACCTTATTATTCCTGCAGGGTATCTGATCACTGGCAGGGCATAGCTTATTCTTGTCATTGAGCTGGATTCTTAGGACTTGCCTAACTCGCTGGAGGTATTTGGCCGTAGCTGCTTTCCTTGTTGCCAGTTCGAGGTTGGCTTTGGCTTGTGGTATACCAAGGTACTTGTATCTGCCCTCAATGTCTGCTATTGTTCCTTCAGGGAGTGAGACTCCTTCAGAGTGGACTATCTTTCCTCTCTTAATCACCATCCGACTACATTTCTCAAGCCCGAATAACATCCCGACGTCGCTGCTGTGGATCCTGGTTGTGTGGATCAGGGAGTCCATGTCCCTTTCGCTCTTAGCATACAGCTTTATGTCATCCATGTAGAGGAGGTGACTGATCGTAGCTCCATTTCTGAGGCGGTTTCCATAGCCTGTCTTGGTGATTACTTGGCTTAGGGGGTTCAGTGCTATGCAGAACAGCATTTGATGGACACTTGGGTAAGTGGCTTGCCATTGGCTTCAAGTGTGGTTTTCCACATCCTCATCGAGTTCGCAGGGAAGGCTTTTAGGGTCCTGTTGACCTTAAAATATATATATATATATATATATATATACTGTATATATATACACACACTTTTTTAAGCTCTATGAACAATAACAGTACAAACTATGGCTGTGATGTGCAGGTATTTTTGGGACCTTGGGTATTGTCATTTTCATTTTCTACACTATACAGTATAGTATCTTTATTATAGTGTTTATTTTTTGACCATTTGTTCACAAAGTGACTGAAAGTGCACCAAACTGCTGGGTTTAGCTTTGACCACCTGTTTACGATTCATCCTAACTAGCAGTGAAAGGCTATATGTAATTAAGATAAGAAAAGAAAACCTTTTTTTAGTGTCGCAATGGAGAAATCCCCAATTCACAGCAGCAATGTTATGAAAGGGAGTAGAAGAACAAAATATAGGAGCTGCTGGAAAGGCAGCCACTCTTGCGGCGCCATCTTGAAGTCACAAGAACAAAAATAGCTAACACGTTTTACATTGCCATAGATGTGCAGTTGTGGAAGCCACTTTAACTTTGCAGTACAAACTTTGCACTTTCGCTCCTTTATTATCCTAAACTGTGGAGATGACCTTTTGACATTTTTTTTCACCCGCTTATTGCTCTGCAGTGAGAGTTCATATGAAAAAATTGAAAATGAAATATCTGTGAAATGTTATCTGTTTAAAAATCTGCGATACAATAAAAACTCAAAAAGCGAAGCGCAACACAGTGAGGGACAACTGTATACTGTTTGTCACAGGGGATACGTTCCTAACCAACCTGCAATAGGTGAAAATGAGCCAACTTATTTTGAGCCATCAGTGCAGTTGCAAAATATAACTACAGCACAAAACTGAAGGAAATATGAATTGGTAAATGACATTGGACATTGTTTAATTCACCATAAAACACATTATATTTGTAATATATTCACACAGCCGTCATATAAAAAGAGAAGTCATGCTTAAAAGAAGTACTGACGAATTGCGGTTGAACACCATTCTAACAGCTGGTGAGTTATTAAGATTTGAAAGTGGTTCTCCACAAGGCTTCCAGTGTGCAATGCGAAGGAAGGATATAGACTGCAGCTCTGAGAGAAGTTGCGTCTCATTTGAACAAGCACAGACACTCCTATAAATAATTCAACACTGGGACGGTGCCTAAGTATCCACTGGGGTGGATTATTTGATATTTTATTCTGTGTCGGAAGGCTAAGTTTGATTTACACAGACACCCTTTTCCCCAGTGGAAATTGCATGATGATGAAGTGTGGGGTCAAGGTTCATTTTCTTTGAAGGAGGTAAAGCCTTTCATATTAAGCAATCTCACTCTCTGATTTACAAATGGTTAAATCATAAGATTCTGCTTTCAAGGGCATTCACTTTGCGCTAATTTTGGGTGATGTCTCTTACCTGGAGCTTCCTACATTCAAACAAAGGTCATGTTAGTTAGTGGCTTTAAAAGCCTCCCTGAAGTGGTTTATACAATTGTACATCGAGAGTCTTAGTAGAACATCACTGCAGTTTTTTTTAATGAAATAACTATTCATTACATGTAAAAACTGCTTATTTGGAATATGATATGAATGTGTTTCTTTGATTCTGTTTGTTTACATGTCATTTTACTGTCACAGAGTTCCCTAACATTCAGCCAAATATAAAACAAAGAGAAAGAGAGTGAGAGAGTTGGAGCAAAGAATGACCCGGAGCAATGAATTATGAATGAAGAAAGAATACATAATTTAGTTTATATTGTTGCATATTTTATGGTAATCATTTTCCCTTTCATTTACGATTGCCTTGCTGCTCCAAAGAAATAGTTAGACACCAGAAAATTTACCAGTACATTTTTTGTTTCCCCATTTGTTGCCGGTGATAATATAACATCTCCGTGGCCTGGTGGTAAGTGTCTGCCTCGCAGTCCAAGCGGATCCCAATCTCTCCGTGGGCTTTTCTCTGTGTAGTTTGCATTATTCAAGTTACTCTGGCTTCCTCCCACATTCTGAAAACACCCATGAAGAGTCTCAATTTCCGTTGATGGTGGTCCGTCTTTAATTGACCTGCATACACCATGTAACAACCGCACCTTTTTTTTCCAGATAATTTGCATTGCATATAGTGTACTAAAATTGTTCACAAATGGTGTCCATTCATATGAACCACACGGTTCACAAATATAATGTGCAGTGTCAAGTAACACTCATCACGGGCACCTCCTGATGCAATGCTGCTCATTGTCTATTGTTCTTATCATACTGTTGGTGAGACAGTGCTGCTTATTAAAATATGGAAATAAATGTGTGCCCCAGAAATGCCCCAGGGTGACCCCAGTATCACCTATAAATGTTGGATTTAAGGAACAAATTGCAATGAAGGCAGAGGGCATTCACAACATGATGAAGTGAAATACTGCCATCCACTGTTTGCAAACAGGCCGACATGTGCAAAATGACCTCTACAAAGCCATCTTGTTACTTATCAGATTTGTATGCAGCTAATCTCTGTTGTCTGAACAGACCATATCAGATAACGACATGAGCAAGTTCCATCAACCGTAAGTACCAAGGATCATACTCGTATTACTCACCTCAGCCTTAAAACAAACATAAATGTCAAAATGCCTTTGGCAACACTGTTTGAGTAAAGTACTGTTCTCATACCAGCTTGTCATTGTCGTTGAAAGTAAAATGATTATCTTACAGTATGACATGCTTACAGATGATTAAAGATTCCAAAACATTGTATTTTATTTCTTTCCAATGCTGCTTTAATTTATTTTTTGCTTGACTTCCAATTTCATGTTTTGTTTTGTTTTTGTCAACAATCCTGGCCATTGCAAGCAAGTGATTCATTTTAAATCTGTAATCTACATTAGTGTTCCCATACTATTCAATTAGTAAAATAGCTGAATTTGCGCCTTTCCTGTTCAAATACATGGGCGACAAGGTAACTGTGGCATTGCGCTTTGAGTGTTTCCAGCAGCTACACACCCATGAATTGCCAACACCGGCAGTTGGCGGGATCCCACACCCAATATACGGCCGTGTTTTATCAACATATTTACTGCAAATGCTGATGTTCAACAGTGTGTCTGATATATTTAATGAATGTGTGTGAAAGATAACATTTTTCTGTCAGCCAGAAAAGCAACTGAGTGCCCTCTGGAGTCAAGGAAGTACATTGCCTCTGCCAGCATGTGGCAGTACTGTGCTCCATTGGCACAATGGTCTATCTATCCATCCATTTTCCGATCCACTTATCCTCACAAGGGTCACGGGGGTTGCTGGAGCCTATCCCATCTGTCTTCGGGCGGTAGGCGGGGCGACACCCTGAACCGGTTGCCAGCCAATCGCAGGGTATGGCACAATGGTGTCAAATCTATTTATGATGAGGGTCCACATCATAGTTATGGTTTCCCTCAGACGGCCATTACGACTGTGAAACCATATAAATGAATGTTCATATCATATTATTAGATATACACATGAAATTGATGGATAACTACCATAGTTTCAAAATCAGAAGCCAATGAAAAGTGCTCAACTGTTATTAAATTATTTTTAAAAAAGGACATGGTAATGATTTTTTTTTAAGGGTCAGAAAATTTCCAGTATTAGTATTTTCACCACCCCCCCCCCTCCCAAAAAAAAGTGAATGCGTTACTTTAGCGGGCTGCATTAAATTATGTCCCAGGATCAGGCTCCAAGTTGCAAGTTTGACACTTTTGCATCGGAAGCCTTGAACCATCTTCTTGAACCTGGAGTCCGCGGGAGATCTCTTCCATTCACCTGTATTGAGGTCACTGTGTTTGGCTCCAATAAACTCATCAAAACACATTCAATTCTTGACCAATTCTGACACGGATTAGTTTATCAGAAACATCACACAGTTATGACACCAGAAACATACAGTAGGTCATTTTATTATCGGGGCTTTAACATATGAAGTATAAAGGTAAGTTCAAATGCTTTTACATTTTAAAAAAGAGAGATCAGAAAGGAAAACAAAACAGCAACAACAAACGTTACCTTGTATTAGCAGTGACTATCTTCAACAGTGTGGAGATGACTCAGCAGTCATGAATCTCACCGTACGTCACTGTGTGGCTTAAGTTTGGCTTCTTCTGGGATGTGTTCACTTATTTCCACTGTTGATGTAAACATTAAACACACACAGACACACACATTTAAAGAGGCTTCACAAAAAACGAATGCCAAAGTTTGGTTGTTTCAATGGGCCACAGCAGGCTTTGTGTGGTTACAACACGCAAACGATTCGCAAGTGTTAATCACTTGCGGTCTATCTTAGGCCTATCTGGGCCAATGCTTTTGATCATCTCAAAATGTCCACTTTGTTTTAAAATATTATGCAATTTTCTGTGTTTTGTACACCTGAAAATGAATTTGGAAATGTTGATCTTGCGTTTCATATTCATCTTTAGATATCAAATACAAATCGTTTCACCCTTAGCAGCTACAATACAGAATGTGTGTCTCAATACTATTGAAGGTGTGTGTATATACAGTACACACAATCACGTAGAGATGCTATTAGTCTTGTACATTCAGTACATACGTATATTTTTTATTTGAGTCAAACTACATTAAATGTAACTAGTTTTCCACGAGTGAGTCAAAAAATCCAATGGTCTAACATGGACTTACATGTACATGCCTTCAGATGTGTTCATTGCAATCGTCCAAAATAAGGAAGTGCGATAATTTAAACACCGGACGGTTCCCACATGCACCTGCTGATACAAAGGTTTTGTTGAAAACTGTGGTCACCCAAATCAACATTTGTGTGTGTTACGTTAAGTGTGGGGGAGACATTGGCGTAGAAAAGAGAAGTGATTCTTTTTTTTAGCACTATAATGAATTCCAACCTTTTGGTGACGAAGGTGTGACTTACTTACCCCTACAGTACAGTATGACATAACTGACACATAAATATGTAAAGAGGAGGGGGATTGACGACAAACATGGACATTTTTAGTAAACTCACAGCTTCTGCCACAGCAAAGATTCGGTAAGCTATGTGAATTTTTGACACCATGTGAACGATGATGCAACTTTTATTTTGATATTTATCGGAATGTGTTACAGGTGCAAACACCAAAAGAACTATAGCATATGTGCCTTTGCCTCTCTAGAAAAACTAACAAAAGGAACACCGCATTTAACCCTTTCCCCATTAATGTTTATACTGCAGCTTCTCATTGACCAACAGAGTTGACCTGTTTTCTAGGCAGCTTCAAAAGATTGCTCAGGACATCCAGAAGAATGATTCCAGCTACCTGAATAAATTTAGAAGGTACATTTATCTTTGATTTTTTCATTAATTTATTTACTTATTTTTAGGGTTAGGGTTAGACAGCAATAAAACCTTTTGTAAGGTGACCCCAAATACATAAAAATGAAAATAATTTATGGTGGAAATCTTGAAACTGTGAAACGTGTACATGTAGTAAATGTGTCATTTTTTATGAGACTGTGGTACCAGAGTGCACTTGAAACAGTCCCGAGAACAGTCCGTGCCCCCCTATATTTGCACAGGTTACTGCCAGACATGCCCCTCTTGGTCTTTGAAGGGTCATGACAGAATCTCAAAGCAAGAAGAGTCCTCGTCATGTATATGTGAATTTTTATGGCTCAGTGGAGAGGGATTTCACAGGGGAGTTTGAAACAGTCCCCAGATCTGTCTGTGTTGCGATATAGACAACTATCAGGAGGCTAAATTGACCCAAAATGGACTACAGGTACTTGTGCATGGAAAATGAACGATATGCTGCCTTACTATTACAGCAAATGAAATTACATGTGCTGTTCATGACAAAGGCAGATTGTTAACATCTAAAAATGAATCTTGGTGGCAAATGTTTCTGCTTCCACAGTAATTTCCGCAGGAAAGACTATGAAGACAAAAATAGCTCAAACAGATGGCCTCTGTCTCGCTTACTTTTTCTGATTTGAATCCCTCTAAGGATAGAGATCACACAGAGTTGCTACACTGAAGATTTGTGTTATCGAACTGATTTATACGTCTGCTCGGATCAAAACTGTTTCCACCTTCTCACACTTTTAGACCCAACAAGGGTTTTCGTTGTTTGGACTAAATGGATGGATGGATGGATGGATGGATGGATGGATGCATGTCTGAACGGGTGGGTGCTTGGGTGGAAAACACGTCAAATCACTTTTCAGTCATAAATACTCTGTTTATGTTGTCTTTCCATATGGCAGACTGAAAAGCAAACCAGGTCCAGAGGTACCTGTGAGAGACTACAGAGGTAAGGTGATGGAAAAGGCAAACTGAGGCACCGCAGGGGCACCGTGACTTTTTTTTTTTTTAATGAATTCAGTGTCCAAACCTTTCTTTTCTCATGTTCGGTTTCAGGTCAATGACTGATCATTTCATTTGTCATTTGAGACAGTTTTGTAATTAATTTTACCATTATAATTTTACCAACCACACTAATCCACCAAATATTAAATGTCATCATCATCATTTACATGTCTAAACAGTACAAGGCTCCGTTTTGTAGTTTATTGTAAAATCAATCATGTTATTTGTTTGTCTTGACAACAGCCCCAACTTTTGATTTTGATTTTTAAAGTCTGCACAATCAATGGCCTCAGTTATATTACTGTAGATCTACATGTTTACCTTTTTTTATGATTCCATCTTTGCTTCCCGAAAAGGAAATACAGTTTGCTGCCAGAAACATGATTTTAAAAAATTAAAACTTGATTCAAAAAAATATTCATTATTGGCATATTGTTAAACCCCCATTTACTGTGATGATGGACAAGTGCAAAATTTATAAAATATGTCATATGCTATTTTTAACATGAGAACATTTCATAAGGCATTACGGTTAATTAGTGATCGTCTGTCTCAAAGTTGAGAGGTCACATCTCAGCTACAGCTCTCCTTCGTAGCGTTTGCATCTTCTCCCCAGGTTTATAAAAAAAAAAAAATCCTCATCTCACCCCTCGGGTGGTGTCCGTCCCTCATTCAGCTCGGGTCCTCTACCAGAGGCCAGGAAGCTTGAGGGTTCTGCGCAGTATCCTTGCTGTTCCGAGCACTGCACATTTCTGGACTGAGATGTCCGATGTTGTTCCCGGGATCTGTTGCAACCACTCATCTAGTGTGGGGGTCACTGCCCCAAGTGCTCCGACCACCACAGGCACGACTGTCACCTTTACCTTCCAGGCTCTCTCCAGCTCCTCTCTGAGCCCTTGGTATTTCTCGAGTTTCTCATGTTCCTTCTTCCTGATGTTTCCATCACTTGAGACCGCTACATCCACTACAACGGCTTTCCTCTGCCCTTTATCTATGATCACGATATCTGGTTGGTTCGCCATTACCATCTTGTCAGTCTGGATCTGGAAGTCCCACAGGATCTTCGCTCTGTCATTCTCCACCACCTTCGGAGGTGTTTCCCATTTTGACCTTGGGGTTTCCAGTCCATACTCCGCACAGATGTTTCGGTAGACTATGCCAGCCACCTGGTTATGGCGTTCCATGTAGGCTTTCCCTGCCAGCATCTTACACCCTGCAGTTATGTGTTGGATCGTCTCAGGTGCCTCTTTGCACGACCTACACCTTGGGTCTTGTCTGGTGTGGTATATCTGGGCCTCGATTGCTCTGGTGCTCAAGGCCTGCTCCTGAGCAGCCAGGTTGAGTGCCTCTGTGCTGTCCTTCAGGCCAGCCCTCTCTAGCCACTGATAGGACTTCTTGAGATCAGCCACTTCAGTTATGGTCCAGTGGTACATCCCGTGTAGGGGCTTGTCCTCCCATGATGGTCCCTCTTCCAGCACCTCATCTTCTGTTCCCCATTGTCTGAGACATTCTCTGAGTACGTCATCCGTTGGAGCCTTCTCCTTGATATATTCATGGAGCTTGGATGTTTCATCCTGGACAGTGGCTCTCACACTCACTAGTCCACGGCCTCCTTCCTTTCGGCTTGCGTACAGTCTCAGGGTGCTGGATTTGGGATGGAACCCTCCATGCATGGTTAGGAGCTCTCGGGTCTTAACGTCCGTGGTCTGAATCTCTTCCTTTGGCCACCTTATTATTCCTGCAGGGTATCTGATCACTGGCAGAGCATAGCTGTTTATTGCCTGGGTCTTATTCTTGCCATTGAGCTGGCTTCTTAGGACTTGCCTCACTCGCTGGAGATATTTGGCCGTAGCCGCTTTCCTTGTTGCCAGTTCGAGGTTGCCATTGGCTTGTGGTATACCAAGGTACTTGTAGCTGTCCTCAATGTCCACCATTGTTCCTTCAGGGAGTGAGACCCCTTCAGTGCAGACTGCCTTTCCTCTCTTAGTCACCATCCGACTGCATTTCTCAAGCCCGAATGACATCCCGATGTCGCTGCTGTAGATCCTGGTTGTGTGGATCAGGGAGTCCATGTCCCTTTCGCTCTTAGCATACACCTTAATGTCATACTTGTAGAGGAGGTGACTGATCGTAGTTCCATTTCTGAGGCGGTACCCATAGCTTGTCTTGGTGATTACTTGGCTTCGGGGGTTCAGTCCTATGCAGAACAGCAGTGGGGAGAGTGCATCACCTTGGTATATGCCACATTTGATGGACACTTGGGTAAGTGGCTTGCCATTGGCTTCAAGTGTGGTTTTCCACATCCTCATCGAGTTCGCAACGAAAGCTCTTAGGGTCCTGTTCACCTTATACAACTCCAAGCATTCAGTGATCCATGTATGTGGCATCGAGTCATAGGCTTTCTTGTAATCAATCCAAGCTGTGCACAGGTTGGTACGTCGGGACCTGCAGTCTTGTGCGACTGTTCTGTCAACCAGGAGCTGATGTTTGGCTCCTCTGGTATCTCTACCAATGCCCTTCTGCGCTTCGTTCATGTATTGATCCATGTGTCCACTTATCTTAGCCGCAATGATGCCTGACATGCGCTTCCATGTTGTGGAGAGACAGGTTATTGGCCGATAGTTGGATGGGGCTGCACCCTTCGAGGGATCCTTCATGATCAGGATCGTTCGCCCTTTGGTTAGCCATTCTGGGTGAGTCCCATCCCTCAGCAGCTGGTTCATTTGTACTGCTAGGCGCTCATGGAGTGCTGTGAGTTTCTTTAGTCAGTAGGTGTGGACCATGTCCGGGCCTGGTGCTGTCCAGTTCTTCATATCTGAGACTCTTTCCTGTATGTCTGCCACTGTTATGGTAACTGGGTTCTGTTCAGGGAGGTTGCTGTGCTCCTCTCTCAGGGTCACCAGCCATTGTGCACTGCTGTTATGTGCAACCTCCTTCTCACATATTCCTTTCCAATCCTTTCAGTTTCCAGTCTTGGTGGGTCAGCTCTGTTGTTAGGACCCTGCCACTGAGCGTACACTTTCGCAGGTTGTGTTGCGAACAGCCTGTTTATTCGTCTGGCCTCATTCTCTTTCGTGTACCGCTTTAGGCGACTGGACAAGGCTTGGAGCCTTTGTTTGGCAGTTTCGAGTGCTTCAGGTATGGTCATCTGGATGTACCTCTCGGGTATCGGCCTTTTCATCACACCTCTCTGGGCCTCCGTCAATTGACTCGCATCTTTCCGGGCCTCCTTGATCTTAGCCTCCAACCGTCTTTTCCATGGTGGGTAACGTATCTCATGGTTTCCATGGTTGCTCCTATAGCCCAGAGTCTCCAGGATCACTGATGCTGAAGCGTATATCAGCTCATTGGTTTCTGTGATCGTTCCGGTAGGGATCGCCCTCAGTGCTGCATTCACACTTTCTATGAGACTTTCAGATGGTACTTCACATAGCCGTTGTAATAGGTTTCTAGGTTGCCCAGCTTTCATTCTCGCCATGATCTTAGCTTTCAGGTCAGTTGCTGCCTCGCTCTGCATTACATTCATTGGGGCTGGCCACCCAATCTCATCATCTGCATTCATTGGGGCTTGCCTCCCAATCTCTTGTATGACCTCCTCCTCTGATCTGGCAGCCTGGGGCCCTTCACCATGGAACCTGCGTTGTACCTCATCAATCTCAAGTTGTGACAGCAGTTGCCGTTTGTGGATGTTGGAACACTGAGCTACTAGTTGTTTCGTGGTCAACCGTGACTGTGGGTTTCGAAGTAACCATTTAGCCCACATTCTCTGCATGTAACCCCTCTGACTAGGGTTGCTTGAGTAGTAGCATTCCAACAGAGCCATGTTATCGCATCTCGCCCATCTCGCCTTTGTTCCAGTAGCCCATTTTTCATCAAGGTGCTCTGGTTCCCCAGCACCTGACGCAGACCTTGTTTGGCCGGGCGACGTCTGAGCCGGCATGTCATTCGTTTTATTGTCTCTCATCATTGTATGAGGTAGGCATTAGCGTGAAGGATCTTGCCCAAGGACCCACACTGGATGGTATATATACCGGTGTGTATATATATATATATATATATATATATATATACAGTGTATAGATAGATAGATATAACTTTTTAAGTGTGTAAAGATGGATGGATAGATAGCTAGGTACAAAATACAATATGGTGATTGCAGATGAAGACATGGTGGGTCCAGAGGATGCGTATGAACCAGACTATGTAAGTTTGAAAAATAGAATATGGCAACTATATTCACACAGCTCAACTGTTCTTTCTAAACTGGCACACTTTCCAATGTATGTTGTCCATAGGATAATGAAATGTACGACAACCTACAAGAGTGCGATATCAACTACGAGCTGCCTCCCAGCCAAAAAGTCTTCACCAGAACCTCTTCTTCATCCTTCCTAACGTGGGATTATCTTGGTCAGTGTGCCCGTCGTTATCACCGGTGGTGAAGGCCAAATCCTTCCTGATATATTCAAAATTCAAACATGGTCTGATCCTTTTTCTATAACTTTGATAGTTTCTTAATTTTGACAATAGCTTGTACATCATCACTATAATACAGCAAGGTGAACCAGGTGCTTTGTGTGGCATTTTTAAATAGAAACACTGTCAAACCAGCACATCAGGGGAATTCAAAAGGAAGTGTTATGCAAATGCTGACGCTTTGCTTCTCCATTACAGACAGCTGCCATAATGGGCCAAATCTGGGACACAAAAAGGCCTTCAAACGGGGCAAAGAATCCCGACAACTGCCCCCGGAACACACACAAATAGACAGTCATGACGTAAGATCAAGATTCAAGACACAAGCATTAAGAAATTATTCGTCAATTCAAGGTATCTTGTAGACAAAGAAATGACTTTAAAAGTGTGTTGTTGCAGGCTGACTACATCAATCCAGATGGCAATACCGAGGATGACAACTATGTGGAACCTGAAGACAATCCCACTGCGGGTAAGCTACACCTCTGAATAAAAAAAGTAGGACAAATGTGAAAGTTAAGCATAGTAAAAGCTGTCACCAAATGCTCCTCACTGTTAAACGTTACTTGGACAAAAATACTTTCCTGATGAATGCTTTCCTATATCTCTCATTAGATGCTCAGATGTTTCATACAAACAGAACCATGAAAGGCCACCCTATATCCCAACTAACTTTACCAAAGTGTCAACCCAGTTCAGGTAGGTGAAACAACATGCAATAAATCCAAAAATTGCTGAAGGCTCTGAAGGGCCACACCTCCCAAATTTTGCTTCCATTCAATTTATAGCAAGGCAACTAACTACAACACATCGCTCTGCGGATTAATATAACTTCAAATAGATCAGTGCAAAATAAATTAAGAACATGCACAATGAATGAATATGGATATAATAAAATATTTATACCTGTAGAGTCACTTTATAAATTTGATTTATGAATATTGATCTTAACAGGGCTGGAAAGTAATGAAGCACAAATACTTTCTTACTGTACTTAGGTATTTTTCAGGTATTTTTTCAGGTATCTGTATGTTACTTGAGGATTTTTACTTTTATTACTTTTTTATTACTTTTGCCCTACTTTGTCAAAATTGCGTGTGTGTGATGCACAGTATGTTGATGTGTTTAACTGAATAGAACATTGTTAAAACATTAAAGTGCATTCATACAATAAAAAATAAATCAAATTAACTACTGGCATGTATATACATTCTTTGGCATTCGACTCAGCATGACTTAGATTTGTTCTTGGTTTTACTGTTTGGTGCTTTCTACCGCCTTTATTACCGATTTGTCTTACTGTTTATTGTGCATGTTAAATTGCTCCATGTACAGCATTTTGTATGCAGCGATGGCTGTTTGAAAGTGCTCTATAAATACTGTGGACTTGACTTGACTTGACACATTTGTGTTGACACTGAAACACAAATTTGGCTTTCCCCCCACCAGATTTTTATGAAGTTCCAGACCAAGAGGTGAGCTATTTTGTATAAGTGTGTTAGTGTGACAACAAATAAGGTTTGTTCCTTTAATGTATTTGTGGGATCGTTTCAGGCTCATGTTTTGGCATACAGGTAAACCTTATATACTTACCTATTACTGTACTCACCTTAAAATAATACATTTACTTTACTTTTAAACAGCTCTAAAATGAAATGGAAAAAGAGAAACATAAACGGCCCAATTAATAGCATGTATACATGTTTCACAATTCTGCCTTTGTTTTTAAGAGCACAAATGATGAGATCACCCTGTGCTGTAAGTGTGCATAAACGTGAGATCATCCAGGAGCATCTGGCTGAAAGTGACTCGTCATACGAAGTGTGGGATCATGACGACAGTGAGTATCAAATGGAAGAAACACTGATTATCTGTAATTATAGTCAGACCTATTTTCGTAAATTGGCAAATTGTGACACTTAGAGGATGACCAGTGTAACAACAAAAATAAGTGGACGCAGAACTGTTTCCTAAAGCAAGTAAACTTCTCATAGAGATCATTTGCGCTTGTTATTGTGGTTTCCTTTTATGTCAATGACCAACCTGGAGAGCCAGCCAAACATTTGCCAAAAGGGTAAGACACAATGACAATTTTTACATGACATTCTGTTGACGGTCTCATGATGAATGCTTTGATGAGGCCTGTTTTCATTTGATCAGGCCAGCAAAACCTCCCTTCAGGCTGGTAGGTTCGATCAGTCGAGACAGAGCATTTGAGATTTCTTGACTGACCATTTTGTTGTTCGTTTCTGAAATTGCGTGCATTACTCTTATTTCAGGCACAAACTATAAAACAGAGAGACTTTGAGCGTAAGTATTTGTATTTGCTACAGCTAAACTGCAAAAGAAATGAGCAGACATGTTTTTCAAGAGATCCATGTGCCCCGTAAACTGTTAATTACAGTACATATTGTTGTACAAATTTGTAATTTGTAATTGCATCTCGACACTTTTGGAATATGAGCAGATTATTGCGCATAGATGACAGAAATACAAAGGCAGTTGTGGAGAACAAGCAGTTTCGAAACTGAACGGATTGATAACCCAGTCTGACACTCTGTGTGGATTATTACAGGTCGAACACTACCAATGATTGACCCTGATCGTAAAGCACATCCTCCAAAATCGCTTACTCTGGATATGAATTTTCCAAAGTAAGGCACATGCAGTATTTTGCATGAAAAACCTTGAGCAAAATTACTCTCAATCATTGTGATCTGTCATTTGTTGTGACTGTTTTATAGGACACCTTTTCCAAACGCCAACTTCCTCAGTAAGTAACATTTGAGATTTTGTTGCGAATACATTCAATAAAACAACCACATTGGAGGACTTTGTGGTTTACCAAGAGAGCAGATATCCAAATTTTCACAATGTTGTTTTTCCTGAAAATAAAATTGTCTTTGTGTACCAGAACAAACTGACAGTGAATCTCTTGGAAATGGGGCCACAGACCAACACAAGGTTTACCATCTGAGGATTGAAATGGGCATAACACTAAAATGAATCAATTAAAACATGCCATGGATTGATTGTTGATTTTCTTCCCTTCAGGATTCAGAGGTGTATGAGAAGCCATGGTTTGCTGGGGAATGTGACCGTAAGACTGCAGAAGAGCTACTGTTTCACGCAAATCAAGTAGGAGTCTTATCAAGCTCTGCACTTTTCTTACATAATCAATGACATTTGCCTTGCCCCCGTGTTGGTTTCTGCTTCAGGACGGGGCCTTCATGGTGAGGAAGAGTTCCAGGCAGGACGCAAATCAGCCCTACACATTGGTGGTGTATTATAAAGGCAGAGTGTACAACATCCCAATCCGGTTGATACACACGCACACAAGACAGCAGTACGCACTGGGGAGGGAAAAAAAAGGAGAAGAGGTACACTTGTACATTTTGTTTATTTGCTTCTCTCGTCATACAGCCATGTCAGTTATTACAGCGGATGGCGGCATTTTATCGTCCAAAATTATTTTAAATATAGTGTGTTGACAAGAATATGATTAAGATTACAATTTATTTCAGCCAAACGAATCAAGCTGGTTACTTTGATTTTGATATTGTAAATTATTCCTGCAGTGCAATGCAGGTTAAGTCACATACACGAAAGTGACTGTTTTGCATACTGTACTGTGATTCATGACACATGTATTTAATTCATATCTGAATAGGACAATGACACATAAATCTCTAATTCTTCACAATTGTAAAGTTTTTTAGGTTTGTTTCTGTTTGTATTATGATATGTGTGCATTTAATTTCATGAAATGATGACTGTGTACTGCATGTTTGTTTGCTATAGTGTGAAAATAATGTTATTAAAAGGTTTGATTCTTAGAGTCAATCTGTAGTCAGTCTTATAAAACTTTAATACTGTACATGACTCCAAAGTCCACGTAGCTCTACTACTGATGTTGATTGGTTCATTTTGCTGTCCATACCGTAACTAGATCGATGGGATTCATCCTCTACATTGTTAGCCGGTCTCTGTTAAAGAGCACCACATTGGCACTAAAAGATGCCAGTGCCCTGGGCATTTGCCCATAGCCCAGCTCAGCCTGATTGTACATTAGGTGAGGCTGACCCCGCCCCACCCCAAAAAAGAATAAATAAATAATCAGGAGTTTGAGCCCTGTGATTGGCTGGAAAACAGTTCCGGTGCATCCCACCTCTTGCCCAAAATCATCTGGGATAATCTCAGTTAAACTGCAAACCCAATAAGGACAAAACGGAACATAAAATAAATGGATGAATTCTTGAGACATGTGGCATTGCATAACTGAAAGGTTTCACTATTATGACTTAAACTGATTTATCCTTTTTAGTATTTCCACAGCGTCTCTCACATCATCGAACACCACCAGAAGAACCCTCTGGTGTTGATTGACAGCAAGAGCAACACCAAGGATTCTGCCAGGCTGCGTTTTCCTGTGAAACAACCAACCACATCTGGACATCACTGCCAGACTTCTAAAGCATTCTAACCCTCGTCTGTGATGCCCGCGGAATAAGCAGGCTCGCCATGGAGCACTGAATTAGCAGACTCAGAAGACTTTCAACATGTTTATTGAGATGCTTTGCAATTCTCCAGCAGTAATTCATTCTAAATTAACAAAAAGGCTGAGAAAGTGTTGCTAGAGCAGAAGCAGGATTTTTTTTTTTTTTAAAGACGGCAACTTTCAAGCAATACGTAACTCGGTTCCTTTAACCATGTCACCAACAACTTGCACTTATTCTCTGATCAACAAATAATGCTCATGCAGATTGATTGCATAACAAAACCAATTAAGGCACTTAATGAAAATATCTTACTCTTACACGGTACCAAGAGCTCAACTATGTACAATTAGAAACCTCTTGTCTGAGCTGAAGGTTTGCTATTTACAGTGAGTCACAGACAGGGATGGTCCTGGAATGACATACACACAAACACACACACACTTTCTGTGCTGTCAATACTGAGATCTAATGGCTGCTTTACAAAATGTTTTGCCAAAGGAGACCGGTTTGAGATTGTTGTTGGCTTGGGGTGAAGTAAAGGAAATCGAAATCCTCCTTTCATAGTGCAAGTTTAAAAAAAAATAGATTATCATTTTCAAGTCAAACAAAAGTAAACTACATTGGAGGGAGAGCCATCCAGCCTTGGGGGGAATTAAAAAAAACACAAAAAAAAAACACTGTCATTCGCTTACATCGTAAAACACAACTTTAGGTATAAAAACGTAGCGCGTGAAGTAATATCTGCTCCCGCCAGATGGAAAAAAAAACTATAATCGGTCACAGAAAATGTGAGATTGGAACGATAGTTCAGATTTACAAAACATTTACAAGAATTTGTTAATTGGCCCAAAATAGAAGTCTATACAGAAGAGCCATAAATAAATGTTGAATAAAACAGCTTATTGCGTTTTCTTCTGTTTTAACACTACACAGTTTTTGGTCTGACGAACATGAATCTCAGCATCCCATTCCAAAAACATAAATATGCTAGCTACAGCCTACCCGTACATACAACTGAAGACTATGTGGCAATACACATTTACAGTGTTTTCTAAAACGCGACAGTGTAATTTAAATAAAGTATTTGCATAGACAAACATAAAGGGTACTAATAATTAAATCAACCCCTTCATGAAGTTCTAAAGGTGCTACTCAAACTGGACGAGATAAAAGATTATGGTAGGTCATGTTACCCTGAGCTTGTCCAGGATGTGCAACAAGATTTAATTAAGACTTCTAATTCATCTGATTGTCACTGCTTCTACGATTGCTTTGCTGTATTGCAGTCATCTTCCAGTGTATGAGACGTTTTAAAGTTTTCACAGTTTGGCCTTTTCCACTCCATCAGGTGCCTCTTCCGGTGGACCAACCACATCTCCTTATTTTCAAAAACCCTGCCACAAAACCAGCATCTAAATTTCTTTGTCACTTTCCTGTTGGGTGAAACTGCACCTACCACCTCATACCTTTTCCTGCTCAGCCTCCTCAGCCTGAGCTTCAAAACAAACCTTTCCTGAACCAAGTTCTCCCCACACCACGGTGGTTGGCTCAGAGCGTCCATATAATGGTTTGTCTCATGGGTCTCATTGGCAATGGCTGAAAGTGCGTTCAGAGTCCTCTGTGACAGAACGACCTTCTGCACCTCTCCTCTGTAACGGTTGACCACGTTCATGATCCTGGCCACTTCTGGGATATCTGCATCCGGGTGATTGAGTACTACAACAGGCTGGTCTCTCACTGGGCACCTTATTAGCTGAGAGGGATTCATGGCTATCAACTGCAGGGTTCTTTGCAGGCTTTTTGGAGCAGGCTGCCGGCAGCGTACGAAGGCCGGCCATGAATCCTGTGGGATGGCTTTCTCCAATGGAGGATCGGTATTGCTGAGACGGTCTGATCCGACGTCTGGAGGCTCCGCGACATGCTGGTCACTCTGTTCTGTGGACAGTGCAGGCGTTGCTCCTTCTGAGTTTATCACACCTGTGAAATTAAATTTGACACTCATTTAGAAATGTACACCATGTGCAACACAAACGTGAAGTGAAATGATAAAACAGTGGGTTAACCCTAACCCATTTTTATCTCGAAAGGGGCTATCATTTGCAGGCTTACCATGTGATGTAATAGCAGGTTGGGAAAGAAGGGGTGACTTGCTGTGGCTGCTTTGAGTGGCTCCATCAACAGCTGACACACTGCAAACTGGGAAAACACTGGAGGAGGGAAGCTGCGAGTTCTCGGGACACACTTTGACTGCAGTCTTTGTTAAATTTGACTGGATGCTTTTGTCAAGAACTGTCTCCGAGAAGTGCAGCGAATGATTTGCATCATCGCGTTCTCTTTCAGGTGGCAATTGTGAATCTTCAAACCCAAGAGGCTGGTTGATGAGTACATTTTTAGGCCCAGCTGACTTTGCAGCACAATGTGGAGAAAATTCAGCTCCTGATGGTGCATGTGCTGATGCTATGGCTTCTTGGGGGTCAAGCTGATCAGTCACCGGGACCGAGACCTGCACTTTTGTGTTGTGTGGATTTGGTCGTTTGCACCGGTCCCCCACCGGAACGTCTATTGTAAGTAGAGGGCTCTGCGACACCCATTGCCTCTGCTTGACAGGATTTTTCTTTAACACAATCTTTAAGGCTAATTCAGAGGTTACTTTCTTGATCTTTTTATATCTGGACTTTCTTTTGCGTTTTCTTCTCACACCCTTACTTTTGGGTTCATCTTTATAAGTGGCTTTCTGGTCTTGGCTTCCATTTGTGACAATTGGCTCATCAGAAATATTGATTCCATTGAAACTGAGTTGCAAATCTTCAGGCATTATATTTCCCCCATTATTCAAGTTGGTCTTTAATTGCTGGTTTTCTCCATTTTCCAAGATCTGTACACACGCAAGTGGTTCATTGTGGTTGGAAGTTAACTTTTTGTTACTTATCTTAGTTTCATTCTCAAGGCAATGTGGGTCATCATTCAAAATTACTGGAGATTCCTTTTGGCCAACATGAGCTTCACCAGCAGGATTTTCAGGGGTAAGACTTTCTTTTTCCGTCTCCTCCACCACCTTCAGCATGTTAGCATAACTAGCACCATTCTGAGCCAAAGTTATCTTGTTCTGGACCGTGAGGACAGTGAGATCCTCGGAATTCTGCATGATGCCATTCTCGGACTTGGTAACGACATTCACGTCTTGAGGAACATTAGACAGAACAGATTTAAGAGCCTTGGTCCATTTCTGGTCACCCTTTTCCTCGGCAACGGATTTCATTAAAAACTGCTGGGTCTTCTTTAGTGTTGTTTGAGCGTCAGACAAATGACAATATTTATCTAGGAAGTCTCTACCTGGAAGAGAAAGACAATCCTGTGTCAACCAGCACATGTCCCTCACTGCACTCCTTGTTAACCTAGGCCTCATTTGACTGGTGTTTGATTTCCTTGCTATGGAACGGATTTCCTTCTTTTGGTTACCTTTCTGGCAACCATGGTTTGCATTCATGTGCTTTGCAAGCACCCACTTCTGTGGTGCTTCATACGCGCAATGAGGTGCTTCATACGCGCAATGGGGACAACATAGAGTTTGATTTGCCGTGATGGACCCAAACTGACTATTGTCCTTGTGACGTTCAATCTCATTTGCTCTTTGGAGGCCAAGATGATATACACACATATGCTCTAAAAACACAGTCACGTCGCCTGTAGAGAATCTCTGACACTTTCCACATGAATATTTGCCATTTTGGCAGTGACGCGTTGCCAGATGCGCACTCAGTTCAGACCACGTGCGCTTCACGTCATCATTACAAATGCTGCAACTAGAAAAGGTGTCCTTGTGGCTTAACAGATGAACTTGAAGGTAGGAGAAGTTGTGTGCATCAAAAGGACACATATGACAAGGAAAAACAGGTGCGCTCCCACTGTGGTTTTCCTCAAAGTGTCTCATCAAGTCTTTGGGAACATATTCCAGATTGTCCTTGCATTGACTGCATGTAAACCTGAGTGGATCTATAGGCCTACTGTGGTTTGTCCAGCATTCACTCTGTTGGGCCTCCAGGTGGGGCTTCTTTGATGAAGGCCATTTTGTGCTTTGCTTGGGTTCCTCAGTTATCTTCTTTGGTCCATTTTTGGCTTCACGTTGCATAGTTGGGAGCTGAGTTGAACGTTTCCTTCGGCGGAGCCGTTTTTGCCAAACTCTATTCTTCTTGCGTGCGCACGTTTTTTTATTTGCAGCAGGGGTAACTTTGCAAATATCCAACAAATCCATGAGCATTCAGGTTTCTGAAATGAGTACAAGAAATCAACACAAGGCACAACCATTTAAATTAAAGATCCACCCATGCTAAATCAAACAGTGACTTTAACCGAGCGGATTTTGATTTTAATAAACCTTGGTGTACTTGTTGACAGTATGACACAAAATCTCTGATTTCAGATCAATCGGAGCAGGGGTTAAGGTGCTACGACGCACTGAATTTGGATATTTTCTGCAAAAAGGGGTGTGGCCTCCTTCCTTTGAACCCGAAGGAACAACTCGGTCAATCTTCCCAAAACAGGTGTTGTTGGGAAGGGAATTTAACATGGATTGCAAATCTGCAATATTTCCCCCCTTCAACAGGCCTGATTCAAATGATTCGGATCGTTATCAGGCTCCTGCAAAGCTTGCTGATGAGCGGGTGTGCAACCCGTAGTTCCAGAGCCACATGTGGCTCTTCCTTCTCTTCGTGTTTTATGCTTTCTGCTTTTAAAGGCAAAGTAAAAAATGCTGATTACTCATGAGGGGTGTTCACATGGCACACATTTGCTCCGGCGCTACACTGATGCATTTTGTTGCGGTATATTTTACACTGGAGCAAATTTTGTGGAGCGGTCACACGTACAAAGCCGCTGAGCGTGTTAGCACCGGCGCAGCGTCAGTGCAGCTCCACTTGCGGTCACACGGCTGTTTCTGCAGCGGAGCAAAACAACAGAAAACAAATGAGCCGTCGTGTTGGTTCTTTTTAAAACTTTTTCACATCTCAAGCAACTACTGTACAGGCACGTCCCTCTCCTTGGTCTCCGTGCCTTCCACTCGAGAGTGACCGCCCCCGAAAATCAACGATGACTTCAATGACACTCAGAAAAGCAAACATGTCATGCGCAAACAGAAAATCTGTTTACTGTTTATTGTGTTAACAGCCATTTCTTGTGTCATTATTAAACAAACACATGACGGAAGTCCGACAGAGCACGAAAGCAACGCATTCTCGCCGTACATAATCAACTCTTCTCGAGCATTTGCTCCGGGCAAATTGGAGAGTTCACACGTGCAAATTTACATTGGTGCTGCTCCGCAAACGAGCATTTGCTCTGGAGCAAATTTTTAAACCACCTCCTTGAGGTGGATCAACTTTGCTCCGGTGTAAAATGTTTTCCGGGGCTACCCCGGAGCAAATTTGCATGTGTGACCGCTCCACTGGCACAGCGCCGGCATAGCACCAGAGCCAATGTTGCCACCTCTAAAAAAGGCATAGCGGAAAAAATGCATAGTTTTTAAATCAATTAGTCCAAAACCTTTTCCTTCCTTGAAAAATGTGTCTATTTTTCCTCTGCTAAACACACACGCCGATGTGAAAGCCGCACCCGCATCTCTTATAACCCAATTATATATGGAAGAGAACCAGGCATGTGAGCCAGGCAGATTATTTTTGTGAATCTCAAAAGTCAAAGCTCAAAAAAGATCGAAACTCAGAACTCTTTGTGAAAACGTAATTGCTAGAATAAATATTTCATATACTCTGTATTATGATACTTTGAACCTAAGAGCTGTCCTTAAATAGAGGGGTATGATGTCATGGGGGCGGGGGGCGATGCCAGTGGGGGCGCAAGTGACCTTAGGGAAGTTTTCTTTTTTTTAAAAAATATTTTGTAATGTTTTACTTTGTGTTTAACATGTTAATGTTTAAAATATAGATACCTTGCTCTTCTTCTGTTGCAAATTAACTGTCAGTTAGCCAGGGAGAGAAGGCCAATGCCTTTATTAAATTGAGAAAAGTGGAGAACAACATCAAAGAGCAATTTGGTTTCCAATTTTTGTTTACATTCTGTGTGTGTTGTTTATTCTTTAAGCATCACATTGTCCCCACCTTCTGTTCAGTATAAGAAAGAATAGTAATAATAAGTATAAGTAATGTCAGTGACAACTTCCAGTAATCCAAAACAAATCTGGCCGTTTTTGATTTGTGTCTCTCTCGTGCTAGATCGCATTTTGGCTTTACAGATCACATTTGAAAATGACATTTTAGACTTTTCCACACTTGTTCCATATAACAAACAATACAATCAAGATGCATTTCAATTTTGGTGTTTCCATTTTAAAAACGTGTCACTGCCAAAATGGCAAACTACTGATTATAGGCTGCATTCATAAACAAATGTGAGCCGAGTGCACACTGCACTACTGCAACACACAAGGTTAACGAAACAGTGGCTTAATAACTACATTAACGTTTTTCTATTTATCCTAAAAAGGCTTACCTTACCAAGAATCCCCTATCCTGGTGAATTAATGTGCCTTGTAAATTGTGCAAACCACAAGTTAGCTGCCATGACTACCATTGCTGCTGCTTCTTCTTCATCATCATAGTTTTCATCTTCATCTTTGTCATCTTCGCCTTTGTCATTATCTTCTTTTAAAGAAGATAAGGAAGAAGTAGGCGGCCCGGTAGTCCAGTGGTTAGCACGTCGGCTTCACAGTGCAGAGGTACCGGGTTCGATTCCAGCTCCGGCCTCCCTGTGTGGAGTTTGCATGTTCTCCCCGGGCCTGCGTGGGTTTTCTCCGGGTGCTCCGGTTACCTCCCACATTCCAAAAACATGCGTGGCAGGCTGATTGAACACTCTAAATTGTCCCTAGGTGTGAGTGTGAGTGCGAATGGTTGTTCGTTTCTGTGTGCCCTGCGATTGGCTGGCAACCGATTCAGGGTGTCCCCCCGCCTACTGCCCGAAGACAGCTGGGATAGGCTCCAGCACCCCCCGCGACCCTAGTGGGGATCAAGCGGCTCGGAAGATGAATGAATGAATGAATGAAAGGAAGAAGTAACTCCCGCCAAAGAACAGAAGCAGCAACGATAGTCATGGCAACTAAATTTCAATTTGCACAGCATCAATTTAAAAAGTGCAATAATCCACTAGGCTTGTACCTCTGGCTACAATGCAATGTGGGATCCTCGTTAAGGTAAGCGATTTTAAGATCAAAAGAAAAACTAACGCAAGTCGCTAAGCAAATATTTCATGATCCTCCTTCCATGGTGCTGGATGTAGAGCTGCTCTGCTCACATTGATTTATGAACGCAGCTGTTTACTGTCCTTGTGCTGCCTGCACTGAACTCCATTTTTTGATGCACTCTGAATAACCAACGGGGCACATTTGAACAACAGTCTGAGTGAAGCAGCGCGCTTGGAGTGTATTTCTGAATGCACACATGAAGATGGAAAGGTATTTTTTTTTGGGGGGGGGGGGTATGGGGGCGAGCTTTCGTGTTCATTGTCTTGGTTTTTGGAAAAAGAATTTCCCCTCCCCAAATAAATAAGTCAGCTTTTTTTCCCTCCTTTTGACTGACTTGACTTATAAATGAGAAATACAGCAAGAAAACCCACAAAACAGTGAAGAAAAACTGCAATCAATTAAGTTATGGCCATAAACAAAAACTCACCATAGAGTGGAGTAGCAATAACAGAACCATGAATTAGCGAGGGAACTTTGAACTTCAAATGTCTGTGGAAATAGCAACATCGTTGGTTTTTGAGCCAACACATCTATTTTTTTTTTAAGTGTGACTGTTACTCAAGAACTCAAGACAAATTTCATCATGTATGATCAGGTCGGCATTTTTTAATCAATAATTATTGTTTGTCTCTCTCTCTCTCTCTCTCTCTATATATATATATATATATGCGCGCACATAATTTATTTTCTCTCATTACTTTCGTTCGGCGCCCCCACATTCCCACTGTATTCCCAAATCCCATCTGCGACCCTTGCACACAGTAACTGTTGATGCTACAAGTGAATGGAACAGAGATCATTCACTGTGCAGTATTTGTATACAGCAAATCTCTACAACAGAGACACTAATATTTCTGCCGCATGTCCACCTGTTGCTGGCTGCGTTTCAACTTGTTCTGCGTGGAAATCCTATCATTTTCCTGGGACGGAACGCGGAACTCCTCTCAACAGCGAGCTGTCCGTCGCTATATATGTTCATATCTGCTTGATCACCATAGGCAATAAATGCACTAAGAAGTAGTTGCATTAAAATGGCAGTTTGAGTTTGCAAAAGCACCAATATATTCAGCGGAATAAGTCTACGAAGTAATCATATCATAGCAGCCTCGTCGTGAGTGGGGCGGCCATTGCACTATAACTTAACAATAACAAAGTGACGAGACTGTAAGCGACAGACGCTTAGGGAATTGGGAAGTGACGATTTGAAAGCAACAGAGTCAAAGACTTGTCACCGCTTTACCGTCCCAGTAAAACACGCCGTGTGCGTTTGGTGTCGAACTAACGGGGGAAATGTGTCGTAAAATAGCGTTTTAGTTATTTAAAAATAACGTGACGCACCAGACGCCCGCATAGACGAAATAACTTCATAACTGAAACGCGTAGCGACAAAAGTTACGATAATTCCACATTTTCGCGTGGCGTCGGGATAATGCTGTAATCGAAGCTCCCAGGCTGCACGAATCCTAAATCAAAGCAGTTGTTGATACAATTGTCTCGGTTTTTACCTTTTCTTTTGTCGAGAGCTTGACAGCTCAGCGAGTGGCAGCCATGATGGTTTCATCATCCGGGGATTACAGTCTTTGAGCCCCTTTAGCCTTTAGCCTTTAGCCTGATGGCACCAAGCTGCAACCTGTCCTGTCTCTTGGCCCCCTGCTGCCTCTGGCGACAGCACGGCCGGCACTCATGTACAGTAAATAGAAGCGAATTAAGTGGGAAATTGCTCATTTTGATCGCTGATCTTTGATAATTATTATCCTCATTACCTGTTTTCCACAAAATATCACGAACATCTGATTTACACTGTTATTTGTATGGATGTCTTGACAACATTTAATTTCGTGCTCACAGTTATATATTTCATGACGTGTTTTAAAACACACACACACACACGCACACAGGCTTCAAACCTCTAGTACCATTCTGTACAAATGACTGCAAGAGAGAGCACATCATTGAATGCTCAATGAGGTGAAGAGGAAATCTACTGTATTGGCTAAAGACTTACAGAAATCTCTGGCAAATACTAACAACTGTTTACCAAACTACCATAGATAAGCAGTGAAAAAATAATGGATGTCATTATTGGAGAACGCCATGGAGGTAGCTACTGCTGTCCAAAAAACAGCTACAGGTTTGAAGTTTGCAAAAAAGTGCCTGAATGTTGCACAGTGCTATACCGGCAAACTATTGTGCGGATATCAATGAATCAAAAGTTGAGTTTTACACAGTGCAATTTGGAAAGAATAAAACACCACCATCAAAACCGGATGGCTATTGAATAGACAGACCCGATCTGAGAAGCTGGAACCACCCCACTCACCCATTTTAAATATGATTATCTTTATATTTTATCATTTATATTTATTTATATACTTTTTGTTCTTCAACTTCTTCCAGTCATCATTTTGCTACTGTAAATTTGGAAATGTCGCCATTGAGACAAATAAAGTTTTTCTTATCTTAATCATGGTTTGAGACTGCTCTGCTGCCTTTCGACGTGGATGTGTCACAATTGTCGAAATGAAAAATGTGTTCCCACGTTTGTTCCGGCATTATGCAGGAAGCTTAATAATGGCTTTATGTGCCTTTTGAAGCTTGCCCAAAAAGATTAAACAGGACAATGACCCAAAGGACAGAAGTAAGTGAAGTAAGTCAACTACTGAACGGGTTCAACAAAAGAAAATCCTCATTCCCAAATGGCCAGGTCAGAGTCCTGACCTCATTATAACTAAGATGATGTGGCATGACCTCAAGAGAATGATTCACACCAGACATCCCAATCGTTTTTAAATGAAAAACGGTCAAAAAACCTTCTCGATCATTTTCACAGGTGTGATCTGCAAGTAAACAAATATTTGGTTGAAGTAAAAGTTGTTTAAGGAGGTTCAACCAGCCATTAAATCCAGGCACATAAACAGATATACCTCTAGTATTGCCCAAGCATATCCCCTTTGCAGTGGATGACAAAAGTGCATTTTCTACTTGAGCAGATTTTTTTTTCTTTTTCATCAGTATTTGAAAAAATAAAAATGACCATCCCAAATGTCTGTTCTACCAGAGAGAGGTCATCGATCGATAAAATAGTATATTAGCGGAGGGTTTTAAGCAGGGAGCTCTCAATGCTATCCAGGGATTGGTTATTAAATGGATCTACTTACCTTTAATTGGCTGAGTCCTGTTGCCTCGCTAGGCATTGTGCTGCGTTCAATGACAAATTGGAAATCCTGATGAAAGAAAGTCAGTGTCGACCGACTGAAAAATAGCAATTTACCAATCAAACAATCATGTGTAAACTTTATATCAAAATGATAAAGTATAACGTAATTCCTCATCAATTATGACAAAATATATTGTTAGGGACCTCCATTGTGGCGCGTTTCATTTTGTAATTGAAGGGACCTCACTTTGATTTTGCTATTTCCGGTGACAGTGAAGCACCAGCAGCGTTTGTTGGCTTGTGTACAGACTAAGCTTCACGACACACTGACTGATTACGAGTACGGTGAGGTAGCATGTTCTGCTGGAGTATTTGTACACTGAAATTTATTTCAGCAAAGCGGAACGCAATATTCCCTTCAAGTGTTCTCTGAGTGATTATTCGCCTTTCCAAATACTCTTTATGTTGTGTTTTGAAACAATTAATGAACAGCATACAGCTGCTAGCGAGAACGTTACTACAGACTGCATGAATGTCCCATAAAATCAAAATGTTGGAATGGCACGGATGTATTTTAAGTTTCTGGACAGAGCAAGTAATGCGTGCTAGGATGTCATTACACTTCGTGTTTGTTTTTTCAGATGTTTCAAAAGCCCCTGTGATGGAGCTAGAAGACCAGTGGTGGAAAGGACAGCTGGCCAAAGATATTTACCAGGCGCTGCGAAACAATGCGAGTGACCAGGCTCCTATTTGGAGCGCCTGTTCAGCCAGTCGTAAAATGACTTTTTATTCAGTGGGGACTTTCACTCACGATCTAATCTTTTTTTTTAACTGCCCTTTATTTTAAACCCAAAAGTTATATCCGGCAACATTGTTGTCAGGACTTCAGAGGTTTTCACGGCATGCGTTTTTTGTTGGTGTCTTGCTGTCATCAGGACTTTTGTGATAAATTACCATTAATTGTACTTTATGATTACGTGTTGTTTAAAGGAGCATGACGGAACCAAAGTAAAAAATTTCAAGAAAAATTATTTTATAACTTTAAAGCAGGGGTCCCCACAATTGTTGAAACTGACAGCTACTTGTTTTTCTTGTTAGTAAAGATTCTGACTATGCACTTCTCGTAAGTAGCAAACTTAATTTAAACTTAATTTTGGGGTAAATCATTTCATTGTCAGTTTTTCAATTGCCTCTATCATATTTACACTAATGATGGAGATTTAAAGAGATTATATATATAAAGACAGGGGTGCCCATTAGGTAGATCCTGATCTACCGGTAGATCTAAGATCGGTCCCAAGTAGATCCGAGGAGAAAAAAATATAAGTAAAGTAATATTTTTGTGTTAATGTGCGCTGCACCCTAATCATCCTCGGTCTCATTTCCACACAAAAAAATAAAAAATAAAATAAAGCAGGTAAATCTTGAATTTACGGTGGCGCGTGAGTACGTCACCGGAAGTTGTTTGCGCTCAGCAGTCTGCAATTGCAGCTTGTAATCAGAGCTGTTGCGCTCTATCTTTTATCGTCATTATTCTCATTCCGAGTTTGCTTCATGTACAATTCACCGAGGGCGCGGGAAAAGAATAGGACTCTCGGAGGACCCAGAGATGCACTTTAAAACTGTACGTGTGAGCTACGATAGTTAACAGGCTCCAAAAGTTCATCACATGCCTCAGTTTCAGGCTGTTTCTCATCATGGCGTTCATGTGTGCGTGTGTGTGTGCGCGTGCCGGTAAGGGTAGATCCCGGGAGGTTAGTTGATCGAAAAGTAGATCTTCGGTCCAAAAAGTTTGGGCACCCCTGTATAAAGATGTAACTTAACGATAAGCTAAGAGTTCCATTTTGTTTTATTTTTGTAAATAGTAATACGCACACAATATGCGCTTGTCACTGTGAGCTATTTTCAGGCAGACCACGTAGGTCTGCCTGAAAATTTCAGGTGTTTTCACCACGTTGGTGACACCCGCTTTAAAGTTTGCTTGAATTTCTGTGTGAACATCAGATGTTTTAATTGATTCAAATTGACCATAAAATACTGTACGTTCTGCCATTATGATATCCTGAAATATAATTTAGAATAGGTTTTAATTTGTAGATATGATCTCCACACTAAATAGTTTATACCCTTGTAGCTGTTGAGAAACCACGCGTGAACTGTTCATTTAATGACTCACAACAAACGAAGTAACGAGAAAACAAAGGCTTGTGGGTTTTTTTCTCCCTATAAACTTCTACTCAAACTGTTTTTACAAGAGTTCCATGCATGTTTAAAAACCGGCGTGTGACAAATGTATGTGACCCAGAATTTTCATTATGGGAGAATCTAGCCTAGGCAGTCTGTGTCTTGTGTATCCACAGCATGCTGAGTATGCAGATTATAATGACAGAGTGAGGCCAAATGACAGCTATAATAATGTTATCAAATGCAATTTGTTGTCATTCAGGAAATCAAGCTGCCCTCCTTCAAAGGCCAGTCCCCTCAGCTCAACTTGAGGCGATACTTTGCAGACCTCATAGCCATCATCAGCAACCACTTCCGGCTGTGTCCCACAGCTCGGCACCTTGCTGTTTACCTGCTGGACCTTTTCATGGACCGCTACGATGTCACGGTGCAGCAGCTCCACATGGTCTCACTCTCATGTCTTCTTTTGGCCAGTAAGTGTGAAACTGCTCCCATGGGTGGGAATGGAATGGCCTTTCTGATTTTTGAGTGTCATAATCTTCTGCTTTCTTTGCTGCAGGTAAATTTGAGGAAAGGGAGGACAGGGTTCCAAAACTGGAAACTCTGAACAGTCTGGGGTGCATGAGCTCCATGAACCTAGTTATGACGAAGCAGACTCTCCTACACATGGAGCTTTTCCTGCTAGAATCCTTCCAGTGGAACCTGTACCTTCCCACAGCAGCTCATTTTATAGAATACTACCTTTCTATTGCAGTTCACAAGGGAGACCTACATGATGGCTGGCCTCTGTCCTGTCTGGAGAAAACAAAACTCTATATGGCCAAATATGCTGATTACTTCCTGGAAGTCTCCCTGCAAGGTATTATTGGCTAGGGTTATGATCAGTCTCATTAATATCAATCTCTGACAAAGATAAATAATTTTACACTTTGTACCTCTTGTCGAATGTTTGGAGAGCTTGCGGTGAACCAAGCTTTACCTTCAATTTTTCTGAGGTTTAGCTTAATTTGAGATGGCTGCTTATTAACGCAATCATGTCAAATGGTAAGCACAGATGAGCATTAGTCTAATGTTATTTCTGATAGCCAGAGCATACGTGAATGCCAATGTTGGGGTGTTGTTACTTCTTCAAACAACAAAACGTATGAGGGAAAAGTGGTTAAGATTGCATGACTGTCCGTGTTTTTCATGTTGTTTTTATTATTGACTTTGTGTTACCTGTTTTGTAAAGTGCTTTGTTACTGTCATCTTTTGCCAATACTGATCAAAGCAATTCTGAGAACTTTATTAAGACATCTTGGAACTGTTGTAACTTGAGTGGCGGGATCAATAATGTCTCCTTTAAACTCGTACAGCAATGGCATCCCACTCGTACGTAGGCATATTAACTGTCTTCTCTAATTTTTTTACATTTGTTCTTTCCTTAGATCATGTGTTTTTATGCTTTGCACCCTCCCTGGTGGCTGCTGCATGTGTGGCTGCCTCACGCTTCATCCTGCATGTATCCCCAACGTGGGCACCCCGATTGCAGCAGCTCACAGGCTATTCATGGGAGAACCTAGTCCCATGTGCCGAGAAACTCCTCAAGTGTGTATCTGACAATTTTTAAAATTCTCATCAAACCTTGTGAAAAATTACTATTGTAAAGGAACACGAATGAAGTACATTTTAATTCAAGGTGAAACTGATAAGATAAGATATCCTTTATTTGTCCCACAATGGGGAAATTTACAATGATGCAGAGTCTTGAATATTTTGTGGATTGAACTTTTTTACCCGCCATTCACTCTTTTGTCTTTTTTTTTCAGTGCACATGACAGTGATGTCAAAGAGGCCAACAAGCAGAAGTGCCAGCAGCTCGGCCAACAACCACAGCAGCAAAGTCAGAAGGTCTTCCATAGTTCAAGCCAGGCAGCCCAGTACCTGCACCGGTCCGGCATGCAGTATAGCCAGCAAGCTACACAGCCAGCTTTAGCCGCAAACCATAGGCCTGCCTCATATGTGGCCCGCATCACTAATCTGCAGCTCTCAAATGGCCACCTGCAGGGCAGTTCTCAGGTCATCACTGCTTTGTTGGATCCAAAGTCTAACCTTACTAACAGAGCTTACCAAGTCGGCATGCGCTACAGTTGTGCTCCATGCTTTGACAGGTGATGGACGTTTGGGATTGAGTGATTGAGAAGAAACTAAATTTCGCCAAATGGGTATTCCACTGAATGTAAAAGCATGCTTTTAATTTGAAGCGACTTGACGAGATGAATGCAGCACTTTGGATCACAAGGTTTAAGCAATGTGCAATCTGCATGCTGTCGCAATTTTCTGTTGGAGAGCCAGTATTAGGATTTTTGTTCTATTGTATGGGTGCTGCCTGAGTACCACTAGTGACTTTGCACTATTGTATTACTAGTATCACTATAATTTTGTATCAGGTCACAATTTTATTTAAGTCAAAGTACCTAAGATGTATTGAAAAGAAAGTGCCTTTCAGCTGTGTTGCTCATAACTGCTCAGTTGAGGCAATAACAGCATGGGGTTCATGTCCGTTTTTGGGCAGTGAATTTTTTTGTGAGCGCAATTGTTGTATTTTTCTGTACGAGTATAGATTTTTTTGTTTACATATTTGTGAACTGTGGAAAGAATCAGTTCACATGCAGAGAAATTGTTGCTCTTCTGTAGACAGATTATTTCAGTCAGTGCTGTGCACTAATGCCCATTTTAGATAAAATGCAAATCTCTGTTGAACGTAATCGTTGAATGTAATCACCTAAAGCAATGTCTTGTGTCTATTCGAAATTTCTTTTTGAGGCACTTGAACAAATTAGAACTGTAGAGTGGTGCATCAGCTCTTCTGTGCTGGAAAAAAAGTGGAAAAAAAGTTTTCTTCTACATACAAATTTTTTGCTTCATCAATTTAAAAAAATGTATCTTACCCTCTCTGTCATCAAATCCCTGAAATAGTGTTTCAACATTGGTACACTGTATGTCCACCCATAGTCGCTCATTCACATATAACAAAAATAAGAAGAAAACAGACAAAAGATTTTGCAGTAGAATGTCAACCTGAGGTAAAATACAAGCATCCTTCCATCCATTTTCTAATCCGCTTATCCTCATAGGGGTCACAGGCGCTCTGATTGGCTGACAACTAGTTCAGCGTGTACCCCGCCTAACTGCCCGAAAACTGCTGGGATAGGTTCCAGTATGCCCTGCGACATGGATGGATGGATCGCGGGCTTGCTGGAGCCTATCCCAGCTGTCTTCGGGCAGTAGGCGATGCACACCCTGAACTGGTTGCCAGCCAATCGTAGGGCGTGCATTGGTACAATATTGCGGGAGAGCGCAAACGACCGGGAGAAAAAGAACCGGTGGTCACACAGAAAAAAAATCCAACCCTAAGCAAGTTAAAGTTCGAAAAGACTATATTTTACTTGCCATTAAAACAGAATGCACCAAATATTGGAATGCTGTTGATTTGATTCCTATTCATTATGTTATAATATTGCGTTAATTTTCAATGTTAAAAAAAAGCTTATAGTAAAAACATAACACTTAATTGTTTTTGCACATTTTCAGGTCGTGGTGTGCCGCGGGATTTTTCAATGAAAGAAATGTGCCTTGGAAAAAAAAAGAAAACACTGCTAACCAACCAATCACTGCACCGCTCTCACCTGGACCCAGATGCAGAATTTAAAAAAATGATTGTCCACTGACGCTGACAGCTTTGGTTGAAGGGCATGTGCTTTTAATCGAGGGGACATAAAGTAAAAGAATCTTCTGTCCGCACCAGACAGTCAAGAAAAAAAATTATGCATTGCTTGTCTGCTTGCACCAATTATTTTGTGTTATTGTAGGCTATTTCAAATTATTCTGCATTAAGAGATTTCATAGCCATATTTCATAATGAAAATACAAAAGAGACTGGATTCTCATTAAGTCAGAGAGTCATTTTGAATTCATGGAGAAATTCAGACATGTATCTGAATTTAAATGTCACATTCATCTTTGTTTCAAGAAGTTCATGAACAGTAACCAGGTCGGACTTCACTCAATTCAAATAAATACGTTTCATGAATAAAGGACATTTTTACATTCTTCAATTAAGATTTCCCCATGCTGTCTCTTTTTCAAATCGTGTTGTCATGAAGGAGTGTTCAGCACCACGGTCAGCTCTGTGTATTGCCACTCGATTTCTTTGTACCTAGCCCTTAAATATAAAATCAAACACGGGACTTGCAAGGAAATGGTGTACTCCAGTACAACCTTAAATACGAGACAGCTTTAAAAAAACAAAGCCTTGTCAAAATATTATTCGTAAGTACTTTCTTGTAGGATTTTGTGCACACGCACAAATTGATGAATTGGCTACATATCGTGTGTTTAAAGATCGCGTACAGCCACGCGAAATAAAATAATGCCTGACGCGTCAAAGGTTGTAAAAAACGTCCATTCACGTTCTGTTCCTCTTTATTCGTCTCTCCTTCTAACGTGTGCATTGATTGGCTCTCTGTGATGTGTTTACCCAATCACTGATCGCCTACCACGGAGGAAGGAATAAATGCAAGATGGCCCCTCATATAAAAACAGTCTACTGGGTCGCGCTCACAGCGACACAAAATAACTCTTTATTCTTAATTCGGTTGAAATTTTTCTCTGCGAAGGGGTCTGAAGGGTGACATAAGCTATGGATTGATACGTGTGTGGCACTTGGTAATATTTGGTGTCAGAAGATAGCGGGAAGACAAGAGCGACAACTTTGAAGCCATGAATTGGTATTGAACTCTGCGTCTTGGTTTGACACACTTGGGGCGGTCGGTAGCACAGCCGCAGACGGCCGGGCCTCGACTCGCTAACGGTAGCTGCTAACTAGCTAATGACTTCGCCTGCTATTATTCGCCCCCTTTGGAACCGTTTAACAACAATCGTGTTGATTCTATAGTTTCGATTTGAATGTTGGACGGGAAGAGCGGAAGGACTCCTGAGTATGGCCGTAACAAGGTAAGACTGCCCCCCGTTACGCTAACGCATAGTTTTAATGTATCGACTTCACTGAAAACAATTGGCTAGCTAGCATACTTAACAGTGTGGCGTTCGATTTACCAAAGAACAGCGTCCTGAATAAGCTATCCGATGAGCCGCTCTAGATGCAGGACAACGACAACGTGATGACACGATGGTCGGGTCAGCTAACCACATAAAACGGAGCATAATTACGAAATAAGTGTAGGTGTAGAGGAGAAATTTTATTCGGCAACAATATACTTTTGAATTTCGTCAGAATAATTAGACTACTTTGGCTTGGATGTGCACACGTCGGACGTTTGAAGTGTTCGTTGTTCCAAGTCCTTTTGGTGTGTTAGTGGTCATCATTTGCTTAGCAATCTACCACTATGCTGTGGATGAGCTTCAGGTATTAGTTTTACCTGGGGGCAAAACCTGTACAGCTGTAATCCACTTCACTGTATTTATATACTGCTTAAGTAATGCAGTGCGCCCCCCCCCCCTCTTGATTTTTAGACATGGACCTGCTGTCCCATACATTCCTATGCACAAACTACTACTACTACCAGCTTCTCTTTCCAGGTTCCAGTAATTGTAGAGAAATTAACATTGTCTAATGCCCCACCGTGATGATTGTTGTTTGTGTTGTTTCTGGTGACCTTTTATATATTTATTTGTAGACTTGATCGTTTGTTCATCCTACTTGACACTGGAACAACTCCAGTAACTAGGAAAGCAGCAGCCCAGCAACTAGGAGAAGTGGTGAAACTCCACCCACATGAGCTCAATAACCTATTATCCAAGGTATGCTTGATTGCCTTACCTCAAACGTCTTTTTTAATAATGTCATAACATAATAACCAGAGTAACTTGGGGTATTTAGCTGGTTTATGTGTTTTCAGTCATAATTGTTGTGCTTGTCGGACATTTGAATTGTCAATGCAATAAATTGGCTCTGTCTATTCTAAGGTCTTGACCTATCTAAGGAGTCCCAACTGGGACACTCGTATAGCTGCAGGCCAAGCTGTAGAGGCTATTGTGAAAAATATTCCGGAGTGGAACCCTGTCCCAAAGCCTAAAGAAGGTGATTGCTCCGACTGGCCATATAAACACTGCATGTTGGTTTGGTTTAGTGATGAACAATAAAGGCTAACATAACTGTCTGTAAACCAAATCTGTTAAATTATTTCAACTCTTTTGTGTGAATACACTTTGTTTTGGTTTAGTGAAAATTACGTTTGGTATTAAAAAAAAGCCTCAACTTCACTTTTTTGTAGTCAGGATCTCTAACAAAACCAACTTGATCAACACTGACTATAAAAAATGCTGAAGAGTAGCCTTGCTTGCAAAGTCATGATTTGTTTCAAGAATGTGGAGCATCTAAGCTCTTAACTCATTCAGTACCGGCCAATTCTAGACCAAGTCTGAAAAGACTTCTCTTTCGGAGTGAATGAGTTAAACACAGTAGACTTTTGCCTTTTTTTTAAAGTTGTATTTGTTGACAGAATAAGGCAGTGGCGTGCGGTGAGGTTCATGGTTGGTGAGGCACCGACTCCTTTAGTGTCAGATTTACAAATGTATCAACCAAAAACAGTAGCTTATTCAATTGGCTACTGGCTATTTCATATCAAAACTTTGACCCCATGGGTAAAAATACAATATTCTATTGTATTTTTCTTAGACTAATCCATTTTGTTATAAGATTTTGACAGGCTCTGCAGTCAAAATGTTGTGACATCTCATTAAATTTTGTACAGTCGACCAAACCGAGGAAAGCTAGCTCACAAAATGATCAAACCTAGCTTTCATCTGAACGCTGATGTTGACCATAATCTTGTCGAACATTTGTTTTCTCTCATCTCTGACCGACTGATTTCTTCCACTGTTGTTTCGGCCAAGTGTGCTGCATTTCTGCTCAAATCCGCTCATACAGTGTGTTAAAGTCCCGTCACATGCGTTCAACAACTCCGATGGTGTCGTGGGTTCGCGCACAACAATATCCAATGTGCATGACTTTGTTTTGCAGCACTCTAAAAAGTGCATCAGTTTCACTGAAAATGCCCTCATATGCCATCATTAAAAAGCATGTCGATGCTTCTGACAGCCATCGATCATATCCAGTGACCATCATTTGAGTATCATTGTCCCAGCGATCGGGATCATAGGTTTGCGCTACTAGTTTTTTAACACAGATGTTTTCTCCAACACTTCCAAGACATACGCAGCTACAGCAGGGGCTCGCCTATCATCACTTACATCATCAAATCCTAAAAATGCTTCCATCACTACAGTCCACTTCACTTTTGGCAACATAGCGCAAAATAACAGATCTGTGCTTTGTTTGTGATATCCGTAGTCTCGTCCAACTCCATGGAAACAAATGGGGCAGCATTGATCTCCCTTTTTAGATCATTTATTATCACATCACCGAAAGCTTCAATTATATCGTTCTGTATTCTATTGGACAAGCCAGAAAGCACACTGGATGAGTCCAAATGTCTAGCTAACCTCTAATCTTTCTCATCAAAAGCATGTGATAGTTCTACATAATCGCCACGATTAGAAGAGCTTGCCCTCTCGTCGTGACCACGAAATGCCAACTCCCGTTTAGCGAAAAAGCAGGTTGCATGAATGAGGTCTTTCACAATCTCTCGGTTTTCCCTTACCTTGGCATTGCGGATGCTAACGTTGAACCTCCGCTGTTCGTTCAATGCCAAATCGATCCTTGCGCTGTTCATATCACAATATCCAGACAAGTTGAGAACAAAAGGCAGGTAAAACGGTAAAGACGGGTTTTCGAAGGACAGCCACATCACTGTTCTTTTCGGCTTTACCACTCCGTTTGAAAAGTTGTCCGGGTTGTCCCGTAGTTTGAAGCAAACCTTTTCGCTCCGGCGTTGGTCTACCAGTGTTAATCACGTCCACTTTTGACTGAAAGTCCAGTTTTGAGAAGTTTTTAAGCTTCGATATATAATCCTTTTCTTCCATTTTGGCTGTCCGACGTAGCAAATTTAAAAAAGGATCGCACTTGACTCCCCTGGCGCCTCTGCACAGAAGAAGAGCGCAACGTACCTGTTTGCTCACGTACGCCCTCTTAATTGAGGCAGAGAACGATCTGCCGCAACCTATGCCTTTTCACTGCGGTTTTATTTCCCATCAGCATATCTAAATATGTCACAAAAAACATTAAACTTTAATGGTTTAAAAACATTAGCCAGACTTAGGAAAAGCAAATCAAATAAACGTATCTGCAAATGTTATATTGCTGATGTGCAGATGTACGGCAAGCAGGACGTGCCAGTTGCATGTATCAACCCAGTTTGTGATGATTGCGCAATGCAATGCGCGTTCAGAAGTGCGGCACTGCCTCACCTGCCTCCCCTGACCGCACGTCCCTGGAATAAGGCTAATGTACGAAAACTAAAGACGTGTTGTTTGCACTTTGTAAATTTACTGTTACGATTTTTTTTTCTTAAAGAGTCATTATCACCAGAGGATCCAGCTTGTGACAGGCTGAGTTTCTATCATTTTGACATTTCCCGCCTACTCAAACATGGAGCGTCTCTTCTGGGATCTGCTGGGGCAGAGTTTGAATTGCAAGATGACAAAATGTGTAAGTCAAGCAATCTTAACACGAGAACAATCTAGTAAAGACAGCATTTTGAGGTTGTCAATAGTGTGTTTTATGTCTTGCATAGTGCTTTCAACATTAGCAAACCCATTCCTGTTTACACAGAACTGCCAAAAGGCTTGAAAGCACATGTCATTTGCATCCCATTTGTAACTATGTGCTCATTGCTCACAGACTGCTTTACCTATCGGTTTTATTCAAAAGTATTTTTTCTGACGCACTGTTATGTTGAGAGCCTGAGTTATGAGAGCAATATGGCTTTCGACTGGTACGTCATTGAAGAAGTGCTATCAAGCTAATGGTCTTAAGGGGCACACAGCAGCCTTGTGTTCTGCTTTTCATGATGGAGTGTAACTTGAATATGGCACAACTTGACTAGAAATTGTTTTTGAGTCTATTTAGTTTTTTTTTTTGTAGCTGCGCACTTGTCATTGATTAGTTGAATGGTTCCCAACTGTTGTATATTTTCAGGCGAGATGGACCCCAAGGAACGATTGGCCTGTCAAAGAAAGCTTCTTCAGAAGAAGCTGGGACTTGACATAGGTGCTGCGATTGGCATGGACACAGAGGAGTTGTTCAATGACGAGGACCTTGACTATACCTCTCTATCCATTGGGACGAGGCCTCACGGGAGCAAGATCACTGCAGGATCCAGCTCCCGTAATCATGTTGTAGGTCTTCATTTCAGTGTCATAGCTCTTAGCATGAACAGAACATATGTAGGCGTCTACGACCAGGTATTTTGCACTCGCTGCTTTTGTCTGAGACATTTGGTTGCTCGGTGAAAAGGCAGGCGTAACGGCGAACAATTCTCAGACCTCAATATTGTGTCCTCAGATGTTGCTGAGTAAGGTCGAGAAGGAAATGATAAAATCAAGAATAGCTTTGTAATTAGAATGTTCCAGTCCAAAATTCATTGTTAGGTAATGTAATTGAACAGACATCCCTTGGCTGAGGAATCGGAATGTAATTTTAAGGGAACATGATTCTGCTTTAGTGTGACACCCGCAGCGGCTCCTCTTGTTTTATGTTGTCTTGAGAGGGAAGAAATTTCATCTGTGCTGTATGTTACTCATTCAGCACATTTGACAATAAAGTCCTATCCAATCCAATCATTGGCTTTGCAGTAACATCAATGAATCACCCTGTATCCCACTCTCTTTCTGTCTAGATTCAACATCGTCTTATAGCACTCCTACAACTTTGTAAAATCTTTGTCACTGGTAATTTACAAATAGGATATATACAATCTGTTGTCAGTACATCAGTCACTTTGTAACAGTAAAACGTGTATTTGTTTTTATTAATGCACCAATTTTAACTTTTATTAGACTTCTCAGTCTAGAGCTGCTTTGAATTTGACATTTGCGCACGATTCATTTTACTGCTCTGTGTATGTTTGTGTTTATGCTTCTGAAATGAAATAATAAATCTAATGTTTTCAGCCTATTCAAGCTGCCGAATTGATTGATTCCGAATTCCGGCCAGGCATGAGCAATCGCCAGAAGAATAAGGCAAAGAGGCTGGCAAAGCTAGTTGCAAAACAAAAATCCAGAGACTTGGATCCAAATGAAAAAAGGTGAGACAAAGCCTGAAGGGAAACTGAAAAGTGCATTGTTTTGCATTTCTTTTTCCCCCCAATGTGAATTATCTTGTGCCCAGTATGCTAAACACTTAGCATGAGAAAATTATAAACTGTTATTGGTCTCAGTCACACTTTCGAAACCAAAAAATGGTGGATTAGAATTTATACATAATGTACTTTGTACATGATATCATTAAGAAGTAAGACTACTGCGGCATTACTGACCGAGTGAAGCCTATGTTGGAATGACCAGAAGCAAGAAGTTGCAGATGTCTTCTTGGGTGAAATAAATTTGTGGGAGAAATTTGTCTGCCCACTTCTTAGCTGTTTAATGTGTATGTCCTAAAGTGTAGATAAAGGGGCAGAAATGTAAATTACTTTATTCAAAACTGGTCCTCTTGGTGACTTCCTTGAGCTTAGGCTAGAGGGGAAAAAATATCACACAGAGCCAGGCTGGGTGAGTTGGGAGGTTTCTCCAGCACAATAATGTTCTTGTCAGCCAGGAAATGTTTGATCCTCATGGCATTGTGAGCAAGCGAAATGCTGTGGTGAAGCGGCCACATGTTGTCCTGCCAACTCCCACCTCTTCTCACGCTCTGAATGAAGCACATGCAGCAGGAAATCTTTGTAGCAGTAGGTGATCATCTAGCCAACATTAAGTGGGAAAACTCATTTTGTAGTTTGGGTTTCAAATCCATCTTGTATTACACCAGTCCAGGAACTTTTCACCTTGTAGAATACATTGTTAATAGTAATTTACCTGTACTGTATTGCCATCTATTGTTGTCCTTTGGAGCAGGACCAAGCCAAAGTTATAATGATTGTTGAGCCAATTCATATTTTTGTGTCTTCTCAAAGAAGGGCACACAGACATTTAAATATGCTTGCAAGCCGGACGGTGGTTTAAATACATTGCTTTATTAAAAAGTTATTTTTTACTACATGATGACCTTTTACTCTTTTTTTTTATTTTTTTTTTTATTCTTTCCCCTCCCTTTCAGTAATGACAGTTGTGAAGGTGAGCCTGAAGAGAAACGAAGGAAAACCACCAGCAGTATAGTCATTGACCAGCCAGCAATGGATCATAAAGTCCTAATCAACAAAGTTCCAGATAACTCCAGTCTTTCAGATGAGGTAATGAAGCAGGACATGTGTTTATAAATGCAGTGTAATCCAGTGATGATTGTGCTAATCATGTACAAATGTAACTAAGAAATTCTAACTCTATTTTTAGACACAAGAGTGGCCTTTGGAAAGCTTCAGTGAAGAGCTCTGCAATGACCTCTTTAATCCTTCCTGGGAGGTACAAAAAAAAGTTGCCTTTAAACAGTAGGCACGACAAGTCAGAATTTCACTAGTTAAAATGGAGGGTTGTCATTCATTCATTCATTCATTCATTCATTCATTCGTTCATCTTCCGTACCGCTTGATCCTCACTAGGGTCGCGGGGGGTGCTGGAGCCCATCCCAGCCGTCTCCGGGCAGTAGGCGGGGGACACCCTGAATCGGTTGCCAGCCAATCGCAGGGCACACATAGGGTTGTCATTCAGTATAAGGAAATAGTTGAGTGAGGGGGTTGGCATCCTTCTGGGGGCTAGACAGAAACTGTGGTCCATCAAAGCGTATTGTCCCATGCAGAAAGTACACAATCCAATCCCTGATGTTTGGGCACTGTATCGCCACTCCCACCACATAGCTGTAGTGCTGCCTGACTGACTATCCCTGTCCCATACGACGACCCTGCTCTGTCCTACTTGCTATCGGTGCATTCCTTCCTTACAGAGTGGCACACTATCTTCTCAATCTACATTATATAATGGATCTTATATGTAATGTGCTACTATCTGTGGGTGGGTGTGGGTGTTTATATTTTGCTCAGTTATCTATGTCTGTCTGTTAAACCTCGTTCTGTCTTACTGCATTTCCCAATGAATATCCAACACAATATAAATAACCAGAGTGGGAGTATGGCAAGTTCCCGTTGTGTAAAAAAATTGTTCCAGCATAAAATGGTAGAAAGATCCACCACTCTGCATGAGTAAGCCGAAAAGGAAAAAAGTGGGAGGCATCTGAACACACTGTAATTCATACACCGTTCATCTGATTTGGATGTAAAGCCATTCAGATTGAAGATGAAAGTCAGCAGTTAGAACACATGAAGTTGTTTCTTGGTGTTTACAGCCAAAAAGGTGAGTTGTCGATGTCCCAGTAGTTGTGGACCTGATGTGACTTGTTGTTTTCAGATCCGTCATGGTGCAGGCACTGGTCTTCGAGAAATCCTCAAGTCCCATGGTGCAGGAGGCGGCAAGCTTGTGGGAAGCACTACAGAGCAGGTATATGATAATTCTTCATTACAGTTCACAATGTTTAGCAGAGAATTTTAGCACGAACTGTGGGGCTTCTGTGTTGATAAAGATGTTGCGGCAGCATGAGGAGTGGATACAAGACCTTGTCATCCGTTTGCTCTGTGTCTTCGCTCTGGACCGTTTTGGAGATTTTGTATCGGATGAGGTTGGTCTTCATCACGCATGGCTCTGGTTTATCATCCATAACCTTAAAGTTCTGAACATTCATAGAATACATTTTGACTCATAAAGCACTTTCACAACAGCTGCAGCTGCAACAAAGCGCTTTCCAGAGCATTTAACATAAAACAACAGTAATACAACAATAAGATCATTGTTGGTTAGTTAGCAATATTTGTACCCAGGCTCTGATGCAATAAAGCCACAACAAAACACTGTTTTCCAGATTTATTGTTAACGTTCTACTTAATCCTTGTTGATGTCTTGCCAGGTAGTGGCACCCGTCCGGGAGACGTGTGCTCAGACACTTGGTGTGGCTCTTCGCCACATGAATGAGACTGGTGTGTCTATGACGGTAGATGTCCTGCTGAAGCTGCTCAAAGAAGACCAGTGGGAAGTCCGTCACGGAGGTCTGCTCGGAATCAAATATGCTCTTGCAGTCCGACAGGTACCGACTGTTTAGTTTGGCTGTAGTAGACTGAGAAGGGCATGACTTGATTGTCATATGTTCATGATGAATATGCTTGGCATTGGTGAATGGCGATAAACAAAATGCACATTTCCCTGTATCATGGTAGCAAAAGTACTTCATTTGCATAAATGAACTACCGTCTTGTAGTGAAGGATCACTCCATGCACTGACCATCATTTCTGCTGTTTTTGCTTCTTAGGACCTGATCTCTGTATTACTCCCGCGACTACTCCCTGCCATCACCGTGGGCCTTCAGGACCTTGATGATGATGTCAGGGCTGTGGCTGCTGCAGCACTCATCCCTGTGGTGGAAGGCTTGGTACAGCTCCTGCCCAATAAGGTCAGTTTTAGAGTGAGCCACAGTACAGCTCCTTCAAAAAGCATGTAATAAACTAGAAATGCAGTTAATGCGGTCGACTGGTTAGCATGTCCGCCTCACAGTGCAGAGGTGCATGATTCGATTCTGGCTCCGGCCTTACTATGTGGAGTTTGCATGTTCTCCCTGTGCCTGCGTGGGTTATTTCTTAAGAGCACTGCGGTTTCCTCCCTCATTCCAAAAACATGCACGGCAGATTAATGGAACACTCTAAATTGTCCCTAGGTGTGAATGTGAGCCGTTGTTGGTCTATGTGTGCCCTGCGATTGGCTGACAACTGGATCAGGGTGAACCCTGCCTACTTTCCGAAGCCAGCTGGGATAGGCTCCAGCATGCCCGCGACCCTCTTGAGGATAAGAGGATTCGAAAGTGGGTGGATAGATGGGTGGATCCAGTTATTGTTTTTCCACATTCTTGGCAATCTGCACCACAGGTACCATTCATCATTAACACATTGTGGGATGCTCTTTTGGATCTGGACGACCTCACTGCTTCCACCAACAGCATCATGACATTATTATCGTCTTTGCTCACCTACCCGCAAGTTCGACAGTGCAGGTTGGTCTAATTGAGGTTCACAAAGTAAAAGCTGGATAACAGTTCTTTGTGAAATGGTGATGACGTTCTCGTCTTGTTACTTTGATTACATATGACAGCTTGTCACAATATTCCAGTGTTTTCTTCTTAATATGAAATGCTTTAACTGTTTGCTTGTGTGTTTTTAACCCTTGTCTTGCTATTTCTGTGGTCATATAATTCATTAAAACAAGTTGGAATTGTGATCAACTTTCTTGGTCCCGCTAGTATGCAGCAGTCATTAACAGTGCTGGTCCCCCGGGTGTGGCCCTTCTTGAGACACACTATCTCATCAGTTAGACGGGCTGCATTGGAAACACTTTTCACACTGCTGTCTAAATCTGATCAGGTAAAGTTTGGATGAAGATAATTGGCTATGTGGTGTAACAAATGTTTTAAATGTTGATTGTTTCCTTTCATTCTTTGTCATTTTTTAAATTCATTGCTAAAATGTAGTTAGGATAGAAGCCTACTAATATTATCCATTGCTTTTGTTCATCAGAAATGTGCAGTGTGGATCAACCCCATCCTACAAGATATGCTTCGTCACGTATTCCAATCTTGCATACTAGAAAGCAATGAGGAAATTCTTGAACTGATCCAAAAGGTTTGTTGCATTGAACTCTATTTGCTCAATGTCTTTGTATTTGACCCATATAATGTAGTTATCAGCGCAGTACTGAGTTGCTTGTGCTTGGACACAGGTGTGGACAGAGCTACTCTCTCAGGCTCCGCAACAGTATGTGGTAGCAGCCAGCTGTCCATGGATGGGTGCCTGGCTTTGTCTCATGATGCAGGCCTCACACATTCCCATAGACCTCAACATGTTGCTCGAAGTCAAGGCCCGCTCCAAGGTTGTTCTGTCCATCCAAATCTTATATCACTTGAAATTGTTTCCCCACCCAGAGGTAATTGAAACCCCGGGTAGGAAAGCGGGGGCTTTCTGGTCTTAACATATCATAACAAAACAAAAAGAAATGCTGGCATTTTATTTCACGACATGAGCATAATTTCACAAACTGAAAATTATTTACCTGAATGTACAAATTCTATGACTTAAGTTTAAGTGTGTTTGTGTTCATGTAACAGGATAAAGCTGGTTCAAAGGCACGCCAAGGGACCAACCAGGTAAAGGAAACAGTCCAGGAGTACATTGCGGGGGCAGAGACAGTGACCGATGACCCAGTATCAAGGGACTATGTGGTGATCCGTGCTCGCCTCATGGCTGCCAAGTAAGTCAGCATGCTTTTACTATACAAACTGTGACCATTTTTTTCTTGTGACCAATGTGGCTTTTCGTTTGATTATGAATGTGCATTTTTACATTCATCTTTTAAGAGTTTCACTCATCTCTTTCCGCCAGATTGCTCGGGGCTCTGTGTAGGTGTATCTGTGACCCTCACCTCAATGCTGCATCTCAGGAGATCCGCCCAGCTGAGTCTCTGAGCCAGCTGTTGATCTTTCACCTTAATTCAAAGTCTGCACTGCAGCGAATAGCCGTAGCTCTTGTACTCTGTGAGTGGGCTGCTCTGCAAAAGGTGAAAACATTTTTGTTTATTTTTATTGAATTCGTGTGAATGAGGCTGCTAGGCGTACATTTACAATCAAATAATGATTTATCTTTTCAATTTTCCCCCCCGTCAGGATTGCCAGATGGTGTCAAGCACGGTGCAGCCTCGTCTTCTTGCCATTCTGTCAGAGCAATTGTATTACGATGAGATTGCCATCCCTTTCACACGCATGCAGAATGAATGCAAGCAGCTCATCGCCTTGCTTTCTGAGGCTCACATAGACATTCAAGACCGCCTCAATTGTAGCGTTTTCACGATCGATCAAGCCAATGAGCTGGTATGTGCACCGACACACATTGCAACACACGATCACGCATTCATTTTCTTTTGCAGAGATTGAGGTATTTTTATTTCGATAAATTCCTCCGTGACAATGCATGACAATTGGGGTGTATATTTTGTAAAACATGACTCATGCCCCCATCTGCCGTGTTAGTCTGTGAACTGCAGGCAGCTGATGGAACAAGATCCAAACGTCATGATATGATGTTATCACAATATGAACCTCAAAATACGATAACTTTCACAATAGTGTGGGGAGGTGGCTGATATACAATATCTTATGATGGGGAAACAAAAAAGTTTATGATACGGCAAAAAAAAGCACATTCTTGGACATATCAGATTCAAAGAAATAAGCTTGGCCAATCAATTTATATTCTTCCTTTCCAATTGGCTCAGCGGTACAAACTGTCATGCTCTACATAGTTCACAATGCTGTGTTTGGGTAAAAAATAATGTTTTGGTTTTTTTTTGTCGATGTGCTGCTTTTAATGTAACATGACTGTGACTATGGTGGCAATTTTAATATGCTAATCGCTTTTATAGTTGCCACCCATTTTGCGTTTGTCATTTTGTCTGAACTTCAATTCTCCTGCTCATTCCCTAGTTAACCACCGTCTTCACAGAATCGACATCTAGTTTGAACATAAAGACAAAACCGTGGCAGGTATTGGACAATAAACGGCAGCAGGCACAAGCCACAGTAATGGAAACCAGCCATGAATGGCAGCTGTTACATCTCCGGGTCCACATGTTCACCGCCTGCGCAGTGATCAACCTACAAGTGCTTCCTGACAAACTCAACCCACTGGTCCGACCTCTGATGGAGTCCATCAAGCGGGAGGAGAACATGCTTATTCAGGGCTATGCCGCTTCTTTCATTGCGAAGCTGCTGCAGCAGTGTGGTGGGCGCTCACCATGTCCCAACCCCAAGATTATCAAAAACCTCTGTGCGTCAGTCTGTGCGGACTCCTCAGTTACACCCTCAGCTGCTTGTCCTGTGCCACCCACGCAGGAAAATTCTAAAGGTAACAACAACACTTGAAGCCAAATTGACCCAGTTTAAAAGTACTTTTGGCTCTGATTAATTTTCCTTGATTGACACTAGGCAGTGGCTTGGACAAAGACTGCCTGCATCACATGGTTAACAAAACTCGAGGCATCATGACTCTTTACCGTCACCAAAGGGCAGCGTTTGCAATCACCAGTAAAAGGGGCCCTGTTCCCAAATCGTCCAAAACTCCCTCCTCTGACATTCCTCCAGGCAGCACGTTTGGCTTAGAAAACGATGAGGTATGGTGGAATGAGCTTAAAACTGGGAGCAGACACAAATTGGGTTTTACATAAACAGCATTTTTCTCGTTTTAGAGGAAACCATGTCTTATTCAAAGGAGAGGGGCGGAGTTCTCCTTAACAACCATTGCACGGCACTTTGGTGTTGACCTCACAAAGTCCCTGCCGTACCTTTGGGAGAACACAGTTGGGCCCTTGAGGACTGCAGTTAATGAAAATCATGTTATTGGTATGTTGAATTCTAAAAATCCCAATTTTCATGCTTTCCTACGCATTGCTGTTGTGAATGACGCATGAAAATACTACAGTGACTGCCATGTATGACTCATGGGTAAACTGTATGTTGTATGTGGTTTGAGGGACTTTCCTGTGTTCTCTGTGTTCCAGATAGGCAGATTCAGTTGGAAAGAGGCAATGTTGCAGCTCAGGAACTGGTAAACTCACTACAAGTGCTTGAAGTCATGACTGGAGCCATGTCTCATGAGCTCAAACCTCTGGTATGATTTAATCATCGCAGCTTTTCTTTTATATTTGCAATTACCTCATTGCAACTTCTGTTCCAGTAAATGCGCTAACAAGTCATTAATGAAGTTGACTTATTTCCTTGCACTTACTCAAAGTTGTTGCACGGAATGGTCATGTTTGTATTTCTGTTGAATTTCAGCTGCTGGAACACCTTCCTCATCTGTTTACCTGCCTGCAGCATCCTTACACAGCAGTGCGTCACATGGCAGCACGGTGTGTGGGCGTACTTAGTAAAATATCCATGCTGGAGACCATGGATGTTTTTCTCGAGTGTGTACTACCCTGGTTGGCTGCTATTCATGACAGCACCAAACAGGAGGGGGCCATCGAGGCTTTGGCTTGTATCCTCCGCACGCTGTCGTGTGACATGACTGTGGCCTCTATTCAAGAAATGGTGCATTGAAGTGAACTTGTCCGTGGTATTGTCCTTGACTGACTGACTGACTTTTAGGTGTCATGGAACAGTTGGATGTGGAAATTGTGCCCTACATTGTACTGCTGGTTGTACCAGTGTTAGGGCGTATGAGTGATCCCAGTGACAGCATTCGTTTCATGGCCACGCAGTGCTTTGCTACGCTCATCCGCCTATTGCCATTGGAGGTAGGACCAACATGCAGCATTCGACTCTTGACATATTTTCTGGGACTGTCGAGGATTAAATTTTTTTTTTTTTTATTCCCCACCCCACTCTGAGATGTCTGCTTGTTTCCCAGGCAGGTATACCGGACCCTCCTGCCATGTCTGCTGACCTGATCCGACAAAAGGCCAGAGAGCGACACTTCTTGGAACAACTGCTAGATGGCAGAAAGTTAGAGAATTACAACATCCCTGTGCCCATTAAGGCAGAGCTAAGGAAGTACCAGCAGGTTTGAGTCTTTCTCAGGGTTAACATAACTGTTCTGACAAGACTGCCTTTAAATCATATAGACCATTCGTCCCTCCGATATCCGAACAGCTTTATCCTCGACCTGTATTTATATATCTTGGCACTTCTGATGGGTAATTTCATCTTTTGTTATGATAATTATCTGAAAACGTACAATGCTGGAGAGAAATATGTTGAAGCACATAAAAAAATATGGTGACACTTAAGTTTGACTCCTGGTCTGTTGGAGCAGTGAGTATACATTTTGTGTAGACTTACAGAAAATAGACCTCTGGAATCAAGATGTATTTGAAGTGTTGTTGTGACAACTTTCGACTTGCCCCGTTGGGACTCGCAATAGTGAGTCACTTTGATTTGTTCGGCACAGTTTTTACACTGGATGCATTTCCTAATGCACTTTTTTTAAGCTATGTGCCTGCTGCATGTGGCACATTCATGGATCCCCGCACATGTTTTCATTTGGCGTCTTGATGTAAAGTCCCGCTTTAATGAGCAAAAATACCATTCTTTCATCTCTTAGGATGGTGTGAACTGGCTGTCTTTTCTCAACAAGTACAAGCTGCATGGGATCCTGTGTGATGACATGGGCCTCGGCAAGACTCTGCAGTCCATCTGCATTCTAGCAGGAGATCACTACCTCAGGTACTTTACAAAGCCCAAATGTGAAAGGTATCCCTTGGCAGAAATGTATACTGTGAATTTGAACTAAGTGGGCCTCAACCGTCCTTCTGATTGGTTGATGTCTTTTTCAGGTCTCAGGAATATGCCAAGACAAAGGCGGCAGACTGCATCCCACTCCCCTCTCTAGTGGTGTGCCCACCCACGCTGACCGGTCATTGGGTGGATGAAGTAGGCAAATTTTGTGCCAAAGAGTACCTCAATCCACTGCACTACACTGGTCCACCTACAGAGAGAATGCGGTAAGGCCATAAGTTTTGTGTGGGATGTATTATTCACTGATGCGCACAACAATAAATCCAAATGACTGTTGGTTTATTTTGCTGTCAGGTTACAACACCAAGTGAAGAAACACAATCTTGTCGTGGCATCTTACGATGTTGTACGAAACGACATTGACTTTTTTAAGTAAGTACCCTCATGAGTCAGTCAGTTCTTATTTCACAGTGCATCTGTTTATTAACATGTGTTTTGATTTTCGCTTTTGCAGAAATATAAAATTCAATTACTGTATTCTTGATGAAGGTCATATCATCAAAAATGGCAAAACCAAACTTTCCAAAGCTATCAAACAATTGGCTGCCAACTTCCGTGTCATCTTGTCAGGAACGCCGATTCAGGTGAGGTGTTCTTTTTGCGATGTTTTTATTTACTGACCAATTTCAAGACTTCCTCTCCTCATCTCATCTGCAGAATAACGTTCTGGAGCTCTGGTCCCTTTTTGACTTCCTCATGCCGGGTTTCCTGGGGACCGAGCGCCAGTTTGCTGCACGTTACGGCAAACCAATCCTGGCCAGTCGTGACGCCAAAAGTTCCTCACGTGAACAGGAGGCCGGTATGACTGCTCCCATGACCTTTCTCCAAATGCTTGCCATGATGTCAATGTGAACTGGGCTCTCTCCCTCCAGGTGTCCTGGCCATGGAGGCGCTTCATCGCCAAGTGTTACCCTTCCTTTTGAGACGGATGAAAGAGGATGTACTGCAGGACCTTCCTCCCAAAATAATTCAGGACTACTACTGTAACTTGAGTCCTCTGCAGGTCTGTCACAGACCCCGCATTATTGTGATTACTCAGCATTAGTCACGTTTTATTGGTTCTCTTTGGTGTGCTTTAACATTTTTTTTTCAATATATAAATCGCTATCAGATACACAGACATTACATGTGGACAAATGAAACTCCATGACGCACTTGCGATATTTTATACTTCGCTCAACGGAGCTCTTAATTTGATGATGCAGCGGAAATTTAATACATATCTATTGCACTACCCTTTCATCTATAGACCATGATCTAGAGGATAAAAAAATTGCAAGTGCTTCATGAAGTTTCATTTTCCCTTCGCTAACAGAGTATATAAGCCTATTATTGTTTGTATGCAACTGTTCTCTGCTTGACTTTGAATGCTTTCCATACAAACCTTTAGGTTCAGCTTTATGAAGACTTTGCCAAGTCTCGAGCTAAGGCGAACATAGACGACAGCATCTCAGTTGCCCCTCCAGAGCAGGAGGAAAAGCCTAAACTGAAGGCCACAGGTCACGTCTTCCAGGTACATTTCCTCAACACAACTGGCATCTAATACACTAATTCTCAAATGGTGGATCGGGACCCAAGAGAGGGTCACGTACAGGTAGTAAAGAATTACAAAGGTGCGAGCGTATGAAATGTTGAAGTTATGAATGGCACACCGATTAACAAACTTGCACCATGGTGTGAGAATGTTTTTCATTTTATTCTGTCATGTTTAAAAAATGCATACGTTCTGAAAGGTAAATTCTTTTTTTTTTCACCCCCTTCTATAAGAGTGAGTCATGAAAATAAGAGAATGTGTGACAACAGTTGAGAACCACTTTAGGATCAATGGTACTGTGGTAGCTGTTATTTGTAAGTGAAATGTGTAATCCTTCAGGCCCTGCAGTATCTGCGGAAATTGTGCAACCACCCGAGCTTGGTGTTGACTCCACAGCATCCAGAGTACAAACGCATCACTGAGCAGCTTGCAGACCAAAACTCCAACCTGCGGGACATTCAGCACGCACCCAAACTTTCTGCTTTGAAACAGGTGATCAACTTTTATTCATTACACTTCAATATGTATCTGTATTGACCAGAAGCTTGAACTTGAGCAGCAATAAGAATACATACAAGACTTTTATTAATAGTGGGTGTTTCTGGTTCTGTTTAATCAATGAATGTCTGTGTTTGTCCAGTTGCTCCTCGACTGCGGACTTGGTGGCGGGGGTTCTGAAGGGAGCACAGAGGCAGTGGTGGCTCAGCATCGGGTGCTCATTTTCTGTCAACTGAAGAGTATGCTGGATATTGTTGAGCATGATCTCCTGAAACCCAAAATGCCCACAGTCACATATTTGCGGCTGGATGGTAGCGTGCAGGCTGGCCTGCGCCACGCCATCGTCTCCCGGTTAAGTGTTCGGTCCACTTCACACTGTTGCTCTGCCCTTCAATTGTCTTTTTAAATCTGGACTGACCTTTATTTATTTATTGGCTACAGGTTTAACAATGACCCATCCATTGATGTGCTGTTGCTGACCACACATGTTGGTGGTCTCGGTCTGAACCTGACTGGTGCTGACACGGTTGTCTTTGTGGAACATGATTGGAATCCAATGAGGGACCTGCAGGCCATGGACCGAGCTCATAGAATAGGCCAGGTACACACGATTGATGACCAGCACTGGTGACCAATCGGAAAAGTGTGAATCAAGTGGCAAGGGGTGGTGCCATGATCCTCATCTTATACACGTCTGTGTTTTTGTACCGTGTAGAAACGGGTCGTGAACGTGTACAGGCTCATCACTCGAGGCACCCTAGAGGAGAAGATAATGGGCCTGCAGAAGTTCAAGATGAACATAGCCAACACCATCATCAGCCAGGAGAATGCCAGCCTGCAGAGCATGGGAACAGACCAGCTCCTTAACCTTTTCACGCTTGACAAAGTGAGAAAACAAACCTTGATGTGAAAATAGCTGTCGAGATTGCCTACAAATCAGGTTTTATTTTACAATAGATTGTCTGTTTGAAAGTGCTATATAAATACAGTTAGTTGAGATTCTGAAGGTGGAACACAAATTGACCTGTGTTTTTTGTTTTGGGCGGGGGGGGGGTATTATTGTCCAATATAAAACATTACAGTTCATATATGCCGGGGAAAAACCTTCACCATAAAAAAAAAACTGAGTGTCACTGTAAAACAATGAGCTGATTGAACCCATGTATATTTCTTGTCTTCAAGGACGAGGGAGGTGAAAGGGGTGAACAGTCCACATCGACCTCAGGAAAGGCCTCCATGAAGTCAGTGCTGGACGGGCTGGGAGAGCTCTGGGACCAGCAACAGTATGACAGCGAGTATAATCTGGACAGCTTCATGCACTCCCTGCAGTAGTGCCACATGACCTCACATATTTGTGGCACCTTGACATTATTGGATGACCAAGCAGGACCTGGTCAGAATCTGACAAACCCTTCAAGACCCTATTCAGTCCACGTGTCCATATTAGTGCTCTAAAGATGATTTGCAAACCATTTTTCTCCGATGTCTCAATTTTTCCCTTTCAAGTTTCCAGTGAATCATTTGCAAAGCTGCAAACGACCATGTAATCTGAGCAGGGTAAAAACTTGTCGCTCTCGTCGTGGTTTGCTACTTGTTCTGGCTTACCAGTCTTTCTTCCACAATGCAGTGCCATTACCTTTTTCGCCTTCCTCCTCCATCAGAGAAGCACAATAGAATTTGCCAGTTCAAACATGCATGGCAAGCTTGATGTCACGCCACACAAACTTTTTCATCAGATGGTCCAAGCGCCTCCTTGTGTCCACCAGATGGCGCTAATTTTTTAGTTACTCAGAACTCCCACATGCAGAAATGAGCCTGAACCTCCAAATGAGTTTAAAATGACCCGAAGAAAAGCTCTGCATTTGATGCAGTGCCACACAGACTCAACCTTTTTCAGGGGCGAAGCTGAAAATGGTTTCTGAAATGTGCTGAGTATTTTAAAAGAACGGACATGTATATATTTCTGTAATAGCTGCTTTTTGTTTATGAACGTGGAATTGGAATAAATTCTACAAACCAGTGTTTGTGCATTCTAAAAACTTGATAGTTGAAATAATCGTTTTAGTCCTCACACACTTTTGAAAACTTTAGTGGTTAGAGAATTGAATACCACAAAGAAGTTTCCACAGCAGATGTTGCATTTAATAACAGTTGCTCATTAGTACAGAATACACACAAAGCAAACTTGTCTTACTGAGATAAATGTCTAACGGTAGCTTTGTCCACCCTCCCTCCCAAAAAAACAAAAACAAAATTCAGGCCTTCAGACATCTGAGGCATTCAAGAATTGCACATTTAATGGGGGGGAGAAATGGCTGACCAATGTGATTGGAGTTTGGAAAAAAGTATTCACTTACTTTGGATTAAAAATTAGACCCAGGCGAACTTGCTGAGTGTGTGTTTAAGTCAGACCAGTAATTATATAATTCAGCTGTAGATAATTATGCAAAATGAACATGAAACTCATTTGTATGGGTTTCAACTAGACTGGGACACTGGGGCAATAACAGAACATTCTTCTATACTTGAATAGAGACATAAGAGGACTTGCCTTCTTATATTTCTCCAAATGCTTCTTCAATTAAATACACTTGAGACGGATTAGAATTATGGTCGTCTTATTTATTTTGTGACATTACTGACGAGAGAACGCATCCTTTAGATCAGTGTCTCCCAACCTTTATTGAGTCAAGGCACCCATTTTACATTAGAAAAAAATCACACGGCACACCAAACAAACATATCACAGAATGAAATATAAACTGAAATTATCTCATCTCAATTTACCAAAGAATTTACCTAACTGACCACAAAGCTGATAAGTTTACAGAAAGCCATTACTGTTGTATTTATGACAACAGCTGGTGGGACACCCAGGTTTCTTCTACCTTTTGCCATGTGATAAAAGAGCATTTCATTATTTTTTTCTGTCACGATAGGCTGCTGACATAGAGGAACAAAGTATAATTTTGAGTAAAATGAAATTAGATTTTCTCTATAGCACCCCTTGTGATCATACAGCAACCTGATTGGGAATCACTGCCCAGTGTAGATAAAACGCTTTTCACAGGTCGTGCAAATGCTGTATACTGTATTATGCACTGAAAGCGCTATGCTTACTCTCATACTTGGATACAGTCACACGAGACAACAGAGTCGTGATCTTATTTAGGAAGTGATGTGCACTACACAACACTAAGTCAGCTTGAGTTCTTGTGTTAAGTGGGCCATGCTGCTACAAGACATAAGTACTGTAGTGTATACTACACGCTCAGTTCCGTTTTTGTTTTTTTTTTATAAGTAAACATTTGTTTTACACTTTTTTCATCAAGCCCCTATCTTCAATGTAGGCCCACTAATACCTCCTTTGTACATAATTGTCTTATTGATACACAAAGCAAATCATTTTAAACAGCCCAGAGACATGTGAAATTATCTTGGAAACATTCCAGCTTCAAAAATAAACGGGGGAAAAAAAGAATTTGAAAGAACTAGCATAACAAAATTAATTTATTACAAGTAAAAATACAAAATAATATATTATGAATTACATTGAACAGATATGAACGTCTCCCCCAATAAATCCTAAGGGTTGAGAAATAAATCAGTAAAAGCAAATATAAAACAACAATATGTTAGTCTTTTTTTATCTTACAAAAACAATGTAAAATGAAATGAAAAATAAAAATAGTGAAAACGTTCTCCGTACAAAGGCTACATACTACTGGAAGGTACGAGCAGGTAGTCGGTAAATACACAGTAGAAAATTATTTTTGTGAATCACAATCAAAATAATTCTGCAATAAAGATTTATGCCATTTTTTTCTTTTTTACAAATAGTACAAACAGTATTGCACATAACAACAAAGAGGTTATTAGCTTCAGAAAGGAAGGAAAGGGGACAAATTCAAGTGTTGCATGAGCAAAAGGCCACCAGTCTTGATGCACCTTGGGGACTTTCGGTCAAGTTGTCTGCTTTGTTTAAATAACATTCTTTTCTTGTAGCCACCACTCATTTTTGCAACGAGGCCAAGCTAGCATCAGGGCTTATGGAAAACAGACAAACAAACCAACCTACAAAAGCAATTCGAGCATGTATTTAAAAAAAAAACAAAACAAGCAGAAAACCTATTTTATAACCAGAGAAAACATAGCAAATAGGTGATTATAAAGACACAAATAGTGGCAACAAAAGAAATGTTTCATCTTGATATTTTTCGACATGACCGCTAACTAGTCTCACACAAACCCAACATTATATTTGGTCTAACTAATTCCGCTGTCATCTTATACACCACAGAATAAAAGCAAATTAAAATAAATCAACCATCTGTTATCTAATTTCTGCAAGAATTATATATATATATATATATATATATATAATATATATATATATATATATATATATTATCCAAATAAACTTAGAAAATAGCAATTTCTCTCCTATTTCAAAATTCTCTCCTATTTCAAAATTGAGGTACGTATTGCAAAAGATCTTGTCAGTCAGAAAGCAAGCTTTATCGTTTTTGTTGTTGTTGTCTTTTAACACAAACAACTGCGGACTCTCAAAAACGATACAAAGAGTAGTGTATAACGAACAACTATCCTGTCGAGAAGAAACAAACGGAAAACCTGCTTGGGTGGGAAGGAAATGTCACAACCCCCCCCCCAAAAAAAATTCACTTTCATAGGGATGTATATGGTTAGCCACTACTTTTTTTCCGTTATGTTTCCGCTAGTAAAAAAAAAAAAAAAAATTGGGACAACACGAAACATACAAAAATGAAAAACAATAAACAGTTTTGGACTAAAAGAGGAGATGGGCTTTGGGGCGATCGCACAATCATTCCCCAACAAAAATGAAAAGTGAACACACATAAACTTGTAAAAACCTTGTAGGCCTATGAGTTGTCCAGAAAAATGCCTTAAAAAAAATTGCCATCGCTGCGCTCCATCACCTTATCATACGAAACACAATTAGATTGTTAGCAGGTCGGTTACTTCAAGCTTTGCAGGACAAATTAAATGGGGGGTTAACAGGGTACCCCTATTTTGCACATCTTTATATACATCTACCTATGTGTAGAGAACATGCGACATTTGTCAACCTCTAGTAGCTTCATTTCCGTTCTTTCTCATCACTGCATCCACTACAAGAGTAGCAGCGACTCCTTGTGGGTGGGAGGACATCAACCCGGCTCTCTTTCGATTGGTTTGTGTGCATTGGAAAGAGCAGCTGTTATATGTACTGTATATCCACACGCACGCACGCACGCACACACGCACACACACACACACACACACACACACACACACACACACAAACACACACACGCACACACACAGTGAAACATCACTTTGTCAGACAGGTACGACAGCTAAAGCGAATCACAGTTCTAGGCATACTCTGACCTAACTATATACGGTATAAAAATCACACAATTATAAGAACAATCACTGCAAAAAAAGTACTTCACCTCTCAGACACCGTTTATCGTTATTATTTTAGACCTAATTGGATCTGTGATATTTAAGGTTGCATCTACCCACCCGATGCTTTTAAATGTTTACTGCCTCTCGATGAATCTTAAGCATGTCGTGTAAACATGGGTGGTGTTAAATAGTCATCGCATGCAGCCATCTTTGCAATAAACATGCGGTTCAGTGGCAGCCATCTTTGTGTCGAGAGCGCACTGCGGTTGTGTCCTCTTTGCACGCGAGGTGTGTGTACTTCAGGTATCTCATCATACCATCAATTTAGCAGCAAAGCCATTGCAACAATACATTCAGAAAATTCTAAAAAAATAATAAAATAAATAAATAAAATTGTATAAAAAAGACGTAGAAATCAACAGTGAACTAATCTGATTGTGTGTATTTGATGTATTAATATTTGAATTATAGAGTGATTATTTTTATCATTTCAAATTGTTTCAGGGGCCTAATTTTGTAATGTTTATTATTCCAACTAGTTTCTGAGTGCATTTATTTTAATGCCTTTTGCGACTCTTCTCTAAGGGGCCTATACTGTATATTAATGTATGTGCGTGTGTGTGTGTGTGCGTGCGTGTACATATATAAATATATATGTATAGTGGATTGTTTTCAGCGTTTTGGCGACGACATTCGTCGAAGGAGAAGAATCTGTGCTTGATGGTTGCGCCTTTTCGGCAGCACTGATTTTGATGGGGGAGAATAATACTGGCGCAATTTGCCTATCGCCGCTTGACAGCCCCGGGGGTGCTTGTGTTTTTTGTGCCTGTAGTGGGCAGCATTTTTCACAGAGAGCACCGTTTTGTTCAACGAAGATGTTGGCGCTGTTGGACAGTTGGTCCAACAGTTGGTGCGGCTGAATGGATAGCTGTCGGAGTTGAGGATGAGGAGAGAGAAGCTTCAGCGTGTAGCGCGGATGCGTATTTGGAACTGAGAGCCGGCGCTTGGAATTGAAGTGGATTAACATGGGACAGGAGAAGTGACCCAATCTCTTTTTTCGTTAATGGACGCTAAAGCTTCTTGTTTATTTTCTAAATTAGCTTGGAGCAGATTCACGGGACGTCATGCAAGTTTTGATGACTCTTATTCCTGGTGAAATGACTATTTGATGCTCCTCTTTCATCCATAACTATCGTGGTTACGATTACGTCCACGTCTTATGTTCTGTGTTGCGTGAAGTGACTGTATTTTGTTATTTTATGTTAGCTGTTGTCTAAAGAGCTTTATACCAGCTACAATACATGAATAAAGATGTACTGTATTGTATTGTATATATGCCCTTGCATGCTCTTTTTACATTAAATTAAAATTATCCATACATGTATAGATAGGTACAAAACTAAAAATATGTTGTTGTATTTTTTTAAAATATTCACATGGTTTCACCTCTATGAGGCAGGACCTCACCACCTAGTCAAAGCAAAGAATGAGCTGAAAGTAGTCAAGTGTTTGAAGTTACATTCTGCACATGTGTGTGATTGAGGTGGTGTGCCAAAGTGCAAAATTCTAAGCTTTACCTTCTCACAATGCTTCATCACACTGTGACACAATGTGTTGGGCCGGAGGGTGTAAATATGGGATGCGTTGTGTTATCTAGCATGATCTGCCTACAGATTGAGAGGCTTTTTTTTTGGTATGTATCTGAGGATGGGATGGTCAGGCAGACATGACTCAGCTCCAGCGGAAGGACACGTGTCGAGGGCGGTCACCGCCCTCTTTCACAAGTGGCTTGTGGAACTCTCGGCCTGCTCGCGAGTGAATGCTGGCCCAGCAGTACTCGCAATAGTACTGTAGACATGTGACATTGGCGCAGAAGAAGGGGGCGAACTTCCCCCCACAGCGCGCCCCCTGGCACTCATCACACATCTGATCGTCAAGCACATACGGCTTCACCTCCACCTGAGAGAAAGAACAGGAGACATAATCCTTCGTTCGAACAGTATTTCACACGGTTATAGTACATTGCCCATGTGATCATTTTATTTCGTTTGTTTTTTCCATCCATCAAAGAACTTGACCAGTGATCAGGGAAAGAAACGAGGGTTTGGTCGCCATGGTGATGCTGTCTTGCATGCTCAGGCAAGGAAGCATGATGATGCAAACCTTGTGGGAGTCTGGCCACAAAATCTTTCTTTTAATCTCAAACTTGTGTGTGAAAGGAAATTTACAGCGCAATCCTTCAATTTGAAACTCATAATAATTATTGTTCAAAACTACTAAGAACATTAAAAATTAAAACAGTTTTACATCTTTGGTGTCAACCAGATTTTTGGTGCCAAAATGAAATTGATGTAGAGTCTGAAAATTGAAATGAGTTAAACAGGCTTAATAATGAAACATGATAATTAATTTCAAGTGTTTATTCTTTTATACATTTATTCATGTCTACTGCGGCACACTAGAAAGCGCAATGAATAAAGAAACTTGTGAGAGTGACATATCAATACGTGGTAAATGCTGATCGTTTCTTGTTTGTTCGAAAAATACCATCTGTCACAGGGACCCATCAAGAAAATAAGCCCTATTGTATGAGGTGCTATAGACAGTCGACAAAACATAGCAAACATAAACTCAACTGGTTAACCTGGGAGCCAATTGAACTGTTACCTGGCAACAGACTGAGGGAAGGAGACACTGCATGCAAAGCCAATCAACATCCAAGATTTTAAATGGCTTATGTTGACATTTTCGAATTTCCTTTCACGCACACACAATAACTTTTGACAGACAAATAAAAATCTTAGACAGAAAAGGTCTCTCGGAATAAAAAAAAAAGGGAAAAAAGACTTTTGTGTTTTAAGAAGTGGACAAGAGAACAATTTGGACCCTTATGTGACAGGCGTTTGTTCTATGCGAGAGGTTTTCTGTTGTGTTTTCTTGGTCTGTGTGAGTTTAAATGGTCAGGTGAGAGTATGTCTTTGCCACGAAAGAAGGTTTTTGTTTCTGTGTCTTTTTTTCTTTTCATGTGTGAGATGTTTTGTGGTGACTGAGTTTTTAAAGTTTCAGTTCTTTTATTTATTTTTTTGCGTGACTGTTGTTTTTTGTTTTGGTGCTTGTGAGAAGTTTCATTGTGGATGTGAAAGTTTATTGGCGCATTTGAAAGGTTTCAGTTTTCTTGCTGTGTGTGAGATGTTTTGGTGTTTATTTGTGTACGTGCGTGCGATTTTTTGGTTGTGTGACATTTATTTGGTCTGCGTCAGTGTTTGGGAGAGTGACAGGTTTTTGGTGGTGGTGGTGGTGGTGGTGGTGTGTGGGTGTGTGTGTGTGTGTGTGTGCGCGTGTGTGTGTGTGTGTGTGTATGTAAGTAAGCCAGACATTTTTAGACCAGTGCAAAAGGTTTTCCGTTGTGTGCGTAAGTTCTTTGGCATGCCTGAGAGGTTTTTGGCCCGTGAGAGATATTCTGTGTCGTGCATCAGTGTGTTTTTTTTGGTGTCAAGCGAGTTTTTTTTTTTAACTGACTATTAGAGGTTTGTGTTCAGTGGAAGAGGTTTATTGATACGCATGAGTTATTTTTTAAAAATTATTGCGCCTGTGTTTTTTTTTTGTGGTGTATGAGAGTGTTTAGGGTTGGGTGAGAGATTTTTGAGAGTGTAAGTTTTTGGAGTTGTGCATGTGAGGTAATTTGGCATGTGATATTTGTGCCTGATTTTTTTTGGAGGGGGGGGGGGTGAGAGATGATTTTTGGTGCGTGTGAAAGGTTTGCTTTTATTGCATGAGAGTTTGTTTGGGATGTAAGAGATGTTTGCTGTGCCTGTGAGTTTTTTTTCATGATGGTGAAATGTTCCTGAGAGCCGATCCTGCTATGTTTAAAGATAGAATTACTCATCATATCATGGTTCGCAGAAGAATAAAGATTTAAGGGGGATTTAAGGTTTAGTCACACCCTTCAGAGGTATCTCTCGGTAAGCTACTATTGTCCACACAAATCGATGGATACAATGAGGGGCCACGCCTTGAAGAGGCTCAGTGTTCTCAATGAAAACCAGTGTTGTTCGGTCACAATCTATGCATCTGCTATTGGCTGGTGCAGCTCATAGAGCAGGGAGCAGTGCAACATGGGTGGCTCGACATGTGAGGAAGTATAATTACACCGATCGAGTGTGTCTGGAACTGGAAACGTGTTGGCCCACATTGATGAGACAACCTCGGCCAGCCTTCCATTGTTGCATAATGAAACATTGACCATAATGAACAGTGAAGGTACGGCGAAGACGCCGAGAGGGAGTTCAGCTGCACGTCGTAGCGTTGGAATGATGGCAAAAAAAAACCTTGGCGGTGGTCAAAACGCCTCCTCCAAGAGGAAGGGAAGTGGCAGCGTGAACTCACTCACCCTTTTGTCAATGTCATTGTGCTGCAGCTGAACGAAGCGAGCGCTGATGGCGGCAATATAGCTCTGCTGATTGGAGAAGGCCACACGGCCGGCCCCCTTGGGATATTTGAGCTCTGGGTCAGTGTCAATGCCGGCGTAGCAAACACCACCGTACAGCCGATCCATGATCATAGCCAGCTCCACTGGAGTAGTTGACAAGAGACATTTGATTCGCGTTAGCATGTGTATTGAAAGACTTGACTTTTTTTTTAAAGGGGAAGTCAGCTAAAAAATATATGTATATATATGTATGTATATAATAATATATGTATTTCCAATATGTTCTTTGCGCCACCAGTATACGCTGATTCTGATTAATACTGCGGTTGTGGAATATGAGTTAAGCAGCAAATTTTTTATCCAAGTCAGGGGTGACCATTCTGCTGCTTGCTGTTGACTGAAAATGACATCACAGTTGCTCGGTACTCATGTACTGACCAATCGCAGCTCACCTGCTTTCTGAGTTCGGTCATGTGACATTTGCAAGCCAAGCCGTGATTGGTTGTAACGTGAGCTCCGAGCAACTGCTAAGATAAGTGGCCTCAGCCCAAGATGGATAAAAATGGGTGGATTCATTTTTCATCTATTCATCAGAATACCGTGTTCAGGCTGCATGGAACATACTATTCTAAAGAACTTTCTTTGGTTGACTTCTCCTTTAAGTGACATTCTGTCAGAGTTTTTCTCGGACAAAGTTAAAGAAATGACTCGGCACACAGGGAAAATTGTCTTCAAGATCGGCGGGAGGGATGTGGACTTCAACAGCCCTGGCCAGGTGGCCGGCGCCTTTGTGCATAGGCATTTGGGAGTGCGAGATACGCACCCAAATGTTTAGACGTGCCCAACTTAAATGAAACTTTAACCATGATACAATTTTGCTCAAAGATTCCTCTAACACATCCTTCAAAATCCAGTTTAATGTCCTGTAGTACATTGCAAGGTTTAAAGCAATTTTTAAAAAAACTCTTCCATCCCGCTCGGAATACTTTATACAGAACATATTCATGACAACTGCGATTGGCTGGCAACCGGTTTAGGGTGCAGCTACCTGCTCGCAGAGGCCGGGGCACTCCCCCTACAAAGATGGTCTTGCGGGGGTCCAAAGGCTGGGAGCCATCCATGACAAAGTCACTGTCACTCAAGTTCCAGGGACGGATCTGGACCTGTGGGGTAAAGTGATTCGAATAATCGGGTGAAATTTCACACCCTAAATCCTTAGTTCTCACAAGGAGGACTCACAAAGCGCGTCATGTATAATTAAAATACAGAATCATAAATGTAGTACAAGAAGAAAGTCTAAACAAACAGCTTTTTGAAAATGTCGACAGAAGAAGCAGCTCTTTTCTGAAATGGAAGAGAATCTGGGCGCAACAGACTGCATGGCTTTATCATCTTTAGTTTTTAATTTTGTGTGAGAGTTTGTAAAAGGCGGTCAGTAGACCGCGATGACCTACAAACTGACACCAAATCCACCAAAAATGGGGGAGCCTTAGAAAGCGACTGTAGAAATGTTTTACTGAATCCTAAAATAAGCAGGAAGTCAGTGCAAGGTCGACAGAAATGCAGTGATGTGACTGAACCCCTAGGATCTAGGGATTCTGAAGTAATTGGAGCCAGCCAAGTTTTGTTGAGGCAATTGAAAAGAGAAGTGCAAGAGTCAAAAAGTGAGGAGACTAAGGCCTAAACAAGTTTTACTTCGATATCATCAAAACATAGACTTTTGGAGTGCAAAAAGCAGTACCGGGTTATGGTTTTAATGTGTTGATCAAAAACGCATGAGCTGATTGAACACCCCAAAGGTTTCTCAGGGTGTGATTGTGACCAAGTGGCAATTGGAGAAGCTGAGCTTCTTTGTTAAGACTATTGGTAGTGTCCTTTGCAGTGATAAATAACTGAGAACCAGTTGAATATATCCATAGAGTATACAAAAATAACGACACTCTTGTTTCACATTTGTCCGTGTAGCAGTTTTTGTGAGCCAAGAGAGAATCCAAGCTATTTCTCATACAGTGCCATTTGAACTTTCGCTTTCTTCGAGAACGTGACAGTTTTTTTTGAAAAACATATGGTATACAGTGGTGCCTTGACGTTTGAGCTTAATCCGTTAGGTGACCATACTTGTACCTTGAAACATGTGTAACTCAAGTTATCTTTTGCCATTGAAATGAGTAGAAATGCCATGAATCCATTGCAGGCCCTTCCAAAAAATACCAAAACTCTTAACATTGTAACATGTTTTTAATATGAAAACTAGTATTCTACTGTTTTTTTTGTTGTTCTACTTCTTCCTTTCACAACTTTGCTGCTGTGAATCTGGAATTTCTCCATTGTGAGACTAATAAAGGTTTTCTTCTTCTTCTTCTTTTTTACTTCACAAAAGCATACACAAAAGATAAAGAATATATTCCCATGAGTATTGTTATATAAGTACATGTAGTAATAAACAACTCACCGGTTTGTCTTTGATGGTGGGACTGGACACGCACAGGTAGAGCTTGCTGTCCTCCTCGATGCAGGCATCAATCAAGGCCTGAACAGAAGTCTCCTCTTGGAACAGCAGGAAGGCATAACCTGGAAAGGAGTAAACAGATTTCAAAAAGACAATTTGAAAAAAACGATGTCATTATTCCTCTTCATCATAGATATTCCAGGGTTTGTCACAGTCTCCGAATGTTCTTTAATCCCCCAAATTCAGTCATTTGAGGCTGGTTCTTATCCGCATAGGTCACAAGTTACGTTAATATACCCTGATGGATTTCAGGGGCTCCTCAGCAGTCACTTTACTGTCTCAGAGTGGACACTTTAACGGAACCATACAAAATTCAGTGATGCTCTTTGAGGCAAACAGAAAAGGAAAATCAGTTAGTCACTCTCTACAGTTGAATTATTTAGCACTGGGAGCCCGACGTTTCCCCAAGGTTGGCATGAGGCACCATTCGGCCGATTATTGGTGGGACAAGACTAGCTCAAGCATGTTTACACCCACCCAAAAATGCAAAGTGGGCTTGGATTTATCGGTTCAGTAAGGTTAAGGCAGCAGGAAAAAAAAGACTTTTTGCAAATCTACAGGATAATTTGAATGACTTTTAAAGCAGAAGCCCAAAATAAGAACATGTGATTTGGAACCAGAGAGTCACAGTACAAGTTCCTGTGCAAACAAGTAAAAATGGCAATTCGTTGTTGAATTCTTGACTACAGTTAAGTTGCCCTTTTGGGGTTTGCATCACAAACATGATTTCTCAACACTTTCGAGAGGGTTGCCATAAGGAGAACTGTTGGGCATCCCATCTCAGCAAAACAACATAACGGCAGTCTTGCGCCGTTTAAAAAGAAAAAAACCCAAAACAAAACAGGGTATGAAGAGGCAGAGCTGGCTAGCAGTTCACAATCTTCCCTCCGCAAAAGGGAACAGCGTGTTCCGTGACCCTGGACAAAAGAGCCAAGAATGGAGGGCAGACAAGTGAGTCACTGGCGGGAGGTGGGCGAGTGAGAAAAGGTAGAGAAAGCATGCGCATGATGTAATGCAAATTCAAGTTCCAAAATCCTTGACGCTCATTGGAATTGTTAAAAATTCTAGTCCGAAGTACCAGCTCTGCACATTCATTACCATGTAGGTCAATCATCATCGAAACGGAAGGCAATAAATCTTTTTTTTAATTCTTACGTTAACATCGGTTAGCTTGTATGGCAACTAAATGGTACGACAGTATTTACTTTTTATGCACAGTCAGATGTTTAAGGATTGAACAGATTATTTTCATAATTGGCTATGGGAAAATTAATTCTCAAGTGAAACGAATCAATGATTTACGAGCATTTGGAACAAAATGGGAGCATTTTAGATGCAAGTTGAATGAGATGGCGATGGTGGAGGTACTCAATGTGTTTCAAAGCTACTTTATAATGTTTATGTTCAAATTTCCCTTGCAACAAGAAAAGTACAGACAAACCTTTGGCAAATGTCTGATGACCCTTTGGCAAACATTTGCGATTTTGTATACAGCCTGACGACAACACAACATTCGCTACGTTCGAAAACATTGTCCACCTCGACCTTATCATTTCCATAAAAGGATGTCTTGAGTTGTTTACCCATCTCTTCAGATTACAAATGTATATTGAATGGCCATAAAAAATAACATTTTGTGCATATGATAGATTTATTTTCCACAAAAAAAAAAAATCAACTTTGAGGACCTTGCACTTGTGGTTTCTGCACACCCCTGACATATAGACACTTGTGTGAAAGTGCATCGGTATCAACAATATAGTCTCGTATTTAATCGGCTGGTATATTACTGTAAATAGTTCTCTGCACCAGCCAAATGGTCCAATATTTAGTTTGCAGATGACTGCTCAAACAAAGATCTCTTGATAGACAGATAAATAGATAGATTCTTCCTTGACAAGCGTCACAAACACATTCACACATTCCCATCAAGACACATTTACATACATAATACATTTACAATTACATAATAAAAATAAATGAATAAAAATACATAATTAAAAAAAAATAAAATCAAAGACATTACGAGTGCATGTTAAAAAGTGCGTGTTGAAAAGTGCCATGGATCCGTTCATATTGTTCATGATGGTTGCAGTGGATGGAACAAAAAATATATATATATATATTTTAGGTGATTTTGCTGGGCCAGTGGGACTGGGATGACATGTCATCTGTATATTTAAAAAATGTGTTCAATGCAAAGTACAGAGACTGAAGTCGGGAGAGGACAGCGCACATCTGCAAAGGCGTATGCTGCAGATTTTTATGAGGAAAAAGGCGGAGGGGCCGGAGGGGGGGCATATGACCGCAGCATCATTTTCCATCCTACAGATGATTGTTTACAGTCAACGAGTCCCTTGTGCCTTATTGTAGCTCAAACAATAAACTTCCCGAAATAAGGGCCATTCTCTTTGACAAAACAGGAATTTAAACCGTCCCGGTTTAAATGAGAGAAGCCTTTAATCAAATTATAGGTAGTGGAAATAATTAAAAACAAAGAAACCTACAAAAGGTAATGTGGAAATGCTACAGAACGAAGAAAGTAAACAGACTTAACTTTCCGCGCACCTCTTTCTACCTTCAAGTTACGCTGTCACCCAGTGACACAATCAACAATGGAGCACAGATTGTCATGACAGGAAAGCAAAAGGTCATTCACACACTGATGACATTAAATACTTAACAGTGTTACATGATGGGATATAACCAGGTTTCTTGAAAACACATTTTAAAATAAATGGTGTATTTTTCAAAAATGTTGGTGCGTAAATTGTCCTCAAATTTTGAAATGACCCAACTGTTTGTTTGTTTGTTTTTACAACATTTTTCCTTTTAAAATGCAAACAGTATGTTCTAAGCCTTTCTCTCATAGTAATTTTCATGCAGCAACAAAACAGTAAAAAGATACAACCACATTAATATAGTGTAAAATTATGTTCATCAAAAGGTGGCAGTCTAATCTTTGAAAAACATTTTGACGCAGCTCTGTTTTGGGAGTCGGTTTTTCAGCTTCAGGCAAGTATGATGTCATCTTAAACACTGGTGGAAGCGTTCAAACAATTTTGCCATCTCCTTCACCCCCAAACACAGACCAGAATAGCTCCTTAACATTTGCAGCATTGAACCGTGTTGGGTGATATAGGGCGCATGTACCTGACATCACCATAGTGACCAGACTTGTGGTTGTGGTTGCCATGACATCACAGACATTTGAGAACCAAAGGCTGGCCTGCATTCAAGTCATGATTTTTTTTCCCATAGCAAGAAATTATTCATAACATAGTATAAGCTTTCACAGAAAAAATAATAACAATCAAGCTAATGCCGTTGTTATCGTTTGAAGAAAAGTACCTGCTCACACAATTGACAGACACTCAGCGGCATAATATTTGCCATTGGCCACCACTGGTGCACTTCTAAAAATACGTCCTCTTATATTCTCCTGTCTGGTAGATAAAAGATTGCTGCACCAACTGGACACAGTTGACGAGAGCAATGATCATGTGAAGCCAAAACAAAGAGAATATTCTATAACTCATGATGAGCAATGATTGAAACTGACACATGATAATGATCAGTGTTTTTTTCACATTAGTCCGTGTCCACCTTTTTGAAAAAATACTGGACTGCATCCCAGAAATTGAAAATTAGAAAAAAAAGTGTGCTTATAGCAGTATTATTGTATTCTCATCTTTTGCACTGAATCCCCCCATTTTCTCCAGATATTAACTCTCATTAGAGTTGTTGATGAGCTAGAGCCAGGTGAAGTACACTCTGAACTGATCTCTAGTCATTCGCAGGGCACATATAGGCAACTAATGTGCCTGTTTTTGGAATGTTGGAGGAAGCATACATCATATTGTGGATAATTTTTTTGAAGAACTTTGGTCTATTTAATGACGTACAACACACTATATACTTTCAAAGTTAAAGATAATTGATTTGTAAATGCATCGTTTTTGATCGCTATATGTATATAAGATACTAGCTGGTTCGCCGCCCTCCGGGCGGCTCATCAGCTAGTTCCTGCGGAAGGCTGGTAAGGTGGGCCTTCGGCCCACAAAAGTGTTGTTGCTTGGTTCAACTTTTTGTTTATCTTCATTGCTTATCGCGAAAATAAAGAGATGTTTAGCTCTACTAAATAACTAACAATTTCATTGCAATTCTTGTGGGTAGACAACATTTTTTCGCTAAGATGCCCGCGCGATCGTAGTGAGCCACTGCCTGAGCGGCGCAGTGGCGGCGCAGTGGCGGTGCAGTGGCGGCGCGCAGCGGCGCGGTGAAGTAGGTACGTTTTGAAAAGGGACAGACGGAAGGACAGACCGTGTGCGGGTATATATATATAGATACTGTAATTTAAAAAAAAAAAAACTGTAGCTTGCTTTTTTTTCTAAATGGCTCTCTAGCTTTTTTCCTGTATCGGGCAACATTCCTCTCCAAGGCCTGTTCAAGTCATTGCTTTTGGCTCACAAGCCGGACTGGGCCATAATATGAGTCACCTCGAAAACAAAAACACACTAAAGAACCCGTACGGACTTTACTTACCTTGCCAGTTATGTGTGTGTGTGTGTGTGTGTGTGTGTGTGTGTGTGTGTGTGTGTGTGTGTGTGTGTGTGTGTGTGTGTGTATATATATATATATATATATATATATATATATATATATATACAGTGCCCTCCATAAGTATTGGCACCCCTGGTTGAGATGTGTTTTTTAGCTTCCAATTATTTTATTTTTTTTCTAAATAATATGGGACCTTAATGGAAAAAAAGAGAAAAATCCAACCTTCAATACAAGTGCATTTATTCAGTGGGGAAAAAATCCCACATAAAGAAATAATTATTTGACATCAAATCACCTGTTCCACAATTATTGGCACCCTTAACAATTCCCAGGAAATAAATATAATTGAAGCATTTCTGTCATTTCTACAGTAGTTTACAAAGTTTACCAGAGTATGTAGGAACATTTAATTAGTAATTCATCACTTCCTGTCTCCCTGGGGTATAAATATGACGTGACACCGAGGCCATTTCTCTTATCCACTCTTAAACATGGGAAAGACAAAGGAACACAGCATACAAGTGAGGCAGATGTGCGTCGACCTTCACAGGTCAGGCAGAGGCTACAAGAAGATTGCCACTCAACTGCAGCTGCCCATATCCACTGTGAGAGGAATAATTAAGAAGTTCAAAACAACTGGAACAGTGGTAAACAAGCCTGGACGAGGAGCCAAGTTTATTTTGCCACCACGCACAGTGAGGAGGATGGTAAGAGAAATCAAAAGATCTCCAAAGCTCACTGTTACAGAATTACAACAAATGGTAGCATCCTGGGGTCACAAAGTCTCCAAATCAACCATCAGGCGCTGTCTACACGCCAACAAGCTGTTTGGGAGGCATGCACGGAGAAAACCTTTCCTCACTCACAATCATAAACGCAAGCGTCTGGAGTTCGCCAAGCGGTATTGGGGCTTCAACTGGGACCGTGTGCTTTGGTCAGATGAGACCAAGATTGAGCTTTTTGGCAACAAACACTCTAAGTGGGTCTGGCGTACCACGAAAGATGCGCATGCTGAAAAGCACCTCATACCCACTGTGAAGTATGGGGGTGGGTCAGTGATGCTGTGGGGCTGTTTCGCTTCCAAAGGCCCTGGGAACCTTGTTAGGGTGCATGGCATCATGAATGCTTTGAAATACCAGGACATTTTAAATCAAAATCTGTTGCCCTCTGCCCGAAAGCTGAAGCTGGGTCGTCACTGGGTCTTTCAGCAAGACAATGACCCTAAACATATGGCCAAATCTACACAGAAATGGTTCACCAGACACAAAATCAAGCTCCTCCCATGGCCATCTCAGTCCCCTGACCTCAACCCCATTGAGAACCTGTGGGGTGAGCTGAAGAGGAGAGTACAGAGGAGAGGACCCAGGTCTCTGGATGATTTAGAGAGATTCTGCAAAGAGGAATGGCTGAAGATCCCTCTTTCTGTCTTTTCCCATCTTGTGAAACATTATAGGAGAAGATTAGGTGCTGTTTTGTTGGCAAAAGGGGGTTGTACAAAATATTAACACCAGGGGTGCTAATAATTGTGACACACATTATTTGATGTCAAATAATTATTTCTTTATGTGGGATTTTTTCCCCACTGAATAAATGCACTTGTATTGAAGGTTGGATTTTTCTCTTTTTTTCCATTAAGGTCCCATATTATTTAGAAAAAAAATAAAATAATTGGAAGCTAAAAAACACATCTCAACCAGGGGTGCCAATACTTATGGAGGGCACTGTATATATATAAATAGCGGCTGGATAGCTCAGTTGGTAAGGCATAGGTTTGGCATATGGGAGACGGTGGCTTGGGGCAAAAAAAATGAGCACATCATAACACCATCCAGTGTGGGTCCTTGGGCAAGATCCTTCACGCTAATGCCTACCTCATACAATGATGAGAGACAATGAAACGAATGACATGCCGACTCAGACGTCGCCCGGCCAAAGAAGGTCTGCGTCAGGTGCTGGGGAACCAGAGCACCTTGATGAAAAATGGGCTACTGGAACAAAGCGGAGTTGGGCGAGATGCAATAACATGGCTCTGTTGGAATGCTACTACTCAAGCAACCCTAGTCAAAGGGGTTACATGCAGAGAATGTGGGCTAAATGGTTACTTCGAAACCCACAGTCACGGTTGACCACGAAACAACTAGTAGCTCAGTGTTCCAACATCCACAAACGGCAACTGCTGTCACAACTTGAGATTGATGAGGTACTACGCAAGTTCCATGGTGAAGGGCCCCAGGCTGGCAGATCAGAGGAGGAGGTCATACAAGAGATTGGGAGGCAAGCCCCAACGAATGCAGATGATGAGATTGGGTGGCCAGCCCCAATGAATGAAATGCTGAGCGAGGCAGCAACTGACCTGAAAGCTAAGATCATGGCGAGAATGAAAGCTGGGCAACCTAGAAACCGATTACAACGGCTATGTGAAGTACCATCTGAAAGTCTCATAGAAAGTGTGAATGCAGCACTGAGGGCGATCCCTACCGTAACGATCACAGAAACCAATGAGCTGATATACGCTTCAGCATCAGTGATCCTGGAGACTCTGGCTATAAGAGCAACCATGGAAGCCATGAGATACGTTACCCACCATGGAAAAGACGGTTGGAGGCTAAGATCAAGGCGGCCCGGAAAGATGTGAGTCAATTGACGGAGGCCCAGAGAGGTGTGATGAAAAGGCAGATACCCGAGAGGTACATCCAGATAACCATACCTGAAGCACTCGAAACTGCCAAACAAAGGCTCCAAGCCTTGTCCAGTCGCCTAAAGCGGTACATGAAAGAGAATGAGGCCAGACGAATAAACAGGCTGTTCGCAACACAACCTGCGAAAGTGTACGCTCAGTGGCAGTGTCCTAACAACAGAGCTGACCCACCAAGACTGGAAACTGAAAGATACTGGAAAGGCATATGGGAGAAGGAGGTTGCACATAACAGCAGTGCACAATGGCTGGTGACCCTGAGAGAGGAGCACAGCAACCTCCCTGAACAGAACCCAGTTAGCATAACAGTGGCAGACATACAGGAAAGAGTCTCAGATATGAAAAACTGGACAGCACCAGGCCCGGACATGGTCCACACCTACTGGCTAAAGAAACTCACAGCACTCCATGAGCGCCTAGCAGTACAAATGAACCAGCTGCTGAGGGATGGGACTCACCCAGAATGGCTAACCGAAGGGCGAACGATCCTGATCATGAAGGATCACTCGAAGGGTGCAGCCCCATCCAACTATCGGCCAATAACCTGTCTCTCCACAACATGGAAGCTCATGTCAGGCATCATTGCGGCTAAGATAAGTGGACACAGGGATCAACATATGAACGAAGCGCAGAAGGGCATTGGTAGAGATACTAGAGGAGCCAAACATCAGCTCCTGGTTGACAGAACAGTCGCACAAGACTGCAGGTCCCGACGTACCAACCTGTGTACAGCTTGGATTGATTACAAGAAAGCCTATGACTCGATGCCACATACATGGATCACTGAATGCTTGGAGTTGTATAAGTTGTATAAGAGATTTCGTTGCGAACTCGATGAGGATGTGGAAAACCACACTTGAAGCCAATGGCAAGCCACTTACCCAAGTGTCCATCAAATGTGGCATATACCAAGGTGATGCACTCTCCCCACTGCTGTTCTGCATAGGACTGAACCCCCTAAGCCAAGTAATCACCAAGACAGGCTATGGATACCGCCTCAGAAATGGAGCTACAATCAGTCACCTCCTCTACATGGATGACATAAAGCTGTATGCTAAGAGCGAAAGGGACATAGATTCCCTAATCCACACAACCAGGATCTACAGCAGCGACATCGGTATGTCATTCGGGCTTGAGAAATGTAGTCGGATGGTGACTAAGAGAGGAAAGGTAGTCCGCACTGAAGGGGTCTCACTCCCTGAAGGAACAATAGCAGACATTGAGGACAGATACAAGTACCTTGGTATACCACAAGCCAATGGCAACCTCGAACTGGCAACAAGGAAAGCGGCTACGGCCAAATACCTCCAGCGAGTGAGGCAAGTCCTAAGAAGCCAGCTCAATGGCAAGAATAAGACCCGGGCAATAAACAGCTATGCCCTGCCAGTGATCAGATATCCTGCAGGAATAATAAGGTGGCCAAAGGAAGAGATTCAGACCACGGACGTTAAGACCCGAAAGCTCCTAACCATGCATGGAGGGTTCCATCCCAAATCCAGCACCCTGAGACTGTACGCAAGCCGAAAGGAAGGAGGCCGGGGACTAGTGAGTGTGAGAGCCACTGTCCAGGATGAAACATCCAAGCTCCATGAATACATCAAGGAGAAGGCTCCAACAGATGACGTACTCAGAGAATGTCTCAGACAATGGGGAACAGAAGATGAGGCGCTGGAAGAGGGACCATCATGGGAGGACAAGCCCCTACACGGGATGTACCACCGGACCATAACTGAAGTGGCTGATCTCAAGAAGTCCTATCAGTGGCTGGAGAGGGCTGGCCTGAAGGACAGCACAGAGGCACTCATCCTGGCTGCTCAGGAGCAGGTCTTGAGCACCAGAGCCATCGAGGCCCAGATATACCACACCAGACAAGATGCAAGGTGTAGGTTGTGCAAAGAGGCACCTGAGACGATCCAACACATAACTGCAGGGTGTAAGATGCTGGCAGGGAAAGCCTACATGGAACGCCATAACCAGGTGGCTGGCATAGTCTACCGAAACATCTGTGCGGAGTATGGACTGGAAACCCCAAGGTCAAAATGGGAAACACCTCCGAAGGTGGTGGAGAATGACAGAGCGAAGATCCTGTGGGACTTCCAGATCCAGACTGACAAGATGGTAATGGCGAACCAACCAGATATCGTGATCATAGATAAAGGGCAGAGGAAAGCCGTTGTAGTGGATGTAGCTGTTCAAAGTGATGGAAACATCAGGAAGAAGGAACATGAGAAACTCGAGAAGTACCAAGGGCTCAGAGAGGAGCTGGAGAAAGCCTGGAAGGTAAAGGTGACAGTCGTGCCTGTGGTGGTCGGAGCACTCGGGGCAGTGACCCCCAAACTAGATGAGTGGTTGCAACAGATCCCGGGAACAACATCGGACATCTCAGTCCAGAAATGTGCAGTGCTGGGAACAGCAAGGATACTGCGCAGAACCCTCAAGCTTCCTGGCCTCTGGTAGAGGACCCGAGCTGAATGAGGGACGGACACCACCCGAGGGGTGAGATGAGGAATTTTTATATACAATTTATTTATTTTATTTTAGATACGTGACACAATAGACCTCACCTCGTAACAATGACAGCCTCTGCCAGCTGCAGCAAAACCATTCCCTGAAAATATTTTTGCTGCCGGGTGTGGCGTTATTATCGTCAAACCTACCGTATTTTCTGCACCAAAAGGCGCACCTAAAAGCCTTCCATTTTCTTAAAACCTCACAGCGCATTAAAATCCGATGCGCCTTGTGTATAGTTAATAAGATAAGATAAGATATCCTTTATTCGTCCCACACTGGTGAAATTTACAGCCTCCAGCAGCAAGAATGTATGTAGAAAGAAGAAAGAAGAAAGAGAAAAAAAACAACAAACATCTTTCAATTAAATGCAATATGAACACAAAATGGATAAATCGCAGTACTATTTACTATTTTCCTTCACATCATTTCATTATTATTATTATTATGATTGTTATTTTTTTTTTCACCAGCCTGACAGCAGTCGGTAGGAACGAGCGTCGGTATCTCTCCTTCTTGCAGCGCGGGTGTAACAGTCTCTGGCTAAAGGAGCTACCAAGTGCTGTCAGGGCGGGCTGGAGGAGGTGGGAGGGACTGGCCATCATAGCTTTTAGCTTAGTTAGCATCCAGTGGGGGTAGGACTCCGCCAAGGCTGCCCTTTGTCGCTGATTCTGTTCATAACCTTTATGGACAGAATTTCTAGGCGCAGCCGAAGCGTTGAGGGGGTCCGTTTTGGGGGCCTCAGTATTGCATCCCTGCTTTTTGCAGATGATGTGGTGCTGTTGGCTCCTTCAAACGGGGCTCTCCAACTCTCACTGGAGCGTTTCGCAGCCGAGTGTGAAGCGGTTGGGATGAAAATCAGCACCTCCAAATCTGAAACCATGGTCCTCAGTCGGAAAAGGGTGGAGTGCCCCCTACGGGTCGGGGAGGAGATCTTACCCCAAGTAGAGGAGTTCAAGTATCTTGGGGTCTTGTTCACGAGTGGGGGTAGGAGGGAACGGGAGATCGACAGGTGGATCGGTGCAGCGTCTGCTGTGATGCGGACGTTGTATCGGTCTGTCGTGGTGAAGAAGGAGCTGAGCCAAAGGGCGAAGCTCTCAATTTACCGGTCGATCTACGTCCCAACCCTCACCTATGGTCACGAGCTATGGGTCGTGACCAAAAGAACGAGATCCCGGATACAAGCGGCTGAAATGAGTTTTCTCCGCAGGGTGTCCGGGCTCTCCCTTAGAGATAAGGTGAGAAGCTCAGTCATCCGGGAGGGGCTCAGAGTCGAGCCGCTTCTCCTCCACATCGAGAGGAGCCAGATGAGGTGGCTTGGTCATCTGATTCGGATGCCTCCTGGGCGCCTCCCCGGTGAGGTGTTCCGGTCATGTCCCACCGGGAGGAGACCCCGAGGAAGACCCACGCTGGAGAGACTATGTCACCCAGCTTGCCTGGGAACGACTCGGGATCCCCCGGGGAGAGCTGGAAGAAGTAGCTAGGGAGAGGGAAGTCTGGGCTTCCCTGCTAAAGCTGTTGCCCCCGCGACCCGGCCCCGGATAAGCGGTAGATGATGGATGTATGGATGGATGGCGTCCAATATATGAAAAAAAAATAAATACAAAAATAGGCCATTCATTCAAGGTGCGCCTCATAATCTAATGCGCCTTTTAGTGTGGAAAATACGGTACTCCCAAGGACTCCTCCCAATTCAGGAAAATAATAATATTGACTAACAAGTGTGGGAGAGAGATCCTCCAGATGTAGTATATTAACATGCGGAATGCCAGTTATTTCCAGAGCATCTTAATAGCTTCCCTAATATGACACACAGCAGCTCCTGGGCCAGAGGGTATGATGATGCTGGTGTTGCTACTTTGAACATCCTCTTCTTCAAAAGTTACCCACGAGGTTCTTGAGGCGAAACATTGACCTGCCTCTGGTAACCGCTCCACTAAACAGCCATTTGGGTGAAATCTCATGGTTTATGATTACTGCGGCATGGTTCCACAGATCAAACAGACCCCGTGATGCTCTCTCAGTATGAGCTATGATTTCTGAGTAACATGAACATTTATGCACCCTATGATGGTGAAAAACACAGAAGGTGATATTTATTGGTGTAGTTTTTGATGTCCATTGGGAAAACCCAGCTTTTGTTTGGACAAACTAATGTTACCTTTCGGCGGGAAGTAGGATTTGCTCTCAGCTTTGTGGGGCCAGTCGACCACCAGGTGTCCATAGCGACGGAAACTGTTGGTGATCTCATCTGTTAAAATAGTGAGGAGGAGGGTGTGGGGGATCAGTGGCGGTCATTTTCACATGATTGTTGTGCTCATTTACAATGATACGTGCTTTGTTGTACAATATAGTACAATGCCATGACAATCTGCCGGATATTTTTCTATGCATAGACGGACATGGACAAACAACATTAAATATTAATTGAAAAAACATTCTGAAAGGATGATATATATACACACACACTGGTATACACATACATACATACTATATATATATACATACATACATACTATATATATATATATATATACAGTATATATATATATATATACTGTACAGTATATATATATACATATATATATATATACTGTACAGTATATATATACATATATACAGTATATATTCAAATTATTTTTTGTCACTTTCAACCCAAATATTAAGCTACAGCAACACAAAATCAAAACAAGAAAAAGTACAACAAGTAAAACTATTGACCTTCATCTATATCCGGGGGTAGGCCTCCAACAAAGACCTTGCGGGAATAGCGCTCCATCCTCTCTCCGTTCAGACTACGGGTTGGAGAGTTCAGGCCAGGGGTCATGGAGAGGTCACTATGGCCATCGTCAAAGAAGCCATCTTCAAAGGGAAAAAGGTAAGAACGACCTACAGTGGGAGGAGAGGAAAGGAAAGGCGGAAAATAGAGTAAAAGATTAAGATAGGCAGTCAGAGACAATGCAGAAATTATACAGACTTCCTCAATGTAAATATCTGACATCATCCAAAACTTCTGTAACCACTGCACTGAATCCTTCCATCCATCCATTTTCCGAACCGCTTAATCCTCACCAGGGTCGCGGGGGTGCTGGAGCCTGTTCCAGCCGTCTTCGGGCAGTAGGCGGGGGACGAACAACCACCCACGCTCACATTCACACCTAGGGACAATTTAGAGCGTCCAATCAGCCTGCCATGCATGTTTTTGGAATGTGGGAGGAAACCGGAGCACCCGGAGAAAACCCACGCAGGCGGAGAACATGCAAACTCCACACAGGGATGCCGGAGCTGGAATCGAACCCGGTACCTCTGCACTGTGAAGCCGACGTGCTAACCACTGGACTACCGGGCCGCCCCGCACTGAATCCTGCTCATTCATTTTTATTTTTTCATATACCGGTATCAAAGGTAAATGTATTTATTGTTTCATTCTAAACCGAACTCTAAATCCACCATAAGAATGCACGGCTTCTAAAATGAACACAAGTCCATTGACAGAAAAACTGAAGGCCAATAAAATTTAGTTCTCCCCTAATCACCACGTAGCAGTATACATCATTTCCTCAGTGGAGAGAGCTTTTGATAATGGATGGATGGCCACTACATGCACACTAGTTAAAAACAAACAAACAAAAATGATGAGACAACAAAGACAATATAAGACGTAGCATTCAGTCCAAGCTTAAGGGAATCCGCATAAACTTCTGGCTTCTTTCCATTGCATAGTACCTACTCGGCTCGGCACGACTCAACTGATTTGATAACTTTCCATTGGGAAAAACAAACATAAAAATTTACAGCACATGGTCAGACGGGGTGACAGGTGATCCGAAGACTTTCCTAGCTGACTTTGGGCCAGCGACAGGGTACACCCAGAACTGGTCGCCAGCCAATCGGAGGTCAGGTCAAAACATATTTAGTACATTAGTCCTATCTCAAACAATGTCCTTCAGGATGAAACTCTTTGCCAATTTGCTATTATAAAAATAGTTTGCTATATAGGGTAGAGTCACAATGACTTCAGATCAATTTTAGGACAGCCAATATCTACTTTGCTTACTAAGGAGTTGGCAACACTGCAAGCATGGCACTTTGCAATGGAAAAGCAGCATATTTATACCATTACGATGCACAAAAGGTCCAATGAAGGATTGCTGCTAGTTCTTCTGTGGATGTCATATGTACGAGTAGATGAATGAACAAAATTCAGCTCGGATTTGGTTCACAAAAACAACAACAACAACAAACAAAAAAAACCATCAATCACAGAAACCCTTGACATTCCAAATTAAGGACATTAATGTTTGAATAAATCATATGAAAATCAAATGAATCAATTCCAGGCCGCCTAGACTTTCTCAAAATGTTCAAAATTGGACACTTTGGACAAACTAAAATCAAACAGTACCTCCAAGGTTTGGTGCCAATTACTTACACACATCACACACACATCGAAATCATTTGGATGATGTAATCAATCACAAGACAGATGAGGTGCCCCTCATCTTTCACAAGATATACAGTAGTGAGCAAAGCAAGCAGGACCCCAGAAGAAGAGCTATGTATTACCTCTTCTGCGGCCAAAGCTCCGGGCTGTTGTCAGGAAAGTGGGGGGAGGAAGACAAAGGAGAGACATGGAGTTTGGGGCATTAACACAGGTTGGGGAGAGAATCCAAAGACATTTTGTAGAAATAACATCGATCCAGAAACATTGCCAATATAATAACACAGATGGCCACACCTAAGCTTGTTAAACTGAAAAGGCAGTATTTTTATGCTGCTCGTTGCAAATTGCTGCACCTTCTGTTGCAACAGCTTCATAGGTGAGGTTTAGTCATGGAAATAGCTGACATATTTTAGCGTAACAGATTACCGGACATTGTCATTTGTGCTTAATGAACCGGCAAAGCCTGACGTTCATGCTAATCCTCTGTGTTTTAATTACAAACGGGACAATGGGGACTTAAGGTCGAGCTAGTTAGTCATTATCATGACCTTGGTGAAATATTACAATTTGCTCGAATGGGAATCTGTGGTTGAGTGGAAACTTCCCACAGGGTATGGTGATGGGGGGAAGGAGGGAGAAGGGAGGAAGGGGCAAGAGGGAGAGAGAGAGAGAGAGCTAGAGAGAGAGCTAGAGAGAGAGAAAGAGAAAGAAAAAATACATGGACAGAGAGAGAGAAGCTGTTGTGCAAAATAAATCGTCATGAGGAATACAACAAATTTGTTGAACCATGGAAATAAGTGGCACTCAAATGAGGAAGCGTAAAACATAAAAATGCAGAGTTCGCATACCCTGCCCACGTAAACATTAACAAGCAATCGTGTCATCTTTCGATCATGCACATTTGCAAGTAGCAATGATGTTAATATGTAAGATCATAACTTAAAAATGATATATAGATTTTAAGATGTATTCACTCTCCCTGAGGGGTCCATTTTTCGTAGTACATTGTGTTACTTTATTTATTGTTCTACATTGGTTGTACATCTGAATGAAAATGTTTGAAAGGAATGGAAAAAAAATATGTTAATAAAGTGTTGAATTCCTCTAAAATGATCTTGGTTGTCACTACCAATGCTTTAAATTGGCGATTTAAAAGCTATGAAAAGATGGAGTTTTACAGCACACACCAGACACCCCCCCCCCCAAACCCTCCATTCGCGAATGGTTGTCGGCCCGCGAAAAGCATGTACTTGTCTAAACAGGTCCGTGATGCAATATCAGGTTTGGGACCTTTACTATAAATCACATGATGATCAACTAGCTATTTCCATTACATGTGTGCAAGTGGCTCAATATTTCAGCTCCAGGAAAAAAAAACAAGCTAAAACTGAACATTCAATATTTTGTTATTATTGAAGTGTCAATTTTTTAAGATCAAGAAACAGTTGACCACTGTAAAACATTGCATGAGCATCGGTAGTATTTTCTGCATGGGATTAATATGATTCTGTTAATCTGCTCTGCACCCCCCCCCCCCCAAAAGTGTTTCAATGTTTCTCACTAAATGCTGACAGCGGGAGAGGAAAGATTTCTTACCTCAAAAAACAAATATGGACCTTTGTATTACAAGGAGGGCATTGTGGGATTACATTGTATGTTGTCTCTGAGGCTCCTATCCTTCACAACGTTTTCATTAAAACAAGATCTGACTCTTCAATCCCCCAAAACCTGGGCAGGCTGCCTGTAGCCCTTTCTCCTCTAGCCTGGCTGTAACAATGTCACCATAGCAACCAGAAAAACAGAAAACACGAGGTCCAATCCCATGAAGGGGGATAGAGCTAAGTAAGAGGTTGAAGCGACATCTCAGTGTTAAAGGTTTGGGCATCGAGTGATATTAAATTGGGTGATTTCTATGTCCTGATATGCACAGCAACAAAGTGTGGGCCACGGACAGGTTTATTGCACACCATTAATTATGTCACAGACTGACACTTTATTCCGCACTTGAGGGGCTATCTGGTCAGAGTTCATCCCTTACAACTTCTCACAGCTTGGAGCATCAAAGCTAATGGAGTGACAAGAAGAAGAAGCGGTTGGCGAAAAGCCACAACACCAAAGCTTCCCCGTCTGTACACTTTACAGAAGTGCAAGCTGCTGTTCTGACATCTTTGGAAGCTCGAGGCAGATTTGTGCTTGCCTCAGCGTAACCCCATGAAACCAAAGTTTAAAATCAATCCAGTGACTATCGCTATGAAAAAAAAAAACATATGAGAAAAATGCAGCGCTGCCTAGAAAGTTATTTTATGTTATCCTTTCTTGGGCCGAAGGTCCTGTAGAATACCATTTATGTGAAATATGAATTTATCGGAAGTTACGTTTTTCCTTATATAAGAAGTTTGGACAAGAAGTAAAGAAATGCAGTTTATTGTATCCAGAGAAAAATTATTCCATGCATTTATAAGAAGGGGATGTCCTGTATGGAGAACTTAATGGTTCAACGAGAAAAAAAAAAAACATCTGGGACAGGATGACAACCTGATTTCTTCATCTGGCTGGCCAACTGCATGCTGGTGGACCAGCACCAGCACCAGGAGAATCTAGTTTTACATGTTGGGCTATTTATAGCTGTGCTAGTCACAGGTCATCAGTGCGGAAGGATTCATCCTCGGTTTACGGTGTCAGGAAACCCAGAGTAAGTAGGTGCACCAAATGTTTAGTGGCATGGATCGCTGCAGTTAGGGACTACCAGACAAAATGCGTTCCAGGACTGGCATCACAAAAGACAGATTTCAAACGAAACAAACTGTAGACAGCCAAGCAACACGTCTACAAAGAGCTATTCTGGAGTTTTCTTGGCGAGAGTTGTGGCACGGCAACTCTTGGCTATGCAGGATCCCGGAAGAAAACCTTCAGGCCGTTCATAAAGGCATGGCAGGAAAGGCTCGGAAAGTGCCTTGGATGAAAAATTGATTATTTTGAAGTGGAAAACCTGTAGTTTGTATTTGATTTTGTTTTTGTGATAGCAGTCCTCAACATTTTCTGGCAATCTCATAAATCCCCAAAAGTTGGCCACTCTGAGGGATGCCGAAAGGAATTTACTATTGCAATGTTTCCACCAAGTGTTGCAGTTGAATTTGGTACACTACACAGATGTAGTAAGATTTTCCAAAGTAGGTGATGGTGTGCAAGAAACGTAATGTGGAATACATCACTCACTGCATTTTTTTTTAAAGCACTTTTGTTTTCCTCCCAATCAGTATGTATCATTCCTCTCTGGAATGCAAAACCACCACGTGTTGATCAAATAACAAAAAAGGTTGTTTTTTTTCTTCAGACATGCAGGATAAAAAAACAAATTAATTTATAACATGAAAAAAAATACACATCATAGTTGTATAGCAAAGCAACAGCTTCAAACTTGAATATCCTTAATGTCAGAGCATTTACGCTTGTCAGCTTTGGATACGTTGTTCAGGTTGATGCATCTACAGTATTGGACATGCAGAAACAAATAATTGGTTTTGACTCGAACTGCAACATATTACTTGCACGAACCAGGAATAAAAAGGCCACAGAATCAGACACTAATTTGAACCAGGTACACATTCCATTCCCAGTGTAAAAGTGAAGTAAAAATAACACTTATCAATGCCTTGCTCCGCCCATACGCAAGCATTTCTACTAATTACACCTCTTTTACCGCAAAGATGCCTTCCCTAAAATAGACTCCTCGTCCTCTTTGCAACTGTGTAAATAAACCAACACCTGTATGAGGAAACACAGTATTTGCGCAATGCAAACAGGTCACAAAATATAACAAGATGTAACCCCCTGAGAAAATATATCCAAAAGGATGACATGGCAAGGTAATGAATGCAACTTACTGTTAAGTGGCATTATATGTTGGGCTCCAGGATGATGGAAGTTAATGCCCATATGCCCTGAGAAAGAAAAAAAAACAAACAAACAAGAGTTTAAAAATAAAAAGGTAAAGCAGCTTGATTGGCATTTGGTTGCAACTCTTCTGCTACAGCTGACAAATGATATTACACGAGGAGTGTAAAAACATTCTGAGAATATAGAAAACAGTCAGTTATTTGTGGTCACATCGATGATATTCACACACACACTGATGCATGCACAAAAGAAAATAATCTCAAAGACTGAGATATGAACAGAGCTTTGATTCTGCTATAGGACAAATGCAGCCCGCATTTGTGAGCGCTTACATGGGGTGTGGTGTGGGGTGAAACGTCGTCATTCTGGTTATCTTAGTCATTCCACCCACACACTCGGCACAATATATATATATATATATATATATATATATATATATATATATATATATATAATATTTTCTATTTACCTACTAGTAGGATACACATGATATATTTTGTTTATGAGCTAATCAGGATGGCAGCTCAGTGTTATGACTCAGGATTACTGACTTCACTTGGACTTGGACCTTTGTGACACAGACCTTTGTGACTTGAACTTCAATGTGGACGTGACAACAGCCGTGTTTTCATGTCGAAAATCTCTTGCAGCATTCTACATTCAATGACAGTGGCATTGCAATTGCTTCTCTCTCACGGCGTTTCTAATCTGTGGTGCTCTCCCCATGTCAATTTTTTTGTCTTTTATTTTATCTTTTGTTTTTACAGGTATTCTGCTTTCCACGGGCATCCCCATGAGATGATGCTAAAGTATTGAAGCCGGACTCGACTGAACTGGACAAAAAACAATACAGTAGATCAGAGGTGCCCATTAGGTAGATCCTGATCTACCGGTAGATCTAAGACGGGTCCCAAGTAGATCTGAGGAGTGTCGAGGAGAAAAAAAAAAAACAATACAACCATTTGTGTGTCTTTGTACATGTTATAAATATATATTTTTTGTGTTAATGTACGCTGCACCCAAATCATCCAATCAGTCTCATGTTCACCCCCCAAAAAATAATAAATAAAATAAAAATAAAATAAAGCAGGTAAATCTTGAATTTATGGTGGCGCGTGATTACGTCACCGGAAGTTGTTTGCGCTCAGCAGTCTGCAATTGCAGCTTGTAATCAGAGCTGTTGCGCTCTATCTTTTATCGTCATTATTCTCATTCAGAGTTTGCTTTGTGTACAATTCACTGAGGGCACGGGCAAAGAATAGGAATCTAGGAGGGGACAGGGAACCACTTTAACACTGTACGTGTGAGCTATGATAGTTAACAGGCTGCAAAAGTGCATCGCATGCCTCAGTTTCAGGCTGTTTCTCACCATGGCATGCATGTGTGCGTGCGCCAGTAAGGGTAGATCCCGGGAGGTTAGTTGATCAAAAAGTAGATCTTTGGTCCAAAAAGTTTGGGCACCCCTGCAGTAGATGATTCACACCAGCGCACCAGGCTGATTGACCCTTGCACGCTTAACCAATTTGCTGCAACGGAAAATCTGCAACCCCCGGTGTTTTTTTCTGGAAAAATGGGACCAAATGTGGTTATATTTTGATCAGTATAATAAGAGCCAGGCTATGTCAATAACACAATGCATATCATGGAAAAATGCAGCTGCATTGCTCCCCTAAAATGTATGGTGATGAGTAGGACCAGTGGAAGCAGTGGACCAATGGAATAGTGTGAAAAAAGGAAAACAACACCAAGGGAGAAGCACCTGACATTTCTGGAAAGACTGAGAGTTACTTTCCGCATTAGTCAGCACAACCTAGTTCCTCCCATGCACACTTGGACCAACAACTCAGGATTTGAACGTCAACATGGTGAAAATTCGTGTAGCTACACAACGGAGAAGAGAATGTTTGTTTCCATGGAAAACAAAACTATAATTAACCATAAGGGTCAAAAGTAAGAAAAGTAAAAGTCGGGGGTGTCTTTCATAGCTCTTTTTAGTCGGGGGAGCTCGAGAATCCAGTTGAGCCTGCTGCATAGTTTTTCATTGAATGTGAAGCTTTCGATCTAATCTGGACTAACTATTTATTCACGATCAAAACAAGCCAAGTAAACATGGTTTGTTCCCTGGGTGGGATTAGCCTAGTCATGATTGCCCCAGCTGTGAATTTTCCATCAACTCAACACAATGATACTGGCGGCAGGATTTATTGGATATTAGTTGCAATGTAACCTTTAACACAGCCAAACCCATCATCTTATCTGTATGTCGTCATTGAATTTTGATTAAAGTACAGGGCCACATGACCATCTCAGTGTAATGTGCTGAAAGGTTATGAGGTCAAGTCCAACATGTGAGGCAAGCAAGCTAATACAGTATTGACCTTTCACCTCAACTTCATTTAGCATGATCCCTCTCCAAACAAGAGCGGACGGAGTTCCTGTCGACTTAGTTTCCCCATGCGTTGAAAATTTTGGATTTGGCTGACTTTATGTACAGAGTGACCACGTGGCAATGTTAATCTGACACACTTCACTCACACTTGACCCAAATGGAGCAACGAGGCATAAGAGTGGTGCAACATTTGTAAACATGCTTCTGGTGGCAACGACTCATTCGACGTGTGTAGTGCCTGCAAGGCTTGTTTTGCTCCCGATAAAGACCTCATGTTAACTCCTATCTACAGACCAATGCTTTTGTCAACAATGTAGAAAGTCAAACAGCAGCAATATTTATTCGCTCTCTACGTCTGGTGGCTTGTACTTGCTGGCAGCGTCCTTTGTATAACATGAACAAAGACTGGAATCAATATTTTACAGGTAAAGCCCCAAAAATAGGTTACTACAAAATCACTGAGAAGTTTGGCATCTCCAGCGCAACCTTCATCAGTTGGATTAAAGTCCACAACAATAATCAATTCATGTCAGTTTTTTTTTTTTTTTTTGGAGGGGTGGGGGCAGTTCAGGGTCAATCATAGCCTGGTAGAGAAGGCCAATGCCAGCATTACAAGTGGCACATTTTCAACTTGACAGGAGAATTAGATTATCTTCTGAACAGTTTCGGAGAATGAATTTTTTTTTCAAATGTAATAGCTCCACATATTTAAAAAACATCATTACAATCAACACAATCTGAAGGAGTTCTGTGTTGAGTTCATAAACTTCTATGTGAGCGATGTGTACTCTCACACCTCCAGTAACAATATGCCAATGGTAACTAATGCATTGCAAATATCATGTGAGTTATGCTAGTTGACCGAGCGTGAGTGTGAGTGCAGGTGTTTCTATATCAAAATTCCAAAGTAGCAAAATTGTGAACGAGAGCACTAACACTTTAAAATGAATGTCTAACTTGTTTAGGTACAAGTCAGACAAAATATGAGAAACTGATTGATGCAGTGCATTTCACCACTGCCAAATGTTTGTTGTTGTGAGTGTTGGCCTGTCCCGTCAGGGACGCCACAGTGAATCATTCACGTTAATTGTGTGGCACAGTTTTTATGCCGCATGCCCTTCTTACCAAGCACAACCATAATAACAAATGTTATAAAATTAATACCTGGAAATGTCTATTAAAACTGAGCTCTTGACCATTCAAGGGATTTTCATCGATTACGTGTCACACATCAATTTCGACAAACAAGTGCTCATTGCAGAGGGGGAAGAGAACCACTTTAAAAGGGAAAAAAGAGCAGCGGGGGAAAAGCATCATCTCACAGTCCAGAAAAGACACATTTTGCTTAAGTCCGTCTCTCACTCATTGGCGATGGTTTGCAAATGTGTGTGCATGTAGCAAATTTTTTATGTATTTATTTTTGGTCAGCGTTCGTTCAATGTTGAGATTTTTGTCAGACATTGCAAAACAGATTTAATGGTCTCAAACTATTTTTCTTGTTTCCATCAACATTTGAACATGTTGAAAATTGACAAGAAAAATTCTTGAGTCCATTAAAATTGTTTACAAATGTGTTTTGCATCCGTTTGACACATTGGACGAACAATGACGACAAAAGAAACATTTGCTACATGAGCACACACTTGCAAAACTTCACCGCTCAGTAAAATACTGCCCATAACGTTTGCAAGTGTGTAAGCACGTGGCAAGTGCTGTTTTTTTTGGGGTGGGGGGGTCGTTAGGGTTTGTTCAGGGTTGCAAACGGTCGCAAAAGACATTTTTATCGATCTCAAACTTTTTTTCTTGTCGCAAAGAAATGTGGAATATATTCCAAATTTGGTGGCGAGAGGAAAAATCTTTTGCAACTATTAAAACTGTTTGGGAATGTCAGGCAAACATCTTTACATTTGTTTTCAACACTGAAAGAACCTTGACGAAAAAAAACAACAACAACAACAAAAAAAACATACTTGCAAACCTTGCCGCTCAGTGACATGCGGGCTTTGTTTGAAGCAACACATACAGCACATTAGACAATAAAGTTGTATCCAATACAATCCAAAGTGTTGCTCTTCCCAAACAAATAAACACAACCAATCCCAATGAAAATTCAATGTGTATGATGGGATGGATTTGGGTCGGACCCATTGAGTTGGGAATGCCAACTCAATGGTTAATTTGTTCTGGGGGTGGAGTTGGTAGATTATATGCAAAAAGTCTGATTTCAAGCCAGTAATAACAGGAGGTGAATCAAACTCGCTGCATTTTCTCACTCAACTGGTTGACCAATTGGCTCAGGTGAGTGATTCTTGACCTTGTGAGACCTGTGTGCTATTATACTTTGTACATTATAGACTGTTACCTCATTCAGTACCAGCCAGTTCTGGGCCAAGTCTGAAAAGACGTTTAAAAACATCTCTGGGAGTGAATGGGTTACTGATTGCTTCATTTCTACATGCAACATTTAACCCCTATGGACAAAGATGACTCTCTAAACTACCATCTCACATTAGTGAATGCCAATATCTTGCTGCTATTGTGAGATGTACAAGCACAAGAGCGTTTTTGATTCCGTAGCAGGATGAATGCATTGGAGCACTGCCCAAATAGAGTGGAGCTGTTCTGTGGTTGACGAGGATGCTTGCAGCAGCCATAGAACCACAACGGTAAACATGCAACGAGACGAAACAAAATCCACGACCCATACATACAGTGTAAGCACGGATGTATGAATATTCCTAACCTGCAAAATGATTCCTCCACAAAATATCAGCGATAGTCATTGGTGGCCCATCAGCAGGGTGAGCTTTACCTTTGTCATGGTCAGTCCTTATCATATCCATTAAGGAATTCTCCAAAGAGTGCAAGCTAAATGCGTCAAAGGGCCGATTCCGGTCCTACAACATAAAGTAAAACAAAAAGAGAGAAAGAGAGAGACAGAACAAGGATCACGACCTCTGGTAGCACATTGCAAAATACAAAATGAACACAGAACAGATCAAAGTACCAGAAATAATATACTTTTTTTTTTTACATCCAGACCACAATCACCCATTACCAACAAAACGTAGCAGTTGGTAATTGAATGGATTTTATTGTCTTGAAGTCTATACTGCAGTCAGAAATACGGGTACAGTGTCCTGCAATTGGAGTAATAATTGGGCTACAAGATAGGTGGTAGCACTTATTTCATGGCTAAAAGTCCCAAATTGTGAGAGTCAATTGGCAAAACGCTTTTTCGACAAATGCCAAATTATCTTACCATCAAATTTTAGTTGAAGGCTACGGGGCATAGAAAAGGTCAGGAACATCTTACACTACACCAGTCAGCTGAGCGGGCTCTAGCACAGTCTCGACCCTGACATACAAAGCGGATGGATGGGTGTATAATTCGTAAGTGTACGTGTCATTTTGATCTCATCAAAGAGTTAGACTTTTCAATAATCAATATGGCTACTAAAGTGTGGGTTGTTGATGAACCAGAACTTTCCATCTTTTGTTAAAATGGCAAAGTGGTCCAAGAGGAGTGGTTGACGTGACTCTTGGCCATGCTTTGAAAGGAGGCCAATTAAAGCTGCAACCATGAAACCAAGCCGACTCTTAAGTGGTTCTACGTAACAGAGAAGGCTCTGAAGCTGCCATCAGTGAAAAGTTGGTCTCGTTGTCATCGGTCACACAGAGGGCCACCTTCTTGTCTTTACTTATGACAGATGACTAATTATGAGCTCCATATTTTTGTCCATGTGATGTAAAAGACATTTACGGATAAGTTCTCTGATCTTGTGTGGCAAATCCACCACTCCCCCTTGGAAACCAAAACAAGAATCAATATTATGTTGAATGGGTCAACGTCAACTCAAGCGCTCACAGCTGATCAATCGGCTACTGTCTGTGAATGAATGCATTCGAGTGACATGTGTGCCAAAGGTGAGGCCTGAGAGCGTCTCGACCCAGGCTTGGCAGCCAAACCCAAGCGGCATTGTTTGCTCACCACCACTATTGTTGTATTTTAGGCTGTGCATTCAAAAGCGTTATTCACCCGCACTCTTGACCCGACAGTACCGCACAGATAAAAATCTGCCCACTTGGTACAAACGCTAAATACTTTAAAACGCTGAGCTTTTGGTTTCCTTGCTCTTCCCTCCTCAGTGATCAGTGTGGATGCACACAGCGGGGGGATCATGAAGCTCAATCTGGTCCAGTCACCTAAACATAAAATATTCTCCCACGCAGATTCGACATTTAATGTAATATCAGGACCCGAGACGTCAAAGCAAAGGGTCAGCTGGTCCTCCCTCAATAACTGGATACACCACGCATACGGGAGATAATACTCAGCCAGATCATAATTTTATTTGCTGTATAATTTAGCATTATTAAACTATAACTCCAACGGGGAGCTCCGAAAAGGACACTCTAACAAAGGTTAAACAGGTTGAAAAAATGTTTTCAATTCAAATCATGGCGCTTGTTCGACTCCAAACATTGTGACCAGCATTGCTTTCTGCAATCATTCGTGTGCACTCTAACAATAACGAGTGAGCAAATGACAATGAATGTCACTTACAGTTAAACCATACGCACAAATATGAAATGAACCAAAAACAACAAGCCTTAGTAATAGCTGCAGTGTAAAATCAAGTAAATGGCAGTGAATGTAAAAACTTCAAATTAAGTTGGACCGTGTATCCCAAAAAAAGCAAAATACATGTATTGTAAATTTTTTGGAGAAAAAAACTAAATCTGACTGTCTATAATGAGAAACGTAACGATTACAGCACAGAACGTCGCTGTAATGAACAAGATTGTATTTGCGGTAATGTCTTTTGTGCATGCATTACTGATCCGAACAATGACGTCAATGACTGATCGACAAACTATGACATGATAACTGATCACAGATTTTGCATAAAATGTAAAATATCTGCTGATCCGATCGAGCCAATCTGATCGGTGTCAAATCTACTTTTCAACCTAAGATAAGATAAGATAAGAAAAACCTTTATTAGTCTCACAATGGAGAAATTCCCAATTCACAGCAGCAAAGTTATGAAAGTAAGAAGTAGAACAACAAAATATAGGAGCTGCTGGAAAGGCAGCCACTCTCGCGGCGCCATTTTGAAGTCAAAATAACAAAAATAAAACAAGACAACACATAGGACACAGACAGTCGTTCAATCTTCACCAACTGTATCACCTACTGTGATACACAACAAAGACAATGTATTTAACCCTTTGAGGGACAGCGGTAAGTACAGAGGACAGCTTATCATGTTATCAGATTACAGGTTATCAATATTGGTGCATGAAAGGGTTAATGTGCAAACATAAACTTTTATTTATTTATTGCAAATATTGACTCATTTTAAAATTTGATGTCTGCAATACATTTCCAAAAAGCTGGGCCAGGGGGCATGTTTACCAATATGTTAAATCACAACAACAGAACATTCGCTTTGCTATGACCACCAACTCCCCACAATGTGATTCAACATTTTTATTCCGTTTTGAAGGACAGCCGCTAGAAGGAAAAAAAACCCACAGCTTCTTCAGAAGAGGTCATTCTTTTAAATTCCCAATTATTGCGACATTTTGTGCACGCCTGGTTCGTTGCTGAACTTCAGGTGTCCTGATGTGTGGAGTTCATTCACGTCAGCTATTGTTTTCTTTTCACATCGAAGCCTGTCTGAGTTTGTGATAAAGACACAAATATCCCATTTAGTACAATGCAGACAGAGTGGGTCATTCCATATTAATGCTGCATTTGTTGCAGGCATTATTTGGAGCTGACCTTTGTGTATTTTATGTCAAGTAGCTTGTTGTTGGGAAAATGTGTTGAGTTAATTCATGGCAAGTATTGTTTTAGTTTACACAATAATTATGATAGGTATGTGTTCTGCTGCAGAAACGGCAGACAATATTTTTAGTTAGCAGTTTACAAATGTGAGACATGATGCAGGGCTGAGCCAATTGCTTGAGGAAATGCATTCCCGTATGTCATTTGTCCCAACAAGTGCAGAAGTGCGTGAATGTCGTCAGTTGGTACAAAAAGAAGAAATACTGACAAACACAGCAAAATGTTAGAAGAGCTGAGAGGCTAAATCAGCATTATGTCATCTCCTCTAATATTGGCTTGGCTGAAAATGACTTTTTTTGACATTTGGCAAATGCTCATTTAGATAGTGACCAGGTTAAGTTGAGATATTTCAGACTGCTCAGTATATTGAATGACAAACCAAATGCCACAGGAAAGAAACTAATGACAAATTACTTTTCAGATAATACAAACATGGCACTGGTAAAAATAATAATAATAATAATAATTTTTAATCAGAGATGCAAGTCAAATTTTCTATATATATATATATATATATATATATATATATACATGCACACACACACACATAAAAAAAAAAAATCCTCATCTCACCCCTCGGGTGGTGTCCGTCCCTCATTCAGCTCGGTCCTCTACCAGAGGCCAGGAAGCTTGAGGGTTCTGCGCAGTATCCTTGCTGTTCCCAGCACTGCACATTTCTGGACTGAGATGTCCGATGTTGTTCCCGGGATCTGTTGCAACCACTCATCTAGTTTGGGGGTCACTGCCCCAAGTGCTCCGACCACCACAGGCACGACTGTCACCTTTACCTTCCAGGCTCTCTCCAGCTCCTCTCTGAGCCCTTGGTATTTCTCGATTTTCTCATGTTCCTTCTTCCTGATGTTTCCATCACTTGGGACCGCTACATCCACCACAACGGCTTTCCTCTGCCCTTTATCTATGATCACGATATCTGGTTGGTTCGCCATTACCATCTTGTCAGTCTGGATCTGGAAGTCCCACAGGATCTTCGCTCTGTCGTTCTCCACCACCTTCGGAGGTGTTTCCCATTTTGACCTTGGGGTTTCCAGTCCATACTCCGCACAGATGTTTCGGTAGACTATGCCAGCCACCTGGTTATGGCGTTCCATGTAGGCTTTCCCTGCCAGCATCTTACACCCTGCAGTTATGTGTTGGATCGTCTCAGGTGCCTCTTTGCACAACCTACACCTTGGGTCTTGTCTGGTGTGGTATATCTGGGCCTCGATTGCTCTGGTGCTCAAGGCCTGCTCCTGAGCAGCCAGGATGAGTGCCTCTGTGCTGTCCTTCAGGCCAGCCGCCTCTAGCCACTGATAGGACTTCTTGAGATCAGCCACTTCAGTTATGGTCCGGTGGTACATCCCGTGTAGGGGCTTATCCTCCCATGATGGTCCCTCTTCCAGCACCTCATCTTCTGTTCCCCATTGTCTGAGACATTCTCTGAGTACGTCATCCGTTGGAGCCTTCTCCTTGATGTATTCATGGAGCTTGGATGTTTCATCCTGGACAGTGGCTCTCACACTCACTAGTCCCCGGCCTCCTTCCTTTCGGCTTGCGTACAGTCTCAGGGTGCTGGATTTGGGATGGAATCCTCCATGCATGGTTAGGAGCTTTCGGGTCTTAACGTCCGTGGTCTGAATCTCTTCCTTTGGCCACCTTATTATTCCTGCAGGGTATCTGATCACTGGCAGGGCATAGCTGTTTATTGCCCGGGTCTTATTCTTGCCATTGAGCTGGCTTCTTAGGACTTGCCTCACTCGCTGGAGGTATTTGGCCGTAGCCGCTTTCCTTGTTGCCAGTTCGAGGTTGCCATTGGCTTGTGGTATACCAAGGTACTTGTAGCTGTCCTCAATGTCTGCTATTGTTCCTTCAGGGAGTGAGACCCCTTCAGTGCGGACTACCTTTCCTCTCTTAGTCACCATCCGACTACATTTCTCAAGCCCGAATGACATACCGATGTCGCTGCTGTAGATCCTGGTTGTGTGGATCAGGGAATCTATGTCCCTTTCGCTCTTAGCATACAGCTTTATGTCATCCATGTAGAGGAGGTGACTGATTGTAGCTCCATTTCTGAGGCGGTATCCATAGCCTGTCTTGGTGATTACTTGGCTTAGGGGGTTCAGTCCTATGCAGAACAGCAGTGGGGAGAGTGCATCACCTTGGTATATGCCACATTTGATGGACACTTGGGTAAGTGGCTTGCCATTGGCTTCAAGTGTGGTTTTCCACATCCTCATCGAGTTCGCAACGAAAGCTCTTAGGGTCCTGCTCACCTTATACAACTCCAAGCATTCAGTGATCCATGTATGTGGCATCGAGTCATAGGCTTTCTTGTAATCAATCCAAGCTGTGCACAGGTTGGTACGTCGGGACCTGCAGTCTTGTGCGACTGTTCTGTCAACCAGGAGCTGATGTTTGGCTCCTCTGGTATCTCTACCAATGCCCTTCTGCGCTTCGTTCATGTATTGATCCATGTGTCCACTTATCTTAGCCGCAATGATGCCTGACATGAGCTTCCATGTTGTGGAGAGACAGGTTATTGGCCGATAGTTGGATGGGGCTGCGCCCTTCGAGGGATCCTTCATGATCAGGATCGTTCGCCCTTCGGTTAGCCATTCTGGGTGAGTCCCATCCCACAGCAGCTGGTTCATTTGTACTGCTATGCGCTCATGGAGTGCTGTGAGTTTCTTTAGCCAGTAGGTGTGGACCATGTCCGGGCCTGGTGCTATCCAGTTCTTCATATCTGAGACTCTTTCCTGTATGTCTGCCACTGTTATGGTAACTGGGTTCTGTTCAGGGAGGTTGCTGTGCTCCTCTCTCAGGGTCACCAGCCATTGTGCACTGCTGTTATGTGCAACCTCCTTCTCACATATTCCTTTCCAATCCTTTCAGTTTCCAGTCTTGGTGGGTCAGCTCTGTTGTTAGGACCCTGGCACTGAGCGTACACTTTCGCAGGTTGTGTTGCGAACAGCCTGTTTATTCGTCTGGCCTCATTCTCTTTCGTGTACCGCTTTAGGCGACTGGACAAGGCTTGGAGCCTTTGTTTGGCAGTTTCGAGTGCTTCAGGTATGGTCATCTGGATGTACCTCTCGGGTATCGGCCTTTTCATCACACCTCTCTGGGCCTCCGTCAATTTACTCACATCTTTCCGGGCCGCCTTGATCTTATCCTCCAACCGTCTTTTCCATGGTGGATAACATATCTCATGGTTTCTCTTATAGCCCAGAGTCTCCAGGATCACTGATGCTGAAGCGTATATCAGCTCATTGGTTTCTGTGATCGTTACGGTAGGGATCGCCCTCAGTGCTGCATTCACACTTGCTATGAGACTTTCAGATGGTACTTCACATAGCCTTTGTAATCGGTTTCTAGGTTGCCCAGCTTTCATTCTCGCCATGATCTTAGCTTTCAGGTCAGTTGCTGCCTCACTCAGCATTTCATTCATTGGGGCTGGCCACCCAATCTCATCATCTGCATTCATTGGGGCTTGCCTCCCAATCTCTTGTATGACCTCCTCCTCTGATCTGCCAGCCTGGGGCCCTTCACCATGGAACTTGCGTAGTACCTCATCAATCTCAAGTTGTGACAGCAGTTGCCGTTTGTGGATGTTGGAACACTGAGCTACTAGTTGTTTCGTGGTCAACCGTGACTGTGGGTTTCGAAGTAACCATTTAGCCCACATTCTCTGCATGTAACCCCTCTGACTAGGGTTGCTTGAGTAGTAGCATTCCAACAGAGCCATGTTATCGCATCTCGCCCATCTCCGCTTTGTTCCAGTAGCCCATTTTTCATCAAGGTGCTCTGGTTCCCCAGCACCTGACGCAGACCTCGTTTGGCCGGGCGACGTCTGAGCCAGCATGTCATTCGTTTTATTGTCTCTCATCATTGTATGAGGTAGGCATTAGCGTGAAGGATCTTGCCCAAGGACCCACACTGGATGGTGTTATGTGCTCATTTTTTGCCCCAAGCGGGATTCGAACCACTGTCTCCCGTATGCCAAACCGATGCCTTACCAAATGAGCTATCCAGCCGCTTACATTATATATATATATATATATATATATACACACACACACACACACACATTTTTTGGCACTGATTCAGAATATGCCCTTGCTTTTTCGCTACCACATCAGGTTTTGATAATAATAATAATAAACATAATAATAAAAACAATAATATGTAGTATAGTAATTAATTTAATAATATTGATGAATTAAGGGTTAGGTTCACCAACAGGTGGATTTTTTTCTGAAACGTCATAGATACAAATTGCAATGCATAATGAAATAAGTATTGAATGAGCTTTTATAGATCCAACTTAAAAAAAAATAATGACAATATCTCAAAAAGCGGATGTGCTAGAAAAAAGTAATGATATATTTGAATCTGTGTCAAAAGGGGACACATAATGCCGTCTGATTAAACATTAACATCTGATTCAAATTTGCTGTTGATCAGTTTTATTTCCAAACTTGACCGTGAATGTTGTCCTCTTTACAGAATGCATGCTCTTTTTTCGTTTGAGAACTAATGACTGTGTTGACAGAAGAAATATAGCACCTTCTGCATAACATGTCGTATATTATTCAATTGGTTGGCAACGTGTTGCATGTTCATGATAGTGGTGTCCGTCACCATTCTTGGGCATCCTAATTCTACGATGATGAATACCGAGGTTGAACTGGAGCTACTCTACAGGACCAACATAATGCAAAATAGGAACCTGGAAAACAAGTTACACCATGTTTACTTGCTGGTGTAAAATTTCCTAGGTTACACGCTCAAATTCACAGAAGCTCCTTCTGGTTTGCATGACCACCAGACAACATTTGACTCCTTGTTTGATGCTGAGATGAGATTTGAAGGGATAATAACTGCCATGTATTCGTAACAGGGTATCTCCAGAGATGCTCATGTGACTTAAGCCTCACACTGATATGCTAAGAAGAATTCCATACATTCCCCATCTTTAAAGCGGCAGTCAACATTCGCCCAGTACACAACTGAGCACAAGGGATGTAAGGCTCCATCTGTGGCATTTAAAAAACACTCACAGCCTGATTTACAAAAGGTTTGCATGTGCAAAAATGGGCACAAACTGTATTGCTAATGCAAATGAATGTGGAAGCTGATCTACTAACCGGGCATTAAGAGGATTGTGTCTGCCAAAAGGGCATAGTTACCGGACAAGTTACTTTTGTATGTTCTATGAGGACCTGCGGCAAACAAAATAATTTAGCACATGCAATTTGATTTATAAAACCTGAGATGAATTATGCTAACTGATTTTGCGTTTTTATAAACCATGTCTAAAAAACAGCCGCAAACCAGTATGCAGAGCAGTGCCCACATAGCGATGGCAAAATGAGAAATGACGGGAAGAACCTTTCAGCGACTGTGAACATTTTTGATCCCTAAAAAACAAAAATATCATGTGTTGCAGCCGGCAAAGATGGAAAACAGGTAGGACGGTGACCCTTGAGGACCGAGTTTGGACCCCTAAGATCTAAGGGTTGATTTGGAGTCAGTCACAAAAAGGAGGAATAGTTTATCACCAATAAAAAAACTTTTCTCAAGTCTGCATTTCCTTGCATCTGGCGGAGTTGAACCAATTCTGCCAAGAAGAGTGGGACAAAATTCCTCCAGAGCAATGTGAAAGAATCCACACCAATTACATGTATTGCAAATGTCTGATTTGACTTATGGCTGCACAACGCGTTATTAGGTTCAGGGGCAATTACATTTTCACTGAGTCAGAAAGGTTTGGATTTTTTTCATTTTGTGCCCTATTAAAAATAATTTTGATTTGAAAACTGCATAGTGTATTTCCGTGGGTTGTCCCTAAGGTGATATTAAAATTGGTTTGATTTGAAACCTTTGCCTGCGATAAATGTAAAAATAAATAAATAAAACATGCAAGTTAAATCATTTGATTTTGCTTCTTTTTAAATCAAAATACTGGGAAAAAATAGGGGGGACAGGGCTGGGGACCGCAGGTGCAATGCCTTTTCAAATTTAAAATGTGCTAATCCTTTTTCTCTGTCCTAAATGCCAATCACAAGTTTGAGGAAAAACCCCTGTTCCATGTTTTGCCAGATAGGCAACCACACTTTTTTAGTCACAACTCAATCGCAGTGTTTGGGTCACAAGCGTGGATGGCAAAATCAGCATAAAGGAAAAGCACATAAGTCCAATTGCATAAAAAGGCACAGTCTGGAAAATATGTCCCTTCGTGAGATCTTCAGAACCTCAAAAAAGCACACCTGTCATGTCAGGAGCACTCCATGTGACATTGTGCGATAACTGTGGCCCCGTCTGCTGCTTGGCTCAGCAATTTCCCTGACTTTTAGTAAACAGACCATTTGACATGTGGCACCCTGACCTTGCATTGTCGTGATAACTCCTCTACAATCATGGCTGTAATTGTTAAGCAGTAAGGTGTGAGCTGTGGCTGAGGTGACATCAGTGAGGCACCCAAAGGCAGTCAAGGAAAATATTCAATCTAAAAGTTATTCTTGGTGGCGAAGGTGATTGCAAACTCATACTGATAATGAGGTCTAATAACAACTTGCAAGCTTTAAAATAGTTTCACCCACATACCCTTATCCTGGTGTTGTTTTCACACCCAAATGTAATGTACTCATTTACTAATTTACTTATCACAGACCCAACCGCAAAGCCACGTGTTTCCAGGGTGGGTAGGAAAAACTGAAATGCTAAAGTATTTACGCTTGATCAATCCAACGCTCCATTTTCGAGACCGCTAGGGTGGCAGTTGATCTGAAGCCTATCCCAGCTGACATTGAGCGAGAGGACCGGTCGGCAGCCAATAGCACAGAAATGTACACCAATTAAACCATGTCTTGGTATTGGATGGGACTTTAGCAAATAAACAGTTGACTCTGAAAATTGTTTCATGGTTGCTTAAAAGACTTTCTAATTCCTGATGTTATCCTGTATCTTTGCTTATGTCACATTACATCACGTATCCCCCTGCACTTTGAATGGCCATACAGTAACTTTGTATAATTCTGACAAATAAATGCATATTAACAAATATATGAAATTGCAAACAAATGGCATCTAGCCAGTAGATGTCAGCATAACTTGTTGCTAACTGTGACATGTTTTGGGACGTTTTTGAGAAAACACAACGTTTAATGGCAAATATGGCGGATATCTGTCATTCATTTGTTATTGAAAATATGTACAACAATTTCCTCACAGGCAGTGAATTCTGCACGACCAGTTGGGAGTTGTGCTTCATTTGCCCACAATATGTAATCATTACCACACAGGTTTGGCTTCTGCTCTAATCCTTCCAACTCCATGTTTTATCTTGTGAAGTTCCAAGTCAGCTTTAGATTTAAGGAAAGAGTAGTCGGCTTCTCGTGGCGATTTACTTTGCAGTCAGCATAAATAAACTGAGGGGAGAAAAAGACTGGCCGTGTGTGAAAAGCAAGTCAGCAGTGGCAACAGTCATGTAGTCGATTTGCACTTGGATATGCCTCGCAGAGAAATGTGGCCCCTGAAACAGTCTTGAGGCTGTTCATACAAGCAAACATAGATGAAGCTTGTTAAAATTGTCTACATCTTACACTGGTCTATACGTGTATGAACAGGTTGTCAAATAAGGTAAATTCCTCTTGAATATCAGTATGGAGTTCGCAGACATTTTTTTGGGGTCATTGATACAAAAAGCCATTGCCTCTCGCTCTCTTATTTCACACCAACTATTAGGGATGAACAATTTCTTTAAACAGTTGGAAACATACGTAAGTGCTGAAGAAGACAGCTCATTTATTAACCGGGATGAAAATGATTTTTGAAAAACAACATAACATCTGGATTTGTAATGCACTTTCTTATGGTGCGCAATAAACCTTGCCCTTACCTCACTGTAAGCCGATGAAATGCTTTACCAGCTGAGAACACGGGAAGTTGAATGTCAACAAAGTTTTAATTAGAAACCTAAAATGAGGTGGAATCAAGACAGATTCCTGAATATCTTACAAGATTGGAGATACATTGATATTCAAAATTAAGTTTTTCGCTTCCTTGCTTTATTGCCATCAATCAGTGAAATTTCTTCATTGTCTGACTCTAGCGGGCAAACCATTGTGAATGATTGCAGCTTGTTATTTTAGCTTACTCATTCTAGAGACACGACTTATTGTTGAATGCACCGTGTCATTTGAACACTCCAGAATAAACTCAAAGAGGGGTTACACTGAACCGTTACTTACGTTAAGTTATGCTATTGGAATAAGAAGTCATAGTACTAGTTATGGCTGCACAACGTATTGAAAAACCTTAAATGCACATTGCCATCCAATTGGAGAAGGGTATGTCAGGGCAAGACTAACACTAAAAAACCAACTGAGATATGATTAGCCAATGATGAGTCTGCTTATTTTTCCTCAGTAAAAAAAGCATTTCTTTTATTACGTAATGAAGATATTATTTCTTTTGGTGGATGTTTGGTGGATGCCTTGAGTTTGACACCAGTAATTCTGAAACTGGCCCAAATCTGAACATAATCTGTATAATTTGAGCATCTGTTAGACAGATGGATTAAATTAGAAATTATAAAGATATTAAGGGAGTGTGTTTACCTGGAAAGGTAGTATATTGCTGTCAGTCCTGAAGGCACCGTCCTCATCCCAGGCCTTGGGGGCGAGGGGACTTGGTCTCGGAAATTTGGGGGGCGCAATAACGTTGCTGCCGTAAGGTTTTTTCATGGGGGAAATTGGGCTCACGGGAGAGGGAACTCCAACACCGACGCCCACCGCTCTGCGTGGGTCCCTGCCTGCCTGCAAAGCACTCCAAGGGTGGTTAGAGCCGGTGCTCCACCCGCCGTTTTGGTGATTATTCCAAGCCGGTGACGATACGGAGGAAGACGACCCTTTAGCGGCGTTCATAATGGTCTGGTAAGCGTGTCTCTGGGGGAGGGGGCCCTGGTTGGGGCTGAGGGGTGATCTTCTCTGCTGTGGTTGTTGCGCCGATTGTTGATGCTGTTGAGACTGAGGGGCGAGTCCTATCTGGGGCGAGAAATTAGCCCCGAAAACCGCATTGACGTGGTGGGGGAAGTTTTGGAAAAGCATCGTCCCGTTAACGGAGGGTATTCCCCGGAAAAAGCTTTCGTCCACGAGGTTAGTGTTTCCAGTGGACCAAGTACTCCCGAAGGAGGTGGACGGGGAGGAAATGAGACTTTCGGTCTCCTGCGGCTGCTGGTGGAAGTTCAACCCTGGCAGGATCGGTGACTCCATCGACAATTTGTCCGCGGTGCTGCTCCCGGTCGACGGACTTTCAGACTCCGATGATGAGGACGACGGCTCCAATGACAGGGTCGGGGGGGTACTAGAGGAGGGAGGAGGGTCTATTTGCGTCGGGTCTTGCTGATGGTGAGCCTGGGCTGTGTTTTTGTCCATCAGTAAATCATCCTGCATGTTTTGAAGAGCTGCAAACAGATGTATTTAATATGTAATTGTTATATTCAGCCAAACACAGAGCAATTGCCTGGCCTGTCCAAGTGTCGCAACTCCGGCGAGGATTTGACGTTAGCAGGCCCTTGCAAGTGCAAAGCCCATATAGCGATGATCCATTTACTCGAAAGCAAGCACACTTCCCAAGAATATCAGGACGATTCATAGGTGCCACGAATTTCACAGAGCATATACATAGAGATAGTCGCCGGATATCGCCACGTTGCGTTTTTCCCTTCCACGCAGGAAACTGCAACGTGAAACTGAATTGTGTGTTGGCATAGGACCATCCCTGTGCTCATTTGCATGCGTCAGTAAATATACAGTAGCTATCCTGCAATAAGGAGAAAATGATCCATACGCTCAGTTATTTGGCTGTCCATGAATTGACACACTTTTTTATTAGTCCAAGCTAAATGCTGCACAGTGACGCGCCTGGAATGTTTTATTAATGATTATGCATCCGGTTGTGTGCTCTGAGTGTACAGTATATGATGGATGCACACAACAATGTCAGTCCCGGTGGAAAGACGCCCTGTTAGGCTTTTTATTACTGTTTATTAATTATTTAGCAATAACGCAGGTGAAAGTCCGCAGTGATACAGATGAGCAGTGGAAAAACGGTCCCTTTTAATAAATATCATACTCTATACAACTAATGCGGTTTTGCCATTGAGGGGTAAAATAATATACGCCACTTGAGTGAAACAATGTCAATTCGTGAAACGCAAATAGCATGGCCTACAATTATCACCACCCCAATTCGAATTTATGTTTTTATTGGATCAAAAACAAATCTAAACGCATCGAAATACATCCACCTATGGGAAACAAATGCCAAGAATAATAATACGGTCGGAAAAAGTAAATGTTAAGCAATGCAATGTTTAAACCAATAAAAACAAGTCATTACAAATTTTACAATTTCTTATTGTATACACATTCAAGCGCAGACACATTGATTCGTTTACCGGACATTGAAAACAACTATAAATCAAATTTACACACCATTTTGCTGTGCGATATCAATACATGTCAAGGTAATCGCAACAGCCTGCATTGCACACACCCTGGCAGTTTAATCCACGATTGCTCCCCAAGAGGAGTGTTTCCAAGGTCATCAGAACAGCCCAAGTGTCCTCAACCTCAGACGCATTGCCACAACATGAATTTTCAAACAGCTCTTTCGCACACTAATACAGACGTGCGACACATTTCGTGGACATGCCTTGCCTTGAAAAATCCCTTTAATCCATGTGTGTCCACAACACAAAACGACTCAAGCAGCATGCACCCCAGCCGTTTAACAGTCTACCGCCATATTACCTTGATTGTTCACCCTTTCGGGAATCGGAGGAAGAATCTATTTCAGATTGTCTCGTCTAGGTTTAGAAATGTCAAACGAGCAACCCTTGTTCCGAGTTAGTCAGCAGTTGCCTCAACAGCTGATTGACTGCGGCGCATGGATGATGCCGCAGAGGATCATGGGAGTTGTATTTTATGGAAATCCAGCGCTGGCGTGAACTACAAATTGCTTTCCCTTTACACCGAAGATGAGTGAGCAACAATGTTGAACGTACGATATGCAAGTACATACATTAAAATACATTTTTCTTGCCTGTTTGTAAACCATGTCAAAACAACAGAAAATCAAAATAATGCAATCATTGTGATTGTTTTATATTTATATCATATACATAAGTATTTTGTGATTCTGGTTTATGATTACAAAAATGCAACAAAGCAGATGATATAAAATAACTTGCTCCATTGCCAAATGCAGTTGATAAACTACATTTCCCATCTTGGGGCGCAAAAGATGTTGCTTCGTTTCGATGACGTAATAACGCATGGCCGTGCTACCCTGAGCTGCGTCACCGCCCCCTGTCATCCGATAGGAGTCGGACGTTCCCAACGATCAACGATGTGGTAATATCAGTGACAGACGACCTGTCCTGAGCCCAAATAAAAATGTTTGGTATTTGTGGTAGTGCGCGCAGTGCATTGGAGAGATAGATAACGCGCAATGACCAGAAATACAAAGATTTTCTCAAAATAGTAGCTCGCAACTCGCGTCACACGAAGGCCTCCATAGCTAGTTTAGCTAGAGACAGTTCCTGGTGCCCGTCATTTAACGGGCTTTTCGTTTTTATGTTTATCTTCCAATTAAGTCATCGGCTGCACCAACACGGCGTCGAAACGACACACTTCTTTTCTCGACAATGGCGGATGAAGATGCAGTGATCTTGCAGCAGAATCTTGATCGGTGAGTGTATGGCTAGCATGATAATGGAAGCAATAATGGCAAATCACAACGGTTGTTGTTAGCCATGGACAGCTGACGATTAATGATTGTTAATGCAATAACTAGAGTTTTAACCAAGGTTATTGAAACTCCAAATTTCGTTGGTGTGTCTTACTGACGAATTATTTTGCAATTGTCAAGAATAGTGCTCTTTACACGTGCCTATACTTTATCTTTATATATTTGCTCAATCCGCATTCAAGGCTTTTGAAGATTGTAGTTCTGTGTTAAGCAAGTACTGATTTCATTTGAGCCTAGCCACATGGAATCTGAAATAAAGTCGGGAAAACAGAAAGGTTTCAATTTCCACGACTCAGCTTGACGTGTTCTCAGCCATCCTTCTAATTTGACATCTGATTTATTACTCACTGTGGTGGGTAGAGACTTCCACTTTCACACTCATATTCTAATAAATGAAACACAACCTCGACACTCATAGTAGCAGACTGCACACTGCACAGAACACCAAGAATTACTTTTAAACATGAATGTCGAGTGGTGCAATACCATTTTGATATCACCATAGAGTTCATTTTATAACGCGATACAGATACACCAGAATGTACTTTTTTGTCGCAAGGGGATTTTAAAAATGTTTAAAATTTCCTTGCAACAAGAAAAAATGTCTGGTGACCATTTGGTGGATGTTTGCTGCCTTGGCAAATACACTTTAGTTTTTCTTAATCCATTTCATTTGTAAAGGAACAGATCTGTCGATGCATTGCAGCTGTTTTGACACATTTTATAATGTTAATCCGATCGCTGTCGGTCTTGTCAACCCCGAATCATTTCCATGCTAGGGACTAAGACGAGAGAGTCTTCCATTTTCTCAAATTTCCTAAATCAAAAACAATCCCGTCTCTCGCTTGGCTGGTCCCACAGAGTCCCATAGCTGAAACCTGCCCGCCGATTCTCAGAAGGAAGGTTTATCGTTTCTTTCTCCTTTGCTGTCATTGCCTGCTGATTCGCGAATGAGGATTACCTCCTACTTTGTAGCCAACTGATGGACTCGTGTGTTTCTTATCGTGACTGTATTAATATTCAATAGTGTAAAATTGCGCTTTGTAAAAGCAGCTTTGATGATATCTCTGATCTTATTTATCCCCCACACCCACGCTGCCTACTACTGTCCATGTAGAAAGAGATACAGTATAAATGTTATTTTAATTCTGCTTGTTTTTTTTAATCTCTTAGAATAAATCAGATCGCTGCTTTTAATTGTTTTAAATATTAATGGTTGAATATTTCTCCCATTTTTTACCCGACTTTTTTTCATGCTTGAAAACGAAGCCACTTTCAGAGATGTGTCCGCATTATCATGATGCCTGTCTGACCAGAATTTAATTCTTCACTGGTTCAGCAGGTGCTGAAATCCTTGCTCAGAATGCATTACTCGGCAAAAGCCACAGCTACTTTGATTCAATTTTTCCTCAAATGCATTTTGACACAGTGCTGCCTCTTGTGTCTTGAGGCTTCTCAAAGCATTTTCCAAAGGGAGGAACATTTTGAGTTTTGTTGTAGCCCATTTATTTGTTTACAAAATGGAAATGAACTGTCATTAAGACAGTTGGTTTACATGTCAACACTGCTTTAGACTCTGGAAACAAAAACGTGTCAAAATAGAATTTCGAAGTGTGTGGGGGTTTTTGGGGGTTTTTTTTGTGTGTGTCAAGACTGAAAACCACCTGCCATGTGTTTTATGTGTCAAGACTAGGCATACAATTGTGCTTGTCAACCAAAAACATATTTTGGGATAAGACCAAGATATGTTAATACATAGAACCCATTTTTTAAATATAGTCTATCTTCGTGACATCTTCTACTACTGGCCTGGCATGCATGTTCGTGTTTTTTTTTTTGTTTGTTTTTTTTTTTGCACATGTATGGGCATTATGTTGTTAACATTTGTGGGTGAAACATTCCACACACACCCACAAAGGAAACGCTTTGTTTTTTTCCAAATTATTACTAAACATACCTATAGCATGCGTATACCTGCACACAATGACCCCGGTCATGTTTGTCAAGTGTTAGCAAGAAATTGTACATCATGTTCCCTTTCTTTTTGACTGTTGTATACTACTATCACTTACAAACATAAAACTCCACCAGCTCTTATCTGAACCTGTCTCAGGCAGTCTGGTCACTGGTGCAATTCAGTTTTTCACAACTAAAATGTGAGGAAACCTTTGTTGGACTTTTCACAGTCTTCACTTATGATCTTAAGCTTTTAGTGAATGAGAGCTACATTTATTCTTGCACTGTCTTTGTCATTGGCCATTTTAATAGTTGCTCTACTGTGCCGTAATACAATGCTTTGTTTTAATACAGATACTGGAACCATACCATCATGTGGACAAAAACCTTCTGCACTGTAATGGAAGTTAGAACATGGAAACGACCACTGCCTGGTAGTTGTTCTGTAGGCCGATGTCACGTTCACCGAAATTATTTGACGCTCCAAGCTAATGTATGATTCGTAATGAGAAATATGCCAAGATTTTCAACATATTGCACAAAATCAATTTTCATGTAAAGCAGGATTTCGGCATAGGAAAAAGATAATAAGAGATAAATAAAAATAATTAGTGGAAGCCCGATGCTTGTTTTTTTGTTTTTGTTTTTTCCTACCAGCAGATCCCATCACATTCATATTGTGTAATTTCTGTCAACTCGACTGCGTAATTTTGTATTCTTGCGGTCATTGCAGAAAAAATAATTTCACAAAGATAGGGCTGTTTGAAATGGAAGTGAGCTATTTAGTGTTCATTTGGCGGATTTGAAGGTTTCAGTGCCTCGTTTGTGAGGGTGTCACCACGTTATTAGACTGCACAAACTTTGTGCATGAGACTCATCCAAATTGTTCTTTCTCCGTTCTTTCAAGTGAATCATTTGTATCATCATATCACCTTTTTCCCTTTCTTAACTCATTCACTCCCAAAGACATTTTTAAACGTCTTTTCAGACTTGTTCTAGAATTGGGTGGGACTGAATGAGTTAAGATGCTCTCCAAAGCGACTTGAACCACTTTTTTTTTCTAGGTTGTCGTCTTTCCTGACTATCACATCACGTGACAGAGATGAGTGGTTTGATCAGTATATAGCACGGATGGAATTGCCTGAATTTCAACATCAACTTCTTTCAGACTCTTGTCAATGTTCAGCCGTTGCGGCCCAATGTCAAATGTCCCACGTAACTGTACCAGGCCGTGCCGTTTTGAATTCAAAATAACAAAAATAACACCACACAAGACGCAGACAGCCGTGCAATCTTCACCAACCTTCTGCATACACTTGTTGTCTGAAGCAGTTTATAGATGAAAGAGGAGAGGATCAAAGTGTCCTTTCACCATTGGGTTAGATGTGCTCAAGTCTGCTACAAGCTAAGTTTGAAATCAAACACGAAGCTGTAGCGTCCATTGACAAAAAGAGATTAGCTCACTTCTCCTAACAGCATGTGACATTCTTGTCCCTAATGTTTTGCCGCAATGTCTTTCTCCTTCATCATCTCTCTTCCCATTGCTTCTCTTCAGTTTCATTTCTCCTGAGCTCAGCCAGATGAAGGGCAACACAACTCTACCCTGCAGAGTATTGCAGCATTTTCTTAAAATGATAGCATGTCATGATGATAAAAAGAGTGACTACAAATGAAATATTGGATTTTCCCCTGTTCCATTTTCCACTGTTCTGAGTTCTGTTTTTTACAGATTTATCTCACACGATTTCAGTTCCTCTAACCCTTTTTAATATCAAACAGACACAACCCAAGGAAATGCAAACATATGTTTTTAAATGCCAATTTAATTTATTTACACTCAAAACTACCTTTTAAGTAAAAAAAATCCCTGAAATTACTGAAAAATCAAGGGTTTGCGATAATTGGTGATGAGGTTTTTATTTTATTTTATTTTTTAAAGCAATTGCACTTGGAACAGTTTGTGGCAGAAATATAAAGTTTGGCAGAATGTTTTTCTAGTACGGAAGACGAATGAAGTTATCCGTTATGCTGGGAACAACTTCAAAATAAAAGTGTACCAAGGCATTGAAGTTCGTATATTATTTGGTTTATTTTGAAGTTGGCCTTCTCACCAAGTTGCTGTAGTGTTGCTGTCATGCATAGAATCATCAGCTGCTGCTGCGCTTGGCTTGACTACCTCTTCCTTACATCATGAATGTAAATAAGCGGGCCCTTGAGACAGAAAAAATGGCTCATGCGTTTTTTGGAATCCAAGTACCGGTACTTGAATTACGTACATGTAGATTTGTTTCACCCTGATTATTTCTGTCGCATGGAGGCAGGCTTCTACTAGAGTTGTATTAGCCAGTGTAGAAGATAAAGATGAGGTACAGTTTTGTGTTTCGTATCTAGGATTTCATTTCAGTGGTGGTTTATTAAATCATGTCCTACTGTGAGGCTAGGTTGCCTGCATTGGAGCTAACGAATCTGTAGGAACGCGGTGTTTAGTACCCTCCCTCTGTGCCCATCTTCACTGTCCTCATTTTTGAGAGCTATTCAGGTCCAAAATCACAGCTTTTTCTTTCTGCGTTGTAAATAAACTGAGTAAATATTACAAATGCACTACTATCCATTACTCTTTATTTTGTCTAGTGGCTGACTGATAAACTGAAGAAATGGGATGTTGGGGCACGGTGAAGACAGTAAAAAAAAAAAAAGTAGGAATGAAGATTTGAAGTTTCCCTCTGACTCAAATTCGCATGTGGTAGCAGGACTCCACACCAAGTTTCTGCACTTGGTTGCACCAGCATTAAAGTTAGGTGCAAAAGTTAGCAGACTTTTTTCCATGCTTCATCGGCAGGTTGCGCATAGTGCAACCTCAGTTTTCTTTTTTTCTGTTGCACCATTGTGAAATTATGCGTGGGTACCCAAATTGGGTGCACCCGAGAGCCCTGGGTCGAGAGCCAGCTGTGCCACTTGGTGTCAAACTATAATCGGCTGCAAGGTTGTGTTGTATTCAACAGTTGGGAAACCACAGATGGCAGTTGATGACAAAAATCAATTAGGCTTCTCACAACCTTCAATTTACTTAGTTGAGAAGGGGGGGTGACTTACTATTTTACAAATACTTATACTTACAAATAAAGGATATCTTATCTTATTTTATGTATTTTCAAAGAATTTACGCTGAGAGAAATGATCATTTATTATGTGTAAACAATTCCAAAATGTTTACAATTTTGAATCTATTGATGCATATCCAATGATGTAAAGTGTAGTCTGTGGCTGTTGCTTGAAAGAAGGTGGTCCTCCCTCACACATCATGAAACATCAGTGATCTAGCACCTCAGCTTTCAGCAATGTGAAACTGGATGCATGAGATTGAATGGGCGGTGTCAAAGATTTGAATTTATACCTGGTGTCTTTTTGCAATGCTAGGATCATATATTTCTATGCTATAAGTGTCATTTCTTGTCTAATTACCTAATCGATTGATCTTGTCAAGCACATGCATTCATCAATTTGACATTTATGGCTATGTTGTGTATTCCAGGTTGTGCTTTTGTTTTCATCAGACCTCTCGTCATTTATGTGTTTTAGGAGTTGCTGGGTATGCTTTGCAACAGACGAGGATGACCACACAGCAGAATGGGTGCGTCCATGCCGCTGCCGGGGTTCCACCAAGTGGGTCCACCAGGCCTGCCTACAGCGCTGGGTGGATGAGAAGCAGCGTGGCAATAGTACTGCACGCGTAGCCTGTCCACAGTGTAATGCAGAGTACCTCATTGTATTTCCCAAACTGGGTAAGTGACACTTTGAAAATGAGCCCACGGGGCTGGGGAAAGTAGCTGCAGGATTACCAATTGTAGATAAGACCTTTGTATAAATCATTGATTGCAAAAGTTATCTTTATGAGAAATGGTTGGCTGTTCAATTTTTACAGCGGCTAGTACTTGGGTATTTTTCTGATTGATGGTTCAAAAAACCGAAAACTTTATTTATCCAGACTTGTCAATGTGAAGCAGGCCCAAGCTCACTAAACTTGCCAGAATCTGCTCAATGTACATTTTTCACGTTTAGAATAGACCAATCTCCAGTTTGTAAACAAAGATGACAATCAGGAGACACATAGTGGTTCAAGTAATAAGAGTATCTTGGATTTAAGTGGCATTTCAACACAAGCTGTGGTGTCTCAGTCTGGACACTGGCGGGTGGTACCGATGTACTGACTGAGAAAACGAAAGAAGAAAATCACAAAGAAGAATGTTGACTGGATTAGCATTGTGTCAGGCTTTAACATTATTGCTCATCTTAAATAAGAGCTTTAAGCAACTTAGTCAGCATTACCATTGGTAACGCAGTAATTTTGAGTTCCTCCGGGACCTCTGCACCAATTGATCGTGATGACTTACACTTTCTCTTAAAATAGCAAGCCTGCAGTCAAGTCCTAAATATCACAGGCATCTGGTTATTTACTGGAGTAATGCAAGTGAGCTGAACCGTCTTCCGGCACTTGATTGAGTGAGAGAGAGCACAGCCTTGGGCTCTATAAATATAGATGAACCTTCCAGGCCTCCTGCATGCAACATTGTCTTGATGCCAGCTCATGTTGCAGCATCTTGTTCTTTGAAAATAAAATTCGAATGACTGATGGATAATTCAGTGACGAATGTACACAATTAGCTCTAGATTTATTTTAGGGGTAAACATTTTAAATGCACCCTTCTACAGGCCTGAGGATTTTGGAAATTCACGGTAACTGTTTTTCGGTTCCGTCGGATTACCCAATGGGAAACCACGGTAATTAATTTTGGGTTCCGTAAACATCATGGGAACCCATTTTTCTATTTTGACTGATATTCATAATCAAGAATTCTGATACTCAAAACTATCATGTTAAAGGGTAGACGTTTGAAAACTATGCATTAACAATGAACATTACATCAGCAGCTGTGTGCTCCAAGTTTATTCAACAAATTAATGGATCAAAATATGTTGTACTCATGTGGCATCATGAATACAGCGTACCACAAAATCAGAGTATTTTTTCCAATCACACACTGCAAAGATTAACTTACTGGTAATCATTAATACAAGTATTGATGTGGCTTGGCGTCGTCCTCTTCCCAAGACAATGCATGTGCTGCAACAGCACACTGCAGTGTCCTCTATTAAAAAATAAATCAATCGAAACTATATTATATTAGTTTTTGTCACTTAATTATTGTTTTAGGTACAACCACATTTAATATCCGACTTCTCTTTTGCTGCTTTATGAATGTCCGTCATCTCATGTCTTTTTAATGTGTCCTGCCTGTAGTTCAGGGGTAGGTAACTGCAGTTCTTCAAGAGCCAGATGCTGCTGGTTTTAGGTCCCTCCCTACTCTAAGACACCTGATTCAATTGTTCAGGCCTCAACAGACAGGTGTGTTGGAGTAGGGATTGACCTAAAACAGGCAGGATATGGCTCTTGAGGAACCGGAGTTCCCTACCCCTGCTGTAGTTGGTTGATGGCTGCCATTACATGCTTTGTTTGGGCACAATGCTTTTGGCATAAATAACAGTGCGTGCCTTTCTAAGCATGCCTGAGCCAAGTAAATGCATGTAGTCACAGCTGCCAAAGCCAATGGATCGTGTGTTTTTAAGATGACGTGGGAAGAGGAATAAAAAAAAAAATGTTTCAGTCACGTGCTCATTGAATTTGCATTATGCTCCGAATTGGAAATGGATTTACGTAGCCTCACCTCGTCGACTCGTCCGACCCTGCATTACGGCCCTCACTATCGCCAGTGTTTCAGACCAGGGGTCTAGAATTGGCTGGTACTGAATGAGGGAACGGCCTCTTGATTCTCTCCTCTGAAATCTGCTTTCGTCCTTCCGAGTGGCTGATTTTCCCTGCCATATCTACAATGCTAAAAATCATAAACATTACTTTGACACGAAGGAAACATAATTTAATAAACAAGATGATATTTCATATTTACCATACATCCTTTTGCTAATCTGCTTTATCCTCACAAGGGCCGCGGGAGTGCGGGAGCCTATCCTAGCTAACTTCGGGCAGTAGGCGTGGGACAGCCAATCGCAGGGCACATATCGATGAACAACAATCTGCGCTCACCCTCACACCTCGGGACAATTTAGAGTGTTTCATTCACATGCCATGCATGTTTTTGGAATGTGGGAGGAAACTGGAGTACCCGAAGAGAAACTGCAAGCTCCACACAGGAAGATCAGATCAGGAATCGAACCACGAATCGAATGCAACTCTGCACTATGAGGCAGACATCCTAACCAGTCCTTTTTTACACATTGCTCATGCAGCTTCGGCACGTACTGCACTTGTGTTCCTGCAACATGTCGACAAACTCTTTCCATACAGTCTGTTTTGTTTTTATTCCACCTCCCTGACAACCGTACTCTTGGCGGCAGCACAACCGCAAGATACCTGCGCTCCCTGCTCTGCACTCAGTATAGATGTGGCGTCACAGAAAAGTAGCTTAGTCAATTAGTCATGGCGAAAGTCAGAGAAATGCGCCCCTACGCCCTTTTCTTCACACACCGGCGGCAGTTTCATTATGGCACAGGTGTGTGCGTCGTCATGTGTAGCATAAAGAGGAGAGGGAGGGAGGCAGACTGATCGCGTGACTGAGACTCTTAACTCGTATTTCCTTGTTTTCCTAGCACTGGACCTTTTCTTTCTTTCTCTCTTTTTGTTTCTTTTAAGGAGTAAAAAAAAATAATAGACAATTGGTTTCAAAAAAGCCTGGCTCAGTGTACCCAGTCAGTGTTTGGACTGACTAGCCTTAAACTGTGGCCGATACCAGCTTTTTTATTCTTTAATGATTGTATTTATTTATTTTTCAGCTCCCTTTTTAGGATCTTTATTATTTCATACTCGGTGTACTTTCACTTTACTCACGTACTACTGTCACTAAGGCCCCTCTTTAGAAATTAGGGCTTACTGATGTGATTTTTTTCTTTTACAAATTCCAGTATTTGGCGGAATTAAATGTAGATAACCGATCGACTCATTCATACCCACTTAAGCCGTCCATTACAATCAAAACATTTGGTGCCAAGGTCATTTTATGTCTTTTGACACTTTTTGGGAGGGGAGGGGTTGATAGGGGTCTGATGTGTCGGTCCTTTTAATTGAAAGCACTTGAGTGGTAATGAGCCAAACTGCTAACGGAGAGTAGTGGTCCACTATTTTAGATTGAAAATCCTCTTTTTGCTCACTGTTAACAACGGGGGAAGGACACTTTATCATGACGGCGCGGGCACAGTCAGCAAACTGTCAGTCGATCTGAAGTGTATTTATGTATCGACGTCACAGAGTATGTTTTGTGATAGTTAGCCAAAGTCTGTATTTGTCTTTGATGAAAAAAAATATCAGGATGTGACGAGGATAACTATGTTATATGAACAGCCACGTCTGGTGTGTTGGCATCATTTGCTACATCTCATTATTTTGCGGTCAAAAGCATTCCGAAATGTTGACTTTGCTGATTTTGTACAATGAAATCACTGTTCAGATGTTAGAGGTGCCACAAAAGGAAAAAAGTATTTCCATCAAAGTCATTGTTATGCTTGATGTTTGTTTACATGAAAAGCAATTTTTGTCAGGATTTTGTGCAAACCTGGTGAATTTCTTCAAACTTACCCATCTTCTACAACGGATAAGTAGAGAACAGAAAAAAAGTCAAACTTTCCGTTGAAAGAAGTTGAATCTTTAATTTGTTAGAGTCGATGTAAATATACAACACAATATTCTGTGGCTCTTGGGTAAAAAAAAGTCGCTCTAAAATGGCTGGCATTCTATGAGTTAATTGGCCAATTAAAAAATAAATTACTAAGATAAGATAAGATAAGATAAGATAAGATATCCTTTATTTGTCCCACAATGGGGAAATTTACAGCCTCCAGCAGCAAGAATGTATGTAGAAAGAAGAGAAACATTTTCTGTCCCTTGACGCTAACAACAATACAGATATCAATTAATAGGCACAACAGGGCTAATACTGTCTGATTAAATTGTCTGGCTATTTAATCATTCAAGCCAGACAAGAAATTATAAATAAGCTTCATTTTCTTGTGATGAAATCCTTTGCATTCCAAATATGGAGAGTTCATTCTGTCCGCTGTCTTTAAATTTTTTACTGAATCAGCTCATTTATTGTAAGTGATCGACAGACTGGATAAATGTACTGTCTGGCGTCAGAAACACTTTGAATTTGGTAATGGGGAGTTCAATTGGTTATGGAGTTGAAATGGGTCAGGTCAGAGCTGATAAATCAGCTCATCAACGGCTCAACAGAGAGTAGTGTGATACTGCTTCTGTTAACGTCTCTGATCCACTGGTGAAAGGACACTTTGATCCTCTCGTCTTTCATCTATAACTGCTTCAGACAACAAAGTGTATGCAGAAAAGTGGTGAAGATTGCGTGACTTTGTGTCCTATGTGTTGTGTTGTTATTTTTGTTATTTTGACTACAAAATGGCGCCGCAAGAGTGGCTGCCTTTCCAGCAGCTCCTATATTTTGTCATTCTACTTCTTTCTTTCATTGCTTTGCTGCTGTGAATTGGGAATTTCTCCATGGCGAGACTAGTTTTCTTTTCTTATCTTAAAGTCATGAATTATGACAGGATCTGTCTCATGGAATGCATTTTGATGATTAGATAATGGTTCACATATGTCATGTAGAATGATCACTCATTAGCAGTAAAGAAAAATTGCACATAGAGCACATGAGCTGCACTCAACCTATCTGATGAAAATAACTGCCATTTAAAGATGACTTGGAAATTGCACCTGTCAGAGCACTGACATGCAACAGCAATCTCAGTCATTTTTGGTGTCTTTGCGTCATCTCAGTCTGCAGAAGTTTCCTTAAAGCAACACCATTGAAAGAGACACCATTCAGGCTATAAAATTCACTTTCTATACAATCATGGCAAGAAACATTGGCATCTTTGCTTTTGTCAGGTAATGTGCCACTTCTACCAGAAAATTGTAGCAACTACGAATTTATTCTTATATTTGTGTGTGTGTGTTGGAAGGGGAGAAGGGGGTCTTGCGGGGGGTCACCCACAGGGTTACTGCCGATCTTATCTCATTTCCGCAGACGCCCCACAGCCACATATCATCTTTTGTATTCAGCCAGCTTTTGTTTATTGTCGTAGAAGTGTGGCGTAAGGAACGATGGAAGTTAGTCGATGAGTAGTCGTATTCCTGTACAGCAGCAATACCACCAGCACCTGCTGCAGAGCCAATGGGAGCCCACAACACAACTCGGAGGACAACGTGTCCTTAGTCGCTCATCCTCTGCAGTCATTGTGTATTTTACGTCACAGAACTGCAGAACAGGCAGCCTTACACACACATGGTGCTGAAGCACTGCAGTTAAGCACCTTCCTTTTTAATTATCTCAATGACAAAATGGGCTGTCAGTGCACATAAATGCTTGCTCTCTCTCGGTCCTGTTGGCGGATCATTAAAGGCCGACCCGTTTTCCTTCAGCTGTGGCTCTGTAACACTCAGGCAGGGAAAAGGTGTAAGGAATAACAACTTTATCATCAATATAAGACACATAAATACACTCAAGCATTGAAAGATTGAATGGCTGGAGTCCTGGAAGGGGGTGGGGGGGGCTCTTGGAAGTTTCAAAAGGCTAGCAAGAGGTGAGATTGCAAAAACTCCATGTAACATGAGGACTGCCAGGATTTAGAAACTGAGATCTTCCATAGCGGTCATTTTGACGGAGTGTGCTGTGCTGCGCGCTGACAATGACTTAATCGTTATTAATCGTTGTTCCATGGGTGAATTATGATAACAAGCACCATTTCATAATTGTTTTGGGGGTTTTTTGTACTGCACACAATGTCAAAACTATCACATCTCACAGCTCCTCTACAAGCTCCTGTTCACTTGGGAGTAGCCATTTGGCCCCACTATTAGGAAGAAATATTAATTTACATACTAATTTACTGTTCAAAGTTTGTAATTGTACTTGCTAATTATATTGTGCAAGTGGCCATAATGTCGTGATATTCCTGATTTGAGTTTTGATGTTTGTCTCCCATCAGGGCCTGTGGTTTACGTACTGGACCTCGCCGACCGGCTCATCTCCAAGGCTGGACCCTTCGCAGCCGCCGGCATCATGGTGGGATCCATATACTGGACCGCCGTCACGTACGGCGCCGTCACTGTCATGCAGGTTTGACCAAGGGAGTCCATCAAAGCAACTTCTTGTTTTTAGGGCACTTTTTTCACTCACCATTTAAAAAAGATGCAGGCCAGCAATCAAATTAGGATTCAAATTCGACTGGTCAACAAATGTTTACATTTTGTTTGAATCAGAGATGCAAGTAAACTTTGAAAGATTTTTTTTTTTTTTGCACTGATTCCGTATCTGCCTGTTTTTTCTCTACCACATCAGGTTTTCATAATAATAAGTTTATAAAATAAAGTTTAGGTTCAGCAAAATATTGTTTTTTTCTGAAAGGTCATCACTATAAATGCATGGTAAACCCATGGTAAAATTCGTTTTGCGCCATCTTTTATAGGTCAAACTGAAAAACAAAAAAATGAAAATATCTGAAAAACCTTATGTTCTAGCAGAAAATAAATAAAGTACGGTGGTACCTCAATTTACGAAATTGTTCTGGAAGAAATGTCTTAACTAGAAAATTTTGTAAGTAGAGACGCATTCTCCATGTAAATGCCCTAATCCTAATCCGTTACAAGACCCCCCCCCCAAAAAAAAAATTCAGACTTAGAAATGTTTCAAAATATGTAACAAATACATGTTAAAATTAGATTATTGTGCAATAAATGAGATTTGTGCATAATGTGAAAAGCAGAATAAAGAATAAAACTGATGGTCATTTAACTTTTAACTGCATCATCATTGTTTTTTGCCCTCTTTAGTTCTTGCTTTTTGACTGACATTTTGTAAAGAACTGATCCAAGGACGTTTGCCTTTGTCGGCTTTTAACAACCCTTTGAAAATGTCCAAGGCAAACGGTATAGTGAGCGATCGCCCTACTGGTGAACAGTTTCTGGGTGATTCACGTTTACCTAAAACTACCAGAGCGCCTCATGGCCCAAGGGGTGAATGACGAGGACGCTGGAAAGACACATTCTATCTACACGCACAGATGGTAGAAGCCCCTCTTAGCCAATGCTATGCCAGAATGATGCTCGGTAATAGCCAATGGCAGCGCATCTATAAGTATGTTGTGTTCAGTAAACTCTGAGCTGCGAGTAGCAGCCCATCCTGTATTTTTACCTTTCGTATCTTGAAATTTCTTTCAAACTAGAGGCAATATTTTCCTGTTAAGGCGTTTCGTGAATTGAAAATGTCATATGAAAAGACATTCGGAAGTAGAGGTACCACTGTAGACATTTGAAATCGATGTCAAAAATACTTTGAGGGACACATAGATGTCTCTGAGTAGGACTTGCTTTTGACCAGTGTTGTTAACAAAAAATCACAATACAATCATGAAAGTGGAGTGAAAATGCCTGGTGGGGTTTGATGTGATTAATATTCTGTCCTATCTGCAGGTGGTGGGCCACAAGGAGGGTCTCGATGTTATGGAGCGGGCCGACCCTCTCTTCCTTCTCATTGGCCTGCCTACCATCCCTGTCATGTTGATCCTTGGCAAGATGATCCGCTGGGAGGATTACGTCCTACGCCTGTGGAGGAAGTACTCCAACAAACTACAGATCCTCAACAGCATATTCCCCGGTTAGCATGCCCATTTTTCTTTTTCCTCCTTAGTGCAAATCATGATGCTGAGTGGCTTCCGCTATGTAAAGTGCATCCGCGTTACTGACGAATCACCAAAGTAAACGTTGACTCCAAGTGACAAACAGCTTAACGCAAGCATCCTTGATTCATCATTGGAGGACTGTGCAAGCAAGTTTTCTGAAAATGACATTCTTCAATAGTCTCCCATATCTTGGTGGTGATAGTGAGACGAGATGATCGGGTGCACATTAAAATGTGTTTGAAAAAGTTTAAATGATTTAAAGAGAGGGATGTAACAACAAACCCAATTCCACTGAAGTTGGGTTGTTGTGTTAAAACAATAACACCAGAATATAATGATTTGCATATCATGTTCAAACTACATTTAATTGAATACACGACAAAGGCGAGGTATTTGAAACTGACGAGCTTTACATTATTTCTCTATAGGCCTGTCACAGTAACACATTTTTCAGGATGATTTATTTTCCCAGAAGCTGTCACGATATGTTTTTTTTTCTTCATGTCACTGTGTGATAGTGATGATGATAGTGCAAGAATAATTAAAGTACACCCTTTTTAAGAGAAATTGTCTTTCAATCCTCCAGAATATTACATGTCTTCATTGAAATGTAGACTAATAAAATATCTAAGATTAAAAGTATGGATAAAATTGACTCTGGAAAAAAAACCTACAACCAATATTAGAATAAAATGTAAGCAACAACACATGTAAATAAATAACCATTTAACGGGAGACATAGTCTCCCGAGCCAGTCCTGGGTCATCCCATCTGCCGGTGGGACATCCTGGAGGTATCCTCACCAGGAGCCCGAGCCTAGCTCCTTTTAATGGGGAGCAGCAGCGGCCTGGATGACTGACATTCTCGCCGTGTTTCTAAGGCGGAGACCATAGACCCAGCAGAGGAAACTCATTTGGGCCTATTGTATCCAGGATCTCATCCTCTCAGTCATGATCCACAGCTTGTGACTATAGGTGAGGATAGGAATGTAGCTCAACCGGTAAATTGAGAGCTTCGCCTTATGGCTCAGCTCCTCCTTCACCATGACAAATGCATCGATAGTCCACATCACAGTCTGCACTGGACTGATCCCCCTGTCAATCGTCTGTTCCTTCCTGTCCTCACTTGTGAACAAGACCTCAATGTACTTAAACTCCTACACTTGGGGACCATGGTATCTGATTTTGAGGTCCTGATTTTCACCCCAACCACTTCACACACAGCTGCAACCTGCTGTAGTTCCCATTCATCCTCCCCCTTATTATGCTTATTTATGTGCTAGGGTCTTTTTTTTTACCCTGGACTTAAATTATCCTCAGAAGAGGATAATTCGAGCGTCTGGTTTTTTTCCCCCTCTCCCTACCCAGCGTTTTCCTTTATGAATTCTGATTGTAATTTACCCATTGTGGGACAAATAAAGGATATCTTAAAAAGCAGAGATAAAATACTGAGGCTACAAAGCCAGATCCCCTCCCCGAAGAGCTGGTCCACTGTTCTACAGCTGAGACTTCCTGATGAACCCTCCTTTCCGGCACCCCTGAATGAACCCTACCACGGAGGCTTAGGAGTGTGATCCCTCTGTAGTTGGAACACACCCTCCAGTGCCCCTTCTTAAAAAGAGGGACCACCACCCTGGTCTGCCAATCCAGAGACACCCCAATGTCCATGCCATGTTGCAGAGGTGTGTCAACCATGACAATTCCACAACATCCAGAGAGGGCGAACCTCTGCCAGCGGTGTGAATTGAAATTCTTTCTGACAGGGATTTCTGACGTTTGGGTGTGCCAGGTCAGATCGACTTTGTCCCCTATCATCGGAGCCAACACCGCTCCTCTCTTCACCCTCGTGTCCAAAACATGTGACTGCAATTATCAAACTCCAGAAAGTGTCCTGGTGCCATGTGCACATATGGACAGTCTTATTTTTGAACATGGCGTTCATTATGGACAATCCGCAATGGCCACCGAAGGCCAATAACGGGTCTCACTGTCATTGCCCAGGGCAACGAGGTCGTGACCCCAGAGAGAGCACTCACTACCACAACATCCAAGGACTTCAAAAAGGGTGGGTACTCTGAACTGCTGTTAGGTGCAATAGGCACAAGCAACAGTCAGGACCCCTCTGTCTACACCCCTCATTGGTGAACCCCAAAGTACAGGCACTGAGCTGGGCGACAAATGGTATGCCCATACCTCCTCTGTGCCTCTTATCATGGGCAACGCAAGAGTGGAAAAGAGTCCAACCCCTGTCAAGGTAATTGCTACCAGAGCCCAGGCTGTGTGTGCAGTCAAGTCTGACTACGAACGATAAGTCAATATAGTAATTATCGTGACGGGCCTTGCTGGGTCTCTCTATATCATTGATTTTTACCTATTGTTGGTTAACAGGCTTTTACTGTAATTTCATCCACCGTCAGTGCCATCACACCTCAAGCTCAGTTGTCCATTTTGCGTGTATCTCCACAGGAATCGGCTGCCCAGTCCCTCGTATCCCGGCCGAGGCGAGCCCCTTGGCCGATCACGTCTCCGCCACCCGTATCCTGTGCGGCGCGCTAGTGTTCCCCACCATCGCCACCATTGTGGGAAAGCTGATGTTCAGCAGCGTCAACTCCAACCTGCAGAGGACCATCTTGGTGCGTGGAGCCACAAATTTCTCACACACACACACACACACAGAAAAGACCATTTCATGTGACGGTGTTGCTTACAGCCAAGATGAGGTCTATAAAAATGTCAGTATGTCCTCAAACCATTCCCTTCACACAGGGAGGTATCGCCTTCGTGGCCATCAAGGGGGCATTCAAAGTGTACTTCAAACAGCAGCAGTACATGAGGCAAGCTCACCGCAAAATCCTCAACTTCCCTGAGCAGGAAGAAGCCTGAGAACCCGAGCAGATGCAGACCAATGGTGGAAGAGCTTTTGGGGGTGATCAGTTGGTCTCACCCTCCCACAAATGACGACATATCGCCGGAATCCTGCCAACATTTGTTTTTAAATCTTTGATGCATCTGTGTGCTGAAAATGGACAACACACAACAAACACACACACTATAATGTGTGCACACATCAGCAGTGTTTTTTTTTTAATAATTGTTTTAGAACAGTTACTGGAAAAGTCCCCTTTGCCAGTGTTTGCATTGCTTCTCTTTGGAGTCACCATAATGTTTGGAATGTATAACCGATAAATAACATGTTAAGAATTGGTGTTCAAACACAACCCAGAAGCATGAAGTGATTTACGTGCTAGAAATCTTTCTTGATGCTTTTCCTCCCAAAATTGCTCCCAAGAGAACTTGTGAAGAAACCTTTTTTTGTTTTAAAGCCTTGGTAGCCTTCCCTTTGATTGTCTGCAATGGTCATAAAAACAATTACCTGATAAAATAAAATACTTTTATCCGGAGGGAGGCAAACATGGACATGCTGATCCCATGGGAACACAAAAGCGAGGATACGATGAAACCTTTTTATTGTGGGTGGGGGCATGCAATGAATGTTGTAATGGCACACGTATCTTCAGGACTTGTGAAAAATTCAAACGGCCCACTCATTTCCCATGCAGCCTCCATCCAATACCACTGTCACAAACGTTCCAACAGCAACAATTACGAATGTGAATCGGGTCAACTGTACAAATTTACCACAAGTAGGGTAACTGCTTGATTTTCTATGAAAGTGCACGAGAGTGGAGCTATAGCTACAAATGCTGTAAGTTGCTTTTTTTCTCTCAGAGGAGACTGTCAGACTATGTTATTTTATTGTGAAAAGAAAAGACACTGTTTGGGAATATTTAAACTGCATGTGTAAACTTGGTGAGCTTTTCCTGCACCCTCACAGTGTCTCATTTCATTCTTTTGGTATCTGTTCTGTGAATAAATGTATTTTTCCAAATACAAATGCTGATGTGTTGTTATATTTACCAATGAACACCATGTCATGTCCCCGTCAGGGACTGTACAGTACTACTTGTTGGGCCTGGGTAGAAAGTGAGAATGATGTATATTGAGCTGCAGTTAGATGCTCCCTAAAAATAATTATTGTTTGGTTTCATTTTTTTTTCTCAAATCGGAAACAAAATTGTGAGGTTGGAAGGCGCTTTCCAATGTTGTTGAACATGGGAACTTTCCAACAGACTTGGTTGAAATTGCAGTTGACTTTCTACCCGGATTCACAACCCTCTGCATTCACAGCCCAGTAATGCTGGTGTATCCGGAAACTTTGGAAGTTGAACATTTCTACTTGTGAAGTAGTCGAGAAAATTGACATTGTAAAACATCACAATCAAATATAAATATTATGGATGTATTAACAAACCCAATTCCAATGAAGCAAGCAATACTTGCTTGATGTACAGCTTCAGCAGTTCAACATTTTGGAGTCTCTGTTGATATATTTTACGCTTTATAATGCGCTACACTTTTTCAATGGGAGACAGGTCTGGACTGCAGGCAGGCCCGTCTAGTACCTGCACTCTTTTACTTTGAAGCCACGCTGTTGTAACACATTCAGAGTGTGATTTGGTATTGTCTGGCTGCAATAAGCAGGGGCGTCCCTGAAAAATACGTTGCCTGGGTGGCAGCAAAAGTTTCTCCAAAACCTTTCAGCATTAATGACGCCTTCACAGATGTGTAAGTTACCCATGCCATTGGTACTAACATACCATCACAGATGCTGGCTTTTGAACTTTGCGTCCCTAACTGTCCGAATTGTTCTTTTCCTCTTTGGGCCAGAGGACACGAGGTCCCAAATTTCCCAAAACAATATGACATGTGGACTCGTCAAGCCACAGAACACGTTTGCACTTTGAATCAGTCCATTTTAGATGAGCTTGAGCTCAGAGAAGCCGGTGGTATTTCTGGGTGTGGTTGATAAATGACTTCTGCTTTGCATGTTAAAGTTTTAAGTTGCCGTTACAAATGAAGCACCGAAATGTATTCACTGACATTGGGTTTATGAATTGTTCCTCACTCCATGTGGTGGTATACTTTATTTATTGATGTCGGTTTTTCATGCAGTGCCTCCTGAGGTATCGAAGGTCACAAGGATTCAATGTTGGTTTTTGGCCTTTTAATTCAGAGAAGATCATTTTATACACATTTATGTGTCAAATGGAAGGAGGACGCAGTTGTGGTTGGAGCACTTCTATATATATATTGCGCGTAGTCCCGCACACGGTCTGTCCTTCCGTCTGTCCCTTTTCAAAACGTACCTAGTTCACCGCGCGCGGCCACTGCGCGCGGCCACTGCGCCGCTCAGGCAGTGGCTCACTACGATCGCGCGGGCATCTTAGCGAAAAAATGTTGTCTACCCACAAGCATTGCAATAAAATTGTTAGTTATTTAGTAGAGCTAAACATCTCTTTATTTTCGCGATAAGCAATGAAGATGAACAAAAAGTTGAACCAAGCAACAACACTTTTGTGGGCTGAAGGCCCACCTTACCAGCCTTCCGCAGGAACAAGCTGATGAGCTGCCCGGAGGGCGGCGAACCAGCTAGTTTAATATAAAGGGTGTGCCATGTTTAATGTATCACTGAAAGGTATACCGTGATCCCTCGCGATTTCGCGGTTCTTTTATCGTGGTTTCAGTGCATCACAGAGTTTTTCAAACATATTCATTAAAAAAAAAAAAAATCTTTTTTTTTAAGTCCGCAAACGGTTCGCGAGAAGCTGCAAAACAACAGCAACTCACATAGAACAACACAAACATTACTGCACTGTATAGTACTCCATGTATATGAAAAAAAAATTGCGGACTTAATTGCGGATTTGCTGACTTAATTTTTATTTGTTTGTTTGGTTTGTTTATTGGTTGCTACTTCGTGGATTTTCGTTTATTGCGGGTGGTTTTGGTCCCCATTGACCGCGATAAACGAGGGATTACTGTACAGTTAAATGAACTGAATTCCATGACAATTGTCTTGATAAATGGCTTAATAATTGCACAAATATTTGCTGATCTAAAAATTCACACCAGAGTTCACATTAGGTTCAACCGCAAGTGAGAGTCCTACTACCTTTTTGAACCTGAAAGCTCCTTCCTGGTTACTGATAAATGCGGAGGGCTACCAGTTTGATGAATTAAAAAAGTTAAAAAGACAATAACTATGATAAAACAATTGCATGATTCTGTTATAGGTGTCCATGTCCGCAATAATTATGAAAATGAAATTGAAAACGTGTGAATCACTTGCGGTCATCAAAAGGAGGCTCAAAAATATAGTTACAAAAATATATAAATTGGATATAAAAAGGAATAAATATACACACACGTTTAATTACTATATGTGAATCTGTTATATAAGAGTAGTTCATTGCTAAGATTCTCAGTATACGTATAGAAAGGCTTTTGTTTGTTTGTTTGTTTGTTTTCCTAAATATTCATTCATTCATTCATTTTCCGAACCGCTTGATCCTCACTAGGGTCGCGGGGGGTGCTGGAGCCTATCGCAGCTGTCTCCGGGCAGTAGGCGGGGGACACCCTGAATCGGTTGCCAGCCAATCACAGGGCACACAGAGACGAACAACCATCCACGCTCACACTCACACCTAGGGACAATTTAGAGTGTTCAATCAGCCTGCCATGCATGTTTTTTTCAGAATGTGGGAGGAAACCGGAGCACCCGGAGAAAACCCACGCAGGCCCGGGGAGAACATGCAAACTCCACACAGGGAGGCCGGAGCTGGAATCGAACCCGGTACCTCTGCACTGTGAAGCCGACGTGCTAACCACTGGACTACCGGGCCGCCCTGTTTTCCTAAATATTGCATGTAAATTTGAGAAAGACAATTTTCAGGTTCAACTTGTCAAAACGTGTTCGGGTGCGTTGGTGTTCCGTTAGGGTAGGAGTCATTTAGGATCAACTGTGACATCTGACCAATGTTACTTTTGTTTCCCAACCAACCCAACAAAAGAATTTTGGTTCATGGATGGCCATTAGTCATGTGCAAACACTTCAACATGCCATGACATGTCATCCAACCATCCATCCGCACCCCCTGCAGAAATTTTTTTTCGGGGCATGAAATACGGCGTGAGAGCCAACATGAAATGCCATTGGGCCGCTATTAATTTTTACCTCTCCTCATGTCTTTAGGGGCAAGGAGCTTACTGCTAACTTCATAAAACCGTGGGTGAAGAGTGAAAGTTTCTTCACTGGGCCGAAAGCCGAGCTTTCCGCAGCCACGGCGTGGAGGTAAAAAACATTTTTGGGGACAGAACATTTGACAAGGTAGGATGTTGTCAAGTTCTTTTTACTGAAGATGCTCGAATTATATGTTGAATTGTTTTTCCTTACTGTGAATTTAAATGGCTGCTAATCCTCCACATTAAGAGGAGCCAGATGAGGTGGCTCGGGCATCTGATTGGATGCCTCCTGGGCACCAATCAGGTGAGGTGTTCCGGGCATGTCCGACCAGTAGAAAGCCCTCGGGACGATCCAGGCCTTGCTGGAGGGACTATGTCTCCCGGCTGGCCTGGTAATGCCTTGAGATCCCTCCGGAAGTTTTTGACGAAGTGGCTGGGGAGAGGAAAGTCTGGACCTCCTTGCTGAAGTTGCTGCCATCTGTGGATAAACAGTAGATAATGGATGGATTAAAATTAACGTCAAGATTATGCTAGTAGAGAGAATGTATAACTTAATTATATCAAAGACGGAATTCATCTTTCAGGCAACTATAGCGTTGCTATACTAACCAAAAGCACGTCAATAATTGCTGGATCAATTCCATTTGAGTCGCAAGCCAAGTTAAAAAGAAAAAAAGCGATGCTTTCTTGTCCAATGCACTAAAATGTCCACTCCCACCTGTCAATCATGAGGATTGTGGTTGGAAGACTCATCAAAGATTTGCATTATACTTCCAATGCGACCCACAAAATAAAAGTCCATTGTGACGAGGTATGACAAACACACCGGTGCATGTCAGTGTGCCTGCATGCCAGAGAGAGATGGCACATCTGCCCTAAGGCAGCCATGGAATCGGCACCTACTGGTACAGCCTGTGCTTTTTTTGTTTTGTCCCCCCGCAATGATGCAATTCAAAAGTATTTAATCGCTGAATGGTTCATGTCAATGAAGACAGATTAAATGCATTCCCCCCTGTGTGCAACAGAACAAGAAAGATCACAACATTCATTTACCTCTTTTGTTCCAAATTGCATCAACATTGTGCCTTCGTACGCACACACATTTGTTATGAATGACTGAGAGACCCTGAAAAGGTGGAAACCACGCCTTGCTCCTCTGAAACATGCAAGGTGTGCTGGTTGGAGCACACCCAAAGATGTGAATAAAGATGTACTATGAGATGATTGACTTGCTTCGAAAGGCTGGATACCAACAGACAATGGCAATTAAGATCAATTTCAGATGTTTGGTCACATTTCTGGATCCGCATAGCCTTCCAAGTTCAACAAATTGAGCCCTTGGACATGAAGAAGTCACTTGGTTACGTCTTTCGTTTATTCAGTGTTATTCAATTCTGAACAATTAACCATGTGACAAAGGAGAAAAAAGTACTAATTAGATGCCTCACCTTAATGACTGCCTCGCCTTTGCATGGGTGGAACAGTACTTCAAAATCACACTCCTCATTATCTCACACAACATGAATGTGAGATGTCACAGAAACCCGGGAAAAAGAGCAACACTAAGGCAAAGAAAGTGCGGACGACTTCAGTGCCCACTAGGGACTGACTTGATTCAGCACGGTGAGTACTTTCGCTAGATTCAATTGCCAACATCATGCTCAGTGTTTTTTGTTTTTTTTTTAAGTTTTGGTGTGGTTTTTTTGTGTTTTGGGGTTTTTTGTTTTTGTTTGTTTTTTTTTTAACAGCCAATCGCATCTACCACCTTCAAATTGAACTGCTGACCAGAAGCCAGGCTAATTCATTCATTTGTTTTCTGCAGGCTAACGGCATTTGACTTTGACGTGATCAGATGAATAGGAGACAACTGTTCCTTTTATAGATCAACTTAGAACTTTAGATCAACACCTGACTTGGAAACTTTTTTTTTTTCAAGTGCGGCTCCTTCGGCAAAACCGGCGTCGACACAATAATAAGGAATCACTACATTTAAGACTATAGCTTTATCCCATGATGTTGATTCCTCTGTGGTGGGACTCGAAATGAGGGACACAATTTGTCTGGTAAAGTTCCATATTAGAAAAAAACTAAAGTAATGAGCTCCGGGTAAACAGACATGCATGGTCATTTTCAAGTGGTTCAAATGGGATAAACAGTGACCAGGGTGTAAACCATGTACGGTAGTTATTTACCACTGGTTCAATCTCAAATTATTTCCTTTGCCGGGAATGTTGAAGTGTGGTTTTGACAATTAAAAAGCTATGTGGTAATGGTAATGGGAATGTTGGTGCGTTATAATATACAGTATTATTTATATATATTTTCATCTGTGGAAAGCCACTGCATTGGCCTTGCTGTGTTAGCTATTCATCACAATGATAAGAATTGAAAATTAAAATAATCTAACTGCATATTTTCAGAGGGAGAAATATCCGGACGATCTATAACACATAAATCAAGCAAGGACTTTTATTTGAACTTTATGAATGCAGCTTACAAAGGAAATAATTAAAGTTGACCAAATAAGAACCTAAAGTTAAGTTTCTATAAATTCCCCACCACCTCTCATTTGGAGGTCTCTGACCAGCTTGTATTTTATTTCACATGGGAACAAATCGCTTCCTTCTCTATATCTACAGCAGTCTTTAAATCATTTCTATGTCCATCCATTGCAGTGTGATTTGGTGCATCTACAAAGAAGGATCAAGTCTGTCGACAGTGAACACTTCAGGACTTTCTGAGAGATCTTTGGTACCCCACTGCCCACTCTTAAGGACGGCAAAATTCTCTTGGACTCACGTCATCCTAGACACAACCTTTTCCAGCTACTTTGTTCTGGTAGGCGCAGTCACCAAAACCAGCTGACATTAAAATAGGGGTTTTCCTCTTGCCATTCACTTCTGAAAAAGTTGATTTATAATTTCAAAGTCAGACACTTGGCCAGTTTTGCACATTTTGAAAGCGACATTATTACCGCATTTATTTTTGTCATGTTAAATGGTAAATGATCACTTGATTAGTCTTTTTCTACCTCGGGTACTGAAAGCCCTTCACAATGTTAACTCATTCACCTACTGATGACACAGCATCCTGAGCAACTTGGGGTGTCAGTATCTTGCTCAAGGACACTTCGACACGGTCAACAATGGCCAGAGATCTTACCACCAACCTATGTGTTATGAAACGAACACTCTACAGCTGAGGAAATGCCTCCCCCAGTTGCATTGTTTGCAAATTCTTGTCGATGAGTATTATTACCCAATTCTAGGATTAAAAGCTTAGGAGTGCAGACAGTCTTGATGCTAGAGCACCTTTGAGTGTGTGTGTGTGTGTGTGTGTGTGTGTGGGTGGGGGGGGGTTATCACAGTTAATATTTAGTACATTAACATGCCAAAAGAGTGATGATGGTTAAATGCAGCCGAAATGGGCCCTTGTAATGATAATATTCTGTTGACATTGAGCGGCCAAAGTTAAGAAATTTGACACACAGTTTCCTTGTTTAAGTGTGAAGCAAAGACTGCGCACACGCAACTCACTTCTGTGAGAAGAGATGAGAGAGATTGGGTGTAGCAAACCATTTTGAATTGGTGGTTATGTTTCTAGCAAGTACATTTTTCCAGCTTGTTAAAAAAAAGACATCAAGTAAGGTAAATAAAATCTTAAGAACGCTTAAAATTTGATTGTAGGGGTGCTTCAATGGCTCCCAAAATGGGCCCGACAGGCCTCTGTTATTTTCCTGAAGGCACATTTTGTGATCATTTCTTATTTGCTGTCGTGATAGAGCAGCTTCAACTACTTTTCCGCTTCAGATTCAGACTGGAAAGCTCTGTCTGCGAGGTGGAAAAAACAGGAACTCTTCATGGTACAATTGATATTATATCGCTAAGAGGCTCCTACAGAGCTTCCTGATGAGTTGATCATTTGAACAAGGTCTTTTTGAGGACGGAAACATCTAAAAACAGCCAGGACAGCGTCTCTCGAGGACTGACGTTTGAGACATGAAGTCCACTTGGCCCAGATCAATGATTGTTTGAATTCGACTGTGTAGATGACTAATATTTTTGCGATTGCTTTACAGTCACAGCTTAAAGGTTTTATTGGGCAGAATGAGACGCACAATAAAGTGTGTTCATCTTTTTTAACAGTACTGAAAATGTGATCCCAGTCTTGGTTTATGGCGATTTCTATTGTTCAAAAAAGTATATGATAATGATATTATATATACTGTAGATAATAATGTCCTGAGATAACTGGCTAAACATCTGTGCTAGCTACCCATAAAATTGCTTGTATTTCACAAGTCGTGCTTAAAGCTGTACATCAGCACATTTTCCACTATAACAAAATACACAATTAGGACATCAACACAAAAGTGCAACATACTAAGTGTCCAGTCATACTGACCAGGAACTGTGAGACAAACGATGCAGAGTCATCAGAATCAGAATCTGAATCATCTTTATGGGCCAAGTATGTAGAACACACAAGGAATTTGTCTCCGGTATAACACACTGCATTAGTATCATCGTAAACAAGGATATGACAAATAGGTATGGGCGGACATTTCGTAATGTAAGTGAACCGTAGTGCGGTGGTACCACCCAGTGACAACTGTGAGCCAATGTGCAAAGCATCAAGCAGAGCTTAGATATGCGCTGACGAATGCAGAAGTAATGGCACTGCAAAATTGGCAAAGGTTGGCATTGTGTTGTGTTGTGCGGTGTTGTTTTTAAAAGGTTAATGGAAAGGTGTGCACAGATTTTGCAAACATCAAACAGCAGTCTGAGCAACAACAGTTATGAAAATGTTACAGAGTCACACAGCAACAAAGATGAATACATTTGATCCCTTTACTTTCAGTGTAAATCAGTTAAAATTGCCCCCTCCATCCCCCAAGTTTCAACATATTGTGACTGTATCTGACTATCTGCTATCAAATTAGTTAAAATTTTAAAAAGCTTGTCTTCCGATTTGGATCCCTACACGGGGCTTTTACCCGGGTTCTGCATACTACACAATGCACACTGAGCCGCTATTTGCTGTGGGCAATGTGGGTGACCACCCAGGACGCAATATTAGCGCAATCACAGGCGCACTGGCACCCCCTGCACCCCTCCAAAGGAACCCCCCCCCCCAAAAAAAAAAACCTCCTAATAAAATTCACCAGTTTTCTAGAAGACTACCGCTAGGGTGCCCTCTTGATTGTCACATCAACTTGCTGCTGCTTTGATTTAGACAGATTGTATGTGTCCAAAGAGGCGAGGGAACAGAGAGGGTGAGGCAACACAACTCAAACTGCTTCAAAATAAATTTTATTTTAATTAATATATACCCAGATGCATACACATAATTGACTGGTCTATGTGAAAATATAAATGAATGAATGAATAAATAAAACCATCTATGTTAGTTTGCTTACTTCACGTGACTCCAGACTCCGGATGATTGACAGGTGACTGTTCTTTCTAATGTATTCCATAGCTTCCTCTGGATCTTCAATTGTGTCAGTGATGTGACGCATCGTGGGGATCCCAGCTTGACATCCTGGCAGCTCCACATTAGGTTGTTTACCTTCAGTGATTGCCACTCTCTTCTTCGCAACCGTCACCGTGTAGTCTGGCAACATGCTCACTGTCATCGTGCAGAATCAGCAACCCTGAGTGGACCGCTGTACAGAAGACATCATCCTGTTCCGGTAGGTAGTGGAATCTGAAAATAATGACTTTGGGAGGCATCATTTGTTTCATCACCACATTGGGCGCTACGCCATATGCTGCATTCAGAGTTTGGTCGAACTTAAATTACACAGCTGATACTTGCAGTGAGCAGCTGTTCTTCACACAATTCAAAAGGAGTCTGGACATACCTGACAGTTACCAGCTGACCAAGTGGAACGCAGCTTTGGATGAGGCAAAAACACAGGCGTGAGAAGAGTTTAGCGAGGCAAAGGAAAACGACTTCCGGATGGTCTACATAGGAAGCTGGGCTCGCTTATCTCTGGGGTTGAAGTCCCGAAGTAATAATAATAATAATAATAATAATAATAATAATAATAATAATAATAATAATAATATATTTTATTTGGGCGACCCGGTAGTCCAGTGGTTAGCACGTCGGCTTCACAGTGCAGAGGTACCGGGTTCGATTCCAGCTCCGGCCTCCCTGTGTGGAGTTTGCATGTTCTCCCCGGGCCTGCGTGGGTTTTCTCCGGGTGTTCCAGTTTCCGCCCACATTCCAAAAATATGCATGGCAGGCTGATTGAACACTCTAAAATTGTCCCTAGGTGTGAGTGTGAGCGTGGATGTTTGTTCGTCTATGTGTGCCCTGCGATTGGCTGGCAACCGATTCAGGGTGTCCCCCGCCTACTGCCCGGAGACGGCTGGGATGGGCTCCAGCACCCCCGCGACCCTAGTGAGGATCAAGCGGTACGGAAGATGAATGAATGAATGAATATTTTATTTATAAGCGCCTTTCAAGACACCCAAGGACACTTTACAATAATAAAAAACACAAAACAATACGATACGGGTTGAGCAGCGGCAGCCAAAACGCGCCAGCGTTCACTCAACCCGAAAGTCAGAAAGAAACCACAAAGGAGGGAGAGGGGGAGAAAAAAAAACCCACGCTTGAATTACCCTGATTTTGAGGATAATTTGAGTGAGGCAAAAAACTCCTGCACAAGCATATGACAGTTACAACAGGTCACAAGACATAAACAATGAAGACGGTGAAATAAGGGAATGTATGAGGGAGGGGGTGATGGTGGGGGACTAGCTTCCGTGCATATTTTCATCAGGGGAAGGTCGAGAGAGCAGATGTTGTTTTTGGTAGCAGGCTGCCCAAGAATTTAAGACAGCCTTGAGTCCGTGGCTTATGTCTCTTTAGTGGCGTCGATCAGCCAAATCCGTGATTTCAGTCAATATTTGAGCATGGATTCCAGTTTCTCCAAGTTGTTGTCCATCCTGCAGTGACGCTCCAAAACCGCAACAGTTTGTGGTTGAGCACAGTCTGAGTCTGAGTGTTGGACATCCGCGTTATGCCATCCTTAGACCGGCAGCCTCTTCCAATAGAGCCGCTCCCGTCGGTTGAATTTTTTTCACACCAAACTGCAGCATACCTGTTATCGGAAGGCCGAAAATGTAGATGTCATCCACATCCTCAACGGACAGTGTTGACAGGCACATCATTCTCCACTTCCTCCAGGGATCGAGGGTGTACGCAGCAGCAAAAGTCCCCGAGGGGCAAGTAGGCTCCCCAGTGCCAGCTCTTCTCATCGAGAAAATGTTGTTGATGGCATCGAGAGGATGCCATCATTTTAGGATGAAAATACTAAAGGAGGCTAGGAAAAGTCAGGACAAAGACAGCACATGGACTGAGTGGCGAGCAGGGAAGGGGGGTGGGGGGCGGGGGGTGGGGGGCAGGAGAGAAAAGCAAAAGCGTCCGCCTTCGTCGAGAGCCAAGCAAGAGGTGGTTTAAGTGTTCCTCTATGGCAAAGCCCCAGAGGTGGATGAGCTCCACTCTGAGTTCCTAAAGACTCTGAATGTTGTGGGGCAGCCCTGGTTGACACACTTCGACAACATTGGCCTGACATTGGGGACAAAGCTTCAGGATTGGCAGAACGGGCTGGTGGCCTTGAGGGATCTGAGGGTGTGTTCCAATTACTCAGGGATCACAGTCCTCAGCCTCCCAAGTAGGTCTATTCAAGGGTGCTGGAGACAAGGATCCGTCAGGAGGTGGAATTTCAGATTCAGGTAGCAGTCAGGTTTTTGTCTCAGCTGTGGGCAGGGTCCTCGAGGATTCATGGGAGTTCACCCAACTAGTCTACATGTGTTTTGTTAACTTGGAGAAGGCATTCAACCATGGTGCCTCGGGCAGTTCTGTGGGTGTTGCCTAAGGGGTACAGCGCACCAAGCTCCCTGATGCAAGCTTTGTTCTTAATTGTGTTAACCATTTTAAAATTTAGTCTCAGCTTTAGTCCAGTTTTAATCATGCTTTTTAGTTTGATCACATTGAGTCAACCTCATCCCATTTTAATTTTGTCAGGTTTAGTTGACTATAAATGTAGCATTTTAGTCCTCAGTTAAGTCCAAGAAAACACTTTATTCATCTCATTTTACTCAAAAACAGTCAACATTTTAGTATAGTTTTAGTCAGGGCAATAATTTTATCAATCACATTTTTTGTCAGCAGATAACAGTGAACAATTTCATGTTCAAACTCATACAGTATTTCCTGTTTGAAACTGTAATTTATAGTTGTTTAGAATTATGTGTGGCATAATTATTGTATTTTATCGAGAAGAATTGTTTCAGTTCATTTTACTTTTTAGTTTACATCCATGTATAGCTGCCCAGGTGATAACTGTTAACTATAGTTTGCTGGCAGCTCCTGGATTAGCTCACACTTTCATCTGCTTGAACTATAATTGCGATCCAACTGAAATCATAGTTGCCCGACCAGTATAACGTATCTTAGTGAGCACAAATACAGCTTCACAGACAATTACATCAACAAGTGGCCACTATTGTTACATGCAACAGGCTAGTAAATTAGCCAGCATTAGTTTACTGTCGGTTTGAGGTTTCTGTTGGAGCATTATAGCCGTTGGTTTAATGTTACTTTATGAACATCCACCAGCAATATTTTTTGTTAACTTAACACAATGTCTTTGTGGTTAACTGTGATGTGTCTATTAAGTTGTGAGGGGTGGGGTGGGGGATGGGGGGTCAGCTACCTTGTACCCACCTTCCTTCCCTTGGATTAAAATCAAGCATAAGGAAGGTTTTTCCCCTTTCAAAATTACAAAAACATGTCCAGATATCAAAGCTTCTCTTTCAACTGGGCCTCGTGCAAACCATGGCCATTTAAAGTGTTTACTTCCATCCCGTGACTGGAAACTTCGCACCTAGCATTATTTTGCTGTGAATGACATGAGAACTTGGTTGAAGAGCACTTATCAAAGTCAAGAAATCATAATTTTCATCTTGTCTTTGCTCGTGAACTAAAATGTCCACAGATCTACAACTGTCATGGGAGCGGGTTGCAAGTGTGAAGCAGTTGGGATGAAAATCAACTCTTGAAAATCTGAGACCATGGACCTCAGTTGGAAAAGGATGTGGTGAAGTATCGGGGGTGATATCCTGCCTCAGGTAGAGGTATCTTGGGATCTTGTTCACAAGTAAGGGTAGGATGGAGCGTGAGATCAACAGGCAGTGCAGCATTTGCTGTGATGCGGAATCTGTATCGATCTGTCATGGTGAAGAGTAAGCTCTTTGTTTCTACCATCACTCATGGTCATGAGTTTTGGGTCGTGACTAAAAGGACAAGATCCCAGATACAAGTGGCCAATATAAGTTTCCTCTGCCTGGTGTCTGGGCTCTCCATTAGACATAGGGTGAGAAGCTTGGTCATCCAAGAGGGATTTGGAGTTGAGTAGTTGCTTATCCAAGTTGAGAGGGGCCAGATGAGGTGGCCCGGGAGTCTGTAGGATGCCTCCTGGACGCCTCCCCTGGTGAGGTGTTCCAGGCCCATCCTATCAATAGGAAAGCCTGGGATGACTCAGGACACATTAGAGAAACGATGCCTCTTAGCTGGCCTGGAAACACCATGGGATCTCATGGGTTGGAATAAGTTGGAAGTCTGGCTTTCCATGCAAAAGCTGTTGACCCCACAACCCAAATTAATGGTAGAAAATTGGTGGATAATTAATGCAGCATTCATTGTGACACTCATGTATTTACTCTTTACAGGACATCATCTGCCAGAATGATCACTTTGAAAATGTTCACCGTTGTTCTTCTGGTTGTTAGTAAGTCAGCACACTCCCAATTAACATGGAACAAACAGTAAGTAAAAAGTCACTATATAACACTGCTGTCAACACATTAACACAGGGTGCATCAGCCTTCCAACAAGGAGAAAACGGTCAAGCCTGACTGAGGAGAATTTAGGACCAGAAGCCTACCATTGGAGCCAAGGACAGCCTGACATTCAAGCAGACGCCCGAGATGCGACATTTTTATCATCTGAAGCAATCCAGCGTATTCTTAAATTTCCCTCAGAGACCCCAAACCACTATGACGCCACAAATAGAAGGTATAGCGATGACACGCAAAACCATGGCATCACAGGAAAGAAACTTCCCCCTTGCTCACACACACAAGACTCCACACATGAAGAAAATATCTCTTGGCCGCATACTGAAGACTCTAGCCATGAAGATGAAATGCAATGCCGGCATGTCCGTGACTCCACACATAAAGCACAAACTCCATGCCGGCATACCCCTGACTTCACTCATGAAGAACAAGCTCTTTTCCAGCATACTCGTGACTCCAACCATGAAGAACAAACCCCCTGCCAGCATAAAAAAGACTCTAGTAAAAAAGAAAAAAGTCCTTGCGAACATACTCCTGAACTCAATCATGAAGAACGAATGCCTTGCCGGCATAACCATGGCAACAGAGATGAAGATAATGACTCCGTTTATTATGAAATTAAGCCTTGCCCGCCTAAACATTACACAACACATGCACCATTAACGACTCCATATACTAGTGACACCACAAAGACAACACTGATGAGTGATACCACAAAAACGACACTTTCGAGTGATGCTACAGAGAGCAGTGAAAGCACATTTTCAAGTGAGAGCACCCTCTTCAGCGAAAGCACGCTAAGTAGTGATAACACACCCTTGAGCGATAGCACCCTTTCCAGTGACAGCACCCTCTCAAGTGAAAGCACCCTTTCCAGCGAAACTACACTAAGCAGTGGCAGCACCCTTTCAAGTGATAGCACTCTTTGTAACGACAGCACACTGAGCAGTGACAGCACACTCTCGAGCGATAGCACCCTTTCCAGCGACAGCACACGAAGCAGTGACAGCACACTCTCCAGCGATAGCACACTCAGCAGTGACAGCACCCTCTCAAGCGATAGCACCCTTTCCAGCGACATCACACTGAGCAGTGACAGCACCCTTTCCAGCGACATCACACTTAGCAGTGACAGCACACTCTCGAGCGATAGCACACTGAGCAGTGACGGCACACTCTCGAGCGATAGCACACTGAGCAGTGACAGCACCCTCTCAAGCGATATCACCCTTTCCAGCGACAGCACCCTCTTGAGCGATAGCACACTGAGCAGTGACAGCACACTCTCGAGCGATAGCACACTGAGCAGTGATAGCACCCTTTCCAGCGACATCACACTGAGCAGTGACAGCACCCTCTCGAGCGATAGCACACTGAGCAGTGACATCACCCTCTCGAGCGATAGCACACTGAGCAGTGACAGCACACTCTCGAGCGATAGCACACTGAGCAGTGACGGCACACTCTCGAGCGATAGCACACTGAGCAGTGACAGCACACTCTCGAGCGATAGCACACTGAGCAGTGGCAGCACCCTTTCAAGTGATAGCACACTGAGCAGTGACGGCACACTCTCGAGCGATAGTACACTGAGCAGTGACAGCACACTCTCGAGCGATAGCACACTGAGCAGTGACAGCACACTCTCAAGCGATAGCACACTGAGCAGTGACAGCACACTCTTAAGCGATAGCACACCGAGCAGTGACAGCACACTCTCGAGCGATAGCACACTGAGCAGTGACAGCACACTCTCGAGCGATAGCACACTGAGCAGTGACAGCACACTCTCGAGCGATAGCACACTGAGCAGTGACGGCACACTCTCGAGCGATAGTACACTAAGCAGTGACAGCAGCCTTTCCAGCGATAGCACACTGAGCAGTGACAGCACACTCTCGAGTGATAGCACACTGAGCAGTGACAGCACACTCTCGAGCGATAGCACACTGAGCAGTGACAGCACACTCTCGAGCGATAGCACACTGAGCAGTGACAGCACACTCTCGAGCGATAGCACACTGAGCAGTGACAGCACCCTCTCAAGCGATATCACCCTTTCCAGCGACAACACACTCTCGAGCGATAGCACACTGAGCAGTGACAACACACTCTCGAGTGATAGCACACTGAGCAGTGACAGCACCCTTTCCAGCGACATCACACTGAGCAGTGATAGCAGCCTCTCGAGCGATAGCACACTGAGCAGTGACAGCACACTCTCGAGCGATAGCACACTGAGCAGTGACGGCACACTCTCGAGCGATAGCACACTTAGCAGTGACAGCACCCTCTCAAGCGATATCACCCTTTCCAGCGACAGCACCCTCTTGAGCGATAGCACACTGAGCAGTGACAGCACACTCTCGAGCGATAGCACACTGAGCAGTGACAGCACCCTTTCCAGCGACATCACACTGAGCAGTGACAGCACACTCTCGAGCGATAGCACACTGAGCAGTGACAGCACACTCTCGAGCGATAGCACACTGAGCAGTGACAGCACACTCTCGAGCGATAGCACACTGAGCAGTGACAGCACATTCTCGAGCGATAGCACACTGAGCAGTGACAGCACACTCTCGAGCGATAGCACACTGAGCAGTGACAGCACACTCTCGAGCGATAGCACACTGAGCAGTGACAGGACGCTCTCGAGCGAAAGCACTCTGAGCAGTGACAGCACACTCTCGAGCGATAGCACACTGAGCATTGGCAGCACCCTTTCAAGTGATAGCACCTTTTCCAGCGACAGCACACTGAGCTGTGACAGCACACTCTCGAGCGATAGCACACTGAGCAGTGACAGCACACTCTCGAGCGATAGCACACTGAGCAGTGACAGCACCCTCTCAAGCGATATCACCCTTTCCAGTGACAGCACCCTCTCAAGCGATATCACCCTTTCCAGCGACAGCACACTCTCGAGCGATAGCACACTGAGCAGTGACAGCACACTCTCAAGCGATAGCACACTGAGCAGTGACAGCACACTCTCGAGCGATAGCACACTGAGCAGTGACAGCACACTCTCAAGCGATAGCACACTGAGCAGTGACAGCACACTCTCGAGCGATAGCACACTGAGCAGTGACATCACCCTTTCCAGCGACAGCACATTGAGCAGTGACAGCACACTCTCGAGCGATAGCACACTGAACAGTGACAGCACACTCTCGAGCGATGGCACACTGAGCAGTGACAGCACACTCTCAAGCGATAGCACACTGAGCAGTGACAGCACACTCTCGAGCGATGGCACACTGAGCAGTGACAGCACCCTTTCAAGCGATAGCACGCTTTCCAGTGATATTACATTGAGCAGTGGCAGTACCCTCTCAAGCGATAGCACCCTTTCCAGTGATAGCACACTCTCGAGCGATAGCACACTGAGCAGTGACAACACACTCTCGAGCGATAGCACACTGAGCAGTGACATCACCTTCTCAAGCGACAGCACCCTTTCCAGTGACAGCACACTAAGCAGTGACAGCACACTCTCGAGTGATAGCACACTGAGCAGTGACAGCACCCTTTCAAGCGATAGCACCCTTTCCGGTGACAGCACACTCTCGAGCGATAGCACACTGAGCAGTGACAGCACCCTTTCCAGCGATAGCACCCTTTCCAGCGATACCACGCTGAGCAGTGACAGCACCCTTTCCAGCGACAGCACACTGAGCAGTGACAGCACACTCTCGAGCGATAGCACACTGAGCAGTGACAGCACCCTTTCAAGCGATAGCACGCTTTCCAGTGATATTACATTGAGCAGTGGCAGTACCCTCTCAAGCGATAGCACCCTTTCCAGTGATAGCACACTCTCGAGCGATAGCACACTGAGCAGTGACAACACACTCTCGAGCGATAGCACACTGAGCAGTGACATCACCTTCTCAAGCGACAGCACCCTTTCCAGCGACAGCACACTGAGCAGTGACAGCACCCTCTCGAGCGATAGCACACTGAGCAGTGACAGCACACTCTCGAGCGATAGCACACTGAGCAGTGACATCACCCTTTCCAGCGACAGCACATTAAGCAGTGACAGCACACTCTCGAGCGATAGCACACTGAGCAGTGACAGCACACTCTCGAGCGATAGCACACTGAGCAGTGACAGCACACTCTCAAGCGATAGCACACTGAGCAGTGACAGCACACTCTCAAGCGATAGCACACTGAGCAGTGACATCACCCTTTCAAGTGACAGCACACTGAGCGGTGGCAGCACCCTGTCAAGTGATAGCACACTTTCCAGCGACAGCACACTGAGCAGTGACAGCACACTCTCGAGCGATAGCACACTGTGCAGTGACATCACCCTTTCAAGTGACAGCACACTGAGCGGTGGCAGCACCCTGTCAAGTGATAGCACACTTTCCAGCGACAGCACACTGAGCAGTGACAGCACACTCTCGAGCGATAGCACACTGAGCAGTGACATCACCCTTTCAAGTGACAGCACACTGAGCGGCGGCAGCACCCTGTCAAGTGATAGCACACATTCCAGCGACAGCACACTGAGCAGTGACAGCACACTCTCGAGCGATAGCATACTGAGCAGTGACAGCACCCTCTCAAGCGATATCACCCTTCCCAGCGACAGCACACTCTCGAGCGATAGCACACTGAGCAGTGACAGCACACTTTCAAGCGATAGCACCTTTTCCAGTGATAGCACACTGAGCAGTGACAGCACCCTCTCGAGCGATAGCACACTGAGCAGTGACAGCACACTCTCGAGCGAAAGCACACTGAGCAGTGGCAGCACCTTTTCAAGTGATAGCACCTTTTCCAGTGATAGCACACTGAGCAGTGACAGCACCCTTTCCAGCGACAGCACACTGAGCAGTGAGAGCACACTCTCGAGCGATAGCACAATGAGCAGTGACAGCACGCTCTCGAGCGATAGCACACTGAGCAGTGACAGCACCCTCTCAAGCGATATCACCCTTTCCAGCGACAGCACACTCTCGAGCGATAGCACACTGAGCAGTGACAGCACACTCTCGAGCGATAACACACTGAGCAGTGACAGCACCATTTCCAGCGATAGCACACTGAGCAGTGACAACACACTCTCGAGCGATAGCACACTGAGCAGTGACAACACACTCTCGAGCGATAGCACACTGAGCAGTGACAGCACCCTCTCAAGCGATATCACCCTTTCCAGTGACAGCACACTCTCGAGCGATAGCACACTGAGCAGTGAATATACACTCTCGAGCGATAGCACACTGAGCAGTGACATCACCTTCTCAAGCGACAGCACCCTTTCCAGTGACAGCACACTAAGCAGTGACAGCACACTCTCGAGTGATAGCACACTGAGCAGTGACAGCACCCTTTCAAGTGATAGCACCCTTTCCGGTGACAGCACACTCTCGAGCGATAGCACACTGAGCAGTGACACCACCCTTTCCAGCGATACCACGCTGAGCAGTGACAGCACCCTTTCCAGCGACAGCACACTGAGCAGTGACAGCACCCTCTCGAGCGATAGCACACTGAGCAGTGACAGCACACTCTCGAGCGATAGCACACTGAGCAGTGACATCACCCTTTCCAGCGACAGCACATTAAGCAGTGACAGCACACTCTCGAGCGATAGCACACTGAGCAGTGACATCACCCTTTCAAGTGACAGCACACTGAGCAGTGGCAGCACCCTCTCGAGCGATAGCACACTGAGCAGTGTCAGCACACTTTCAAGCGATAGCACCCTTTCCAGTGATAGCACACTGAGCAGTGACAGCACCCTTTCCAGCGACAGCACACTGAGCAGTGACAGCACACTCTCGAGCGATAGCACACTGAGCAGTGACAGCACACTCTCGAGCGATAGCACACTGAGCAGTGACAGCACACTCTCAAGCGATATCACCCTTCCCAGCGACAGCACACTCTCGAGCGATAGCACACTGAGCAGTGACAGCACACTCTCGAGCGATAGCACACTGAGCAGTGACAGCACACTAACGAGCGATAGCACACTGAGCAGTGACAACACACTTTCAAGTGACAGCACCCTTTCCAGCGACATCACACTGAGCAGTGACAGCACACTCTCGAGCGATAGCACAATGAGCAGTGACAGCACACTCTCGAGCGATAGCACACTGAGCAGTGACAGCACCCTCTCAAGCGATATCACCCTTTCCAGCGACAGCACACTCTCGAGCGATAGCACACTGAGCAGTGACAGCACACTCTCGAGCGATAGCACACTGAGCAGTGACATTACCCTTTCAGGTGACAGCACACTGAGCAGTGGCAGCACCCTTTCAAGTGATAGCACCCTTTCCAGCGACAGCACACTGAGCAGTGACAGCACACTCTCGGGCGATAGCACACTGAGCAGTGACAGCACACTCTCGAGCGATAGCACACTGAGCAGTGACAGCACACTCTCGAGCGATAGCACACTGAGCAGTGACAGCACACTCTCAAGCGATAGCACACTGAGCAGTGACAGCACACTCTTAAGCGATAGCACACTGAGCAGTGACAGCACACTCTCGAGCGATAGCACACTGAGCAGTGACATCACCCTTTCCAGCGACAGCACATTAAGCAGTGACAGCACACTCTCGAGCGATAGCACACTGAGCAGTGACAGCACACTCTCGAGCGATAGCACACTGAGCAGTGACAGCACACTCTCAAGCGATAGCACACTGAGCAGTGACAGCACACTCTCGAGCGATAGCACACTGAGCAGTGACAGCACACTCTTGAGCGATAGCACACTGAGCAGTGACATCACCCTTTCCAGCGACAGCACATTAAGCAGTGACAGCACCCTTTCCAGTGATAGCACACTGAGCAGTGACAGCACCCTTTCCAGCGACAGCACACTGAGCAGTGACAGCACACTCTCGAGCGATAGCACACTGAGCAGTGACAGCACACTCTCAAGCGATAGCACACTGAGCAGTGACATCACCCTTTCCAGCGACAGCACATTAAGCAGTGACAGCACCCTTTCCAGTGATAGCACACTGAGCAGTGACAGCACCCTTTCCAGCGACAGCACACTGAGCAGTGACAGCACACTCTCGAGCGATAGCACACTGAGCAGTGACAGCACACTCTCAAGCGATAGCACACTGAGCAGTGACAGCACACTCTTAAGCGATAGCACACTGAGCAGTGACAGCACACTCTCGAGCGATAGCACACTGAGCAGTGACATCACCCTTTCCAGCGACAGCACATTAAGCAGTGACAGCACACTCTCGAGCGATAGCACACTGAGCAGTGACAGCACACTCTCGAGCGATAGCACACTGAGCAGTGACAGCACCCTCTCAAGCGATATCACCCTTCCCAGCGACAGCACACTCTCGAGCGATAGCACACTGAGCAGTGACAGCACACTCTCGAGCGATAGCACACTGAGCAGTGACAGCACACTAACGAGCGATAGCACACTGAGCAGTGACAACACACTTTCAAGTGACAGCACCCTTTCCAGCGACATCACACTGAGCAGTGACAGCACACTCTCGAGCGATAGCACAATGAGCAGTGACAGCACACTCTCGAGCGATAGCACACTGAGCAGTGACAGCACCCTCTCAAGCGATATCACCCTTTCCAGCGACAGCACACTCTCAAGCGATAGCACACTGAGCAGTGACAGCACACTCTCGAGCGATAGCACACTGAGCAGTGACATTACCCTTTCAGGTGACAGCACACTGAGCAGTGGCAGCACCCTTTCAAGTGATAGCACCCTTTCCAGCGACAGCACACTGAGCAGTGACAGCACACTCTCGGGCGATAGCACACTGAGCAGTGACAGCACACTCTCGAGCGATAGCACACTGAGCAGTGACAGCACACTCTCGAGCGATAGCACACTGAGCAGTGACAGCACACTCTCAAGCGATAGCACACTGAGCAGTGACAGCACACTCTTAAGCGATAGCACACTGAGCAGTGACAGCACACTCTCGAGCGATAGCACACTGAGCAGTGACATCACCCTTTCCAGCGACAGCACATTAAGCAGTGACAGCACACTCTCGAGCGATAGCACACTGAGCAGTGACAGCACACTCTCGAGCGATAGCACACTGAGCAGTGACAGCACACTCTCAAGCGATAGCACACTGAGCAGTGACAGCACACTCTCGAGCGATAGCACACTGAGCAGTGACAGCACACTCTTGAGCGATAGCACACTGAGCAGTGACATCACCCTTTCCAGCGACAGCACATTAAGCAGTGACAGCACCCTTTCCAGTGATAGCACACTGAGCAGTGACAGCACCCTTTCCAGCGACAGCACACTGAGCAGTGACAGCACACTCTCGAGCGATAGCACACTGAGCAGTGACAGCACACTCTCAAGCGATAGCACACTGAGCAGTGACAGCACACTCTTAAGCGATAGCACACTGAGCAGTGACAGCACACTCTCGAGCGATAGCACACTGAGCAGTGACATCACCCTTTCCAGCGACAGCACATTAAGCAGTGACAGCACACTCTCGAGCGATAGCACACTGAGCAGTGACAGCACACTCTCGAGCGATAGCACACTGAGCAGTGACAGCACACTCTCAAGCGATAGCACACTGAGCAGTGACAGCACCCTCTCAAGCGATATCACCCTTCCCAGCGACAGCACACTCTCGAGCGATAGCACACTGAGCAGTGACAGCACACTCTCGAGCGATAGCACACTGAGCAGTGACAGCACACTTTCAAGCGATAGCACCCTTTCCAGTGATAGCACACTGAGCAGTGGCAGCACACTCTCAAGCGACAGCACACTGAGCAGTGACAGCACACTCTTGAGCGATAGCACACTGAGCAGTGACAGCACACTCTCGAGCGATAGCACACTGAGCAGTGACAGCACACTCTCAAGCGATAGCACACTGAGCAGTGACAGCACACTCTCGAGCGATAGCACACTGAGCAGTGACATCACCCTTTCAAGTGACAGCACACTGAGCAGTGGCAGCACCCTCTCGAGCGATAGCACACTGAGCAGTGTCAGCACACTTTCAAGCGATAGCACCCTTTCCAGTGATAGCACACTGAGCAGTGACAGCACCCTTTCCAGCGACAGCACACTCTCGAGCGATAGCACACTGAGCAGTGACAGCACACTCTCGAGCGATAGCACACTGAGCAGTGACAGCACCCTCTCAAGCGATATCACCCTTCCCAGCGACAGCACACTCTCGAGCGATAGCACACTGAGCAGTGACAGCACACTCTCGAGCGATAGCACACTGAGCAGTGACAGCACACTTTCAAGCGATAGCACCCTTTCCAGTGATAGCACACTGAGCAGTGGCAGCACCCTTTCTAGTGATAGCACACTTTCCAGCGACAGCACACTGAGCAGTGACAGCACACTCTCGAGCGATAGCACACTGAGCAGTGACAGCACACTCTCGAGCGATAGCACACTGAGCAGTGACAGCACACTAACGAGCGATAGCACACTGAGCAGTGACAACACACTTTCAAGTGACAGCACCCTTTCCAGCGACATCACACTGAGCAGTGACAGCACACTCTCGAGCGATAGCACACTGAGCAGTGACAGCACCCTCTCAAGCGATATCACCCTTTCCAGCGACAGCACACTCTCGAGCGATAGCACACTGAGCAGTGACAGCACACTCTCGAGCGATAGCACACTGAGCAGTGACATTACCCTTTCAGGTGACAGCACACTGAGCAGTGGCAGCACCCTTTCAAGTGATAGCACCCTTTCCAGCGACAGCACACTGAGCAGTGACAGCACACTCTCGGGCGATAGCACACTGAGCAGTGACAGCACACTCTCGAGCGATAGCACACTGAGCAGTGACAGCACACTCTCAAGCGATAGCACACTGAGCAGTGACAGCACACTCTTAAGCGATAGCACACTGAGCAGTGACAGCACACTCTCGAGCGACAGCACATTAAGCAGTGACAGCACACTCTCGAGCGATAGCACACTGAGCAGTGACAGCACCCTCTCAAGCGATATCACCCTTTCCAGCGACAGCACACTCTCGAGTGATAGCACACTGAGCAGTGACAGCACACTCTCGGGCGATAGTACACTGAGCAGTGACAGCACACTCTCGAGCGATAGCACACTGAGCAGTGACAGCACACTTTCGAGCGATAGCACACTGAGCAGTGACAGCACACTCTCGAGCGATAGCACACTGAGCAGTGACATCACCCTTTCCAGCGACAGCACATTAAGCAGTGACAGCACACTCTCGAGCGATAGCACACTGAACAGTGACAGCACACTCTCGAGCGATAGCACACTGAGCAGTGACAGCACACTCTCAAGCGATAGCACACTGAGCAGTGACAGCACACTCTCGAGCGATAGCACACTGAGCAGTGGCAGCACCCTTTCAAGTGATATCACCCTTTCCAGCGACAGCACACTCTCGAGCGATAGCACACTGAGCAGTGACAGCACACTCTCGAGCGATAGCACACTGAGCAGTGCCAGCACCCTTTCCAGCGACATCACACTGAGCAGTGACAGCACCCTCTCGAGCGATAGCACACTGAGCAGTGACAGCACATTCTCGAGTGATAGCACACTGAGCAGTGACAGCACACTCTCAAGCGACAGCACACTGAGCAGTGACAGCACACTCTTGAGCGATAGCACACTGAGCAGTGACAGCACACTCTCGAGCGATAGCACACTGAGCAGTGACAGCACACTCTCAAGCGATAGCACACTGAGCAGTGACAGCACACTCTCGAGCGATAGCACACTGAGCAGTGTCAGCACACTTTCAAGCGATAGCACCCTTTCCAGTGATAGCACACTGAGCAGTGACAGCACCCTCTCGAGCGATAGCACACTGAGCAGTGACAGCACACTCTCGAGCGATATCACACTGAGCAGTGGTAGCACCCTTTCAAGCGATAGCACACTGAGCAGTGGCAGCACCCTCTCAACCGAGAGCACCCTTTCCAGTGACAGCACACAGAGCAGTGATAGCGCCCTTTCCAGCGGCAGCACACTGAGCAGTGGCAGCACCCTTTCAAGCGATATCACCCTTCCCAGCGACAGCACACTCTCGAGCGATAGCACACTGAGCAGTGACAGCACACTCTCGGGCGATAGCACACTGAGCAGTGACAGCACACTCTCGAGCGATAGCACACTGAGCAGTGACAGCACACTCTCGAGCGATAGCACACTGAGCAGTGCCAGCACCCTTTCCAGCGACATCACACTGAGCAGTGACAGCACCCTCTCGAGCGATAGCACACTGAGCAGTGACAGCACATTCTCGAGTGATAGCACACTGAGCAGTGACAGCACACTCTCAAGCGACAGCACACTGAGCAGTGACAGCACACTCTTGAGCGATAGCACACTGAGCAGTGACAGCACACTCTCGAGCGATAGCACACTGAGCAGTGACAGCACACTCTCAAGCGATAGCACACTGAGCAGTGACAGCACACTCTCGAGCGATAGCACACTGAGCAGTGACATCACCCTTTCAAGTGACAGCACACTGAGCAGTGGCAGCACCCTCTCGAGCGATAGCACACTGAGCAGTGTCAGCACACTTTCAAGCGATAGCACCCTTTCCAGTGATAGCACACTGAGCAGTGACAGCACCCTTTCCAGCGACAGCACACTGAGCAGTGACAGCACACTCTCGAGCGATAGCACACTGAGCAGTGACAGCACACTCTCGAGCGATAGCACACTGAGCAGTGACAGCACCCTCTCAAGCGATATCACCCTTCCCAGCGACAGCACACTCTCGAGCGATAGCACACTGAGCAGTGACAGCACACTCTCGAGCGATAGCACACTGAGCAGTGACAGCACACTTTCAAGCGATAGCACCCTTTCCAGTGATAGCACACTGAGCAGTGGCAGCACACTCTCGAGCGATAGCACACTGAGCAGTGACAGCACACTCTCGAGCGATAGCACACTGAGCAGTGACAGCACACTCTCAAGCGATAGCACACTGAGCAGTGACAGCACACTCTTAAGCGATAGCACACTGAGCAGTGACAGCACACTCTTGAGCGATAGCACACTGAGCAGTGACATCACCCTTTCCAGCGACAGCACATTAAGCAGTGACAGCACACTCTCGAGCGATAGCACACTGAGCAGTGACAGCACCCTCTCAAGCGATATCACCCTTTCCAGCGACAGCACACTCTCGAGCGATAGCACACTGAGCAGTGACAGCACACTCTCGAGCGATAGCACACTGAGCAGTGACATTACCCTTTCAGGTGACAGCACACTGAGCAGTGGCAGCACCCTTTCAAGTGACAGCACCCTTTCCAGCGACAGCACACTGAGCAGTGACAGCACACTCTCGGGCGATAGCACACTGAGCAGTGACAGCACACTGAGCAGTGACAGCACACTCTCGGGCGATAGCACACTGAGCAGTGACATCACCCTTTCCAGCGACAGCACATTAAGCAGTGACAGCACCCTTTCCAGTGATAGCACACTGAGCAGTGACAGCACCCTTTCCAGCGACAGCACACTGAGCAGTGACAGCACACTCTCGAGCGATAGCACACTGAGCAGTGACAGCACACTCTCAAGCGATAGCACACTGAGCAGTGACATCACCCTTTCCAGCGACAGCACATTAAGCAGTGACAGCACCCTTTCCAGTGATAGCACACTGAGCAGTGACAGCACCCTTTCCAGCGACAGCACACTGAGCAGTGACAGCACACTCTCGAGCGATAGCACACTGAGCAGTGACATCACCCTTTCCAGCGACAGCACATTAAGCAGTGACAGCACACTCTCGAGCGATAGCACACTGAGCAGTGACAGCACACTCTCGAGCGATAGCACACTGAGCAGTGACAGCACCCTCTCAAGCGATATCACCCTTCCCAGCGACAGCACACTCTCGAGCGATAGCACACTGAGCAGTGACAGCACACTCTCGAGCGATAGCACACTGAGCAGTGACAGCACACTAACGAGCGATAGCACACTGAGCAGTGACAACACACTTTCAAGTGACAGCACCCTTTCCAGCGACATCACACTGAGCAGTGACAGCACACTCTCGAGCGATAGCACAATGAGCAGTGACAGCACACTCTCGAGCGATAGCACACTGAGCAGTGACAGCACCCTCTCAAGCGATATCACCCTTTCCAGCGACAGCACACTCTCAAGCGATAGCACACTGAGCAGTGACAGCACCCTCTCGAGCGATAGCACACTGAGCAGTGTCAGCACACTTTCAAGCGATAGCACCCTTTCCAGTGATAGCACACTGAGCAGTGACAGCACCCTCTCGAGCGATAGCACACTGAGCAGTGACAGCACACTCTCGAGCGATATCACACTGAGCAGTGGTAGCACCCTTTCAAGCGATAGCACACTGAGCAGTGGCAGCACCCTCTCAACCGAGAGCACCCTTTCCAGTGACAGCACACAGAGCAGTGATAGCGCCCTTTCCAGCGGCAGCACACTGAGCAGTGGCAGCACCCTTTCAAGCGATATCACCCTTCCCAGCGACAGCACACTCTCGAGCGATAGCACACTGAGCAGTGACAGCACACTCTCGGGCGATAGCACACTGAGCAGTGACAGCACACTCTCGAGCGATAGCACACTGAGCAGTGACAGCACACTCTCGAGCGATAGCACACTGAGCAGTGACAGCACACTCTCAAGCGATAGCACACTGAGCAGTGACAGCACACTCTTAAGCGATAGCACACTGAGCAGTGACAGCACACTCTCGAGCGACAGCACATTAAGCAGTGACAGCACACTCTCGAGCGATAGCACACTGAGCAGTGACAGCACCCTCTCAAGCGATATCACCCTTTCCAGCGACAGCACACTCTCGAGCGATAGCACACTGAGCAGTGACAGCACACTCTCGAGGGATAGCACACTGAGCAGTGACATTACCCTTTCAGGTGACAGCACACTGAGCAGTGGCAGCACCCTTTCAAGTGATAGCACCCTTTCCAGCGACAGCACACTGAGCAGTGACAGCACACTCTCGGGCGATAGTACACTGAGCAGTGACAGCACACTCTCGAGCGATAGCACACTGAGCAGTGACAGCACACTTTCGAGCGATAGCACACTGAGCAGTGACAGCACACTCTCGAGCGATAGCACACTGAGCAGTGACATCACCCTTTCCAGCGACAGCACATTAAGCAGTGACAGCACACTCTCGAGCGATAGCACACTGAACAGTGACAGCACACTCTCGAGCGATAGCACACTGAGCAGTGACAGCACACTCTCAAGCGATAGCACACTGAGCAGTGACAGCACACTCTCGAGCGATAGCACACTGAGCAGTGGCAGCACCCTTTCAAGTGATATCACCCTTTCCAGCGACAGCACACTCTCGAGCGATAGCACACTGAGCAGTGACAGCACACTCTCGAGCGATAGCACACTGAGCAGTGCCAGCACCCTTTCCAGCGACATCACACTGAGCAGTGACAGCACCCTCTCGAGCGATAGCACACTGAGCAGTGACAGCACATTCTCGAGTGATAGCACACTGAGCAGTGACAGCACACTCTCAAGCGACAGCACACTGAGCAGTGACAGCACACTCTTGAGCGATAGCACACTGAGCAGTGACAGCACACTCTCGAGCGATAGCACACTGAGCAGTGACAGCACACTCTCAAGCGATAGCACACTGAGCAGTGACAGCACACTCTCGAGCGATAGCACACTGAGCAGTGACATCACCCTTTTAAGTGACAGCACACTGAGCAGTGGCAGCACCCTCTCGAGCGATAGCACACTGAGCAGTGTCAGCACACTTTCAAGCGATAGCACCCTTTCCAGTGATAGCACACTGAGCAGTGACAGCACCCTTTCCAGCGACAGCACACTGAGCAGTGACAGCACACTCTCGAGCGATAGCACACTGAGCAGTGACAGCACACTCTCGAGCGATAGCACACTGAGCAGTGACAGCACCCTCTCAAGCGATATCACCCTTCCCAGCGACAGCACACTCTCGAGCGATAGCACACTGAGCAGTGACAGCACACTCTCGAGCGATAGCACACTGAGCAGTGACAGCACACTTTCAAGCGATAGCACCCTTTCCAGTGATAGCACACTGAGCAGTGGCAGCACACTCTCGAGCGATAGCACACTGAGCAGTGACAGCACACTCTCGAGCGATAGCACACTGAGCAGTGACAGCACACTCTCAAGCGATAGCACACTGAGCAGTGACAGCACACTCTCGAGCGATAGCACACTGAGCAGTGACAGCACACTCTCAAGCGATAGCACACTGAGCAGTGACAGCACACTCTCGAGTGATAGCACACTGAGCAGTGACAGCACACTCTCGAGCGATAGCACACTGAGCAGTGACAGCACACTCTCGAGCGATAGCACACTGAGCAGTGGCAGCACCCTTTCAAGCGATAGCATACTCAGTAGTGACAGCACCCTTTCCAGCGATACTACGCTGAGCAGTAGCAGCACCCTTTCCAGCGATAGTCCGCTGAGTAGTGGCGGCACCCTTTCAAGCGATATCACATTGAGCAGTGGCAGCACCCTCTCAACCGAGAGAACCCTTTCCAGTGACAGCACACAGAGCAGTGATAGCGCCCTTTCCAGCGGCAGCACACTGAGCAGTGACAGCACACTCTCGAGCGATAGCACACTGAGCATTGACAGCACCCTCTCAAGCGATATCACCCTTCCCAGCGACAGCACACTCTCGAGCGATAGCACACTGAGCAGTGACAGCACACTCTCGAGCGATAGCACACTGAGCAGTGACAGCACACTCTCAAGCGATAGCACACTGAGCAGTGACAGCACACTCTCGAGCGATAGCACATTGAGCAGTGACAGCACACTCTCGAGCGATAGCACACTGAGCAGTGACAGCACACTCTCGAGCGATAGCACACTGAGCAGTGACATCACCCTTTCAAGTGACAGCACACTGAGCAGTGGCAGCACCCTCTCGAGCGATAGCACACTGAGCAGTGTCAGCACACTTTCAAGCGATAGCACCCTTTCCAGTGATAGCACACTGAGCAGTGACAGCACCCTCTCGAGCGATAGCACACTGAGCAGTGACAGCACACTCTCAAGCGATAGCACACAGAGCAGTGACAGCACTCTTTCGAGCGACAGCATACTCAGTAGTGACAGCACCCTTTCCAGCGATACTACGCTGAGCAGTAGCAGCACCCTTTCGAGTGATAGTCCGCTGAGTAGTGGCAGCACACTCTCGAGCGACAGCATACTCAGTAGTGACAGCACACTTTCCAGCGATACTACGCTGAGCAGTAGCAGCACCCTTTCGAGCGATAGTCCACTGAGTAGTGGCAGCACCCTCTCAACCGAGAGCACCCTTTCCAGTGACAGCACACTGAGCAGTGGCAGCACCCTTTCAAGCGATAGCATACTCAGTAGTGACAGCACCCTTTCCAGCGATACTACGCTGAGCAGTAGCAGCACCCTTTCCAGCGATAGTCCGCTAAGTAGTGGCGGCACCCTTTCAAGCGAGAGCCCCCTTTCCAGTGACAGCACACAGAGCAGTGATAGCGCCCTTTCCAGTGACAGCACACAGAGCAGTGACAGCACTCTCTCGAGCAACAGCATACTCAGTAGTGACAGCACCCTTTCCAGCGATACTACGCTGAGCAGTAGCAGCACCCTTTCGAGCGATAGTCCACTGAGTAGTGGCAGCACCCTCTCAAGCGATAGCACTCTCTCGAGCGACAGCACACTGAGCAGTGGTAGTGCCCTTTCCAGCGGCAGCACACTGAGCAGTGGCAGCACCCTTTCAAGCGATACTACGCTGAGCAGTAGCAGCACCCTTTCGAGCGATAGTCCGCTGAGTAGTGGCAGCACCCTCTCAAGCGATAGCACTCTCTCGAGCGACAGCACACTGAGCAGTGGTAGCACCCTTTCAAGCGATAGCACACTGAGCAGTGGCAGCACCCTCTCAACCGAGAGCACCCTTTCCAGTGACAGCACACTGAGCAGTGGCAGCACCCTTTCAAGCGATACTACGCTGAGCAGTAGCAGCACCCTTTCCAGCGAGATCACATTGAGCAGTGGCAGCACCCTCTCGAGTGATAGCACACAGAGCAGTGACAGCACTCTCTCGAGCGACAGCATACTCAGTAGTGACAGCACCCTTTCCAGCGATACTACGCTGAGCAGTAGCAGCACCCTTTCGAGCGATAGTCCGCTGAGTAGTGGCAGCACCCTCTCAAGCGATAGCACTCTCTCGAGCGACAGCACACTGAGCAGTGGTAGCACCCTTTCAAGCGATACTACGCTGAGCAGTAGCAGCACCCTTTCGAGCGATAGTCCGCTGAGTAGTGGCAGCACCCTCTCAAGCGATAGCACCCTTTCCAGTGACAGCACACAGAGCAGTGATAGCGCCCTTTCCAGCGGCAGCACACTGAGCAGTGGCAGCACCCTTTCAAGCGATTTCATACTCAGTAGTGACAGCACCCTTTCCAGCGATACTACGCTGAGCAGTAGCAGCACCCTTTACAGCGATAGTCCGCTGAGTAGTGGCGGCACCCTTTCAAGCGATATCACATTGAGCAGTGGCAGCACCCTCTCAACCGAGAGCCCCCTTTCCAGTGACAGCACACAGAGCAGTGATAGCGCCCTTTCCAGTGACAGCACACAGAGCAGTGACAGCACTCTTTCGAGCGACAGCATACTCAGTAGTGACAGCACCCTTTCCAGCGATACTACGCTGAGCAGTAGCAGCACCCTTTCGAGCGATAGTCCGCTGAGTAGTGGCAGCACCCTCTCAAGCGATAGCACCCTTTCCAGTGACAGCACACAGAGCAGTGATAGCGCCCTTTCCAGCGGCAGCACACTGAGCAGTGGCAGCACCCTTTCAAGCGATTTCATACTCAGTAGTGACAGCACCCTTTCCAGCGATACTACGCTGAGCAGTAGCAGCACCCTTTCCAGCGATAGTCCGCTGAGTAGTGGCGGCACCCTTTCAAGCGATAGCATACTCAGTAGTGACAGCACCCTTTCCAGCGATACTACGCTGAGCAGTAGCAGCACCCTTTCGAGCGATAGTCCGCTGAGTAGTGGCAGCACCCTCTCAAGCGATAGCACTCTCTCAAGCGACAGCACACTGAGCAGTGGCAGCACCCTCTCAACCGAGAGCCCCCTTTCCAGTGACAGCACACAGAGCAGTGATAGCGCCCTTTCCAGCGGCAGCACACTGAGCAGTGGCAGCACCCTTTCAAGCGATACTACGCTGAGCAGTAGCAGCACCCTTTCCAGCGATAGTCCGCTGAGTAGTGGCGGCACCCTTTCAAGCGATATCACATTGAGCAGTGGCAGCACCCTCTCAACTGAGAGCCCCCTTTCCAGTGACAGCACACAGAGCAGTGATAGCGCCCTTTCCAGCGACAGCACACTCAGCAGTGACAGCACTCTCTCGAGCGACAGCATACTCAGTAGTGACAGCACCCTTTCCAGCGATACTACGCTGAGCAGTAGCAGCATCCTTTCTACCGATAGTCCGCTGAGCAGTGGCAGCACCCTTTCAAGTGAAAGCACCCTTTCCAGTGACAGCACACAGAGCAGTGATAGCGACCTTTCGAGCGAAAGCACTCTTTCCAGTGACAACATGCTTTCCAGTGATAGCACCCTTTCAAGTGATCGCACCCTTTCCAGTGATCGTACGCTGAGCAGTGACAGCACCCTGTCAAGTACTGGCATCCTTTCCAGCGACAGCACACAGAGCAGTGATCGCACCCTTTCAAGCGATATCACCGTTTCCAGTGATAGTACACAAAGCAGTGACAGCACCCTTTCAAGTGATACTACGCTGAGCAGTAGCAGCATCCTTTCTAGCGATAGCACACTGAGCAGTGACAGCACCCCCTCACGTGATAGCACCCTTTCCAGCGACAGCACACTGAGCAGTGGCAGCACCCTTTCAAGCGATACTACGCTGAGCAGTAGCAGCATCCTTTCTAGCGATAGTCCGCTGAGTAGTGGCAGCACCCTCTCAAGCGATAGCATCCTTCCCAGTGGCAGCACCCTCTCAAGCGATACCACTCTAAGCAGTGACAGCACCCTTTCAAGTGATAGCACAGTCACTGAATCAATAGCAGAAGTTGCAATCCGAAGATCAGCAGAGACCGCCGTGGCAGCATCCACAACTGCTGCATCAGCAGCAGCATCATTGGCAAGCTCAGCCTCAGCAGCAACAGCTGCGTTATCAGGAGGATCAACTCAAACAGAAGAAGCTGCAAAAGATCTTTCATTTCTTGCAAACGAGGCAGCCACTGCTGCATCTTCATTTTCACAAGGCAAAATAAGTGCAGTTGCAGCAGCAGCTGCAGCAAACAGTGCAGCAGAGGCATCTGAAATTTCTGCAAAAAGAGCACAAGAAGCTGCGGAGGGAGCAAACGGGATGTTGGCCCTGATTGCACTCCAATTCTCTGAAGCTGCGCAAAATGCAGCTACCATCGCGAGATCAGCTGCAACTACAACTGCCTTAGCAGTGAATATTACAGCTTGTTGTGCTTCTGCAGAAAATGCAGCATCTATAATAGAAGATGCGAGAATTGCAAACCAAGAGGCTGAGATGGCAGCACGAGAACTACAAGCTTTACTCAATTCAGGGGACTTACCGGAAGATGTAGAGGCCAGCATAAGAGGAGCTCTTGAGGCAGTCGAAAGCTCAGCTTTGTTGGCAGAACAAACAGCATCTCAGGCTTTAGCGGCACTCGACACAGCACAACGAGCTGCGGCCCCAACTGATGGCGATACAGAAGCTGAATTAGCTGGTGAATTATCTCTCCTACAAGTACAAATTGCAGCACAAAGCGCAAGTGCAGCGGCAGAAGTTGCGGGAGCACCAACAGCAGCTATCCAAGCTTCAAGAGAAGCCTCCCTAGCAGCTGCGGCGGTGTCCCTCGCAGCCTCAGCGGCAACAGTTACCCGGGCAGGAAGTGGAGCGGATCTCGACGATCTTATCAACATCGCCTTTGACATCGCAGAGGGAGCAAATCGTGCGGCTATATCAGTTTCAAATGGAGAGGCAAAGCCGCAAGATGCTAGAGATGCCGCAGCAAGAGCGGCAGACGTGGCAGAAGCATTGGCTGAAGCGGCGGAAGCAGCATCATCGCGAGGAAGCATTGATTTGGAAGCGGCACAAGTTTCGCTTAAAGCGGCGGCGGTGGCCAGACGAGCAGTGATGGCAGGACCAGATGAATTTTCCAACACCGCGACACAATTTGTGGTGACATCCAGAGATGCTGCAGAATTGTTTGCACGTCAGATGTCATCTATGCTGACACCTGAAATGTTTGCAACAATTCAGTCTGCAGAAGAGGTTGCCTTGCTGGCAGAAGCAACAGGAATTGTAGCAGGAACTACAGACAATTTTGAAGCCACAAGACTCTTAGCGAGATCTGCAAGTACAACCACACAAACAGCGAAAGAAAAGATGCGAGATCTTCCGCAAAGAACGGCACTTAGCTTAGCACAAGACTCACTAGTGGTCGGCTTGACAGCTTCAGCTGCAGCTATAACTGCAACGAGCTCGGCAACAGCAGCAGCAGCCGGGCCAGGGGCAGAATCAGCAGCCAGAGCCGCGTTAACTGCCGCAGAGGAAGCGGCGAGCGCCGCCACCTTACTGAGTAATAGTGAATTTACCCTGAACTCCACAGTCAATGCTGGACTTGAGGCGTCACTCAAAGCCAAAAATGCAGCTGACGTAGCCATCGCAGCATCACAAAATGGCTCGGCTCTGGACATGCAGTTGGCCGCCCTGGCTATGGAGGCAGCTGGAATAGCGTCCAGGGCAATAGGAGCTGCACAAAACGTCACCTCAGCAGAAGCAACGACGCAAACAATAATGGATGCTCGCCAAATGGCCAAAGAGGTTGATGACGACTGGAGAGCATTCACGACGAGGGTGCAAAACATGCTGACAGGGACCATGCAGGAATGCTCAGGGGGGTTAGTGGACCAACTGGCGATCTTGACTGTGGCGTCCACAGGGCAGGTGTGCACGGACTTTACCAGACAGGTGGCAGAGTTGGCTTTGACGACAAGCACGGCAGGCCAACCCCTTAACTCCGAGACGGACGAGATGCGAGCTCTGGCGTCTGCCACAGCCTCGTCCGCAAATGTTGCAGTGCGAACGGCAAACACAACGTTGGCCACAGCTACGCAGTCAAACAGAGCTCACGTCCAGATGTTCTCACTCACCACCATTCTCGCCACCACAGTGCTCACGCTGATATTGTGAAGTGTTTAAATCGTTTAAATTAAGGACTTTTGAATTTAATGGACAAAGCCATCTATTTATGCTTGTGATATAATGTATATTTCATATATGCACCTCATCATTTATTCAGTTATACTTACTAAAGATAAATGTCATTATCTGTTGTCATGAAAGATAAAACAAACAAAAGAGTGAAACACATGAATTGCGCTTCAACTAATGCTGTGACTCACTACAAAGAGTGTATTGCAATTGTGTATAAGATGAAAATCTTACCAAAGTCATGAGCGAAAAGTTTGACTGTTTCCAACACGTGAGCAAGCGGAAATCCTCGCGGAGCTTCTTAAAAGGAGTGTGTGTGTTTGCAAATAGACCACTATTTGCAAAACAAAAGTGGATCATTGCGGTATGGTGAGATGCGCTCTGCTCTGTTTCACACGTTTGCATTTTTGGTTGTGTTGTTGCACTATTGTTCCTTTCTTGATCAAACACAATAAAAAATACTCGACTGATTGCTTCCTTCCTGCCTCTGCATCCACACCACAGCAACACTACTGTAGCTCTAGCTATACCAAGGCTTGATAAGCTTTTGAAAAGGAGAGCTATTTCTTGAGAACCAAAGAATCCTTCCAGAAGACATGGCAGAGAATTGTCAGTGAAAGTGTAAGGCTGGGAAAACACAGAAAGACAATGGGACTTTTTTTTGTCCTAATTTTGCCCCTTTCTGACCATGGATGTCAATGCCAGAGTAGCCCCTGTCTTAGATTGTCCTATGAGATTATCTTTCGGTCTTAGGTGTTTTAAGATAGGATCTGTTCCAATAATCGTGTCTGAAATAAGGTCAGGGCCAACCATCGTATTATTACGGCGTTCAATATTTATGAGCAAAAATCTTCCTTGGTGTAGGGAAAGCAGACGACACTTGAGTCCCGATAATGAACTGTTTCGTGAGTGGACTGTAGCCAGTCAAAGAACCACCTTAACCGATGAACATGGAAGCTGCGGTATATAAAATATATACACATATTAATATTCATACATGATAATATCCATCCATCCATCATCTGAGTCGCTTATCCTCACGAGGGTAGCGTCCGTGCTGGAGCCTATCCCAGCTGTCGGCGAGCAGTAGGCAGAGTACACCCTGAACTGGTTGCCAGCCAATCGCTCACAGGGACGAACAACTATTCACACTCAAAATCACATTTTGAGACCATTCAGAGCAGGGGTGGCCACACTTTTTGGACAGAAGATCTACTTTTCGATCAACTAACCTCCCGGGATCACAAACAGACACACACACACGCGCGCGCACACACACACACATACGCACACGCCATGATGAGAAACAGCCTGAAACTGAGGCATACGGCGCACTTTTGCAGCCTGTTAACAATCGTAGCTCACAGGTACCGTTTTAAAGTGTTTCCCTGAACCCTCCTAGATTCCTGTTCTTTGCCCGTGCCCTCGGTGAATTGTACATGAAGCAAACTCTGAATGAGAATATAGAGCGCAACAGCTATGATCACAAGCTGCAATTGCAGACTGCTGAGCGCTAACAACTTCCGGTGACGTAATCACGCGCCATCGTAAATTCAAGATTTACCTGCTTTATTTTATTTTTTAAATGTTTTTTTGTGAAAATGAGACTGATAGGATGATTAGGGTGCAGCGTACATTAACACAAAAAATATATTAGTGACATGTACAAAGACACACAAATGGTTGTTTGTTTTTTTTCTCCTCAACACTCCTCGGATCTACTTGGGATCTGTCTTAGATCTACCGGTAGATCAGGATCCACGTAATGGGCACCCCTGATTTAGAGTGTTTAATTAACCTATGACATGTGTTTTTTGGAATGTGGAAGGAAACCGGAGTACTCAGAGAAAACCATGTAGGTAGTGGGGATAATATGCAAACTCCACACAGGAGGTCGCACCCATGACCTCTGAATTGTGAGGCAAAGACATCTGCACACTTGTTGTACCACAAATACTGCTACTGGTCTAAAAATTGTGCAATGATTTTCTGCACCAACTGCACAACTGTTATAGTATTGTATTCTACCACTGATCACTTTAGCTCTGCTTGATACTTTGCACTTTGTCTCACAGCGGTCATGTGTGGTACCATCGCATAACGGTCCCCTTACATTGCGGAATGTCCTTCCATACTTATTTGTCATGTCCTTGTTTATGATGATACAAGTGTAGCCTGCAGTACCGGAGACAAATTCCTTGTGTGTTTTACATACTTGGTCAATAAAGATGATGCTGATTCGGATGCCGATTCTGATAACAGATAGCTGGTTTTGCCTGGTTATGCTAAGGTGCAGCTGAGAGTTATTTCACTGGGCTGGAAAAAGTATAAAGTGTATTGTAATACGCCAAAGAACAGTGAACTGCCCGGCTACCACATCAAAGATCCATTCTGACCAGTAAATAGTCGTAAATTCAATTATCTGTGCTCTGTTATTAAACTCATTTCAGTACCGCAGAAAATTCATCCCCACCAATAAGTTATCTTAAAAACTGAATTTACCAGTGGTGTTTACAGCAAACAGTAGTTGTATGGACACAGCCGGCCAATGGGATGCAAAATCTTTTTTCTCTTTTCTTTAATCATAAAAACTCTCCTGTGAGTAGAACTATATTACTTTGTTGAAGCTGTAATACATCCTTCCTGATAAGAGACGCAAGGCGATTTTAGCAATGACCATTTCTCGTCAAAGATTAAAGCAAAAGAAAATAAAAAGCACCATGTAATGCGAACGGAATGTGCTTGTAATGTGACATCCATGCACACAAAATAATGTCACGTGGGGCAGTATGTTTAACACGAAAGGAAGCACGCCCCCTTGTTTCCTGACGCGTTTATGATAGTTGCGAGGATGTCATTTTGTTCACCAGATCATTTCATGTCATCTTATTTTGGCCACTGACTGTTTTTCTACTCCTTCATCCACCAAACAATGCTATAGGTCAGATGAGCGTGACTGCAGCAGATTTACTGTATTGGCCCGAATATAAGACAGTGTTTTTTGCATTGAATTAAGACTAAAAAAGTGGGGGTCGTCTTATATTCGAGGTCTAGACATTATACCCATTCATGACGCCAGATGGTACCAGATATTAAGGAAGCAAATGCTGAACTTGACTCCCCAGGCCAAAGTAAACCCCTGCCATGAAGAATACAAATAAAAATAGCGGGAGTACGAAGAAGAAAAATAGCGGTAAGAAGGAAAAGAGAAGAAAATAATAGAAGAGATAACAGAAAATGGAGAAACGTAGTGACAATCTGGAGAAAAGTGGGTCAAAGATCAGCCAGGTTAACTGGCAGCTAAGGAGAAGTTATACAATACAATACAATACATGCTGATTTATATAGCGCTTTCACAACAGCGGCGGCTGTAACAAAGCGCTTAACAAAACAGTTAACATCAAGTAAAACAATAAACACAACACATAACATAAAACACGGATAGTCATGCAGTTCTAAACCACTTTTCCATCACACGCTTTGTTGTTTGAAGCAGTTTGAGATGAAAGAGGAGAGAATCAAAGTTTCCTTTAACCAGTGGATCAGAGACACGTCAGCTACAAGCTAAGTTTCAAAGTCAACAAGAAGCTGTAGCATCCATTGACGAAAAAAAGAGATTGCTTCACTTCTCCTGTCCCATGGAAATCCATTTCAATTCCAAGCGGCGACTCACGGTTCCAAATGCGCATCGGCGCTTTGCGCCAACGCTCCTCTCTCCTCACCCTCAACTTCAGCAGCCATCCATTCAGCCGCACTGAATGGTTAATAATCTCCTATAAATGCCACAAGGTGATGGCAAAGCACTACTTTTGTCAAAATGGAAGCTCCTCAAATCACGTTACTCCATTAGATGACAGAAAAGCACTATTTTTTTTTTATAAATGAAGCAGTACAACTCATTTCAAAAACCAGAAGCCATTCATTTACGAATGTGATTGCACTTTAGATTTGAATGAGGTAAAATAACATTCTTTTTCTTTCAAATATATTGTTATAATCATTTGTTTCAGACGTACTGTCATTATTTTCTGTATAAAAATTAATTTGGTGTTCAAAAAGTCTTTTTCAAACTGGAGTCTTGAAAAAGAGGGGGTCGTCTTATAATCAGGGCTGTCTTATATTCGGGCCAATATGGTATATCCACATATGAAAGAGGTCTGGGTTGGAGTGGGAAAAAAAAAAATATATATATATATATATATATATTAGAGCTGTCAGTTTAGCGCGTTTTTATTGGCATTAATTTAAATGAATTTTAACGGGATTAATTTTTTTCTCGCGATATTAACGCGGCACACGTCACAAGCGGATGTTACGGTGCTCTATAAATACACCAGAAACAAAACAACAAGCGCACTGCAGAAGTCCACGCCCATGTCTGTTTTGCCAGCCATGGCAGCGCGAGACACCGAAAACGGATACTTTTAAGAGTTTATGAATGGAAAGTTTACTTTTAAAAAGTTGCCAGATTGCTCCACTGACAAGACCAAAGTTACCTGTTCTTCTCTCTCTGTGTATGATACAGGTATACGATGTATGGAACTATTTTGTGTGGAAGGTTACAGCGTTCCGTGTCCATATAAATGGAGCGGGTGGAGCTTCTCTGTGTTCTTCTGACAGTGATAGTGCGCTGCAGTGGTAGCGACCTAGCGGAAATAAAACGTCTCCAGTGTTGTCATCGAACCAAGTGTAGTCATCCGAAATGAGGTAGACACAAAAACCGTAGAGAGACTTCCACGCAAGAAGGACCAACATAATCAACATAGCCTGACTTAGTTAGGAGGAGTGAAACCCCCCTCTTTCCGAATGGTTTGCCCCAACAGCACGGGGGAAGTGCTTGAGCTTGTTTGTACGGCCGGCAGTTTTGAATACAGCGGCACATAACGAACGCTAGTGTCCGGGGTCTCGTTATTCTCCAACAAACATACAGAAACAGACTGCTGTGTTCAAAGCAAACTTGAGAAAAACGAAGTATGCAACCATGGTTTAAATCCACTATAGGCTGAGTACTAGTTTACCTGAGATGTGCACATTATGTTATATTGCTCTGTTTTAATTTCATTAAAACATCTGTTAAAGCAGCTGTTGTGTGACAAAATATTTTTTTTCACTGTTGTTGATGGACAGTAATATTGTGTGAGAGATTATGTGTGAACAACTGCTCCAAGTGAAAAATGTTCATGTAAAATTGAAAATTGAAATTGTTATTTCAGTAAATATTTCCATTTGGCACGTAGAAAACTGATTCATGATTCCAAGTTGATGAGAGCATTAAAATTGGGAAAAATAGGACAAAAAATGTAAAAGGAAATTCAGAAACGATAAAAAATGTGAGTAATCACGATTAATTTTTTAGTTCACTTGAGTTAATTATGACAGTTGCATTTTTAATTAGATTAAATATTTTAATCGTTTGACAGCTCTAATATATATATATATATGAATTCTACTGTTGATTCATATTGACATAATAATAATTCAGACACATGTCACATTGGGTTAGCACGTCGGCTTCACAGTGCAGAGGTACCGGGTTCGATTCCAGCTCCGGCCTCCCTGTGTGGAGTTTGCATGTTCTCCCCGGGCCTGCGTGGGTTTTCTCCGGGTGCTCCGGTTTCCTCCCACATTCCAAAAACATGCGTGGCAGGCTGATTGGACGCTCTAAATTGTCCCTAGGTGTGAGTGTGAGTGCGAATGGTTGTTCATTTCTGTGTGCCCTGCGATTGGATGGCAACCGATTCAGGGTGTCCCCCGCCTACTGCCCGAAGACAGCTGGGATAGGCTCCAGCACCCCCCGCGACCCTAGTGAGGATCAAGCGGCTCGGAAGATGAATGAATGAATGTCACATTGGGGGGAAATTACGGAATTCACTAGCAGGACATACACTAAGTAACTTGCTTGAAAGTTGCATGTGCGACTTGACTCCAATCATACTATCATATTTAGGGCTTTGTTTGTGTCGCCCTGCAATTGGCTGGCAACCGTTTCAGGGTGTCCCCCGCCTACCGCCCAAAGACGGCTGGGATAGGCTCCAGCACTCCCTGCAACCCTTGTGAGGATCAAGCGGATCGGAAAATGGATGGATGGATGTTTTTGTTGTGGTTTGAATGTGGATATGCTCAGTGCAGTTGCAGACATATTCCTGTAAGATACAGGGCCTCCAGTGACACACCTCAAAATCCTGGAAATTCCAACACTATTATCTTTATCGATTTACCGTATTTAGTTATTCCTCACTGTTTGTAGTCATGTTTTTGTTTCGTTTCGTTGCACTGACAACACTGTACATTTAGGGTCATGAGAACGTCTGACAGTCTGTGTAAAAGTCCCAATCACATTCACAATTGTTGCTAAAATTGATTGATCTGTGTGCACATATGTAAGGGTCTGTGTGTGCATGTGTCCGCAAGTGGGTGTGGTTGTTGCTCAACTGCATTATATAGATTAAAATTCCATTGTTTCATGTGACGAAGTCTCAGGTACACACCTGCGAGAGCCATCAATCAGGGAACTCAACAAACAAGATTTCAAAATGAAGAAATGCTTTTATTGTCAAACGCCAATATGGGCGAATCATACAGAGGATCGAGCAAAAAGAAGGCAAGGGAATGAACAGATTATGCGCGGGTGCCTCGCATCGCCCGCAATTATGGTCGCTCTTCGAATGAGGCGGGTGTTGAATGTGTCAAATGATTTTTTTTCCAGTTGTGCTCACAATGCGCTGCAGGGCATTTCTTTTGTAGTCAGTGCAGCTCTCGCCCCACAAAGTGATGCAGCTGGAAAGGATGCCCTCTCTGATTTCTCTGCCGAATGTAGCGGAACCATGCTCTCACTTGTTCCTTCATTCTACAGAGGGGAGAGCATGAGCCATAGTGAACACAGCTGGAATTGAACTTGTCACTCGTGGACCATTGGTGAGATGAGTTAACCTCCACTACACACTTAATTCTTTAGTTAACAAACCCATATGATGACAAGTAGGATTTGATCACATTTTTATTTGAATAAAATATTAATGTAGATGACAGACCAATAAAACAAAAACGAAAGGTTTAAAAACAATCAGCATGTGAGTACCCCTGAGATATCTTTTAAAAAGTATTTTAACTTGGGGAAAAAAAGGAAAAAGAAATAAATAACCTTCTACGGGTGAGGCGCTTCATGGTAAGCTGATTAAAAATACCTCAAAAGGGTCCCAATATTTTAACAGGTTAAAAAGAAAACTGCGAGGAATAAAACCATCGCTGTGAACATGACGACAAGTAAAAAGTTCTTTGTCGGGTGATGTCTAGCTCCTCTACAAAAAGCTTATACAGGACTGTGACATCATTATTGAAGTGTTGCATCTCCTGTTCAACTTGAACACGAGGCTCTACCGTGAATCACAACTATGGTGACCTGTATCTCTATTACACACATTAGTTTCCAAGCATCTCCTAATGGATCCAGCCTGCTTGCTCACACATTCATATGTACTCCACTAAACACACACATGCAGGTTTCAGTCAGATCCGAGTCTTTCCGACATTCCGCTGTGGCATGGGCCCAGCGCGTGCACGTGGCCACACTCGCTCACAGTTTGGCTGCCATGAAGTTGATGTGAGGCCTGACCAGAGGGAAAAGAGGCAAGCTCCGCTTGAACTCTGTCATGTCCCGGACCAACGACGGCTGCGGAAACACATCAACAGTTCCATCTTTAAAGATCCTCTTTTCAAGCGTACTCCTGACATACTGTTGTCACCCGACATGTAATCAAAAGATTGGAGAAGGTGTTAAGAGTATATTTTAGCTACATTCCAAACGTTTCCCTGAAAGCCCATTATCGTTAACCACAAAGTCCCCTAACCTGAAATCTTTGCGGCACAATGAGGAGGAGGACACACTCTAAACCGACTTGCAAATTAAACATTTCACTATGTTATTGATAAATTGGCTGAAATACGGAGCAGAAGTTTGGTCGGCAAAGTTAAATACCGCTATTCAAATATAGAATTAAAAAAAATCTGGCTGCACTGGCGCGAGTGGATGAAAATTGAAAATTGTAGGTGCACTGTCAAAAATTTTAAGGGGACTCTGGAGCTCTGGACAAGTTTCTTTATATGCCTCATTTCATTCACAAGGTAAACTCATTGGGCTTCACGTAATTAAGAGTAAAATTGTTAAAAGCAAACAAAAGAAAATTGGACATTTCAATTCAAATTAAATAAAAAAGTAGCTTTCTAAAATTTCGAAAATAATTTACAGTGCAAGAACAAGATTTTGGAATAGATGATTGTGAAAATGCTTTGGATTACCTTATAGTATAGTTGTGGGAAGAGAGCATCGTTTGTATTCTAGATTTAAAAGCATTTACACTTCATTCATTCATTGATATTATTCATTCTGATCATAAAGGATACCGGCAAATGGGCAATACTACAAAAGCACAGAGAAAAACCTGAAGACAAAATTGTTTAAACTAACTCTACGTTGCGCCTGGTGGGAGTAAATAAGCATAATACGACAAAGAAGTTTCACATGCACTCACTCATTCATACATTGGTGTAAATAGTGTTCACCTCGGGCAAAGAGGGTGCCGGGGCCAAGTTGACATCATTCTGAGCTGGAAATTCTCCAACGAGGGGACCTAGGAGACACACGGTAAGGTGAGCCCAGACCGTGCTGTGTGGTGTCCTTCCAATTGGTCACGCGACAGCAGATACTTACAGGTGTCCATCTCTCTGGACAGCACGTGAACTGACATCTTGTGTCTTTTGGGAGCGTGCAAGGTCAGGCGCTCCTTTTGGGAGGGATACAAAGGATCAAGTTAAGCCCGATTCTGATCTATGGGGATTTTGTTGCGTAATTTGTGAAAAATACTGTATGTCCTCTGGACTGAAGTATTTTATTGGCTTCATCTAAAGTGCAGCCACAGAAAAGAACCAAAAGCAAACAAAAAATGCATCAGGTATATTCAAGAGGGCAATTTGCTATGCATTTTTTCCACTTAAAATGTGTTTTAGAAAAAGACACTGATCTTGTCAATTTTTTGGGTGACAATTTTATACCCAGTTTTCCTTTTATTTTACTTTCCCAATTGTTAGACTGACATGTACATACAATATACTATTGCTTAATGAATGATGTGTGTAAATGTCTTACTGTATTGTGAGTCACAAATATTGCTGTTGACCCCATGATTTAGCATCTGCCCAAAAATTACTGACAGAATATCACATTTTATGGCACTACAATAAATACCAGGTTTAAAGTGGTAAAGTCTCCATCTTAATCCAGAAGTCCAAATCATCTACTTGTCAACTTGACCCTCTCCCTACTGTTTTAGTCAAAGCTTCTATCCCGGCCCTCTCCCCTCTCATCACTAACATTATTCAAACTTCCCTCTCTACTAGCATTGTACCATCTCATCTCAAAACTGCTGCTGTCACTCCCATACTGAAGAAACCTGGCTCTGATCCCTGCGACTTGAACAACTTTCGTCCCATATCAAACCTTCCGTTCATCTCCAAACTTCTAGAGAAAACAGTAGCTGCTCAACTTCACACCCATCTTTCCTCCAATAAGCTCTACGAACAATTTCAATCTGGCTTCCGTCCCCTCCACAGTACCGAAACTGCCCTCCTCAAAATATGCAATGACCTTCTTCTCTCTGCTGACTCCGGTTCACTCGCCATCCTCCTCCTGCTTGACCTCAGTGCAGCCTTTGACACCATCTCTCACCCCATCCTCCTCGACAGACTCTCCTCCATTGGCATCACCAGCATCCCCCTCTCCTGGTTCCGCTCCTGTCTTTCTGACCGCACCCAGTTTATCCAGCTCAAACGTTTTAGATCTCACCCCTTTCCCCTCACTTCAGGTGTTCCTCAGGGTTCTGTCCTTGGCCCATTGCTATTTCTAATATATCTTCTTCCCCTTGGTAATATCTTCAGGAAACATCACATTCATTTTCATTGCTACGCGGATGACACCCAGCTCTACATCTCTACCAAACCTAATACCATACTTCCACCATCCTCCCTAACCAACTGCCTGCAGGAATTAAAATCTTGGTTCACCTCAAATTTCCTCAAACTGAATAGCAATAAAACTGAATTCCTCCTTATTGGCACTAAATCCAATCTAAACAAAATAAACAATTTCTCCATTCCCTTCGAAAGCTCTTCCATCTCCCCCTCCCCTCAGGTCAAGAGTCTGGGTGTCATCCTTGATAGCACCCTCTCCTTCACCTCACATATCAACCACATCACTCGTTCTGCATATTATCATCTTCGAAACATCCACCGGCTCCGCTCTTCTCTCACTCCTCAGTCCACTGCTATACTTGTACACACCCTCGTCACCGCGCGACTCGATTACTGTAATTCCCTTCTGTTTGGTCTCCCCCAAAAAACCCTCCATAAGCTTCAGCTGGTCCAAAATTCAGCCGCCCGCATTATCACACTCACGCCATACATAAACCATATTACACCTGTCCTTCAACATCTCCACTGGCTCCCCATTTTACACCGCATTCAATATAAAATCCTGCTCCTCACATTCAAATCCATTCATGACCTAGCCCCTCCATACCTATTTGACCTCATCCATATTCCTACGCCTGTCCGCTCTCTTCGTTCCTCCTCCTCTGTCCTCCTCTCTGTCCCCCCTGCTCGCCTCGTCACCATGGGAAATAGAGCCTTCAGTCGCTCTGCTCCCCAGCTATGGAACTCACTCCCCGCTGACCTTCGTAATACAGCCTCATTAACACATTTCAAATCCCGCCTCAAAACACATCTGTTTCGACAAGCCTATTCACTCAGACCATAAAGCCATTATTTTATTTATTTATTTATTTTTTCTTATCTTATTTGATGTAGTTTTTAACATTGTACTCGTGATTTTAACTGCTTATTGTAAGGTGTCCTTGAGTTTCTAGAAAGGCGCCCACAAATAAAATGTATTATTATTATTATTATTATTATTAAAGTGTCAAACTCAAGATGATTTGAATGTTTACACCATCGTTAAGTTTGGCATTGACCAACTTCTGAAGTAAATTTGTGGCATGTGGAATAAATGCACTTGTGCGCGCACACACACGCACACAAAACTAATCACATTTTTATTTATGTTTGAAGCCCATGTCTGAAGGTTAAACAGTTCAAGGAGGGCCAAAAATGTTCCCAACCAACAATAGATAAAATTCTCCTGTCTAATGTTGTCATACAGTAGCCTATACTGTACGAAGTCCTCTCTTTTCTCCATACGTCATTTCAAACCGTGTTGCATCCAGAGTGCAAAAAATATTCATCTCAACACAAATGATAATAGAGGGAGGGTATCATCAATCTCGCGGCTTCCACAGTGAAACTGTTCCAGCATGCTCCACCACATCGCAGCAGCCACAGGACAGAATGAATAGAATTTATAAGTAAGATTTACTTACGCGGTAGAATTGCGTGATGTCATCTTTAGTTAACGCCTTCAGGTGGGAAACCTCAATATTATCTACGGCACAACACAAATATTAGAGTGTTCTTTCAGTCACAATCTTGGCGGTCCTGCAATCATTCAGTTTTACACTGGGTCAGGCTTCTGTTAACAGCTTATTTTGTGATTAAAGAGATACCAAAATAAATACATTTAATTTGACCTACAAAAAATGTGGGTGCATAAATATGCACACTCTCAAGATCATGCTGCACTTTATTGCAGCACCTTTGGCTTTTATCACAGGATGCAGTCTTAGGCTAAGAGTCTATCATTGTTGCACATCTTGATGTGGCAACTATCTGAACACTCATCTTGGCAAAAACACCCCAAAAATATGAGATTGCGAGGGCGTTTCCTGTTCACGGCCCTCTTTCGACCACCCCACATATATTTGACCGGATCAAGGTTTGGACCAAGACTGGGCCATTCCATAACCTCAATCTTAAAATTACAGCTCTTCTATCTATATATATATTGCGCGTCGTCCCGCACGCGGTCTGTCCTTCCGTCTGTCCCTTTTCAAAACGTACCTACTTCACCGCGCCGCTGCGCGCCGCCACTGCGCGCCGCCACTGCGCCGCTCAGGCAGTGGCTCACTACGATCGCGCGGGCATCTTAGCGAAAAAATGTTGTCTACCCACAAGCATTGCAATAAAATTGTTAGTTATTTAGTAGAGCTAAACATCTCTTTATTTTCGCGATAAGCAATGAAGATGAACAAAAAGTTGAACCAAGCAACAACACTTTTGTGGGCCGAACCACCACCTTACCAGCCTTCCGCAGGAACTAGCTGATGAGCCGCCCAGAGGGCGGCGAACCAGCTAGTTTTTTATATGTGGGTAAACTAAAACTGACCCACCACCCCCCTCAAATGAACACAATCCATTTTATTTTTAAACAAAAATAGTCATACCTCGGTTTTCGACCATAATCCATTGCAGAAGGCTGTTCGAAAACTGATTTGTTCAAAAACCAAAACCACGCTTTAAAAAAAAAAAATCTTGACTGAACACGTCTGTTCACAATGGAACGCTACACGAGGAAGCGTCACTTCCTCATGTAAGGAAGGCGAGAGGAGTCAAGTGACGCATTTAAGTGCGCTCAGTTTGTTCGAGAACCGAAATTCGGTCGTCATCCGAGGCATAAAAAAACTCAACATTTTTGGTCGAAAACCGATTTGGTCGAGAACAGAGACATTTGAAAACCGAGGTTTGACGGTATACAATATTTGGTACATGAAGCAACCTCGAGCCTCCCGCCTAATCGCTCCATCCACCCACCCCTTTCTGCATAGCTATGTGTTGAGGAGGAAAAAAAAAAGTTAATGAAGCAATTACAGTAACTTCAAAGACGTGGCTCTTTTACTCGACTCTGCAATCAGCTCATCATATTGTGCACCGTTTAAAGATCCCCTCATTAAGAAGACAAGAGCACATTACCGGTGAGAGACAGTATGAGCACATATTGAAACAGTGGCTTTTTAAAACCACAGCAATTCGTCAATCCGGTTATCGCCCATGCCTTCTTGTCTTATTGTAACACAACATGTGAAACAACACAAATAGGTTGTTGTAACTGCACATGAAGTAGTTCTCACAACTAAAAAAAAAAAACTATTAATTATCGCACAAGAGGAGAGTGGCTGACTTTGTCAAACCTCTGCAAGGGGAGATGAGATCTGGGGAGAAGATCGGTTTCATTTAAGGAGTTGGCTGATTGCAGGTGCCCCAATAATAAGGAAATGGGTGCTGATCGCGACTGATTGATTGGTGCAACACAAACTGTAATACGTCAGACGAGCAACAATATCAGAGATGATCATTCTAATTTGACTACTCAAATATGAGTCAGATGTAGCTGTGAGGTGAGGAGGACCTTTGCAGCAGCTCACCTCGATCAAAATTGTACTGTTGGGAAGTGATCTCCGCCCAGTACTTGGCACACTCGGCAGACAGCTTTTTGGGCTTGTCCAGGCGGCGGATGGCCAAGGCCTGGATGTGTTTCTGGAAGGCTTCCTCGCTCATCTCCTCCACTGATCTCTCCATGGTGCAAAGGAAGGCCTCGATGCGGCTCTCCAAGTAGTGAGGCGCCTTTTCTGACTGGATGATGAAGCGAAGGCCTTGGACCCCGTTGGCCCGTCTTGGCCCGCTGAACACAATGTAGCCTTTAAGGGCACAAAGGAGAAATTGGGTCAGGGCTCAGCGTAACGCAGTGTTATCACCAATCAAGGCCATTTTCAACCCTGTTCTTGTATTTTCCCACAAGGAGTCGAGGTGGCAGGCTGAGGTCTTTGATCGTAAATATGAAGGGTATTCAATTCACTTCCATTCCTACGGCTACGACATAACCTGAATTTTTACGCAAGGTGGCATGCATCAGTTAACCACAAACCTATGCTAACAATAGTCACGTCATAATTACAGTAAATATCACTTCTTGGCCAGCGGTTTGAACATTAAACATTTAGTCTTTGTACTGTATCGGTATTCAATTAAATATAGATTGAACATGATTTCAAACTATTGTATTCATTTTTTTAGTTATGTTTAACACAAACTTCACTGGAATGTACTTTGTACATATTAAATATACATGCACGCACACCCACATGCACACACTCAAATGTGTAGAGGCCATTCAATGAACGAATAGCGTCTCACCCAGCTGCTCTTTAGTTCTCAGCGTGTTGAAGCACGGCTCGGAGATGATCTGACAGAATAACTCCAGCAGCATGTTCTCATGGGTGGTCTGCATGTCAGTCTGGTAATAGATCTCGATGCCGCAGTTGTTGTGCACTTCATTCCTCTGCTGATAAACATACCAGCCACCTGCCAGGAACATGACAATGTTCACTTTTTTTGCACCAGTGGCAAAAAGAAGTAATATGCTCTTCAAGTTTATCGTATCTGTGTTGCTTATCAGTGCATCCGACAAGTATATAAAGCTAGCGTTTGACATTTTATGTTACAGCCTGGAAAAAATTTTAACCCTTCAAATTCTACACACAGTAAAAATGTTTTTTTTTTTAAATTCTTTTTAATGTTTGCAAATGTATTGGGAAAAAAAATCCTAAGCCATCACGCGTACTGTAGATATGTAATCACAGCCTTTGCTCAATACTGCATTTTTGGCAGTAATTACAGCTTTTTCAGCACCCATCAGGTTGGACGGGGAGCATCGGAGCACAGCTATTTTCATCTCTCCAGAGACGTTTGATCGTATTCAAGTGTGCCAGCTGTGCCACTCAAGGACATACAAAGAGTTGACCTGAAGCCACTCCATTATCTTGGCTGTCTGCTGAGGGTTGTTGTCCTGTTGGAAGGTAACCCCCCCCCCGGTTTGAGCAAAGCAGGTTTTCCCCCAGGACACCTCTGTACATTGCTGCATTCATCTTTCCCGCAATCTTGACAGGTTTCCCAAATTTTCCAGCTAAAAAACATCCCCACACCATGCTACATTGTAGGCGTCCCGCGCGTATTAGTCAGGTGATCAGCAGTTCCTGGTTTTCTCCAACATGATGGCTGTCATTGACATCAACAAACTAAATTTTTGCCTCATCAGATCAGAGAATTTTCTATCTCGTGATCTCCATGAACTCCACGGGGCCTGCCATGAGCCTTTTACAAAAGAGCGGCTTTGGTTTGGCCACTCTGACATAGAGGCATGATTGAATAAAGTGCTATTTATCACTCTCGATAGAGAGAGAGAGAAAGTAAGGGAGAGAGAAAGAGGGAGGGAAAGAGATTGTATTTGTTTACTTATTTTTTCATTTAGCTACTTAATTTTCAGTCAGTCGCTGATGGTGTAGTGCTACACACGTCAGACTCATGTGCGGGCAGTGCGGGATCGGTTCCCACTCGGTGACGGCGTGCATATGGGTGTGAATGGTTGTTTGTCTCTCAATGTGCCCTGCGACTGACTGGCAACCAAATCAAGTTGTAGTCTGCCTTCCGCCCAAAGTCAATTGAGAAAGGCTCCAGCAGCTCCCGGTGTTCCTGTTCAGGATAAACTGTGTTGAAAATGGATGGATGGCTCATTAGCGTTCATTTTATGGAGGCCAAGTATTTATTAATCTTTATTTTTAGCTTATTTTTCTCTTGCCAACTTCTCAGTTTTCTGATTTAAAAAAATGTTAAAAGTCCTAACACCAGTGTCACCTCGTGGCAGGCTCCACGCAGAGAGGTGTGCTTGGTCTGCCTGCAAGCATGACATCCTGCCATCAGGGCAACTGGGTGAAGGGGCTTTTCTGGAAGCGCTTGTAAATAACCTTGAAAAATGCGCTTCAGCAGTTTGTTGTGGATGCCCTTTTTTATTTTTACTTTTTTTTTAACAAACAAGGAAGTGTGGATGGAAATATTTTTCTATACGGAGAAGGGGAACTGTATATATATATTTTAAGCCCGGCTGCATATAGACCAGGCCACTAAGAGCTGTTTCTGTACTGTGAAAAAAAATCTAAAACCTAATTGAAATTCATCAAAAAGGCTCAGCATTAACAACCACTTTCCTGAAAATCTTGGTTAAGAAGGGAACATTTGAGGTGGGTCTATAATTTTCCAAAAAGGATATATTCATTGTTTAGAAGGGGCTTGATGGTGGTACAACGCCTCCTTTTCCGGCATTAATGTAAAAGAAATGCATGAACAATGGTAGTGCTGGGTTAGAATTTGCTATTGCCAGTTTGGTTCAACAGCTGTAAACAAGTCCACATATTTACTAACCAGCTCCAAAGTAGCCAACGCCTACACCTTTTTGGTATGCATTGTATAGTACGGGTGACCACAAACCACAATGATTATTTTGTCCGACAGTGTTTGTTCAGTATCTATGTTTTACCTGCCCTGTATTCGACGGAGTAAGCACACTAGGGAATGGGGATGCGATGCTTAACTCCCGATTCGATACATATCACAATACTAGCGATAAGTTGAATCATGTATGTCAATGCAGCCAGATGAAAAGTCAGTCACTCTTACTGACATTTATTTCAGAAAGAGCCGCTGCATGGCTCGGGCACTGGCTTACTCAGATGCCGTAGGGCAGGGGTGTCCAAAGTCGTTCCTCAAGGGCCGCTGTCCTGCCTGTTTTCCAGCTTTCCCTGGAGCAACACACCGATTCAACTAATCAGAATCGTTCTAATGCTGCTTCAGAGCTGGCTGATGATCTGATCATCTGAATCAGGTGTGTTGCAGCTCAGAGAGATGGAAAACAGGCCCGGAGCTGGACATGCCTGCAGTAGGGTGACTACCGGTAGGCTGAATGCTTATGTCCATTGACTCCGCACAACAAATTGACTCCGCACTGCCATCTGCTGGAAGAAGATGGTACCTTCAGGTTTGTCTGAGAAAAATGAGAATCGATTCTGTACTTTGACATACATCGGTATTGAATCTTGCTTGGCATGTAAAACCCCGATTTTTTTTTTTGCACACCACTACCATTTAAGCTGTTTGGCTACATACATATTCTAAGGAATCAAATTAGTTTGGTGAACATTTTTTAGATTGTTCATATGTATCTGAACTGAGATTAAGGAATTACTACCATGAGAGCTATGAACTAAGGTAGCTTCAGACGCCACCAAATCACAAACATCCTCGTAGCTGTGCGCTGTGTGCCAAACCAACATTAAGTTGTTTGCTGTTCTTGGTGTATGCATTTAGAAAAATATATGATGTATTGATGCATCAATGAGTCAAAAACATAATAGAATGGGCACTCAGAAAGCAGTCATGGGTATTTTTACAGGTTTTACAGGATCAACATAACATGCCAGCATGCATGTGACTTGAGGAGCATTTTTATTTCCATGAAAGCAGTTCGCAAATGTTATAAGCATTTCTGACAAGGATGCAAATCTTATTTTGTATTTTTTTGCAAAACCGTAAAAAATGTGAGAAGTTTTAGTTTTGTACTATATTAAAAAAAAAACACACACAACCAGGTGAGTACGCAAATGGTGCTTTTGTAAAACCGGCAAGGGTTGGCCATGTTGCTTTTTATGCATCACTTGTTTAGGATATTATTAAATTGCGCAGGTTTTGCCAGCCTGAGACCAGTGAGTGTATGTCAGCTATTTTCCCTTTTTTTTTACATTGGCAGGCAGTGACTCAGCAGAGCATCAGTGTTTTTACATCTTGTACTCCCTGCCACCTGGAACCAAGCCCGTAAACCTCTCTGCATCCGTCGGTGAGACACAGGTTTTTTGCTGATAGCCCCACATGACCCTGGTTTTCGTCTACAAATCACTCAATGTGCATAACATAATCAGGGCGGTAGCACAGGTGACTTGCTAAGCATGTGTGTGTGTACCTGCCAAGAGGAATGTGTGTACCGGGACTTTTTTTGAGTGAATGAAATCAATTCGCAAGAGGTGACCACAGGTCTCCCTCAGGTGGAAATTAGAAATGTTTAATTTGATTGAAGCCTCTTTCAGTGTAAGGACAACATGCACCTGCAAGAAGGGCGAGTCCCTTTCTGTGTGGTTGCGGTGGAGCCGGGCTGGGTGTTGATTACGAGTACTTAAGCGCAGTGTGAAGGAGTACAAGACCTACCGTCTGGAACCTGCACCTCTCTGTAGCGGATGAGTTGGCTGGGTAGGAGAGGCTTTGTGCGTGCGTGCTCAATGAGAGTGTCCTCCACCATTTGTATCATCCCAAGTGCAGACTAAAAAACATTACCGAGAGGACAGGAAGAAATTAATAAGCATCGAATGAGAACGCAGAAAAACATCGAGCAGCAAACACTATGCCCACATTTCATTTTGTTCCTTAAGTAGGTGCCCTTTTTATATATTTTTTAAAGAAATAAAAATAAATGTTCAGAATAAGCAAAGTTGTTGTGTCTATTTACAGAATATACATGCACTCACACTTCTTGAAATGGTTTTAATTTTGTTTAAATAAAAGATGAATGCATCCATATTCATATTCAGGGTATCAAATGTTGTACATTTTCACCATGTGCTGTTGGACCTTTACATTTTGCACCCAGGCCAAAATACAGCATACCTTTACAAGTGTCCCATTACTTAGGATTATTATACGGGCTGCCGTGGCTCACAAGATAGAGCGAAGGGACCCTCTGTTAGAATTTCACTATGTCCAAGTCATGTGTCGTTGTCTCCTCAGGGCAAGATGTTTACTTCACCCACCTTGCCTCCAGTGCCACTCACACTGGTCTACGAGTGGACGTAAATGCGGTTGGAGAGGCAGTAGGCGCACAATGGCAGCCGCGCTTCAGTCAGCCTGCCCTTGGCTGCATGCGTATCTAACCGCAACCAGCGTGTGAATGTGCGAGTGCATGAAAAAAATATCCATTGTGGTCACTTTCAGTGGGCGGGGCATTACGCTGCTGTCAATTGCCATCAAGGTATTCTGCAGTGTTCTGCTACATCGCCTTAGAGATGAAGTGGATAACATGTTGAGGGAAGAGCAAGCCGGTTTCAGGAAGGGAAGGTCTTACGCCGAACAGATCTTTACCCTTCGAAACATCATAGAGCAGTGCCAAGAACTTCAGATACCACTCATGATCAACTATATCGATTTCAAGAAAGCCTTCGACAGCCTCCACCAGGAGTCACTGTGGCAGATCGTCCAGCTGTATGGTGTACCCCTCAAGTACATCAACATCTTCAGGTCATTATACCACAACTCAACCTGTTGTGTCAAAACCAACAGTGGCACAACCGATGATTTTGACATTGTCACTGGTGTAAGACAGAGTTGCATTCTGTCAAGCTACGCCTCTATATGTCAGTGGTTATCCCAACAGCGATTTACGCTTTGTGAGACATGGATGAAGACAGCCAACATAACCAACAAGTTAGATGTCTTCCATCGGCGTTGCCTGAGATCCATCCTGAGGATCTCATGGAGAGACCACGTCACCAACGAGGAGGTGATGAAGAAGGCAGGAGTGGCTGAACTGTCAGACATTGTCTCTGAAAGGAGAAGGAAAATGATCGGCCACGTACTCCGACTGCCAAGAGAGAGACCGGCAAGTGTGGCCATGGACTGGATGCCAGAGGGTGGAAAGAGGAAGAGAGGTAGGCCAAAGAAGACGTGGAGACAGACTGCCAAAGAAGACCTCAGTGAGATGGCTGTCAGCTGGCATGGGGCAAGAAGGGTCGCCAGTGACCGGACCAAATGGAGGAAACTCGTCGCCCAATGTTCCAAATAGGAACGGGCGGAACTAACTAACTAAACTAACTAACACTTTTAGTGTTACAGAAAAGTGCCGTATAAATCGGATACAGTACTGTTGTCATTATAAATTGTGGTGTTGAATTGGATGAAAGCTGAATACTGACTACCAAACCGTTCTGCTGTTACAATGCAGATAACATTACCGCTATAAAATGTGTTCATTATAACATTTCTACTTCAGATGAATTTTATATGAATATCATTTGCTTTTAAAGATTGTCTATCAGGGAAAATTTATTAGATTACTCATCCTCCCCCTCATTACATGTTATGTCTTGTGATTTGTTGTAACTGTCATGTGCTTATTTATGTGCTGGGGACTTTTTTTTTATCCTGGACTTAAATTATCCTCAGAAGAGGATAGTTTGAGCGTGTTTTTTTCCCCTCTCCCTACCTTGTGGTTTCCTTTCTGAACTCTGACTGTAAATTTCCCCATTGCGGGACAAATGAAGGATATCCTAGTTACTTATTTTCCGCGCTATAAAGTCACACCTAAAATCATTCAATTATATAATCCGATGCGCCTTACAGTGCGGAAAATATGGTATTCTTGGACTTTCTCCACTAAAATATTATTTTCCACAATATTGCTACTTGAACAAACACCAGAAAGTGAATACATTTTCTTTACGGAGTAAAACACAAACAAACCTCCTTGGTGATGTTACCATGGAGAAGGGCTTCAATATGTAACCGTGACAACAGCTGAGGTATGAAAGCCTTGAGTCGCGGGAGAGTTACATCTGCAATACAGATCACAGCTATCATTCGAAGAGCAACGTCATAATGAAATGACTCACTTTCGGCCAAAGAACAAGCCGTTAAAGAAAATTGAGCTCAACTAATGCATTTGAAGATGTATATGAGGGGTCTCAAACTCAATTTATGTGGGGGCTGGGGTATAGAATCTGAGTGTGTCTGGGCCACATCAAGTATTCCACAAAAAAGAGGTTCAGGTATTAAAAAAAAGATGATAGTAAGCGTATACCTTTAAGCCACATTTATAGCAGAGAACTCCATTTGGTTATCGGAGTAAAAGGTCAGCTATTACCACATTCCAGAAATTTGAAAATGTCACTCTTTAAGTTGCTGTCTTTCTTGTTTTATATATATATTTATTTATGTTGAAAAAGTATTATCTCACCTTCTAGAGCATCTCTGAGTTCATCTTTGGTCCAGGCCACCTCAGTCATGAGTAGACGAAGGTAGTACATGGCGTGCTGGTGCGGTTGTTCTGCTCTGAAATTATTCAGAGACCTCATGTACTGCAGAAAGAAATGGAGAAAAAATGTGAGCACAGCGAACACTGCGGTTTACAATCTCCTAGAGCGGGCTGGCTAGAACAGAGTAATGGTGTTTATGACAATAGTAATTACCGCTTCCTTGATGATGTCGAACCGCTTCTCATCGATCTCAAACGTGGCCATCTTCTCAATGATCTTCTTCAAAAGGATGTCCTGCTTGTCATTGTAACCTTTAACAGAGAGCTGGCGCAGTGACAGAGTAGATGGTTTAACAGGATCATTGTGGGTGTCAAATATTGGATTTATTCATTTAGGAATATGATGGTCATCTCCTGGCCTATGAAGGACTATTGGGTCTGGAGACAAGACGGGATGAACAAAATGGCCTCTCAACAGCTGATGTACACAGTCTGTTGAACGAGAAATTAAGTCTCTCATTATCAGATTTGTTTTTGGATACCTGATCTTGTTATAGTCAAATATATAACTTTCAACATAGTTGTATTCCGCTATAGGGAGAAAGGAACATCCATTGCAAGTAAGAGTGGGGTTTTTTTTCGATGCAAATGCACAATTTAATAATGGCAGAAGCGAGGAGAGAAAAAAGGGCGACTGAAACAGGACAAAGTGCCATCTACATCCTTCAAGACCCATCCCGATTCAGCAATCACACCAATTTCTACCCGCATCACAAAGTCCCTTGGTTGACAGACATGTGGTAAAAGTCTCTATCTCTAATATCATTAACCTTGACAAATGGCCACTCTGATACTGCTGACTGCAATCTATTAGGCACAGGTCACAGATACACCAACAGACTGTCCCCAAGGAGAGACCACCATCATTTTGAGAGGTTGTTAATTATCAATACGAGCAGATTATGGTAGAGATGCCCAAATCCGGTGCTTGTTGTGTATGTTTCCCTCATCCAACAGATCCATCTCAAATGCACGGCTCATCAGCAAACTTTGCAGAAGCCTGATAACGATCCTGATCATTGGAATGAGTTGTGTTGGAGGAGGGAAACGTAAAACAGACTGGATAGCTATTAAGGACCGCATTTGGGCAGCTGTTGATAAGCGGGAACGGATTACTCCAAACAGTGCAGAATGTTAGTAATAGAGGGGACAAGTCTGTTGTAGTCAGGTAAAAACATTTTATTGGCATTTGTTAATAGTAAAACCGCAAATTTCTAAATTTTAAGGAGCTCTTTGTCTTGTTAGGTGTGGAGAATGTGCCGTAACAAGGAAAACAAATTGCAGTTACTTGTAAGCAAAGTGAATTAAGCAGATTTGAATTCTAAAAAGGAAAACCAAAACTATGTCAATGCTAGTTTTAAAATGTTTTACAATACATTGGTGGTTAACCTTTTACAATTGTGTGACCACTGATGTTAAAAAATAGATTCTTTACGACTGTAAAAAATTGTGTTCTGTGATGTGAAACGTTGCCTGTATATACAGTAAAAGTTTTTGACACATTATTTCTATTTATGTAATGATCGAAACGTCACGATATATATGAACCTCATGATAAGTTAATTATCACAATATTGTGGGGAGGTTGACAATATAAGCTCACAATTCTGGATAAAAACTCAAAATACTGCTCAATTTTTTCCAGGATATTAGGAAAAGCACAATTATGTTTTTATAGATAATAGCAGCAGTGACAAAGATAGGCCAGCCAGTGATTTTATTGTCATGTACAGTATTCCTATTGCCCCAGCGGCGCAAAATATCATGGCCTTTGTAGGTCACAATGCAGGTTTGGCTGAAGGTGAAAAGTAAGGCAGAGATGTGCTACTTTTAACTCATTCAGTACGAGCCAATTCTGGACCAAGTATGAAAAGACGTTTAAAAATGTCATTGGGAGTGAATGAGTTAATAATGTAATGTGACGTGAGGATACCATTACAACTTTAATTGCACGATATAGCCTTTATCGTTAAATCCCTACTATTAACACCTAAATTGGAATATCCCAGAAAGGATTGTGTTCGACCACAGAGGTTGCACTGTAAAACAAACCACGGTAATACAATGTGGGCAGGTATCTTGTCTTAAGTACAAAAAAACCCCTCAAAATGACATGAATCTAAATTTTTGGACTTTAATTTGAACCCAGAGCCTGAACCTCTGTATAGATTCTTCCCATCAACCTCCAACTGGATTTTAGCTTGAGTTTAATTCCTACAACCTGGAATTGATTCCACTATAGGTTCAAAACATTTTCATTTATTTGAATAGGTTTACAAAGGCCTTCGTGTATCCATTTTTATTTGGCAAAAAAAGTTAGTTTATAATGCTGTGAGGGACTGAAAGCCCCATTTTTAAAATACATGCTGTAATGCAACGGCCAGCAAAATCTCATTACAGAACCCTCCAGCTTAGAAACCATAGCAACTACAACAAACCAAAGTGAGCGGGGACAAGCAAGCAATTTTACTTTCACACTTGAAATGCCTCAAAAACGACAGACCACAACACTTGCTCCACTTGTCTGCAGGACTCAGACGTCTTACTCACTAGGATGGCATTCATCCCGGAGGCTAGGCCATATACCAGCCCTGCCAGGCGGGCTGCATATGTATACTCTCTTAAATCATTCTTCAGTAACCTGAGCAACAGGTCGGTCATATTGCAGTGCAGCGGATTTGCATATAAATAGCGACTACAGAAGGGAGGGGCGGGGACAAAAACAACAAGACAGTTTATGAGAAGGAGAGACATGACGTGAAGAATGACAGGAAGAGTATGTATATGCAGCCTCATTACTGGCTTTGTGTCCCGCATAAACATCTGGAGAAGTCTCATCTTACTTTGTTAGATTCACAGCACAGGTACAGTATAACAAAAACAACAACAGCAATGCTGTGCCTGACGTTGTGATGCACAAGGGAAAGGATTCATAGGAATTAATGTTTTGGGGGAGGTGAACGATTAAAAAAGGGGAGGGGATTGATGAAGGATGAACAGATGTGCATAGAACAAAAGCTATAATGACACAAGCCAGGTCTAGTTTGCGGAGATCAATTCTGTACTTGAACTACCACATGGAAGTTTTTGGGTGTAATAGAAAAAGTGCTGGTATGTTATTTTTCACAATTAATGCCACTGAGGTATGGCTGAGCCACTATAGCCCAGTCGAGGGAAGTGTAGGAGGTTTGGGATGTAACACGAACCTTAGAGTGAGGGAATCTGAATACTTACATACATCCCATAGACGGTATTCTGAAGGTCATAGTTCAAACCAGCTAGTTCGGCTGCATATGCATACTCGTTGAGGGAGTCTTTTAGAAGCTCCAGGTATAAATAAGCCATGTTACAATGTAATGGGTCCACGTATGCAAAAGGGCTGTAGAAAAATAGCAGAGGTCAAAGAAAGAAAGTGCACTGACTACAAATTACAATGCTTTGCTTTGGTGGCCAAAGAAGCTAAAGCCAGGAAAAAAAGAATATGAAGACAATGTAATGTTATTAACTTTAGCACTGACAATTTGGTTCCACATTAAAATGTTGCCTGCTATGAACCATCCAATAGTAAAATGATCAAATAAAAAAAATATATACCGGTACTTGATATTAAAGTCAGCAGTTGTTAAATCTAGAAAGAATAGTCCTGCTCATTCATGTGAAAGCTACATTTTGAACGCAACTGTAAGTTTCCTTTAAATTATTTTGAGAATTTGGGAAATATTTATTGTCATAGTACAAATATTGTTGTCTCGTGTCAGCATTTGTATGAAAACTGACATTCCAACAGACTGCATAGAAGAAGAAAAAAAAGAGGGCTGCAAAATTAGCGCTTGTCTGCTTTTGCTTCTGAGCTTCCCATGATGCAACGTTCTGGGATATTTTCCATGGGTAACGTTCTCTGGGTTATGTTACGAAAACAGAAAAAAGGAGTGAAAGCAGTTTTTTCTGATGCTATTATCACCAACTAATCCATAAATGAACTATTTCATGTTCTCATAGAAGAAGCGGTAATTTTACTGGGTACTTTGCTATTTGTGACATTTCCATCAGCAACTAAATTATTACATACCTGAAGAACTCAAAGTTCAGACATGCTTTGGGAAGAAAGAATTTGTCATCCTGCTTGAACCACACCTTGCTCATTGCTGTGTCCTAAAAGAAGACAGAAACGCGTTTCATTTTGATGCACCGTGATCACAAATGCAGAAACACAGAGAATCCAGTTCCAGTTCAAACTAATTGTGCAATAATAAAATATACCGTCGGCATTATTTTAGCAAACAGCATCACTCATTGGAATTTTTTTTATGTAATCTGCAGTTAAAATCTGACTGCTTGAGTAAGGTATGAACATATGAAAGGTGGCTTTAATGTCAAAACAGCAGCAAACCCACTTGCCTTGATTAAAACAGGGACGGCAGGAGAATCTTTCTCAAGAGGGTAAATTTCCAAGTTGGTCGGAATGAACTCATTTTTCATTGGTAACTTGAACTTGCCGTTGAGGTCCGCACCGGCCCATTTCTGAAACACATACACGACTTAATCTGATGTCATTCATCAAAATCATTTCTCTCAAGAAGAAGAATACCACTGCCTGCACAGTGATTTGCTCGGCACTGTATTTGCAGTGATTCACCTTGATGGTCTCCTCAGAGATAGCCTCCTGTTTGTACTGTGTACCATACCATTCTTCTGCCTTGTCTGTCCGTCCGTCAAATGATTTTGAAACCAAAACAACCCTGGAAAGAGAATACTTTCAGAACTGTGTCATTATAAGCAATTCAGTGTTGCAGCCAGATTAGCAGGAAAGTGGTAGAATATATACATGAGTATTGCCATTATGTCCGTCTACATGTTCTGCTCCGATGTTTGTGTTCCAATAGCTATTGCATAAAGGGTACGATAACTATGACTAAGAATGCTTGTCAATAGCGATTTGCAGTAGACGTTGGCGTTAAGCTAATGGACCATTCTTAAGGCAATATTGCTTTGTTGTTTTAAATACCTGTAATTGGTTTATTTTGACTGTAGTCTTTTGAACCACGGTTTCAACAATCACGCAGGGGCAAAAACAATTGTTTCTAAGCTCTAGAAACAGGTATTTTTATGCACAGACAATGGGTTGCATGCTTATAATGGCACTTGGGATGTACAAATGGTTACAATTCTAAGGGCCATGATTGACAGCGGATGTACAAAAGAGTTTTTTCGATTTGTAGAAAATGGAGGTAGACTTTTTTTTCTCAATTCTAAGTATTCTTGCACTCACCGGACATATTCTGGTCTCAGCTTGTCCAGCACCATCTCAATTAAGTCTGGCCTGAAATCTTCTAAAAGATACTCTGCAGCTAGAACCTCTTCAAGTGGGTAATACTGAAAAACACACAAAATATTATCATAAACACATTTGTGTCACACATCCTGGGAGTTAAGAGCAGCATCGGGGGCTGGTGACAGTCAGGACGTGAGCCACAACAAGCTGTAACATTACTCGATGAAACCAACTTTTGCACAAAGAAAGGACACCTACATGTAGTAAACCAGACACCTTGGAGGTGTAGCCACGGGGTCGCTCCTTGTCTTTAAACCGGAAGGCTACCTTGTTTAAATCCTGTAGAGGAACACAAAACATTGATAGCTCAGAATCATAGTATCAGTGAGATTAAACAAACTAAGTTTGTTTGTTTGTTTGTTTTAATTCAAAACAACATTTATTAAATAATGTGTATAATACTGTCGTTACTTTGCACTCCTGAAACACCCACTCCTGAGGTCCCTCTGTGCGCAATTTCTGGATATATTGGAACATGTGAAAAATAATGTCCTCCACGTGCACTGTAAGGGACAGCCACATGATGAGGTTATTTACAATTCAGATTCTTCCACAAACACCACACTGGAAAACACTCCATAGCCAAATATCAAGAACTACTTACAAAGGCCTTCTTCTGTCAAGTCTACATTGATGATGAAGAACATGAATCCTCTGGCTCCTTCTTTTTGACCTCCAACAAGTGTATTCACCCATCCTGAACACAATGACAATATCACTGCTTATGTACTCACTTTTGATGTATCGCTATGTGGACATTTCATGTTCCCTACCTTTACTTTTTAGTTCGGATAACAAACTTCCAGGTCCTTCATGACCTATCAGATGTCCCAGATAATGCCCTGGGTTTGACTTATAGTATTTCTGCAGGTCTGGGATGGGGAACGTCACATACAGATTCCTTATGTCTTTTATGGGCACCACTTTGTAGAATTGCTGGAACAATAAACAGGAATATAAATAGATTTTTTTAATTCATCAGAAAACAATAAATATAGACATAAATCAACAGCATGGGTAAACAACAGATTCTGACTTTTAGATATTCATCTTGAAAGGGGTGATCAGGAAATTCCGGGATCGGCACATTCTTGTTCTCTACTTCTGCAAATAACTTGACCACCATAGAAGTCAGCTCATCTAGCGATTCTGTGGGTAAGAACATGATTTAACACTTAAATTCGTTGAAAAAAAAAAAAAACTTTTGACTACCGGTACATTCTTTTAATCATTCATTTACTGAACCACTTATCATCTTCCCTCAACAGAGTATCAACAAAGTGATACTCTGTGTATTTTCTTTCAAATAAATTATCATAAAATGCCATTTAACTTGTGAAACATGAACTTGTCCCTCGAGCCTTTATTTTAGGATGTTCATTGGTTTGCACTCCATCAAGAGGCGCATTGAGGTAAAGTTATTTTGATACTAAAGACTGAGCACACCTTGCATATGAACACCAACCCAACCCTTTGCATTGTATAGTTGTGCAGTATTTTCTTAATTCACTTAATTTGTTCAAACATTCAATGAAGATTTATTATCTACCTTCCAACTTTAGGAATTAAAAAGCAATAAAGATACGGGCAGAAATTTAAGAAGTCAGGTCAATTAATCGGTATCATTAAAAAAATCATAAGACGAGTTGCTGTAGATATTGTGCTGTAAATCACTAAACACATTTGTCTCTTACAAAAAAGAAATAATCTAAATAAATAAAACAATTAAATTAATAATAAATAAAAGTCTTCCTCTGTGTTGCCTTACCTCTTCCTAAAACACAGAGGCCCATTAGATTAGAGGAGTAATATGTCGAGTGAAACTCAAGGAGTTCCTGGCGGACATCAATGCCGTCATTAGACGGTCTCGTCTCAAGGGTCAACTTGTTACCTAGAGCAGAGGAGTACAGGTATATTGTATTTATTTCTTGAGCACACTGAAATGAAAGGTGAACTAAAAATGTGTCTTCACAGAAATTTGTCTTTACAGGGGTTTAACACACAATATAAATTAGAATGCAGTGTTTTGACAAGTAGGGCTGGTATAGAACTTGATATTGTGAAGATTTTTTTTGGGGGGGGGGGCTTCCCCATTGTTAAATTGTTAAATCTTCTAACACAAAGCTGTTTTGGGACACCTAAAAACTATGGATCTGATCTTCATAATGAAATTGTTATATCATTTTCAACACCGATAAGCGCTTTGTTACAGCTGCAGCGTGTGAAAGCGCTATATAATTAAAGATGTATTAGATTGTACTGCTGTACAGAGTCACATTGTGAGTGCGGGAGCCTATCCCAGTTGACTTTGAACTGGTCGTTAGTAAGTCACAGGGCACACGCATTCACAACCACACTAAGCCGGAACCGATCCCACGCTGCTTGCTCACAAATCAAGCAAGTGGACCACTACACCATCGGCAATAAAGAAATTGTAAATAGCAAACTGGTGCAAATCACTGTTGTAGGAGAAAAAGGCAAGAACCAAACCTATCTACAACACAAAGGCGGGGCGGTATCAACTTTCTTCCAGGTGGTCTGTATGTACCATGTTACTGATTGAACACAAATAAAAACAAAATACAATCAATTGCAAACCATGTTCAACCTTTTTCGAACAAGACATACTGTAGGCTTAAATATCTTTGTGCTTCTCAAAATCTTTATTGCTGTTTATTTTTCAATTGCAACCAGCTACAATGGGCAAAGGTCTTCAAAGCAACAACAGAGTACGTTCATTTGTGAGAAGTCTACTCAAGAAGGGCTACCTGTTCCAAATTTACTGAAGGGGTGATTTGGGTTTCCAGTGGCCTTCTCTAGTTGAAAGAGCCTCCAAGCATCATTCATCAGGTTCTTGTCATGCTCAGAGTCCACAGCGTTCACCTCACGGTCTTTACAGCTCTCGTCAAACAACGGGCAGAGGAAGAACTGGGCAAACCTATACAGATTACAACATGACAATTGATGCGATCACCATACAGAAGACACTTACAAGACACAATAACTTAATATAATACTACTATATGTTAGTAATAGCGTACAGTTGGGAATGCCATTTTAAAGCACTGAAGTGAAGATTTTTTTTAATTATAAGCCAAATCCATTTTGTGAAATAAGGTTGACAGCAACTCTGCGTATACATAAAAAGTGCAGAGAAAAATTAAGGAAATGAAAAGCAAATATTCTCTTTTAATGTTAATTGTAAATTTACATCAACATGTGGTAGACATCATTAATATTTCATTATTAACTGTAGCCTACACTATTATTTTCTCAGGGCACCAGATGGGCCACGCATCTCACCGGCAGTGGACAACAATTAGACAATTTCACAAACAGACGCCAGCTAGAATAACCTTCATTTATAAAGATGGTAATCCACTCTGTTGAGTGAGTGCTTTTTCACCACGGCTGATACATGATAGATATGACAACAGTCCCCTGTAAAGTGAGGAGTGTCACCTTCACTCTAAGAGTAAAATGGACGGTTTCCAGTGGGGGTGGGAGCTCCATCAGTGGTTTGAAAATTGTGACTCTTAAAAAAGATGGTCTGGGATCGTGGATTCAAAGTGGCAAAATAAAGACAAAAAAGAACAAATGATTAGAGAAAATATTGACCAACGATTCATTTTTACATCGCGTGGACAACAGGGAGAGTGCCTCTGGATTGGCAGACCGGGGTGGTAGTCCCTCTTTTTAAAAAGGGGGACCGGAGGGTGTGTTCCAACTACAGAGGGATCACACTCCTCAGCCTCCCTGGTAAGGTCTATTCAGGGGTGCTGGAGAGGAGGGTCCGTCAGGAAGTCGAGCCTCAGATTGAGGAGGAGCAGTGTGGTTTTCGTCCCGGCCGTGGAACAGTGGACCAGCTCTACACCCTTAGCAGGGTCCTTGAGGGTATGTGGGAATTCGCCCAACCAGTCTACATGTGTTTTGTGGACTTGGAGAAGGCGTTTGACCGTGTCCCTCGGGGAGTTCTGTGGGGGGTGCTTCGTGGGTATGGGGTACCGAATCCCCTGATACGGGCTGTTCGGTCACTATACCACCGATGTCAGAGTTCGGTTCGCATTGCCGGCAGTAAGTCGGAATCGTTTCCAGTGGAGGTAGGACTCCGCCAAGGCTGCCCTTTGTCGCCGATTCTGTTCATAACCTTTATGGACAGAATTTCTAGGCGCAGCCGAAGCGTTGAGGGGGTCCGTTTTGGGGGCCTCAGTATTTCATCCCTGCTTTTTGCAGATGATGTGGTGCTGTTGGCTCCTTCAAACAGGGCTCTCCAACTCTCACTGGAGCGTTTCGCAGCCGAGTGTGAAGCGGTTGGGATGAAAATCAGCACCTCCAAATCTGAAACCATGGTCCTCAGTCGGAAAAGGGTGGAGTGCCCCCTCCGGGTCGGGGAGGAGATCTTACCCCAAGTGGAGGAGTTCAAGTATCTTGGGGTCTTGTTCACGAGTGGGGGTAGGAGGGAGCGGGAGATCGACAGGCGGATCGGTGCAGCGTCTGCTGTGATGCGGACGTTGTATCGGTCTGTCGTGGTGAAGAAGGAGCTGAGCCAAAAGGCGAAGCTCTCAATTTACCGGTCGATCTACGTCCCAACCCTCACCTATGGTCACGAGCTATGGGTCGTGACCGAAAGAACGAGATCCCGGATACAAGCGGCTGAAATGAGTTTTCTTCGCAGGGTGTCCGGGCTCTCCCTTAGAGATAAGGTTAGAAGCTCGGTCATCCGGGAGGGGCTCAGAGTCGAGCCGCTTCTCCTCCACATCGAGAGGAGCCAGATGAGGTGGCTTGGGCATCTGATTCGGATGCCTCCTGAGCGCCTCCCCGGTGAGGTGTTCCGGTCATGTCCCACCGGGAGGAGACCCAGAGGAAGACCCAGGACACGCTGGAGAGACTATGTCACCCAGCTGGCCTGGGAACGCCTCGGGATCCCCCGGGGAGAGCTGGAAGAAGTAGCTAGGGAGAGGGAAGTCTGGGCTTCCCTGCTAAAGCTGTTGCCCCCGCGACCCGGCCCCGGATAAGCGGTAGATGATGGATGGATGGATGGATGGATGGATTCATTTTTACACTTCACCGATTAATTTTTAAAATACTGCATTGAGAATGCATGATCATATGAATTATGCTACCGGAGCAATCTGTATTAAAACAATACTATGACAAAAATGAACAAAATACAACAATAACAAACAATGAGGCACCATGCTTGTTATTGTTTCTTAATAATTTGGCTGGTTCCTGGTTCACGGAAGATGACAAACAGACAAGCTAGAGGTGACATCTGCAAGGGATTCTTTAAGGAGACTAAATAGTTTTTGACAGATGAAACATAATTAAATATCAAAAACAATTGTAAATGGCACAGCCACCTTATCTATATCTGCGAATGCAAACACTTTGTTTTTCTACTTTATTTCTCCCCACAATCTTGCTGCTGTAGACTGTAAACGTCCCCAGTGTGGGACAAATAAAATATATCTTATTTATCTGACCTTGGATAAGCAGTAGAAAATGGATGAATGGATGGAAATATAATCAAATAAATAGCCGATTACCTATCGAGAGCTCCTTGTAAGTGCTCATGAGACACATCAAAGTAGTAGTTAGTGTGCTCTCCACTGGTGAAGGCATTGGAACTGCCAGCATGCTCACTCAAAAACTGGCTGTACTCATTCTCTTTCGGGTACTTCTTTGTCCCCAGGAACAGCATGTGTTCACAGAAGTGCGCCAGGCCTGCGATGTTCACCGGGTCGGATAACGAACCTGAAATTTGAAGGTAAAAAGATCCCTGAGATACAGTCAAACAAGCTGTGGATACATTTTCAATTTGAATATTCTCTACATGGAATTAGTTGGTTATGTTGGCACGTCTTTATGATGCACACCACTAATATGCTACACCACAGCACACATACCGGTACATGCAAATATAGATTTTGTGACTAAGCTTTTTCCATTCCAAAACCTAACAGAAGTAGGCATATCTAAAACTAACAACTGACAAAAGATTAACGCCAACTGAAGTGCCTTTATTGAGGAATGAGTAATAAAGCTGGCGGCTATATTGCACAACAATATACTTCATTCCTTACCGATGTGGACATCCAAAGCAGCGGAGGATTTGTCTGTTGTTGGGTCACTGATGAGCATGGCCCTCAATCCATTGTTAAACTCCAGGCCCCTGTAAACTCGCTTGTCCTCAGGAGAGCGAACTATGTCTGTGACCACACTTTTCAGAGCTGGGTCAGTCATTCTGAGTGGAGAAGATGGCACCAGCCTAGAATAAAAACAATGACAATGTATAGTATGAGCACATATATTCATACATATTCATTCATTCATTCATTCATCTTCCGTACCGCTTGATCCTCACTAGGGTCGCGGGGGGTGCTGGAGCCCATCCCAGCCGTCTCCGGGCAGTAGGCGGGGGACACCCTGAATCGGTTGCCAGCCAATCGCAGGGCACACAGAGACGAACAACCATCCACGCTCACACTCACACCTAGGGACAATTTAGAGTGTTCAATCAGCCTGCCACGCATGTTTTTGGAATGTGGGAGGAAACCGGAGCACCCGGAGAAAACCCACGCAGGCCCGGGGAGAACATGCAAACTCCACACAGGGAGGCCGGAGCTGGAATCGAACCCGGTACCTCTGCACTGTGAAGCCGACGTGCTAACCACTGGAGTACCGGGCCGCCTATTCATACATATACAAAGCCAAATTCCAATGAAGTTGGGATGTTGTGTAAAATACATCTTTATCTGTAATAAAATATGAGCAGACTACAATGATTTGCAAATCATTTTGCATCTATACTTGACTGAAGACAAGACAAAGACAAGATATTCAATGTTTAACCCTGGAGAACCCACTGGGTCATATTTGGCCCCTATAAATTCTGCCCTTGAATCCCAAAGGGTCAGATTTGGTCCTAATCCTAAATTAGCATTAAAGCATTGATTATTTGAAAAAAACATATTTTGGTGTGAACATATAGGAGTCATTTAATGTATAATTCATCATTTTCGAAAGAAGAAAAATGTTCTTGGGTTCTCCAGGATTAAACTGATGAACTATGCTTTTTGGATGTATTGTGTTGTAGTGTATTATGACAAATATTCACCCATTAATGGATTTTATCTTCTGTGGTCCATAATACATTCAAAATATTCAGAGAACCTGGGGAAATCTCTGCACTTAAGCGGCAAGGCCGAAAACCATAATTGAATGGAAAATCCTCCTGGATCCCCCGCACCCTGCCCACCACCTTTTTCCAGCTACTCCCCTCAGGCAGGCGCTACAGATCCATGCGCACCAAATCCAGCAGACACTTAAACAGCTTCTTCCCTCTAGCCATTAACTCCCTAAACAGTCACTGACGTAGTCACTCTTCTTGTACTACAAATACTGCTACTGGTCACTCTAAAATGGTTCAATGATTTTCTGCACCAACTGTACAAACTGTCATAGTATTGCATTCTACCACTGATCACTTTAGCTCTGCTTGATACTTTACACATTGTCTCACAGTTGTCACTGGGTGGTGCCACATTCTCCATGTTACAACAGCCTAGGTCTTTCTAAAACAGTGTGAAGACTAGACCGGCCTGGCAGCAGTCCAGACCTGTCTGCCATGGAAAATGTCTGGTGAATTATGACACGTAAACATTTTGTATCACTGATGATAGGGCAATGCTATTAGTGTTTATTTCGCCCCACAGAGTGCTTTAGTTTTACTTTTGAGTTGACAACTGCACAATAACTGTTCTCTTGATGACATTATCTTAGTTAGTTGTTGTTTTTTTTAATGAGTTTAGTTTTGAGAGTTTCTCATGAGAGAAAATGTTAGGCCCCTGGAAAATAACCGAAACAGTTCATACCTGGCCAGATAACTGTCAAGTTAGTAACTCTATGGGTATGCAAGACAAGTTATTTGTACTGCACCTTTCACAAAGAAAATAATTCCAAGTGCATTACATAAAAGATTAAAAAGAAAAGACAAAATATCAAAATATTGGGGGGTGGATTATGAGAAAATCATCTAAAATTACATTCAAATTATTCAAACGAAGCATTAGTTTTGATTAGAAAATAACATGCAAATGGGGATTAAAATAGGACAATAAGGTTAGATTCATGAGAATCCTACAGTTAATATTTTTTCCAACCCTGACAGTTTCAATAGACCTGAGGTATTAGGGACTTTATTCCATAGGTGAGGATCATTCTAACTATGGACACTACAACAGCATACGCTTTCAATTAATACTTATATTTCATAATTTAAGCACTTTTCATGACAGAGAACTGTAATGTCGGGATGTTGGGACCCATCCACTGTGGAGTGACTGAGTAAATGACTCATCGACAATGAATGTTGGGCCATCACGCGTGAAACAATCGTGACTAAGCACCAATCGCATTGTATTACACAGTTCTGTGATAAAAATGTGTAAAACACACTGATGCTTTAGAATGTTTACACCAAACTCGATATATGACAGACAATTTAAGAAGCAACATTGCAATGCTTAAGATGGGTCGCCGAGGTCAACCACCCGGCTTAACGGCCCCGACTGGTGCCTTCCATTAGTTCAGTAGCAAGGACTAGCTAGCTTGACTCGATGCGTTGACAACACTTACGTCTTCGAACTGCATAAGTCACCAGTCAACACTTACGTAATTTCTTTGCTGAGATGGGGACCGCTTCCAGCTGCTTGTAAATAGATCGTGCACTGCGCCGTTCGTTTGATGCACTTGAACATACTTTGCACCCATGAACAACAAACCTTTCCTTTCACACCACCATCTTAATTCAGTCAGAAGCAGTCGATCTCAGACGTCAGCGAAAACTTGTGAAATATGTAAAATCGCCCAACATTTACTTTTGTAACGATTAGGTATAAATTTGAAGGACATTAAAATGTGTTCCTAACACGCGCAAAATATTATGAACCAATACATTGTTGTTACTGACGCGTATATCGATTACAAAGCCTGTACGTCGAGTGTAATGAACAGGTCTGGTTTCAAAGCTTTGTCTTATACTGCGTTCACCGGCATTTTCACAGCTGTCAGCAGACAAATGGCACGTACTTCTTATATACAACGTGCTGTTTTAACATAACATCGTCATGAATTTCGTAGTATGTTGCGACACTAACCGAATAAAAAGGAGATTAGTCTAAATAGGCAGCGTTAACAACATTTGCGTTCTTATTACATTAAAAATCTTGGTTTCCTTTCATTCCTTTTTATATTTGACTTGCAGAAGTCTGCAAAATTAGCACATCTTACTACTGTATACATTTTCTCAGTATCCCCAAACCACAGCGTCAAAATAAAAAGACAACAATAAAAGAAACATTTCTAAAAAGACAACGAAAAAGAAACATTTCCGTTCATTGCAACAAGAATAACTCCAATATAATATTATTACAGTTAATTTTAATCTTCTGATAGTTTCTTGATGCAGTAGTTAAAGAATAACCTCGGTTCGACTTTATCCTCAACATCTGCAACCATCTGACGTCAACACTCGCCACCACTAGATGGAGACATTTCTTTACTCTCACAAATCAAGGTCCAGTTTTTCCCCAAATCAAACAATATGTATACTCAAGATAGTCTCCGAGACAACCGTGGAAATATTCTGAAGTGATTTACTGAAACATATGCAGAGAATGATTATGATAGTAAACAGATGCAATAAACATGTAGTCATCCATTTGTAAACCCACAAACCACACGTATGTGTTTTTGTCTTCAAATAAGCACAGTCTCACTAACCAACAAAATACCCATTAGGTTAAAGTACAAAGAGCAAAATAATGTAGGGCAGGCAGAGTTAACGTGTGTTTACTTTGACAAGGCTCACATTAATGTCATTTACTTTGCTCCTCCTCTTTTAAAAAATACCTTGCACTCAGCTCTGTTATGCTGGAGAGGACAGTGGACAAGACCTCCTGACTGAGTGAGAGACCACCTGAGCAGGAATGGAAGAATCAACCGAGAGCCTGAAGAAGAAAAAAGTTGTGGCAGTGGTGGGAGGTGGACTGGTAAGACAAAGTGAAAGTAAATACCCATTGTTTTTCTTGAGCTTCATACTGACAGTACCAGAGCAACGTTGGAAAGTCACACAGTGCTTTAATGCTCGTTATAGCTTACATTGTGCGCCAAATTCACCCAATTTATTTAAAGGTACTGTAATAGAGCATGTTAATGAGTGTAATTAACATGCAACGCCAACCGTTCATTTTATGTTTGCAATGAAGTGAGAGAAATTAAATGGAGCCTGGTTCACACTGACCCAGGAACATTCATTATTGCTGTTACTGAGAAACAAATGTAACATGAGAGTTGAATACGCATGTAAAAGTTATATGAATGTATATAAACCAATAAATATTGTCCATTACATCTCATTTTTGGCAGTGACGAGAACACCTATCTTTTGTTTTAGGTTGGTGCCCTGAATGCCTGCTTCTTCGCCAAAAAAGGTTTTGAGGTGCATGTGTTTGAAACACGGGATGGTATGAGCAAAACTTCATCTGATAATATGACAGAATGGACAGAATATAGTAAATGCATGAACTTTTGGCCAGATATTCGGCAAGCAAAAATCGTGAAGGGGAGAAGTATCAACCTGGCTTTATCTCACAGAGGCCGTCAGTCACTCAAGCATGTCGGAATGGAGGGGAAGGTTTGTTGACGCACTTTAATGCTATAGAAGGACATCGAGAACCGGCACGCGGGGACATTAGCATGGCAGCTATTTTCTTAGAGCTCAATAAGATTTTGGGTAATTGTATGTTACTATACACATAGACAACCAACCTACACATCGATAGATAGTTAATTAAGCTAAGAAGCATGTTTTTTAAATGTGGAATGATAAACCCACAGAAACATAAGAGAACATGCAAACTCGACGCAGGAGGGTCCAAATTGAGATTTGTACCCTTCTTGGTTGTGAAGCAGATATGCTAACCACTATTTCACGATGTCATTTAGCTTATACAATTTATATCATTTAGATCAGGCGATTTCATCAGCCTTTTCAAACAGACATGTTCCCATATCCACAGGGATGGCGCTACATTGGGTTAATGGGGGCTTGACCCCATCAGAAATGTGTCTAGACATCGGGCTCAATGTGGCCGATCCTGATTTTCATACAAGCGTAAGCTTGCTGCACATGTTTGCCAATTTGGGAGATCACCTTCACCAAGTTGGGTGTTCTGGCAAAGTGAATGGCAGTCCTTATGCACCAATGCGAGTGACAATTATGAGAGAATGTCCAGCAGATTTTACCAGCTCATTCCGTATACCTGCCAACATCATCTATGCCAGTCATGAAAATAGACCCCATAATGACATTAAAGGAAACGTGTTAAAACTCAAAACTTAACTAACACTGAACAACTGAACTCATCTTTGAAAACAAAGTCATTTCAACCTTGAAAAATACTGGCACTGGACTTTTAAATGTAAATAATACACAACCCCAGGTTCTAAAACATTTGAAGACATTGGTCAGATGACCTCTCGTTAATTTGTAACATGGTATGTCATCTGACCTTTCAACCAGAAATGCTTAAAGCATTGTTATCTACTGATGATGAAGAATTCTTGGTAGAACAAATTCATGTATCTTTATGTGTTGAAGCATCTGAGGCATAAACATCAGATACGTGAAGATATGCATATAATCACTCCAAGTAGCATTCATATTTCAGTTTTGGCTTTGTAACATGAAGTCAGAAAATCTGATTTTATTGATGAAGGGAAAACAACTACCTCTACTTATGAACGTCTCCATTTAACATTTTCAAGTTACGAAACGTCTCAACAGGAAAATATTGCCTCTTGTTTCGAAAGAAATGTCAATATACGAAAGGTGAAAATGCAGTTTACTAGTCGGGCGATCGCTCACTATGCTGATGTTTGCCTTGGACATTTTCAAAGGACTGTTAAAAGCACCTCTCCGTGAGCCGTCACCTTACCGTGGTGGAGGGGTTTGTGTGTCCCAATGATCCTAGGAGCTAAGTTGTCTGGGGCTTTATGCCCCTGGCAGGGTCACCCATGGCAAACGGGGTTTGTGTGTCCCAATGATCCTCGGAGCTAAGTTGTCTGGGGCTTTATGCCCCTGGCAGGGTCACCCATGGCAAACAGGTCCTAGGTGAGGGACCAGACAAAGCACGGCTCACAGAGCCCCTTAATGACAAATAAAATCGATGGTATCCAGTTTCCCTTGCCCGGACGTGGGTCACCGGGGCCCCCCTCTGGAGCCAGGCCTGGAGGTGGGGCTCGTTGGCGAGCGCCTGGTGGCCGGGCCTACACCCATGGGGCCCGGCCGGGCTCAGCCCGAAGAGGCAACGTGGGTCCCCCTTCTCATGGTCTCACCACCCGTGGGAGGGGTCAAAGGGGTCGGGTGCAATGCGAGCTGGGCGGCAGCCAAAGGCGGGGACCCTGGCGGTCCGATCCTCGGCTGCAGAAGCTAGCTCTTGGGACATGGAATGTCACCTCTCTGGCAGGGAAGGAGCCCGAACTGGTGTGTGAGGCAGAGAAGTTCCGACTGGATATAGTCGGACTTGCCTCCACACACAGCCTAGGTTCTGGTACCAGTCCTCTCGAGAGGGGTTGGACTCTCTTTCACTCTGGAGTTGCTCACGGTGAGAGGCGCAGAGCAGGTGTGGGCATACTTATTGCCCCCCGGCTCAGTGCCTGTACATTGGGGTTCACACCGGTGGACGAGAGGGTTGCATCCCTCCGCCTGCGGGTGGGGGGACGGGTCCTGACTGTTGTTTGTGCATATGCACCAAACAGCAGCTCAGCATACCCACCCTTTTTGGAGTCCTTGGAGGGTGTGCTGGAGAGTACTCCTGCTGGGCACTCCCTTGTTCTACTGGGGGACTTCAATGCTCACGTGGGCAATGACAGTGAGACCTGGAGGGGCGTGATTGGGAGGAACGGCCCCCCCGATCAGAACTCGAGTGGTGTTTTGTTATTGGACTTCTGTGCTCGTCACGGACTGTCCATAACGAACACCTTGTTCAAACATAAGGGTGTCCACGTGTGCACTTGGCACCAGGACACCCTAGGCCGTAGTTCGATGATCGACCTTGTGGTCGTGTCATCGGATTTGCGGCCGCATGTTCTGGACACTCGGGTGAAGAGAGGGGCGGAGCTGTCAACTGATCACCACCTGGTGGTGAGTAGGCTCCGATGGTGGGGGAAGATGCCGGTCCGTCCTGGCAGACCCAAACGTATTGTGAGGGTTTGTTGGGAGCGTCTGGCGGAATCCCCTGTCAGAAGGAGTTTCAACTCCCACCTCCGACAGAGCTTTTCCCATGTTCCGGGGGAGACGGGGGACATTGAGTCCGAGTGGACCATGTTCCGTGCCTCTATTGTTGAGGCGGCCAATCTGAGTTGTGGCCGTAAGGTGGTTGGTGCCTGTCGTGGCGGCAACCCTCGTACTCGCTGGTGGACACCAGCAGTAAGGGATGCCGTCAAGCTGAAGAAGGAGTCCTATCGAGCCTTTATGGCCTGTGGGACCCCAGAGGCAGCTGAAGGGTACCGACTGGCCAAGCGGAACGCAGCTTCGGTGGTCGCCGAGGCAAAAACCCGAGCATGGGAAGAGTTCGGTGAGGCCATGGAAGCCGACTTCCGGACGGCTTCGAGGAAATTCTGGTCCACCATCCGACGTCTCAGGAGGGGGAAGCAGTGCACCACGAACACTGTGTACAGTGGGGATGGGGCGCTGCTGACTTCGACTCGGGACGTTGTGAACCGGTGGGCAGAGTACTTCGAAGAGCTCCTCAACTCCACCAACATGCCTTCCTTGGAGGAAGCAGAGCCTGGGGACTCTGAGGTGGGCTCTCCTATCTCTGTGGTTGAAGTCACCGATGTGGTTAAAAAGCTCCTCGGTGGCAAGGCCCCAGGGGTGGAAGAGATCCGCCCAGAGTTCCTCAAGGTTCTGGATGTTGTGGGGCTGTCCTGGTTGACACGCCTCTGCAACATCACGTGGTCAACGGGGAGAGTGCCTCTGGATTGGCAGACCGGGGTGGTAGTCCCTCTTTTTAAAAAGGGGGACCGGAGGGTGTGTTCCAACTACAGAGGGATCACACTCCTCAGCCTCCCTGGTAAGGTCTATTCAGGGGTGCTGGAGAGGAGGGTCCGTCAGGAAGTCGAGCCTCAGATTGAGGAGGAGCAGTGTGGTTTTCGTCCCGGCCGTGGAACAGTGGACCAGCTCTACAACCTTAGCAGGGTTTTCGAGGGTATGTGGGAATTCGCCCAACCAGTCTACATGTGTTTTGTGGACTTGGAGAAGGCGTTTGACCGTGTCCCTCGGGGAGTTCTGTGTGGGGTGCTTCGTGGGTATGGAGTACCGAACCCCCTGATACGGGCTGTTCGGTCACTATACCACCGATGTCAGAGTTTGGTCCGCATTGCCGGCAGTAAGTCGGAATCGTTTCCAGTGAGGGTAGGACTCCGCCAAGGCTGCCCTTTGTCACGATTCTGTTCATAACCTTCATGGACAGAATCTCTTGGCGCAGCCGAAGCGTTGAGGGGGTCCGTTTTGGTGGCCTCAGTATTGCATCCCTGCTTTTTGCAGATGATGTGGTGCTGTTGGCTCCTTCAAACAGGGCTCTCCAACTCTCACTGGAGCGTTTCGCAGCCGAGTGTGAAGCGGTTGGGATGAAAATCAGCACCTCCAAATCTGAAACCATGGTCCTCAGTCGGAAAAGGGTGGAGTGCCCCCTCCAGGTCGGGGGGGAGATCTTGCCCCAAGTGGAGGAGTTTAAGTATCTTGGGGTCTTGTTCACGAGTGAGGGCAGGAGGGAGCGAGAGATCGACAGGCGGATCGGTGCAGCGTCTGCTGTGATGCGGACGTTGTATCGGTCTGTCGTGGTGAAGAAGGAGCTGAGCCAAAGGGCGAAGCTCTCAATTTACCGGTCGATCTACGTTCCAACCCTCATCTATGGTCACGAGCTATGGGTCGTGACCGAAAGAACGAGATCACGGATACAAGCGGCCGAAATGAGTTTTCTCCGCAGGGTGTCCGGGCTCTCCCTTAGAGATAAGGTGAGAAGCTCGGTCATCCGGGAGGGGCTCCGAGTCGAGCCGCTTCTCCTCCACATCGAGAGGAGCCAGATGAGGTGGCTTGGGCATCTGATTCGGATGCCTCCTGAACGCCTCCCTGGTGAGGTGTTCCGGGCATGTCCCACTGTGAGGAGACCCCGAGGAAGACCCAGGACACGCTGGAGAGACTATGTCACCCAGCTGGCCTGGGAACGCCTCGGGATCCCCCGGGGAGAGCTGGAAGAAGTAGCTAGGGAGAGGAAAGTCTGGGCTTCCCTGCTAAAGCTGTTGCCCCCGCGACCCGGCCCCGGATAAGCGGTAGAAGATGGATGGATGGATGGATGTTAAAAGCAGACAAAAGCAAACGTCCTTGGATCATTTCTTTACAAAACGCCAGGCAAAAATTACTCCTGAGAGAGTACATGAACTAAAGAGGGCAAAAAACCATGAGGATGCAGTTAAACGTTAAATAACCATGATTTTTGTTCTTTAATCTGTTCTTTATTTTTTTACATTATACACAACTCTAATTTATTGTGCAATAATCCAATTGTAACAGTTTTTGTTACATATTTTGATGCATTTTTATTCTTTCGGAAACATTTATGTCTGAATTTTTTTTGGAGGGGGTGTAGGGGGCTTGGAACAAATTAGGGCATTAACATGGAAAACGCGTCTCTACTTAGAAAACTTTATACTGAAGAAATTTCTTCCGGAACCAATTAATTTTCGTAACTGTATTCAACGTAACCTTGACCTGTGTGATAAAGCACTTGCTCTCGACACCTAATAACTGCTTGGGCCACCCCTCAACAACAACTGACATCAAGGGCCCTAATTGAGTTGACTGACACCTACGACCTTGCCGTATAAACAGGTGTAACCTAATTTTCATGTTAGCGCAAGTGTAGTCCAGCATTTTTGGGGCCATGATACGCCTCTCTTGGAGTTTGGGTGCATACAGTTGCCTCGCCCCCGACTCATCCGACAATTTGGTAGAAAGTCGTTTGTGCTCCACGTAAAAATTGGTGCATTGTCATATTTGGGTAATCTTTGACTGATATTTATTTATTTGTTTGATGATCTTAAACAAAAAATGTGGAAACTGCAAAAAATGAATAATTTGAAAAGAAGGCAATTACTTGTTCCCTTAGAGTCGATCTAGCAAGGAAATATAGTCAAATGCCAATCGGTATTTGCTACTTCAGTCTTGTACTAAAAAATGTACAGTTTAATTAATTATTATTATGATTAAATTGATATAGTGAGTACAATTTGATTAGACTTTCTATCGTAACGTGCTGTTTTATCTTTTAGATTGTTTCCCAGGGAATCCCCATGCATGCAAGGATGATCCATTCACTAAATAGTGTGCAGTCTCCAATTCCGTATGGCAAAAAGGGCCAGGTGAGTCTTTACAATAGTGTTGTTGTCCACTTTTACCAGTAGAATCAAGGAACTGCTCTGATAATTTTTTCTTCAAATATTCAGTAGAGCATGTTGAGACAAATAAGTATTCTGTCAAAATATCTTGTCTGCTTTACATACAATGATTTATTCTATTCACAACATGACAATGACACTGTTTATCATCATTTTTGCATATTCATTGGATCTCACAAGCGCCATTGCCGTCGTGGAATCCATTCTTCATTGTTACAATTTACCTCATGCCTCGGTTACAATTTACCTCGGTGGCAGTTTCTAGATAAAATATTTTCACTTTTCCCTCATTTGAGCATGCATGTAAATGCATGTTAAATGAATGAACATTGAAGCAATAAAACGGAATATTTCCATACATATATACACAGAGCTGGTTTGCCAAACTTACTTTACCACTCTACTGTCATTATATTTGTTCATAATTGAAAAACATTAAATGGCATTTATGTTTCTAAAAATGATTGTTTCTATGTTACTGAGGACGCAAACATTGAAATTATTGATATATGAAGCCCAGAGGCATCTGGTTTTCTATTTTCAGTAAACAGTATGCTGCCTATTTGTTGAGCTGCAGCTGCAGAACTGTATAATAATGAGACAATGTTTTCACTTTAGTTCATCCTGTCAGTAGACCGAGCCAATCTGAACAAACAACTGCTCACAGGTAAGACCATTATCCGGCTTTCCATAGTTCTGCTGAAATAATTCAATGCATTAACACTGAGAAGAGAAATGTGACAAGACTGCAGTTATAACAGTGAGCAAATTAGCGTAGCACTTTCAAATCAAAGCGGTACTAGGCGCTAAATTTTTGAACCCCTTGCGAAACATATAGTATGGTGGATGATTAAACTTTTTAAATTATACAGTAGGGCCCGACTGATATGGATTATTTCAGGCCAAAACCGATGCTGATTTACTGTATAAAATCCAATTAAAAAAAATCCTCACAATGTATTTCGATTGGCATTAATTATATGCAGATTTTAGGTATCTGTGGGCCCTGCGGGAGGAAATCCATCTGAATCGCATATTGTCAAGAGGGTCATTGGCGTACTGGAGCCTATCCCAGCTCATTTTGAGCAGTATGCGGGATATACCCTGAACTGGTCACCAGTCAATCGCAGGGGACACATAGACGAACAACCATCCACGCTCACAACCATACGTAAGGACAATTTATGGTGTTCAATTCACCTACCATGCACATTTTTGGAATGTGAAGAGGAAACTGGAGTACCCAGTACTACACCCAGTTTGTTAATAGTTATTAATTATTTAGGAATGTTATACAGGTGTATACAGTGTCCCCTCAATTTTTGCTGGTGATAGGTTCAAAGCCCCCTGTCCGCATATTGATTTATTTTTGTTTTTTTGCAAAGTTCGACTTATTTATTTATTTATTTTGAAGGGGTTCACGCCTCTTTTTGTAATTACACTGAGCTGTTTTAAGACAAACTCACAAAAACAAAATTATGAGCCAATGTGTCATTTTGTTTGCTGTCAGAGGCTTTGAGTGCTCCGCTCACAATTTCTGAACACAGCTGTTTACAGTCCAGTTTGTACTGTCTGTACTGGGCTTTATTTTTTTTGGACTCTGAATTTTAAAAACGTTCTGAGTTTTCGAATGGTCTGAGTTAAGCATTGTGCTTGGAGAGTATTTCCGAACGCACTCATGGTGAAGGAACAGGATTGTGGGGGGCGTTGAGCTCTAGGGCGCGTTTGGAAATCTTCGCTGAGCATGCCATGTACTGCTTCAAATCCAACCGTTGGGAAACTCGAAGAACGTTGTGCCATTTGGTTATACAGGGTGCACCAAAGAGTACCAGTGCACACTCTTGGGCTCCAACTGGGGACACGTTGTGCCAGAGTGTCAGTCCAGTCTAGATGGAAACAGTTCAACTAAAAGCTACTGATTGGTTTATACATACATAGGCTGTGTTTGGAAATTAATGTGAGTGGAGCGTGCCCCTCAGAGTGAATTTCCGAGTGCGACCCTCGTGTTCATGGTCTCCATTTTTGTAAAACCAATTTCCCCTTTAGCAAAATCAATAAATGAATAGAAAAATTAACATTTCTTGACTGGTCCGACATAAAAGGAAGAAAATGGCTTGAAATATAGCAAATAGTGAGGTAAAACTGCAATAGATGAACTTATGGTCATAAACAAGAATCCGTGACAATGTGACTCCGCAATAAACGACCCACGAAGTAGCAAGAGAACCCCGTACTAACAATATAAGTTCAACGCAGACTGTAATAGCAAAATCCCTGATTGCACGGAACTATTCATTTTATAGTTCTTTGAATTCAAGTTTAAAGCATTATGTTCGGGATTTTTATTTTTTATTTTTTTTAATCAGTGAAAATAGATTTCTTTTATTAATGTAGTGCCTCGGTTTCAGCTGTGAGATAATGTGTGACAGCATGGATCTGTCTTTTAATTAATCTTGATCTTATCAGTACAAATCAGACTCCTGCATCTAAAACATGCATAAAGATATTTCTAAACCATTAATCTGCACACTAACACATGCACTGGAAGTATGCTGCTGCTTTTTTTTTAAACAAGCATTAAAATGTATCCAAAGTTGGATGGATATAATTATGCCATTCAAAGTTTTTTTTAAAAAAACATTTTACTCCAACAGAGGCTGAGACATATGCAAACACCAAGTTGAACTTTGACCACAAACTACTGGACTGGAGTGCTGAATCAGGGCTAATGACCTTTATCAGGTAAACCTTTATGTCATTGACACAAATAGGAACATACATATGATGAGATGCACACACACGTGTATACTACTTTGTATATTCAGGCTAATGTGGAAGAGTGTGTTGCTAATTTGAATTATTTGTTTTAACTCTGTTATTAGTCGCATTCATTTACCTCCACTGAGTGTATGTGGCCTCGGGCATGTTTATTCTCTGGAGTGGGGCACTCATTGAGTGGTATTTGAAACATGTAACATTTAGCAGTAGACTTCTAATTGGTTGTTTTTGAGGTAAATTCAACATACAATTTATAACCTAACTAACAATGAGGCACCTCAAGGTCATTTTTCTCAAGGGAATTGCATTGAACACAGCACTGATTCATTGAAAAAAAAAAGCTCATCCTTTTAGATCCTGCAGTTGGCTCATAAGTGACAAAAGCGCTATATAACTGGCCAGTTAATAACCGTGCCTGAAGGCCAATAATGTAGTTGAATGAGCCATGAGCCACCCTCACTACATTTGATTGGTTCCATTCCTTACCACACTTAATTTATTCAGCCAAATTCCTTTTCAGCCATGTCCCACCAAGTCAGTTCAAGTCTGCCTCAAGACTCTCTCCTTGGCCACCTACTTTTAATTCCTCCCCCTTGGTACCATTTGTGAACATTTGAAACTGTAACATTTTCTTTCAAAGATTCACGGATGAGACCCAGCTCTATTTCTCCTGCAGCATTTCACTCTATCCCTCCTCTGTCACCTCTTTATCTGAAACCAGCTCTTGATTCACCTATAACTTAATGAAGCTGAACAGCGATAATTGGTACAAAATATATATCCAAAGTGGGCAGTTTTCCCATTTCTGTTGGCCACTCTTTAGTTTGCCCTTCTCTTCAGGCCAATAATCTGTGTGTCATCCAAGACAGTATATCAATAACAGCCTACCGGCACAACATCAGTCGACTCTGCCCCTCCCATTTCCCCTCACCCGCCTCCATTCTTGTACACAGCCTTTCCCCTCCCATCTCGACTACTATATCTCTCTCCTTTCTGGCCTCCCCTTCAAGTCCCTCCATAAGTGTCAACTGGTCCAGAATTCAGCTACAGAAGTCATCACAAGAATGCCCTCCTCCCATTACATCATCCCTTGTTCTCAAGCAACTTCACTGGCTCACAGCCAAATTCCATATCCAATTTAAGCTGCTCCTTCTTACCTTCAAAGCCCTTCATAAACTTTCCCCTCCGTACCTGTCTGGCATCCTCCACATCACCTTTCCAGTCCACGTCCTTAGATCCTCCTCCTCCATCCACCTGACTAATCCAGGTGGGGCGTGTTTCCGTCAGTTGTCAGGAAAACATGGGTCAGTCAGTGACGGACTAAGAGATCCATCGGTATTTGACCCAGTTAGTGATGATCACACTGACGGAAGAAAACCTACTTCCAACAGTTTTCAGTCTTTTTTAGTTTCCCGTCAATTATCATTTGTCAGTAAAACGGGCGTCTGTCAGTGACAGACTGATACACCGTTTGTCAGTACAGAAAAAGAAATAGCTGCGAGTATATATACCTGATAAGGCCAGCAGGGAGGCCATGGTTATGATCATCACTTACCACCAGGGAGACCTCCCGGACACATGGCACCAATACCTGGAACTGCAGCCCCCTGTTCCAGTGGGTGTCACCAACAGTGTCTGATCATTGTGATCGGTCAAATTTCATGTATGCATGCCAAAAATAGGATTCACATCATCATCATCAAAGTTATTTAAATGAACCACAGCTTGGTACAATCTTGTACTGGATCTCATTCTTGTAGATTTTGCGGGTGTATATAATGTGGTGACCGAAGTGAGTGTTTCCATGGTTCCCTGTGCTTTTCAGGCCGGACGGATCCACAAAGCAGATTGAAGCAGACCTCATTGTGGGTTGTGATGGTGCCTTTTCAGCTGTTCGCAAGCAATTTCTTCGTCAAAGCCGGTTTGACTATAGTCAGACTTACATCCCTCATGGCTACAAGGAGCTCACCATGCCGCCTGTCAATGGAGAGGTCAGTTCTGCTTCTAGTGCAATAATCAAACTTCTCAGACTCAAGTGTGTTCGTGTCCATTCTCAGTTTGCCATGAAGGCCAATTATCTCCATATTTGGCCCCGGAACACGTTCATGATGATTGCGCTCCCCAACTTGGTGAGTGGGATTTATGTTTCTCTCTTTATTTGCATACACTTAGCATAATCAGTTGTGAAACGTTCGAGTGATGATTGACCCTCAATGATGCCCTTTGTCGGTTAATTAGCCTCATTAGCCATTTCAGACTTAGGGAACATTACATTGCAAAACTGTCGTAGCACCTTGTGATTTAACCCACTTCTTGCACAACAGTGTTATCTGCTATGTCGCACCCCCCCCCCCCCCTCCATTAAAACACTTCTCTGTCTCTCCTGTCCTTAATCCCAAAATGATTTTTCTGCTTGGCTTAGTCAGCAACTGCTCCTTTACTGTGTCAAGGGAGACAAGGTTAAAACAGAAGACTTCAAAGTGCATCAGCCCTGTCACTCACTGTCTTCAGCCTCTGGAATGTCTTTGGCGTAAGAAAAAAAAAATAAGATGAGCGGTTGCTGCTTTGGATGCATGGTAACAAGGGCAATGAAAATCAGTCCTGACATGAAGATGCTGATGGCAACAACTGCTGTGATAATGGCAGCCATTACTTACACCGGCTGCGGGCCTATAATTATTGGCATTCAAACTGAATAATTAATTTTGCAGGTAAAATACATGGATCCGAGCCATGTATTGAACCTTATAAACAAATATACAGGATGTGGTGTGAATTCATGAAAAAAGTGAAATCAAGTACAGTATATCCTGCATGTCCAGATAATTCTGAAGGCATCATGGCTTTATAAGATTGCGGTTGCTTTTTTTGGGGGGGGGGGGGGGTGTGGTTGTCAACACTTTTTTCACCTTTAGGATGGACTGAATACTGAAATAGATTGGAACACACTAAGCATTTACAGTTGATTCACAGTAGGCTCTTCAGCAATTCCTTTCTATCTCATATCATCACCAGATTTCACAAAAGGCAGGTAGGAATTTAAAATGTCATGTGCTGCTAATTAGTCCTGCCGGTGTTACCGTTTTTTTTTTCCAGAGCTGATATTGTGGTCAAATCAGTGTGGGACTACAAAGCACGGTTTTGAATACCGTGATACTAAAATGCCACTCAGTCAAATGCTGACCACTGGGCGATCAAAAAAAGTTGATCATTCATGGGTCAGTTTGGGCTGTAGATTTGGAGTTCAGAGTGTGGGCAGTCAGGGTTGATCGAATAAATGTATTTTGTAGTAGAATTAAAAGTGATATTGTAAAAGTCGAGTCCAAGATGATTGTGTCAATCATTGAGATTTTTTTTTTCAGCACTGTACAGAGGCCTCCAACCTTTTTGGTAACACGGACTAGTTTCACATGAATTCGTATTTTGACAGACTGCGACAGAAAACAAAATACAATCTAAATAAGTCACAACCAGTCACAACATGCGAATTAAAAACACATGTATTTTTATAAAACAATATCCTATTGAGTAATGAACAATACATAAATGAACCAATTATTTAATTTAAATCACCTTCCTTCCTAGGAGTATCGAAGAGGAGTACAGGCTCTCCTCATTAAAATCAATTGGCCGAAGAGTCCGCCCAAGCCAAATAAAATATCAGCCGCAATTCATATTTGTAGTATTCATGTATTATTTTTGACTTTCGGAATGTCAGTGTTGCCTCTTGTAGAGGAGCCTGCATATATTTTCCATGTTTGAAATCCGTGCACGTGGCTTGATTCATGTTTTTTGTCAGTATAAACGCAGCCATACTGGAGAAAAGAGAATTTAGAATTCTAGGAGCACCTGACAGAGAGTAATCTCCCAGAGTGAAAAGATCTGAAATCCATGTGAATCTTTTTTTTTCTTTATAGGACAAGTCTTTTACCTGCACTCTCTTCATGCCCTTTGAAGAGTTTGAGAAGATTACCACGGGAGATGAAGTCATTGAATTTTTCCACAAATATTTTCCTGATGCTACACTACTATTAGGAGTGTAAGCGACTTCCTCACCTCTACCTCTCTCACTCTCTTCCCTTCCCTTCTTCTTCTTTAGCTTACTCAGATGGGATGACGATGCGGTAAAAGCCAATACAACCCATGTGACCATTGTTGACAAGAATGTCGCTGTGCAAGCAAACACACAAAATACAAGTTCAATAATATATTTTTTTCCATTTATATTCCCAGAGATGCTCTCAAAAGAGATTATTTCCAATTGCCTGCCCAGGCCATGGTGTCCGTCAAGTGCTCCCCATATCACATTGGGGACAAATGTGTCCTTATGGGCGACGCGGCGCATGCAGTGGTGCCTTTCTACGGACAGGGAATGAATGCTGTAAGTGACACAGAGGGAATGGACGCATATGGAAAAGGAATACCAATATAGATTATTTATCAGCCGTTTGTTTTGTAGGGGTTTGAGGATTGCCTTGTCTTTGATGAAATCATGGAGCAGTTCAATGAAGATTTCAGTAAGTGCACGTGAGATGCTCAACGGTGGGGGGGATCAGTTCCAAGAAAGAGTTTTATGGCTGCTTTGTGCACAGGTGCTGTACTGCCCGAGTATAGCAGAGTGCGGGTTCCGGATGACCATGCGATCGCAGACCTGGCCATGTACAATTACATTGAGGTAATACTTGTTGACGTATGACATCATACTTTAAAATGCAACACAGCTGCGACGAAAGAGCTGGTCAAAGGGTGACCAGGGGTGGTGACTAGCTGGATAGGGGTGGGAGACATTTATTTACATGACCGATATTGCCAAGGATCCCAGGCAGCCCGCTGGCATTATTTAGTAATTTTGCAATCACATTGCAAAGAAGTGTAATACCAAATAGCCCCCTGCTTTCTGAGAATGAAAACTGAACTCATTAAACCATGAAAAAACTTTTCATGTTCAAGTCAAATTGTCTCTTATATTCTGTATATTGCACTTTTGAGCTTTACGGAAGGTAATGGAAACAAATGTTGGATCATCTCTGAGTGCAACTGCGGCATGAATCAAAACATAGTCACCATCTAGCTTTAATCCAAAGTAACTTTGTTTAAAATCCTGTTGTCATCTGGGGAAACAGCAGATTTTGCTAAAGTGGATCTGATTTACGGCAATGACTCTAATAACTCTCTATGCTAATTTGTGCAATGCATACCTTGGAGACAGACTGCAAATGATCTGAAATTTAAAATCAGGAACGTGGATACCAACTGACTCAAACATTGTGAAAATGATGGACAACGAATATATGACAAAGAGGAACAAATATAATTGAGACTTGAACACTGAAATAAGCCTCATCTCATTTTATACATCGATTTGCACATTCACATTCATGCTCTCATAATGTAGGCCTCTGTTTCTGTTATTTGTGCAGATCGTAAAGGTGAGAATAAGCGGTACCTTAAAGAACACAACTGGATCCGAAATTTAATTTCTCAATGATTTAAATGATTAGAAAAAAGTGTTTACAAACCCACTTGTTGTCTATTTTACAGATGCGAGCGCATGTCAACTCCAAATGGTTCCTTTTTCGAAAGCATGTTGATAACATCCTCCACTTTCTCATGCCAAAGACAATCATCCCACTTTACACCATGGCAAGTGCAAAATATCAAATATCACTTGGAATTCTATGTGCACTTTCATTCCAAGACCAAATAATCAGCAGTCTTTATTTTCCTTCACCCCGATCAGGTGACATTCACAAGAACACGTTACCATGAAGCTGTGAATCACTGGCACTGGCAAAACAAAGTAAGAATGAATTCCATACACCCTCAAGTTATGGCACCCACTGATAGACTGCGCACCTCAATTAAGTACTGGATGTGTGGTGACAATTAAAGTGCTTCACATCAAATGGGCGTATAGAAAAAATGATGGTGGTTCTTGGGTGGCTTTAATTACCTTTCCTATAGCCACTTTTGTGTCTCACAGTACATTTGAATTCCGTAGACTGCACCCCAATTCGCCTCGGGCGTGTAGCTGCATGGGCTCTGTAAAGAGCTCATGCACCTCACCAGTGAATTCAACAAAGAACAAAACTGTGGCACAGTGTTGTATGTGTGGAGACAAACATCATTTTCTGAGATGGGAAGAGTGTGCGTGTATTCAAAGTAGTGTTTTCCTCCATTCACCCATCTCTGAGCATTCCTGCTCCTTCCTGCTCTCCAAGCAGACAAGTGACACTCCAGATTGTCCCAAGGTGTGATGGTTGTTCATCGATGTGTGTCCTGCGATTTGCTGGCAACAAATTTGGGGTGTACCCAACCTACTGCCTAAAGTCAGCTGAGATGGGCTGCAACACTCCCACGACCGCCATGAGGATAATCAGATGAGAAAATTTAGCCCTTCGCATTAATCGGCCCCGTAGAAGTACAGTTTTCACTTTCAAGAATGTTGATCAACCATGATGCATAAGGATCTTCCAAGACAACACAGATGGATTGATGAATAAATGCATAAAAATATTCCAGTTCCTGGCATTTTGCAATCATACGTTTATGATGACGATAATACTTCATGATGATGAACTCATACGTACGGAACTTGATGTACATTTTGTACTGTTCAAGTCCACCTCAAACTAAATCGTGGATACTACCGGTACATTGGGAATATAAAATTCAGGAATAGGCACAAAGTTTAGCCTAATGATTTGAGTATGACACTTCATATTTTCATTAAAATGACATAAAGCAGTGGTCACCAACATGGTGCCCGCGGGCACCAGGTAGCCCGTGAAGACCACTTGAGTAGCCCGCCAGTGCCTGGACATTGTGATTTGCTAGTAGAAATTATGATTTAAAAATGCAAACATTGGCAGTACTGTGAGACATTTCGAAACACGATCAAAGTCTGACAATTTAAATCATCAAGTATTAAAAATAACACATCCTCATATTATTGAAGGTATTTTGGACAAATATGTTATTTCAGACGTGTATCAATTTGGTAGCCCTTCACACAATCGGTACACATGAAGTTGCTCTCACCCTCAAAAATGTTGGTGACAGCTGACATAAAGGGATTCAAATTCTAAATATTGTACTCCTCATCCTATATTTCTTTTTCAGATGATAAATCGGGGCCTGTTATTTGCTGCTACAGGAGCGATTTTGGGAGGCTCTTTCCTGTTCATTAAAAATCCCCCACATATCAACAAGTTCAGCATCCCCACTGAGAAAATATGGAACCAGCTTGCGGCATTTTGGACCTCCTAAACACTTGGCAACATCTCTCACATCTGACTGCAGCAATTAAAACCTCACTTGAAACAAACTGCATTCACGGAGACAAAGTAAATCACGCTCAATTGAATTCATTATTGTGAGTCATTATGTGGAAACGGCATTGATTAGAGCTCAGCAGTGCAAGTCAGATTTGTCAGATTTGATGACTTTTTTGGAATTATTTGAAAAGAGTAATTATTATAAAACAAAGGCAGGATACAAATACAAAAATTGTCACCCTCTTTAATAAGGACAGCCCCAGAGATATACCTTTACCCGTCACATAAAACTCGTGATTTATTGTATATACAGTATATATAAAACATTTTAGCTCAGAAGGTGCACTCAAACAAACACTCTCTGCCTTAACTTGGAAGGATTCTTCCGCAGCTCTGTTGTCATGGTGATGTCGTCCACATGTTCAAATTCAAGGTCCCTTTGATGACCTTTTGGAGCTCCGAATGAGGGGGAATCATATGGAGCCAGTTTGGGTGAAGAGAGAGTTTGTTCGATGTTCTTCTCAGTCAGAATACTCAGGGCAGTGTGAGCAGGCACATTGCCATGGTCAAGCTGCCGCAACGCTCTCTTCTTCTCACACACTGAATGAAGCAAATGGCAGAACACCTCTTTGTAGATGTCCTGGTTGATGACATACTGTATGTATATAAAAGCATGTGGAACAAAACATTCATTGACCGCAGTCTGCTGAGGTAACAGTTATACAGTGTACTTCAAGGCGATTTGGTTGGAAGTAAAAAAAAAAAAACATAGTTTCTAAACATACAGCATTGTTTTCTGACACACAAAAACAACACTTATGCCCACAAGAGGCTTTCAAAGAGCCTCAGAATTCATCACAGTTCATCAACCTGGTATATCATTCAGCATTCAGCACAGAGTTATGAAAGGAATGTCTGACAACACCTTGAGCTGCAAGTTTTCTCTCATCTTGTACAATGTACAGAGTGCCCCTCATACATACTGTATAATTCTGCCACTTTCAACAGTGTTGGCCGTATTCACACTGGAGAGATTTCAAATTAAAACACTGAAAGCTTGGGAGTCGGGTCATCAAAAATAGTAATTTTGACTGAATGTATCCAGTTTATTAGTGTACGCTTTATAGCACATACGTTGTATATTATCACAGGTTAGGAGAGTAAAAATGTTATACCTTTTTTTTAAAAATCCTGCTATGTGTCTAAGGTGTTATGAGGATATGATGAACTTACACAGGGTGAAGATTTCCGAAAAAGCCCAAGTGAAGATGTAGATTTAGTTTCATATATGCCAGGTCGTAAGGCATATTTCCGCACAGGATGAGAAGTCGAGTCTTGGGGGATCAAAGCGGCCTCACTTGAATGACATTCACAGAGGACTCTGCAGGGGACGTCACGTCGAAGCGGTGGAAATCATCACTGGTAATGATGAAGACGATGGAGGAGGAGCTGAAGGTCACCCTCTTTTTGGGTCTCTTTCTGCCGCCGCATGAGCTTGAAACAACAATGGGCTTAATGGGGCGCTCGACCGGAGCCAAGGGGCGCTCTTTGAAGCTGTGCTGCAGCCAAGACAACCTTGAGCACAGCAGCTGCAGCAAACAGCGTCGGAACTGTGAGGAAAGGAGGAGGAAAGGGAGGAACGTCTGGTGCTTAATGTGACAATGACATTCACCCCCCTCATTTGCATACCACGCACATCAGACATCTCTCTTTAAGATAACAAATGAAAGTGACAATTTGCCACCCACATTCCATTGTGCCAGTTTACTTAAAACATTTAGTGTACTCATGTTTTCTGCGTCAATCACAAGTGGGGAACACCCCACCCATTTGAACTGACCCATGTGTCTATTGAATGTGATTGGCTCAGACGCTCAGACGGCTACAGTTATTTTTCTGGAGAAAAAGCAAGGTAGAGTACATATGTAATTGCAAAGATGATTAAAAGACAGAAACCGCCAGAAAAGGAGATGTGTGGTTGAGCTAAACAGAGGGCAAAAAATATAAAATATATATAAATATAAAATAATAATATAATATAAAAAAGTTAACTTAGGATGCGGCTAGATCCACAAAACTGATAAATCTCTTATATCGTGGTGGGAACAACCAAGCCAGGGGTCGACGCGGGTCCGAGCAGCAGCACGGCCACAGCAGGTAAGCAAGTACTGTCCGGTGTAACACGGTGCTGTCATGATTTCAGACTTGAAACTAGGTGTGCCACAAGAACCCACACGACCTGTAATCCGAACGTAACCGCACCTGGTAACGCTCCAGCTGCTTGGCGTGGCCACAGTTACAGTTGAAGCCCATAAGCATGACATGCCATGTGTCTTTCTCCGGTCAGTTGTCATGGGGACAAGACGCGCGGACGGTGGTGCACATTTAGATCATAATACATCCTTGGTTTGGAGCAGAGACAAAACAGCTTATAACATTCAAACCTGGACACTTAAAAGAGTGTTCACACGGCAAATTTTACTCCGGTGGAGCACCGGGGCTGCCCCCCGTAGAGCGTTCACACGTACAATGTTATACCGGTGTAGCTCCTGAAAACAGCTTAAACCGGAGCAAATTTAACCCTGCTCCAGGAGGTGCTTTAAAATTTTACTCGAGAGTAAATGCTAGTTTGCGGGGCAGCACCGATATAAAATGGGATGTGTGAAGGCTACAACGGTCTACTCGCTACGCGTAAGAAGAGCTGATTACATATGGGTATCGCTTAACTTGCATCCTGGATATTTAGCACTTCTTTCCTTTCTCTCTCTCATCCTTTTACGGTGTCTGACAGACCACAGTATTGATTTGTCTGGAGAAGTATAAACCATGGTTTTTCGATAGGCGGGGAAAAGGAAGTACACTTTAAGCATGCGCATGTTATCATATTGCATGGTCACAGAAACTGCCATGTTAACGCAAGTGGGGTTAACACGCTTCTCTTTAGTAAGTAGCTTTATACATGTGAACGCTCCACAAAATTTACTCCGGTGTAAGATATATCGCAACAAAATACATCCGTGCAGCACCAATGCAAAGGTGCCCTGTGAACATCCCTCATGATTATTCTTTCACCAATTTTTAATCAAAAGGGTTCACTCTCTCTCTTGTGTGCTTGCTGATGTGACAAACACACTCGGTGCCGATAACGTTTGAAAACAGGTGACTTTATTAACCCAGTTTTTACTTTGAAGGGAGAATTGCAAAATTCCTTTTGAATTTAGCTTGGAATTGCCAACATGAAATGTAGGTTTTCTAGACCGACGAGACTGGCATTACTTTTAAAGGGACGGCTCCCTTTAACGATGTTGTTGATACTATGCTAGGTTAAAAAAAAAGAAAAACAAAGTTCTCGGATCAGTCAAATCATGGCAGAAATGCAAAGTTCTGAACTGGTTTATTTTGTCTTTTTTCAATAGCCCTTTTTGCTGTCATGCAGCTGCACTTTCATGTTAACCACTGTTTACTCAAGTTATTCTTAGATTGCTAGGCCGAGTGGGGGAATGGCACCTTGAGTTGTTTTTTAGAGCCAAGTTTTATTTTGTGTGTTGTATTTATTTTCTGTTTGCTAAGGGACTGGGGACAGAGTGGGAATGGATGGCAATAATACAAAGCAGCTATTGCAATTCTCATCACTGTCATGGTCTATTCCCGGCTTACTTATTCTATACTTTTTGGGGGCTTTTTTCACTCCTTGATTTGCGTGTACAATGTCGGGGCCCTTTGACCTCAAAAGCCATGTGGAATACACCCCAGCTCAAAATCCAAGTCTCTGGAAAGGAAAATGAATCAGGAAGCGCAATAGCTCATCTCTCGCACCACGAACAAAGTATTCAATTATAATGATGCCACACCATTTGGGGGGGCTCTCATTCCAGAATACAGATTTGCTCCCACACACAATGACAATTTGTAAAAGTTTCTGAATGCCCGATTACCAACCTTGATGCTCATGAATACATAGATGAGGGGGTTGTAGGCTGTGCTGGACTTGGCAAAGAAGGAGGGGATGATGGCCACAGTGGGCGAGACCATGCTTTTTCTGCCAAAAGCCACCATCATGGACACAACAGCATAGGGTGTCCAGCACACCAAGAAGCAGGCGATCATGAGGAGAAACATTGCAGCGACCTTCTTCTCGTATCTCAGGATCTTAATGATTTGAACAGTCTGAAGATCCTGGATGGTGCGCAGCTAATGAAAAGAGAACAAAGAGCAGGAATCACTTCATTTGTGGTCAGTATTTGCACATTTGCCTTATCATTGTGTCGGGCTTGCTCGCTGTGTCCCCAAAAATGTTACGATATTGTATGGTGGTTAATTGATAAGTAAGGTGCCTTTAAGCATAAATCAGAATGGTTGTCTGTATTTACTGTACACGTTATCCATGTGATTGATAGGTGATCATTTTTCTTACATTTTTTAATAACGCATAATTTCAGTTATTTTTTTAATCATCATTACTAATTAGAATCTACATTTTGTATAAATGCGACAACTTGAGGTCTGTTGTGAGGGTGGAAAAAAACAACACCTTTTTTAAAAGACGAATAAAGAAAAGGGAAAAAACATACCGGTAAAGACAATGATACAGATAAACAAAACAAATACTGTATGTCAAAGTTGCCCTTTTTTCTTTTTCTATTCCCTTTCTATGAACACTCAGTATGGAGGTGTGATGAACCTAAAAATCTTCTCCATCTGTAGTGAGATTTTCCTGGCACCAAAAATATTCTGGGTTCAGAATATGTTTTTATAACCTCTTCCAATTTCTGAGGTGTGCGATGAGCTCCTCTCATGCATTTGATAGCTTCAGGGACTTAACCGCCAGCCTGGGAGCTTGCAGCCGGGAAGCGTAGTAGCTCTCACTTATACAAATTCTTAAACCATTTCCTCGAGGAGTGGAGATCTAACAGCCTCCACCTCCATTATTGCTGCAGGTGACTGATGTTTCACCACTTTCATACTTCGGCTGCCCAAACCGACAGAATTCACAGATTTCCAAATGCCCACACAATACAGAATTCTATCAGATATCTGCCAAGTGCTTTTGGAGGAATGATCAAGCTTAACACAAATATGTAATTGTAATCATCACATCCCACACACTTGTCCCTTTCATTACCAGGCGACAGACGAAATTAAACCCAGAAGGAACAAAAGCTCATATAATAGATATATACCGGTAATAGAGTTGGAAAAGAAAGGCAGCACTTAGGGCAGTCAGTGAAGGTCACAGCTCAGGACAGCCAGCACAGGATTATTAGGAAAATGTAACACTAATTCCACCATCAGGTATATTATATTTTTTATCAGGAGCACAGTTCATTCGCTCATGATGAAGCAACTACTCGACAAAGACTTTTTATTAGTGGCATTGGATCAATTTTCTTTTATTAATTTTGGGGAAAAAGAACAATTATTTGATTCTGTACTTTACTACTGGTACTTGCAGCCAAGAGCTCTCCGTTTTGCCTCAGTTAATATTATTAAGCCCATCCTTGTCTCATCAAAGGAGACTCGCATTTTCTCATTTTTGAATCGTCTGGAAATCAGCCTTGACAACTGCGTTTGTATGAGCAGGTTAGGAATGCCGTTGAAACTCTGGAGTCAAAAATTGCCGTCTACAGTAGCTGCAAACATGTCCCTTTAAGCAATTAGAAAGGAAAAAACGCCTCATATGCTTGCAAGCGTGATTCCAAAAAGGAGTCTTTCAGCAATGCCTCAATGACTCGACCCGAAGAGAGCACAGACTTCTGTCAAGGCTTGAGTTTTTAAAGTTTTTTAAGATGACGAGGAAAAAAATGTGTCGAGTGTTTGCTTGGCTGTCTGCCTTGTTGGTTAGCAGACTACTTACTTCTTCATGCAGGATGTTGAACTAATGGGTTGTGCCATTATGCTTTTGACGGGGGGAGACAGGTCAATTTTTGCCATAGAGACTCAAACAGTGAGAATAAACACATTTATCTGCTCATTTATGCAGTTCCCATTCAAAATGTAATTAATTCTTCCTTAACCATCCCTCCCAAATGTTTTGAGGGATTTTTTTTTTTACCTGGTGAACTGCATCTATCATCACAACAACAAAGCAAGAGGATGTCTGCACAATACTCGAAGTAGTGGCACGGTCAGTGAAAGCCCCTTGCAAGAGGTGGTTAAAAGAGAGCATTTATAAAAATATGGAGAGTTCATGATAATACAGATCACTCATAAGAAATGTGATGGTGGTCATTTATCGAATTACTTATTTTCACCCTGGAAGGAAATTAATTTTCATGTTCCCTTTACATGAATTTGGATGACCGCATCCCACTCCCCCCAAAAATTACAATGGTTATTCTGACTCATTCATAATTGATACTGTAGTACTACATCAGATTACAAAAAAACCCCAACATATTTACTAACCATTTGTACTGTATAGAGGATGTTTCCGTAGCAGTAGATCATGATGCCAACAGGTACGAAAAAACAAGCCAGGAGGAACAGAAGTATAAACGAAGCATCATTTGGGTCCTTCGATGCCCAGTCCAAGGAGCATCCCAGCTGGTGGATCTCCAGTGTATAGCGGTTCCAGCCCAGGAGAGGAGCCCCAGTCCAAGCCAGGGAGTAAAGCCAGATGTGGGCAATGGCCCGCCATGCCCAGGGAAAGTCTACCACCTGGGCATGGACCACACGGATGTATCGCTCATAAGCCAGCGCCGCCAGCGTCATGATTGATACGATGCCTGATGATGGGAGAGTGACAGACCAGAAGTTATCATGTGTGGTTGGCAGCTTGTTGTAAATTCTTGAAACATTGCACATTTATGGCCTATATTTCTATTGTACAGCTTCTATTTTTAGTGAGTGCCAGCATCGATCTGCCTGGCATGGTTTCATAAAACAGTATCTACAAATCTATCTATCGATCGATCGAACAACAGGAGGATGCTCGCTAAACTAAAAGTTATGATGGACAGCCCCCTTCCAGCCCGCCCTGACAGCACTGGGTAGCTCCTTCAGCCAGAGACTGTTACACCCGTTTTCTATGCGATTGCCAATTTATTATATTTATTCTACAAATATATGCTAATGCTTTTTTTTAATATTGCACGTATATTCAACTGTGTACAGTTCTTTTCTGAAACATTTATTTTGTGCAATGAAACACTTTGTTTCCGTAACGTATTGTTTTGTGTTTTTTGTTATTGTAAAGTGTCCTTGGGTGTCTTGAAAGGCGCATATAAATAATATTTTTTTTTTCTCTCCCCCCCAGTTTTGCTGCTGTAGACTGCAAATTTCCCCAGTGTGGGACAAATAAAGGTTATCTTAACTTATCTATCTATCTATATCAGTGGTCCTTAACCTGTGTTCAATCGAACCCTAGGGGTTCGGTGAATCATCTCAGGGGTTCGAAGGAGCCTCTGCCATGGAGGTAAAGACATACCCGACTCAAGATGTCAATTCCTTATGACACGCCCGGTTGGCCATCGCTGGCTGCAGATGATCACCTTACATCACTTGTCCAATCAGTGCTGCGGGAAATTTAGTTCGCTCAGTAGTCACCGTGTGACTGTTGTGATAGTACGTCATACAATTTTTAAAAACTATACTTGGGTCATGTAATTTTATTTACGTTTTTCTGTTTTTAATAAATGTGTTTTTTTTAATGTCTTGAATTTGTAAAAAAATAACATTTTATTTTTCACTTATGAAGGGTTCGGTGAACATGCATATGAACTGCTTGGGTTCGGTACCTCTAACAAAACAAGGTTAAGAGCCACTGATCTACATCTGATCATATATATATATATATATATATATATATATATATATATATATATATATATATATATATATATATACAGTATATATATACACACACACACACACACACACACACATACAATTACATGCCCTACTACCCTTGTCAAAGCTGTCATAATTCATTAATCCTTTCATTCATGAATGGTAGGCTGAGTCAACGTCAATAATTGGACAGACAAGCTTTGCAGGGAGTTGCCCGAGTACATCTTCCCACATAAAATTTCAGCAGCATGGACGTTTCGCCAGACGTGCCAGCCGTTACTGCTGCAGCTCCCCTTGTTTGCCTCTGTGTCAGTCAACAACCTCCACTGAGTAATACTTTGGATGTGGTGCAAGGAGGATATGGCATATTTGTCAACACAGGACATGTTTCCCTCACTTGGAAGGACACCGAAGAAGGATGCCCGCTGTAATTTTGTGTGAGCCAAATCTGCAGGACATTTCAATGTCACTGCATTGAAGACACACGCAATTCATTCGATGAAAAATGTAAATTAGAGATCCACTTTCAACCAGCCAATTGCGAGCCTAGCTTCTCATCCCTTTCTGTGTCTATAATACAAATCACACAGGTCTGTGTTTTCAATTATGAAGTCAAGTGGACCGTGGCTTCCATTTGTAAATTAAAGCACAGAAGAAGCAACCAGCGCATAGCATGACTCTGCTAATAAATAATAGTTGTGGTAATGGGGTATCATCATATATTAGTCCTCCTCCTGAACTACTACTTTTTGTGGAGGAGGAGCTCTCACGAGAAGAATTAGCACCGGCTTTGACCTTCGGTTCTTTCAGATCAGCACAAAAAAAACCCCAAACAACAACAACTTATGTTGTTGTTGTTTTGTTATATTTTTTGTTATATTTTTATGTCAAGTTCTGAAACAACAGGGCATTCTGCTCCTTCCACACACCACTAGCTTACTTTTGTGTGTGTGTCAATCAAACAAAAACATTTGTGAGGAACTGCTGGACAAAAACATGAATCAAAGACAGGGTTTTTAATTTTGTGCGTTTTTGTGGTTTGTTAATTTCATCCAACTTGCACCATATAACAGATAGCTTTCTATATGACAAGCACAGACTAGAATATTTCTGTAAATAATAAAACGAAGAGGACATGTGGTCTAATAAATCCCTTTATAAATAATAAAAATAATTACAAAGAGAGAGCATATGACTAATATGCGTTTGCTCCTTTTGTCTAATAATTAGACAAAAGGAGCAAACGCTTGAACCTTAACTATCAGGAAAAAGAGCTTTTAGGCAAATAATAAGATAGACTGTCAAACGATTTGACTCTTACCGAACAAACTGTTACTGAAGCCGTCCCACACGCATGTTGCCTGGCTCCAAATCCAGCCGCCTTTGACGCACGAAACAAATGTAAAGTTTATTCCGATGAGGGAAACCAGCAAATCACTCAAACTTATGTTGACAAGTAACAAATTGGTCGGCGTCCGAAGTCTCTTGAATTTGCAGTAAAGTAGAATGACCAGAACGTTGTTGCAGAATCCAAAAACTCCAATGGTTCCGATGGCGAAGGCGAGAAGTTTGTAGGTGCCAAAAGCAAACAAGTCGCGTTCGGCGCTTTTCTCGGCTCTGGTTTCATTGTAAGGATTCATTGCGGGGATAAAAATGTGGTTTCGTGCATTGTGGTGTCTTGGGTGTGCGGCTGCAGCGCGCGTCCTGCACAAAGCACGCTCCCTGACAACGAGCGCGCGATGCTCATTCAAACAAACCCAGCACCCCTCCTCTGAAATTGGGTCAATGTACCACTGTCACACGACACACATCTGTGATATTACGTATCCCGTCACATTTGGAGAAAAACACACTAAAATGAAAAGAATTAGTTACAATATTTGAGTACTTAGAAAAGATTGCCTCCTAGTTATTAACTGGGGACACACACACGTAGACTGCAATGTTATGAGATTTAATAAAATAATTGGATTATTTTTTTTTTCAAAGACAGTGTGAAGAAAAATATGTGTATTGATTTTGTTGTAAGTTACTATGTATTAGTCTTGAATGTTTATTTCTTTGATGAAATTTCACTGCTAATTTGAAAACAGATGTGTATAATTAGCATGTATAAATGTGTGTAGCGTAAATGTTTACCTGAACATAGTGCAAGTGAGTGAACCAGTTGTGCATTAGGCTCTACCGACATATATCATCATGCGCAGAAAAGATGACACGACACAAAGCAAATTTTCAAATGGTCAAATTTTCTCACCTGTACTGAAAAATGCGTGTGACATCTTAACTTGCCTCCATAGAAAAGTCAACATGATGTATGGACAATTTCAGGAGAGTGGTTATAAATTTAGGTGGGCTGCAAGATGGCAAACTGAATCACGAGAGGCTGACTGATATGAGAGGTGACACCCAAAGGACCATGTGCAGTTTAACAACCATTGTGTGTGGGAGATCTGTGCATAAATGTCAGCTTCCGCATTGCGGATAGGATGTTTCACATTCACAGGGTTTTAAAAGGAACATCACAAGGACTTCTGGTGACTTTGTCGCATGTCTGTTATTTTTGTGACCTTTTCAGGAGCTCCCTCCATTCTCCAGGTGCCTCATTTTCTCCACAGTGGAAAGCCACATGGAAAAAGGTTGGAAGCCTGCTGTGACGTTATTTACGCCCGACCTCATTTTCAAGAGCCGTCAGGTTGATTGTAAATAGCAGATCCTTCTTGAGTAACACGTAATACAGCGGCTGTCACGTTGTGCCCGAAGCGATAGAATGATCGCTCCATGCACAACAAAATAAGGAAGAGGATCCCCGAAATAGCAGACACAGAAAGATGTTTGTCAAAGAACAAAAGTAGTCTTTAATACGAAACACAAAATAACCCGACAGGGAGAATAACAAAAAGCTCTGGTCAAAATGGGGACCAGGGAATCAAATAAAGGACAACAGAAAACGCTTGCGGAAAAAGATAGCAAGGAGGGTCAGATTAGACAAAGAATAAATTTCACTAGTCAGAGGAACAACGACGCGTAATAACAGCCACAAGGCTAAGAGGCAATGAATCAATTGCAAGTAGGAAAATAGGGCGAGAGAAATTTTGGCACGGCGTGGAATTCTCCGGCAGTAAGTCAACTGCCAGAGCGCACAAATAAAGCCAGTGTAATTAGTCCCCAATGGGTGACAGGTGTGTAGGATGGCAACAGGGCCTGCCCCCTGCTGGCAAACACGGGACGTGACAGCGGCCTTGAAATACGTGACACAGAATCTTGGAATCACACGTACAAACCCAAGCCAACACAGGTCAGTCATATAAGTAATATGTAATCTTATTCTTAAGTGTCCTCAGTGTACTGAATGACTACTGCACTATATAATGACTACCTGCACCTGTATGTACTATACTCAAATCTAAACTACAAGTTTTCTCTATTTAAAAAAAAAAAAAAAAAAACTCCTTAGAGTATAATGCTCTTTCCCAACCTTGACTGCCATGCCTTCATCCACTCCTTGAAAGGGTGCTTCCTAGATCCTCCACAGCTCTGTGGTCATCTTATTTCATCAACCTCTTGAGTTCCATTGATGACTCTCTTGCACAGTCAGCAGCTGTCCTGTCATAACTCTATGAAGCAAATGCCACACGATCTCTTCGTGGGCATATTTGTGTTTGATATTGGTCACATCTGTCCTGGAACTTTTCTGACTTGCCTAATAATCATTTATGAGTGCCATTGTCTCCACCGAGGAGGTTACATTTTCATCCCGCTCGTTTGTGTCTTGGTTATCTGGATTGCGCTGAATCTTTGTCATTAAAAGCAAAGGTTTCGTTGAAACATTAATGTTGTATTATGCCAGCTTGCATAAGTATTATGAGCTTTTTAATTTTCAGTCACTAAAACATGTACCGGTATTTTTCTGGCAAAATTGTAAGCGGTTGTAAAGTTGTCAGATTTAATGCAGAGCCACACTCGGACGGTATCAAGTCAAATTGAGAAACTAGCCTATTCTTTCTTGAAAACATGTCTTCATAATATGAACGTGAATTATGCTAATCATAATACTTATAGCATCTGTTCATCTTATTCTTTTCCCTGGATTTGCGACGACACCGATGGCCCTTTTCTTTGGTTAATAACAGGCTAGGATTGGGATAGTTCTAGAATCAGGGGTGGGCAATTATTTTTTGCATAGGGCCACATGAGAACCAGAAAATATTATGGAGGGCCGGATCAAAAGGGTGAAGTAAATTTGACATAATATTAATTGGATTTCTTTATCTAAAAAGCAATATTTTGCATTTTTTGGCACGTTTTTCAGACTTTAAGAGTACATTATTCCGTCGTATCGAACGGGATTTGCTTGACTTGGCGCTACTGCGGGCTTCTGTATCGTCTCCCCCTTCCTCCCTATGCTCTGCAACTTCAAGTAACTGTGCCACCTGGCATTGAGATGCCTGTCAAAATGAAATGCAGTCCAAATGAAATGAATGCAGTCATTGACATCAAACCTTAATTGTGTACCAACCTTCGGCGGGCTGGATTAAAAAGACCAACAGGCCGGATTTGGCCCGCGGGCCGGAGTTTGCCCACACTGTAATAAATCTAGATTGACTCCAGAACTGTCATTACGTGTAATTTCTGAGCAGATGCTGCTAACGCTCTTGAGAAGGAGCCTTTATAACCAAGAATATTCACATGATGGTTTCTAAACTGAAAATTCACTGTTAGATGCTTTTGACAGTTTAATAGCAGCTTTTAAAATATGTCGACAAATCCAATGCTTTGATGTAATTTGGCCAGCAGGCACACACATCTCACTTTCATTCTTCTGCCTTTGCTTGGTGTGTTTGATTCACCTCACAGAGCATATTGCGGACGTTGTGTGCATGCCTGCAGGCTTGTTCACATATTACACTTTATTTTAATGCATAACTGCACATCACCACAGGGAAGAATAGAGTTAGTAAATTTGTTGAGTTGCTATATTGGACTCATTGGTGCAAATTAATATACAGAGAATATATACTGTAACAGAGCACATTGCAATTGTTGCAATGCAATGGACAGTATCTGTTGCACCGAGCGTCATACAAATAGAGGGATTTGATTTTCAAAGAATAGTTTGTACATACGGTGGCAGTCTTAAATAATATTTTAAATTATTAATTTATAGCTTTTATGGAAACCAACAAATAAATAAATAAGTTAAATACACAATCCTAAATTATAATGAAATCAGGCACAGTTAAAGCAATATAAAGTGGATGCTAGTCACGTTCCCAAATGTCAGAAAATAAATCAGTAACAGGACCTCTGAAGAACTTCAATTCAATTATGTGTCAATATTCCATATTTGAAACAAAAGCTCATTCTAATTATTCAACTTCATATTTCTCAAATTATATTCTTACCTTTAAAAAAACATTAAATTCACACAGGAGTATGATTATTTTCATCGCTTGGAGTCACGGATGCTGGTATCTTCTTCCTTTCATAACTTTTCTGCTGTGAATCTGGAATTTCTCCATTGCGAGACTAATAAAGGTTTTCTTAATCTTTTCTTAATCATTGCCAGAATGACTTTCATTAAAAAAGTTGGATTAAAATCTGCTGTGAGATGAGCAGCATCTTCGAGTCGCAGGATGTCGACAAAAGACATCAAGGGTTACTCTAATCTCAAATCAAATGCACATGTAATCTTCTGCCATGTTGACACAAAGAAAATGCTTGTTTGAAACGGATGAAGACACATCTGCACTTTGCAAATGTCTTTCCTCAAGCGATTATTGAATCTCCAAAGTGCAATCGATTAGTGCGTATAAAAAAAAGATGTCACACTGTTCCTTTTTATCCGGTCTAAGTCAAATGCCATGTAGCCTTCCAAGTGCAGGCAGAATTCACATCTCATCAGTCAAAGATTTCTGTCCCAATTTTACAACAGCAAAACAAAAAATGTCAATAAATTATGCAAATAAAGCTTAAATGGAAGTTAACTAGTGATCATTATTTAAATGACAATGGCTTCATTAGATAATTACAATCTCCCTGCAACCGTTATTATTAGATCACACAAAAAAACTAAACAAAACAAGATTTTGTGCCATCACTGACTTTGGAACGGTATATAGTGTTCTTTTAACGATGAGCACAAGGATTCTTGCAAAAATGAGGACAGGCACGGATGTTTTCCGATGTAAACTAAGACTTCTGTCTTGCTGCTCGATCTAATTACCCAAACGTAAGTAGAAGCTGGGAGATTATTGTTAATGTTCAAAGTAGCAGGTAAATGTCAGAAATATCTGCCTCTCGTTCAGGGTTTTTGTATGGACCAATAATCTCCCTCTTCGAAGCCTCCATGATGAATTTTCATCTTGTCTTTTAATCAATTCTGGAGGCATGCAAGAGTTCTTGAGACTGTCACCATTGGGCCATATTTTCTGAACCGTAGGGTTGTCTTCATTGTGTTGCCTGGTGTATACCCGCATAATATCTTTGAAATTCTTTTGTGCCATTCACTTGACTGAGATCCCTCTGCTGCTGTGGAAGCTCTCTGCACACCATGGCTTGTGCTTTAGAAAAGAAACTAATGTCAGGAAAATCAAACAAGCAGCTGAACTTTGCTCATGCTTATTCTGAAGCCTTTCATAGAGCCACGATTAAAAAAAAAAGAGTTATCTGAAATACACATCCTGTAATTGTTAATGTTGAAAACAATCCCTTAATCTCAAAAGGACACTCGTCTGCAATGTGATATGACAATGGTGAGACAGATGATACACGGGGATTCATTGGCTTCAATTCCGAATGCAGAAACCCCCACATGGTTGGAAAATGTAGCCATTTGATGGGTTGAAACCAGAGAAGACCGTGAAAGGACTGTGACAGAGAGAGGCCATCCAATCTTGTCTGAGTCAACATCTCCTCACTGTGGTGACAGATATCCTGCTTAGGTTTATTTTGGGTAAAGGTCAGGTGGAGGAATATGTACGGTTAGATATCCATTAAATTCTGAGGAGAATTTGTGGCTTTTACTTAAATATGGTATGTTTAATTTGATCTCCGTATGAAGTTTTCCATGTTCATTGAAGTAGTATTTGGAATTTAAACGAATCAGTCTAATTTTGTGTTTGACTGAAAGTAATTAGAATATCTTGAATTTTACCCTCAAATCTAGACTTTAAAGTCTTCATTGCTGTTTTCACAACTCTACTTTTAACTGTTTCATCACAACTGTGCTTGATATTGATGCGTTTCAACTGCCAAAATCAGGTTCTGTGCAAAGAAGTAGTAACTACTTAGTAGTAGATAGTCAGCCAGGACTCCATGCATCCACCATACTTGTATGCATGATGTAAATGACTGCTCTTAGATTGGTCAGTGTTTTCTCATGTATATGGGGCTACTTTGGTATTGGACTGATGCACTGTTACTATGTATAATAGTCTAACTAGAAATAAATCCACATCAATGAAAACATTGGCTCACTTTGTTTGCTGAAACACTTTTGTGGCTATGACAGGACCGGATTTTACATTAATAAAAAGGCACTATCCGCAAGTTTATATTTGATGTGAAAATGGGGCCAAAAAGCATTATCAGTGAAATACATGCATTCGTTCGTCAGGCTCAGAGATCAGGCTCAGTCCTATCCCATCAAGATGTTAGTGTGACATAGGTGGGTGCAAAGAAAGACAAATCACAGGACTAAAACAGCCATACAGGTTGGAAAAAAAAGTAAAGGCATCCGCTTTCACACCAGACCAAGATATCTGCGTTAAAAATAGGGAAATGAATATCGCCTCTGCTTGTTACTGAGTGGATGGATGGATGTTAGGCAGCTATCTCAGTTTGCTTCAACAGAAAACAAAGAACAAAAAGAAAATAGGACATGCCAATGTCAATGGTGCTACGAAACTTGCTGAAATAATGAATTATTAAATGATTACCACTGCTGTCAATTGTAGAAACCGCCAATACTATCAAAACATGCAGTTACACCAGCATGCAAGTAGGTGCGGTACATTATCTGGAGGGGTTCAGAATCAATATTGATCTAAAATATGATAATTTAAAAAAAAACCATCCCAATAAAATGCATCAGACTCACCAGAAGTACTGGAATTAGATGCAATGTGCGCAGATCGATACAGGCTAGCTTTTTCAAGGAAAACTCCAAACAATCAGTGGGTCTAAAAATGGTGACATCACAGCTGTCTGGCCCTCTGAAGTCAATTTGCCAAGTGGTTGGTTGAAGAAACAGTTAAATTGTCCAAACTATTGAAACCGGACGGATTAGTTTGGCATGGCAGCACATCACAAAATCGAATACTGTATCTGCATGGTACAAGCAGAGCAGCTAAGCAAAACACAATTTCATGGAACCCATATTAAAATTCAGGTTGTAACTGGAGGCCAGTGCTTCTGATAGTGCTTGGGTCAGCAGAGAAGGCCTGACGATCCTTCACTCACCCAATATATTGGCCAGATAATGGACACCAGGGTGTTTAAACACTAAAAAAACAAAAAACAAAAAAAACATTTGTATTTATTTTTAGTGTTCTTTCACACCTTTAGTGTGCTTTTTCTGGTCCAAATGTGTTTGTTCATAGCAACAATGTCAAGCCCTGGATCGATTTGCACTCAGAGAGCAAAAATTCTCGTGCTACCCAAAAAATTATCTCACTTTCTTTTTCCTGTAGTCACACGAATGTAAACAAGAAGACGTTTTCTGGACAGAAGCAATAAGCGAACAAATCAGCACAAAGAAACATGAAATGGAGAATGCCATACGCCCAGATGCAATATTGTTAGGAAGACATATATCAGGTCGAGGGATGAAATTTAAAATGGTCCTGGCATCATTTCAAGCACAGCGGCTTAATGTGGGACTGCTGTGTTAGGAATAAGAATTACATTCCCCTTACTATCAAAGCCATGACAAAAATTGAGAGTTTCAGCTCTGCTGGAAAAAAATAGAAAGATGAGGGGGTTTTTTTCCCTTCTTTGCCATCGGAGACCTGTTTGCTCCAAAAGATGCATCATGTTATACAGATTGACTTTCTATCCAATTTACACTGTTGTTGCTTTCATTCTTCGTTTTTTTGCGCAAATATTACAAGTCTTTTTGTGAACATGAAAAGGAGGAAAGGTTATAATGGCTAAATGTCTTTGAGCTATGTTTTCCATCTTTTGTTTTGTTAACCTATTTAGCGATTCATCTCACAGCATCCTTCATGTATATCATTTCAGAATGAGCTTTGGTTTCTGCCAGCTTACCTTTTTCACAGTAATTACCAAATGTCACCGAGCTCGATTGCTATTCAGACTCAATTTGAACAGTTTAACAGATCTATATTTATATGCCACAGTCTGTCATCTTCTGTCAATAGCCTTCGAGCTGCCTCGGACTCAGCACGCATCAAGCCTGATTTGGTAAAGGTTTGCGCGTGCAAACGGGTGTGGAAGCTGATCAACGAATAGAATTCGCAAAGGTTTCTGGTCATGCCAAGCGTGTTTAAATTGCCACCGTTGCTTTTGTGCAGCGTGGGTGGAAATATGCAAACAGATGAATTCAGCACCATCCTTAATCCTTTCATGTGTTCTGCAACCTGATAACATGATAAAGTGTCCACTGTAGTAACCGCCGTCCTTGAAAGGGTTAAGTACCAAATCTGCAAGTAAGTTGCAAAATGGCAGGTGCATTAGTCCCGGCATAATGTCAGCAAAATGAGTAGAAGCGGGAATATGGATCGTTTCTAGTCACGTAAACATTTTTGAAATGCAAACAAAAATGATGGCAACATTTCATCCTTTCAGTCGTGCAGTTTTGGAATGTCGAAGGGTTGAATTAGAGGAAGTTATAAGGAGTCATGCCATATCAAACATCAGAGACAATTGTTGCCTGCTTCTCCAACAGCAACTTTTCACTTGTACTGTCCAAAGTTTTAATCGCAGTGGTACGCACTCCACATCCAGTTGCCACACGCAGGGCAAGTTAACTCAAACAAAGAATGTTGTTTTGTGCAAGGACTGTCTTTCACAAAGTTATCAAAGGAATCCATTTATTTTCTGTAACTCATTAATATGTTTGCCCACACTCACACTTCTGTCACTTCAACTTTATTTTGCGCTCGTGACGCTCTCCCGATTTTCCATGTAAAAACCACACGAGTTATCTGAATGGGCAAAGACTTCTTTTAAATCCGGTGGTCTTAATCACTTTTCACCTGTAGCCAACACTGTTCACAATCTGGAAAGAGTGCATGAGAAAATAAAGTGCCCATAATTTGGAGACTTTGTAAATCAGGCACATAGTGGACAAAATGGAATAGGACATTTCAGCTCTCACCTTCCATTATGCTTCCAGCCCCATTAGTGACATTAGTGAAATGTTTTTGAGAAACCTCTCACTGTCCTTGACAATCTGGCTGCCCTTGAAGTTTTCTCATCTATCCATTAATCCATTTTAATGCAAGGTGCTGGCTAAAAGGCTCGGATTAAATATGCATCTTTCCCCAGGTTATTTGCCTTCACGCTGTGCTGGAAGGATCGCAGACTTATCCTGTATGGGTTTTTTTGGAGGTATGCGCAGTTAAATGTTCATATTGTGCCATGCATACACTCGGACTGAAAGTATTACTGATACTCATGTGGAAGTATGTGATCATGTGCACAAATACAAAGTACAACGACCGTAACTGCATGTGTCGGTGTAACAAATTAGGATTATTCACAATACTGTATCGCTTTTATTGTATTGATTGTATTCAATCCTCCATTCCGCCCTTGTGTCCCTGGCCAAAGTCGCACCCCTCACAGACGTGCATGATACATGCACTGTACTTGACTTGTCATGTATACCAGCTGACGTTAGGCATGGCTGATTATTTATGTTGGAAAGTTTCAAGGAAAGGCAAGGCAGTTTTATTTAAGAGAACTCAATGTGCTTCACATTGCTCAGCTTTTAAACAACAGTTTACACACAAACAACACTCAGAAGCAAATTAAAAAAAAAACTCAAGTAGCTTAGAAAAGAACCCACATTGATGCTATTTGAACATATTAACAGAAAACTTTAAAACCATTTCTAAGTAAAGTAATGAAATAAAAGTAGGTTTCTGAAATAACTACAAGGAAAGAAAATGTTAAATTGTTTAGAGGACATTAATCAATGGGTGGGGAAAAGCAAAGATTTTAACCTGGATACTCATCCCAGCACAAGGCTGCCAATGTTGCCAACCAGTCTCCATCAAGCTGAGTGGGCAGGGGCAGCAGAAGTTGTCTCTTGGCGCTACGCCTGGCTGTGTAACGCATTGGTGGCAAAAAGTTGATGTAAACGTACAGTAACACTTGCTCAGACCACATCCAACACTGGTGCAGAGTAAGTAGACAGTAGTCTACAGTCCCTTAGCCAATCAGGATGCAGAACACAATGCACTGTAAAACAAAAACAAAAAAACTAACAATAATTTAAAAAACGGATGTAAAAAAACAGTGAAAAAACAGGAAAGATGAAGCGTATTATAGCAAGGGATGAGTGGATATGAATAAATATAATCAACTTACTGGACGACTCGGTGAGCCCTACGACTGTGCCTAGGCTACTTTGTTCTATGAACCATTACATTGAGAATATTATGGACTCACGACTGCAAAAGAATGTGACTGTTTTTAACCTTTGCAGCATTAACAGTCCATTAGTTGCGTAACTACCCAGTGTTCCAATGTAAGGGCATCTCTGCATGATACGGTAAGTTGACAAGTCTGCTACAGATATTGGTATACAACGTATTTAATTTATTTCAGTCAATGCCATAGCACCACAACTGTCATAAATGTGTCAGAGAAGTTTGTCAAAACTAGAAATAATTATTTCCTCAAATTAAAGCGGTGAAACTTTTCATTTTTTCTTGTGCACAAATTATTACATGTATTTAATGCCACCTGCTTTTCAATTTGATTCCCACATCGCTTTTCAAAAAAACAGATGTACAGCCCGCCTCGGACAATTACTATAAGCAATTAGCAACTGACACAGAAAAAGGGAAGTGAAATGGCCTCCCTCTCAATTCAATGACATTTTGTGGCTGAGGTCTTTTAACATTTTAACATTTACTTCTTCCTACTCCTTTGAACATAATAATTGAGTTGTATGATGACTGATTTCTCTTTCCTTTTTTCTATTTCACTTACCTTACTTTCTATCAATTTATTACTGAATATGTTTTTATGTTCAATAAACAAACAAACAAACAAACATGTGGCAACTAGCATCTGAACAATCACTCTCACAGTCCCTCCCAGAAAAATAAAGAAATTGTAGATTTCATAACGTTCAATGAGGTCAAGTTTGTGATGACTATTCATAAAGTGTAGTCATATAAGAAATTCCTCAAATGTAATCAAACGGCTGTTTCAGTCTCCTCCTTAAATAACCATATTTATCTTCATTTTGAGTGGAGAATAGTTTTAAAAAAATCAGGTAATTTCCCAGCAAAGTGAAAGTCCCTTTGTTTAAAACATGTAAATACCCATCACACCCACTTTGTGTCTCATTGGACCAGCAAGAGGCAACTGAGTTCAAAATGTCGATAGACTTGTGTTTGTGTATGTGTGTATGTCTATGTTGCACACTCTCGGGTGCAACAAGTATTCAAGCAAAACAAAACAAAATGAAAACAGGCATGCAGACATCACATAATTATACACATATTCCCCCCCCCAAAAAAAAAAAAACAATTGTGAGGTGGCTTGGAATAGCATTACCTTTACACGTTTTCATGCATTACATTTTGAATAAAATTTAAAATTCATTCATTCATTCATTCATTCATTCATCTTCCGTGCCGCTTGATCCTCACTAGGGTCGCGGGGGTTGCTGGAGCCTATCCCAGCTGTCTTCGGGCAAGGAAAAAAAACAACAATCAACGTTCCGTTTTTCTTTCAGAGGTGGTTATCACAAAGCTAGTAGTGATGCATACACAGTGAAATATCTTGCTCTGATAATAATACATCAAGGAAAACACAAATATTTCATTACATAAACAAGTGCGCAGATAGATGCACATATGTGGACGTCAAACAAGGACAGTGTCACTCCTAAAAGTGGATGTACTGATAATGCACAATGATATTTTAATCATATTTTGTCCCATCCCCCAATCAAGTAGGTAGGCGTCTCGATTTGAGACACGAAAACGATATTCAAAAACATGCATAAAAAAGAGGCTCCGTAGAAGAGCAGGGCTCCTTTGGTGTTGCTGTGAAATGACATCACCTTCTATCTGAGATTAAAATTCAGTCGAAATGATGTAACAATGACACCGAAAGGAGCAATCAAATATCTCGTACTTTTGATATGACAGTCAGCATGCAGAAGTGATGTCAATATATGGTCAGGATTAAAGCCTTGATCAGGCAACGTTAGCCATGCGGTTATGTTGTTTCAACAAGAATTTGACATTTGAGAAAACACCAGATTGTGTATATTGTGTGATGATGGTAAAATATTTCACCCCTGTCTTCTGTATTATCAATAGGAGCTCTTCTTTTAATTGCTTTCCTCCTTGCACCATTTTATTATCTTGACTTTTGGCGGCAAGACCTCTCTTGTAATTTCAGGTCAAGATCTCGGCCCAGCAGTAGAAAATGTATGCTTGGTATGGAGAGAAAAATATATATATATATATATATATATATATATATATATATATATATTATATATACACACACACGCACATAGATACATACATACCAGTACATAGGGCACAGCTCTCATCTGCATAATATTTAACCTGTAAAATGTTTTTTTTACTGTTTTGTGTTCCATTTTGTACATTGAGCAACCATTACAGAATGTCTGAATGGTGTTTGTGTTTTTGACTGTGAGTGAATAATGTGTGTGGTGTGCCAAAGTGGGACAGGGGTGCAGTGAGAGAATAAGGTAGATATTTCAAGGTCAGCGAGGAGGATGGAGCAGAGAGAGGGAGAGAGGAGGAAAAGAGTAAAAAGGAACACAATTAACCAAATTGATAAGATTGATTTCTGATGTTTCAAATCAAGCAGAAAGCTGTGGACTGGTGGGCAGTAAACAGCTCAAGGTTACATTTTTTTCTTGAAACAAAACTGCACATTAAAAGGAAGCAAGCGCAATTGGCAAATTGGTATTTTTCTGTATATTAGATCTGATCATCTGTCTCACTTGCTGTTTTCTAAAATGTTTTTTCTTTTGCCTCAAAACCGAGCCAAGTTTCTGCTCTTATGGCTTTTATTTCTTCTCATCTTTTCAGGTTCTAGGAATTGGGTTCATCATCACATTTTAGTAAAGGTAGGCTTTGACAGAAGGTAGACAAATGACAGGGAAGGGTTGGCATCTGTCTGCGTACCACTTTGAATGAGACCAAACACAGCCACACGTCCATACACAACCCGGCAGAAGCTTGAGTATAGTGCTGTACTTCTGCAAAGTCAACCTGTCAAAGCTGTGAGCTGAGCGGTATTATCGAAAGCATCCCTATGGGGGACGAATTGAAAAATACTCTCGCTATTACCACATCATGGTGACAAGATGGTAAAGGATAGGGAACTGCTGGGTTGTCATATGCATGACATTAGCATCCAAGAGATTGATTGCCTTCTTTATCCCTTGCTACACTTTTTAGAAGCTGCCTGTGCCCCCTACACCGGAATACATCTCCAAACATAAACATTTTGTTAAATTTAATATTTTGGATCAGTATGGATAATGGATTTTATTATTTCATAGTTGATATTTTTGTGTTTAAAATACGAGTGTTTTGCTCATATTAGTAAAACATTTATAAATATAGAGAAAAATGGTGGGATTTTGTTTAATCTGTAATGACCTATCACGGTCTAATTGAAAGTAATGTTAGGTATGAATACGTCAGTGTTGATGGCAAGAGGTGGCAATGGCCACCCCGTGTCGATTGTATGGCTCCTCCCACACCAAGGTGACATTTTTTATATCTATTAATTTTTTGCCATCATCACATAAATAAATATTCTTATACCCCTTGCCACTCTGTCACAAGTTATTTTTATGAAGTGCATATGGAAGGATAGCTTCTCGATTGTAGATAGGAGCAGCTGTCAGGTATAGTCTTCTCTCAGTCGAGGAGTATGACTGGAAAGTCACATCTTATACTCTGGGTAAATTCTTACATGGATGCTGCAGACTGCGTGTGTGTGCTGCATGCCAATGATTCTTGTGGCAATCACAGCAGTACAGACAGAGCAGGTACAGAATCTGTAATGACTGTGTGAGGCTTTTCATGAAATGGAATTTGAAAGCCTTTTTTAAATACAGTAGATAAGAGTAAAATCTTCAATTTGACTGATGTAAGCAAAGGACCTGCCTTGTCTATTTGTTATTACTGTAGCCAAATGATTTTCTCATTTCAGATATGCAGTTTTTTTTCTGTAATGGCAAAATTATGTCTGATATCAGGAGTGGCTGCATTAACTCTATCGTACAACTGTATAATGGAGCTATCGGTTGTCTATGCCTACGAGGGAAATCAGGTTCTAGTCCCAAGACCAGTCACGACCAAAACTTTTTTTTTTCACTCCAATGATGTGACAGAAAATTTGGTGTATTAAAGTACTGTGAACTGTGACACAAAGCAGAGCTATTCGCTGAACTGAGCAGAGGTGGTGCCTTGCTCATATTTAGAATTTGTATTCAGCAGACATTTTTATGTGGAGCAACATATATGAAGGTAATTACAATTTATTTTCCTGTGTGGAGCAACATATATGAAGGTAATTACAATTTATTTTCCTGTTAAGCCCATAACCTAAACTGAGTTTTGGTCTCCTGTGTAATTGAGCGTGTCACTCCTGATGTAAATCTTCGGTGGGCTGAATATAACAATAGTGTGCACTGTGTGTGACCAATCAAATTCTAGAAGTTAGCTAAAGTGTGTCGGATTGTTGTGTTACTGTCATGTTTTTTTTTTGTTTGTTTCTGTCACGTTTTGTTTTTACTGTCATTGGGTTTTTATTTGTTTTTGTACTTTATTTTATTGGGGTTTTTCAGGACTTTGCATTTTGGATTTACTTTTTCGCATGCACCCATGCAAATGTTTTTTGTTAATACATTTTGTTCAGTACTCCCTGGTTTGCGTCCACTAACATCACAATTATTAATTGTGAATATTAATCTTTCCATAATCATCCAGGCTTACCACAAGCTTCTACACTGGCGACACCTTTTGAACGTGACTCATCTGTATCATCATCGACTGTGAAAACATTTGTGTCTCACAGTCACATACCCGTCAACCTTTCGGAGCGCCAACGTGTATAAACTACCAAAAAAAATCCTTATAAAGAGCAAAAATCCTTATTACATACCAAATCATTTTATATATCAAAATAACGGCAGAAAAAAAAACCCACGAAATTTTCAATGGTATTTATTGTAGATCTCCATAATACAATGTCTGGTTAATGTCTAATCATCATTCTACTTAGTAGCATTACTGTGTTCAGAGTAAGATAACACCACTGAATGGTGACGGACAATATGAAAGCTTGAATGAAAAATATGTCTCCAAAATCGCCTCGCGTGAAAGGCCCACTTGGGTTGAGTTGCGGATGTCAATTCTCATTTTTCCTGCTGCAATGAACCTGGAGGGCAGGAGAATTTGACCCCGGGGTGGACAGTGGACACCTGGGCATTGGCTGTGCTTGTCCAAAAGAGTTTAGATAAGTGATTGTCTGTGTTTCTGTCATTCCCTCAGGTGCTGCTTGTCCTTTTTACGTTTTCACAGCAGTCCGGTAGGTTAAAGAAAAAAATAATAAATAAATAAAAACTTCCCAACCTTCACATGCTACGGCGTCGAACAGGGCACAAGAACTCAAAAAGGCAAAGGAACATTTGTGACCATGTTCATGTGATCTTTCCATGATGCAATCTGCAGAAGGGCAGGTAAATAAACTCTGTGTTATGATGGGAAAAAACATGCAAATGCTTCACGGTAATTGATGCCAGAGGGAGTCACGAAGAAACCATACAGCTATTTCACAGACAGCAAGGAGTCCTTACCAGTTTTTTTCTTTAAATTAGAATACTATCGCCCAAAGTGAAATTTTGATTGGAGGGGCACATCCTCCCCTTCTCTTTGCTTTAGTTCATTCAGCGTTGGGAGATGGGTTGTGCTACAAAATTTCCTCTCCAGTGATTTGAGCAAATTTGTTATTTCAGAAGTAGCTCTCAGTGCCCTCATCATTTTACCCTTTGTTCGAGGTGTTGAATGCTGTAATTTCAGCTATGATTGCCATTTTCATTCCTCAAGCTAATTTGGTGTTCTGTGTCCCACTTCACGGGACCACATATGTGCATTCATTGAGCAATGCATCATGCAAAAATGTGGCCATACAAACAGTGCATGTACTTCTTTTAGCGAGGTGGAACTCTGGAGCAGTGATTAAAATTGATATCGTCGTTGTAAATTCCTGATTGACTGAAATAGCTCTTTAATCATCTGCTTCTATTTTGTAGCAATTAAGTTTGCTTTGCACCAACACGGGGGGATTACTTTTTGATTGCTTCTTTCATTTATGGAAGAAGACAGCTGGACACGTTGACAGCAGATTTATTGGTAAGAATAAATATGTGCAAATCAATTGGTAGTGCTGCTTGGCAGTGAAAAAAATCCCAGTCAGTGTGCAAGATGGATTACACTGAAAATACTCAACTGGGGAATAAGCAGGGTCTTGTCCATGTGCATCTTGTACGTCAATCGTAGAACACTAGTAGCTAAGCGCCTAAAATAAGTTGGTTGAAACTCATCTGTGTCTAATGCTAAATAATAAAATCATGCTTCTTGTAATAAGGACATCTTTCCTTACCCCAGGAACCGTGCAGGTACAAGTATGGAATCTTAGTTTCTAGTTTACAAACCAATACTCATCAATGGTTTATTAGAGTTGCTGCTGTCATAGCAACAGTCTCCTTTGGTGTCTCTACACTCAGCAAGTAGTTGTCGTGTTTTAAATTCAACAGAAGCAAATGTAAAAAATGTGACAACGAGCAGGCCAGTCTGCCTTTTGTCTGATGTCAATTGGTATAAGCTGCAACTCTTTGGGGCAGCACAGTGGTCGAGGAGTGAGCATGTTAGCCTCACAATGCAGAGGTGCAGGATTTGATTCTGGCTCCGGCCATTCTGTGTGCAGTACGCATTTTATCACCATGCATGCGTGTGTGCGTTTTCCCCAGGTACTCCGATTTCCTCCCACATTCCAAAAATATGCATGGCAGGTTAATGGAACACTCTAAATTGTCCCTAGGTGTGAGTGTGACCGCAGATGGAAGTTGGTCTCCATGTGCCCAGCGATTGTCTGGCAACTAGTTCTGGGTGTACTCTGCCTCCCATCCGTAAACAGCTGGAGTCGGCTCTCGCATGACCGTGAACGTTGTGGGGATAAGCGGATTAGAAAATGGATGGATGATTGGATGCAACTTTTGACTCAGGAATGGCTTCTGAACAGGATAAATTGAATAGAAAATGGATAGAAGGTTGTAAGTTTGGATGGATGCCCATTCATAAATTTCATGATGCTGCCTACAAAACTCACCAAGTAACTGAGTGGTTAGTAGATTTACATATTGTCTACTGGCTGGATGGCATGATTCTCACACGTATATACCTTGTACGTATATACAGTGTATACCTTTTATGTACCAGTACTAGCCTGCACCTGAAAAACAGATTTAGCCTTAAACGTCAATCCCATAACCACCTTTGAGTGCATTTTTATTTCTGGTTCCTGACATCCAGGCGTGTGCAGAAATGGCATAATTAGATTTTAAAAATACCAGTTTGCCTTTTAAAAGAGGCCTGATGAAACCATCAATCAAGGATACCCAAAGACAGGTAACTATACATTAGCTTATGATAGTGATTGATGACACCGCAGTCACCAGGGCTCAGCAAGAACGATGAAAGTCTTTGCCACTCCCAATGTTACTATAGATACTCTGCTTGATGGGTGGGATTGATGGTGTTCTAGTGACTCTGCCATTCCCAGCTAGCCTTTAAAGACATTTCCGTGAGTGAAGCCAAAAGGTTAATGGCATTCCGTCCCATCCTATAGCAAAGCGAGGCATTTAATGATTGACTGCGAAGCAATGCCGAGTGAATACATGATGACTTCCAACAGGGAACACAGTAGCTGTCCCAGGGAGCATAGGGTGCACACTGCGAAACTGTTAGATGTCTGTTCCAGCTGTCTTTAAGCAGTAGGTGGGGTACACCTGGAACTGGTTGCCAGTTAATTGCAGGGCACACATCAATGAACAACCATTTGCGCTCACAATCACACCTAGAGACAATTTCGAGTCTTCCAGTAACCTGTCATGCATGTTTTTGGAATGTGGGAGGAAATCGGAACACCCAGAGAAAATCCGCCCAGGGACAAGGAGAACATGGAAACTCCACACAGGAAGGCTGGAGTCAGAATTGAACCTTGCACCTCTGCACTGTGCTTACCAGTCGGCCACCGTGCTGCCTACAATTTCTTGATTAATAATAATGGGTTTTTTGTCAACATGCAATTAGCAAATGTCATGTGACTATATTTCATGTATTTTTGAAATCCATAACTCATAATGTTATGTTCAATGTAATTCTCTTCCATTCTAAAAAAAAATCGCTTTTGTTACTTTGTGCCTCAGATGAGTGGCAGCACAATAAAACAACATAAAAAACAGAGTCACTGCTTCCTCATTTAATTAATAATGACGCAGCATTTGGAGCAACTTGGGGGGGCGGGGGGTAGGGGGGGGGAATCAGTATCTTGCTGAAGAACACTTCAACAAGGTCGCAATGGCCGCGATAGAACCCTCAACCTCTGGGTTGGGAAACGATCACCATACTCCTGAGCCATGCCGACCAACTTTTTTTAGAGTGAGTTTTTAGATAATTATGTACATTGGTTATGCTCTGATTTGTACAGACAAGGCAGTAACCTGTATTCAAATTGTGTTTACAATATAGTTAACAGACACATAATCCATGTTTTGAGGCGTTTAAGCTCCTAACCCCCAATTTATTATTTGCTTGTGTAACCTTCATTGTGTATGTTAGTGATCCACTGGGGATTTGTATGCCTTGCACTGAGCAGCGCCAAACACTTGACTCTCATCACAGTCTGGGCAGCAACATTCCTGTCATGAAAAAGTCACCAGGGACAGAGACAGATAGAAGCTCTGAGCATACAGTACAGTGTAATGGATGACAAACACACATGTGCGCGCACACACCCATACAATTTGGGCATTGAAATGTAAGCGCCATATAAATGCAACCACTGGGTGGCACATAATAACTATTCAACATTAGCTTTATACAGAACTAGCTGGTTCGCCGCCCTCCGGGCGGCTCATCGGCTAGTTCCTGCGGAAGGCTGGTAAAGTGGTGGTTCGCCGCCCTCCGGGCGGTTCATCAGCTAGTTCCTGCGGAAGGCTGGTAAGGTGGGCCTTCGGCCCACAAAAGTGTTGTTTCTTGGTTCAACTTTTTGTTCATCTTCATTGCTTATCGCGAAAATAAAGAGATGTTTAGCTCTACTAAATAACTAACAATTTCATTGCAATGCTTGTGGGTAGACAAAATTTTTTTGCTAAGATGCCCGCGCGATCGTAGTGAGCCACTGCCTGAGAGGCGCAGTGGCGGCGCGCAGTGGCGCGGTGAAGAAGGTACGTTTTGAAAAGGGACAGACGGAAGGACAGACCGCGTGCGGGACGACGCGCAATATATATATAGATTTGTTCGAGTAACATTTTCCAATTTCCCTCAGTTTTTTTAATCTACATTTCATCTGCATTACAGATGTGCTGTCCTAACACACTGCGAAAAAATTAAAAATGATGAATAAAAAAAAAAAGAAAAATGAGGTAATCCCTTACATATATTTTATACAGACCAATATTTGAGATTTGAGACTGATTTTGACTGTAAATAATTCATTTAGTACAGGAGTCACCGATCTTTTTGAAAATGATAGCTAAATCATGGGTCGAGATGAGTTGGAATGAGTCCCTATTTGATACACGTCTGAAATAACATTTGCTCAAATGACATCGATGTGTTAGTAATAATATTGATGTTCATTTTTCAGAAAGTGATCGGGTTAATGATGACTCATTATAATTAGGAAACAGAAATATCTGCAACACTTTTTAAAATTAAATCTCTGCCAGTGTTCACAGTGCTCCATAAACCTCCCATGCATGTTTTTGGAATGTGGGAGGAAACCGGAGTTCCCGGAGAAAACCCACACAGGCAAGAACGTGCAAACTCCAGACAGGAAGGCCGGAGCCCTAATGGAACATTCTAAATTGTCCCTAGGTGTGAGTGTGTGCACGAATGTTGTAGGCAGTAATTGGATGGCAACCAGCCCAGGGTGTTCTCCGCCTACAGTCCAAAGACAGCAGGGATAGGCTACAGCAGGCCCCGCGACCCTCGTGGGGATAAAGCGGTTCACAGAATGGATGGATGCATAAAGTTAACTCCATCACTTAAAGTTACATAAAGTTAAAAATAACCTGAAGTCGAGTGGGAGGGCGGTAAATCCTGGGTTGGTCCCCAGCCAGATAGCTCAATCAATAACAATTAATTGTTTTTACTGTACAAAATACCTAGTGTTGAACATGGTTCAGTAAATCTGCACAAAGAACAAAACAACGACACTGATTCGATCAAACAGAATCAGGACTATCTGCACTTAAATTCTAATAAAAGCATTTCAGTCATGGAAAATGAATTGTGTTTGCTTCACCCTGTCTTATGAAACACAATGCAAGCAATAGTTTCGCATTTCAAATTCATTTTGGAGAACCTTCTCAACTATACGGTAACTTAATGATTAAACAAGGGCTAAGTGCAGCATGTAAAAAATTCATTAACTCAAGGATGAGATGATAGGGCCGGGCACAACATGAATATGAATCACATATGTATAATCTCTATGAATAGTTTTCCAAATTACCCTCCACAATCTTATTGAGAACTGGGGCATGAATGTGCATGTAATGACACACTTTATTTCCTCTTTGACACATTGCAGGAGTTGTGGGGAAATGAAATCAGTGAGACATTAGTCCAATGGGATCAGAGCATAACAATGGGAGAAAATGAGCCGCGGTTTGTTTGCAGCATGATGCCATCCATTTGTTCATGCCTGTAAGAAAACGAACTGCTCTGTCGCTCTGCAAACCAAAGCCTTTTCTTTAGATGGCAAAATCACTAAGTACCAAACCTAAGTAAGTCTGTTCCCAAAATCCCTCAATTGAATATACCGTATCAGTGTTCTCATTGATTATAGCCGCGTTCCGAACCAGGGCTACATCAGCAAGGCAATGAGTTCATAACAGCTGTCTCAATTTGAAGGTTATTTCACTGGCATCTCACATCCACCCTCCAAAGAATACATCCGAATTGTAACACAGCTTATCAATGACATATTCAGATAATTGTTTGACGATTATAATGTTGGGCAAATTTAATCTAACATGCAACTCTGAACATTAACATTAGTGTGAACACGATGAGAGGTGTGAAGTGTTATGGGCTCATATGGATCTCTTTATTTCAAAATAAAATAAAAATCTAAATTGCTCCGGTTGGGCTCCTCACAATGCAAGTCAAATTTCACAAAATCAACATGCACTTTAACACATTTTTAAATTAGGGTGAAGCAAAGAAAGACATGAAAGACTTGCAAAGCACACCCATAAACTTCATTGGGGGGGAGGGTTCCCTCAAAATCTGAAAAGTACATGTTCCAGTTTATAAGCGGAACACAAACAACACCACAAGCCCCTGAAAAGCGAAAATCGTGACCAGGGAACCAAGACAGCTGTGTAATATCTCATGGTGGCACGATAAAGACTAGTGGTCAAAGAATTCAGTGCTGGCAGTGTGCCACCCAGTGGTTCCCCACATGTCAGCAAGTACACTCCAGTTGTACTTTCTTTTTAGCTCACAACCACATAATAGAGTAATTACTTGCCACAAACATGTTTGGGTTTCACACAAGACAAGAACCAAAGCTTGTGGTATTCAGCATAGGAATAGTTACTGTATAATTAGATTTCACGGGCACTTACAGTGTATGTGCAAAACATTTTGAACACAGTGGATGAGTTTTCTAGGTCTTTTTTGCTGTACAAAACTGAAACAGGATTCTCACGAGTTGCTTTTTTTGGACACGACTCGTGAGAGTGAACTGCCACTCAGAGAGTTTAACAAACAAACAATTTTGACATTGCTTTGCCTGGCACTGTTTTAGTGGTTTTTACAGTTTGATGTACAAGCAATTATTATTGCTTTGTTTACAAATAGTTTCGGCTGTGGAGTGCCTTCGCACACATCAAGTGTGAAATTAAATGCAAGTAAATATTTGGATATCTGTCGATTTCTGAAAATGTGGCTATAAGTGAGCCATCCTGAATTTGACTAAATGTGTCATCACAATTTCGCAAATAAACACAATAAATGCACACACTGAGTTTCTCCATCCATTTATAGGGGTGACCCCCATCATCTCTAGCTCCGCCCATAGTTGTCAGGATGACAAAACGTATGCATACTATTCTTGTATGTATACTTACAGTACATATTGTGTTACTAACGTTTCACTTTCATGAGATGTACTGTATAGTGGCCCTTTGGGATTATGAAGCAACAAGGTACAACCGATGTTGGGGACTCATAATGGTAGCCGTCTACAAAGTCCACAAATCCATTTTATCTGCCAGTTTACAGAAAAAAAAATCATCCAAATTAATTGGGAGAAAAACTTCATCATGCAACAGGACAATGAGCCAAAACACACTGACAACACAACAGAGGATTTCATCAGATGGTAAAAAGTGCAAAGGTGGTAGACGGCCAAATCAGTCACCTGACCTTAACCCAATAGAGCATGCATTTTCTCTGGCGAGAGAATCCCTCTTGGGTAACTGAAAGAGGCTGCAGTAAAGGCCTAGAAAAGCATTTCAAATGAAGATAGCAACAGTTTGGTAAAGTCACTGGGGCTCTGGCTTGATGCAGTTATTACAAGTAAGAGTTACGCCATCAAAGAAAAAAAAGGTTCTTCGCTTTGTTAATTTAATTCTCAACTCAACTGTATTTATAGAGCACTTTCAAACAGCCATCGCTGCATACAAAGTGCTGTACAAATAGCAAATATACATGCATACAACAATAAAACAACAAGTTAATAACAAAGACAGTAGAAAGCACCGAACAGTAAGACTAAGATCAAGTCTGAGTCACGCCGTGTCAAATGCCATAGAATACAAATGTGTTTTGAGACAGGAGCAACGGAAAAGGTTCGACCCCCTCTGAGCCTCCGCTTGGTTCTTTGTACTTCAATCATGTCTGGTCCGAAGGTGTGTCGGGGCGGATAAGCTCAGAGAGGTAAAGTGGCGCGATGCCATTTAAAGATTTGAAAACAAATAAGATCTTAAAAAGAACTCTAAAATGTATCGGGAGCCAGTGAAGGGATGCCAGAGTAAGATTTATGTGCTCCCTCTTATGAGTACCAGTCAAGAGGCGAGCAGCAGCATTCTGGACCAGCTGGAGACGCTTAATGGAGGACTGGCTGACTACAAAGTAAAGTGCATACAGTACAGTAAACCAGCCAGGATGTAACAAAGGCATGGATTGCTGAATACATCTAGATGTAAACACAATGAAGTAAAAGCTGCAATTCTGAACTTTTGTCTTTTTTATCTGAATCTCATGTCTTCAGTATACAGAAAAAAGGAAGTGATCTTGTCATTCTGGTACTTTGAGTGAGGACTGGACAGTAAAAGCAGACTTAAGACAGTGGCATGATGGTAACCACATATTTGAAGCCCATCCATCCATTTTTCCCGGCTAAGTGGCACTTATCCCAGCCGACTTTAGGCAAGAAGTGGGGAACACCCTGTGCTCAGTGGTGGTTCAAGACCACTTTGGCTGAGGCCAGGGTTTTGTAAAATGGGTATATTCAACCGACTTCTAGCTCACGTTACAACAACATAAAACCAAGCAAGCCCGCAACAGGAGCCTGTTATAAGAAACGTTATTTTTATACCATTGCTTTTTTCCCCCCAATGGTTTAAAATAAAGTGGGGGAGGAAGGGGTTGATGTCCTATTTCTGCACCATAAAAACGAAAAACAAAAAGATTTGCGCCAGATGATGTTCAGAGAACTAAATATTTTTTTAAAAGTTGTGAATGCCACAGAGAGAGAGATCAAGAGCGACTTGCTGCACTGAAAAACATTACATTTTGAAATTACTAATTTTTCTTTGACTAAATGAGTGCTCAAAATAAAATCATTTGGATACAGACATATTTTTCAGTAGATGTATAGTCTACTTCAAAAATTATCTCAAAGCAGATGATTTTATTTTATGCAACCACTTGACAAAATACGATGTAGTAAATTCAACACAAACTCTTTTTAGTGTAGACACTGGTTTTCACATAGCCGTAAAGAGGGACAGATGAGAGTGAGGAGGCTGAGAGTGACATACAGTGTAAGCAGAGTGTATATAAGACAAAGTCATAGAACATTTAAGATTCAAGATGTTTATTGGTCATATGCACGATAAAAACAAAATGGTCGAACTCACCCCATATTTGCTTGTGAAAAATTGAGCCTTTCAGGGATGCTCTTTTAAAACTTAATAACGACACTAACCTGTTCACCTGTGGAATGTTCCAAATCAGTGTTTTATTTGGAGCATTCGTCAACTTTCCCAGCCTTTTGTCATATTTGTCCCACATTTTTGAGAACCTGTTGCAGGGATCAAATTCAAAATGAGTGAAACTTTGCAAACAACAACAAAAACAATAACGTTCATCAGTTTGAACATTAAATATCGTTTCTTTATTTGTGTATTCAATTGAATATGTGTTTAAAAGGATTTGCAAATCATTGTATTCATCCATCCATTTTCCAATCCGCTTACCCTCACAATCGTCGCGGGCATGCTGCAGGCTATTCCACCTAATTTCGGGGTACACCATGAACTGGTTACCAGCCAATCGCAGGGCACACAGAGACGAACAATTTGCAGTCACAGTCACACTTATGGACAATTTAGAGCAAGGGCAGGGAACTCTGGTTCATCGAGAGCCCTATCCTGGCTGATTCAATAGTTCAGGATCGTTTCAGGCCTCGACAAAGCTTGCTGATGAGCAGATCATTTGAATCAGGTGTGCTGGAGTAGGGAGGGATCTAAAACACATATGGCTCTTGAGGAACCGGAGTTCCCTACCCCTGATTTAGAGTGTTCCATTAACCTGCCATGCATGTTTTTGGAATGTGGGAGGATAATGGTGTATCCAGAGAAAGCCCTCGCAGGCACGGGGAGAACATGCAAACTCCCCACAGGAAGGCCAGAGCTGGGATCCAACCCTGCACTTCTGCACTGTGAGGCAGACCTGCTTACCAGTCAATTCACTGTGCCACCCACATTCATTATCCGATCCGCTTTATCCTCTCGAGGGTCGCGGGCGGACGTGTTGGAGCCTATCCTGGCTGTCTTCGAGCAATAAGTGAGGTGGTTGTCAGCCAAGCTCAGGGCACACATAGACAAACAACTATTCCCACCCACAATCACACCTAAGGACGAGTTAAAGAGTTTCGTTAACCTGCCGTGCATGTTTTCGGAATGTGGGAGGAAACCAGAGCACTCAGATAAAACCCATGCAGGCATGGGGAGAACGTGCAGAATCCACAAAGAAAGGCCGCAACCTAGACCTGAAACCATGACCTACCCACTGTGAGGCAGACGTGAGAACCAGTCTGCAACCATGCCGCCCAGAAATATCAAAACATAATCAAAAACATTTCTGGCAGTTTCAATCAAAACATTGTATATGTAGCCAGATTGTAAGTGTCCTCTATTTACTGTAATATTTATTTCTTGATAAAGATTTTATGAAAACATGTTGGTCGACAGACAATTGCATATTAATTTGGCTTTCAATAATTACAACTCAAAGCATGTAGTCAAACGCCTCTTTAGACTCCGGCTTTAAATTGATGACTGTACTATACTGCATATGAATTTTGGAAAACACGAACAGTAGAGGGCGCTGCTCACCAGTCTGACAAAAAAAATGTAAAGTAATTTGTGGCATTTTGACTTTTAAACTGCCATCAGTCGACTATTCAGATACAGAACAGGTGTAGCCAATTAAATTAAATTTAGTATTAAGTCAATTCCATAAGGTTTATGAACTGTTCAATTTATGTTTCTTACAAAAAAAAGGCAAAATATGTTTACAACAATGAGGTTTTGTAATGTTTTAGTCAAATGGCTTCACAAAACAATATCCGGATGATTTCTAAATACCACAATCGACACAGAGCAGTCCAATAAGCAATAATTGCCGGGACAAGTTGGAATCAAAGAGCAGCATTTGGAGTTGACTCATGAACTGTAACTAAAAAGTGAAGTTTGGAAATATTTTACTTCCACAGTTGCATGGGTCTTTTTTGGATTTATTTTATTGTTTGTCTCGAAAAGATTAAATTGACAAGTTCTAATTTGACAAAATCTGTAAAGAGGCTTCTGTCGACTGATTAAGTAGATCAAGGACAGGGAGAAATAACAAGACAAAGTCAGATGGGTACAGGTAATAGAACAACAGGTGCCAAAATCAGGTCATCATGCCCCAGTCCTTAACTACGTGGAGAGAAAGATCGTTATACTGTAACGAAGTGCATGTACAAAATGACATCAAACAAAAGTTAACCGTCTCCTTGTTAATGACATTGCACCAATTTCAGGTGGGACAACTTGAGTTAGCCAACTGCAACAATGATCTCCCCTCTGACATGGATTTTTTTTTTTTAAAGCAAGCAACTACAACGGACAATGCAAGACCAAAAGTGAGCTAGATGAAAACGGAGACCTGGGGCCCTATTTTGGTAGACTGGTGCATAGTTTAAAAACGGGCAGGTCAAATGCGGTGCTGGATCTCATGGTATTTAATTTGTAAATACTGTATTACACCAGTATGGCACAAGCCCTCGGAATCCCTATAGAACAATTTGGAATGATTATTTCTCAAAAGTATTTTAATATCACCCAGTCACTTTTGGGGGTGCTGGTCATACACGGATGCACAACTGGTAAGTGCAAGGCCCCAATTGCCTACGTCACACACACGTCCCGTCATAAAGGGGAGAACAGTGCCAGTTTAGATGCTAGTGTCATGTGCAAGTATCTCTGAAGGCCATAAACTTGCACTTATCCATCTTTGCCTTGAAGTGCCTAAAGTCGTTCTTAATGCATGCTCAGCCTCCATCCAAGTTATTCACACTGCTGATAGCAGGAGGTCCAGATGTCCTCATATTGACTGACAGTGAAGCGAAGAAGCTTAAGTCTTGCTATTACAGTATATATATTTGACTTCCACAATGTCAAATGCAAATTAGTTCATTATAAAGACACTCTAATTTAGCTTATTGTTTCAGGCACAATGTAACCCGTGACAGCAGATTATCAGTCGTTGTGTTAAGATACTGTGACATGAATCTGTAACTCTTCTTTATAATAAACTGAATTTAAAAATGGAATCTTCCAATTCAATTTTCAGGCCCAATTCAACTGTGCAAGACTGTTTAAAAAGCTCTTTCAAACAATCATTAAAATAAAAGCCCACCAGCAGCTGTTTAATGTAGATGGACAAAAAAAAAACTGTCTTGAATCTTTCATCTGATGTGTTTGCATGGCTGGTGGGTGACAAAATATTAACGGAGGGTCTGGGGCACTCAGTTAGACAGAGGGATCACGCATGGAGTTGGGAATAAGGAGAATCAGAGTGGGGTCTTACCTTAAAAGGCAGAATCCTGAAGCTTACTGTCCATAAGGTAAGGAATGTACTCCTCTGACCTGAACACTAGACATGTGTATAAATTTCATGTTTTACTGCACTGATATTGGTACAATATCCCATCTGTAAGATATGAAGCAGAAAAAAACATACCAGAGTGGGAATTCACCATGCGAAACATACAATATGTTGGTGCAAAGCCTATTGGAACAAATTAATTTTTGTTCCCAACCCATACAACCAACACAGCTCTGTGGTTCTCACTGAGTGATATGCACGCGCATGAAGCCCAGCAATATATATTAACAGGAATGCGAGTTTTGGATCCCACATTGTCACCAGAGAACCTTGTTAGGACACAAGTCAACATGCATGACTCAGCCTTGTCAGTGACTATTGAATTGATCTAATGTCATCAGGGGTCGACTCCAGCTTGAAGTTACCCCGTCTATCCTGTTGAAAAACAGTATCACTCCCATTCTGTCGTGCACTGGCTCCCTGCTCACTTTAAGATTCAGTACTAAATTTAACAGTCACTTACAGAGGCCTCACTGGTAGGCTCCACTATACTTAGTGGATTTGGTGTTTTCTTATGTCACGTCGCGTGCTCGCCAGCAGGTGGCGGGTTCTCCCGCCACCTGTTCGGCACACCTGCCCGTTATTTCGGGCTGATTACGTGCCTTTATCAGGCGACTCCGGCAGTCATCTCACTGCCGGAGAATTCCTTACCGTGCCATTGCTCTCGATTTGCTATTCTCGTCGTTCGACTATTTCTCGCTGCCCTATTGCCTTACGGCCTCAATCATTCGCGTACTTCTTATATTGATCAGATTGTTATCTCGGTTGTTCCTCGCCCTTTATCGTTTCGCGAGCGTTTTCAGTTTGTCTTCCTTATTTTTTCCTGGTCCTTATTTGACCAGCGTTTTCTGTTACCGTTTTCCCTGTTCGGGCTCCTTTTGTTCTTTATTAAAAACCCCTTTGTTCTCACAAGATCTTTTCGTTGTCTGCTTCTCCGGGGATCCACCTCTTTTTTTCTGTTGTGCACGAGGCGATTCCTCATCGCCTCGGGCTCAACGTGACAGAATTCTCCGGCCACCATGGATCCCGCAGACGTCGAAAAGATCTTGTCCGCTCTTGCTCGGCAAGAGCAGCAAATGAGCCAGCACAGCCAAACCATTACGGAACTCCGCGGCGCGGTCTCCATGCTGGCTCACCGGTTCGAGGATTTCGAACCCCGCTTGAAACGGGTGGAGGAACGAAGACACCCTTCCGGTCTTCGTCCTACCACTCCGGAGGCGCCCCCCTCGTACCCCACTGTATCGAGGGAGCCCTCGCTTCCACATCCCCCGCGTTACGGGGGTGAGCACGGGCAGTGTGGACACTTTTTACACAACTGCTCGCTCGTTTTTGACCAACAGCCGTCCTCCTATGCCACTGACGCCGCCAAGGTGGCCTATATCATGAGTCTCTTGACAGGTCCGGCGGCATCGTGGGCAATCGCGACCAGCGAAGCAAAGCCGAATCTCCGCACCTCCTATCCTGACTTCGTGGCAGCCTTCCGTCGGGTGTTCCACCATCCCGTGCGGGGCAGAGAGGCGGAGGGGCGGCTGCTCGCCCTGCAGCAGGGCAGGCGTTCGGTCGCTGACTACTCCATCGAGTTCCGGATCCTGGCCGCGCAGAGCGGGTACGACGATCGGGCCCTGTGTGGACTGTTTCGCCGGGGTCTCAACACTCAGCTCAAGGACGAGCTGGCTACTCGCGATCACAGCACGGACTTGGAGGAGCTGATCGACCTCTCCCTCCTTATGGACAATCGCCTGAGGGAACGGGGTCGGGAGCGAGGAGGTGATCGGTACCCGTCTCGACGTCTCCCGTACCGTGAGGAATATCGGGGGCACGGCGAGCGCTTCCGGGGCCGGGAGACAGCATCCGCGGAGGAGCCGATGCAGTTGGGCGGCAAAGACGGTGGCGCGGAGGAAGGAAGGCGCCGTCGCCGGGACCATGCTACACCTGACGGCGCACAACCACCCTCCCGCGCCACAACCAGCTATCCGGGATCGTCTTTCCACGCTCCTCCCGATTACTGTGAGTCACGACCTCGCGCGTCACCCTCCGAGTCTAGGCGAGTCGATAAGCGACCAGGACACCCTAATAGACTCGAGCTCGAGGCAGAGGTATTCGGCGAGTCCCGGTCAAGACGGGTTCGGGCCCTGGTGGATTCGGGAGCAGATGATTGTTTAATGGACACTAATCTCGCGTCCGAACTGGGGTGCTTTTTAGAGGAGTTAGTAGTGGCGAAGCGGGTGCGTGATCTGGATGGGCGCCTCCTGGCGGTGGTAACGCATCGAACGGAGCCGTTAAAGCTTTCATTATCCGGTAATCATATTGAGCATCGTCGTTTTTATGTTATGCGGTCCCGGAACGCCCCGATCATCCTCGGTTTACCCTGGCTCCAGACGCATAACCCGGTGATCTCATGGGCGCGCCCCGCTATCGATAGCTGGAGCCCTTATTGTTACCAGCACTGCCTGCAGTCAGCCGTCGGGAGGCACGAACGCGTCACGCCCCCCGAGGAGATCTGCCTTGACGGAGTGCCGGAGTGCTATCGGGACCTTGGGGAGGTCTTTAGCGAGGATCGCGCGCGCTCCTTGCCCCCACACCGCCCCTACGATTGCGCGATAGACCTGCAGGCGGGCGCTCCGTTGCCAACCTCGCGTCTGTATCAGGTATCCCATCCCGAGCGTGAGGCGTTAACGGAGTATATTAACAGCTCGCTCGCTGCAGGTCTCATCAGACCATCACGCTCACCGTTAGGGGCGGGTTTCTTCTTCGTAGGGAAGAAGGATAAGTCCCTACGACCCTGCGTAGATTATCGTGGACTAAATGAAATTACAATTAAAAATAGATACCCGCTACCCTTGTTGGACTCCGCCTTCGCCCCATTGCAATCAGCCACCATATTCTCAAAATTAGACTTACGCAGCGCGTACCACTTGGTTCGCATCCGAGAGGGCGACGAGTGGAAAACCGCGTTTAAGACCCCCCTGGGCCATTTCGAATATCTCGTCATGCCTTTTGGCCTCACAAACGCACCTGCCGTCTTCCAGAACCTCATTAATGACGTGCTCCGGGACATGATCAACATCTTCTGTTTTGTTTACCTTGACGACATTTTAATTTTTTCTCGTTCTCTGCATGAGCACCAGCAACATGTTCGGCTGGTGCTACAACGTTTGCTCGAGAACCGGCTCTTCGTCAAGGCAGAAAAGTGTGAGTTCCATGTTCCCGTCATCTCCTTCCTGGGGTTCATTATAGAACAGGGCAAGCTACGGGCGGACCCCATTAAGACGCGTGCGGTCACTAACTGGCCGGTCCCGTCCAACCGCAAAGAACTGCAGCGTTTCTTGGGGTTCGCCAACTTCTATAGACGCTTTATCCGGGGTTACAGCCAGATGGCGCTTCCCCTAACCCGCCTTACCTCGGTCAAAATCCCTTTTAAGTGGGACCCTGCCGCGGATGCGGCGTTCGCGCGTCTTAAGGCGGCGTTCACTAGTCCCCCGGTTCTGCAACATCCTGACCCTGACCACCCTTTCGTCGTAGAGGTGGACGCCTCGGATTCAGGGGTGGGTGCGGTGCTGTCCCAACGCTCCCCAGTCGACCAGAAGCTGCACCCCTGCGCCTTCTTCTCCCGCCGACTCAGTGCCGCCGAGTCCAACTACGACGTGGGCAACCGGGAACTGTTGGCTGTGGTAACCGCCTTACAGGAGTGGCGGCACTGGCTCGAGGGGGCTAAGGAACCCTTTACTGTTTACACCGACCATAAGAACCTTGCATATCTCCGCTCCGCAAAAAGACTTAACGCCCGTCAGGCCCGGTGGGCCCTCTTCCTCACCAGGTTCGACTTCGTCCTCACCTACTCCCCCGGGTCTAAGAACACTAAGCCTGACGCCCTTTCCCGGCTCCACGAACCTGCGGGGTGGGACCATTCCCCGGAGACCATCCTCCCGACCCAGTGCATAGTGGGGGCCGTCCAGTGGGAGGTTGAACAGCGGGTCCAGTCCGCCCTGGTGGGGGTGCAGGTGCCGGCAGGGTGCCCAGCGGGGAGGCTGTTCGTGCCTCCTGCCCTTCGTTCGGAGGTCCTGCAGTGGGGTCACGGATCCAAGGTGGCGTGTCATCCCGGGGTGAACCGGACTGTGCAGCTCGTCGCCCAGCGTTTCTGGTGGCCGGAGCTCCGCCACGACGCGACAGAGTTCGTCAAGGCCTGCACCTCCTGCGCCCGCGGCAAGTCGTCACATCAACCTCCGGCAGGACTGCTCCAGCCGCTGCCCATTCCTCCCCGCCCGTGGTCTCACATCGCCGTGGACTTCGTCACGGGCCTACCGCCTTCCCGGGGCCGGACGGTCGTGCTCACGATCGTGGACCGCTTCTCCAAGGCCGCTCACTTTGTGCCCTTGTCCAGGTTGCCGTCGGCGCTGGAGACCGCCAACCTCCTCATCCAGCACGTCTTCCGTCTCCACGGCATTCCGGCGGACATCGTATCGGATCGGGGGCCCCAGTTTGTGTCCCGCGTCTGGAAGCGGTTCTGCCGGTCCCTCGGAGCTACGGCCAGCCTGACCTCGGGATACCACCCTCAGTCCAATGGGCAGGCTGAGCGCGCCAACCAGGATCTGGGGGCGGCCCTCCGCTGTGTTTGTCTCCACCGTCCGGCATCCTGGGCCGACCACCTGCCCTGGGTGGAATACGCCCACAACACTCTCGTCTCCTCCGCTACAGGCAGGTCGCCGTTCATGACGGCCTACGGCTACCAGCCACCGCTGTTCCCGTCCCAGGAGGGGCTGGTGGAGGTCCCTTCCGTGCAGCGCCACCTTAAACGGGCCCATCACGTGTGGAGGGAGGCCCGGGCTGCGTTGTCCCGCACTGCGTCCCGGAACCGGCGGATCGCTGATCGTCGTCGGCGCCCGGCGCCCTCATATGCGGTGGGAGAGAAGGTGTGGCTGGCTACGAGGGATCTTCGCCTGGCCGGCTCGCCTGCCAAACTGGGGCCCCGATTCGCTGGCCCTTTCGAGGTCGAGGCCGTCATCAGCCCCGTCGCGGTCAGGCTCCGGCTGCCGGCCTCCATGAAGGTCCACCCCGTGTTCCACGTCTCCCTGCTCAAGCCTGTGTCTTCCAGCGCCTTGGCGCCCCCTCCCGCTCCGCCGCCGCCCCCGCGGGTGGTCGACGGGGACCCGGTGTACACGGTTCGTGCCATCCTGGACTCTCGGCGCAGGGGCAAGGGCTTCCAGTACCTGGTCGATTGGGAGGGCTACGGGCCGGAGGAGCGGCAATGGGTGCCTCGCTCCTGGATCCTTGACCCGTCCCTTCTGCGCGACTTCCACACTGCTCATCCGTCCAAACCGGGTAGTCCGCCGGGAGGCGTCCATTGAGGGGGGGGGTACTGTCACGTCGCGTGCTCGCCAGCAGGTGGCGGGTTCTCCCGCCACCTGTTCGGCACACCTGCCCGTTATTTCGGGCTGATTACGTGCCTTTATCAGGCGACTCCGGCAGTCATCTCACTGCCGGAGAATTCCTTACCGTGCCATTGCTCTCGATTTGCTATTCTCGTCGTTCGACTATTTCTCGCTGCCCTATTGCCTTACGGCCTCAATCATTCGCGTACTTCTTATATTGATCAGATTGTTATCTCGGTTGTTCCTCGCCCTTTATCGTTTCGCGAGCGTTTTCAGTTTGTCTTCCTTATTTTTTCCTGGTCCTTATTTGACCAGCGTTTTCTGTTACCGTTTTCCCTGTTCGGGCTCCTTTTGTTCTTTATTAAAAACCCCTTTGTTCTCACAAGATCTTTTCGTTGTCTGCTTCTCCGGGGATCCACCTCTTTTTTTCTGTTGTGCACGAGGCGATTCCTCATCGCCTCGGGCTCAACGTGACATCTTATTGTCCTGTTAGGTTGCTGCGGTGTGCCGACTGCCTTTTAATTACGAAATTAAAAACTAAATGTGACAATGCTTTGTAGTTCATTGTCCCCAAATTGTGGAATGCACTTCCTTTTGAGGTAAGAGCTGTCTCTTCAGCGGACATGTTTCAAAAAAACATTTAAAACAACACTTGTTTAGGCAGGCATTCAGGTAAGATTAGATTGTTTTGATACGTTTTTTACTTGTATTTATCTTCTTTTCTTCTTCTTGTATTTTCTGCCAAATGTCGTTTCTGTCTGCCCTGCGATTGGCTGACAACCAGTTCAGAGTGTACCCAGCCTACTGCCCGAAGACCGCCGAGATAGGCTCCAGTACGCCCGCAACCCTTGTGATGATAAAGCGGATCGGAAAACGGATGGATGGATGTTGTTTCTGTCCGACCTACCTACACACTTACCTTTCTTACTCACTTGCTTGCTAACCTACGTACCGAATTAAATACTCGTTTGTTTGCCTATTAACGAAATTACTACTCAACCCGGCTTTATATTTACCGCTTTCACAACCGCTGCAGATGTAACAAAACACTTTGCAGAACACATGAGATAAAATATGAACGAGAATACAAACATGACAAACCAACAAAATCTTTTTCTCCATTCCTTCATATGCTTTGTCTGAAGTGGTTATATATGAAAGAGGAACAATTCAAAGTCTCCTCTCACCAGTTGATCAGAGATTCCATGATGACAGCATGCTTAACGTCACGCATGTTTGCAATAAGCCAAGTTGAAAGTAAACAAAGGGTGGCCCGGTAGTCCAGTGGTTAGCACATCGGCTTCACAGTGCAGAGGTACCGGGTTCGATTCCAGCTGCGGCCTCCCTGTGTGGAGTTTACATGTTCTCCCCGGGCCTGCGTGGGTTTTCTCCGGGTGCTCCGGTTTCCTCCCACATTCCAAAAACATGCGTGGCAGGCTGGTTGAACACTCTAAATTGTCCCTAGGTGTGAGTGTGAGTGTGAATGGTTGTTCGTTTCTGTGTGCCCTGCGATAGGCTGGCAACCGATTCAGGGTGTCCCCTGTCTACTGCCCGAAGACAGCTGGGATAGGCTCCAGCACCCCCCGCGACCCTAGTGAGGATCAAGCGGCTCGGAAGATGAATGAATGAATGAATGAATGAATGTAAACAAATAAATGTGGCATCCATCCATCGAGTCGTACCATCACAGGCAGTCCAGGAGCACTGACATTTCAGTTGAAAAACATGGAGCTGTTGCAAAAATGCTAGCCATTTAGGCACAAAAAAACAAGTACCGGTACCCCGTGTCGACATTTCTCTCGAATGGAAACAAACGGTCATAATGCAAGCATGTACTGCCAAACAGGCGTAACAGAAATCGTGATGCCCCGCATGCGTTAGCTTTCAGACCTGCTTTTAGGTAGTCTAAAATGTTGCCTACTTTTTCTGAACAAATAGGCGTGTGAAATAGAAAAGCGCTGTGTGTGCCGAGCAACATGCAACGCGGCCTATCAACTTTACAATCACAGTAAAGCACAAAAACAAAGATACACCCGTTTTTAGGCCGAGCGCAGTCTACTTCCTGTTACCAAATTATCAAGCGGGGCGCGGCAGCTCTGTGCGCCGGAATTCTCAGTGAGGCGCATCACGGTCACAAACATGCTAGACCTGACTCGCACATTTTTTGGGGGGGACAGGGGGGTTACTTGTGTGATGTGCTATATCACTCAATAGTAACTGGTGGGTGCAAGCCACATAATCTTATATTGGCAAATACAAGACTAGACACAAAATAGCAACACCAGAGTTATCAAACCGTTTCCCCACGTACACCTCAAAATGGGCTGTCAAAGTTACATTTTAAATTCACACTCCGTTGTTTATTAACAAGATCACACACCTAAAGTCACGCAGGAAGTGAAGGGTGAAACGGGATTTGCACCTCTCGAGCTGTGGGGCCTTGCTCATGGAATCAGACACAATCTCTCCAACTATAGCTCCTATTTTCGCATTTTGTCTGCAACGGAACTCCAACTGAGGTCATCTGGCTCCAAAACTAAAGTCTGTCATGTCTTTTTTTTATTGTGTTTTAGCTCCAGCTGGGGTGAAGGGCGTTCCCCTGCAGCAGGCACACCTGTTCCACGTTTCCCCATCAAGCCGTGCCAAGTACTTAAGGACTGCCAAGTTGCCTCTGTTGGATTATTGACCTGGCTCACTGTTGTGCTTCAAGTATTGTTTGTATTCTAGACTTTTTGATGTCTTTCACAGCGACTCTCATTTTGTCATAGAATTTTGTGTTTCCATTATTCCTTTTTATTAATCTTGATCTTTCTTTCACATGATTGGACTTTTGATATTTCGTTTGTGTATTCTCGGCATCCGATTGTACCTTGCAAGAGCTGTTTGTTTTAGGGTTTTTTAAAAAAAAAAATTTTAAATCCTGGCTCCTTGTGACCAGCGATTTGAGTTTTTTTTTGTTGGTTCGCTTTTCTGTAATAAATATTATTTCACACTTTGAGCCTGCATTTCTCGAATCCAAAACATTATTCGGTTCGGTTCAGAACCTGACAAAGTCATTCGAGATGACCTACTTTTAGAGCAACAAATTAGAACTAATTATAGGACAGCCACTCATCCTCACTGCCCTGACCGCATAACTGGAGGTGACAGCAGTCAAGTCACTCAATAGAGTGACAGGGATGCTGTTATTGGCTCACCAGATCAAAAGATGCCACATGATGTCAAGCAGCATATATAGGGGAGACAATCGCTAAAATCAGCGCCACTCCTTCCAAATGGTATTATGGGAATTCAGAGACGGCTGCTTGGAAGAAATGTAGCAAAGAGCAAATGTATAAATACAGTAACAGACCAAGCCCTCTACAGGAACATGGCGGGCTGTTGCTGCAATGCACCGGGGGCATGTAAAATGTAAAATAAAAATTGAAGCATGTGATTTTAGCAAAGATGACGATAACTTTGCGTCACACTTTGAATAACAATCGTAGAACAAATGCAGCTGTTCTGAGCCCAGCCCATTTATATTCTTTCTCAACTGAAATAAAAATGAAAGACTCCACATTAGTTGTTCATGATGAGGCTTTGTTGTCCTCAAGACAAAGTAAGCACTAATCCAAGTGTCTTTAAGCAACTGTACAGTATTCGTCACAATGTTGGCAGGGGAATAGATATGGTCCCACCAATATAAGGCCTAGGCAAACATGCAGTACAATCTGTCTAACCTGCTCATTCTAAACATAAAATACAAAAATATGATCGAAATTCTGCCTTAACATTTAATGACATCTTAAAAGACTGAAAAGACCCAATAAAGTGGCTGCAGATTGTGTAGTGTGTACTGCTTGGATATTTTACTGACATGCAATGAGCCTGACATTATTTTGTCAATATAAGAAACTCCTCTTTGACTTCAGATTTCAATCAAATGCAACCTCCCACCACGCTTCTAAAAAGACTGTCTTGTGTTTGACTCAACTTGCATGGCACCTTGGCTAAATGTGTCTGGGTTTTGTCACAGAGGTATTCTGGTGCCTCAGAGCACAGTGCTGTGTTTAGCTCTTGCCCTCGTTCCTGTGCAGCCCTCACGTGCTGAAGATACAAACCAAGATTTCCATGGTTACTGTCAGACAAACAGCAGTCAACAGTGCGGAGAACTCAAGCTATCAATAGTCCGCCATCCTGTATGAGCTTACTTGCATCTGCACTGCATCAACTCTGACTCATGCTCTTTTTATTCAGCCTTGTGAAGGACCTCACTCTCAAAAAAATAAAACGAAAAAATCCTTTTGTTGTCTTTTGAAAGGGATCACCAAACTGGCCCTGCTAATTCAGCAAATATTTCGAACAATTAAGTCCACATTTCTTGTGGGGAATCCATAAGTACATTTTTCCAGTTTCAGTCTTCCCGTCAGCAGTCGAACCTCCTTTCAATTTACCGTGTTTACGTTTCCACCCCTATAGCATTTCAAAGTCCCGATTTCAAGTTCAATTCATCAAACCTGGGGCCAATTTTGCTTACAACGAATACCTTTCTAATGTAAACGTCATCATAACGACCAGATTTTTGCCACAAAGTAGTGAATAGGCCGTCTTTACAACAAAGCTAATTGCCGCCGTGACCTTGCTTTTCTGAACAAAATGCACAGCGCAGGATTCCCCTCTGTTGCTTAGCAACGCTTCAGATTGACACCGCACACATGATCTCAGAACATGTCTGGTAAATGGAAGAAAATCTCGCTCTCTATGAAGGCTGAAATTGTCTCTAATTTTCGAAAGGGAGTTTCCCAGATGAAGCTCAGCCGAGACTCCAAATTGTCAAAATTGACAATCATCTGTAATGGAAAATGGATTGATGGATGTCTTTAAGTGTTTAATGAACAACTTTCTTTAATATTGTTTTCACTTTCAAATTATACACTAAAATAATAATGAAAAAACAGAAAGTCATCAGAGTTTTAGTCATAATGTTCCAAAACTTTGATCAAGAAAATATCCGGGCCATTCCAGTGTTACATTCCACACCGTGAACAGCACTCACCTCATTTATAAGAGCAGAAGCGCTATAAATTTGTCCAAATATTGCAACATGTCTTTTCAAATTTGTGTAAACACTTAATCTGACCCCATTAGACTTTTGGAAAATTGCACTGCCCCCCATGCCCTCAAATATGAAATTAGAAACCAAACTCCTCAAGCATGCACTTTGTGCATGTTAATTTAGAGAAGGTGAATAAAAGTCTCTCTCTATGCTACATTTTGTGTCTCTCTGTCTCCATTCATAGCCAGTGTGCAGGGAAAATATAAAATGTTCTCCTCTCATCAGACATTCACTGTTCAGGTTCAGCCCTTCACTAATGCTTCCAAGTGAAAAACAGTGCACACACTATGCACCTCTGCTCCAAAACCTGGGTGGAAATATTTGGTCGTACTTACTTTGGCTCTGGTGGCCCTTGGCTTGCAATTTATTCATCTGTGAAGTGGCAGCTTTACCTCAGACAGGAAAACTGAGGTACTGGTTCTTTGGTTAGCAAGACAAATAGTAAATACAGTGTTTCTATTTGTGGAACTGAAAAGTAATTCATTGGTTGGAAAATTCCAGGCTCACAGGTAACGGCAACATGCTTGTCGCCCGCCTTACTCTTTGACTGAAGTGAAAAAGTGGCAGTCACAAGCTTGTTTTCAATTAAAGTGAAGGAAAATGACCTATTTCATGTCTAAATGAAGTCTTTTATTTACGCAGATGAGGCACACTAGGAATATTTTGTTGGTGCCCACTTCATTAGCACTTAGTCACCATTTCCTTTCCTCTGCTGAAACACAAATGTAGCCCATTAATGTTGAATAAACAGCTATAAAACAGGGACATAGTGTTCAGAGTCAAACATATGTCAAATATTTGTACTGGATTTCATAAAACACCGGTATTTCCTGGAATTTTGTGTCCAAAGATCTCTGGCATTCCCAAAGAAATTTTTGGGGGGAACGTTACACAACACACTACAGCGGTGTGGCGACGGCTTCATTGAAAAACCAAAGGGAGCTTAGCTTGCAAGAGGCCTATTCTGAAGAAGGCTGTCATTAAGTCAGTGATGTGCCATTGCCAGTGTAAAAATAGTAATTACATTGACAGCAAAGGTTTTCATTACTTCAAGCATGGAGGTTGCATGCCTGTTGAAATTTTTTTGTACAAATGCTGGGATTTTCCAATGGCTTCTCCTGTCGTCTCTGATGATACAGGTTTTCTCTAACATCTGGTTCTATAACTGATTGAAATTCCTTCAGTGAGCTGGTTGTGGTTGTTTATGACTATTCGAAGGATCCTTGGGGATTCACGCAGGTTTGACACAATGGCCCAGACAATTATAAAGATGAATTTAATTAATGGGTCTGAGTTGTGTTAATTATTTGCACATGGCATATGCCTCCTCTCACAAGCAGAAAGGATCTTGTTTTTTCCTACACCAGCACAGCCGTAGCACATGTGCGGACACATAATGAAATAACTTTTGAGGGCTACTGCTGAGGTGCTCGTTTGGCTCAAGTGACCGTTGTCCCCGCTCTGCCCTTCTCGACTGTTGCTTTAACACTATTGCTTCAGTATGTCTTTATTGGGAGTGGACCGAAGAAAAGGATGCATCTATCACTCAGCATTCAACACCGTTTGCTTTTAGGTTGTATTTGTGTCACTTACTGCCTCCGTGGCTCTACATTTTGAGTGATGGATTGTTTGATTAGACCAAGCCCGCTTTACCCCCCCCCCCCTCCCGACCCCATCCCACCTCTCCCTTATTTGAAACAGCTGATTTATGTCTAGTCTAGGACACTTGTGCACTGCGACTGGAATGCAGAGAATGTCAAAGACCCCTCCTCTGCATGTCCCCTGAACATGCAAACAAATGGTGCAGGCGCCGGATGAAGACCCACCGATGCTCCCACTGCAGGGCAAGGAGGCAGAATGTAAGGAATGTTAGAGGACAGAAAATAAAACCATTCTGACCTTCTGTCAATCTCTCCTTCTTTTGCAACTCCACGTTTCCAGTTTCCCTGGTGTGCTTCTTGTTTTTCAACTTCTGATATGTATTCTATGTTTCAGACTTGTCATTGTGGTGCCTTTTCCAATTTGCAGTAATAACGTGGGCAAGATCAGAAAAAAAATCGTTTATTTGTGTTCAAATTCAAAACCACAATATGAATAATACTCTGTCATAAAAGAGGCAGATATTGGAGACAAAATCAAAGAGCGCTTTCTTAAACCCACAAAAACAGTGTTTGCCACTCTAATCTGAAAAAGAAAAACATGTGGAATAGTTATAAAATGGCCTCTCGCCCAAAGTCATCTGGGAGTGTCTCCAGCACATTTGCGAGTCACGACCCTGGTGAGGATAAGCAGTGCAGAAAATGGATGGATGGATAGATGAAGATTAAAGGCATAATGCTGTAACTCAGTACTACATCCATATGAACATGCCGGCAAGGCCGGAAAAAAAAGAAAAACACTCCATAGAAGCCAAAATATTTGTATGTTTTGGTAATGAAAACATAGGCAACTCTGTCCAACGTAGCTCACATACAGTAGTCCTTTGTCTCCTCCTGGCTTGAGGTTGTTCATTGGATCATTCCCTTTCTCCTCCAAGGGTCTTGGTGCAGCTCAAGGCCTGCTTTTCACTGCAGGTTTATCCATTATGTCGAGCACATCATCCAGGATGGATGGGCCCAGATCAAGTTCAAGGGAGAACAGGGACCCTGTGATTCGGGTGAGGGACTCCTGTGATGCGCTCTTCTCGTTGGAAAACTCAATGTCAAAATCACAGGTCCGGCACTCCTCCACCCCACTGTCTCTATCCACCCACTCTCCATTGCACTTTGAGAGCTCCTGCTTGAATTCCAGGTTAATGGTTTTGCAAAAATGTCCTGAGCCGTTGTTCTCGTCAATGAGACTACTTTTGTCGTTGTAAATTTTGGCTTTGTAGTTCTCTTTCGCATAACTTTCAAAGCTGTCACTGCTTGTGTTGCTGTGAAGGCTTCCGTTAGCTTTGTAGATGGTGTTGCTATGACCAGTGATGTAATAAGTGGATTGCTTCTCAATCCTGCTCTCTTTTTTGTTTGCTATGTTAGTCTTGATAACTGCTTTAGAGTTGGGCTTTTTCATGTTCTCCAGGAGATCCAAAAGGACGTCAGGCTTTGACTGGATGTCTCTGAAGGGAGGAGAGGCCTTGCTACTGAAGTTGTCTATTGAGTGCAACAAAGCATCCATCTGCAGGATCTCTACATCTTCAATACTGTCGGGTTTCACGGGGGATGAAGGCCCCATTATGTCCCCTAGCGGTTGTGGGGACATCGAGAATACTGTCGAGGAGATCAGTGGTAAGCTAAGTGCCTGACAGCCACCAATGGTTGGGAGGGAGATGGCATTCTTGAGAACAGGAGATGGGGTGTCAGCAAAGGAAGCATCGCCTGTACTGTTTGCTCGTAGAAACTCACTTTGGACACCATACTGAGGTTGGACATCAACCTTGCCCGGCAAGAGCTCATATTTTCCTTGGAGGAAAGACATGTCTCCAAAGGCATCCCTCTGTCCACCTCTGCCGATGTGAATGGTGTGCCGAAAATCTCCTAGTGGCGGACTGATCATGTCTGGTGACAAAATATCGCGCAGGCGACATTTTTTTCCCTTCTTACTGTTGTTGGGTTTCAGGTATATTGGCGCTTTTGCTGGCATGGCTGTGGGAGTAGGCTCAGGTATTAGGTCTACAACTTCTGTATTACAGATCCCCAAGGAGAATCTTGAGTTACATTCTCAGTATTATGTTGTCCATGCAGTATCACCAGTCTTCCAACAACCACAGCGATAGCACTCCAATGAGCACTGTTGTCTGAAATCAAAGAGAAGCACCGAGAAAGTCAGCATTATTTTTTTTGTTTTGTTGTCAGACATGAACTCAACTACGACAATTTCAAGTCTCTTCTAAGACTTGTTGCTACCAATACACAGTGTTTTAAAGTCTGTAAATGTTATATTTAATGCAGACAAATAGTTAAATAGCTAGCAGTTGTATACACAAACCCTACTGCTTTACAGCAATTTTCTTTTTATGTGAGTGTCTGATATCCTTTTCCTGTTGACTCTGTGTTCAAGGGTTTGCTGCCGCCACCACCTAGTTAGCCTTTCAAAGAAAAAATAGTGGGCGCTTACTGGGACATAACTTTTTATTGGCCTGTGTGTTATACATGAGCTCCATCAACTCTGCATGGAAGCAACAGGCCAGGTGAATAAAATAAGAAAGTAAGACATTGATCTTCTAGGATTGTCTCTTTGCTGAATAGAGCATTCCAGACAGTAATAACAATACAAATTTATAGGTAAAGAAATACACCTGGGATCCTAAAAGGAAGAATAAACATTACATTGCCGAGCTTGCATCTGCTGATATTAAAAGCCTGAAAAGTAGAGGATGGGTGCATCTCTTTTCATGTGAGCCTCTTTTGGTCTGCACCACTGTGGATGTGCTAATGTCGAACAGCTGGCTCACAGATTGGGAGAGCGCCAGTAATGGGGAACTATAATAGGATTCATGGAGGACACCCTGCTTTGGAAAAGCGCTACTGCGCAGACACATACAAGATGGATAAGGTTTTAGGGGGATTGGAAGAGCCATATAATAAGGGCAAGTGGATTTTAAGAAAGAAGGTGATGCAGATTTGGGAAGAGGAGTGATTTGGCTTTGATAAGCACAAGATTGACTTTAGATGAAAAGGCGCAAACCTCATCAGAAGGAGCCATCATTATTAAGGGGTACTCAATTTGATGAAGTTACTGATTGCTTTCTGCCCTCTGTGAGTTGTTTCCATGACTGACTAACCATTGAATGTCACCACAAGCTTAGTGTGGAATGAACTCTGTAAAAAGGCTGAGGGCACGTTGGGTTTGGCTGATATAGTGAGACATTGTTAAGACAAAACACTGGAGCGGCAACAGAGGTAGATTGTCTCTGTCTCTCGCTCTCTTTGAGTGCGTGCGTGCGTGCGATGAGTGGCAAGAGAGAGAGCTTGCCCATTTATAGGCATTTACTGATGAGGTCTGTCTGCAGTGGCCATCTGACAGTAAGTACATCACTGAAAACAGTCAGATCTAGTTTAACAAAAAGAAATGACAAGGGGATGGAAAAAAAGACATTCCACATTCCTTCCTCCATTGCACGCCACAGACATACTGCATCAACCTTATCAAAGACACTTTTGGCAGGCTATGTTTATTCAGCATGCACATTAGTGCGGAGCCAGAGAGACCGGCACTCGCTGGGACTTGAAACTGCTGCTCTGACAGCAATTTTAACATGGAATCCAGTGTTTCCTAGAAGTGCTTTTGAAAGTGTGGCTGTATTGTTCTACACAAGGTGAGAATTTGGACACAAGCTTTACCTTGCAAGGGCTACACTGTAGATATAGTTTTGACAAACACTGTGTGGTGAACAACAACACTGTGCTCAACGGTATTTGAGTGCTCGTGTGACATGCCTGACTGTGCTTGTGACCGATAGCAATTTTGAATGTACGCCATGTGTGAGGGGTAGAGCGAGCATATTTGTTTGCCAATAATCATGCAAGCAGAGAAGATGGAGAGACAAGAAAAGACACAGTGTTTAATGATCATGTGCGAATGATGCCGAACTTGTGTACCACATACTTTCCATTAAGGTTTTTAATCTCATTCTTGCACTGTTCCTGCCCTCCCGCTTTGTGCATTCTTTGCTGTGGCTTCAGGCTTGTTCTGTTGCACAGATGAAGATCAGTGGGCTCAATTTGTCTCACTTTTGTCCCTTCTCGACCAAGAACAACAAACAGGAGATTTATTTTAGGTTTCACGTGAGTCTCACGTGAGGGTCCACTCTAAAGGCGGGAGAGTGAACACCAGATTAGCCTCTCACTGTAGAGGTGCAGGGTTCAATTCCGGCTCCAGCCTTCTTGTGCAGATTTTGCATCTTCTCCCCGTGTCTGTGTGAGTTTTCTCCGGGTGCTCCGGTTTCCACGGACATTCCAAAACAATGCATGGCAGGTTAACGGAACACTCTTAAGTGTCGATAGCTGTGATTGTATTTGTCTGTCTCTGTCTGCCCTGCGATTGGCTGACAACCAGTAGTGGGTCGACCCCACCTACTACCCAAAGACAGCTGGCTCCAGAACGCCCGCGGCCCTCATGAGGATAAGCGGATTAGAACATGGATGGATGGACAGCCTATCCATGTTACTAAAATAATTACACCAGCAATTAACTTCATCTGAAAATTCAATTCTACCTTTTGGGTAAGAAAGTGCTGTCTCTGGCCATTTCCATCTTTTTGGCAAAGTCTGTCACCAACATTCATCTATCCATCCATTCTTCGTCCAACTTATGCTCACTTAGCACGCGGGTGTGATGGAGTGTACCCCAGCTGACTCAAGGCGTGAGTCTTGGTACGCCCTGGGTTGGTAGCCAGCCACTCACATGGCGCATGTAAAGAAACAACCACTCACACTGACATTCACACCTACGGACAATCTTCAACGGGCCTACCATGCATGCTTCTGGGATTGGGGAGTAAACCAGAGTACCTGGCGAAAACCCACACATGCGCAGTTAGAAGATGAAAACCCCACACAGGAAGGCCAGAGTTGGCATTTGAACCAACAACCTCTGAACTGTGAGGTGAATATGCTCTTATCATCATTAAAATCTATACCTATCTTCTTGTTCAAATTCAACATAGGGGGCATAACCACTAATTGCATTAACCAAAACATCCTTGATGATAAGTTTCAGCTACGCTGTGACAAAATATTGACGTCATTAATTAACCGACTTCAATTAAAATTTCACACATGTTATAGCTGACAACAACAAAAAAATCTAACTCTAGGAAGTATTCATTGCCAATGATAAGCAGGAAGAAAAAGCAAGTCAACAATTAATGAGACATTTCCTCTTGACATAGCCTCTATTCATTTTTTTGTGCCCTACAATTTTAGTTTGTATCTACAAGGATTTGAACTGCTCCTCAATCCTTTCTAACTCTGACAGTTCAAGTACAGTTCAGGCCCAGGAGGTTAAACATTTGCTTCAATCTAAAAACAGCTTTCTGTGGTCTAACTCTGGTTACATGCTTCGAGCATGTTTTAAGGCCTCTAGCATGAAAAAAAGTCACTGTTATCTATAAAACTTACAGCTTTACAGCTGTAAAGAACCATGACCTCAACCCCAACAAACACCTGTGAGATGAACTTGAGCAATAAGTAGAACAAGGCCTTCTATTCCAACAGAAGTGACTTATGACCTCATAAATGTTGAACACAAGTTCTGTCTTTCTGGAAGAAGGGAAGATGTACTTAAAATGGGACACCCAACTTCATATTCACTCCCTGTTTTAGTTGTGTCATGGCCTGGTGTGCCAATAACGAGCCATTATTGATCAACCAGATGAAATGTCAAAATACTCTGGCCTGCAAAAATTTAACAAGGTAGTCTCACACGGAGGGCATCACTTGTAAGCCGAGCCAAGGTCAACATTTGTGGTCTGTAAGAAGCCAGCTGGTGTGGTGAAAGCCTGAGGCTATGACCTTCACATCAGGCATCCTGGTGGTAGGTCATTTTGGCTTATATGGCAAACATGAGAGGAATTCCAGAAGCCACATGCAAATTACTGTGAAAAAACAATCACGCTGCTTTCGGCTACCGCTGCCAACACACAGCACACCTGCATGAGGCGTGGTGAGATGAAACTGAGCTCACTGGAGATGATTCACATATGAGAAAATGTTGAGAATTAGAGCAATGCTCGTCAAGCACATTCGGTGTGAACAACAATCGACGTGACTGCAACAGTTAGTTCATGGTGCACAAAACAGGGTCACGTTTTTGGTTCAAATTAATCTGCTGTTTTTGGAGCACTCCGGATAGGCCCAAAGCCAGACCCAAATTTACACCCTCTGCTTTTGGTACTTGCTCAAACAAGGTTAGTGTTGCACGTGTTGACCACTCAAGAGTCAAGCAGTGCCAACACAACAGAATGCGGTCAGGGTTTTCATTTATGCCTCTGAGGAAGTCGGAATGTAATGGTACCCCTTCCTAAATATACATTCCTGAGAATTAATCTAAAATGATAAACCAGAGTGTCATTGGGTCAGCAACAGCTCGCTGGGTGGGCATGAAGTGATCTGGAGCCCTTTCAGCCTCTCTAAATACTGAGCTTAGCTTCATCAGTCCCTGCTCTGGGACTTAGTCATTAATGTGGGGGCAGAATAAAGGAGGAAGGTGTTGAAAGATTTTGGCATCTGGCATTCAACGTGTGGCTCGTGATTTGCGTGGGCATTTGGGGGCAAGTCACGTGCAATACAAGTGGGTCACTATATTATTAGTGGTGTCACCCTATGACAACATTGCATATTTGTGGTGGCACCACATCGAATAAGAGGAGCAGCTGTTCAAAATGTGACCTGCATGTGACTTCCCTATTTGTCTAAAATAGAAGTTCTGCACCTAGTAAATGCTCCTCCTGAAGATAGGATTAATGTGCTGCTACGGTATTTGTCTTGTTTGAAATAGGTCTTGTTTGATGCTTAATTATTGTACTCCAGTAGAAAAGAGCACTTTAAACTACTGGCTTGGCTTTCATGTCTTTGAAAAGTTGAAAGCTCTCCTTATATTTCAAGTGAAAATGATGTAGAATGGAACGTTTGTTTCTTTAAAAAAGGCTCAATTAGAGGCAAAGACCTTACTTTTGAGGGGCTGTGGTGGCAAAATGAATAGCAGGGTTGAGCATTTGTTCAATCTCCACTCCCCTTTTACCATCTGCATCTTGTCAGCATTAGCCTTCGTGTGTGATGAGTCGGAAACCCAAATCACAGCACATGAAACAAATTCACACACACGCTTTCATTTGAAGTTGCCTGTTGAAAATCTAAAATCTACAGAGGGATAAAGACAAATCCATCTTTTCTTTTCATAAAAGATGAACCTGTGTTACTGTAATCGTGAAGCTGGACTACGCTTGAGGGAATCATAATCAACTTGTGTCTGACTTCAAGAATCTGCTTTACACGGCTTACTTGTATTCACACGTGTCAGTTTAAGTCAGCTATCTGCTTGAGAGATTTTCTGAAAATATCCCCCTGTACTAACCTGGGCATCAAGATGGAAACCTTCACACTACAACTACATTATGCCATTTGGCAATTCAAAGATAGATGAAAAATAAACACTCTTGTGCCCACTTACCTTCTCAGTAAAGCTCGACCCTCCCCAGGTAGAGCACTCTCATTGCTCTTCTGTGTGTTCAGTGGCTTCTCTTATGTCGGATGCCTTGCCTCAGATCTCTGCCTTGGGGCTGCACTTCTGTCGACTGGGATGTCTGCTTGACAGCTGTTTTTGAATTGCTCTGAGGCTCCTGTTCCTCTGTGAAGTAAGTTAAGTCTCCTCCTATACCTCCCTCACCCCCTTCCTCCCTCCTCTTCCTCTCACCCTCTTGTCATTACGCTCCCTCTCCCTTCCTCCCTCCCCCTCTGCTTCTCTCTCTCTCTCACTTTCCTGCAACACCTGTGCATGCTTGCCATCTCTCCTATTCAATCCTCAGATTGTTTTGCTTTATTCTTCCCTGTGAAATGGTGTAACTTTAATAATCGCAAGCTTGAGCCCTGCAACCAACAGCATGTGGATGTCTGGCTACATGACATGAGGGAGAGCATGTGTCTGTGTGCTCACTCGCCCTCACTTTGTCTCTGACTGTCTAAAAGCTCACATCAGATAAGAGCTATTCTGTAAATTCAGTGGACAGCCTGCAGACATTTGACTGGACCGGACTATTACTTCGTGTCTTTATCCTTATCTGTCTGTCACATGCATTCTTTCCAAAACACTACCTCCCATTTCCTGTTAGAAAACTGTATTTTGCTAAATATGCTGCACAGAGAAGTCTTAAGTTGCAGCAGCCTGGTGCGATAGTGTGAGCAGACTAACAGAACACTGCAGCAATGCAGTATCTGCAGAGGACATGTAGGTCATAGGACAGCACTTCAGCCAAATAAGATACCAATGTTGCTTCCTAGCCACATGTGTTGAAGGCAAATGACCTCTTGAATTTAATGATGTGACAATTTTTATGTTTGCGCAGCATGAAACTAAAATCTTATCACCATGGCAACCAGTGTAGCTCACAGACAATCTCACAAGCTCCAGTGTTGAGTACAGCAATGGGACATTTTTAGGGTATGTAAAGTGGTGTGCAGCAGCTAAGGCGGCTCGATGATACATATCAAAGGACATCGACACGATAATAAAGTAGAAAAAAAACAAAATACATCTGATAGTGTCAGTTAAAACCGAGCATGTTTTTTTAAACATTCTAAATGCTGAATTTTGCTTTTTTTTAAACTGCCTAAGTGTACCTAATATGTTGGCCAGTGTTGCATACATATCTGAAAAATGTACGATTAAAATGTACTCACAAGCATTAATGGTACTAAAACAGTATTGATTCACCGTCTTACACATGATGCGGTACATCCTCTCGAAAAACACACTCTCTCACCTCCTTAAAGATAGATTTGCTAATTCTTTTCCTCCCTCCTCTTCTATAAGATGTTTTGCAAAGTCTATCGTGAATTACAAAATAATTGTGCGGGCCTTATGACAGATACCAGTTGTGAATGAAGCCCTTTAGAGTGGAGTTGTAATGCCTTCCCGCAATGATGTCATCATACTACGTACGCATGGGCAGCACATGATCTGTCGGTGGAACACCCAACAATGTCTTCTCATTCAAACCTTTATACAGTACTATCAAAACTATTAACACTCGATCACTCTCTTTTCACATGTTTCGCGTTTGTTCCTCAAGACAGATAGCAAGAAAATTTCCCCAGTGTGGGACGAATAAAGGATATCTTATCCTTAAGAAATGTCTAAATTGAGGTTTTATGCTTCCAAATGAAATAATGCATTTGACGGACTGGGAACATTCTGTAACTCCAGGATTTCTTTATCCTCAAATAGTATAGGACAGTCGAAAAGTCGTGCAATTGCATGAAAGTGATTCTTACTTTTGCCCCCCAAAAATGAGAATTTATTTCATTAAAAGATCAAAGTCCTCTGCTTGCTTTTTCTCTCTGTACTAGTGTGATTACCGGTACCCTATTTGGAGTTTATAACAAAAAGCGGACAGTACACAGATATTATAAAAATATAAAATGTAATTCGAGACTTTGTGGTGTCATTCACCATCATATTCATTTCATTGTGGCGATACCTGCCTTGCGATTGGCTGGCAACCGGTTCAGGGTGTACGCCGCCTACTGCCCGAAGACAGCTGGGATAGGCTCGAGCACCCCCAGCGACCCTTGTGAGGATAAGCGGATCGGAAACCGGATGGATGGACGTGGCGCTACTATTTTGTTATCACCACTTGATATTGGAATTGGTGTCGTATTGTGAGTTTCCAAGACACAATCAATACCCTTGTCAAATTTTGAGTCAAAACGTTGATTGTTTTGTTATTGTTGCAGAAAATGGCACAAGAAAGCCATAACACAACGTATGCAGTTGAGAAATATAACTATATATACAAAAAATGTTTTGCACGCCAAAAACTAGTTTGAGGAATCAATATTTTACAGCATTCTCAAAGATTCTGGTAACTTCAAGTAGAACAGTGTAGACAGACAACAGTACAAACTCATTTTCACAGAATTGAACCCATGCTGCATGCATGGGTGCAAGTCAGACATGTAAACCACAATATTATCAGTTAGGAAGGGTATGAATATTTTCGGCCTAATTGTATATACCATAAAACCATACAGCTTTATAAACATTAACCACTTCAGATTATAATTACTGTATTTTCCGGAGTATAAATCACATTTTTTTTCATAGTTTGGCCGGGGGTGCGACTTATACTCTGGAGCGACTTTGTGTGAAATGGTTAACACATTGTACACATCACATGTTATTTTCAAATTAAACCGCAAGAGGGTGGTCTCAGCCTGTGTTGATACTTTCCACGTTGGTGGTAACTGAGAAAAACAACTGACGATGACTCTGATGTAAGTACGTAGAAAAGGAAGTGCTGCATCTTCTACCTCCGGACTTGTTTAAAAGTGACACCGTGCATGAAGATTTCATTGGATTTCGTGATTTGGAGTGACGCTGATGGTTTGGTAAATTTGTTAGCATATTCGTTGTGCTATAGTTGTCTAAATAACTCTTAATATGTTACGTGAACATACCAGGCACATTCACAGTTCGTTGTTTAAGCGTCATGTAATGTTAGCATATCGTACACTTATTCAGCCTTGTCCTCTAATTTATTTATTTATTTATTTTAAATTGCCTTTCAAGATGACATGTTTTTGGTGTTGGATTTTATCAAATACATTTCCCCCAAGAATGCGACTTATACTCCAGTGCGACTTATATGTTTGTTTCCTTCTTAATTATGCATTTTTTGGCTGGTGCGATTTATAATCCGGAGCGATGTATAATTCGAAAAATACGGTCTTGATGATTGCTAATGAGTGATGACAGCTCCCATTCCTCAACAGTCCAAACGGTATTAACTAAGGACACTTAAGTAGCAAATACACTGCATGTTTACATTCTTAGCAAGTAGCATGCATGCTAGCAACAACTTGTTTGTGTGTTTTTGGAAGGCAGCTTTTTGACTCATATTTGCGTCTAGTTCAAGAAAATTCAACAATAAAGCTCCCTACTCTCTGTCTAAATTGTTCTTCACAGCCACACAACAAAGTGACTCAGGTCTATTACATCAACTGAAGTATGAATATTGTAAACATCTTTTTTATCTTTCTTACAGTAATTGAGGTGACATGAAAAGGTATTGTGTGGTTGATGAAATGCTTACAGATTTATTTTTAATCTCTGACTCACTTGACACATCAGCCGACAACACCCTTCCTCCTCCAGTTGCTACCATACTTGTTCACACCCTTTATGATGCAAGCTTCATCAGTATCACTTCTTGTCTGAGAGAAGCCATGCGGATGAGGTGTTTTGTCACGTTGGGAGGGGGTTTGGGAGGGGGGGATGCTCTTGTTGGTTTTCCAATGTCAGATATTTTGAAAGTTATTTTTCATATGAAGCACTGACAGATGGACTGGCAGATTTTACAGAGTGTTGGTGCTTTATTAATTGCAGCCATTACTGGTGCACCTATGGGCCAAGTGTTGACAATCGTATAGTATCATCTCAGAAGAATGTTTCGGTGAAGGCCATTTGGAAAGGTTGTCTTCCAAACGGAACGACTAAAAAAAACAAAACAAAAACAACAACAACAACAAAAAACATCCAATAATAACACAATCCCTCATACTGCTCCATGTAGGCCAGGGGTGCCCAAACGTTTTGGATCGAAGATCTACTTTTCGATCAACTAACGTCCCGGGATCTACCCTAACCGGTGCGCGCACGCACACACACACACACAAATTTGAGATTTATCTGCTTTATTTTATTTGTTAAATATTTTTTTGTGAAAATTAGACTGATAAGATGATTAGTGTGCAGTGTATATTAACACAAAAAATATATTACTAACATGTACAAAGACACACAAATGGTTGTTTTTTTTTTCTTCTCGACACTTCTCAGATCTACTTGGGATCTACCTATACCTAATTGGCACCCCTGATGTAGGCCAATGTAAAAGTCGACATCCCATGCTCAGAGTTTTGTCTGCTACTGAGCCATTTACTTTCTGATTAGCACATTCATCCATCCATTCTCCGAACCGCTTGATCCTCACTAGGGTCCCGGGGGGTGCTGGAGCCTATGCCAGCCGTCCTCGGGCAGTAGGCGGGGGACACCCTGAATCAGTTGCCAGCCAAAGCAGGGCACACACAGACGAACAACCATCCACGCTCACACTCACACCTAGGGACAATTTTAGAGTGTTCAATCAGCCTGCCACGCATGTTTTTGGAATGTCTGAGGAAACCGGAGCACCCGGAGAAAACCCACGCAGGCCCGGGGAGAACATGCAAACTCCACACAGGGAGGCCGGAGCTGGAATCGAACCCGGTACCTCTGCACTGTGAAGCCGACGTGCTAACCACTAGAGTACCGCGCCGCCCTGATTAGCACATTCTCTTTTTAAAATTATTAATTTTTAAAATTAAAAACATTAATATCCTTCGAGAATTCTGACACTGAGGGTATACTACAGAGCATTTAACGGATGAGCTGCTGTCTGGAGGAAATGGCCTTGTGGGAAGTCAAACAGTGGTGTTGCTCTGTGGCTATACTGTATCCCTAAATGTATACGAGTGCGTGTGTGGGGGGAGTCATTTTCAGTAGACCACACACACCAAAGTTAGCTCCTTCACTTGGGTGTTATGGAACCTGGCCAATGGTGAAAAGGTGGAGTTCAACGGCCATAACATTTAAAATCATGATAATTATTTCACAGCCAGGTTGGCTCAGGAAGTTGGAACAGTTTAAAATAGAATTTAATTCAAGATATTCAGTCATATTCCACACTTTTAATGAATTCAACATATTCATCGAACTAATACTGCTTAGAATAAGAATAAGAATAAGAAAACCTTTATCGTTTCACAATGGAGAAATGGTCTTTTTTAGTGTACCCGGTATACTATCATATCTTGTCTCGCAAAAACATCCAGAGGGTTTTGTCCCTTGAATGACAAATTTGTGCTTTTTTTTTGTTTGACTTTGTATGAAACTACCACACTCAAGGTAGAATTATCTATCGGAAATAGAAGATAGCGGCCCGGTGATCCAGTGGTTAGTGCGTCGACCTCACAGTGCAGAGGTACAATTCCGGCTCCAATTCCAGCTCCGGCCTCCCTGAGTGGAGTGTTCTCCCCGGGCCTGCGTGGGTTTCCTCCAGGTACTCCGGTTTCCTCCCACATTCCAAAAACATGCATGGCAGGCTGATTGAATGCTCCAAATTGTCCCTAGGCGTGGGTCTGAGCGCGGATGGTTGTTCATCTATGTGTGCCCTGTGATTGGCTGGCAACCAGTTCCGGGTGTACCCCGCCTACTGCCCGAAGAAGGCTGGGATAGGCCCCAGCACCCCCTGCAACCCTTGTGAGGATAAAGCGGATCAGAAAATGGATGGATGCCCATGATTGATGAAGTGTCAATTATTTGCACTCACATTTACACACTTATAGCTGTAACCTGCACACCTCCACAGCCTTGCACTGTAAAAATGTGGAAATATCCACCCTTGGAAAATAAGAAAAAGACCCATCTGACACTTGCTAACAACCGGGCATAAGATGAGCAAACATAGCAGAGCAAAGGGACATCAGGTACTTTTTGTCATTGAGTCCCTTAAGTTCTTTACTTCACCAATTCAGAATTTGTAATATTTTTGTTCGATTGGGATATTCATCACATTTTTTTAATGTCATTCAGCCCTACCACATACATTGGAAATTATAGCCGAGATGTGTGACAGGAAGAATATAAAGTTTTGGTAGAATGGTGCAATAACATTCCATCGCTTTTTTTGGCCTAATCACACACACGTTTCTGGACTGTGGGATTAGTCCACCTGCTTTAAGAGAAGATTCAAACTCCACAGAACAAGGCCCAAAATAATATTATTATTGGATCCTCATTTTTTTGAGGCAGCAATGTGTAATCCCTTCGCCACTTGTAGGTGTTCCTGTTTGTTATTCAGTGTTTTATCAGTAATATCCATCAGCTATTTTCCATCTCCAAAGTTGTATCTGGAAAAGCGATAGCTCACACTGGATTAATCAAACAATCAGGACATTTGCTATCAAGCCTGCTTGAGCAATGTACATATTGCCTAGAGGTAGTGCACCCTAAGGTTTTTTTTCCCCAGTAGCATGTTCAAAGAGGACTGAAAACAATTAATGAATAAAATGCAAGTACTGTTTGTTTCCATCTCCAAAAAGAATTAATCTATGTACTTGGTTGTTTGAGAACTATACAACAACACAATCTTAATAACACTGATTAACTCTTGGAATCCATGACACATCACAATCTGATGATAATGTAAGAGTACACCGAATCCTGCCAGGAAAAAAAAAACAATCCCACTTGTCTACAAATATGTTGTGCAACCACATTGAGACTGTCAATCTCTGTCATGCATCCTTAGAAAGCAAAATGAGACTCAAGTTAGAAATAACTTGATACATTTCCCACTACAATTTTGCTCCACGTGCCTCTGGCTGCTGTGCAGCGATCAACATGTGCTTGTGGCCATTTTCCACAACCTACATCCTGCTCCATCCACAGCCAAAGTGCTATTTTGTCCATGAGAATTAACAGACCGCCCAGCTCGCCTTTATCACAGTGGGCTGACTACAGTAGAAATCCATCAAACCTCGCCCCGACCATCTGGAATCACGCAACAAGGCTCAAAATGAGCAGTTTCGAATCATAGTTTGCAGAGGTGGGCATGAGGTCCATCAGTCCATGTCAGACGAATGCTCGTTTTGCTGAGGACTGACAGAAACACGACCCGCCTGTTTCGTGTGTTTGTTTGCGAGGGTTTCATTGAGAGGACTGCATTGCCTATTTATGTGGGAGAGTGAGTGCATCTGTTTTCATTAGGATCCCTGCAAAGACTGTGATTGCTGTCTGTGATTGGTTAAGGAGGCGGAACCAGATGATGTCACTTCACTTTGCTATGACAATACAAATGTACAATTTTTGAGTCTATTATTTTACGCATGTGTCTTTATTTGCAAATCGTTGCTGGTCTGTGAAAAACATGTTTGTACAAAAAGTGCAACTAAAATGAGTAATTTGCTCCTCAAATTTAGTCAATGATTAGCAAAATAGCTCCTGAAAAAAAAGTCATTTTGAGCATCGCACAACCTTTTTATAAAAAAGTTTTTCACATCAACTTTCAGCTTTTTATCATTAATTTTGCTGTTCTATTCTGTATATTCAACTTTTAATGTTTTTTAATACATTGCTTTTGAAAGATGCATTTCAAAAATAAAACCTTTAGAACAGGGGTGTCAGACTCATTTTTGTCATGGGGCACTTTGGAGTTATGTCCTCCCTCGGAGGGCCATTATGACAGTGAAACCAAATACATGTTTAAACATTTCATTGTATTATTACTTGTACACAAAACAATTGATGGATTACTAGTTTTGAAATCAGTCAACTATAATAACTGTTTCGATTGTTCAAGTGAGTGTAAACAGGGTAACAAATGTATTGCAAAATCTCAATGTTATTTTGTACACATGCCAGTTTGACATTTCGGTACAGATTTTAGCAAGGATCATGGAAGTTGACACACATGTTTTGCTTTCACGGGCCACATAAAATGATGTGGCAGGCCAGATCTGGCCCCCGGGCCATGAGTTTGATACCTGTGCTTTAGAAAATTACCAACAGTTCTGTAGTTTTCCTCTTCTTTTCAAGATGACACAGTGATACGTTTAGCAGAGTGAAATTCTTCTTCCCCTGGCAACACCTGTTTTTCCTTCCTAAAGTATCTCACACTCTTGGAACATAATCTACAATGAAGGAATTTGTAGAATGTACACATCAGATGTTATGTAATGTTCCTCTTGCGCGAGACAGATGTTAGTAATCGAAGTTTGGATGTAATTATCAAACTGTTTCAACTACCACAAAACCTTTGACGTGAAGAAGGAGCATACTAATCCTTGTGTGCAAGAAATAAAGTATAAGACTGAAGAGTAACCTTGCACGGCAATTACATGCATATTTGCATGGGAAATAACCACAACCCAGACCACATTGCTTTCAATTTACCCATAATCTTCTTAATGATAATTTCCTGTTTTGCTACTTATCTTAGGCATGGGGCAGTTAGTTGAAATACAAACAAGCAATCATGTGGACCAAATGGAAGAATTCTCCAGAATAATTTGTCTCAAAAAGAATGAATCCAATGCAATGTTTTAATACAATATTCATGCAACTCAACAACAGCCAACAGGTAACTGTAACATTTTGCTGTTTAACCCTGAGAAAATTGAGATGCTGCTTATTCGTACTGCCTGAGTTTGGTCTGGCAACTCTGGTCCAAGAAAGCCAAGGTCCTGTTTGTTTTAGACATGTCCCTCTCCTAATATACCTGATCAGCTCATCAGCAAGCTTTGTAAAATCCTGATAACGATCCTAATCATTTGAGTGATGACCAGAGGTGAGCATTCCTGACGAAAGGTCCGTCAGTCGATCACTGATGGATACCTCTTTTTCTGATGATTGACCAACGATGGGAAACTTTAAAAAAGAATGCTACACTAAGCTCTGACGGAGGTTTTCATCCATCAGTGTGATCATCACTAACTGGATCAAGTATCGACAGACGCTCGTTTTGCTGGTGACTTACAGAAACACCGCCTGTCTCGTGTGTTAGTTGGCGAAGCTGAATACAAGCAAGGTTGGGTCCCATTGACTCTCTCTCTCTCTCTCTCTCTCTCTCTCTCTCTCTCTCTCTCTCTCCAACTATCGGCCAATAACCTGTCTCTCCACAACATGGAAGCTCATGTCAGGCATCATTGCGGCTAAGATAAGTGGACACATGGATCAATACATGAGCGAAGCACAGAAGGGCATTGGTAGAGATACCAGAGGAGCCAAACATCAGCTCCTGGTTGACAGAACAGTCGCACAAGACTGCAGGTCCCGAAGTACCAAGCTGTGCACAGCCTGGATTGATTACAAGAAAGCCTATGACTCGATGCCACATACATGGATCACTGAATGCTTGGAGTTATATAAGGTGAACAGGACCCTAAGAACCTTCGTTGCGAACTCAATGAGGATGTGGAAAACCACACTTGAAGCCAATGGCAAGCCACTTACCCAAGTGTCCATCAAATGTGGCATATACCAAGGTGATGCACTCTCCCCACTGCTGTTCTGCATAGGACTGAACCCCCTAAGCCAAGTAATCACCAAGACAGGCTATGGATACTGCCACAGAAATGGAGCTACAATCAGTCACGTCCTCTACATGGATGACATAAAGCTGTATGCTAAGAGCGAAAGGGACATTGACTCCCTGATCCACATGACCAGGATCTACAACAGCGACATCGGGATGGCATTCGGGCTTGAGAAATGTAGTCGGATGGTGACTAAGAGAGGAAAGGTAGTCCGCACTGAAGGGCTCTCACTCCCTGAAGGACCAATAGCAGACATTGAGGACAGTTACAAGTACCTCGGTATACCACAAGCCAATGGCAACCTCGAACTGGCAACAAGGAAAGCGGCTACAGCCAAATACCTCCAGCGAGTGAGGCAAGTCCTAAGAAGCCAGCTCAATGGAAAGAATAAGACCCGGGCAATAAACAGCTAAGCCCTGCAGTGATCAGACACCCTGCAGGAATAATAAGGTGGCCAAAGGAAGAGATTCAGACCACGGACGTTAGGACCCGAAAGCTCCTAACCATGCATGGAGGGTTCCATCCCAAATCCAGCACCCTGAGACTGTACGCAAGCCGAAAGGAAGGAGGCCGGGGACTAGTGAGTGTGAGAGCCACTGTCCAGGATGAAACATCCAAGCTCCATGAATACATCAAGGAGAAGGCTCCAACGGATGACGTACTCAGAGAATGTCTCAGACAATGGGGAACAGTAGATGAGGCGCTGGAAGAGGGACCATCATGGGAGGACAAGCCCCTACACGGGATGTACCACCGGACAATAACTGAAGTGGCCGATCTCAAGAAGTCCTATCAGTGGCTAGAGAGGGCTGGCCTGAAGGACAGCACAGAGGCACTCATCCTGGCTGCTCAGGAGCAGGCCCTGAGCACCAGAGCCATTGAGGCCCAGAAATACCACACCAGACAAGACCAAGATGTAGGTTGTGCAAAGAGGCACCTGAGACGATCCAACACATAACTGCAGGGTGTAAGATGCTGGCAGGGAAAGCCTACATGGAACGCCATAACCAGGTGGCTGGCATAGTCTACCGAAACATCTGCGCGGAGTATGGACTGGAAACCCCAAGGTCAAAATGGGAAACACCTCCGAAGGTGGTGGAGAATGACAGAGCGAAGATCTTGAGGGACTTCCAGATCCAGACTGACAAGATGGTAATGGCGAACCAACCAGATATCGTGATCATAGATAAAGGGCAGAGGAAAGCCATTGTAGTGGATGTAGCGGTCCCAAGTGATGGAAACATCAGAAAGAAGGAACACGAGAAACTCGAGAAATACCAAGGGCTCAGAGAGGAGCTGGAGAGAGCCTGGAAGGTAAAGGTGACAGTCATGCCTGTGGTGGTCGGAGCACTCGGGGCAGTGACCCCCAAACTAGATGAGTGGTTGCAACAGATCCCGGGAACAACATCGGACATCTCAGTCCAGAAATGTGCAGTGCTGGGAACAGCAAGGAGACTGCGCAGAACCCTCAAGCTTCCTGGCCTCTGGTAGAGGACCCGAGCTGAATAAGGAACGGACACCACCCGAGGGGTGAGACGAGGATTTATTTTTTTTATACTGTATATAAATGTGCTATGCTTCCTATACAGTAGGTGGCAGGCAGTACGCAATAGACAGAGTGTTCCATTAACCTGCTATGCATGTTTTTGGAATGTGTGAAGGAAACCAGAATGCTCAGAGAAAACCCATGCACGCTACTAGTGCTAATCTGAGCTAATCCTACTTTACACACTTTTTAGTTTTGATGCGTCCATGTAATACAGTGGTCCGAAACTGTAAGATGATTGATCTTCACACAGCCAAGTCATAGGTGGGAAAATTCAAAATCCAGCAAACTTCTGACTTCAGAATGCTCACAGACATCTTTTCATAAATAGTTGGGTACCAGTATCTAGCAAATGATTTAATTAGCCGCTTAATTTCACACTTATAGGCTCCAGCACGCCCCACGACCCTTATGAAGATAAGCGGATCACAAAATAGGTGGATGGATGGAATTTCACACGTGATGGATGGACAGGCACTTCAACTATTTTTATGCATGCAATTTAAGTAGGTTGTCCATAATAGCCACATGGAATACACTGGAAATAGTACTAAACTGATGACGATAATAATAATAATAATAATAATGAGGTAGTCCTTAGTCCTTGTGGACTCGAGGGGTATTTAAATCAGAGTTAATCTAAGTTAGCTGCCTTTCATGTGCCTTAAATCGAATCATGTGCAATTTGATTTCCAGCTGAGACCATGCAACATATGGTGAGATTATCTTTTAAAGCTCGATTTATCAAACACATATGACAGATCCAGCTGCTGTTGCCTGTGTTAATCTTGGCAACTGCTTAACTGTACGATTTGAAATTGAAAAAAGAAATTATTCATTGCAGTGTCAGAGCCACTCCACTATCTGCACAACAAAGTTTGGCGACAATATTTTTTTAAAACAAACTGATTCACCTTTTTAATTTGGTTTTCTCATAATATAGTCAAAAGTTGCATTCAAATGTAAACAAATAACGCATTTATTGACAATAAATGTTTGTACAGGTGAGGTGTACACTCTGCTCTGGTTATTTTAATTCCCTCAGAGAGCAGATCAAAAAGATGTGTGTGTGGGGGTGGGGGGGGGGGGTTGTCATGGGTAACGAAGTTGGGGTGATTCCATTCGTTGTCCTTCAGATGGTTAAATTATCTGGGTAGACACATCCGTCTAATCCTTCTTTTTTTGGAGCCACGACTGTCTGTCAATCAGAGCCTTCAGCTACTGTTCCTGGATCAAGTGTCACGGAAGGACATGACACCAGAGAGGATGATGAATGTCTGTACATTTTTTACATTTCGAAGAGGAGCCACATGTTTTCGTCACTTGATTATGAGAAGTGGACCTTGTAACAATGTACAGTTGTGTGCATGTGTCCAGCGGGTGTGAAAAATAAAGAGGACGGTGAGTGGAGAGAAGTCATGTGAGTGAGAAATAAGGACAAAGTTTAGGTTTAAATTCATCCATTTTTTTTAAACACTAAATGTCTTACGTTTCAGCAACATTTTAGCTAATATGGCCTTTTTGGATGAACATTGCAGATTTATTAAGAAAAGAAGGATTTCATTAGGCCTGCGCTTTGTAATTTCACTTTGTACAGCAGAGGAATTTCTATGCCCCTTATTAAATTGTTTTGAATTCATGTTTCCAGCAGGGGCAGTTTGCTGACACGTTGAAATCTTAAACTTGTGGAATGCTTTATATTTTTGTGCGACTAAACACTTATTATGGCTTTAGTCTTAATCAGTCTTAATCTTGTGATAAGCAACAGTAAAACCACAGGAATGTCGGTGTTATCCTTAAAAGTCAATTTTTCTCTGATGACTGAAGCCTTGCATGTATCTTATATTTCGTCCGAGAATAGCTATAACGTTACTCATCTGTTATGTCTTGATGAAATTACTTGATCCACAAGTTTGACAAATATTATTTTTAAACTGCAAAGGTGCAAGAAAGTGAGTAAAACATTTCCTCCACCCATATGCCTCTTTTGAATTAATATCTTATCATATGGTATAGGTGGCTCTATGTGTGTAAAACAAAGGGAGTGAGAGAAAATGAAAGAAGACAGAAATAGCTGAGTGTGTGTAGGCATGGCGCTGACCACCGGCATGCATATGAAAAAGCAGCCACCACTCCACAGGCCAACGGACAGTTGAAAGATACTCTACAGCGTTGCTCTCAGCAGGCCAAATGCAAGTCTGCTGTCCCTCCCCAACCTCTGCTATTCTAGGCACCGTGCTGGCTTTCACTCAGCAACCACATGCAAAGAGAGCCAAAGATGGAACAACAGGAAAAATTGTAGCTTTTACAAATATGCATTGTTGCGTGTTGTTTTTGTCAGCATGACTTTAAAAAAAAAAAAATATGTCGAGGTTTGTTTTGACAGTGTTGGGCAAGTTACTTCCAAAATGTAAAATATGTCATATTCCTAGTCACTTGCATTTGAAAGTAATATGTTTCTTTACATTATTACAATTGTGTTGAGTAATAAGTTACTTTTTTACTTTTAGGCTATTTTTTTCTTCAAAAAGATGATTAATTAATTAAATAAAACTTTTGACATTTAAAAGGAAACATTTTGAACCATAGCTGGTAAAGTTATAACTCGTACTGAGGATCTTTAACTATAGGTGTATAATGTTAAATGTTTGGACTCCACGGTAGGAGATCACTGCCTTTAAATAATATTTATATCGATGACAATATGTATTTATAAAAATAGAAATATTGGAACTTATTTTTGGTCCAATGAATAAATAATCCAAAACTGCATAACATAAATAAAATTGTCAGCCAACCAATATGTCCACAGATGAGAAATATACTTATTTACACAGCCAATATGTGTTACTATTATCAATAAGACGATTTAAAAAATATATTTTTTAGTATAATTGATAATAGATCAAACAAATAATAGTGATAGCTAGATGAAGCATCACTGATAATAAGGCTTAGCCAGGCATGTCCACTATCTGATCCTCGAGGGCCGCAGTGTGGTGTATTCATACCAAGAGTAAATTACACATAAGTAGACTTTACTCACTAAGTGACGTCCGAATTGATTGCACTGGATTGCACTGAAGGGTATTACAGTCCAGGGAGGGGGCTGTGCACAAATGCACATTACGCACACCACACTTTTCAGATGTATATTCCCTTGAAATTCTAAAAAAAACATTTAGAATGTTTATTGCACTTCACAATTATATGCCACTTTATGTTGGTCTGTCACATAAAATCTAAAAAAATATACTCAAGTGGGTGACTGTGTGGTCAGAAAACGTGAAAGAGTTCGACAGGTATGAATACTTTTTCTGAGCAGGGTACAAGCAGGGAGTGTTCCAAATGTATTATTTGAGTGCCCCCTGTTGGTTGAATTACATATTGGTGGGTGTCAGGCTCCACCAGTCCACAGTCTTCATCTGCAGCATCATATAATTGTTCTGATATAATAATAATAATAAATACATTCATTCATCTTCCGAACCGCTTGATCCTCACTAGGGTCACGGGGGGTGCTGGAGCCTATCCCAGCTGTCTCCAGCCAGTAGGCGGGGGACACCCTGAATCGGTTGCCAGCCAATCACAGGGCACACAGAGACGAACAATCATCCACGCTCACACTCACACCTAGGGACAATTTTAGAGTGTTCAATCAGCCTGCCACGCATGTTTTTGGAATGTCTGAGGAAACCGGAGCACCCGGAGAAAACCCACGCAGGCCCGGGGAGAACATGCAAACTCCACACAGGGAGGCTGGAGCTGGAATCGAACCCGGTACCTCTGCACTGTGAAGCCGATGTGCTAACCACTGTATACTGGGCCGCAATAATAAATACAATTTATTATTATTATTACTATTATTATTATTATTATTATTATACGTGCCTTTAAAAACACTCAAGGACACTTTACAATCAAGAACAAAAACAATAAAACCACAGATAAAATCATAAAAGAAGAGACGAATATATATTAGGCCTCATGGACTTTGACGCTGGTCAGCACGGTGATCCACTGGTTAGCACGTCCGCCTCACAGTGCAGAGGTGCAGGGTTCGATTCTGGCTCCGGCCTTCCTGTGTAGTGCTTGCATGTTCTCCCCACCTGTTTGGGTTTTCTCTGGGTATTCCAGTTTGCTCCCACATTCTGAAAACATTCATTGCAGCTTAATACAACACTCTACATTTTTCTCATCGTTAATGTGAGAAGAAAAAAAAATGGCCATATTTTTTACAAGTGTTTTGGGGGGCTTTTCAGTGTTGAAAATAAAGTTGATAACATGAAACATTCTGCAAGCTTGATAAATTGTAACTGTTTTTGCGTTACTGTTGTGATAGTACTTCATTCACGCTGCCTGTGTAGTGTTGTGTTTGATATATATTGTTAAATTTGATACAGAAATTGAAGCAACAAGACTGTCTTGGGTAGTCATTTGATGTGGCTAGAGAGCCCATGGGGAACTGCTGTGATTGTCATTGGTCAAAACATAGGTCGCTTCAGCAACCAGCCTCCACTTGATTCTGCAGTTCACTTTCTCCTCATTCCCTCATCAACCCTCTAACATTTTTAAAGGTCCCTTCTCTCTTTGTCCCAGTTGTTTGGTAATTACTATTAAAGTTATTCAGTACCACTGTGTTCAATCCACCCAAAGCAGGTTTCTGTTTGTAATGTTTGGGTTGGTTGCCTGCTAATCTTCTTGGCAGACTGTACTATTGGACTTTTAATCATTTAACTATGGCCTTAAATTTAATCTGTACTTTGCATCTGCCCAGTTATTGTGCCATTTTGATCAATTCCATTGTTTTTCCATGACTTGCATGCATGACACCATGGCGATGCATGTGGTTAACGCATCTCCTTCACAGTCAAAGAGGTTCTGGGTTCGAATCTCCACTGGAGCGTCTCTGTGTGGAGTTTACATATTCTCCATGTGCTTGGGTTCTTTCTGTGAATTTGGGCTTCCTCCACATTTTCAAAGCATCCAAGTTAGATTAATTGAAGACTCTAAATTCCCAAATAGACGTGGATGTGTGTGGGTGAATGGTTATTTGTGCACATGTACGGCCTCTGCCCAATTCAGGGTGTGCCGTAACAGTTGCTGGCCAGTTGCTTGTAAATTATTATAATTACATGTTACATGTTCTCCCCGGGCCTGCGTGGGTTTTCTCCGGGTGCTCCGGTTTCCTCCCACATTCCAAAAACATGCATGGCAAGCTGATTGAACACTCTAAATTGTCCCTAGGTCTGAGTGCGAATGGTTGATCGTTTCTGTGTCCCCTGCGATTGGCTGGCAACCGATTCAGGGTGTCCCCTGCCTACTGCCCGAAGTCAGCTGGGATAGGCTCCAGCACCCCCCGCGACCCTGGTGAGGATCAAGCGGCTTGGAAGATGAATGAATGAATGAATAAGTAACACATTCAAATCCGTTTTGTCTTTGGTTTTATTGCAACACGCTCTAAAACAAAAGCAACCCGTCATAGTGGCTTTTGTTTTCAAGCACTGAGTGCTTGCGGGTGAGCAACACTTTAAGTCAAACAAGTGGAGGCCCATTGACTGGACTTTGCCTTTTTATTCCTTTTAGCAATGCTAAATTTGACCGGTTCTGTCCTTTTTGTGCCACAAAAACCAAAAGAACATGACATGAAACAGATGCTGAAGTTGTTTAGCCTGTCAGTGAAATGGCTGCATCATGCACTGTGTTGAAATCATACACAGGAAACAACATAGCTTTGGACTGATGTGTGTCAAAGCATGAGATGCGATGATGCCTGTGTCGATGCGCCTTTTCTTTGTTAAATGCATTGGGTTTTTGCATGAAAGAAAACCTTTGGCTAAAATAGGTGCTTTGATTTATTTCAGGGTCATATGAGCAATTGAACAGATGTGTGAGGGATGATAAATTACAGTGTTGACATTATCTACTTGTCTGCTGACTTTGACCCAATGGGAACAAGGCCACTACTGTTTAAAGTGCCGTTATCACTGCATCTTTGCCTGCAGGACATACCCAGCGCTACTCACTCGTTCTTTTCTCCCCTCAGCAGTTGGATTTCACGAGGGTTTTTGTTTTCTGCTGGCAGAATGCAGGTTGTGGGCAAAGGAACAATACTGTGTTCAAAGTGCTTGGTGAGAAATGGCACGTAGCGCACATCATTACATAAAAGAACTTCACACAACATTACATCAGTCAGTCATTTCTATTCAATTAAAAAGTGCTTTGGGCATGTGAAATATATACAGCATTGGTATAACCATTACTTAATAAAGTTACATATCTTGTTTGCTTTCATTTTATGAAAAAGCTCAGAAACAGGAAAATTAATATTCAGCCAGCCCCTCTGTTCCGTGAAAGCTATTTATAACTCCTAAATAAACCTCACTGAGGACGACTGAAATGTCCATATTTCCAAGGTTGATTCCAGAATGAGCTAGAGAGTCAGTGTCCTTCGAAGAGAACGTGAGAGGAGCAAATTCCCAAAGGTAAGTGTCTATTATTTATTATTTCTATATATTAAACGTCAAATTCATAATGGTAATGTTTCAAGATTGTTTATAACACTTTTAAGTACAGTATATACACACAAAAATAAAATGGTAACAACTTTTTTTTCCTTACTAAGGGAGTAATTATGATTTCATATGCAAGCTGTATTGTTAGCTGGATTTGTGCAACGTGGTTAGTTTATATCAGGGGTGTCCAAACTTTTTGCCAAGGGGGCCAGATTTTATGTGGTAAAATGTCGGGGGGCCGACCTTGGCTGACATTCTTTACATTGAACAACAATATTGTTCAACAAATTTTAGTAAGCCAGTCTGTTTCACATTTCCATTTCATAAAATCAAGCCAGACAGGGAAGCGGGCGGTGCCGGAGACACCAGGATCATGTCTTTCGCTGTCATTTAGCAGTCAATAACTATTCAATCAAGTTCCATCGACATGATTCATTGATTCAGTAATTGAATCACCTGATATGAAGTGATCGCTACACAGGCGAAAATCGCCACTATGAGAAGGATCCCATTTACTTGGCTCTTCTTTTGAGTACCCTGCAGAATGTGCATCCCTACTTTTTTCCTCTCTTTCTGTGGCACCCTGGTTCACAAAAGTTGTCTCCCATTGTCATGTGGATTTTCGTAAAGTCGTGAAATGTTTTGGAAACTGCCAATGTGGCGTTTTTTAAGTTAAAATCAAGAGGCAGCTCAGTGGATCTTCCATCAACGGGTGACAAATAAATAATTTCAATCATACCTTTACCGATATGAGGTGTGAGTGCTGATTGTAACAATTCTCCAATGACATAAAAGCATCTGTTGCCACGGAAAAAAAAAGATATAGTAATGATGACGAACCGCACTGTTTTGGTTAAGCGGAACTTTGTACTTACTGCACTTAAAACCGCACGGACTGTTTTGTTCGATGCACTAAAGAGCTCGACGGACCATTTCCAACTAGGCTTCTCTCTCTTCAGCAACTAAATCCATAGTAATGTAGATATCTGTTTTGTATCGGGGGAAAATATGCCATGTTTTGAAATATCGAGCGTCATTATGCTGCGTGTTCATAACAGTGTTATAGTCTTGTTGTATAACCTCGGTTAGCAACTTTGTTTTGGTCGTTGACTGATTTGAACGAAGCTAACAGCAACTGATTGTGGGTAATAACACAGTGCATTTTCCTTTCTTTGTTTATTTTTACTACAAAGTAAAGATGTTGTTGCTGATAGACAGACGGATTGTTCTGTCTTCGTCGAGCTGCTGTCTGCAAAGCAACATGCTCCCTACTGAGTGTTTCGATTCAGCTTTATATTTGTTATACTGATTATGCAGCAAGTGTGTGACTTACTCCTTGTCCCCTGTTTATTATTTATTGACGTCTGTGCATTTTTAACTATTACAACTACAACACAATGATGTGTCAAAAGTGAGGTTAGAAATCGAATGCGTTAATGCATTTTGCCAATGTTAATTGCAAATACTGTGGTTATGTCGCTGTTTATTATGGTTGTAACAGCTAACAAATGTGATTTTACATGTATTTTTCTTCACATTTTAAAATCATATTTGCAACAAATTTGATGTCAACTCTTCCCACCCCAAAATTAGTAACCTAAAGATCTTTCTGCACAGGCTTTCAGAATGGCCCAAGCAGACAACAAAGTCCTGATTTTGGGAGCCTTGGCTGGAGTCGCTGGCATTGGCTTGGCCGTGGCATGTTACCAGGGCTACAAGATGAAACGAAGAGCCTCATTGCCGGCGCACTACCTGTGCACTAATAATGAACTTGCAACTGGCATGACGTTAATGAATAGTCCCGGTCTACACGGGAACCAGATTGAGGTATTGGACCGTCTCGAGGCCCTACTTCAATGTGTGTCAGAGTTAAAAGATGAGATGAAGGCATTGAAGAATACCTTGCCAATGCGGCATGGTCAAGTTGGCGTAGACCTGAGGGCAGGTGATAGGTCAGATGCACATCGAGCCGCTCCTCTCCACAGGACCACACCAACACGGAGGAAAAGGTCTGGAAGCAGCATCGCTGGGGCCACAGCGGGGGGGCGAAGTTCTGAAGAAGCGGAAAGTGAGGGCGGGTGAGTAATAACATATTTAGCATACATGATTTTTTTAGTACGCATTGACTTTGCCCAAAGCTTAAAACAGAATTGTCCAAAAACCTTATGAGTGGTGTGTCCTAATACATTTGCCCATTTGGTAAACCTGCGGTTTTAGCATAATAAAACAGCATTACATACTATCCTGCTATTTGCAGAGAATAGGGACTGAGCCCTGCCACAAATGGTGAGAATTCACGACTAATTGACACCCATATAAACTGTTCCAAATGGTTTAAATTTTAAAGCATTAGATTATTTTACAACAGTGGATGCCCATTTAATAATTATTTGAATGATGGCAACATTAATTAACCCCCGGAACAGATACATTTCCATTATTTGAGGAATAATAGGTAATTAATCCAAACAAATCAGAAGCCAAGTAGCACTTCACAGCAGATTTTCTCCACCCATCAAAGTTCTATTATATAGTTCAAGTTTGACAGGTCTTAGGCGAGGCATAGCGCTCGTAGTACATTTCCTCAATGTCATTCTGACACACATACGCACACTCAGTTGTTTACAGAGTTGGATTTGGCCAACCTGTTAGACTGCACCCACTCAGATGTCATTGGCTCACAACAGGGGCATTGGGAAACTGTAAGCAGACTCTCATAAGTTTATTCGATCTCTCTGACATCAACCAACTTGTAACTTGTGTCATAAAGAGAATCTTCCGTTCTTTCCTTGATGTCCACCAGCAGTTTTGGTGTTCATTAACGTGTGGAAGAAATCTATCTTGCTCAACTTCTAGCTTGTAAAGTCTAACTTACAGTCATGTAGAAGGTATTTGTTTTTGATTCTTGTTCAAACAGCAGGCTAATGAAGGACCACAAGCCCATTCGCAAATCTTTATCAACTGCCAAATGCCTTGAACTCATGCCCACCCTCTGTTACATAAACAAATGTTCCTTTTTTTAACAGACGCCCACTTGAATATCTTTTGAATCACACCTCACGGCTTGAGTCGTGGTGATTGAGTCAAGGGTTTGAGGTCTTTTGTTGTCAGTCAGACTGTTTTCCTCGGATGTTCCTTTGACTGCTTAACCTTAACCTGTGCTGCCTTGTGGAGGAGGAACTATTATGTAAGAAGTGCCAACAGGACATAACATACCTGTAGGTGTCACTGAATCTTAAATCACAGTAGCTCTGCTACTCCCAGCCCTTTTCTGTCCTCACGCGATGATTTGTCTTTCATGTTGCGGAACATTTGTACTACAACAACACAAACAGAAATGAAATATCCGGTTCAGCCGGTGATGTTCCAATCTAGATGATTTCACCGATTACTGTAAGTAACAGTAAATTGAGTTGCCAACACTTAAAGTTCTTCAATTACCTTTTGCTCACAAGCAAAATAAGTGGGTCAGTCTTTTATCTTGATGTTTTACCCCACGCAGTTGTCTGAGCGAAGGCGTTTGGTCTCTTTTCGCCATGTTGCACTCAAGCATTTATGGCTGCAGCAAATGCCCAGGTTATTACGTTTTAAAAAAACAAAAATCCCATCCTGCACGTACCTTCTTTTAATTAAAGAGTTTGTCCAACCGCTCTGTTATTTTTTAGCCAGGTGTGTGGGTGAATTGGAATGATCAAGGGATAAAATTCCACCCCTTTAGGGATAATGCTGCTTTCCCACCATCGGAGCCGGTTGCACAATTTTTCCTTGCATCCATTCAATTCAGCTCAGATGGCATATGCATGACTTTTATTGATTTTCATAAATGTTAGAACATGGGCATGACTGTTGTAAAGTTATAGTTCTTGCATATGTGAGCACAGCTTCTTGTTTGCAAGCTTCCTCTCTGGCTCTTGGGAAAAAAGAAAACAACATTCAACTTGTCGGTGTGCCAAGCTGTCAGGGGCTTCATTGAAAGGTGTCTTGTAGAAACTTGTAATTTAGAACCGTATCCGCCGCATTCATTCACGTCATGCGACTTGCTCAAGGACATTACAGCTCTTTCCTTTTTTGAAAATATATTCAGGACATTTGAGAACTGTTGATTTAAGCATAAAAGTATTGTTAAGTGTTAGGCAAGTCTGTTCAACATGCTTAAGTTTTAAATGAAGCAGTTGCAATTGCTTGGTTATTTTGTGTAAATTCCATCATGGTTATATATCCTCTGTTGCTATTTTACGTTATAAAACAATTGACTTCGGACCCATCGACTGGAGAGATCTATGACTATGGGAGACTGTCTTAACTCATTCAGTACCAGCCAATTCTGGACCAAGTCTGAAAAGACGTTTAAAAACGTCTTTGGGAGTGAATAAGTTAAAGGTTGAGTAAGTATTTAATCTGCCTTTTTCCTTTTCCGCAAGTGTGCTTGATTTTCAACATTAGCTTCTGCCTCCTTCTGTCTTGGGAAGGTTTACAATGCCTAAACACACATACTAGTGGAATTGAAATGAGTAAATTGATCACAGCATGCTCGGTTACTGGTACTGTTTTATGTCCGTGAGAAAGAGTGATGTTTTCTTTTTGTACCCGTGAGAGGAGGTTATACTAAACACTCAATGATGTTATTAGCTATGTAGTTCAGCAGCTGATCTGTTGGAAAGTAGACACTGTCGAATCTGTCAATAATTGTTCCAGATGAAAGGCTGCCATTGGTGCTCTCAGTAGCTACACTTTGAATAAGGGAGGCTGCATGCGCCGATGTAGACATGGTAATTTGGGGTTTGTTTTTGTACAGAGCAACCAAGGAGACTTGCTAAGCTCTATTGAAACCTCGCCATGTCCCTTGGTTTCTCTGTATTGGGTAGTTCTTCTAATGAGCACATTTCCTGTGGGCAAACAAGCATCAATGCTCAATATATTATTGAGATTTAATGGCATAAATTAGATAAAGCAATTACAGGTTAAAGAGGCTATCTCACCTGCTCCCAGTCTAGATTTAAAGTCATCCAAGAAGATAAATTCTGTGAATTTCCAGCAATAGTTACTACACCTGATAGATACCCTTCCTGACTTAATCCACCCATTTCTTTTTTAAATACGGTCTATGGACCCGCCATGACTGAGGTCACTGGCTGGGAAACCTTCTCACACCATCTGCATGAAATACAGCAGCATGTGCCTCATCAATGATATATTTTACTCTTCAAAAATGCAATGCTTAAATTCATCCCCTCTGTTACTATGATTTTCATCTTTGGTTTTTTATGTAGTGTTTGGGAAAGTGGGGGAGAGGGGGGCTAAGTCTCGTATTGAGCCAATCCTCGCATTATATCAAGGTATCGAGTAATTGCAACAGCGACTGATACCAGTCATCGATACCACGGTGCCCACTTTTGGCCGTTTTAATACCAGGAACTAAATGTCATGCATGGCCAATAGAACACATTTTTAAGTGAACTCGACCCATGTCACTCCTCTGTACAGATAGACTTGATAACTCTTACTTGGATCGGCTAGTGGTGAAAAGTAGTATCAAACATCCTTACTTATTATGCAACAACAGTCAACATGCATGCACTCACCAAGTCATAAATACCTTAGTTACAACCAGTTACTTTGCAGATATACAAATGTCAAACATTTTCTGAGATTCATTGGCTTCTTGCCATATTTTTAGACCAGTTAATAACTAAATATATTGTAGTAATATGCTGTAGGTTACAGTGAATAGTTAACTTTTGTCATCAGCACATCATTGTGACTTTATTGATGTGTCATTTGACTTGGTTAATTATGGGGCACATTTGTGGAGCTAAAATGTCCTCATATTACGCCTGTAATCATTGCAATAAGGGTGGAGGTGTGTGTTGCGGGTGGAGTTGGGAAAGAGCCTGCGGCGTAAGGCACCTGTTGGGTCACTGATGTTTGTGTCTGCAGCCCGCTCTGACACGCTACTCTGGAACCGTGGCCTGTAGCCCAAAATATTCCCTTAACCACCACTGACGCACACAGAGCTTAATAGCTGGTCCAATTTTTTTTCTCCAACTTTGTGTCTCTTTCATGTCTAGCTGTACTATTGTGAAAGAATTGCACTTGACAACTGCTTTCTCGGTGTCAGCTTAAAGAGTTAGTCTATACTCACAGTAGTTCAAATATTCTATAAAGTATCTAATGCAAATATCGCGTGTCTCACTCTGACAAATAAGCCACTCTGTCTTTGTGCATAATCCCACAGGTACAGACCTCCGGACGATGATGTCACGCATCTCACAATGCACTGTGCCAAACTTAAAAAACGCCACTTTGGCAGTTTCCAAAACATTTCACGACTTTACGAAAATCCACATGACAATGGGAGACAACTTTTGTGAACCAGGGTGCCACAGAAAGAGAGGAAAAAAGTAGGGATGCACATTCTGCAGGGTACTCAAAAGAAGAGCCAAGTAAATGGGATCCTTCTCATAGTCTCATAGTGGCGATTTTCGCCTGTGTAGCGATCACTTCATATCAGGTGATTCAATTACTGAATCAATGAATCATGTCGATGGAACTTGATTGAATAGTTATTGACTGCTAAATGACAGCGAAAGACATGATCCTGGTGTCTCCGGCACCGTCCGCTTCCCTGTCTGGCTTGTTTTATTTTTTTATTATTATATTTTTAAAAAGAGGGAAAAAAATCATAAATTGGCCGGAGCTTTGCCGACTAAACTGCCACCTGCCCATGGTGCTCCACATTCACCAGCCAGCCCACCCCTGACTCTAAGACAGCATTATGCAGTGCTTATTTCAAAGATTAAGCTTTGCAAGTCGCACATAAACGTGTCACCTTTCAAGCCTTTCTCCAGTATGATCACAAGGACGCACTACTGGAGCGAGAGGAAAACTTAATCAGATTGTAGCTCTCCGAGTTTTCAAGATCTCGAACATTCTCCCTATCTGCCGTCATGATCGTTGTACAAAGCACCGAATCTGTAATATCCACCCTTTCCAGCTTTCACATGTATCTAATGCGGTTGCTGTTTATCAAACCTGCACCATCTGCTTGAAAGGAAGAAGCATGTACGGCTAAACTACCAGTGTGTTTACTAGCAAGTAATTTCCATATTATGGCTGTCATTTTTAGTCTGTTTTTCTGACAACAAAATTCCTGTTTTGTTTTGTTTTTTGGGGACGGCGTTAATCCGAGTTACAAACTTAGTCACTGCAGGTGGTGACATCGAATTGACGGTATTTGGTCTCTTTTGTAGGTATATAACTGCACTGACTGACTCGGATGAAGATGAACAAAGTGATGATGAACGCTTGGATGAAAGGCGGGAGACAACAGACAAGTTAACTTGCTTGCTTGAGAGGGTTGACTCTTTGCATCAGGGCACAGAGGCTGACAAAAGAGAAAGTCTACACATCCTAACAAGTCAACGAGAGGAGGTTGGTTGAATTAGTCAGAAACTGCCTTCTGATCCAGTTTGGGATGTTTTCATTCATGTCATGGTCCTGTTCCATGTTTCTAGTTTGGACATAACTCAACCTTTCTTTGGCGTCTGATCAGAGCATATTGCGACGTTCATGACATCAGCGACACGCTTGAAGAAAAGAAGAATCATGCAGAAACTGGTAATCCTGTTACACACTGTATGCAGTCCACTCCGCGTACTGCATACAATATATATATATATATATATATATATATATATATATATATATATATATATATGTGTGTGTGTGTGTGTGCGTGTGCGTGTGCGTGTGCGTGCGCGTGCGCGTGCGTAGTCCATCCATCCATCCATTTTCCAATCCACTTTGTCCTGGAGCCTATCCCAGCTGTCTTTGGGCAGTAGGCGGGGGACAACTTGAACCGGTTACCATCCAATCGCAGGGCACACAGAGACAAACAACCATATGCGCTCACACTCACACCTAGTGACAATTTAGAGTGTTCAATCAGCCTGCCAATGTGGGAGGAAACTGGAGTACCTATAGAAAAGCCACGCAGGCACGGGTAGAACATGTAAACTCCACACAGGAAGGCCAGAGCTGGAATCGAACCCGATACCTCTGCACTGTGAGATCAAAGCGCTAACCACTCGAATACCGGGCTGCCCGGTAATCCTTTTTTGTCTCGCTGAAATGTGTACAGAACATTCTGTCTTTGAGGTAATGTGTTCCGAAACGTGGCTGTTGATGGTACCCTTCCTTAGTGACACAACTAAAATAATAATAAATAAAATGGACATGAATTTGACACTTGTGGAAAGTTACATCGACACAAGAAGCACTGTTCAACCAGCCATATCGCACAATCCAGACTTCACTAAAAATTGGCACGAACTGTAAAGACAGGTGATTGCACACCGGCCTTACACCTTGTTAAGATTCTGCAAGCTTACTATTGTATTTGGCACTGAAAAACAATATTTACAACACATCCAATTAAAACATTTAATTCAGAAAGAAAAACACGTCACACACCGACAGCCCCTGCCACTGGCAGATTTCCCCTGGAACAAATGCATTCTTCAAAGAGAAGTAAAACCATCTCATTAGTTTTCCTAACACCTTCCAAAAACCTATGTTAAGTTAATTAAATACTGTAGTATCTTGTCCTAATGTACACTACCGCACCCCTGAAGTCATCTGGGATTGGCTCCAGCTCACCAAATGAAGTGGTGTGCAAACTCAATGGCCATATTATCATTATTTTCTTTTGTCTTTTTTTTTCTTTGATAGGAAAGAAGGTTGGTGAGGAAGCGGTTGCCCTGAACCCGAGATGTGCTGAAAGTCACCAGTGGTATGTTCAATTTCTTTATTTCTTCCTGTTGTGTTCTCTTCTCTGTTCTCAAAGCTGTTACACGTTCCACAAATAAATGAACATATGAAAGAACAAAGAAATGTGCGAACGTCAACTCTCACACAAGACACAGCTTGTGTTGAATCATACAAGGTAAGAGTTTTCAAAGAAAGCATGAATGAAGAGAGCACATGTACTCTCCCTAGTGAGGTTCTCAGGGGGGTAATGCTCTTTTGATTGGCACGCCAGCCAAGAGCACCGGCTCCCGGTTCAAGCAATGCAAATAACTGCACGCATATTTAAACAGGTAATTGGCCAGATTTTCCAAAAAGGGAGGCATGATTCAAATGTTTGTGTCCTTCTCACTTTCAGTTCACCCAGTTACACAACTGAGAGTATATTCAGTTTGGGGAATGTTAACAGATTAACTTTACCGGGATAAACTGACATTTATGCAGGCGTCTCTTGGTGAAGCGATGAACTGCTGTCATTTATTTTTGCTGCACTTCACTTCAACCTTACATATTCAAATCTACGGATTTGTGTTGCTTGAACCTATTTCAGTTCTGACCGTTGTGCCTGTGGAACTGCCGCGTCATTGATTTCAGATTCTCTTGTTAATGTTGTGTTGTAGGCATTGTTGCAACCATTTGCTATTGTGTGATTCCGCACACCTGGACACACAGACAAAAAGAATAATTTCTTTCTCGGTATGCCTTCCCGGTTGCTTGTGAAATCCCCATGCTTTTAATCTGTCTGGCAAAATGGGCCTGATGGCATCAGAAAATCCTGTTGCTATTTGTGCAACCCACTTTGGTACATTCCTCATCTGAAGATTCCTCATGTCAACACTTGACTACTGATCATACGCAGAATCAACAATCGCAATGGAGGAGATCCACTAACAGCTCTAGAGTTAAAATAAATATTAAACTTGACACACATATTAAAAAACAAAATCGTGCACCTTCCCACTCTAATTCCATTTCCTGAAATCTGGTATGGCTTTTAGTATATTTTAGCCAAGGTGAACTGTTTGCTGTTGTTCGTTGAAATGCAATACATTTCTAGTCATTGCATTCAAAAATAAGTCCAGTATAATTTTCATTACTTTATCCCAGTTATCCTCTGGTGTTATTGAAAGTGTTTTATTTGTTCATTCCAATTTGAATGCTTAATTTGCTATTGGAGGAAAACACCTAAACTGGCTCCAGTCATGCTATGATTAACATGAGGTCTCTCATGTGCTTCAACACTTTAGGAATATAACACAGTGTTTGTTAGGTTAATTAAAAGAAACCGCTTTTCTAAAGCTTAATTTTCAATCCTACATCCACTTAATGGAATTTGCAAAATCCTTATACTGAGCAAAAACGGGGTGTAAAATCAGTTGTGACAAAGTACATTGCAAAGAATAAAGGCAGGGACTTGGAATTGTACCAGGCAGTGTCACAGGGACGTTTACTGTATGTCTGAGTTAACTGTTTACAAAGTGCTCTGATGCCGTGAGAAAACCTGTCACCATTTTTCCGATGTGCTGCCCAGTCTGTAACAATTTGGCAGATGTTGTTTCGAAGAGCTGCTTTGTCAATTAAAACTACTATGGAATATTCTTTGCACTCTTGGTAGGTGGGTTGCAATCTGTTTTTCAACTCTTCCAATTTTGTTGTCTTGAACGAAAAGGACACTTATTTTTTGCAGCCCAAATTTCAAACTTGTCAACACAACACCTTACCAAATAAGTTATTTTTGTGATTTTATGAAAACACAAAGGCTTATTCCCCTCATAATCTCAATGCTATGTGGCAAACAAGCCTTCTTCATCTGGATGCTCTCCAAAAGTTTCCTTTGAAACGTCATTCAGTAAATCCAGTTGGGCTAACAAACCCTGTTTCCTGAAAACCAGTTGTGCATGTCTTTTTTGTGTCCAATTGCTGTCTGTGATCTATAAATATATTAAGAAAAGAAAACCTTTATTAGTCTCGCAATGGAGAAATTCCAGATTCACAGCAGCAAAGTTATGAACGGAAGAAGTAGAACAACAAAAAAATAGGAGCTGCTGGAAAGGCAGCCACTCTCGCGGCGCCATTTTGAAGTAAAAAATAACAAAAATAACACAAGACAACACATAGGATAGAGACAGTCGTGCAATCTTCACCACTTTTCTGCATACACTTTGTTGTCTGAAGCAGTTATAGATGAAAGAGGAGAGGATCAAAGTGTCCTTTCACCAGTGGATCAGAGACATCATGCTGAAAAATGTGCACACGTCTGCTACAAGCAAAGTTTTGAAAGCAAACACGAAGCTGTAGCGTCCATTGACGAAAAGAGATTAGTTCACTTCTCCTGTCCCACATAATCCGCTTCAAACTCCAAGCCGCGACTCCCAGCTCCAAATCCGCATCGGCACTCCGCGCCAACGCTCCTTTCTTCTCATCGTCGGCTCCTCAAGACCTCCATCCATCCAGCCGCAGACCGTTCAACAGCACCGATCACTCCGCTGAACAAAGCGGGGCTGTGAGAAATGCTGCCCATTACAGGCGCAAGACACAAGCGCCCCGGGACTGTCCAGCAACGACAGTCAAATGGCGCCGACATTCCTCCAGTCAAAAACAGTGCTGGTATACCCATGCTGCCGAGAAGGCGCAACCACCAAGCACAGAGTCTCCTCCTTGATGAATGTCGTGGCCAAAAAATGCTGAAAAAGGTCCACATCAAGTCCACACGACGTAACAACAAACACAAAGTGACAAAAGAAACACAAGAACAACAAAAAAAAAAGGCAAGGCTCATGAGAGCACTTGCTGACGGCTGCCTACTCGGGCGCCATCTTGACTTCAAAGATGCAAATATGCAGCTAAATTGTTCCATTCACGAAATAATTACCCATTCACTGAAGTGACTATGTTTTATTCTTTTTTTTAAGAAGTACATGTTTCGAAATGGCCCAGTGTTGGACCTGAAAAAAATTGACTTTATACCACATCAAAACAATAGCTCTGTTTATTATTCACTGTAAATAAGAAAAAAAGAGTCTAGACTCGGGATGCCCCAATGACATTATTTTGTGTCTGTGTCCGAGTGAGCTGATTTTGAGGATCTGAGCTTTTCAAAATGAAAAAAAAAAAGATAACCAATAATGAAATAATAATACATACAAGCAGACACCCTGAAATGTAGATGAGAATAAACGTTTCCATGAAGTTAAGTGATTGAGAGTGCCTCGCATGGACAGCGGGGGAGAGCGCTGCATCGTGACTCGCTGCTGAGCCAAGAGAAACACGGACAGACTACCCTTGTCCAATCGAAGTTATATCTCTTTTGTAGTAGCGGCTCACTAGTAAAATTGTTAAATTTAAAAAGCTGAATATAAAGAACAGCATGCGCCAGAGTTAGGAGCTGTTACGTCACCTTTAAATGACACAACTTGAAAAGCAGCAGGTACGGCCTATAGAACATACCTATTACCAAAACTCGCGTTAACACAATTTTAAAGAATGACAAACCAGGCACTTGGAATAAATGAAAGCCGGAGGCTTTTACAGTGAAACTCCTCTACAACGAACTCATGTTTGCGGCAAGACATTTTTCACAACAGGGGGTTTTCACTGCAGCAAATTTGATATCAGATGTAAACACACGCACGCACACACACACACACACACACACACACTCACAAACGTATGTGCACTCTTTATTTTTATTCCAATAATGCATAGGTATGAGCATACACTTATTTGACACTTCATATAGTCAGTGTAGAAAGGAAAAAAGGGAAAGAAATTGCGAAATTTACGATTAGCATTCACTTTCACTTACATCAATTTCTTGGGTAATGTCTTTTATTTTGCTTCCTACGTCTTTCATTTTGATCACGCTGACCCTCTCTTCCAGCGTCAGAGCTCTTGTTTCTATGCTTGACATCCAAAGGTCCGTTTTGTAGCCATTTTAGCAATGCAACAATCTTGCTGCGTCTGAAACTAACAATAACAAATACTTCCTGGACTACTGCCCATGTGTAAACCAGTGTGGTGGTTGCTGGTGCAGTTTCCAAACAAAGCAGTAGAGGTCGCTGTTGGATTAGACTTTGTTGCAGGGAATCACGTCGCGAAGCAAGAGCAGAGAAAAATTTCTCGTATAACGCAACAGGGTTTTTTTTTTCGTTGTATGTGGGGGCAGGAAAGTAGGAATGGTGTTAATGCATGAAGATTTTTTCACACTAGGGGGTATTTTCGCCCATGTAGGTTTCGTTGTAGAGGAGTTTCACTGTACGCCAAGTTCAAGTTGGATCCTTTCCCTCATCTCAATTAGCAGACGTTGATTAGTTCAAACAGTAGCCCACTGCCAAAACGTGCACTGTTAAATAAATCACCTCGCACATTCCAGTACACAGTCACAGACTCCCAACTACCATCAGCACCGCCATGGTACATAAAAGGTGTTTATGTGACTCTGTGGAGTTTGACCGAGTACCAGCAGGATTAAAGAAGCCTTGCGGTGAAATCAGATCCCTCCATTTTTCTCCTAACCTGCAGTGCCATTCTCTCTGTAGATTCCAAAATGCCTCCACTAGCCTGATAGTCCACGTCAGGGGATTCATTATTGAAGATAAGGGTAAAGGTGAACACCCACAGCTCAAGCTTGCTGATGTTGTTGATTAAAAAGTTTTTTAAGAATGATTGAGTTTTGGGTAACATGTGAAAACTTGCTTGGAAAATATGTATAAGAAAGAAATATAAGAAAATAAAGTATAGTTTTGTAGAGTGTTTTCTAATTTCCATTAGGTGATGATGAAATGCCAAATGTAGTCACGGGCAAAGCTGTTGGCCACAACACTAGGTTGACCAGAGATTTTAAAAATTACCGTACATTTAATCCAGTGGTAGAGTAACTCTAAGAATGATACCTTTCAGGTATGCCATTATGTGTGGAATTATGGCTGAATATGACACTGTGCAGAACAAGATCAAGAATGGCTACATTTTCAAGGTACGTTGACAAAGTCATTTCCCTCTAGTTACCTTACACTGAAATGTTTGTGAATTAAATATGTGCAGTTTCGTGTGTGTGTGTAAAATGGTAGTGAGCGTGAATGGAAGGAGTAGGAAAAGGAGGAGGGCGGGCGTGTGAGAGGCTGAATTGGGTGGCTGCCTTTCACGATCGCGTGTGTGCGAGATGTTTGCGGAATAGTTGTAGGTTGTTGAAGCAGGACAGATCAGGTCAGACCAGAGGGTGATGGAAGTAGCAGCTGTGACATGAATCAACAACCAAAATATTCACCCCGTCTCTCTGGTTTGCTTCTACCTCAGGATCATCTGGATAAAGCCATTGAGCTGAAGCCTCAAGACCCCCTGTCCTACTACCTGCTGGGCCGCTGGTGCTATGCTGTGTGTGACACTTGCTATCTCTTACATCTCTCCCCACATCCACGGGCGCTTCCGTCTTGAAAGCCGACCTGACTTCTTGCCTCCCTTTGCAAACACGGCCACCGTTTCCCCTTAATCAGCCTGTGTTTGGGTTTTCCTCACCGTTTGTTTTCCCTGTGAGGATATTCAGGAGAAGGATACAGGACACCGGCCTTTGTTAGTTTTCAATCAGATTGTAAACTAGAACATATTTTCATGCAACTTCTGGTCAACATTGTGCCACACATTTATGTTGATACAGCTCTGGATACTTTTCACAGTGTCTGGTGAGCCAGTCCTTGAGCTACGAGCAGTTTATTTGGGGCATCGCATGACTCATATATTTTTGTGGTTATTTTTCTCGAGTTGCTCCAGTCAAAATATCAGACGAGCTGTCAGGAAGGAAATAAGTTATTAGGGAGATCACTGTCATAAAAGTCAACAACAGTCACGTTTATTAATCACGCCAGGAGTCAGGAGCAGTGCGCTAACACCTGATGTTTTCACAATCGGAGTTTTATTGGCTCTCTGTCCCGTTTGCATGTCCCACAATGATCTAGTGTTTGAGAGATTCTGCGATGACGCCATGGCAATTCTATACCTGCAATTAGATGGCGCAGATGAATGGTGTGAAGCAGACTTCTAGCCAGATATAGTCTGGCAGAAAAGTGAAATGAATGAAAGAAAAATATAATAGGTTCGAGTGTGTAAACCACTCGTTGTCATGGAAAATCAAAATACTCCCAAAGCCTCTTCTACACTGAGCTTTTAAAAATTTTTTGTTTTTACTCACTGTTACTTAGAGATATCATCAGCTCAAAAAAATGTAAATTCACTTAATGCACGATGTCTTGTCCAGGGAAGCCAAGACAACAAGTATTGTAAAAAATGATGAGATTTATTGGAAAAATCAAGGAAGCATTCTCTAGCCACCCCCCCCCCCTCGCATCTTGTGCTCTTGTTTTATCTTGTTGGGAGTTGGTGATGGTTAGCACAATCGGCATTTTGAGCAGCTACACGGAATGCACACTAGAGCATGAGCAGGCAACTTTGCTAATCCGCAAAATAACCGGTCAGCATTCAAAGATACAAACAGTTACTTATATTTTTGCCCTGTTAGATGTCAAATTCCCATTATAACGATACACACAATTTAAAATTCCATTGGCTGTCGTTAATCATGCAGTGTACAGGTGGAAACAGAAAGCGATTGGCAGTTGATTACCTGTTGTACAATGCTGAAATAGTTTTTTTCCCCTTTTTGAAAATTTGAAATTTGGTCGACCGCAACAATGCTCTAGGACAGTCAAAGGGGATTTTTCCACCAAGCTTTCCCAAAGTCTAGACCAGCGGTCTCAACCCCCCGGTCCTGGAGGGCCGCTTTCCTGCATGTTTTCCGTCTCTCCCTGTTGCAACACACCTGATTGAAATGATTGTGTGGCATATACTTTGTCGCTTAGATTAACTGCAATGCATAGACTAAAAATATCACCTTGCCGTTTGACCTTTAACTTTTTGAAGTTTTGGCAAGAGATAAGCGACTCTTTTATGGATGTTTGTAGAGTTAAATTATGTAACAGCAGGAAATAAGTACTCTATGCAATCAACTCGAAAATCAGACGATACATTAATAATAGCCATCTTCAAGCCTAGCACGTTTTAGTCAAGAAATAGGATGATTTTTTTCTAATGTCTGTTGTTCCTTTTGCAGGTAGCCCAGTTGTCTTGGCTAGAGAGGAAAGTTGCTGCTGCATTATTTGGAGAACCTCCCAGTGCCACAGTTGAAGACGCACTGAAGAATTTTCTGAAGGTTCTGTTTTTCTCCATTCTTACAAATTAGAACCAACCCCAATTTAGACATATGAGCTGTCTGCAATGGCTGACAGGAACCGCTTAGCTACTTGGGGTCGTATGGTACCAAAAAAAATAAATAAGGAAAACAGACTCACTGTTAAAGAAGACAAGACGTTCTTGTGTCCCATTTTGACAAACGCTCAATTTCAAGTTCCTCCCAAATCTCTCCCGTGCCAAGTTCTCAGAGGCCAAACCCTCGGTGTTTAGAGAGGCTTGGTGTGTGTTCTCACAATTTTGATTGTTTATATAGTAGAGACATGAATTTTGCTTCTGGCTAATGTAACTGTGCGTGCCTCTTTCTTGCTTCTTGTGTATCTTTACCCCTCAATTTCTTGCTCCGTGTTATAACTTGTAGCCCATGATATGGAAGCAAAACTGCCAAAAAGGCTTTTGTGTTTAGAGAGCAACTGCAAACATCACCAGAAATGAGCATATTTCTCTCTGAAAGCTAACCTTAACATTTTCTCTGTTGTAGGTTGAAGATATCCATCCGAGATATTCCAAACTCAACTATGTATTTCTTGCGAAGGTCTGTTATCGTATAGATTCCTTTTGATGATATTTTGAATGCCTAAATTTCAAGTGTGAAGTAAACTTGGCGAACCATATTTTATACATGCTGATTTATAGAGCGCTTTCACAACAGCGGCATTTTGAGTAATACTTAGAGCTAAAACTATTTCAAGCATACTTTAGTTTTTTTTTTTTTTTTTTTTAATGCAACCCACCCTAGTTCATAGTTAAGATCCATAGCAATGCGCTTAACAACCCAAAATGCTTTTGTCGGGCAATTTCCGGCAAGTGACATCATTTACAAACGCCGAGTCGCCAGTCAGCCATTGTACTGCAATTGTTGATTGTCCCGTTAACTGCTCTTTGCCATTGTTATTCAGCGAAATGCCTCGGCACTGTGTGGCGATGCACTGTTTACATTCAGGCAAACAGTTGTTTGAGTGGCCAAAACAAAAGAATAGGGCACATAAATAGACCATAAATTGGAAACAAATTGACTACAGTTTTGGTTCTCCCAAAGCGAATGCATATCACGAATATTATATGAATTTGGGTCTTGTATTTGAATCTCTTTAGATTAGTGTGTAGTGGTACCTCATGATTGAATCGCCAATGTATTTGTTGATGTACTATATTTGGAATTTCGGGCTCCCTGTAAAGGTCTCTCGTTGTCCTTCTCTGTGACAGTGCTACAGAGATATTGGTGTCAGGAAGAAGGCACGGGAGATGTGTGAAGCTGCCGAATCCATGCAGTCTGTTTCAAAAGAGGTAGGAAACGTCACATGAAAAACAAAAAGTACTCCTTTGACCCCATAGCCCTTCATGGCTCCAAATAAAGCTACTTGTTCTTGTGGCGGCAAAACTGCTTTTCAAGAGCAGGAACTGTACTAACTGATACTGTGTCCAATCAAGTACTTTTTTCCTGACCTGGGATGGTACTGGAAAACAAGTAGCTTACCAAATATTCAAAGAAAAAATAATTACTTGTTCGTAATCTGACATAATGGCAAAAATAAAAACACATGCTAATGTTATTTTAGCTTGTTGTGCTATAGCTCTGGAAAAGGGACACTGGATTATTTTGATATGAAGTGATGTTCAAATCATGAAATGACTGTATTACAATGCACTAACTTAATAGGATGAAGACGCACAGAAAGAGCTTGACCTTCTCTGCCCGCAACTTGGAATGTTAGACCCCAAAGACGAATTGGACCTGTAGCGTGTGCAGTGAGTACACTGAAACTCTCTCAGCGAGAGGCTAGTTGTTGAGTTCCATCATCACTGGGAGCCATTTGGCTGAGTGAGTCAATGTTGACTAGAAGATAAACACGATAATCTGCAGGAAGAAAGTCAGTTTTTTTTTGTAATGGTTGGTATGGCTGGACCCCCGATGTCCTGCCCATTGTCCTCACAATAACTGAGAGACTGGCTCCTTCAGACTTGGTGTCATTACAAAGTTTCAATGAGAAAGCAAGCCTTGTTGTTGGACTTGTTCCGACTGCCTGTTCCGTCCTGTTTGTCAACAACATCAACAAGAAAAGCAGCTCAGAGAATGGCATACCCAACACAGTCAGTGACCACTTGTCCTGTTCTTGTTGATAAGTGGCTCCATTTTTCTGCACCCACCTTGTTCAAAGCGCTATATAAATCAGCATGTATTGTATTGTATTGTATTGTACCTATCTGAGAAAATTAGAACCAATATGCAATGATCACACACATTTTTATTATCATTTTTTTTTAACAGTACCACCTATTGGTTGGCATTGTTTACTCTGGCACCTGTTCACAGTTAAAGGGGTGACATTTGTCATTGGTGCTCATGCCAAAGGCACACCTCCTGCGTCTGTAATGGCATTTAGTTCCTCACTCTACCACTTGTAACCATAGTACATCAGAAACCTGCCTTAATACAAGTCATCACTGTAGTCCAGCATATTTTACCAAAGATTATACTTGGAGCACTCACAAAATAGTGCTCAGTCTCACATACACCATAAGCACAAATGAAATAGAAACACAAACATACTTAATTTTGTCTTACAACACACTGGAACAGAAGAACATGCACAGACAAAACAAAAAAAAAACCCCACTACGCTCAGCCTCATGGTGAGTTGTAATTTTAATCATTTGTTTGTATTTATTACTATGTGAGCGTGTTAATTTATCTTAATGCGAAACCAACACGTGGTGCAAAAAAAACCCAAAACCCTCAATTATTGATTAATCAACTTCAATTCGACTTTTACCACATAATAACTGATAATAACTAATAGCGGTGTGTATACTTTTCACATCCACTTTATACTTTAGAAAAGACATACTGTAAATCAATGCTTAAAATATATAAATAATGGATTTAGATTTGAATTAAGCATGGGCTGATATTATTTAACAGTATGATGACCTTGACCAAAACTGTTGTGGTATCAAGCTGTTAAAATGATAGTTGTGAATTTAAAAAAAATGATTTGTCTGAATATTTAAAAAAAAATAATACAAATGAAATTTTTGGTGCAGAAGAATGTACTAGTTTAATTTGCAAAATAGTTGTGAGCCTACAATGATTGGTAGGCTAATCTCTGGCGGTGTGTCACAGAGCTCGTCGCCAACACCACGTGGTCAACGATGTCGGGATAAGACAGACTCGGCCCAGCGTTCTCCATTGAAACACCAGCTTTGGGCAGCTTGTATGGCTCGTTACCTTCACACAGAATAACTTTCTGCTTATATCGCAGTTCTAGATCAGCTGGCAAGTCATCAAAATACTTTAAAATGCCATAACACCACAATCAGATGATCGATGTTCACAGCTGTGTGCGTGTGTCCTTGCAGCGTGAGTGGAACCACCCCAAATGGCTGCGGTAGGCCTCCTAGGATGCCTTGCTCTGAGCTGTATGTATACGTACAGTATATACTATAACTTCAATCGCGTCGTCGCCCCCCCCCCCCCCCCCAACTGCTCTCTGCTCAATGGGGAGGAAAAACAAAAGTTTAAGGGAGATAATTAAGTTGAAAGAGGCGGCTCATTAAAATCATTTCATTCCCTGATTCGATGTCCCCCTCAGAAAAAAAAGAAGAACTCATTACGGGTGAGAGACAGTATTTGTGGTTTTTCAAACTTGACTTTTTAAAACCGCGGTCAACTGTCAAACCGGTAATTGGTCCATGCCGAGTTTGAATGGCTCAAATGTTTTACAAAGCATTTCACTAAAAAACGAGGCGTTTCAATATTGAGACTGATTTTATTGTTAAAATCAGAGTCATTTGCCAGCGGCCAGGCCACCCACCCATCATTAATTCAATCCAAATGTGTCATCATCACTCCGTTATTGTCTGTGACGGACTGCAAAAGGGCTCTTGGTACTGACCCGGTTAGTGCCGATTCTCGTGACGGACAAAAAAACAATTTTGTTGGCTGTTGTCAAAGTTTCCCGTCATTTGTCAGTCGCCAGCAAACTGGGAATCCATCGGTGACACACTGATGGGCCTTCCGTCAGTACCCTGAAGCATGTTTTACCAGGTGAGCGAAACAATAGAAAGCGGAAGTTATACCAGTGAGAGACACACACACACACACACCTTAATACATACATACATATACATATATGTATATATAAATGAGTGTCAACATGTCAGTACTGATGGAAGGCCCACCTCTGGTTAAAGTGCAACAGAACTCCAGTTAAATCCTGTTTTGTTGTTTATTTAGACACAAGTGGTAATTTACAAGGTCAAGGCAGTTAAAATGGAGCCATTTAGTCATAGTTGTGTCTCGATAGCAGAAATATTGGATGTGTGACATAAATGAATACATGTAATTTTTGGGTGAGTAATAAATTTGAGGGTTGGGAATTTGATTGTTTTGTTTTTTTACTGTTTTATCCATTCCTAATTGCTTTAATACATGTACTCTAAATGGAGACCATGTATTTATTTTATTCATGTTTGTTTTATGTATTTAAAATCTGCTTTTGTGAGAAAAAAAAAATATATATATATATAATGTCGCTTTACACAAATATGCTTATTCTGGCAGGGTAATATTGTTTTGTTGTAATATTTGTTCTATTGAGCGCCAAAGCGATTCTGATATGTGGTAAGATTATAAGGCTGTGGATACATTGCATGGAGGCGTGTACTGTATCCCCCCATAGACTTGTGTGAACTGGATCATGGAATCATAGAATCTGTGATTAAATCTGAAAAACCAAATGCATTATTTCAGTCCTTTTATGTGCTTCTAATGGATTTTGTTTAAATGTGTAATGATTTTTTTTTAATCATAAATCAATTTTTTTAAGGTATGTACTGTTTTTCCTTTTTCCGATATCTGATTCAACCAAATGGCCTGCAATAGTTCAGTCATGTTTCAGCATTTTTGGTAATGCTTGAACTACCTTTACCTCCTTGATTTATTTAAATGAGATGTAGGTTACACCTACTGACAATGTTGTCTGCCTCTTCCTCCTGCACACATCACTGAATAGTGCTGCAGAATTCTATGAAATGTGTTCTCAGACTGCTTTGAGTCGAGTCTGTCTCGGTGCCTCTTATCTTGATCTTGGTACATGCAGGCCTTCAGGAATGAACCCTTGGTTGCACAAGAGCACGTCATATTTTACCAGTGTTCTGTCTCCTCAAGCTCAAATTCCTGAGGAAGGAAGAGGTGATTGATTCTTTTAATTATTTGAAATCACCTCCACTTTCATGTTGGCTTTGTGTTTTGAGTAGCCTCTCACGCGACATGATTGCACTGTACTTTCTTTTCTCCACCCTCCAAAACATTGGTGGAATCCCCTGTTTGTTGTCTGTCTTCTGTCTCGGGCGATTTACCGGCAGACTTTTAATGAGGATACTACTCGAGCAGATACATGTCAACTGTGAAAATGTAAACATCGTCAGTGAAGGCGTGATCATGGTGTGTGTTTGGAGAATCGCTCGTTTTATTTTGAAAAACATTGATGATGACCATTGACTCAAAAAAATTGAACTTATGAAAAAGAAGGAAAGCAAAATACACAGCAACATTCCAGTTCTTCAGTACTTCAAGTCCCTAATAATTCACTTTATAACCACAACCAGAAATCTACCGCTGCATGGTCCTCACTGCGGTTTTTTTTTTCTGATTCTCATTGCTCAAGGGGAAATTCTGTTTCCACTCTGCTGTGTAGTTAGTGCCATCCAATTAAAAGAACAGAAGAAATCACACACATACAGGCACGCAAGGAGAGATGTCAGATTGAAGCGTTGAGCAAACTGTTCAGTGCTTCGGCTACACTGTAAACACAACTTGCGGGAAAGGTAATTTTCACATTCGCAAACTTTTAATATTTTGTTGAACTGCGCAAAATGTTATCAAAGTTTGTTGCCTTGAAATAGTAATTTCTGTCAACTTTTTTTTGTAATTATTTACAGTCTAGTGTTGTGGGTAGATTTGCTTTGCAAAGTACAACTCCATAGTCGTCAAAAAGCAGTCCAGCATCTCTCCATCAACCTGTTGCCATTGTATTTTTTTGGCCAGTAGCGCGATTCGATCGGAGATGCTGCAGTACCAGTGTCCAAGTCCTCACAGATGAAGTTCTACGTCCCCAAAGTTAAGAACATGTTTGCAGTTGTCAATTTGACTTTGAACGGTACTACATTAACAGTTTAGCATTCTGATCGTGAAAGTTTGACCTTTTAATCTAATGAACTCAATCTGGATGATTTCCTATAATTTCACAATCTGCACGGATCTTATTCTGATCGGCATAAAGTGAATTTAACAGGAAGTCATACAAAATTAACCCTTTTGTGCAACCTGTAACCTGATAACATCATAACTGTCCACTGTAGTATTGGCTGTCCGTGAAAGGGTTAAATTCAAATCAGACTATTTTTGGCAATGCTAGCCTTCCGGAAACATTTTCACATGGCCAAACCCTCAAAACAACACATTCCCATATAATAGCAAGTTTTGCTTCCAAGTGTTTTTGTCATTTTGTCAAGAGTTTTGCTGGTTTTAAATGATATCAGTTAGCATTGCATTTGTGCTTGAACATGTCTTTGCGCCTTTGGTGCATATGAGCCTGCAAACTCCTCTTTGAAATCTACTTGTCTAAACTACGTACATCTCTAATGTTAATTCAGGTTTACTAAAGCACAGTCATGCTGAAACGACACAACTGCAGGAGCTTTCTGTGAATCGGTTGTCTCTGCAAAAAAAACTCCAGATTAAATGTGGAGGTTCTTGTTAATCTTGTTAATGTAGTCTTGACAGTCCAACACTTTAATGACATGCTGCCCTTCGTTGTGCAATATTTAATCTTTTCTCAGCAGGCTTATGCATGTCTGACACTGTTAAGAAAGCTACTGAATCTGCATGAGGGACTTCGCATATTTGCGTGGGGATTCTGCCAAGGTTCCTGCCTTTCAATCTATATATTGACACCAATTTCACAGTTGGCAACTCTGCAGATTAAACGCCAAATTTGTTTCCATTTTTCACATGATGCTTTACCACCATTGGTGCACCAAGAGGTCTTTCCTCTTGAACGTGCCAATGGTAAAAGAAGCATGGCGACAATCTTTATCAGTCCTCATCTACTGTACTTTTATCACGCTTTGTTATGCACTCTGCAGGTCTCTAACTGATCAAGTACAGGATGTTCTGGCAGAGTGTGATAACAGCTTTGCAGTGGAAAAGTGTATCCCCCAGGCATTTCAGTTTTGTTCCTAGCTGACCTGGCGGAGTGACGATAATGATGGTGAGAAGGAGCAGATCTACGTGCAGCGGATCACACGCGACTCATTTTTGTCGCGGGCCACATTGTAGTTACGGTTTGCCTTGGAGGGCCGTTATGAATTTTGGGAAACCATCTAAATGCTTACCTGTCAACTCATACGGTTTAGACATAGTTCATACGGATTTTGTGGTGAATCTTACGTTTATGGCCGTATCGCACAGATCATACGGATTCTGAAAATGTTGTTTGTTTTTTTTCCCCCTTAACAGGTAGTTCCGTTCGTCTACTCGAATGCTTTTATTTCCGGTAACTTTCCAGTAAATTACGTTTCTTAGTTGAAAACATTCATTGCATACTTCGGTAGTGTACAAGCAAGTTCTACGAGGAAACAAATATATCGTTCATATTGCACAACAAAACCAACAAGAAAGAGAAGTAAAACGAAGCACAGTGGAAGGTTTCTTCAAGAATGGATATCGCAGTTTAATGTCGCAATAATGCCTGGTAAGACAGAAGAATATGCTCATTGCACAATTTGCAAACGCAAAGTAAAAGTTCTTGCATCTGGAGTTCATGATGTGAAAGAACATTTGAAGTCTAACTTGCACCAAAGGAATGCCCGAGAATCACAAAAGCAGCCAAGTATGATGCAATTCACGAAGGATAACACAACCAGTGCTCCAAAGGATATCCTTAGTAAATATTGAAAATTTCGTGGGGGTTTTTTCTGCTGTTATTTTGACATATAAAATGCTTTGGTATGTTACAAGGATTGTTTGCTCTTCATAAGGATTTTTTGGGTAGTTTATACAGGTTGGCGCTCCGAAAGGTCGACAGGTATGTAAATGTTTAAGCACCTCCCCATGTATCACATACACAGCACACAACAAATGGATGAATAACTAGTTTTAAAATCAGAAGTCAAGAATAATGACTGTTATTGTGGAAATCATATGACAATTAAAAATGTTGGTTCTGACTTTATGTCGTACGTATGTACGTATGTGTTTCACAGGACAGCGACGATACAGTTACTGCATGCTGTACCAAGAGACTGAAGTGGTTCGTAACTTAACTCTTTTTGTCGCAGTTGGCAGGTACATGTAACTTTTGTGATTTGACAAAACATTGTTAGCATTGGTGGAAATGGCCCTACCTGGTTTCATGAGTTAGCTAAAGGTGATTTAGCGTTTTCAGCGTGTATAATGCTTCTCTGGTTGAATGGATGGGTTCGTCCTTTGTCATGTATTTATTCTCACTGTGTGGATGGTTCAATGTCAGGATTAAAATATTCACATTTGCGGTGGTGTGTGTGTGTTGAGGGGGGGGGGGGTATATTTTTTTTAAAATAATTTGTAAAAGAAAGTGAATTTTTTGGATATAGTTTAATCAATAAGATATACCAGTCATGAACATCATGAAGCATCCAAATTTTTTTTCATGTCAAAATAATTAAGATTAAAAACATATATACACAGCTGTTAAAATGCCACGTGTCATTCAATGCATGAGACTGACAAATCATTTCTGAACTTCTTCCATCATTACTCTGATTGTACAACTCAATTGAAAAAATAAAAAATAATTTTTGAGAGGGGAGTTAAAATAAAGACCTGAGATTATGTGGTTGCACATTTGTGTACACCCTGAGGATGTGGTTATGTTCGCAACGAAACAATCACATTCAAATTCATGTTAAATGCGAGTCGGCTACCGTTTAAAGTGCTACCGATTAAGTACAGTTCAACACCCAGGTATGTGTGTGTGTACGTGTGTGAGAGAAATTACACATTATAACTGTAATTGGAGCACTGGAGCAAGAAAAAAAAACAAAAACAAACAAACAGTTGTTCCTTATTGTTCTTGTAGTGAACAATTTAAACAGATGCTGCCATGACCTAATATTGTCACGTTGCGAGGTGGTGGTGGAGGACCCCAAAAAGCAGGCAGGAGGCAGGAGCAGGGTGTATTTGAAGAATTGTATTTAAAACAAAGAATACTAAATCCAAAACAAACAAAGTCCAAAGTATCACACAAAACCCATGACTAAAGCTAAAACATAACAATGAACTAAACATAACAGAAGCCAAGAGCAAACAGCAACACACATGACAGTAGCAAAAAGCAAACAATGACCCGACACTGAGTGTTCGGGCAGGAGTCCAGCTGCCAGGGGGGGGGGGGGGGGGGGGGGCACCTGTTGGTTCCTAAACCAAATCATGACAGTACCCCTCCCTCAAGGGACGGATCCCAGACGTCCCAAAGTTGTCCAAAAGCTTGCCTCGCCAGGGAACAGAAACTAAAAGCGACGGCGACCTTCGCCTCGCCGAAATGCAGGAACGATAAGCGAGGTGACCTTCACCTCGCCAGGGAACAGGAACAAAAGGGACGGCAATCCTTTTGGCTGGGCGTGGCCTGACGTGGACGGAGCTCGACGTAACTGGGGACAAGGAACAGCCGGACGTGAACAGGGGCTCGGCCTGACGTGGGCGTGGACGTGGCACGGCTCGTCGTCGACGTGAATGGGACTCAACTCCAACAGACACGTGACGAGCCTCAGCTCAACGTAGACGCGGACTGTCATGATTCGGTTTAGGGACCAACAGGTGGCACTGTAGGGCTCCCCCGGTAGCTGCACACCTGTTGGTCATAGGTAATTAGGGCTTTAATAGGACTCCCAGCCCAAACACTCAGTTCGGGTCATTGTTTGCTCTTGGCTGCTGTCATGTTTGTTTGCTGCAATCAGGTTTGTTTCAGTCATGTTTTGGTTGCTGTTATGTTTTATCTTCAGTCATGATTTTTGTTTGCTACTTTGGACTTTGTTTGCGTAGGATTTAGTTTTCTGTGTCTTATCAATACACTTCTTCAAATACACCCTGCTCCTCTCTCCTGCCTGCTTTTTGGGGTCCACCACCACCTCGCAAACGTGGCAGAATGACCCGACCAAATGGACCCCACAGGTATTAAGGACTGGTCCCTATTCCACCATGTGCCTGGTGGAGCCGACACCCCTTTCCCTTTCAGGCAGCGCTGGTAATGCAGCTGTCCTGTTTTCATCTCGTCAAGCCGCGTCTACGGTGGGTTTTCTTCAGGTACAGTTTCCTACCGCATTCCGAAAAACATGCACGGTAGGTTAATGGACCGCTCTAAATTGTCCGTATGTGTGACTGTGAGTGGTTGTTGTGCTTGGCTGGCAACCAGTTCAGGGTATACGCCGCCAACTGCCCAAAGTCAGCTGGGATAGGCTCCACCAAGCCCACGACCCTTGTGAGGATTAAGAGGTTCAGATAATGGATGGATGGTATTACATCAGCCTTATTCGTAAATAACTATCTTGCAGGTTAAGCCGAGCAGAGCGGTCTGTGAGTTTGTTTTGGCGTGTTGGGCATGGAGTCACTCTTGAACAGAAATGCTGCATTAAATGAAGACTTCCAGTGCAGTGTTTGAATCCCACCATGATGTTCTCGCATTAGTACTCCAGCCTCTACTGTTCGTGATCACGTCTGACACAACTTGACCGCCATGTTTTGCTGAGCTTGCCATTTCATCGCAGAAATATGTTCACTTCTTTTGCCTCCTTGTATTTCGAGCTTGATTTATTTTCATCCTTTTTTAAGAGTCCGGGGGAGTTATCTTGATTTCTCCGTCTAAAACCTGGCTGGTCACCTCTTTGAGCAGCCTCATGTCATCCCGCAGTGACACGGCGATTAAGTAAGGGTTTGGTTTGAGAGTCAGACCGTAGCTGTAGCCGAGGCCGGGCGCCCTGTCCGGGTCTGTGCTAATGTGGCACTGGTGAACCAGAAGAGCCGTGAAGAGAAAGATCTGAAGCTTGGACAGCTCCTCTCCAATGCAGCGCCGCTTCCCCACAGAGAAGATGAGTACAGAGTTGCACAGGTCCTTGTTCAGATCACCACTGGGTTGCAGGAAACGCTGGGGATCAAATTTCTCCGGCTGTGACCAGACAGCGGCGTTGTGATTGGACGACCACTGGTTGACAAAAACCACTGTGTTCTTTGGTACGGCGTAACCACTGATCGAGGTGTCTGTGGTAGTGGAGTGAGGGATCGTGAGCGGCACGAAGCTGGTGAAGCGCATCACCTCGTAGATGAAGGCCATGACATAAGGCAGCGCTTGCTGGTCCTCGATGGAGGGGAGGCGACTGCGGTCCACCACCATGTCCACTTCTTTCCGAAGACGCGCCTGCATCTCCGGGTACCTTCATTCGCCAGGAATCCACCATGGAGAAACAAGACAAAGTTATAGACATTCAAATTTGCAATTAATTCCATCTCAAGTAGGATTGCGACCATGTGCCTTATGCCATCCGAATGTTCAGGAAATCGCATTGCTGTTACCGTTTTACTTCTTCGCATTACTACTATCATGTACTTACAGCGGAGATTCTTCTTCTCTATCTTCTATTTAGAAGACGGAGAAGTATTAGGATAAGAACAACGGGAGTCATGGCAACTTGCTTCCGTTTCCACATGGATTTACAGGGCCAAAAAGGCGCATTAACCCAGCAGTATTGCGCCTATGGTTTGAGTGCAAGAGAGAATTCTGATTCAGGTCAGACGTTTGAAACTGAAAAGAAAAATTTGTAGGTAGTTATTAAACGGACATATCGTCGCCATCCTGTGGTGCCTCCAGTCGCATCAATTTCTGAACACCGCTTATAATCAGCAACTTGTGCTTCAACTGTTTACTTTCCTCGAGCTGTGTGGTATACAGTGCTCTGGGAATGTGTTTTTAGTGGCACTCTGAATAAGCAAACGGCACATCTGAACAATGGTCTGAGTTTCCGAATGGTCTGAGTGAAGCAATGCGCTCAGAGCATATTTGCGAATGCACCCATGATGAGAAAACTTGGATTTTGGATTTCATTGGAGCGTGACAGGCTTTAATGTTCATGGTCTTGCTTTTTGCACAAGTACCACAAAGTAATGAGGCAGAAATGATACAAAAAATAAAATAAAATTGAATCCGTGATGGAGGGGGTGTTTACGCATATTTTCATGGTCTGGGGATTGCTATGAGATGCTGTGCCATATATGTAATCGGCAATATCTGATCTTTCTTCTGAATTGAGACATTTGCATATATAAATCAGCATGTATTGTATTGTATTGTATTTCTGATTTTATCTGTTTGTTTTATGATATGCTTGATATCGGCACCATCGTTTGCCATTTATCAAGCCAATCAAGAACATCCAATTTGCTAAGCTCATTTAGGAGCCTTTTTTTTTTTGTTTAGCACTACACTTACCACAGAGTCTCACGAATGAGGTCTTGGACAAATATGAAGATTGCATTGCGTGTGGGCTCATGCATTCAATGGGGTCTGCTCTGTACCTCTCAAGGGGGCAAATGTGAATGGTATGTGTGGGTTTCTGTGAAAAGATGTGTAGCATCATACAGAGGTACCTGGACTTATAAGTGCCCCAGCTTACCGCGTTTTTGAGATACAACCCGTCACTCAATCAGTTTTGTGCTTTAAATTGCGAGCAAGCATTTGACTTACAACTGCTTCAAACACTCCACCACGCCGCGAAGTTCACAACGCCCGGCCACTATCAGTTCATGTGCTGACCTTCCTGTACGTCTGTTGTTTTATGCTCACGTTTTCTTTTCTTTTTTTGGGGGAGGTATTCCACAAAAATAAAATTATAACCATGAGTCCTAAGAAAGTGACTGTGTCCAATGAACGAAAAGCTTAAAATCATAGAAAAACATGAGCCGTGGCATGAATTAAATGAACTTGGTAAAGCATTAGGAGTTCAGCAATTCTATGATGTCTACTGAAGGCAACAAAAAAAGGGAGCAAAATTGAGTTCAATGAAAGTAATGTGAAAAAAATTATTTCTTCACATTTTACAGGAAAATATAAGTATAGGAAAATGTTTAATTTTTTTGTATTTTCTTTCTATTCACCTTATTTCACCTTAGACAGCTGGCCAAAATAAAACCTTTCCTCTCACATGAACACTTTGAGACAGTAATCCATGCCTTCGTCACATCCCGGCTCGATTACTGTAAGGCCCTGTACTTTGGAGTCAGCCAGTCCTCCATTAAGCGCCTTCAGCTGGTCCAAAATGCTGCTGCTCGCCTCTTGACTGGTACTCGTAAGAGGGACCACATAACTCCTACTCTGGCATCCCTTCATTGGCTCCCCATTCATTTTAGAGTTATTTTCAAGATCTTCCTCTTTGTTTTCAAATCTCTAATCTCGCGCCACCTTACCTCTCTGAGCTCATCCGCCCATACACACCTGCCCGGCGCCTCAGGTCTGTGGACCAGTCTTTGTTAGAAGTACCAAGAACTAAACTGAGGCTCAGAGGGGATCGAGCCTTTTCTGTTGCTGGTCCCTCTCTCTGGTATGACCTCCCACTGAACATTCGGCAAGCCTCCTCGCTGCCCATCTATAAAGCCCTCCTTAAAACTCACTTGTATTCTTTGGCATTCGACTCGGCATGATTTTACTGCTTGGTGCTTTCTACCGCCTTTATTACCATTTCGTCTTACTGTTTATTGTGCATGTTAAATCGCTCCATGTACAGCATGTATGCAGCGATGGCTGTTTGAGAGTGCTCTATAAATACTGTTGACTTGTTGACGTGACTTGACTTCTTTGGGATAAAAAACTCAAGGTACCGCTTTACACCAAAAAAATCACAAGTTGTCTCTGGTGGGTTAAAACGGTTATTGAAGTTGGAATAACATTAAAATTGCAATTATTGACAAGTGTGGCGACGACTTTAGCACAACAAAGTAAGTTGCTTGCCTCAAAAAAAATTGCTGAGCTGTTCTTACTGAGGTTTAGTTTCAAAACTCTTATTTCTTTGTTACAAATACAGGATAGTCAATTTTCACATGACCAAAACTTAAAAAATAGTTTGCAGAATTGCCCGGGTTCAAATTTTATTCAACATTGTCGCCTTGAACGTTTGAGTGCACTCTGTTTATTTTTTTTTTTTAATCAGATTTATTTTTGCATTGTAGTGCCTCAAAATATTTTTGCATTGTTTTTCCGAAATTCTTTGGAGGTTACAATGTCAGTAATGTTCATATATTCGTGTCATTTAAAATGAGTACCCTAGAGAGAGGAAACTGGCTTACTTGACAAGGATGAGAATGATCCACTGCAGCATTGTTGACAACGTGTCTTGACTTGCTCCAAATATATCTGCAACAGTGGGCGACACATAGTCCTTGTCCGATCGGCGGCCGTTTTTCTCGCCGACTTTGTCCAAAGCTACAATCAAAGCGTCCGTCATGTCCCTAACGATGCTCGAGTCAAAGGATTTCCTGTGCGCCCTCACTTTTTCGCGAATGAAGACGCTGAACTCCCGGTTGAGCATCTTGAAGCTGTCAAACAACGTTTTGATGGGGTTGGGGAAGTACTGGAGCCAGGGCATCACGTCCACGATGCTCCCTGCGCCGACAGTCTTGGTGAACTGGCTGTTCCTACCCACCACCTGACGGAACTCCGCGTCGTCGTACGAGTACCTCTTGCCGAAGCACACCGCACTCATGAAGTTGGCCGTGGACACCACCAGGTCCGCCAGGGGCACGAAGAACGCGTGCTGCTCGGTCTTGCGCACGAAGAGCTCCAGAAGCTCTTTCAATTCGCAGATAACGTGTCGCTCAAATGTGTTCTTGGTCTGCTGGTTCCCCGTGGAGAACATCCTCACGGTCGAATGGGCCACCCTGCGGTGCACCTTCCACCAGTCCGATGTGGTGGCGAAGGCGAGCCCGTCCCCGTTGGACACGTACTGGAACGAGGTGAAATCCGGTCTGCCGGCAAACTCCGAGCCCTGTTTGATCAACGCCTGTTTGATGGATTCCCCGTTCAGCACCACCACGCTCCGGGAGCCCAGTTGAATCTGGTAGACGTTGCCGTATTTCTCGACCAAGCGCGCGAAATACAGGTGCGGCGCTTTGCCGATTTGCGCCGCGTTGCCGATGATGGGCCAAGGGAACGGACCCGGCAGGCGCTGCTGGAACCAGCGACACGCTTGGAGGGACAGCAAGTAGGTGACACAAGTCACTAACAGGCTCATCAGAAACAATCCGCCGCTCTCATCCAGCTTCAAAGTCATCTTGACCATCCTGCAGTGGGGAACGGCATCAATTTGAAAAAGTCTCGTTATGGTGTCAGAGACAGAATCGAAATCTAGCAATGATAATATAGACACCTATACAATGTACCTGGCTTTGAAGAAAAAAAAAACATTCATCTAAAGTAGAATTCTCTCTGTTCTGAACAAACTATATATTTGCAATATCCAGCGGTCAAATCTCAAATCGCGCAGCCTGTTGCGCTGCCTGCTCTGCCTTTGCAAAAGTCCCAACATCGTCTCTTTTTTTTTTTTAGATGTCATTTTCGAGGGTGTCACACCCCTCCCCGCGTGCTATATAGGCAGGTAACCGGCGTCGTATTAGCCTGGCAAGCCAAACCCATTTTCTTTCTGCACGAAAGAAATAAATCAAACGCTGGTACAGCGTTGAGTCTGCATTTCCAGGCGAGCGTCGGATGTCCCACTGCAGTTAAGTTCAATCACAAAGATGCAGAAGTCATTTTGTTGTCAAATGGATAGACTACTATTCCTATCATTGTTTTTTTATTGTTTGTGCACTACTACTCATAATAATACTAATTGTTATTGTTATCATTACTATAACAGCGAATAATGATAACCATAACAATGATATGATTTTATTTGTAGTAATAATAGTAGGAGTGATATATTTGATGCAATTCAATGAAAATCAACCGTAACATTTTAAAATGAACTAAATACTTTAACTGCGCTTTGTTACAGCTGCAGCTGTTGTTAAAGCGCTATGTAAATCAGCATGTATTGTATTGTAAACGGCAACATAGAATCTGAATAAATATCAATTAAATTACACAATATAGAAAAGAGGCGATGTGTTCCACCCTTCTCGCCCCTCCCCCTTGTTTTTATTGTAGAAAGATAACTAACTCCAAGTGGTCCCTTTATTTTTTTGATATCTCTGTTGTCTGGTTTTACAATGATAAAAATATTGTGATGTCATTAATATTGTCTAATATTTTGGTGCCGTCAATGAATTTACTAATTAAAATGATAGTAGAAAACAACTGAGTACGCTGCAGTATAGTTTTACACCACAGGCACATCTTACTTACTTCAATGTTATTTTATTAGCATGTAATATAATAATAATACATTTCATTTATAAGCGCCTTTCAAGACACTCAAGGACACTTTACAACCAAAACAAGAACAATAAATATAGGCCACCGATAATTTTTCAAATTATTTTGTTCCTTTCCATCATCCATGTTAGAATGATGATCAGATTTCTTTCTCTGTTTTCTTTTCTTTTTTCATGCGAGCAAAATGAAAGAAGAAACTAGAAGGAGCAGGAACATTTTTAAACGTCATTCGAATTACGAGGCACCATTAAAGGGAATGTAGCATGTGGTTTCCAATTAAGCCACCAGATGGAGGCGATTCCCACATTGTGAAGCATTCGTACCTAATTAACAATAAGTACCCAATACACGAGGAGGCCTAGTGGCCATCGCTGCCTCATGCTGGTCTCTGTCCTTTTTGTCATCTCTGTTGCAGGATGCAGTCTTGCCGCCTGGAGTGTGACATAGCTTTGTAACGTGAGTCAATAGAGTTGATGTTGGATGTGAATGTTTTGCAGACTGCGTTGATGTGAACTGCGGCTGCTCTTCTCGGGTCTCCTCGTCGTGCCTGTTGGCCGAGTGGGATTTGGTGATCCGCTTCAGCACCGCGGACAGCAGCTTATATCACTCTAATGATCGCCAGTGAAGCCCATCATCCACCCATTTTCTATCGCGCTTGACCTCACAGAGGTCACGGGTGAACCGGAGCCTAACCTAGTTGACTTTGGGACAGGGGCGGACTACACTCTGAATTGGTTGCCACTTAATCCCGGGGGCATTGATACGATTTACAACCGCTCACACTCACATTCACGTCTACAGACAGTTAGTCAATATAATGTGTATGTTTTTGGAAAGTGGGAGGAAGCTCTAGTACCCCAGAGAAAACACAAGCAAGCTCAGGGAATACATGCAAACTCCACACAGGAAGACTGAAGCCAAAATGCAAACTCAAACGTCAGAACCGTGAGGTAGATGTGCTGACCGTAATTCATTGAACAAACACCATCATTATTTTTGTTACCAGTCGAGTAGCATTAGCCTTCGTAGTAAAATATTCCTGCCGACGTTATGACATTAAATGTTTACTTTTTACCTGAGTGCATTAATACAAAATATATTTATCCACAATAATGAATATCAATGAATCCGACTCCAGTCAGCCTGTTTGCATCCTATTTTTAATCAAAATGTGGCCATGATGCTCCTTGTATTTCATTGTAATGTTACAAAAGACTTAATAATGAACCAACATTTAAACATGATAATAATGATATGAGTGATTTCTCCAGTGCTCAAAATTAAAGTGTTTATGAATATCAACTGTTTATGCATATCAACAAAAAAATAAAACGGGCATGATGTTGACAAGCAAGACCTTCAAGACAATTTAGATGTAAAGAGAGCTTACCAAGTGTCCAGTTTTCTTCTCTCAAGTCGTGTCACACAAGTTGAGATGCTACTGCGGGAGTGAATTTGTCGTTAGAAATCGGTCCAGGAGGGTGGAGACAAGCCAATGTGTGGCCTGAACCCAGCCTCCTTTACTTGTTCATAAACCAAGATTACACAATGTCACCCCTGCCTTTTTTGTTCGAAAGGACATTTATTTACAAACGGATGCCATCTGTTCTCATTCATTTGGTCTATCTTACATTATAATTTCACCAAATTGAAGTTTACCCCCTGCCCACTTTCTTTCTACATCAATGTCACAAGATTTATTTGAACACCAAGGACTACCGAAAAGATTTGTTCTGAACTGAATAAACTGTGAGAAGCTGGTATGTGCTGTTGTGAAAGCGCTATATAAATCAGCATGTATTGCATTGTATTGTATTGTATTAACATTTGGGCTTCAAAGTTCTTGGGAAACTAAGCCTTCACTGTTCTGATTTTTCTGCTGCATATTCATCAATCATAATAATAATAACAACCGAATAACCTAAATAATGTAACCACAGCAACAGGTCTGCAGGTAACAGGGTTGCAAATCCAGACCATGTTAGCTTTCTTTCAGGAATAAGAAGCTAGCTGTTTAGCTAGCTGTTACTGCTGACCAAGAGGACAAACTACGTTGTAAAAAATATGAAAAATAGAAGAGAGGACATTCATTTGCTCTGCCCATTATTTTGGAAAACGGTGATGATGTCAAATCCAGCATATCATGTGATTCAATGCTTTCCTCTTTGACAAAAGCTAAAAAGGTTATGGTAACAGGGTTACGTGCATCTTGTGGGACACATGTTCCATGAAGAATAATTATTAATGAAAATATTTTGTTTATTAAAACAAATGTTCCCACAGCTGCAAGAGAGATAAATGAAAAAAACTATCAAAAACATTTACATTTCATTTGAAATGTTTTATTTGAGATCCAGTTTGGTTTTCGGGGGGTGGAATAAGAGGAAAAATTGCATTATAGAGGTACTCCAGACCTCTTTGGCATTTTTAAAAACTATTTTCAAGTATTACTTTCTCTTAGTTTTTTTTTTTTAACTTGGTCTTGGGACAAGCATCTGTACCCACAAACTGCATGTTTTTGTATTTTGTATGTGGTTTATTTGATGGGTGGGCAGTAAAATGTCCTCCAATTCTGGATTGACCTAACTATTGAGTCTTTGGTAATTTATTAATTCTAGGCATTCCTTTTTTGTCTTTGATTCAAGGTCAACCTCTTGTACATAGGTCGTACGTGAAATCAAGTTCAAGAAAACTAATGAAAGTGAGTGGATCCTCTCAGCCTTTTTTGTAAACCCCACCCATTATTTATGTAACAGTAACTTTTAACACAGCTTCAAAATGATTCTCTTTCTGTTGCTGACACCTTGCTGCACCTGTTATTTCCCGGTCTGTTTGACTAGTATTCTCTGTTCACACTGTCAGTTTCATCTGCTTCATGTCACTTTTGTCTGGCTCATCAATCTCGCATGCTGTGCCCTCTTTGTCAGACTCCAGCCTCTCTACTGTCTGACCTCCCGAGCATCTTACTCTTGGCAACTTATTTTAACATGGTCGGTTCAAACACACACACACGTATACAAGACAGAATGTGTGTGTGTGTGTGTGTGTGTGTGTGTGTGTATGCTCTCAGGGAGGGACCTGGTGATCCTGAACATCCCACTCATGTGACCAACTTTGATCTCTTAGAAGGGCTTTAGTTAAAATACGACCCATTCTCAAGCATGTTTAATCCACCACAATAAACACATATTCCAGTAAAAATTTTGTTTTGACACCCAGGCAAGTCTTTCTTCAGTGAAAGGGAAGGAGACACACCGTTTTTTTTTTTTGTTAACTCTCCTCAATGTGGTGTTGGAGTAAGAAACGTATACTCTCTTGTCATTTTGTAGGTCCGCTGTAATTCGAGTCTGCTCTTCTCTGTTTGTCCATTTTGTCTTGAGTTTTTCCTTCTGACGCTTCGAGCAGATTCAGCAAGTGTACTGATCTATTAAACATAATAGATCTCATTTGAAGCTCTCTTTACAATGCTATGCATTCTAAAATGCTTATATTTCCTTTAGAGCAACCCGTTGGTTTGCACATAAGCCTCCTTGAGCCCTTAAACCTCACATGTCTTGGTGTTGATGATGCCGAAACCTAATCCACACATAGAGTACATGCTGTGAGGTGACTGCTGGAATTGCACAGACAGTCGCCTCTGCCGTTGGCTACCAAAGAAAGCGCCTCCGTGCGAATAAGCTCAGTATTCACAGCGGTTCCTTTTGCTACGTGACTGACAGTTCAATTGCTCATCGCGTGTGAGTGAGAATGGAGGTCAGGGAGGAGTTGGCAGGTAGGTGTGTACAGGTGATGATTTACACCCGCAGCAAAGGTAAGGTTACACTGTCACGTATGTCTGACCTGGTCGGGCTGCGTCTTTTTTTCTCCTTCCGTTTCGCATTATTTCACACAGACCAACGAAGAAAAGTGAGTTTTCATAGTATAGTGCACTCCGGTTCCTCGAGAGCTGTATTGGGTCAAATAAAGGATATCTTATCAGCCTGTTTTAGATCCCTCGGTACTCCAACATACCTGATTCAAAAGAGCAGCTCATCAGCAAGCTCTGCAGGGGCCTGAAATGATCATGAACAGTTGAATTAGGTATGTTGAAGTAGAAAACAGGCAGGACACGGCTCTCGAGGAAACTGAGTTCCCTACCCCTGGTATAGTGAGTATAGCCATCCATTTCTTTGATTTCTATCAGGCCTTCAATGGAAGTATACACGGAACCTCAGAGCACTTCCTCAGCTTATTTCACTCTCCACATCTATGCTGTGAACCTGTGGAGGACTACCGAGGCCTCCTATTGGAGTCACGTACATGTGCTTCATCATCCATTTGTCAGCACTGACAACTTCACCGAACACGGCTGTACGCCTCTGGGGACAGCACATGAAAAGGTTGTGATGACAAAGCTCCACTTATGACAAATGAAGCCATATTTAAAAATATAGTCAATGTTTTAAAACAGGGCGGCCCGGTGATCCAGTGGTTAGCACGTCGGCTTCACAGTGCGGAGGTACCGGGTTCGATTCCAGCTCCGGCCTCCCTGTGTGGAGTTTGCATGTTCTCCCCGGGCCTGCGTGGGTTTTCTCCGGGTGCTCCAGTTTCCTCCCACATTCCAAAAATGTGCATGGCAGGCTGATTGAACACTCTAAATTGTCCCTAGGTGTGAGTGTGAGTGTGAATGGTTGTTCGTTTCTGTGTGCCCTGCGATAGGCTGGCAACCGATTCAGTCCCCTGCCTACTGCCCGAAGACAGCTGGGATAGGCTCCAGCACCCCCCGCGACCCTAATGAGGATCAAGCAGCTCGGAAGATGAATGTTTTAAAACATTGAAATAAAATGAGAATGTGTTTTTCACTCCACTATCATGAGACTGATTCGGTGAGTTTTTTGGTCACAGGATAAAATGATGTTTTTTTTACTGTAATCTCATAGTTTGTTTGTTTTTTTCATCATTAACTTGTAAATGAATATCATACTTTTTCTTACTTGTCATGTCATTTTCTAGAATTTTTTTATTACTGTTATTGCTGCTGCGGGATACTAGAACCTTCTTTTGCTTTCAAGCACCTTAACCATCGTTAGAGTTTCAAGCTATCTTTGTATTTCCTAATTCAATGCCCCAAAAATGCAAAAATGTAAACTATTTTGGGGGAATTGTACTCTAACAATTAAAGAAAAAAAAACTGAAAATAGTCCAAAAAGGTTCAACAATAAAGCCTGTCCCATTAAAGGATATGAAAAAAAATCACAAGTAAAAGTTTGTGAATTGCCTTGTTGTTTTAACTGCAATACAACAGTGTTTACATTATGTAAGTTCAAGATTCATTCAATACAGAAACGCTCACATGACATTTTTGTGCTGTTTTTTTTTTTTTTTTTTTTTGCAGTGCCATCTTTTTAATGACAAGAGATGAATCAACCTGCCGCAGTGTGGACCTTTGACCAAAAAGCCTTCTCTGTAGGTTACGTTCACGGGTAAAGTACTTTGATCCGACTTCGTGCTCCTCATTACGCCTCATTGATGGTCGAACGACTTGCACTCACTCCCACACCGCTGCACTATTTTGTTCTTTGCAGAAAGAACTGCTGCCTCTCCAATTCTGTAGATGGGTGCTAATGAGAATCGCGATGACCTTGTCGATGAACTGAGCATTCATTGAGGTAGCTCTTTGGACTTTTTTTTTGTTTTGTTTTGTTTTTGTCTGAGCCAAGTGCTACTGAGGCCCTTGCCAAAGCGTAATCAGCAGCCCGTGAAGGCATATCCCCTTGATTCTCACACTGAAAGGGCATTTTCCCCTTTGAATTCCAAATGGAAGTGCAGGCCAGACTTTTTTTTGGTTTTGTTTAACTGGAGGAAAACCTTTTCAATCCAGTTGAACTCTTGCTACTTCTTTGCAAAGAATAGGGGGGCTTAATAAGAGTCGAACCACATGACTGCGCATTTCAAATCCATGCCAGTTAAAAAGGCTTTGCTGGCATCTTCTCTGCTGCTGTCTGACAACAGTTGTCATCCATCATTATTTTAATTGAAGGGGCTTCATGGAGAATAACTTGTGTGTGATGATGATTTCATGAAGGTTGAGGTGTTTTGCTTCCATAGGTGACGGTGGCTAAGGTATTGATGTATACATGTATACAGTATATTTTTTAAATTTCCATAGCTCTTAATGCTGGTGAGGGTGAGACATGGGCTGGATATTCACATGAATGTACATTTATAATAAAGCAAGGTGCAACATTTGGACATCGAAAATATCATCTGGGATTCTAAACAGAACCCCCACCGTGTGATGTCATATTTATTCACCATTTTCAGGCTCGAGCTGGCGGTCTAGTGAGTACCATAATAGACGCAAAATAATCGTTAAAACCATTATGTGTTACAAACAAGCGTGTCTCTTTGTTAGCGGCTAGCAAGCAAAGCGCTAACTTAAAAAGCTTTGACGACATACGACGAGACAAGTTTATCCCAACATCTGGACACAAAGTACCAGTAATTATAGGACTCTTGACAGCATCAAAGTCCCCCCCGAGTGTAGGGACTCTTCTTTGCAATGAAATTATTCACAATGTGATAGCTCAGTTTGTGGAACAAACTGGCTTCATATGATTTTGAAAATTTGTCCAAGGAGTGTGCATTTTCCCGTCGTCTTTCCATCCAACCAAATTTACGAGTTTACGAACTTCACATCTACTTACGAAATTAATTTGTTCTGGAAGAAATTTCTTGCTCTCCTTGCTCTCCGAGCCGCTTGATCCTCACTAGGGTCGCGGGGGGTGCTGGAGCCTATCCCAGCTGTCTTCGGGCAGTAGGCGGGGGACACCCTGAATCGGTTGCCAGCCAATCGCAGGGCACACAGAGACGAACAACCATTCACGCTCACACTCACACCTAGGGACAATTTAGAGTGTTCAATCAGCCTGCCACGCATGTTTTTGGAATGTGGGAGGAAACCGGAGAACCCGGAGAAAACCTACGCAGGCCTGGGGAGAACATGCAAACTCCACACAGGGAGGCCGGAGCTGGAATCGAACCCGGTACCTCTGCACTGTGAAGCCGACGTGCTAACCACTGGACTACCGGGCCGCCTGGAAGAAATTTCTTCACTAGAAAATTTTGTAAGTGGAGCGGTGTTTTTCATGTAAATGCCTTAATCCGTTCCAAACCCCCAAAATTCAGACAAAAATGTCAAAAGCATAAAAATGCATCAAAATATGGAACAAATACATGTTACAATTAGATTATTGCACAATAAATGAGAGTTGTGTATAATGTAAAACACAAAGAATAGAATAAAGAATAAAACTGATGGGCATTTAACTTTTAACTGCATCCTCATCGGGGTTTTTTTTGCCCTCTTTAGTTCATGTTCTCTCTCAGAAGTCCTTTTTGGCTCGATCTTTGTAAAGAACTGATCCAAGGGTATTTGCGTTTGTCGGCTCTTAACAATCCTTTGAAAATGTCCAAGGCAAACATGAGCATAGTGAGCGCCCGTCCGACTGGTGGACACTTTTTCTGGGTGATTCTTTGATTGATTTATGTAAACTACTGGAGCACCTCATGGCCCGAGGGGCGAATGACACTGCTTAGACACATATCTATCTTTCTATCTATCTACACACAGACACATCTGGTAGAGGTCCCTCTTAGCCAATAGGATGACGGGAAGATGCTTGGTAATAACCAATGGCAAAGCAGCTATTAGTATGTTGTGTTCAGGAAACTCGGAGCTGCGAGTAGCTATTTTTACCGTTCTTATCTTGAAATTTCTTTTGTAACAAGAGGCAATATTTTCTTGTTGAAGCGTTTCATAACTAATTTCGTATTAAGAGACGTTCGTAAGTCGAGGTACCACTGGATCAACTTCGGCAAACTGTTTCCAATGAGTCGATGGACTGGACAGTTGTCCTTATAGTGACCTTTTTCACCAAGTTAGACATAAGTAGACAGATAACCGATAACGATAACAATGGATAAGGGCTCTCTTTGTACTTTCCTTCCGCGTGCGGGCCCTCGAATATGTGAGCGAAAACCAAGCATTGTGTGTAAAAACTAACATCCACATGTTGTGAGACCAGTGCAACCAAGAGAAATGCTACAACATGAAGAAAATAAGAAGAAAAAAAATGACTTTTGGGAATAAATCAATAAATACAATTTCATGAAACAAGAAATTAGGTCAATGCACGTCTGATGGTGTTAAGGCAGAGAAGTCCTGACTGGCCTTGACTGTTGACCACTGGTTGACATTAAGTGAACCCCATGCACAAAACCTTATCCGGTAGCCAGGCTTAAAGATACAAAGCAGGAAAAGCTGCCGCAGCTCCTTCCAGTGCCCAGTGAAGTCTAATCTGACCTAATCTCTGCAGGATGACAGTGTTGCTATTGTAACCCAAACCGGACCTGTCATTAAAAGTCACAGAAGCTTAGTGATGATCTTCTCTCTGGTGTGTACCTCTTTCCCTCTGTGAGAAGTCAGAGGTGAGACAGCACTCCAAAGGAGAATGCCTCTCCTCAACCCCCACACCCCATGCATTGTCTTTGGAAGTTTTACTCAAACGTAATGATGACAGACAGTCAAGCTAAATGGGTGGCAGCCTGCAGAGGTGGAAGTCACGCAAGGTGCTGTTTCGTGTGTGCGGCACAGCATGAACATGTTGTAATGGATACAATGGCTTTTAAAGAAGTTGAAACAGTGACATAAGGCATCAAGGCAGTCGATTTTATTGGGATTAAGGAAAACATTTCAAAAGCCTAATGTTGAATCTTCTTCCAATAAATTACATGAAGCCTTTGAACTTAAAAGGTTCCTAACTTCTTTATTTGTCCACTTTTATAAAGATGGAAAACTTGCAAAAGGCAAAATTAAATAGTGGAATTTTGCGGCATCACGCAAGGCAACTCGCTTTGGGCCACTATGTTCCATGGAGCCTTAAATCCTTCCAACTACAACATGACCAAGGTGTGTACGTCAACTTTTCTCACAATCCTTAAATTTGTTTTAGATGCAATTTTATATTGTGTGAGAAAGTTGAAAGTGAGAGAGACTGTATCCTGCCTAAGTGATTAGTACCCCACAATTTGAATGGAACATCACAGGTTTCCTCATTTTGGGGGACAGATTCCTCATAACACAATAACTGGTTTGTCTTTCATCGTCCTGCATGCAAGGATTTCAAGCTGCCATTCATTCTGAAAGTGAGGTGAAGACAGCACTGTGTGAGTTCAAATGTGGAGAGAAACAAGACCTGATGCTGCCCCAGGAAATGTGATTGCAGCATTTAGGCAGAATTACATTTGAAATGTGATTCTGACTACTAGGCGGGAGGTGTTCATTAAAACCTTTTCCCCAAAAAGATGTAAGTGGTTCAAATGACTACAGGCCGATTGCAACAGCTTCACTGAGTGTAAAATGATGAGAAATGCTGACGTTGTTTCACACTACAAAACACTCGATGGACGGCATGCTTCTCTGGACCAACATCAGTTTGGAAATCAGGTCGGCAAAGGGAACAATAAGCATTAAACTTTAAACGCGCTTTAACACAAAGAAAAACAAAACCTTGAATTCAGGGTTACCATCATTCTCTGGCGACTGGTGTCATAGCTACAATAGTTTGGCCTGAGTTCAACTGTCCGCAGCTGCAATCTGGATTTTCTGACCAACCACCCCACACATTCAGGCCATCACCCTGAACATCAGCATTTGGCAAGGATATGAGCTGAGCTCTGTGCTGTTTGTCCTTTATTTATTTATTTATTTATTCTTACCCCGATGACCTTCATTAAGGTTTTGCGATGACACAAGTGATGCTGATCAACGGCCATGATGAGTCAACCTTTCGAGCTAAGGTGAAAATCCTGCCATGTCTGTCTTGCAGTGATGTTATTTTAAACCAAAACTGTGCGGGGATTTGGTAGTGACTGACACTGTGCTCATCATTGACAAGGCTCCGGAATTAGTCTTCAGTTTCAAACTCCTTGGAGTCCATATTACAGAGGACTTTTGCAAAACCACTTCCTGCAACAGTGCAGCAGGTACAAAGCGAAAGATGCACCAAATAATTATTGGGACGCCTTCTTTCTGGTCAGGAGCATCATGATTATACAAAGTACGTACAAAGAGTACAGGGCTGCCACTAACCAAATTGGGGCCCAATGCACAAATTCATTTGCATGGCGTTTCTAATGGATGTTTCTCATTCCCCTTAAAATATTTGGATCCGAATTATTGGGATTATCATAACTATGGGGCGGCACGGTAGTCGATTGATGAGGAAAATGCGCCTCACAGTGCAAAGGTGCAGGGTTCGAGTCCGGCTCCGGCCTTCCTTGTGTGGAGTTTGCATGTTCTCCCCGTGCCTGCGTGGTTGTTCTCCGAGTACTTTGGTTTCCTCCCACATTTCAAAAATATGCACGGAAGGGTGATGGAACACTTTAAATGGTCCCTAGATGTGCGTGCAAGCGCAAATGGTTGTTATTTCTGTGTGTGCCATGCGATTGGCTGGCAACCAGTTCAGGCTGTCCTCCTGCATACTGCCCAAAGACAGCTGGGATAGCTCCAGCGCACCCACGACCCTGTGAGGCCAAGCAGATTCGAAAATAGATGGATGGATGGATGGATGGTCCTGCTACGATTTACCTTTTTTTTTAAACAGCAGATCTCTATGAGAAAAAAAAAACGTGTTTCAAAAAATCTGCTGGAGTTGCAAATAATGCTGTAATGTATATCACTGCTCTGCAACACAGAAAAATACTAGTTACTACTTTCCAATTAGCCGTTACAATTGTATTTTTAATAGGCTCCTTGTATCTAAACAACTCTTTATCTTTAGTTCAACAGTTTTTCCCCATTTCTGCACTTTCTGTACCTTATGCAGTTTTCATTACCAGCTAATCAGCTGGTGACATCCACCTCCACCAAAAGGCATTTGGGCATTTCTCTGCATCCGAAGTTTACCATCCCGCTTTCTAGTGGCCAACATGAGCTACATGGTGCTCAGAAGATATTCCACATTTTAATAACCCCCTTTGGTTTTTGTTAAGCCCCCTTTAGTCCTTTAATGAATGGAAACTATTGTTAATAATAACGCAGTTTCTTATGACTTCTTATGTTGTATGTCATTAAGTTCATATCTGAACAATGTCCACAAAATACAAATAACTCAAATGATCTCAGCCATCGGTATCATTTTACCATCTATTGTCCAGCTTGTGTATTCATGGCTGGAGAAACCCAAACAAATGCGGTGTTTATCCTCTGAAGTGTGACTTATTTTGCCAGTCATGTGAAAACAAAGGGTGTATAAAATGCTCAGCCACAACAGTGGGATGATCTGATTTGGCGGCACAAGGAATTGAATGTTACAGGCAGATCACAGTAGTTTAGTCGGACAGTATGTCTCCATTTGTTTACACTTTCTGGAAATTGATGTCAGATTACAAGTATCATAAGGAAAATAATGGCTGGGTCATTTTGTTTTTTGTTTTTTTTGACTGAATTAATTTCAAGTGGCATTGTTTTATTTTCTCCTTACTCACATCGCTCGCCAGAGGAATATGAATTTCTGCATTTCAGAAGTCTCAATGACATCATCACCGCTGCAGGTTGGCTGAATGTTACAGAGATACACATTTACATTGCATTTTCTCATTTTGGCCATCTTTTATTGCATTTTCCAAGCAATGAATCTTACTTGGCTGGAAGTCATTTTGTTCAACTTCAGATGGCAATGCATGGAGTGAGAATGACAATTAATTGAGCATGTTTGTGTGTTCAATTTCAAGTCAAGTTAAGTCAACAAGTGCATACTGTATCATTTTCGGATTTTACATTTTCATTTTCACAATACCTATACTGACTGTGCGTCGATGTCTTGTAAATGTAAGGCACGCACTTTAAATTGCCATTGAGACCAAGATACCAATGTTTATTTATTGCCGTTATTATACAGTATCAGCAAGCATCAAATGATGCAAAAGTATTTTAAGAAAAATAATAATTTAAAAAAAATATATAAGATGGCACATTCAGTAACAGCGGCAACACTCAACAAGTCACCTATTGGGCCACAGTAAAACATTACAAGCTGTTTACCGGTGTTGTCATGGCAGTAAATCTACATAGTTAAACGTTTACATTTACTGTAATTTCCAAATCATGTCTTCAGTGGAAATGTGCAATTTCAACAAATTGGAATCAAATCAAGACGACCGGTATATTAAAAAAAAAGAAGTTTGAATATTGCAATGCAGTTATCTACACCATTTTTAAATCCCTCTCTTCTGAGTCTGTTATTTACACTAAAATAAATGGTGGCTTGAGATCACCATGGCTTGTAAAAGGAATTGTTTGATCATTTTATTTTAGTGTAACGCTACGTGCTAAGGCTAGTGCTAACACAACAGACTGTTCAGCCTGTTACACACTTATCGTATATGACAAAAATAGGCAATCCAGGTTCGTCTCGGAAATGATGAGAGCAATTAAGTGTCATTAAAGGATTCCGAAGCTGTGACTCATGTAAAATTACTCCCTCTTGTTGACCCAATTGTTTAATGCATCCAGCACATCTTGATTTGAAGTTGCAAGTCTCCTGAGACACCTCCCACATGTATTTATTTATTTGTTTATTTCAGGGAATAGATCCCCATATACATCCTGTCAAGGCTTCATCGAAGAATTTAAGGAACTTGGTGTTTTGATGTCTCGCATGACCCAGTTCAGTTGCGTGTGACAAACTGAACAATAGGCAGGCAGCATCAATGTACTGTTGCTCGAAAGCGTTCCTCTGGGGCTCTGTTCTGCAACTTTTGAAAAAATATGAAATGTGTGAAAAGGCTCAGAAAGTTCCGGAAGATAAACCGTCATCATGCAAGATTTGTTCTGTGAGCACCTATAAGGATAATGTGAATCTACTTTTCTTGTACTTTGGCTTTTTGTGTTATCTCTTTCCAGTGATGGCAAAAAGACAATTTGTGATGATAAACATGGAAGAGGAAATTGAACTGATGCTATGTTATGATTGAACATACTTTTGTGGCTCTCATTAATACTTATAGTGACATAACGTCTTTATGCTACTTTCTACTAGAGTATAGACATGGCTCGAAATAGTTAAGCAGGAAGTATGCTCATGCTGGTGTGAGCTGAGTTGTTCGAGGCTGCTAACGAGCTGTCAGACAGACAGTCTAATCATGTTGCCACAACATTGTGTGTCAGTGCTCTTCAACATGTGGGCGAGGGATCGGGAGGGGGGGGGGGGCTTGGCACAATTGGAAAATCAATGGGAAAACCAGTACAAGCATCCTGGCGACATGGGAGAGTAAGCAGTCCAATATTTCGCATCGATGGTCACTTTAGAAGCTTCCCTGATTTCTAAATCACAACGCATATGCTGGCCCAATTGGAAAGATCATTGTGATGAATGTTTAAAACAGACGCTAAGCTACACTCACCAGATAAGAGCATAGTTTTTTAATATTCTATTCCAGGAGAATATAATGGCTAGTCTTCCATCCATCATTCCATTCATTTTCTGTTCCGCTTTTCCTCACAAAGGTCACGGGACTTACTGGAGCCTATCCCAGCTTTCTTCGGGCAGTTGGAGGGGTAACCCCTGAACTGGTTGCCAACCAATTGGAGGGCACACATAGATGAACAACCATCAGCGCTCACACTCACACCTAGGGAGAATTTAGAGTGTTCCATTAACCTGCCATGCATGTTTTTGGAATGAGGGAGGAAACTGGAGCACCCGGAGAAAAGCCACGCGGGCACGGGGAGAACATGCAAACTCCACAAAGGAAGGCCGAAGACAGATATTTTCTTGATTCCTTTTGTGATAGTTCTTGATGTTATTACTTTGTTTTTCATTGTTCGTCATTATATTTTGTCTAATGAATAATATACCGAACATGTAAATTACCCGAATTTGCTGGCGTCTGGCCAGAACCTCCTATTTCACTATTTGGTCAATTTCATACTTTTTAACAAATCTAAACTACTAGTCAGTGTGCAATATTTTCCAAAATATCAACCAATATCTAATATTGAAGTTATCCAAGTGCATGAAAACATCAACATCACGCCCGTGTGCAGGTGCGTTGCTGACCACATTGAAGCATTTCTGTTGGATGTCTCGCTGAGTGACTCCCATGGTTAGTATGTTGAAATTTGAGCATTCAGTAGCAGTGTTGACAGGCCTAAATGAGATGAAAATGCATGAAAGTTCCCATTCTTGGACTGTGTTTGTGTACACTTGAAGGCACAAAGGGAGACATGCTCTAATAACCCAGAGAGAATTCTAATTACATCCTAGTGTCCCTCGCTCGTCCCAGGATTGACAGTGTGACCTCAAACTGCTGGCTCTTCTGACAATGAGAGCCTGTTAGAGTTGCCTGGTGGTTTTATATGCTCCATGCACCAAAAACTCTTCTACATTGTCCATTTGATGTCTTTGTGTGTGCTGTGCTCGCCAATGTACTATAGGATTGCTTTGTTTCAATGATTGAACTTTGAGACAGGGGGGGAAAAAAAGGAAAGTTGTCATGGCTCTGGTACGCCCTTTGAGAGGTGAGAGCTGAGCCGTCACTCAGGATTACTTAAGTCTCAGCAGGGTTCTGATAAGTGCTGACAGTCCCATATAGCTTTCACAAAGTGGAGGAACATATTGGGCAGTACGTTTCCTTTTTCTGCCTTTGGTCTGCGTTTGGACCGATGGGATGGAAACAATTGCAAATGCACTTTTCCTACTTTTGTCCTCAGTTGCTTGGGGGTATATGCTCAGCTTTTGGCTTGAGGTAAAATGTTAAGGGTTCGTGCATGTTTGTGTTTCTTGTTTCAATTTGCATTCTAGGTGTAGGGACAACAGTTTTATTGTTGCACATATGTGCTGTATACAATTTAAACACTGCTTTTTTTTTTTTTTTGCTCCTTTTTCTGATGGTCCGAACTCAAAGACATTTTCTATGGACACTAAAGGTCTATTTCTCTTCAATGCGACTATGCCTAATTCTGTTTTGCCACGATAATACATCCACTTCACAGCTGTGGCATGTCAAAATGCCAGTGACATTTTTACTCAGTGTTATGTGTGCCTTAGTCTGCCCAAAATGAAAGGCCACTCTAAAATGTGCAGAGTTATTTTTCATAGTGTGCAGTACCACACATGTCGCAGATTTTGAAGGAGTGTGCAATTAGCATGCTAGTTTGCCAGAATATCCACTTGAGTTGTTGCCCGTGAATTACAATGAAAGCGATCTCCGAAATACTTAATAATTTCCTCCAGAGGCATTGCTAACATAACGGCAGCCAACCTCCATAAGCTTTCTCCATTCAGCTCAAAAGTTGATGCAATTTTTTACTGGGTCATTAGAGATGACAGTAAGGACACTGTCCAAAAAACGCAGTCAGATTCTGCGATGAATGATGTTAAGGGGGTTATTAAGGCTAATAGTTACCTGACAACTCTTTCTCACTTTTGAAAAGTATTGGAAGTCTTACAAAATTGGTCAGTGCAGCAAAACAGACAACTTGGTTGGTCCGTTGGTTCGGGCATGCGTCACGCCACCAGGAGGGCGAGTTGATCAGGGATGTTCTCCTCCCTGCTCCTTTGCAAGCCTGGCGCAAGCGGCGTGGTGGACAAGTCAAGACCTGGGCCACCACGATGAAAGAAGACCTCGCGTATCTTTCCGGCCCCTTGGTGGTGGGTCTGAGACGGTGGAACCAGGATTGGCTGAAGCTGTCGGTTGACCTGGCACAGGATCGCCGCGCTTGGGCCGCCATGATCAGGGATGTCGTGCGCGCCAAGGAAGAAGCCGGTTCAACCCGCCCAGGGTGAAGGCCGTTGCAAAAAAAATAAATAAAAAATAAACAAATGTTCCTTCCACTGTTTGAGTTCATCCCATGAGAAATGGGAGCAAAAACATGTGCTAAATTTCTATTCTTCTTGATTGTACAATGTCTTTACATTGAGGAGGATTTATGAATGAAGAAAAGCATTTCCATTCATAAAGATCTCTGTGTTCTTTTCAGCATGCATGGCTGTCTGACATGAGCGACATTCTTTGTAGTTTACATTCCTGTAACCACGTAATGGATTGTGCTAAAAGATACCAAACTGGACTGATGAGGTTTTAGTCCGAGATGCACGCAATGCCCAATAATTTCCAAAGTCTTTGCATGCAAACACCTTTTTTCGGGGATTTTTTTGTTTGTTTGTTTTTTGCAATTATGGCAAACCTGTTTTCATGAGTTCTGAATAGCATGACTCCACCTCGGCTACAGTCTATTCTGAAGATGATTGTTCAGCGGTAAAATGAGGCGTCGGCGAGCTATTGTTACATCACAATGATTGCATGCAGCCGCTGTGCCACACAACTATGTTGCATGTGGCTTCTCACGAAAGATCATGCAAGGGAGCGGAGAATATGCAGAGGTAGTGCTATATCCATAAATGATCTCTTCGAAGGAGCTATTAAGAGATTGTTGCATCAGATAACCGTTGAGCTTGAGTGGATATCAAGATTTTACTCCAATTCCTGGAAGAGTACCGGTACATCACAGTGTGCAGATGTCAAGAGATAAACTAAAAAGTGTGAACAAGTGGCGGAGAACATTCCTAAATGCAAACAATGAACATTAGGCAGTGATCCGTTGTAGTTGTGTAAATGAAATGAAATATAAAAAAAAACATTAAATGAATTAAGAAAGAAGATGACAGACAAGACATTGTCTTGTAGATTTATTCTGACAAGCTTGGTATTTTTTTGACACCTATCAATTACGTGAACGTATTCTGCAGATTATTTTTTTCCAGATACATTATCAGATGTCTCAAATGTTAACAAAGTAAATAAAAAGTAGAGGGATATTCAGAAGGGCAAACACATCCACTCGCTAGATTGAACTGTGAACAACTGTGTTGGAAGTCTAGCGCCATACTTGTTTTTCCCCAACAACACTGCAGCAAAAACATCAGTTTCTGTGATCAGCAGCATGACCCTTTTTTTTTCAATCATGAAGCCAGCGAATTCTTTGTGCAGCATAAAAATCAGAAGTTCAGTAATTATAAATTTCACTGTAATGGTGTCTCTAGGTACAAGTGACCCAACTTGGGAGTTTTGACAGATCCATTGTTCTGACATTTAGTTTTTATATTCAGGTAGAAATTTGACAAGAGTGCTGTATGTTGGCAGTGAACTCAACCCACTTCAGAAAAAGTAGAGGTTTGGCAGTTAGTGAACAATTCTTCCCCCTTGAAAAAAAATCTTCAAGCTGTCTATTGCCACTCCCAGTTGAAATTTACAGTCAAACTGAACCTAAAACAAAGAGGATTACACGTGCATTTAAAACAACCACATACAATACAGTTACCTTGAGTCTGTTTAGCTTAATGCTAGCGACCATTGCAAATCACCATGAGCAGGCTAATAGAACTGACTGTTCCGTGTTGTGAAGCAACACTTGTAGACAGACAATATGAATGTACTCACAGGCATATATTCTCTATCCTTTGCAAAACAGGACAAATAACTCTTTGTCTGTGTGACCCTTGTGAGGAGAAAGCAGATTTGAAAGTGGATGGATTCATTTTAGTTTAAAAACACACAAAAAAAGTTCACAAGTAGCCATTCACTTCCAATACAATTCCTGTTTCCGTGTTTGTGCAGCAGCTGTACACTGTGTGTTTGTGAGGGCAGGGTTGGGTGCGGTGAGTCTTTCAGTTAATTGTGCATTAGGTTCGAGTTAGTACATGTTTGAATATTTTGCAAACACATTCAATCCAATCCTATCCAATATGCGAATGAATTGCTAAATACTAACAACATTTTTTTCCTATAATGCCACAAACGTACCCCATGCCATTATGGGAAGAAATGCCAAACGGAAATCATGCACTGCAGACAGTTACTCATAAATAATATTTGCTTGTTTAATTTTCACACGTATAGTCAAGTCAAGTCAACAGTATTTTTAGAGCACTTTCAAACAGCCATCGCTGCATACAAAGTGCTGTACATGAAGCAATTTAACATGCACAATAAACAGTCAGACAAATCGGTAATAAAGGCGGTAGAAAGCACCAAACAGTAAAACCAAGAACAAATCTAAGTCATGCTGAGTCGAATGCCAAAGAATACAAGTGAGTTTTAAGGAGGGCTTTGAAGATGGGCAGCAAGGAGGCTTGCCGAATGTTCAGTGGGAGGTCATACCAGAGAGAGGGACCAGCAACAGAAAAGGCTCAATCCCCTCTGAGCCTCAGTTTAGTTCTTGGTACTTCTAATAATGTCTGGTCCACAGACCTGAGGTGCCGGTCAGGTGTGTAGTGGCGGATGAGCTCAGAGAGGTAAGGTGGCGCGAGATTATTCAGAGATTTGAAAACAAAGAGGAGGATCTTGAAAATAACTAAAATGAATGGAGAGCCAGTGAAAGGATGCCAGAGTAGGAGTTATGTGCTCCCTCTTACGAGTACCAGTCAAGAGGCGAGCAGCGGCATTCTGGACCAGCTGAAGGCGCTTAATGGAGGACTGGCTGACTCCAAAGTAAAGGGCATTGCAGTAATCGAGCCGGGATGTGACAAAGGCATGAATTACTGTCTCAAAGTGTTCGTGTGAGAGGAGAGGTTTTATTTTGGCCAGCTGTCTAAGGTGAAATAAGCTTTATTTAACAACGGCACCAATTTGCCGATCGAGTTTGAAATCACTGTCCAGTTTAAGGCCCAAGTTTGAGACTGTTGACTTAAGATAAGGAGACAGGGGGCCCAAGTCTACAGGATGGAATGTACAAGGGCCACTGGGACCAAACAATATTACCTCTATCTTCTTTTCGTTGAATTTCAAGAAATTTTGTGCCATCCAGGTTTTGATTTCTTCCAGACAGGATAGGAGAGGCCTTGATGAGGAGGTGTCTTTCTTGCTCAGTGGGACATAGATCTGGCAGTCATCTGCATAGCAGTGGAAGGGAATACCATGTTTCCTTAAGATGGAACCCAATGGGAGCAGATACAGCGAGAACAGCAGAGACCCCAGAATTAAGCCCTGTGGAACACCACATGACAAGGGAGCAGTGCGTGACTAAGAGCAGCCAAGGCTGACACAAAAGGTTCTGTCAGCTAGATAGGACCTAAACCACTCAAGAGCACTGCCGCCAATGTCCACCAAGTGCTGCAAACGAGTCAGCAGAATACTGTGATCCACTGTATCAAATGCTGCATTTAAGTCCAATACAACTAGACACACGTGGTCTCCAGAGTCATTTGCCAGGAGGATGTCATTAGAAACGCGTAACAGGGCTGACTCCGTGCTATGCATCATCTTGAAATCTGACTGGAAGACCTCCAAGATGTTATGTTCATCTAAGAAAAGTTTCAACTGCATGTGCACCACTTTTTCGAGAATTTAGAAAATGAAAGTCAGTTTGGAAATGGGCCTGAAACTTGACAACACCTCTGGATCAAGACTAGGTTTCTTGATCAAGGGTTGGACCACAGCATGTTTAAACTATTGGGGAACTACACCAGAAGAGAGGCTGCTGTTGATGATATCTAAGACCGATGCGCCAACACTCGGGAGAACCTCCCTCCGCATTATGGGGAAAAATTCTATGTTTTTAGCATTTAGCCTAAATTTTATAAATATGTTTGACCATACTGTACTTTACAAACACGTTTCAGTCAAAAATGTTGGCAATTCCACGCTTCCGTACGAACATGCTTTCGTGTGTTGCATAATTTTATTGAAAGAAAAAACGAAAGAACAGCTCAAGTTAGCGTAGTCATTAAATTTTCTCAGCACCCCCACACTTCGGGCAAGCCCCCCTTCTTTGCCTGAGGAGAGAAAAAAATTTGGGCATTGTGCCTGATGAAGAAACATTAATGGCCTCTGGGATACATCACATAACTTAAACATTAATAATGATTGATGACTTTATGTTGGAAAGGCTTCATTATTGCATGCCACAATACATTCTAGGATCAGGAAACTGGTTATGATTCTTTTTTTGTTTTTCTATAAACATTGGACTCTTTCCAAAAACATTTGACAAGTTACAGACACGTTAGAAGTATATATATACAAAATGGTACTGAAACGGTCCATTTCCTTGTTTGGACCATTTGTGTACATTTAACAACCATAAACAGTATTTATTTGTACATAGGTTCAAATGGGAACACTACATCATACCTAGCAAAATGTGTACAGTACTTTGGACATCAAAAATGGACCTCCATAGTAAAAATTGCTGTATCAATGTAATCTTGGAAGCAAATATCTTCAGCTCGAGCCTGCTTTAAAGATATCCTTTATTTGTCCCGCAATGGGGAAATTTACAGTCAGAGTTCAGAAAGGAAAACACTGGGTAGGGAGAGGGAAAAAAAAACACGCTCGAACTATCCTCTTCTGAGGATAATTTAAGTCCAGGATAAAAAAAGACCCAAGCACATAAATAACCATATGACAGTTACAACAAGTCACAAGACATAACATGTAATGAGAGGGCGGATGGATGGGAAGGGGGAGCGGGAGGGGGCGACCGTGACGTAGCTTCCTGAACAGCTGCACGGTCCCCGATGCGCTCTGCAGATAATACTACGTCACGGGGGATAAGAATCAGAGCGATGAAGACGGTGATAATAAGGATATGTATGCGCGTGTGATTGTCCAGTTGTGTATGTGTATGCGTGTACAGGTCATAGCTGCTTCGTCGAGGTCTGCTCATCATGAAGACAGTCCCGGCTTATCAGTCCATGGCCGAGAAGGAGGGGGTGGGGGGGGGTGGGGGGGGCTAGACTCCATGCGTACTTCCATCCAGGGGAAAGGCCAGATAGCGTTGTTTGTTTTGGAGGGACGGCCGCCAACAATTCCAGACAGCCTTGAGTCCTTGGTCTGTATCTCTTCACTGGCACCGATCAGTCGGATCCGAAAATTCTTACCGCAGCGCGGATTCCAACTTCTCCATGGTGTTGTCGATCACGCGGAGTCGCTCCAAAACCGAAATCAATATTGCGGTTGAGCTCAGTCACCGCTTGAGTCTGAGTGTTGGACATTCGCGCCAAACCATCCAGAATGACCGGCAGCTTCTTCACTTCCAATAAAGCCGCTCTCGTCGGTCGAATTTTGCGATCGAACAGAAAGCTGCCAACACCAAACAGCAGCATTCCTGTTATCAAAAGTCCAATAATGTAGATATCTTCCACATCCTCCACAGACAGTATTGCCAGGCACACCGGTCTCCACTTTCTCCATGGATCCAGGGCGTATCCGGCAGCAAATGTCCCCGGAGGGCAAGCAGGCTCCCCACTGCCTGCTCTTTTCGTCGAAATAATTTTGGCGATTACATGGAGAGACCAGCCAACTAATTCCATGGTTAGTTCCTCGGATGAAAAAATACGGTAGGAGGCTAGGAAAAGTTAGACAAAGACAGCACAAAGACTAAGTGGCGAGCAAGAAGAGGGTTGGGGAGAGGGCGGGAGCTGTGCAAAAAAGTGTCCGCCTTCGTCGAGAGCCAAGCAGAAAAGAGGGGACTCATGGAAAATGTGTTGAGCAATTATCAATTTGCAGATAGAGTCATGTTCATTCTTTACGTGCATGTTCTTGTCTCCTCCCTTTTTGCTTTCCTCTGAATGTCGCGACAAACCATTGTTTTCATTTGTTTACTTGTCGCTAAATGACTTCAATGTGTGCTACTTTTCTTCCTGCACCACTGCTTTCATGCAAGATGTCACACAAGGTCATCAGTGGTATCAGCTAAATATTGTCTGGTAAACTAGGTCTACGCAGAGTGACAAAGCTACAGTATAGCAATGAATACGGTAGTTACAATCAAGATGTGCAAAATTGTTAAAATTTGGCAGACATTGACAAATAGGAATTATAAGTCAAATCTTTAGGAAGTTAACTGCAAGAAGGAAAATGCAATTTGAATGAGTTTTTTTTTTAATGTGGTCGATACTGCCAATCTGAGGGAAGGAGCTGGAAGAGGTGGTGACCAGGATGTGGAGGGTCCAAGAGAATTTTGCCTGCCCTTGTCTTAGTTCTTGTAGCATACAAGTCATCAGAAATGGTTAGGATTGGCAGGCGGAACTGTCCGGTGAAGTGGGAGTTTGTCCTTTGTGGCACTGCCAAATCAGACTGTGATGGAAGAACACAGGACTGCTGTATAGAACTATTTCAACAGCTTCTGTGGCAGGCCATGCTTCCTCAGCAGCCGCGGGAACAATACCTTCTGCTGGGCCTTTTTCCGGGACAAAGTTAATGTTGAGAGACGTAATTCCCGGAAACTTCGCTGTGGCAAACAATGTTTCCTGAAGTCCATGATGATCTCAATAGTCCTGAGTGTGCGCAAGACATTTGATGGAAACTCATCCAGCCATCCCTTGAGGACTTTGCTTGCGCTGGGGCACAATCGTGTTGGAACAAGTTGGACTCATAAAATTCTAAAATAAATACTAATTGCCTTTACTGATGAAGATCCAAGTGGCCTTTTAACAATAATAATGATGTCATCTCATGATGTCTGTTTTCCCAGTATGTTGTAGCAAATGTAACAAATCCTGAGTTTCCTGGAGATTCAGCCTCATCATACAGACCTACTACAAAAACTTGTTAAGTGATACACGTTTTGAGAAAGACAATCCAGTGGTAGTACTGTATTAGGCAATAAGACACAATAATTATGTGTTCCAAACACACTGTTCTGCTTGCTAGACAATTTGACTCATGCATTTTATTCCAGGAATGCAACTATAGTTTGCGTCACCATTTGCTTTCAACACACTTTGGAAAACCATGACTTGTTACCTCAACTTACTCATCACCAGATGTCTTACTCACTGAAAATGACCTGAAAATTTTCTCAACTCGGTATTTGTACCCTAAGGTTACTTCTGAGAGCACTGATAGGAATAGTGAGAAGAATAGATGTTGATGCAAGAAGAATGCAGAACTTTACTGCAGGATCATAAGTGTGTGCTTAAAGGACTCTTATAGTGTTGAAATTAACACTCTGATGAAATTATTGAAACTGCAAACTTCAAAATGCTTAGGAAGTTCAGTGCTCAAGCTAAATTGTCTGGAAATGAGTAATGCTACCGAATATGAAAGTGTCCCATCACCCAAAAAAAAAAACCATAAACCATTTTGAGATGCGCTTGTAAGAGGGTAAATAACCATATTGTTCTGTATTAAAAAACAAACAAACAAAAAACATTGATACACAATAACAAATATTTTTTTGTTTCCATTTGAATTTCATTTTAACTGAACAACTTAATCTTCTTCTCGTGACTGGTGACCGATCATTTGTGACTTCAAACTGCTGTAAGAAAGATTTTGTGAAGGCGAGTTTGATGATGTAATGGATTTTTTTTTAAACTGTAATTGATTTTAATGGGTACGGAGTTCATGGGTTTGAATCTGTTCCCACCCTTCCTGTGTGGCATTTGGATGTTCTCCCCATGCCTGTGTGGGTTTCCTCTGAGTACTCCAGTTTCCTCCCACATTCCAAAAACATCCATGGCAGGCTGATTGAACAGAGCAAACTGTCTCTTGGTATGCTTGTGAGCACAAATGGTTGTTTGTTTATGTGTGTGCCCTGCGATTAGCCCATTCATATTTATTTAACTTCTGCGATTCAGGGTGTACCCCGCCTACTGTCTGAAGACAGCTGGGATAGGCGCCACCACATTCGCGACCCTCGGATCAGATAATGCAGGGGTGTCCAAACTTATTCGTGTGAGGGCCGCATTTTTATGAATGCGGCCCTCACAAGTTCATTAAATTCATTAAATACGCTAAAATCAGTCAAGCAAGCAATATACGGGCAAACTTTGTTTCAATATACCCCGTTTACAACATTTTCGCCACGATAATGATTACATTTCAAACTCCCGATTTCAGGAACCGGTAATTCATTTTCCATGTGCCAATTCTGCTTACAATGAACAATTTTATCACATAACCATCATTATAACAACCAGATTTGACCCACAAAATATTAAAAATACCTTTGTTACAACAAAGCATGGTAAGCTAACTGCCACCGCGACCTTGCTTATGAAGAAAATGTACAGTGCGGGATTCCTCTCTGTTGCTTAGCAACGTTACCGCACAACTCGTACATTGGCGTATTTCCGTAGACACGGTGCGGTCCTGAGCACATTCTCTGAACACATGTCTGATAAATAGAAGGCTGTGAAGGCTGAAATTGTCTCTCCCTTTCAAAAAAAGGGGAGTCTCGCAGACGGAGCCTTCAAATTGGCAAAGTCAACCATTTCGACTATCATCCATAATGGAAACAAAATCATGGCAGAGTTCGAGGCCAACAGATTGAAAGATGATCGTAAATGGCTTCGGGGCGCGACACATCCTGAATTGATGACAGTTGGCTTCATCGGCGGCACTGGCGGGTTGCCTATGGCGAGTAACATTTGCTGACTGAATGTTTTCAAAGCTGAAGTAGGAACGCTACAGTAGTTTGTTTCATCTCTTATAAAATGTTTTTCTTCATATACACATATTTGTAATTGACATGTTTATACTGTATAACATATTCATGTTTTTACATCTATAAATGTTCATACGGTATTATACATCGTAGTTGGTGGTCATTGGAGATGGAGATATTGGAGATGGTGACAACAAAGTACCGTTATAACGTACAGATTCATTATGTCCCTCGAGGTACGTTGTGACGAGGTTCGAGTATATTGTTAACATTTTCAAGTTACTTTGGAAAACTGTGACAGAACAGCTTTCTGTTAAAGCTGATAAAGCAATTTTTTTAGGAGTTTTCAAGGTTTTAGGTGTGGCCAACGGCCCCGTATCGCACTAGACAGGACCCACCCCTGCACTGAACAGTAGCTGAATCCTATCTCCACATTCAGAACCAAAACCAGAGCAAATTGTAGTCAGCTTCGATTGTGAAACTTCAAAGTGGGCTGCACGGTGGGTGAGCTCACAGTGAAGCGACACAAGTAAGTAATAAAAACACATAACATCCATAAGGAGTCATGTCTTATCTGGATAAATGTCAGACCTTCCACCTGGATGCCTTCTTCAAAGTTTAGCAACTGACACAGAGCATGGCAGGTCATCATCACCCCTCCTTAAGGAAGACAAAAAGCACTTCACATGGAAAATGTCAGCACCTGCAGCTGTCAGTATAACAGCTGAGGCCATCTGTTTTCTCCGCTGCCAACGTCACTGCATTGTACATCCTGAACCAATCACACAGCTCAAAAAACAAAACAAAACAAAGGCTTCGTTACCTCGGCCTCGGGCATCACCCGGAGTAGTTGAGTCTGGTGGGGCAAAGAAAGTCAAACATGATAATCTGGGAATGTGCGGTAGTTAATTACAACTAGGTTGTGTCCTTTCAAATGACATTTCCAACACTTTAAAGTTGGATGTCAGATTAGAATACCGCCACACTTAGGTGGGTATGAATTAATCAGTCTGTGAATTTTCTTTTGTTTGATTATGTGAGACATGTTCGACAAGAGCATGTCTTCAAAGGTCTGATGACTGTCACTGGATAATCTCAACTTTCAAAACATCCTTCCAAGACAAACCAGTGCATTACCCAATGGTGTCAAAATTTCCACACGGAAGTGCTATTAATACAGTAGATGCTCCAATGCTTACATGGAACAAAAGAAAGACACATCATTCCAATATAACTTATGAAAACAACCTTCCAGGAAATATTGTTGCTTTTTTATTTCAACCATTCATGTAGAAGTGTTTGTGTTTTGGAATTGACAGAGAAAGGTTGCACTTTGTGCTGCAGGATATATTGGTTGCTCAAAACACACAGATGATGAAAAGTGGTTGAAATAGCAAATTGGAACAATGAGGCCAATACATTATTTTTGCTGTCAACTATGAACATTTGGGTTTGACACCAAAAGAAAAACAAGCCATTCAACCTGGTATGTACTGTATGTCTGGATATGATGTGCAACTTTGTTTTTATTTTTAGCTTTATTTAACTAAACACTGCATTTTAACCCTTTCATGCACCCCGTAAGCCGATAACATAGTAAGTTGTCCAATGTAGCAACCGCTGTCTCTGAAAGGGTTAAGTGAGTGTCCTATTCCACTTGTTGAGTCAAACAATTAATGGCGCCAAATACATGAGGTCAGTTTCATATTTTGCTTTTGCTTGTGAAGATTTTGTTAGTTGTGTAACCAACGTGAAAACAAAAGAGCTGTCTGTCAATGAAAAACAATCAAAGTCAAGAAAACATTACATCTCGACCAGCTGAGGTCAGCTGAGCATCAACTGAGGACACCACTAACTGCACATCACTGCACAGCTATCGCTGTTGGTGAGGGAGAGGGAAGGCTTGTCACACATGTATACACGACTTGGACCAGGCATAAAAATAGGGCCCCATATGTGAGCCGTCACCCAGTCATGTCCCAACCTATTGTGCTTCGTCCTGTTCAGGTCAGCCTAAAACATGGGGATATATGGCATACAGTGAAAGGACAAAAGAGATGTTGCATATGCATTCACGCATGTGGATCACACACACGCACGCACACATACACACACACACACACACACACACACACACACATGCCCTATTGTCGAAAACAGAATTGTAAAAAAATGTTTTATCTCTGTAAAGCACTGTGTTGCATTTTAAATAGAGATGAGGTCAAGGTCAAGGTCACGGTCATGCTATATAAATAAAATTCTGTTTGATTTTTATTTGCCTTTTTTGTATTTGTATAGGGGGAAAAATTGTGAGACCTAGTTTGGATCTTTAATGCAGTTCTATTTTTACCCACTGGCCATATCGATCAAAGTGCCGTGCTTTTTGGATTATAAATCGCACCAGTCAAAAAACTGCATCATGAATGAAAAAACAAACTCCAATTACGATGAAGTTGGGAAATTGTGTGCAACATAAATAAAAACAGAATACAACCTATAATCTACAAACAAGATATTTAATGTTCAACGTGATTATGGTTGTTTTTAGCAAATAATCATTAACTTAGAATTTTATGGCTGCAAGACATTCCAAAAAAGCTGAGACAGGAGGCAAAGAAGACGAAGATGTTGAGATTGCTTATCAAACACCTTCTTAGAATATCCCACAGGTGAACAGGAAGACGTGGGTGCAATTATAAAAGGAGCTTCGCGGAATTATTAAGTCATTCACAAGCAAAGATGGGGCGAGGTTCACCTCTTTGTGAACAACTGCGTGAGAAAATAGTCCAACCGTTTAAGGGACAATATTCCTTAATGTAGGAAATTTGGGGTTTCACTGTTCAGAATATCATCAAAAGGTTCAGAGAATCTGGAGAAATCACTGCATGTAAGCGGTAAGGCCAAAAACCAACATTGAATGCCAGTTACTTTCAATCCCTCACACGGCACTGCAGCAAAAACCTACCTACCTAAACCCAGCCATCTCGTTACCTCTGTGTCCTGCGTCCTATATGCATAATTTTCCCGCCAGATACACAGTTCCAAATAATGTGTGTTTTTGGGACACAAGGAAATTTCTTTGTAAAAAAAAATAAAAATTCATAAATAACTTTTGTAAATCTTTTTTTTCCAGCAACGAAGCAGTTTGAATCGCCGCCATTGTTGTTTTGATTTTGCATTAATTAATCTCACGTGACAAGATTTCTGTTCTCGCGAGACAAGACGAGATTGGCGAGATCGCCCTTCACTGTGTGGAAAGCAGACGATTGCCAAGTTGTGTAACATTAAAACAAGTGTTCCAAACAAGTGTTCCAAACAAGTGTTCCAAACAAGTGGTGCGAAAGTTTATTGCAGAGATTTGAACTCAAAGACTGAACCACGGGATGAAATAAGAACCTATTTCTTTGCAATTCTTGTATGCCTGAATTATTTAAATTTTTGCAGCATTTGTTTAGAATAAATAAACCTATTATCAATGTATATTGTTGTTGTTTGTATTCTTATCATTTGCAATTGAATAAGTAGACCATTTCCGACTTCGAAATCTGGGACTCTCTAAATGCATAATGGGACTCATACTATTCTGATCAGTGGGTCCCTGGGACTTGCAGGGCTCAAACTGTAAAATTACCACTATAAAACTGAATTTGTTGCCCCCCCACTCCACTGACAGGACATGACCCAGTCGCAACTTCTTTGAAAGATTGCGCAATTTCCTATTTTTCCTAAATATAAACTTCAAAAGGGATCATCTCGCTAATCTTACCACCCACTCAACCTCACTACTGTACGACAGCTCACCCCACACACACCGTGCTGGTTCAGTGGCCGGTCAGGAGAATTCAGGTGTATCAGAAGGGGGCCAAGGGGAGAGAGGGGGAGGGGGGGGGGGCTTTTGTAATCCCTGGGAAACTGAGGGCCTAACCTATCACGTTCTAACATTGTGAAATTCTAAAAGAACTTCAAAAGCATGTCCACTTTTGTTCAGGTCCAAAACCAAGTGGTGTCATTTTATGCAGTACAACATAAATAAGAAGAAAAACCCTTTGACAAATCTTACATAGGCATATCATTGGAGGAAAAAGTGTTTTGTAACCGCTTAAAGAGGCACCATCTTGCCCCAGATCATGTTGTTTTCGTTTGGGTGGACGACCAACACGTGTGTGCATGTGCATGCCTGCTCGTGTGTACGTGCTCATGTGTACGTGCATAAGTCTCCATAAGAAGCAAAGCTCAATGGGAGAATCGTGACAAAGACAGCGCAGCTGAGTTCTTTTTCCATTCCAGATGGAGTTTATCTTCAAAACTTATTTATAGCAACCAAAGACAGAGATGTGCCAGTGATTACCAACCGGGGAGAGATGATAATGGATGCCGGCTGCAAGATATTATCCAATATCATTTAAGTAGTCTGAAAATTCTGAGTTAATATTATGTCATCTTCGCTCATCCATCTACGCCAGTAAAATAATAAGTCGTGGGTTTCTTTGAGTATTTTTGTGGTATGCAAATTTATGTTTTGTGTCATGTGCCCTGACGTGAAAAATGGGTGCTGGCTCAGTAAAAGATGGGAAGCATATTGGCAAGAATAGCCCAAATAAATATTGTACATCAAATTGTCTCCTAGGAAGTGGCATTCACTGGTCAGTAACTGAAACACAATTGTGGCTCTTTTCCGTTCAGATGTCCTTGAAGATCCTTCAGTTGAAGTCATATAGACTCACCTGTCTCGATGACTTATACTGAGAAATATCTATGACCTTCCCTGTTTATGCTCTCATATACTGTACAATACCCATAGAGGCCCTCCCAGCCCCCTTAGTTACAAATTAAGCATTGTAACATGTTTATTATAAAAGAAGGAACAGCACCTTTAACAATTCGATTGATGTGGGTGACTCACAGCGACCTGAGAAATAGTGCGTGACTGTGTTACCAACCACAAAGATAAAAGTAGTCGCGTTCCGTGTGTGCAGCACAAGTAGTACGTGCGGCAAGCACGTCTGCCTTACAGTCAAACATCTGTGAATGTGTTGTATGATGAATGATTGATGGTGATCCGACCGGAGTGTACCTCACCTTTTGCCCAAAGTCAGCTGAGATAAGCTCTGGCGCGCCCTTGACCCGAGACACGATACAGGAAGGTGGTAGGAAAGGTATTCCTGCATAAGCTCGAACTTTCTTTGAATTTTCGCACAGTTCCTTCACTTCATTTCAAATGCACTTTTTAGTTCCAGCAGTTTTGCACACGCTCATTTTTCACATCATTTTTAAGATTCAATTTTGAGCTTCGAGTTGCTGCACGCCTCCTCCTTAAGTAAGCTTAGTTCTCACCTCGCGTGCAAAAGGCAGGCGTTGTTTGTTCTGATAGACAGTAGCAAGTTAGACATCTCACACTGTTTCTTGGCTTATATCTTATCTGTGGTATTTTTTTTAAAGGCCATGTGAAGCACTCACGCAAGCACCTGAGCGATACTCTAACGGATGATCTCATGTAATGTGAGAAGAGCCTGTTGTGTTGGTTTGGGCGAGAAATAAGCTTTGTATGTAGTTGCGTGTGAACTGCTGGCTCGTTGCCATAGGAAAGAATGAGTTGGTTGCATAAGAACTCAAGTATGTTTGGATTTTGCACGACTGTGTCACAGATTAATAAGTTGTAAGAACAAAATCATGTTTGCGAACATTAACATCGATTGATTGATTGATACCCTGTGACTGGCTGGCAACCAGCTCAGGGTGTACCCCACCTATTGCCCAAAGACAGCTGGGATAGGCGCCAGCATACCCACGACACTCGTGATCTTTAGCGGATTAGAAAATGGAAGGATGGATTTATACATATCTGATCAAATGCATACTGACATGCGTGTCAACGTCTAGTAGGAAAACAGCATCTAAATGCAATACGAACAATCCAATAGACTACAATACATCTTTATTTACTTCCACAATATCTGCAGCTGTAAGAAAGCGCTTTGCAGAACAGACTCTCTGTTCCGAGTACGCATCCTCTCTCCTCATCCTCAGCTCCAGCAGCTATCCATACAGCCGCACCAACACAGACTGTCCGACAGCGCCAACATCTTTGTTGAACAAAACGAGCTGTGAAAAATGCTGACCATTACAGATGCAAAAAACGCAAGCGCTCCCTAGGCTGTCAAGCGGTGACAGTCGAATAGCGCCGACATTCCCCACATCAAAATCAGTGCTGGTACACGCGTGCTGCCAAGAAGGCGCAAGCATCTAGGACAGATTCTCCTTCGAATGTCGTGGCCAAAATGCTAGAAACAGTCCACAACAAACAGCATATGACAAAACAAAAGACAAAAACAACAAAAAAGCAGAGCTCTTGAAAAGGTCTTGCAGACAGCTGCCGACTATGGTGCCATCTTGAGACTAAATAACTTTATTAATTTTAGTTATTATTAGAATAAAACTGAGCAGGCTTATTTTTCTGCATTATTTTTTTTAAACATGGCTTAATTAAAATTAGTTTTTTTAAATCTGGTCTTGTTGTACACGTTAAAAATCACAATGATATCAATACTACCATATTCAAAACCCATATCACACACACGCACACGCACACGTACATATACATATTCATACACACGCACATACATACGGAGCGGGCCAGATCTGTTTCCTGGGGCTTGACTTTGACACTCACAACTCAGTGTCGTGATAACTTCCTGATTTATTAAAAAGGATGGTGGGATATTAGAATTGAACGTTGGATAATGGTCATTTTGGCTTATTAACGCCCTCAAGTGGATGTAAAATGAAAGTGCGATTTATTTACCGAAAAAAAATACAATTCCCAGGTCAACAAGCGTCCGTCCTATCACAGTTACTTCCGTAACTCACTGAAACGCTTCCGTGCTCCCTGTTTTACCTCGCAATGGACGGTAACTCTGTAAAGGCTATATTATTTGACTTGGACAACACGCTCATTGAAACAAATCGGGCAGGCCATTTTGCGATACAAAAGGTGGATTTTCTCTGCTAAAAGTGTATTTTTGTTTCAATGCCAAGTGACTACCAATCTATTTTGTTTTGGACCGGACGGGTTGCGTTCAAATTCAGTGGGAAACACAATATTCATCGCGCACAAATAATTTAACTTTCTACTACTCTTTCTTTTGCTCCCAATCATGAAGATGCCCTGTCATTCTTGTTCCATTTTTGTAGTCATTCTATTTAAACGTACGGGTTCTAGTGCATTGTTACATAGATAACTATTAGTTTGCCAATTTATCAGATGCTGCTGCTTTTTCTTATGTTAATTAAAACATCACGTGATTGAGGAATCTGTGGACCGATAATGAGTCTCATATGGAGGTCTAATTGTATGTTACGGTTATTGTATTATACAGTATTTTTAACTTGAGTACTTCATTTAAAAAATGTCTGGATACTTTTGTGATTTACTTGCATGTTGTAATTAAAATGCTGTATGTGGCTTTTACAGACCTCTGAACTTTTGAAGACCTCACTGGCTATTGACGATGACACCATCCCCAACATTTGTGATAAGTTCAAGCAGAAACTTATGCACGAGAAGTTTGATCCTGCAGATGGCAGATCTATAGATGAGATCCGAGTGGGTCACTGGGAAGACAGCATTAAGGAAAGTGTGGAGAGCCCTTCATCACCCTCTCTGGCAGCTCAGTGCTACTATCTGTGGAAAAATAGTCGACTGGAGCTGCTTAGTCTGTCCCCTGAGGTAGCAAGTCTTCTGAAACAGCTTCGGAGGAAATACAAGCTGCTGCTCCTGACCAACGGCAATACTCAAACACAAAGGGAGAAAGTGGAGGCAGTCGGTTGTGAAAACTTTTTTGATAGGATTGTAGTCGGCGGAGATCATGCTGAGCAGAAACCCTTCCCCTCCATCTTCAGATTGTGTTTTGATTTGCTGCAGGTGGAACCCCAGGATTGCATAATGGTTGGAGACTCACTGGACACTGACATCCAGGGAGGGGTCAATGCACAAGTACGTGCTACAGTTTGGATTAACAGTGCAGGTGTTGCTCTGCCTCTTGATTCAGTGACACCTGACTATACGCTTTCCACCGTCTTGGACCTGGAAGACGTTTTGGCACAACTAAATCAGTGACAACCGTAGATATAAATTTTATAAATTGACCAAATGTCAACCCCATATTTTGTCAAATGGCTTTTTATTTGCCAAGGTTGTTCTGAAATATGAGAATAAAATGCATACATACCTCTATCAATGTCATTGTGTCTTTTAAATGCCTTTGTCTACCACAGGCAGTAAGTGGATAGCAAGTTTAACGTCAATCCTAGATTCTTAAAAATGACAACGCACACACACCTCTCACTTGTAAGCGTCATCATGGATTATGACGTCACGTTCATGATCACATGGCATGACATCATAGAGTGGTTATGGTGCTGGATGTGCTCTTCTTGACACAAGGAAATAGTACAAAAGAGGATTTTCTTACTAAGATTTATTTTTTTAAATGTAATATAAAAATCATAAAATGGCAATGGGTATCAACTCAAATATTCAACACTCACCAGATGAAACTGGTAGGTGATTCTGCTCGTCGCATCCACTGTGAGCAAGTAATCATTTTTTACCTTTGCATGCCCACTGTAATTGATAAGTCTATTGCCATTTGCAGATCAGAAGAAAAAAACGAAATCATTTGAAAAGCTACAGTCCAACATCCTGAGCAGTAAAACAAGTACCTACCTGGTTAAGGACTTAATTGGCGAAGGAAGCTTTGGAAAAGTTGCCCATTGTGTAAACTTAGGAACATTGCAGAGCGTAGCCCTCAAAGTCCTTAAAACCAAGTCAAATGTGATATCCAAAATGGAGGTATAATATCCGACATCCACATGGAGTGATTACCCAATGAAGTGTTTAGAGGTCACGCATTTGTTTTATTTTCTCCACAGATCAAAATACTTGAGATTGTCAGTGTTCTGGACCCGGTAAAGAAGAGCATTGTGAAGTTTATTGAAAACTTTGAGCATGAAGGGTATACGTGTTTGGCTTTTGAAATGCTAGACATGAGCCTTTTCGATTTTGTTGTCAAGAAACGGAAGAAGCCATTGTCTGTCAGTGAGATACGGCCGATTGCGCATCAGGTAAAGTGATCATTTAGTCATATCAGAGTTCTACTAGATATTGCATTTCTTGAAATTGTTGGATTTGCACAAATTTAAAATGCCGCTTTGAAATTGTGATGTGTTCAAGGATTGCGTCTGTGTTTATTTCTTCCTCTCACCATAAAGTTGCTTACAGCCTTTGAGGCCCTGAAAGGTATCCGAATCATTCACGCTGACCTGAAGCCTGATAACATCATGCTGGTGAACCATTCATGTGAGCCCTTCAGGGTTAAATTAATAGATTTTGGCTGCTCCCTCCAGACCTCTGCAGTGACCCTTGGAATGACCATACAGCCTATGGGGTACCGGTAGGTTTCATTCCGCTCAGTTTGTGTGTATTGAACCTCTAAGGTTGGCCGCATTCATGGTTGATTTGTCCATATGATTTTAAGAAAAGTCATCCCATTTGAAATGGGAAATGAAGTATCGGCCCGAATGTCTTAGCCCGAATCTTTTTAAAGACTCAAGTTTAAAAAAAGACTTTTTGAACACCAAATTCATTTTTATACAGAAAATAATTACAGTAAATCTGAAACAATTGATTCGAACATATTTGAGAGAAAGAGCATGTTATTTTGCCTCATTCAAATCTTAATATCTGAACATTTAAATATGTAAACTAAAGTGCAATCACATTTGTAAATGAATTTTTTTTGTTTTTTGAAATGTAAATTACATCATAACTTCTCCTTAGCTGCCAGTTAACCTGGCCGATCTTTGACCCACTTTTCTCCAGATTGTCGCTACGTTTTTCCATTTTCTGTTATCTCTTCTACTATTTTCTTCTCTTTTCTTTCTTACCGCTATTTTTTTCTTCTTCGTGCTACTGCTATTTTAATTTTTATTCTTTGTGACAGTGGTTCACGTTGGCCTGTGGAGTCAAGTTCAGCATTCGCTTCAATGATATCTGGCGCCATCTAGCGTCCTGAATGGGTATAATGTGTAGGACCCGAATATAGGACGACCCCCACTTTATTTCAATGCAAAAAACACCGTCTTATATTCGGGCCAACACGGGATTCCATCCCAGGGTCAACCAAATTAACCCGTGTAAGACCTTGAAGAGGAGTTCTCGGACAGGTTCATTCGGTTGCAAACAAATACAGTGTATTATAGGACGAGAAGCAGTCCAAACTCAGTTCACAGTCGTTTTAACATTAAAAAAAAAAAACAGTATTGACCTTCCATCCATCCATCCATTTTCCGAACCGCTTGATCCTCACTAGGGTCGCGGGGGTGCTGGAGCCTATCCCAGCCGTCTTCGGGCAGTAGGCGGGGGGCACCCTGGATCAGTTGCCAGCCAATCGCAGGGCACACAGAGACGAACAACCATCCTCGCTCACATTCACACCTAGGGACAATTTAGAGCGTCCAATCAGTCTACCATGCATGACCTGAACAACATAATGCTAAGAGAATCAAAGCCGTTGGTGCGGTTTGCATGTTATTGTACATGTTTAAACAACAAGTCCTCTTTTTACTGTGTCAAAGAGGGTAATGCGCTTGGGAAGTTCCCTTGAAACGTACTTTGCTGTTGTCGGGTCAGTTCTGTTCATCTATCAATTTCTATTCCGCGAGTTCCCATTCGAGTCACAATTGGGCAGGAGTCTTTCCCAGCTGATTTTGGACAAGAGGCCATGTACAACCTCGAGTGGTTGCCAGTCAATCACAATTATCACTGCTGCCATCAGAGAGCAATGTTTCACTTACAATATTAAGAGTGTTTCACTCCCAAATCCATACAACATCCATCCATCCATTTTCAACACCGCTTATCCCGAAGAGGGTCGCGGCAGTTGCTGGAGTCTAACACAGCTGGCATGGGGCCAAAGGCGTACTAACCCCCAAAGTGGCCGCCAGTCAGTCACAAGGGACATATAAAAATGATCAACCATACACACCCACGGAGTGTGAACCGATGCTACACACAAGTCAGGCGAGTGTACCACTACTACCCCATCAGCGATTCCATACAGCATATGTTGCCGTTTTAATTCTTGCGCCCACCGCTGACGAATGTCAGTGTAATGTGATTTGTTTTGATGCATTTTATTTGGCACAGATTCATTCTTTACAGCATTGCATCAACTTTGTGTGCATTCAACTTTAGAGGTTCCACTGGATCTATCTGTTAACAAAGTGTTCAAAATGAGATTCAAATGTACTTGTTTCTGCTGGTCTTGCAAACAGAGCACCTGAGGTTACCCTTGGCCTCCCAATCTCTGAGCAAGTGGACATGTGGGGTCTTGGCTGTGCTCTCACTTTCTTGCACATTGGCAATCACCTTTTTGCAACCAATTGCGAGTACCAGATGGTAAACAAGACAGAACGCGTCACCTGTTCTTCCTGATATTCTGTAAAGCTATGAAGTAAGAGAATGCCCGATGACAGCGAACATGCTTTTGTCCCCCAAGATGAGAACCATCATACAAATACGGGGGCAGCCAGCCGACTCGCTCCTCTTAGCAGGCAAATACAGCCAGAAGTATTTCACCCACTTAAACTTTGAACAGTGGAAACTAAAGGTAGTGATGCAAAACGGTCTTAAATTTTAAACATCTGTTTGAAAATGGTTTTTTTTTTGTTGTCCTAGACTCCAAATGAATATAAGCTTACGAATGGGGAAGAGACGAAAACATGGAAGATACGACTAAAATCTCTAGATGCCTTGAGAACTGTAAGTGGTCCATTTTTAAGAAAAAAGAACGAATGCATGACTACTCGAATTTGAAGAACTCTTTTCCAAAATGCTGAATGATGTTGGTGATAATTATTACTCATAAGAAAATTGACCAGTATATTTAACAAATACTACTTTGTAATTTTAGTCCATTCAAACAATTATTTGCCTCTGTTTGAACATGTTCAGTAAAAGATAACAGTGTCCTCAACACAGTAGAAAGACATGGCAGGGTCCATTTTTATCAATCAGTTGTTCTCGTTTTAGAAAAGAGCTCTTCATACTGTAGTCCAATACTGGATCAGCCATCTTTGTTTGACACTCAGCAGAGCCAAGAGGATGCAAAAGAGGTGCTCAGCGAATTTGAAGATCAGAATGAATTTGTTAGCTTTCTAAAAAGTCTTCTAAACATTCAAGCTGAGAGAAGAATTGCTCCGACGGAGGCACTCAAACATCGCTATGTCTCTATGGCTCATCTGGTTCATGAGAGTCACACCAGCTCATAGTAAGTCAATTAAACGTATTACATGGTTGGTTGGTTTGTCGTTTATTGAACATAAAACATATATAGTAATAATTTGATAGAAAATAATGTAGATAAAATAGTAAAAAGAAAGAAATCGGTCTTCATTCAACACAGTTATTATGGATGAAACATGCGGCGAACCCTGTCAGATTTCATGAAGAGCTTGTGATATATATATATATATATATATACATACACACACACATATGTATACATCTCTTCATGTTTCTCTTAGTTTAAAGATAAAGACTAGTGCAATGGAAATTTGTCACACAATGAAGCACTCTAAATCACAAAAGAGCCCCTAAATGCATCATTGTGTGATAAAAAAACAACTTTTTCAGCAACTACTTTCTCAAAAGTCAAAAGGAAATTGAGATTTTATATTGGCCTGAATGGCTCCAATATGTGGTCTTGGTAGGAGAGCTTTTTCTCAAACCCATGACCTCTGCACTGTGAGGTAGATGTGCTCACCATTCACCACCGTGCCTCCCCGATTTCTCTGAATAATTAGGAAATAGATAAAGGTCAAGATGCAATTCCACTTCTCAATAAATCTGTACCGCTTTAATTTTTCAAATAATCACTCAAACATTCCCAGAAAATAATACCGCCCCATCACTGGTGAGCTATTTTTGGAACAGGCTACTGATGTGAGAGCGATCTGGTGCCTGCGGGCACCATGGTGGTGACCCCTGGTGTGGAGGATCGGTGAATGGCTAAAAATATACAAATACATTTCTATTCATTTCCATATGATTTTACTTCTAAGTACACAACAAAAAAGAACAACTTCTAAGAAAAAGTATGGAAAATCAATCATGTTGAGTGACAGAGGCAGCAAAATTATAGATTCTGGGGCCCTGTAGGCAATTACTTGTTGTGACCTCTGCCTCAAATGGTCATTGTTTCATTGTTGAAATATGTTGTTTGTTTTCAGGTTGCATTAGTGACTGGCTGCTCTTTTTCAGTGTGGACAACGCTTTTGATCAGATGCTGGTGTGCCCGATTGAAGGATTTGAAGAGGAGCTCATCTCAGACAGCGAGGATGACGACAGGCCTTCCTACAACCTCATTATGCACTCATCGTGCTCCTCTAATGGAACAGCAGACACGGGGCGTTGGCGCAGTAGTGACTCTTCTAACAAAACATCAGGAGATGATGGACAAACTCAAGAGACAGCACTGGAGTCAATACAGGCTGATAGACAAAGCGACCAGAATGTACAACAGAAGCACAACGTTGAGAACATCCCGGTTTTTGTGTGCAGTGGTTGTGGAACCTTGTTTAGGAAGTAGATATCGACAACAGACTCATGAAGAAGAAAGTGTGTCCAATTAGTCTTAGGTCTGGAAGAAACATACCGGACACATTTCCTGATTTCTTTGGGAGAACAAATTCCCACTGCCAGCATTTGGAGTTGCTTTTCCTTGTTTTTTTATTTCCTCACTCAAAATCTGCCAGGACCTGAATGAGTCGAGATAACAGTATTAATAAAATTTATTTTTTCTATTTTCAGCCACCTTGTAGCCTAACAAAGCAAGCTAACAATTATAACAACTCAAGTAATCACATTGGAAATTATATATTATGATAGGGTGATTATGAGGGTTCCTCATGGAACACATCAGTTAAAGTACAAAAAGTGTAGCTGTCCCATACTTGAGTCACTCAAGCAGTGATTTGCAATGGTTGATTATAATGAATTCACTCTACCTCCGGACATAAAGACGTTAAATAGCTCATTGTAATTTGAAAGTCACACAACCATTAAGTAACTGCTTTCACAAGAATATTGTAAGAAAAGTGAACGAGTGGATATTGGCCTGATATCTTATGGCGAAGACATCTGGCTCTTCATTTTTTAAGAGTTTATTGATCATCAATCATATCTAATGAATAGGAAATCAAATGTATCCATTGATCCATTTTTATAATCTTCTCATCCTCACGACGGTCGCGGGCCATAATCAAATGAATAGGATGGATAGCAAACGCGCATCATGTACCACAAGATGTCACAATATTCCTCGCTGGTGACGTCACATTCGTAAACATCAAAAGCACCACTGGTGCAGGGACTTCTCGCCGGGTGCGGTGGCGCGTACCTGTAATCCAAGTTCCCGGGAGGCTGAGGCTGCCGGATCGTGTGAGCTCGGGGGTTCTGAGCTGCAGCGGACTATGTCGAGCGGGTGTCCGCGCTAAGTTCGGTATCGATATGGTGCTCCCGGGGGAGCTCGGGACCACCAGGTCGCCTAAGGAGGGGTGCACCGGCCCAGGCCGGAAACGGAGCAGGTCAAATCCCCCGTACCGCCCAGTAGCGTGTTCGCACCTGTGAATAGACGCTGCAGTGCAGCCTGAGCAATACAGCGGGACACAGTCTTTTACACTTCGTATGTAAATCCCCAAAACTATTATATTGTTGAAAGTCGATGCTTGGCAGGGCAACCAACGCTTTAGTGGGAAGCAAGCAACCATTTCTAAATGTAAATAAACTGACAACAGTAAGAAAGAAATGTGTCGCAACTGTGACGTCACGTGCGCGATAGTCAAAAACACCACAGTCGTTGTGCTTTCTCGCCGGGTGCGGTGGCGCGTACCTGTAATCCAAGCTACCGGGAGGCTGAGGCTGGCGGATCGTCTGAGCTCGGGGGTTCTGAGCTGCAGCGGACTATGTCGAGCGGGTGTCCGCGCTAAGTTCGGTATCGATATGGTGCTCCCGGGGGAGCTCGGGACCACCAGGTCGCCTAAGGAGGGGTGCACCGGCCCAGGCCGGAAACGGAGCAGGTCAAATCCCCCGTACCGCCCAGTAGCGTGTTCGCACCTGTGAATAGACGCTGCAGTGCAGCCTGAGCAATACAGCGGGACACAGTCTTTTACACTTCGTATGTAAATCCCCAAAACTATTATATTGTTGAAAGTCGATGCTTGGCAGGGCAACCAACGCTTTAGTGGGAAGCAAGCAACCATTTCTAAATGTAAATAAACTGACAACAGTAAGAAAGAAATGTGTCGCAACTGTGACGTCACGTGCGCGATAGTCAAAAACACCACAGTCGTTGTGCTTTCTCGCCGGGTGCGGTGGCGCGTACCTGTAATCCAAGCTACCGGGAGGCTGAGGCTGGCGGATCGTGTGAGCTCGGGGGTTCTGAGCTGCAGCGGACTATGTCGAGCGGGTGTCCGCGCTAAATTCGGTATCGATATGGTGTTCCCGGGGGAGCTCGGGACCACCAGGTCGCCTAAGGAGGGGTGCACCGGCCCAGGCCGGAAACGGAGCAGGTCAAAGCCCCCGTACTGCCCAGTAGCGGGTTCGCGCCTGTGAGTAGACGCTGCGGTGCAGCCTGAGCAACACAGCGGGACACAGTTTTTTTACACTTCGTTTCGGTTTACTACAAGCACACAGCCTGGTCGTTCATATTTTAGTGTTGCACCACACAGAAACACAAAACTTTCTTCTTCACAAAGCACAATTTTTGTTTGTCTTACACTGCCTCCTCCTGGGGGAAGATACACTGTGGACAGATTTGAACAAGGTTGTGTAATAAAATACATACATTTTTTTCACAGCTCGACCTTGCCTAATATTGTCAGTGTATTAATGTTTAAATATTTGTATTTTGTACGTTTTATTTTAGTTTGTGTTAGTGGCCATTCTTTCAGCCCAGACAATGCTTTTGATCAAATGGTTGATGTGTCCTCTGAAAGGATTTGAAGAGGAGCTCATAAAAAACCATGATGATATTAGATTCCCCCAGGTAGAAAGAATTTACCACCAGCTGAGAAGGGTATACACATGAAACTAAATCATAAGCATTGATTGATTTAGTCCCAACACTGAAGGAATTTCAACTACCCAGATACCCACATTAGTAATCAGCAATTCATTAACTTGGTTTTTCTCTCACCCAGAAAACTGTCTGAAAGCTTCATGAGAAAATTTAAGGTTGCTTAAAATCACGCAATGGCCTACCAAACCAGCCTGTTATTAGTACACTGTGGATGAATTCAGTCATACACTGTCAATGCCAAACCAATTATGCTGATGTTTTCAGAACATATGAATACCAAAATAAGGAATTTGACTCAGTTACCTTGTGTTGAATGAAAATGATATGAAATTAGCGTTGAGTGGCTGTAGAATTGTTGTTTTTTTTAAATCAGTATGACTCATTGAAAATGATTGTCAATTTCACGGAAAGGCATCTTCTTGAACGTAACTGCAGCGTTACACGTTGAGAGTTCTATGTCTTAAAACGATTATTATTATGATCATTTTATTAGTTTTTTTTTACTGCCCCACAAGCTTTGCTTTTATCACACGTTCACGTGACATTCTTTGTATATTTTAGCAGGCTCTCCAATTCCTGTGCTTGATGAAGGCTTACAACTCAACAACACAGAATATTATGTTAGGTGTTTCTGAAAAGAAATGCACACCTGGTTTAAACACAATATTATTTTGGGGACACAATGTTCATCATTAAAGCAAAAACTATATCAAATTTATGTTTAAAACACTTGAAGAATAGGAAATATTATCAATATCATTTAGAAAGGATAATAGCTGCAACCAAAATCAACGTATGTGAGCATGCGAGGAAATGGAGTACTGTACTGCATTTGCATGACCAAGATAGAATAACTTTGGGTATGTGCTGTTTTTCAGGACAAAGACTTAATGGCTGCCCTTTTGTATGTTATGGCGTTTTGTTTTGTTTTTAGTCCTTTTGGGTTGGGGGGGGTATGTATTCTTTCGTTTTTTATGATTTTTAAAAAATTGCAATACAATACATGCTGATTTATATAGCGCTTTCACAACAGCGGCAGCTGTAACAAAGCGCTTAACAAAACAGTTAACATGAAACATAAAATTAACTTGTGTCCTTGTCATTGTTAGGATAATGATTATGACGATGCGATAACAATAATATGTGTGTGAATAAAAAGGGTGATTGTCATGTGAGGAAGTCTGTGAATCTGTGTGTTAGGTGAGTGTATGAAACATGTTTTATACACGTGGACCCCCTCGGAAGCTGAACAGTAACCAGAGCATCACTGCCAGTCAAAATAGATTTCACTAGATGAAACAACTCATTTTGTTCTGGATAGTCAATAGACTAGTAACCGCTGTCCCACACTCAAATCTGGTGATCGCATTTTTATTTTGTGTGAATTTATTTAGTTATGGTTGAGTGTTTTCATTCTTATACTGTGTAGTTGTGTTTCTTTTCCAGGAGGGAGCAGTGATGAAAAACCCAAACACTGTGTATCTTCCACAGCGTATCTTCCCCCAGGAGGAGGCAGTATAAGACAAACAAAAAGTGTGCTTTGTGAAGAAGAAAATTTTGTGTTTCTGTGTAGTGCAATGCTAAAATAAAATGAACGACCAGGCTGTGTGCTTGTTGTAAACCGAAACGAAGTGTAAAAGACTGTGTCCCGCTGTGTTGCTCAGGCTGCACCGCAGCGTCTACTCACAGGCGCGAACCCGCTACTGGGCGGTACGGGGGCTTTGACCTGCTCCGTTTCCGACCTGGGGCGGTGCACCCCTCCTTAGGCGACCTGGTGGTCCCGAGCTCCCCCGGGAGCACCATATCGATACCGAACTTAGCCCGGACACCCGCTCGACATAGTCCGCTGCAGCTCAGAACCCCCGAGCTCACACGATCCGCCAGCCTCAGCCTCCCGGTAGCTTGGATTACAGGTACGCGCCACCGCACCCGGCGAGAAAGCACAACGACTGTGGTGTTTTTGACTATCGCGCACGTGACGTCACAGTTGCGACACATTTCTTTCTTACTGTTGTCAGTTTATTTACATTTAGAAATGGTTGCTTGCTTCCCACTAAAGCGTTGGTTGCCCTGCCAAGCATCGACTTTCAACAATATAATAGTTTTGGGGATTTACATACGAAGTGTAAAAGACTGTGTCCCGCTGTATTGCTCAGGCTGCACTGCAGCGTCTATTCACAGGTGCGAACACGCTACTGGGCGGTACGGGGGATTTGACCTGCTCCGTTTCCGGCCTGGGCCGGTGCACCCCTCCTTAGGCGACCTGGTGGTCCCGAGCTCCCCCGGGAGCACCATATCGATACCGAACTTAGCGCGGACACCCGCTCGACATAGTCCGCTGCAGCTCAGAACCCCCGAGCTCAGACGATCCGCCAGCCTCAGCCTCCCGGTAGCTTGGATTACAGGTACGCGCCACGTCCCCGGCTTGGAAGCACATCACCTGTGGTGCTTTTTTACTATCACGCACGTGACGTCACATTTTCGACACATTTTGTTCTCATTGTTGTCAGTTTATTTACATTTAGAAATGGTTGCTTGTTTCCCACTAAAGAGTTGGTTGCCCTGCCAAGCATCGACTTTCAACAATATAATAGTTTTGGGGATTTACATACGAAGTGTAAAAGACTGTGTCCCGCTGTATTGCTCAGGCTGCACTGCAGCGTCTATTCACAGGTGCGATCCCGCTACTGTGCGGTACGGGGGTTTTGACCTGCTCCGTTTCCGACCTGGGCCGGTGCACCCCTCCTCAGACGACCTGGTGGTCCCGAGCTCCCCCGGGAGCACCATATCGATACCGAACTTAGCGCGGACACCCGCTCGACATAGTCCGCTGCAGCTCAGAACCCCCGAGCTCACACGATCCGGCAGCCTCAGCCTCCCGGGAACTTGGATTACAGGTACGCGCCACCGCACCCGGCGAGAAGTCCCTGCACCAGTGGTGCTTTTGATGTTTACGAATGTGACGTCACCAGCGAGGAATATTGCGACATTTTGTGGTCGATGATGCGCGTTTGCTATCCATCCTATTCATTTGATTATGGCCCGCGACCCTCGTGAGAATAAAATTATAAAATCGATAGATGGATTAATTTTATATGATTAACCACTCTGTTACTGTTACTGTTACTTTAAAAACTGACATGTCAGACCAATATCCACTCTTTCACTTTTCTTACAGTATTCTTACAGCATTCCCTAAATGGTTGTATTACTTTCAAATAACAATGATTTATTCAAAGACTTTCTGCCCGGATTTAGATTGAATTAATTTTCATAAACAGTTTAAAAACTGCGTGAGTGACTCCAATATGGGCCACCACACTTCTTGTATCTGACCTGATAGAGTCATCACCCTATGATACTTAATTGACTCTGCGTTTACTTTAGTTGTACTTAATCTAGATTTGAACCAGTCATGGGAAAATTGTGGGCAAACTTTTGCAGGCCACATGAGATGGAAAGCCAGACCTGAGTAGCTTTGAGTTTGACACCTGTAGTATTAGTGAATGAGTGAATGAAACACGAGCACCATTTGTGCTTTCGCTGGATTGGAGTCCCCCTCTGGCGGCATTGTATGGGACGTTAGCACAAGAATCACAAGCGCCGAATGATAAAACTCTTGCAAGAAGTCGAATGAAGCCAAACATTTCAAATGCATGCGAACACCTCAATGCAATTCTTTCTTATTAAATTGGATGATGGGCCGGCTCCCGGGTTCGACTGGAAGTAAAACTTCTCCAGCAGGAGCTTCACTTGACAAAGTTATTAAAGACTTGTTTGATCAAGAAGCTAAAATATGATTTGCAGCCCTCAACAGAACAATGCCATAGATGGCATTCAGGTCATTATTTTAAGGTTCGTTGAATGAGAGGCTACTGCGGGGATCATGTTTTTATTCTGTAATACAGTTAGACACACGACCATGCAACATTTGAAAAATCACACCAGCAAACGAAAACACAACACCACATCCTTCGATGACGCTCAATTTCAGATCAGCTCATTGACTTATTCAGATTGAAGCACATGACTTGAGAATCCATTTAACATACAGCATTTCATCTTTGGTTGGGAAGAAGATATATAAAACAGTGAAACAAACATGAAATCATGATGTACAATTAAAAAAAACATTTAAATGTAAGGTTTTATTGACAAAGAAATATAGACCAATTTAAGGGGACACAAATGCTTTTTAAAAGAAAATACACACACGCACAAAATCTCCTCTCAGACACCTTTTGCCTTCGGGGGGTTTGGGGAAAGCAATCAACATTTTTGCTAAAACAGAACATACAAAACAATTTTTACCAACTTGTCAGCAAAATAACATGAAAAGCCTAGCTATGATTACACAACAGCTTTTTCATCTTTCATCTTTTCAGCTACAACGGGGCCGTTCTAATGAACACGGGATTACTTATATTTTGTTATTCATAAATAAATCTGAAACACAGTGGTTTCTATGACTAATCCAGATATTCTTATTGAAGGTGCCCACAGGCCCAATCTCCATTCTGTAGAATAAACGAAAAGAGTGAGTGAGTTAAAATTAAATAAATTGTTGACCTTTGACAAACAATAACAACTAAGAATATATCAGAAGCAAACATTGAAGACTAAAATAGATTAGGAATAGGAAACCAACAATATTATATTCCGGCTAATTACTAATATGTCTAAAGGGAAAAAAAAATCAGTACTTGGTTGATGAAATAACGGACAGTTCAATTTAACTGGAACCAGTGCGAGTAGTTCACTGGATAAAGTTGCAGTAACCTAGATCTCCTCCCTGCTCACTATCTCCCTCTGCTGAATGTATTGCCAACGTGCACCTCCCAACACAAATTGGTGGGTTGTTACGTTGGCAGTTTCACGGCTGGAGATGTAAGGCACAAGTTTAATCTTGAGCAGCTACACTTTCTCAAGACTCCTAACTATCTGTCGGGGAGCAAAGTAAGAATTCTTGGCTGTAAAGGACACTCACAGAATGGTTGGCACCTCTTCATTTTGTTTTGCTTTTCAAATCAACAAAGAGTACACCATCTGCAGATCGAATACACACATGCGTGACAAACGAGGGACAATAAATGCTGAGATTACAATTTGATGGCCTTTGCTTCTCCTTCAGCAGAGACGACAAGGGAGGGTGATTGGCCTTGTGCTTAAAGTCGAGTAAAAGGGCCAATGTGAAGCGGCCCTCTCAGTTTGGGTGAGGAGCAAACGTTGGTCGAGAACAGGGAGGATGGAGAGGAAGAATAAGGCGAAGACGAACAGTCACCACTATTGTTCAGGGTAAAGACACTGGAAATGGCGACATCCACAATGCCTTGACAAAGCTCAGGGTACAGCTTCCTAGAAGGACAACATAAAGACAGAACAGTGTCAGTCAGAGTATGAATGTAAGAGTATGGTTACTTTGGAATAATAAGACTCAAGTGATAGTCAAAAGCATGTTGAATTAAAACTATTTTGTGACAGGTATAATTTCATCCAAAAAGTGACTTTAGTGAATACCATTTACCCCTCTGGCTATTAAATTAAGGCCACTTAACAGTCGTGATAATTACACTTGCAAAAACGTTGGGGATTTTTTTGCAAATACGTGTTGTTACTGACTGTGCACAGGCTGGTGCTCCGTTGATCTCAATGAGCCACACTTTGAAGTTCACGTCCACCATGAAGTCGAATCCAAACAGCTGAAAGCTCTGGTAGGAAAGATGCTTGGTGCTGATCGCTGGTTCAATGCATGACAAACAGCTCCTGCACAACCACAAAACCAAAAGGTTTCATCTTCTATTCAGAAACAGGCATTTCAGGCAAATCGTAAATAACAAGTGTGAAATTATGTCAATATTAACGGGCAAAAAAAAAGTTGAATCGACCAATGGAATGGTTCAAGGACCTCAGTGAAGATTTCCAGCGGTTTTCTTTAAAAGCCTTTTTTGGTTGTGTCCTGTGTTGGCTTTTTAAACAGCACAGCACTGTTGACGTCAGGTGGTTGGGACAGCGGGGGTTGTCAACATTAAAAAGGATCGATAATTCACTGTCATTCGGGTCGCCTGGGTGTACTTCACAGGGGATTGGCTCTTACCGGCTCCCACATTCATTCAAGCCCAGCTTTCAACTCCAAGAACAGCTGTTAAGCACGATCTTGGTGAGAACGGTACTCAGGCTGTCTTGTTGACAGAGATACTTGTGCACTGCACAGAGGATGAAATTAAGAAGACTACCAATGTAGATGGTTAAATCTTGTCTAAAATGTGACAAAAATGGCTGTATTTAATAATTACAGTAAATTAAAGCACTTTCATTTTTTGTTTCCAATCTCTTTCCAAATTGATCTCCCGTCCGAACACAAAATGAATAACTTCACGATTTATGCAATGAACAGCCTCCAGCATTTTCCACTCTGTGTGCAAAGCACCATGTGTCAATAACCAACGGTTACAAAACATGTGTATAAGTTTATGGGTCAAATGCCATCATGGAATAACAGTAGGAAGTTGCAACAAGTGCTGTCCACGTGCAAAAGGGAATTGCTTGTATACGAATAGCTGAGTCTCAGAAGGGCCAGTCATCTGTATGTGAGCACGACCTTTGGATGTTGGCTCGTTCACACACTGCTGCGCACACAACGAGTTTCTTCACGGCTTGGCAGCTACCTGTGTGCGCTTATTGGGATATGGTGGATTTTAAACTTATAACATATGAAGCTGTAAAAAAAAAAGCTGGGGTGGCGTCTACTTTCTTCATTTTTTTGCTATTCGCAGCAGGTCTTAGTCACTATATCCGCTACATACATATTGTATCGATATTTTCTTTTTAAAAGATACAATTGTGACATGTGGCCACAATTCTTTGTTAGTAAATTCTTTTTCAACAGTTTTGTCAGTAAAAATGTGTTTTAAAAAAAGCAATGTGCACCCTACTTGATGATTTGCTTGATCTGAGGTAATATGGTGGACTCCAGGGTGACATTGTGAGTGTTGAGCAGGTACAGACGAAACTCGTCAAAGAACATCTCGTTGCCTTCCTCATAGCGACCGTAGTTCTGGGAGTGCTCCTTCTGGATGCAGTGGTTGGTCAGGTGGCTGGTCATGTCTTGGAGGTCAGAGCTGTTGTACGGCTCGGAGGAAGTCCGCAGCACGCCCTCCCGATACAAATAGATGTTGTAATGGTGGTCCACAAGGACCCAGCTCCTGGTAACACCATATCATAAACTGTTAGTGTGGAGTGATGTAGAGCTCTGCGAGCTTCTCAAAAACATTCAAGACATGCCTGATGTCAAACTTGCGATGTCCAGGCTGCAGAAGTAAAGGTTTCTCCAGGTACTTCTGAATAACATGAACCTGTCCTTGATTGTCAATGTATTGCAGTAGTTGGTTTGCATCGTGTGATATCAGAATACCAGCACCTGTTGGAAGAAATGTTGTTCTAAGATGCATGTCAATATGGAAAGTTGTATGAGCTCTTATTCTATTTCTTGAAGGTCAATGTATTCGTATGCTCTTTGCCTTCACTAGTAAGAACAACGAGTGAGCACTCGTAGAATGACTGTCAAACGGCTAAGGCCCCTCCCACCCCCCATGCTGTATGTATGACACTTCTGCACACTCGTTGGATAACTTTAGGGATACATGCCTAATAGTGAGGCAAAACTACTAATGAGAAAACTAGGGTCCATTAAGCTGCTACTGTTTGAGACATACGTACTAGTTGGGTCTAGCAGTGTTACTAGTGAGGCACCGTCGTTTATTAGTAAAGTTTAATCGAGTACAGGTAGGTCAATAGTGGCATTAATAGAGGGGAAAAATACTGATAGTACACACTTGTTTCACACTCAAGTAGTTCAACCAGTGTGCTGAATTGATTTACTAGGGAGGACAAAGAGCTTACCTTTGTTGGAGGACATGACATCAATTTGGATGCAAGTCTGTCTTGCACGAGATAGCAGATTTTTCAACTATGCTCTAGCGACTACTATAATTATTATTACTAGTGACAAATCAAGTGATTTTTGACTTCCCGGAAGACATTAGAGATACAAGAGGAATCACATCAATTTGATTGCTTTCTTGGGGCACCTTACCAACCTGACAGCTTATCTGTATGTCGTCATTCTGTTCTAAGGGGTTATTATTGCACTTGCCCAATGAATGACACGCATGCTAGGTTTATGAAAGACTTTAAATTGTCCGTGGGTTTGATGAACTGGAATCTTTGCATGTGATAAATATGCAAAGAACACAGAAATCGGGAAAGGGGAAAATACTATTTCAAAGCACTGTAGCTAAGAATTTGTGTGACTTATCAACCGATTAAAACACTATGCTCCCAAAGTTCACATTTACTTGTGGTTCCCAGAGTCTATGAAAGTGTAATGGTAGGATTAATCTTCAGTGGTCAAGTGCCACACATGTGGAAAAGTCTTCCAGATTTGCTTGCTTGTGGAGGCAGACACTCACTCACTATTTAAGATTTAAAAAAACGTTCTCATTGATAAATCTTAGAGTCAGAACTGATTCAGGCTTTCTCCTGTTAAGATTCCATGTGCTTAGGCATGATTGATACGTTTGAATCAGACAAAATGTGTAATATTCTACCTTTAGCTCCAGCAGATGACTTGGCTATCCACACAGTCCCCTCTCCACTTTCTTTTTTGGAATGATAAGATGCCAAGAAAACTTCTCGCTCATCCGTCTTGGGATTGCTCTTCAGATGGCTGAGACCATTTGTCGCAGGAGCCACAGGAGTGTTGAGGTTGGTGGGATAGATGATGTAGGATTCCGGGAACCAGTTGGATGCATCAGAGAGCTCTGGGCTGGTCTTTATTAGCCTGATGATTTAAAAGTGGTTGACCGTCAGCTAATGTAAACACTTTGAATAATTCATTGGCGGAACAAAACATGTTGCTAACATCAAAAAGGCAATTGTATGAAATATACATACTTGACCAAAGACGCCTTCCTGCAAAGCTTGTCTGCCCCTCTGTAGTAATTGACCAGCTGTACCAGTCCTGGTTCATGACCTAAAGTTCCAGTCGAAACATTTCAACCCAAAGATTTGAATGTTAACAAATTGCACAGTAAGTGGTGGAAGCATTGACCACCATCCACACGACGCTTGGGCTGCACAGTCACAGCAGCTGTCTCGTTCTGAGTGGGTGGACAACAAATGGAGCGCATGCAGAGACTGTTTTCAGCAAAATAACGAAAGGGGAAAACATACACTACCTAGACGCCCATATGGTAGACGATTCCGTTCTCCAAGCATCAAATTGAATCTGGGGTTATCTCTTTTCAGCCTCTTCCACTGCCCAGTAGAAAGGAGGATTTTGGAAACTTCTGCATAAATGGTGCTGTTGTCGTCCCGGGTAACAAAAGTGTACATCTGAGAAGCCATTGTCCCACGTTGGATGGAATTGTGAAAATCGTTGCAAATACTTTGAACCAAAACAACTTTCCTTGCTAGGGAGCAACTTGTCTGGGAGGCAGAGCAGCACACAGAGGGTCAAGTGTTATCTCCTCTGACCGGACCGGGCCATGGTGACGATGAGTCAGTCATATCCCTTCCAAACGTTCCCTTCACACCCGAATCAAAAGATCTATACCAAATGCAGGCATGCCGCCACGACGTTACAACGAATTATTAACTGTGAATATTTAAAAACGGCTTATCACTCAAGAGACACTGACCCAGCAGTGTCCAGTAACACACAAGGGTGTGACTGGGAGCAGACAGCAGTTCCACAGACTTGTCCAACATGGGCCGAATAGCTGTCAGCATCCGGTTTTTTGGCTCAAATGGACTGCTGCTAATTTCTCTGACTTAATTTAAAATATGATACGATCCTCAATAAACAGTTCGAAACTAAGACATCTAACTAAATGGCTAGTTATGTACGGGCTATCAAGAATGGTATTTATTTACTCTACAACGACATGCGTTCCCAGTCTGAGGCTATCGCCTGCCGTCGCAAGATTACAAGTCGCTCGGTTAGTGTAGTTTTTGTTTGTATTTAAAATCACATTCATACATATTTAAAACCTGGATATATATCAATAACTATACTAAAATGGTTGTACACATCATTCATATACATATTTGACGTCTTTTTTAAAGCATATTCTTTGTTAGTTCGTGTAAAATTGGATGTTTGACGTCATGTGCACTTCATTTCCCAGAATGCAAAGTGAAATAGGAAAGGCACATTGACCAATACGGCTTTATGCTTTTCCAACACAAGATGGCACTACAGGTTTCACACAAAAGTCGATGGTGTTCGCACAGTCGAAACTTTACTTTGTGATATGAAGTGCTTCGGTAAGTGAACAAAATTCAGCGTTGAAAATAAGTGTTAAGTGTTTGTGAATGAGCGAAAATAAAAATAAGGTGAAGTATTCACATATGTCGAATTTCCTCGAGGTGATGTTTAAAATTTTGACATAATAATTTACGTATTTTTAAATTTACGTAACGCATCGTCGATTGGCGTTAATATAATTTTCATTTTCCGACTGAATATTGTAAGTCTGTTTGTCTGCCTGTTTGGGGAGGAAACCTACGTTCACCGTGACCGGAAGTGATGCTTACAGGAAGCGAAGGGTGGCGGCAACAAATAGTTCAGCAAGCACACGTTTTAAGCTTTGCGTTTCATACGACTAATACTTGCGGGTGTGGTATTTATATTTCGTAACAAAGTCGTGAGGGCATACCGCCAAGAGTAAGTGAGGTGCTTTTTTTGGACGCTTTGCCTTGCGAACCTTGATGTTTACATTGTAAGCAGACTGTTGCGTACGCGCGTGAACTGGTTCGCACATCAGTCCACAGAGTCTACTGTTGAAGTTAATTTATATAACCTGTCAATTAATCGGTTGTGAAATTCCAACGAAGTGAATAGACTGTTATCAATAAAGCAGCATTTTGATAGTGTCAAACTACTTACATTAAATCCACTAAGTTGTAACATTATCTGTGATCTATAGGAGAATTTGACATTGTGTTTGCACGATCATAAAGCTGCAGATTACCTGAAATCATGGCTTTTGCTGAGGTGTTGCATTTTTCATCACTTATGCCCCATCTTCTTCACCAGGCTGGAGCAGCCCAGGCATGAGTGGCACGCACCTGGACGAATGGCAGAGGAGGTCCTTTGACATTTCATCTGGCAATTGTACACCTGAACAGACGGCCGATGCCTACCGGGCCCACATCCTCTCCATTCAGTATGCATGGGCAAGTTCCAACCTCTCTGAGGCCGCCATGGGTATCCTGCTCAGGACCAACTCGGAGCGCTATGCTGCAGTGCTGGACTCAGATGAACCCCGCACGGGGCTTAACAACTATGCAGAGAGCGCGCTTCATCTGGCCCGTAATCAGAAGAATCACAGCGTCAAATGGGAGTCGTCCCTCACCTTGGAGCACATGCTCGACTTGCCCTGCGTGCAGAAGATGATTCAAGCAAGTGCAGGGGGAGAAAACTCCCTTGTGGCACCAGCAGATGTTAACATATCTGTTGGACAAGAGAGCAGCAACATCAGCAGCTCCTTGTCTGCTTCCACCGCTGCAGGCAGGTCAGAGGGCACAACCTATAGACTTGATTTTCCACCACAGGCCAAAATAGAGGTTAATAGCCTAGCCACTGTTTCTGTAGATCGACCAAAAACCTCTGAGTGCCTTTCAGATAATATCTACTCATATTCCCGTCCAAACGCCAGAGTACAGTCGGTGTTTAGTCATCCCTCATCAGTTCCTCCTGAGAGCAACACACGCCCTGTAGGCAGCAACCATCAACCCAGCTTCTTTCCTACCTCCAATCCATCGAAGCGGAAGAATTTTTACAATCCAGATGCAAGTGAAGGCAGGGGGCCACAAGCAGGGGGCGACATAAGACCCCCATGTAACTTCAAATCAGCCCGTGAGCAGCTAATTGTTGATCAAAAGAAAAATTTCCATCAGCCCCAAAGAGGTGCCAGTTCTGCCGCGGCAGCAACTGTGAAGAAATCCCTGGGAGCTAACAGGCCTCGAAATGCTTTTCCTAAATTTGTGTCGCCTATGCCGCGGCAGGACGAAGAGGAGGGTGCGCCAAGACCAAACTCCAACAATGAACATCTGAAAAACTTTGAGCCAAAGATAGTGGAGTTGATCATGAGTGAGATCATGGACCACGGACCCCCTGTGGTGTGGGAGGACATAGCAGGCCTGGAGTTTGCTAAGACCGCCATAAAGGAGATTGTTGTTTGGCCAATGTTGAGACCTGACATCTTTACAAGCCTCCGGGGTCCACCTAAGGGAATCTTGCTGTTTGGACCTCCTGGGACTGGCAAGACGTTAATAGGCAAATGTATTGCTTGCCAGTCAGGTGCCACATTCTTCAGCATCAGCGCGTCATCGCTCACATCCAAATGGATGGGTGAGAGTGAAAAAATGGTGCGGGCCTTATTTGCCATCGCCCGCTGTCACCAACCTGCTGTCATTTTCGTCGATGAAATTGACTCGTTGCTGTCTCAGCGCACTGACGGCGAGCACGACTCCTCACGCAGAATCAAGACGGAGTTTCTGGTTCAGCTGGATGGTGCCGCCACGGCTGCAGAGGACCGCATCCTGGTAGTGGGGGCCACCAACCGACCTCAGGAAATAGACGAGGCTGCCCGTCGTCGCTTCGCTAAGAGGTTGTACATTCCCCTTCCCGAAGGTGCCGCCCGGCAGCTGATCGTAACCAACCTCCTGTCTCGAGAAAAGAACCAGCTGAGAGCGGAGGATCTGGAGTGCATTGTAGCAAACACAGACGGCTTCTCCGGGGCAGACATGACACAACTGTGTAGGGAGGCGGCCTTAGGACCCATTCGCAGCATCCAGCTAGGCGACATTGCCACCATCACGCCGGCTCAGGTACGGCCAATCCTCTACAGCGACTTCCAAAATGCTCTGAAGACGGTGCGACCCAGCGTCTCATCTAAGGACCTGGAGTTGTATGAGGAGTGGAATAAGACATTTGGAAGTGGTCGATAACGGCCTTAATTTAAGAAAATACACCTTTATTTAACACAAGTGGCTTGGAATTTACATCGCTTCATAAATAATTGCCATCCTCGCTGACAGTTGGATAAATATTCTTTCTCTGGCAACTGAGCACACGTTGATGTTTAAGTTTAGTTTTTTTGTTTCTGAAATACTAATAGGATGTACACAAATGTTCCAATGTAAGACTTGTTATTTAAAGTTTGTGTTGCAGTGTTTTCTAAAATGAAATCAAATAAAACGCACACGGCACTGTAAGCCTATACTTTTTTAAGCAATGCATATAGAATAAACCACTGTATTGTGTCAAATATATGTGCCTCTTAAATCTGTCTGACACTGGCAAGCACGCTTCACAAGATGGATGTGTTAATCATCTCCACGGAAATTGAGTAACACACACAGTATCCTAAGAACTGTCCTCTTGTGTTCCTCTCTTCCTCTTATTAATGAAGACAGCAGTGGACAGCACAGGACAATCGTTACTGCAACACATCCCGCTCAGTGAGCAAATTCTTCCACAATATTCAGAGTACTGACAAACATGATTCCTGCCACATTTTTGCCCACCAGTCTTAAGAAAGTGAAGCTGACCGCAATCTGATGAAGGGTTTTCAGCCAAGGGTCTCGTCAGTCACACGCACGCCCCTCTGCAAGGGGACAATTATAGAGTGCATAAAATTGTCATGTATTTTTAATGAAATGATCTTTGCAAATCTGGAAGGCCATGAAAAAAGACTTTCATTTATTTTTCATCTTTTTGTCAAGCCCCTCATAAATATTGAAGACTTGTGTGGCTGGCCACTGTATTTAAACTTTGTTGGTTTCGCCAGCAGCGACATTGGTCACACAACCCCCCCGCCCCTCCAGCTGGCATCACAGGGACACCTCACAGCTGGACTGGGACAGATGCACAGAATTCCTCTGGTGCTGCTTGGGATCCGCTGAGTATGGACTCCAAACTGTGACATATGGTGTTAGCTTGTTTTCGTAATTTCTACGGTGGCAATGCACTAGTCAAATCTGAGCTTGTTAACGTAAAAGTATGTACACGCACCAATAAAGTGCATATTTTTAATTCATGGTTTCATTCCTAACAGTTCAACAAATGCCTTTTATTAACCACTCATGGCAATATTTATATAAATCATCAAATGTTACTTTTTAACAGTCAATGAAAGATGACCATGTCTCCTTTGTCAGACACATGACGTTAACTAAGGAGCTATTACATTTTTATTTAATTTTTTTTCAATGTCACCCTTGTATCTTTCTGTCAAATTTTCAATTTCATTTTGGTTACTTTAAAGGTTGAACACAAGGTATTTGGGAAGTTAACGACACACTAATGTGAATTTCCCTTCAGGCCTGAATTCTCCTTTTGGTCAATTTGTTTCAGGCTTATACAACAAAGAGAATGCATCCACAAATACTGGACCAACATAGCAGTTTAACCTGAAGCCAATTGCTTGTTTTGTGTTTTCTCATTTTACAGACAAGTCCGCTTGTGTACAAATACATCCCCCCTGTCACAGGCACATCTCAAGAAGCATCGCGAAAAGCGTGAACAAATTTGCAATGCCAACATTTAAATGTCTTTCCTGTCACTTTGCATTCATGGGACACAATGCTTGGCAGTGCAGAATCAAGTTCACACTGCAGGAAGTAAATTTCACTCAAAATGACTGTAGCATACAGTATATAAATACATTAGTAAGAATTTGTGAATAGAAAAGATATCCACATCAGAAAACGGCAATGAAAATTCATACTATTCACCACCAGAAATATTTTGTGTGAGAACATCATGTCTTATGATGTTTTCATTATTTCTCATTGCTTTGGGCTGCGGCAAGTTAAAATACTGTGCAAAACTCTGGTCCCAATTCAAATGCTACACTCTAAAATCAGTTGTCTTGTTTAATTAAGTCAATTTTGGGATTTTTTGTATTGGGGTAAAATTCTGGGTTATTTCTGATGGAAGTAAACAAATTGTTGGTTCAAATAAACACATCGCTACAACACAATGAATCTGCACGTTATAACGGGAGTTTGTTGTAACCATTTCCAATAAAATGGCCACCAACTATGATGTTTAATACAATATGAACATTTATAGATGTAAAAACATGAAGATGTTGTACATTATAAACATGTCAATTACAAATATGTGTACAGTATATGAAGAAAAAATGATTTTTATTAGCCATGAAACTAATGTTCCTATTTCACCTTCATCTTCCAGTCAGCAAATGAAAAGTGCCTTCTCCAGTTCACGATGTGTCGAACCCCAAAGCAGTTTACGATCATCTTTTAATCTGTTGCTCTCGAACTCTGCCATGATTTCGTTGCCATTACGGATGATTGTCGAAATCGCCTTGAGGAGAGGTGTCTCGGCTGGTCCATTGGTCTTATCCGGACCTTAAATTTGGTGAGATGCAGAGGCAATGACAAAATATTTACCGATTGCCTGTAAATCACTAACTACAAATACTTTGTTACTGTACTCAGATTTTTCAGGTATCTGTACAATAGATTTTTGATTTTTCCCTCAATGTTCTACTTTTACGTCTTAATTTTATCTTGTCCTTTCTTTGTCAAGATAGTCTGGTTACTTTTTCATCCTCTGTTGATGACAACTTGGTGTATAAAAAAGGCAATACAGCGGGTATAAAAAGCGTACACACCCCAGATCCAGGTTGTAAAAAAAAGGATATGTACTTTTTTTTTACTGTGACTTTCTGTATTACCTGTAGAGCTCAATTCGAGAGGACAAATAAAACTAAACAATTAATGTGCACAGTGCACACCCTCTTACAATGGGATGTGGCTGTGTTCAGAATTAACCAATCACATTCCAACTCACTTTAGGATTCAATACACAGCTGCCACAATTTAAAGGGTCTCAGATGAACCCCAAATAAAATTTAGATGGTCTCATAGGCTGTTCCTAATTCCACTTTGATATGTAGGCGGTAGCTCCATCTGAAGAAAGCAAACCCAAAGCATGATGCAGCCACCACCGAGCTTCACTCTTACTGTATGTGTTCATTTGGTGATGAGCAGTGTTGTGTTTGCGGAAAACATACCTTTTGGAATTATAGCAAAAAAGTATATTCCTCATCCAAGTGATTTATGTTTTTCTTCTTACTTTGAGTTCTATGAAAGTTAATACAGTAAAAGTATCTATTGTGTCAAGTTACCAGAATGGCTTTTGTTTACTTTTCACTGTAAAACTTAATTATTTACGTTTGCACTCAAGTAGATTTCAGATTCTACTTTTACTTCAATAGGAGTCCAATTAGAACTTCTATTTTTTTATTTTATTTTTTACATGAGTATACCTGCAAGACAGAGCGTCCTTCTCCAACCCAGTGTAACATCCAGGTAATTTTGAAGGTGTCAATTTTAAGGTGAAATGACCACATACTGTTGCTTTTAGGGAGTACAGTATTTTAAGATGTAGGGGGAAGTGAGATGTGGAATTGTATAGCAGGCCTTGCTGGATCGGCCCTCTCATGCAAATGTAGGGACTCCCCTTTTGGGTCCCAGTCAAGCGTGGGGCCTCGATGCTGCCCACAGCTGCTTCCCATTTCTGCTAAATCACACTGCTACCCTCTGGAACAATGGTGTCACATCACAATGCCGGTAGCAGCCTGAGCAGTCCTCCACAGTCAGGCGCGGTGCTGCAAGCCCTGTCCGGCCTAGTGTGTCCTGATTAAACTTCTGTGTTCCCAGCTCTCTGCTGCTCTTTCCGAGGGCATGCCATCCAATGGACTCATCAGCTTCTAAATGTAATAAATTTGAATCTAAGCACCTTTTCTAACTCCAAACACTATAATTATATAATTCGTGATTTCATTGTCTTGACTACGCTTACATTTTGATTCCAAAAGGCAGGCAACCTAATGACGTCAATGCAGGATGAATGTGAGTCGAATGGTTTCGTGGCCTTTGTTTCCTGCGTATCATTTTCTCATGAAACTCAAAGAATTAAGCAAAACAAAAGAAATGGGATAGGCCAAGCACAGTAGTGTAATTTGCAGTGATCATTTAAATAATTCGTCAAGGTACTGTATAGTTTCAGTATGTCTTTCACTGCGCAAACAAAGGCAAATATTGAATTCCTTTATTTACTAATTTATTCATGCTGCTTGCAATGCTGTTCTGTTTTGTCATCATGGAATGATCAATGAATGGTTCGTGCATCCACCTCACAGTTCTGATGTTAGAGGTTCAAATCTGGGCTGCGGCCTTCCTGCGCTTTGGTTGTTCTCCATATGCTGCTTTTCTTCAGGTACCCCTTGTCCTTTGATGTCAGTGTGAATGCTTGCTTGTCTATACATGCCCCACAATTGGCAAACGGGCCGGTGGTACTATGCCCCACCATGTGCCAGAATTCAGCTGGAAGAGGATAAATGGTCGAGAAAATGGATGGATGGATCATGGATGGATGATGTAATTTCATGTCGCTCACCTCTTGCCAGACGAATTCCACCGAGGAAAAACCTTAGGTAACATTTGACACCGGAGACTCTAAGTTAAAATCTTTATGCCTTTTTATGCCTTATATTTTGGAGGATCAATTATATTTTACTATGGACAGTTCCACACAACCCTTTAGGATTATTATTGTTATTATGATTATTATCCTTATTTCCGTATGTACAATACATATGGTGACTGAAGAATTCTCCTGACTTGCCCAAATTTTAACTTTCATAATCTCATAATGATTTTTCACTGGAAAACAAATGAATTCGACAATTTTGTCGCTTATAGAAAATATCCTTTATTGATATTTTGTAAGCAAGAAACTCCCACTAAGTCACAAAAGGCTGTGTGTGATCTTGAGAGCAAAACTATTCTAATTTGAAAGAAATGAAATACATTTTCCAGTATATTTTTCCCATCTTTGCCTTACAGCAGCAGTAATTGTTTTCACCATAAACACATTGAATACAGTTGAACAGGTGGAGTGGCCACTATTCTATTGACAAACACCGATCACTGTAATAAATACAAAGTAAACAAAACAAAATGGGCAAGTTAAATGTCATAAATAATATGTGAGTTGGTATAAGAATACAGGTTGTAAAATGAACTCGATGAAGAGTTATTATCTACATTGACATTTTTGATTGATTTGTATTTTGTACAGATCATTACGGTAGCTTGCATCTCCATAAGTGAACAGGCTTTTAAATACAAAGATGTTTTTTTGTCTTTTTTCTTGAGTCAAAAACAAGAAAATAAAGTTGCTGCTTGTGATAGGGAAAAAGTGTTCCATACAAACACATAATGCAACAGAAGACCATTTACATACTGTAGGAGGTGGATGCTGTTTCGGCACCACATTCTGCCACTTTGTCTTGACTGAACACCATTTAATTTGCTTGCTTTTTTTTTTCTCCAAGTTTAATATTTGAAATGAGATTCGGAGGGCTTTTAAACTTTTTTGTTTTCAACAAACATGCTCAGTGTATAAAAATCACATTTTCACACGTCAGCGGTGTATTATACACGATGGATTTCCTATGCGCGCACGTGTCTGTTGTGAGCATCAGGGTTCAGTAGCGATGCTCCCCTCGTGTTATGTGCGAAGAGAACTCATATCGGTCTTGACTGCGATGGCCACAGAGATTGCATTCAAAGGGGTCTCTGAAGCCGTGGCAGCCCATGTGTATGGTGTACATGACGTGGTCCAGGAAGAGGACGCGACAATGTTCACACCTGTACGCCCGCACCTGCTCACCGTCTGCCGTCATCACCTTGAAGCCCTCCGACGCCATCTCCATGCTTGCCCGGATGGCCTCATACTGTCGCTGCTGCTCCTCCTTCACGTGGGGCAGCGTGCCATTCCGCACCCCCGAGGTGATGTGGTTGGTCAGATAGATGAGGCCGGAGGCCGCCCCGCCTGCCCGATCGCCACTGTTGCTCTCCGTGTCAGTGGAGTCTTGGCCGCTGTGGCTCGGAGAGCCATCCTTCTCGCTGGAGGCAGACTTGGACTTGGAGAGCAGAAGCAGGTTTTCAGCCGCACTGTCCTTGGCTGACAGGCTGTGGCCCATTCCCGATTGGGGATCCGGGACCACTTTGTGCAGGGGGTAGACGGAACCCATGCCCACGTCAGAAGACGACGCTGGGGAGGGCTGGACCAAGGGCCGTAGCGACTCTGCCCCCAAGTAGCTGATGGCACTGTTGATGGCCTGGTCGATGACGTGAGGCTGAATCAGCTCACCAGGTGCTCCATCGTAGGAAAGGTCTGACAGGCGCTTTTCACCTGAGGAAACACACACATGTTGGTTGTCACAGATGCAAAAAATGATCATCTACATCCTGAGACAACAAATCTTGAGCTAAATGCCGTTTTAGTTATTCTCTCACATGACCATTCCAGACCACATTGCTAATTTTAGATAAAAGCACAGCAAACTTAAAAGTACTGAAATGGACACAACTTAAACAAGTCACAGGCTGATTTCTCATTGTAAACTGTGGATTAACCTTTTTCCACAACAAGTGTAAGCTCACACTTTGTCAAGTTCAAACTCCTGTGAGACTCAGTCTGAGTCTGTTCTGTTCAATGTCTAAGCAAGCCGCCGGTCAGGAAAATAATTCTGAAGCGATTGCTACCTTTTACAGCAAGCAACAGTAGAGCTTGATATCAGCTCCCTATCTGTAGGTTACTTCTAATCATCAAGCACATGAATTTATTAGAAAAAAAATGAATAGCAATTGCTAAACAATTTATTGACCTATGACGAGGCTACCTTTACTGTAAATGTCTTGACACAAAGGAAGCAGATTTCAGCCCTTACCCACAAACTTCTGTGGCATAGTGCTCTTACGCTTAGCTACATTATTAGCTAGCCTGTCTAGCACCAAGGCTCTGTCAGATCCCATCTGGTTTAAGTCTTCCCTCTGTTCATTCTGGCTGCTTTCTTCCTTTACTACTGGAAAGCAAGACAGAGAAGGAGGTTTTAGTGTCAAAATAGGTGCCGTTGGTTGAAAAGTGAGTACTAGTGTAGGAGGGCCTCTTTGTTGGTACAGTTTTAGTATTCCGCTGACAAGAGCGCTATTTTGATGAATGTCCTTTTACATCTAGAACACAGGAAATCTACACAGGTTTTAGTTTCAGCTCACGTTTACACATAGTCTGTGATGCGGGGATGGATGCACAGGTTCAAGGTTCATCAGATAGCAAATACACTCGCATATAACCTATATGTATTACTACAACCTGAACTATTGCTGCTTCTCAACTGTGGTGTGCTGATTAAATTAAGTAAAATAGGTCATGGATATTTGAGTGAAAGGGGACAGACACACACACACGAGGCACCGACCTGTGTAGATGCTGTTCTGCAAGCCCATGCACTGAAGGTAGTTGTGACAGCGCTCCTTGTGCTCCTCCAAAGAGCTGCGCTGCTTGTAACTCCGTCCACAGTAAGCACACTTGTGGGGTTTTCCAACTGCAAAACAACAATAAACAATCAACAACCCCTGCAATGAAAAGAAAGTGATTTTTAATCGACTTTGTAATTGTCTTGAGTCAGTAGTATTGAGTTAAAAAGTCAAATTGTACTCAGTGGGTGATTTTTATGAAACCATTTATTGTAATATGTGTTGTTTTTTTAATGGGATGTAATGTCTACTGTCTTTTTCAGGTATCAAAATGTATCTTATTTCCATTCCAGGAAACCTTCAGTAGTCTAAATGGTGCACATTTTAAAAAGTTAGCTTTAGTTTTCTTATATTTAGTTTGATTAGACAAGTCAAGTCAAAAATCATTTTAAAAGCATGTAGACCATTAAACGCATTTTGTTTTCTTCATCTGTTCTTCTCTCCTAAGTACAATGTTGACACAACACAAGTGTATTTTTCCAAATTGCTTTTATGTTAAGCATAAACCACAGATTCAAATTTGTGGTGAGTGACAATAAATACCCCCAAAATACATTTTTACAAAATCAGTAGGTCACATTCCATGTTTTTTAATAGAATGTCCCCTCACAGCACACTTATTATGAAATTACCCCAATAGCCTCAAATGTAAATGCATTACAGCACTGTCTCATGCATTAGTAGTCTACCTGCTGAGCCGTTGTGGTATTTTAGAACATTTTGAAGAAATAGAAAGAAAAAAATAAAGTAAGAAAGGTTACATGGGCATTTAATGAAAACTAAATTTGTTTGGCAGACTTCTGGGAAAAGTCTCAGTACTGCCTCATAACGCTGAATATTGCATCTAAATGCGTCAACTCCTCTAAATGAAAATATTGGCATTTGGAAGCTATATGATGTCGTTGGTTTGTAAAATTCAACAAAAATTTACCAGCTCAATTCCTGCATTTCTGAAAGTAGCACCCATCCAATATCGTCTGACGGAATTTTACGTAACTGACCAGAATGTGTCCGCAGGTGTCCGGTGAGAGCATCCCTCCTGCGACAGGCGTAGCTGCAAAGGTGACACTTGAAGGGTTTCTCTCCAGAGTGGAGCTTGATGTGACGCAGCAGGTTGCCCTTCTGGGTGAAAGAAGCACCGCACTGGCTGCACTGGAAAGGACGTTCTCCTGAGAGCAAAAAAACAACAACACGCAAGATCATATAAAGTGGCTGCTAAAACAACAAACACCAAAGTATTGACCTGGATGTTTTTATGACATTTGCCCTGATCGCGGACCAAAGGTGTATGCCGAAGTAGCGGGAATCTGGGGTCATTGTGTTACAAGCATCCGAGGAAAGAGGACAAGTGAGATAATGAAGCAGCTCAGGGGCACTGTGTGTGTGGGGGGTGGGGGGGTGGGCACAGTGATGCTCCATCTCTCCATGCTCCCCCTGCCCCATCAACTCCTACTGCTCTGATCGAACAAGAGCCTCTCAGACTGAGCCTGGCAGTTCCGTAATGCACCATTGCCTGGGTCAATTTGATCTGAAAATCTCATTTTTTCCTCTTCTTCATCTCTAAAATAAGAGCAGCACATCACAATGCAAATTCAGCCTCATTTGAATAAAGTGAAGGAAACACTTTGTGTTGAGAGCCAGTCTTCCTGATCAGCGCTCCTGGAATAAACCAATCTCCAGCCTCCTCGAGTGTTGTGGCATTCTGTGAGAACCTTTTAATACAGCTTTTTTTTCCGTAGCCTCCACCTCAATAAAATACGAGTCACCAGTGAAGCAGCAAAAATATAGAAAAGAGGAAATTCATTAAAAATGCATTTCAGGAGCAAAGACTCAACCACAGAATATTTTCTATTCAAATCGGCAGCACTTCATTATATCCTTTATTGTACTTTCATTTACATTAGTCAACTGTTCCGTTATTCCATTTTGAGTGTCATTAGTTTCTACAGCATGACAGTTAAGTGCCTTTTTCAAAAATGTTCCCCACCACTGGTTTGGGTTCATTCTGCTAGAATATCAATTCACAATTTTTGAAAAACTTTTAATAGCTAGTTATATTTGTGACTGCACGGAGATCCTTTTTAATTGCTCTCGGGAAACTTTTTGCTCAACTGGCAAGTTTTTTTTTTTTTAGATAATATTTGCTGCTTGATTGCTCAACAATGTGATAAGTTACTGTTACGTGATGATAGTCAGTTCTTTTTTTTTTTTTTTTTTTTTTGAGCATGCTAATGGTGATTTCATACATGATAGGACATGCACATGCACACACACAGCCAAACACAAGTATTATCGCAATAATGATTGTTGGTACAGAATGCACAGAGACTCAAGCCAAGTTCTAACATGACTTTCATGCCAAAAAGTAAGAAGACACCCAATTTTGATGTCTTCATTTGTAAATCTAAGGAAGACTTGGAAACACGGGACGGAGCCACTTTGCCGCCCCTCATCCATCCTCTCATGCTAACATTGAACATGGGTGCATATGGAGGGCATGATTTATTGCGGGTGGCTTACCAGTGTGGCTTCGCTTGTGCACCATCAACACATTGGGGCCAATACAAATTATCCCACAGATATCGCACTTGAGCTTCCCGTTGGATAGCCGGATGCCGCCAGCCGAGGAGAAGACCTTGGCTTCGGGACTCGGCTGTGAGCCGTTCACCTTGGCCCCCGAGGCATCGATCATGCGCAAGTCTTCCGCGCACTCCTCCTCCTCCGTGCCATTCATGTCACAGGACAGCCCATTCTCCTCATCACTGCGAGCCTCAACTTTAATGTTGCAGGCTGGAAAAGAGGGCAAGGGGAGGGGAAGGGCCACGGTTTAGATTAAGAAGAGCAAGATTCGGTCATGATGTTGTAGAGAACGAGATATGGGCAGTCTATTAGCGTGATGTGTCATTACTTCATGATACATTTATAAAGCTAAAACTAACTTTTGTGACTTTTTTTGTAACTTTGTTTACTTAGGATTTAATTTTCTGTGTTTTATCAATACAATTCTTCAAATACAACCCGCTCCTCCCTCCTGCCTGCTTTTTGGGGTCCACCACCACCTTGCTATGTGACAAATAGGAATCAAATGTCAGCATATGTAATTCCATTATGAGTGGAAGCCAGCCATTATCTAATTACGGTACATTGATTCATGATGTACACAAAAACACGCTCCTCTACCCAAAAAAGACACCAGTAGTAAATCAGAACTACAACATAAATTTGGAGGTACAAATGTGACCCTCTTGAGCGCGGCGCCAACGACACCTGAACTATGTCATTCTTTTGACCGGCAATGTATTGGAAGCATAAAATTTGACAATGACAATAAATTACAAATTTCAATTAGTTTGTAGATTTGTCCATATTATCGCTGGCAAAAAATAATAATAATTAAAAAATAAATCATGATAGTAATGTATCAGGAGCTATTTTCACCCTAAAGCGCCTTGACCACTGAATTGGGAGGGCCAGTGATGCTATCAATTCCTCCCCACTTACTGTATGAGCTTAGTGGAGTATGTCAGGCCAGACAGAACCGCACATAATTTTTAGTATTATGTTTCTTCCAAGTTATCACCAATTCGGATCAAATCAAATCAAATGAAACTTTATTTGCATAGCACCTTTCATACCTAAAAATGCAACCCAAAGTGCTTCACAAGCGAACAAACAACCAACCCCTGTCATCATCATCATCATCATCATCACAACAATTATAGTAAAACAACACAGCAATAGAACAGATGTGAAAAAGACTTGTCCTTCCGCCCCTATACTCAGACCCTTCATATGCATTCGTATTACTGCACAAACATACACAAATGTATAAATGCTAACTGCATGGTTCAGAATTGAGGAACTCGGCGTGGCAAGGCCAGCTAACACGAGGGGTGCCACAACCCACAAGTGCAGCGAGCGCTGACCCAGAGACTATGTCGACCCTGGTACACTGGTATGTGCGGGCCCCCCTCCCCATGTGCACCTGCTAGTGCATCACTCTCTCTCTCTCTCTTCTACATATATATATATATATATATATATATATATATATATATATACACAGAAAATGTTGTAAAGATGTAAAAATGAAGAAGGCAAATGGATGTGAGCACTGGTGATGTAAATGTAGCATAATGAAAAGATGCGAATCAGTATATTTCTGGGGGAACACAGGTAAATCGTTTCACCAGAAAAATGTGGCTCTTCACCTGTACAAAAAGAGTGCTGAGATATTCTTAAAAAACACAATGTGTCCTGTCTCAACACACAATGCGAACATGGTAAAAATGCAAAACAAACAAACAAAAAAAACCCAAAAAAGTTAGCTTATTCAGGCATTTAAATTAAACATTTCGGAAGAGGCTTACCTTGGGTCAGCTTCTAATTTGCCTGACGATGACCCTTATAACTGCTCTATTTTGACTTTCTTGAAAGTCCTATTTGTGTTTTAGTCTCGTATTTAGTCTTAATATTTATTCATTTAAGTGTGTACTGCGCATAATCTACCTGCTTAAAAAAGCTTTGTAATCAATTTCTTTTGTGACAAATAGTGTATTCGATTTGTATTAGGCACCAAAATTGCTTTCTGACTGAAGTATTTCTGTTGTTTTTGATTGTGTGAGTCTGTCTGAAGTTTGTCTGTTAATGACATTGTAGTTACGGTTTCCCTTGGAGGGCCGTTATGAATTTTGGGAAACCATATAAATGTTTAATCACCTCAACATATTACATACACAGCGCACAACAAATTGATGGATAACCAATTTTAAAATCAGAAGTCAAGAATAATGACTGTTATCGTGGATGACATATAACAATTTGAAATTTTGGTTCAGACTTTAGCAAGCATCATGGAACTTGACATGCTTGATTTGCTTTCGCGGGCCACATAAAATGATGTGGCGGGCCAGATCTGACCCCCGGGCCTTGACTTTGACATCAGTGCTCCACATTGACTATTTTTGGTTACTGTATTTTGTACTTGCTTTAAAATCTCGTTTATTTGTCTCAAACTGAAATTGCTACCTGCTTAGAACAAACATAGTTTAAGACAAATAGTGTACAGTACAACATTCATTTGGTATAGATAAGATTGCTTTACAAAGTTTTAACAAGTTTGCATTGCACAATGCAAACTTCTTCCATGACCAAAATACTGCCTACACATTAAGACATTTTCCTCACTTAACGCTAGTGATTTGGGCAATTCAACATTTGATTATGATCATTCTTCACTGCGTCACGAAAGTAAAGTGGTGATCTGCAGGTGGAAAAGACACGCTGCGCGTTTGAGTATGTCAGCGATGAGATCATCGCACACCATCATAGTTTGGTGAAACAAATGACAGCGAGATAAACAGGAAACAGAGACACAGGAAGTAGTGTGAAACGAAGGAGTACAGCGGTGACAGCGTATGATAAACACCCGGGCACGTTCTTGTTGATTTTCATCCTCGTTTCAATCGGTCAGAATCTGCAAATTACCGGTTATACATGGTGCGCGCGCGGTGATAACGAACTCTTAGAGCCATGGTTTTTATTTGACTTGTTGTGTTCCCAGAAAAGAGAAGTGCCCTTTCGCATATAAGAGCAACAACCTTCTCCTTCTTTACCACCACAGGACTTTGTTAAGAGAATTGACAGACTGATCATGCAAGTCGCCCCGCGCTGCGGTTTGCGTGTCATGTTCACAGCCTGATTTCCCCACGCTTTCAAACCCTGTGCTTTTACAACCGAAGAGGAAGAAGTGGAAATCGTGAAACATTTTGGAATCCATGGAAAAGGGGAAGCTTCAGAAAAAAGGGCCTGTCTAACTGAAATACCAAGAATTATGGAGAAGTGACAGAAAGGGAAGCATGGGAAAGGAATTGTCAAACATGTAACTGAAATAGGTTGACTTTTCTTTTTTTTCCCTCGCTCTCCCGTTTGCTTGACCCTCACATTTAGAGAGAGAACGTGCATCGATATATCCAATTATTTGTTGTCTGTATGGGAGGTTTTCTCATCATATATATATATATATATATTTTGATTGAGTCAAGAACAGACGAAAGTCACACGAAAGCAAAGGGGACGACTTCACACAATTACAAAAAATGAAAAACAAACACGAGGTTATTGCATTTGTCCAGAAGCCATTACATTTGGTCCTTTAAATAGCCTGCTGGTGTTGTTTTTACTTCTTGCAAAGGCAGTCGTGTTTTCTTTTTTTTGTGAGGGATTAAAACAAACCTAAAGCAGGAAAAATTAGCAGACACATTTAGACAATGATATCCTGTTTTATATGAAACCCATATGAAGAATTTCGATTTAATTTTAACTTTCTCAAATAATTCAAGCAACAAGTGTCATAATGTAAACGGATCCTTTCACAATCCCATCTGATTCATTAAAACCTTCATTAATGTTATTTTTCCGCGCTGCTAAAGTACTTCTATAGTCATTAACTAGATCATAAAATTAAATGGTTTACAGGTTGCTGATGAGATTATCCTTTTATTGTAGATCCAACTGACTGCACACTGTATGGTAATATTCCTTTCTTTCTTTCTTTCTTTCTTTCTTTCTTTCTTTCTTTCTTTCTTTCTTTCTTTCTTTCTTTCTTTCTTTCTTTCTTTCTTTCTTTCTTTCTTTCTTTCTTTCTTTCTTTCTTTCTTTCTTTCTTTCTTTCTTTCTTTCTTTCTTTCTTTCTTTCTTTTTATTTCTTCAATGATAACACATTTTGAAAGTGCTGCATAAGCATGAATATGCAGACGTGACGGTGCTTTCGCGTCTGTCTGTAGCCGTCTGTTTTGCACAACTTGTTGAAGTTGTAACACAATATTGTAAATTTCCTCAGTGTGGGACAAATAAAGGACATCTTATATACATTTAGTAACGTAATGCATTTAAATCCTCTAATCATGTTTTCTTCATCTACGTGACGTGCGACAGCAAGTAAAATCTTTCAACAAAAACACTTTTTCCAACAAAATGTCTTTTGTGTTTTTGTGTTTGCCGCAGTCCCGCGAGCCTCTCGTGTGACCATCCGGTTGAGCTCATTGGAACAGACAGAAGGGAACCGTGAACGTCGGACTGCGCCCAACCGCTCGAGGACATGGGGAAGTTGCAAACGAAGCGGGAATAGGAAGAAGGCCTTTGACTTTACATACTCTATCCTGATTTGCGTGTGTTGGGAAGCGAGCGTCACAAGCCCTTCGTAGACAAATAAACTGCGCGGCAATAAAACGGTCGTGGGTCGGCGTGGATAAATGTTATCCTTGATTTGCAAACAAAGGAGAAGCAGTGGCAGAAGTAATTGGCACATTTTGGTGTTGATAGATAGCAGATATGGGAAGTTAGATAGCAAGTGTTCTTGTCTGCTGTGTGGAAACACACGCCGAGCCTGCCGGTGGTTCCTGTTACAAGGCTGAAACGTGTGTGCAAGGTTGTGGAACCATGTATTCAACGACAGCACTAACACATCCAAAACACAAGCAGCCCACTTTTACCTTTCAACTTTTGTGCTTACATAAAAATATTTCAACCACTCACTTTAAACAACTCCAAGTGAGATCAATTCAAGAAGCAACATTTCAAAGCAGCTTTTCAGTGTGACACAGTACAGTTGCAACGACAACAACAACAACAAAGACAATATCAATAAAAAAATGAGCTCTCATAATTATCAAAACTATTAATATCACAAAGAAATTGGAGTGTACTGCATAATAAAGGCCAAATTCTCTGATGATGCTTTCCCATTATACTTGAGAGATTGATTTAACATTTTTGGGCCACAAATTGAGATTGCTGTCAACAATCATGAAGCGCTCCGTGGCCAGTTGCTTCCGAACCTGCATTACAATGATCATGTTTGCCTGCGACAAAGATATAGGAGAAATGTATTACCCCCCGCCCCCTCTTGTATTTTGTCTGTAACCTTGTCGACACACAAACAAACGCATCCTTACACCGCTTTATAGAAACTTTTTAGGGAAGCAAGGGACATTTAACAACCGCTCATTCATATTCATTTGTGTCTTATTTTACTAAATGTCAACCAGCCACCCGAGATTAGTTGTGCAGTTATAATTGTGTGCCTGTGTGTGTGTGTGTGCGTGTGCGTGTGTGCGTGTGCGTGTGTGTGGGTGTGGGTGTGTGTGTGGGTGTGCGTGCGTGCGCGTCTGCAGGTGTGCAATGATTCTCTCAAGCTTGTTGGCCTTGCTCCTGAACTCTTTATCTCCCAAAGTGTTGAAACTGCCTGACAGCAACTTGTTTCTGAGGAAACTCTCACACATCCTATTTCAGTTTCCTCTCGCTTTTCATTTCTCACTGCGTGGCGCTAATCTTTGCCGTTATCTGGATGAATGGAAAAACACAGATAGGATCGAAGCTTGCTTTATTTTTTATTTTTATTTTTTTTTGCATGACGCCAACAACAAACTGTGCAGTTTTTGATTGAACGTACATCCCTGTTCTACCGCTTATCCTGTCACGGGTGAGCTGGAGTGGAGACCCTGGACTGGCCAGTAATTACAAGTCAATCTACACTCACCCATGGGCAATATGTGTGACGGACTACATAAATTCAATAAAGTCAATGATGTGCGTTGTTAAAAGCCCCCCCCCCCCAAAAAAAATCATTTGCTTAATATTGTAATTACATTTCAGGGGACTTGAGGTAAATATACGGCACAGATGGGAACTCCCTAGCATCCTTCGCTTCACCATGATATTCCCTGGTTTGATGTCGACAGATTCAAATCAAGGCCACATTAGCTATTCCTTAAGATTTGGCTTATTAATTACATGCCATGGATCAGAAGATTTTTTGTTTTTTTTGGAGACCTTTTTTCCAGTGACCTAAATGCATCCATTACGCTCTTTTTAGAGACTGTAAATGATCCGGGGTATTATAAGCTGCACATATTTCTCACTTAATGTGCAAAAGGGTCATGTTGGAGGGGGAAAAAAAATGAAAGCTGACATGAGTTTCACTTAACTGCTGCTTTGGGAGTCGTTATATTATGATTGAATCTTCGGCACTCGCTGAAATATATGGACATTTAATTAAGATGTTTAAAATAATAAAAATGGACTATAAATTAATATGATATCCGGTACAATGAATGTACATGAGAAGACTTTGTGTTCACTAAACCTTGTTGCTTTTACTCAATAGGATCACTGGTGAGTTGGTTGTCATTTGCCTCTGGGCGGGTACACCCAGCCAATCGTCAGGCACATGGACAAATTACATTCTTGAATGACCCGAATTGTGTTTCGGGGCCATAAGAGGAAGACGGAGCACTGGGAGAAATCCCACGTAAGCGGGGGGAGAGCATACCCCCGCCAAACAGGAAGGTGGGAGCTGAGATTCGAACCCTAACCTCGGACTGTTAGGCGGGCATGCTAACCACTCGATCACCATGCTGCCAGAACTTCAATTAAGAAAACTGGACGAATCCCACATACGCACGGTGAAAATGTGCAAACGGATGTCTCAGTAATACCTTTGTCCCCTCTGTTGTGCTGCTGGTGGGCAGAACTTGCTGACAGGTCCTCCGGGACAGCCATGGGCTCCTCTGCGTCCTCGGCCGCTTCGTTGGCAGGGGGGCTGTCTCGGCCTTCTGCGACACACATCAGAAAGCTCCCGTCACTCACCCCGCGAGGACCCCAAGCGCCTCTCTCAGAGGACGAAAATTACCTCCCGGTGGTTTAAAAGCTGTTTGTCGCACGTTAAAGCTCAATCATGCGGCAGTCTCTTACCTGGCATCGGGGCAATTTCCTGGGCCTCCTCCGTCTCCATGCGGTGCAAGTACTCTAACGGGGGACAGATTGCGATGTGAAAGTATGTACATTTAATCAGGAGTAGGCAGAGGAAACATTACACAAAGCCAGAGAGGGTTAAAGGTTGCACTCTCGCGATGTCACCTCGGTGAGATCAATCTTGTCGCCGCACAGTGACGCCTCTGTCGCCCACATTAGTTTGCAAAGAATTACAGACAATTTCATTACAAGTCTGAGATCAGAGCGCGGCCCGGCTTCAGCTGATGGGCCCGCCGACATATCGCGGGCTTGCCGGGGACAGCCTTTCAGACCACATTTGTTATTTATTGTTAATTTCCTGCCACGTAATCGTCTAAAAAATGCAAAGTGACCGCGGCAAAATTAAGCAGAAAATTAACTGGCCTCAGGTCACGGAGGATGTGGTCGCTCGCCGTGCTCAGCTGATCAACGCTCATGTTCTCTCTAATTTACTGAGCATGCATCGCTGAGTCCGCAGCCTCGGTCGGCGCAGACTCCGTCACATTCGGAACCCGAAAGAGGAGCAAAAAGACGAGGCGAGGCAAAGGGTGTCAGCAATACTGACATCGCGGGAGTGGAATAGATTGCAATTGAGGGGAAGAAGTCAAGAGAGCAAATGTGACTGGAAGGTGGAGAACAAAGCCTCGAAGTGCAAAGACGAACAGGATGGCGGATGGAGAAGTTCTCCTTCTCGCTTCTTTCGAGAAGGCAAGAGAAGGCAACCGAGTCCAGAGGCGCTCCTTCGGCCAGGGCTGAATATCTGAGGAGTAACCAGTGCTCGTGGCCCCATGAATAATGGATGGCCCTCAAGCCTGAAGCAGATGGGGCCGTCAGCCTCGGCCTGGGCTCCGCCACTTCAAGAAACCCTCGCCGGGGCCGCCGCCTGGTCCAAGCAGCCACACGGGGAGAAGTGAAGCTCCTGAAAATAGCGAAACAAGCCCAAGGGAGAAGGGGAACCTAGGCCTTCCTGTTTCACTAACAGATGGCTCCACACATTTGGAACAAATAGTGGGAAGCGACCAGGCTTGTGTGTCGCAACACAACAGTATTTTGCGGAGTCAAGTCAGGAGCTTGTGCAGACACCCGAGTGTTAAGAGAGGAAGGGGGGCAAAGGTCGCTGGTGCAGATGATTTACTGGGCATCGCGCAGTCTGTCGCATGCTCCACCATTCTTCTGCATCTGGAGTTTGGAGGACGGCGAAAAGCGAGGGTATGTATTCTCTGGTGCCCTTTTTCTGGCCAGATGGTGCGAGGGGAATCACGGCCGTGTTGGTGGGGGCACGTTGACGCTTTCAGCCAAAACCTACTTGCAAAGACGTCTGGAAAGTGTGGTGCACATTCAGTAGTCAGGAAGTCTGCGTGTGTGCGTGTGTGTGGGTGCGTGCATAGAGAGGCACTGGAAAAGTTTTGGTCTGAGTATCACTGAGGAGAGGCAGGAAGAGGCTTGTGGGTTGACAGAGGGTTGCATGCGTCTATACGTGTTTATGTGCTGGTGGGGTTGGGGCGGGTGGGGGGGGGGGCATCTTCTCATAGAGAGGTGCAAACAGCTACACCAGCAACAAGGGTGGAGATGAGAAAGAACGAAACCGTTAACAGATACTGAGGGCCACACCAGTGAATTCTGGATACCAGAAAAGAAGCTCACAAACAGGCGTGCATGCGTGCGTGTGTGTTACTATGATAGCAAATAAATTGCAAGCATTATTCTGTATCCACTCACCGCCAACAACATTAAAGGAACATCTGCACAATGTATTGAAATTCAATACAATAACCCTGCATACAATAATTTCAGCTGATGTTGAAGTTCAATTTAATTTATTGTTTTAAATTTCATGTTTGTTTTTTTGTTTTTTTTACAGTGGTGTGCAACTGCACTTTATCATATCGAGAGGTATGCCGTAATTTGGGTAACTAGAATTAGAAACACCACTTTGCTCTTTTAGACTACTGCAATCTACAACACCGTAATTAACGCACACATAGACACCTCTATATGGTATATTCAAAAGTAAATATTCATTTTAAAAGTCTTGGTAAAGTTCTTATATTGTATCTTATTGAATTAAATCGGATGTACCAAACGATGCGTCGGAGACCCGGATCGTTGTTGAAGTATCACAAGTAGAAATGATGAATGAAGCGTAGTAGATGAAATGAAACCATATTTCAATATTTAGACGTTTGAAGCATAAATAAAAACCAACCAATAAGACAAGTAATTTTTTTCAATCAATTATAAAATATGGAAAACAAATAAAGGTTAGAATTTTTATATGATGAATCCATATTCTAATGATGTCATCAGTTAAACGAAAAGGCAATATTCATTTTTGTATTCGTGCCGACCCCATTTTTTTTTTCATTTCACAAAAGACACACTTTATGTGATTTACAAAACACGGATTCAAATTTAAAATCATCCTAAAAATTCATCCTCTCATATTGAAGCGCTCGGTTCTATTAAAAAGTCAGGGAGTTGTCTGTTCCTAGCCCGTGTGACCATGTGTTTCTGTCGAGCGTCACTACAGTAATTCACGAAATGTATGGATGATATCAGCGGGCAGACAGAGTTAGCAGATGTGTTCTTCAGGGGCCCAGTGCCGGGGTGACAGGGGAGCGGAGGTGCACTCAAGAGAAGTTTCCTTCATTTGCATGTGACACACTTCACTAGTCTGCTATTCAGACAGTACAATCATTTTAATAACTGCCTGTCTTGTGCTGCCCGCTCCCCTCCTACTTCTCTTTCTTCTGACAGCACACACGACGCACACACTTGAGGCACTTCTGCTTCTATCGATCAAAAAAAAGTCTTTTGTGCAGGTGTGTTTTCAAGTTTTAAATAGACGGAAAACTGAAATTATTTTTTGGGAAGTGTTGCGTTTTTGTTTTTCTTTTTTAAAATGTCAGATTTTTGCCAGAGTAATTTATAGGATTATTAACTTCCTTTTTGTGACTTGCTGTACATTACCAAAGGAGAGTGCTCTTTAAAATAGGAATCAAAATGAAAGAAATGGTCAAATTGATCCATCAAGTCACAATGAGTAAATTGCCATCGACCAGGTATTTTTCAGGACACACTTCATCAGCTTCGAAAGTAAAAAAGCAGAACGTGAGGTGCTCATTTTTCATTGAAAAGAATTTTAAAACTTTGAACATTCTATAAATAATTCAAGTAATCCTACAAAAAGTACAATTGTGCACCGGTGTCTTCAACTTACAGCATTTCAACAGCCTAATGAGAAAGTGAAACAAGTTAAGACGTGCGGGAAGCCATCATATATGGATCATCTTTCAGAGTCACGGGAAGCCGTACTGCTAGATTCTAAAATTCGCACCTTTATAATGTCCAAAAAGTTGCAAAGATAAGTTTTGAACCGAACGCTCTGCGGTGGTACGGCACACCCATTGCAACAGGTGTTACAACAGAAGGAGAAAAACAGATGAAGATGTCCGAAAAAGCAATCAAATTTGTGAAAGATGAATGAAAATACAATTTCGCTTATTTTATTTACATTTTTTTAATGAGACATTTTGAAAACATGGATCCATATTTTTTCCCTAAAAGAAAAAGCCATGTGGAAAATGGGAAATGCCCCCAAACATTCCTCTAATGTCAATGGCTCTTGTGTAAGAAAAGTGTGTCACAAAAAAACGTTTGTAATTTGCAGCTTTTAGTAAAATATCGCACGCCAGTGCAATGTGGCGGCAGAGAAAAGCCCGCGGATGAGACGGGATGAAGACAAAGCACCTGCAACCAAACTCCGCAGGAGGTTTTTCCAGCAGGTACGCGCCCTCCCCAAAAAACCCTTTAAAAGGATCTGACCGTGCCCGTCTCAAGCTCTTGCCCCCGTGTCTTAGAGCCGCCAAGACTCTCACTGAGCTAAAGGTTAGTGGAAGCCACTTTACCTGCTATTCCTTGAGTTTGCAGTATGAAGTTCTTCCAACTGTCCCCGGTTCCATGTGTAGAAGGTCGCAGCGCTGCGGCCCCATGGAGCTGCGCCCTCAGTCCCTCCCCTCTCCACTGCACTTCCTCGTTCCAGCCCAACATGACTACACTGTCCTCGACTGAGGCATTTTGCTTGCTTTTATCCACAGGCCCGGCGTGTGGCGGGGCGTCTTGGCACTTGCTTTGTGCCGTGCCAATAAAAGCTGACACCCAGTAGACCATTACTGGCAGCCATGCATGAGATGGGATGAGGCGCGCGCGAGAAGAGTGGACCATTCATTGTTTATTTATTTCATTCTCACCGAGGATGCTGATGTAGGAGGGAGGGGAGCGAGCGGAGGGGCACCCCTCACTCGTATATTGGACGGCTCCCCTTTTGTCACCTATGGCACACCGAGGCAGCCCATGAAATTAACACAACTTGGTTTCTTATCCGCCTCATGATTCCTGATGCCTCTCCAATCTTCTTAATTTTTTTTCTTTCCTCTTCTGTAGCAAGTCTCCTTCGTGGCAAAGGGCCTTTTTCAACATCAAGTGTGCATATATCGGGACATGTATCAAAGGCTATTTAAGCATTTATTCAACATATCCAGTTTCCCCTCCCGAATGACCCGAACTGACTCGTAGCCGAATGTCAGTTACTTACAAGTAACTCTATATAATATGTCTGCATATTAATAGGACTACTCATGAGGTTAACTCATCGTTAGAGGTTCGAAGTTAAATGTAGAAAAACTGTGCGGGAGTTGGCATCTATGCGCTGTATGTTCACTGGTACAATTTCATGATGTCATGAGCAGTAGACTAGCACACATTTGCCAACGAGCACACAGCTTTGAGTAACTGGTAACATAGCTGTCCATGTGTGACAAAGTCGTCCGAGAGTGTGCAGAAATGTCGTATAGTAATTGGACATCCGTTGGACAAAAAAAACACACCTGGTGAAACACAATCACTCTACTAGTGCACTGAACTGTGCAACTAGTGTGGACATAAAGCGCACTTGTACATGGATCTTAAGATCGATATAAACTATGTTAATTACATTTTAAATTGGCTTTTCCAATTTGCGATAAGATGCAAGGTTATTTTTTTAATTATTTTTCTTTTGATGGCGGCGCGGGCACCCACAGCAGCTCCTCTTGTTGTATGTTGTGAAAGAGAAGAAATTTCATCTGTGCTTTGACAATAAAGTTGTACTTGACTTGGCTTGATTTTGAAGATACATGATGTGTGTCGACCGCAAAATATACTGGGGGCAGTATAGGGCCTAACTTAAACCACTGCTCAAACTGCGTATATGACTTTGCAAAGCTCACCAATCTTAACCCTTCCTAATCATTTTTATAATCTTAGAAGAACACAACATGCCAAAAAATTTGCTACCACTTGTCACGTCGCGTGCTCGCTGACAGGTGGCGGAGTTTTCCCTCCGCCTGTTCGGTGCACCTGCTCTCAATTTCGGGCTGATTACCTGCCTTTATTAAGCGACTCCGGCAGTCATCTCACTGCCGGAGAATTCCATACCGTGCCATTGCTCGCTATCGCTAATCTCGTCGCTTGATTATTTCTCGCTGCCCTATTGCCTTACGGCCTCTACCTTCGCGCATTTCGTGTTGTAACCAAATTGGTTTAACGTTACGACTCTCCTATTTCGGTAGTTCCTCGCCCTTTATCGTTTCGCGAGCGTTTTCGGTTATCTTCCTTATTGTCCTGGTCCTTAATTGACCAGCGTTTTCTGTTACCGTTTTCCCTGTTCGGGCTCTTTTTGTTCTTTATTAAAACCCTTTATTTCTTACAAGATTCCTTCGTTGTCTGCTTTTTCCGGGGATCCACCTCGTCTCTTTTTTTCTGTTGTGCACGAGGCGATTCCTCACCGCCTCGGGCTCAACGTGACAGAATTCTCCGGCCACCATGGATCCCGCAGACGCCGAAAGAATCTTGTCCGCTCTTGCTCGACAAGAGCGGCAAATGAGTCAGCACAGCCAAGCCCTTACGGAACTCCGCGGCGCGGTCTCCATGCTGGCTCATCGGTTCGATGATCTCGAACCTCGCCTATTTCGGGTGGAGGAACAAAGACCTCCTTCCGGGCTTCGTCCTACCACCCCGGAGGCTCCCTCCTCGTACCCCACTATGTCGAGGGAGCCCTCGCTTCCACATCCCCCTCGTTACGGGGGTGAGCACGGGCAGTGTGGACACTTCCTACACAGTTGCTCGCTCATATTTGACCAACAGCCGTCCGCCTACGCTACTGACGCCGCCAAGGTGGCTTATGTCATGAGTCTTTTAACAGGTCCGGCGGCGTCGTGGGCTATCGCGACCAGTGACGCTAAGCCGAATCTCCGCACCTCCTATCCTGACTTCGTGGCAGCCTTCCGTCGAGTGTTCCACCATCCCGTGCGGGGCAGAGAGGCGGAGGGTCGGCTGCTCGCCCTGCAGCAGGGAGGGCGGTCGGTCGCTGACTACTCCATCGAGTTCCGGATCCTGGCCGCGCAGAGCGGGTACGCCGATCGGGCCCTGTGTGGACTGTTTCGCCGTGGCCTGAACTCACTACTCAAGGACGAGCTGGCGACCCGCGACCACAGCACCGATTTGGAGGAGCTGATCGACCTCTCCCTCCTTATGGACAATCGCCTGAGGGAGCGAGGCCGGGAGCGTGGAGGTGATCGGTATCCGTCCCGACGCACCACGTACCGTGAGGAACATCGTGGGTTCGGTGATCACTCCCGGGGCCGGGAGACAGCAACCACGGACGAACCGATGCAGCTGGGCGGCAAGGACGGTGGTGCGGAGGAAGGAAGGCGCCGTCATCGCGACCATGCTACAACAAACGGCGCCCAACCACCCCCCCGCGCCGCAACCAGCTATCCGGGATCGTCTTTCCACGCTCCTCCCGAGTACTGTGAGTCACGGCCCCGCGCGTCACCCCCCGAGCCTAGGCGAGTAGACAAGCGACCAGGACATCCCAATAGACTCGAGCTCGAGGCGAAGGTATTCGGCGGGTCCCGGTCAAGACGGGTTCGGGCCCTGGTGGATTCAGGAGCAGATGACTGTTTAATGGACACTAATCTCGCGTCCGAACTGGGGTGCTTTTTAGAGGAGTTGGTTGTGGCGAAGCGGGTGCGTGATCTGGATGGGGTGGCGGTGGTAACGCATCGAACGGAGCCGTTAAAGCTTTCGTTATCCGGTAATCATATTGAGCATCGCCGTTTTTATGTTATGCGGTCCCGGAACGCCCCGATCATCCTCGGATTACCCTGGCTTCAGACGCATAACCCGGTGATCTCATGGGCGCGCCCCGCTATCGATAGCTGGAGCCCTTATTGTTACCAGCACTGCCTGCAGTCAGCCGTCGGGAGGCACGAACGCGTCACGCCCCCCGAGGAGATCTGCCTTGACGGAGTGCCGGAGTGCTATCGGGATCTTAGGGAGGTCTTTAGCGAGGATCGCGCGCGCTCCTTGCCCCCACACCGCCCCTACGATTGCGCGATAGACCTGCAGGCGGGCGCCCCGTTGCCAACCTCGCGTCTGTATCAGGTATCCCATCCCGAGCGTGAGGCGTTAACGGAATATATTAACAGCTCGCTCGCTGCAGGTCTCATCAGACCATCACGCTCACCGTTAGGGGCGGGTTTTTTCTTCGTGGGGAAGAAGGATAAGTCCCTACGACCCTGCGTAGACTATCGTGGATTAAATGAAATTACAATTAAAAATAGATACCCGCTACCCTTGTTGGACTCCGCCTTCGCTCCATTACAATCAGCCACAATTTTCTCAAAATTAGACTTACGCAGCGCTTACCACTTGGTTCGCATCCGAGAGGGCGACGAATGGAAAACCGCGTTTAAGACCCCCCTGGGCCATTTCGAATATCTCGTCATGCCTTTTGGCCTCACAAACGCACCTGCCGTCTTCCAGAACCTCATTAATGACGTGCTCCGGGACATGATCAACATCTTCTGTTTCGTTTATCTTGACGACATTTTAATTTTTTCTCGTTCACTGCATGAGCACCGGCAACATGTTCGGCTGGTGCTACGTTTGCTCGAGAACCGGCTCTTCGTCAAGGCAGAAAAGTGTGAGTTCCATGTTCCCGTCATCTCCTTCCTGGGGTTCATTATAGAACAGGGCAAGCTACGGGCGGACCCCATTAAGACGCGTGCGGTCACTGACTGGCCGGTCCCGTCCAACCGTAAGGAACTGCAGCGCTTCTTGGGGTTCGCCAACTTCTATAGGCGTTTCATCCGTGGTTACAGCCAGATGGCGCTTCCCCTAACCCGCCTTACTTCGATCAAGATCCCTTTTAAGTGGGACCCTGCCGCGGATACGGCGTTTGCTCATCTTAAGGCGGCGTTTACTAGTCCCCCGGTACTGCAACATCCTGACCCTGACCGCCCTTTCGTCGTAGAGGTGGACGCCTCGGATTCAGGGGTGGGTGCGGTGCTGTCCCAACGCTCCCCAGTCGACCAGAAGCTGCACCCCTGCGCCTTCTTCTCCCGTCGACTCAGTGCCGCCGAGTCGAACTACGACGTGGGCAACCGGGAACTGTTGGCTGTGGTGACCGCCTTACAGGAGTGGCGGCACTGGCTCGAGGGGGCTAAGGAACCTTTTACCGTGTACACGGACCATAAGAACCTCGCCTATCTCCGCTCCGCGAAGAGACTAAACGCCCGTCAGGCCCCGTGGGCCCTCTTCCTCACCAGGTTCGACTTCGTCCTCACCTACTCCCCCGGGTCTAAGAACACTAAGCCTGACGCCCTTTCCCGGCTCCACGAACCTGCGGGGAGGGACCGTTCCCCGGAGACCATCCTCCCGACCCAGTGCATAGTGGGGGCCGTCCAGTGGGAGGTTGAGCAGCGGATCCTGTCCGCCCTGGTGGGGGTGCAGGTGCCGGCGGGGTGCCCAGCAGGGAGGCTGTTCGTGCCTCCTGCCCTTCGTTCGGAGGTCCTGCAGTGGGGACACGCGTCCAAAGTGGCGTGTCATCCCGGGGTGAACCGGACTGTGCAGCTCGTCGCCCAGCGCTTCTGGTGGCCGGAGCTCCGCCGCGACGCGACGGAGTTCGTCAAGGCCTGCACCTCCTGCGCCTGCGGCAAGTCGTCACATCAACCTCCGGCGGGACTGCTCCAGCCGCTGCCCATTCCTCCTCGCCCGTGGTCTCACATCGCTGTGGACTTCGTCACGGGTCTACCGCCTTCCCGGGGCCGGACGGTCGTGCTCACGATCGTGGACTGCTTCTCCAAGGCCGCTCACTTTGTGCCCTTGTCCAGGTTGCCGTCGGCGCTGGAGACCGCCAACCTCCTCATCAGGCACGTCTTCCGTCTCCACGGCATTCCGGCGGACATCGTGTCGGATCGGGGGCCCCAGTTTGTGTCCCGCGTCTGGAAGCAGTTCTGCCGGTCCCTCGGAGCTACGGCCAGCCTGACCTCGGGATACCACCCCCAGTCCAATGGACAGGCTGAGCGCGCCAACCAGGATCTGGGGGCGGCCCTCCGCTGTGTTTGTCTCCACCGTCCGGCATCCTGGGCCGACCACCTGCCCTGGGTGGAATATGCCCACAACACTCTCGTCTCCTCCGCTACAGGCAGATCGCCGTTCATGTCGGCCTACGGATACCAGCCACCGCTGTTCCCGTCCCAGGAGGGGCAGGTGGAGGTCCCTTCCGTGCTGCACCACCTTAAGCGGGCCCATCACGTGTGGAGGGAGGCCCGGGCTGCGTTATCCCGCACTGCGTCCCGGAACCGGCAGATCGCTGATCGTCGTCGGCGCCCGGCGCCCTCATACGCGGTGGGAGAGAAGGTGTGGCTGGCAACGAGGGATCTTCGCCTGGCCGGCTCGTCTGCCAAACTGGGGCCCCGATTCACTGGCCCGTTCGAGGTCGAGGCCGTCATCAGCCCCGTCGCGGTCAGGCTCCGGCTGCCAGCCTCCATGAAGGTCCACCCCGTGTTCCACGTCTCCCTGCTCAAGCCTGTGTCTGCCAGCGCCTTGGCGCCCCCTCCCGCTCCGCCGCCGCCCCCGCGGGTGGTCGACGGGGACCATGTGTACACGGTTCGTGCCATCCTGGACTCTCGGCGCAGGGGCAAGGGCTTCCAGTACCTGGTCGATTGGGAGGGCTACGGGCCGGAGGAGCGGCAATGGGTGCCTCGCTCCTGGATCCTTGACCCGTCCCTTCTGCGCGACTTCCACGCTGCTCATCCGTCCAAACCGGGTAGTCCGCCGGGAGGTGTCCGTTGAGGGGGGGGTACTGTCACGTCGCGTGCTCGCCGACAGGTGGCGGAGTTTTCCCTCCGCCTGTTCGGTGCACCTGCTCTCAATTTCGGGCTGATTACCTGCCTTTATTAAGCGACTCCGGCAGTCATCTCACTGCCGGAGAATTCCATACCGTGCCATTGCTCGCTATCGCTAATCTCGTCGCTTGATTATTTCTCGCTGCCCTATTGCCTTACGGCCTCTACCTTCGCGCATTTCGTGTTGTAACCAAATTGGTTTATCGTTACGACTCTCCTATTTCGGTAGTTCCTCGCCCTTTATCGTTTCGCGAGCGTTTTCGGTTATCTTCCTTATTGTCCTGGTCCTTAATTGACCAGCGTTTTCTGTTACCGTTTTCCCTGTTCGGGCTCTTTTTGTTCTTTATTAAAACCCTTTATTTCTTACAAGATTCCTTTGTTGTCTGCTTTTTCCGGGGATCCACCTCGTCTCTTTTTTTCTGTTGTGCACGAGGCGATTCCTCATCGCCTCGGGCTCAACGTGACACCACTAAAAATGTCTAATTATGAGTCAATTATTAATCTACACTGGCTACAATATACTCTTGTAAAACCATCATCATATCAGACAAATCATATCATCATCTCAGACAAGCCATATTATATAATGAGCTATATTATGGAAAATTGACTTCTTATTTGTGTACAAATTGTCGAATTATTGGAGTGTCTGCACTACCCATCAAGTGTGAAATTAAACAAATGAGGAAATGCTACGATGTTGCCTTTTTCTCGAAAATGAGCCGATATGAATTGTGCCCATTTGTGAAGCGACAGTCTGGTTAATTTCTCATAATAATCACTACTCCCTCACCAAGTTTCTCCACCCCATGACCTTGGAAGCTAGGCCAGGGGAATATCTGCTGTGTTCAAATCCAAACGGGGGGAAGCAGCGCTGCATTGAGTTTGGTTGGATGCAAAGATTAGCATTCACTACGGTGTTTGCTTTTGATAGGCAGCGCAGACTTGGTTGTTTGGTTGTTGACAGGGTGTGCATGCACCACATACACGAGGTGAGCAGAGTAATCGTCCAAGCGTAATTCTGCAAATTGCCGATGAATGCTTCCGCCACCTGTGAAAATGACTCCAAATGAATTCATGGGGGCGAGCTAGCATTTGACGCCTCAAATTCACTTCTTTAGACTCGTGGTTCAACTTGAATCCACCGTATATCACTCCAACTCTTTGTCATGCTAATGAAGGTGTGCCGTAATGAGCAGTGTCACCTTTGTATGAGACATGACTGCCCCTTAAAAACTGACAATCTTCAAGAAGGGACAGATTGCAGGTGTAAAACCTGATCCTTGGGGAACTTTAACGAAAGCATAAAACAGACATTTCATTGAGACACTCGAGAACCATATTCACTTGTGAAGAAAAAATGTCACACACTGACAAAATTGTTGGCACGTTTTCAGTAAGGGGAAGAAAATCCACAATGGTCATTGAAATAAGTTTTAACTGTCCACAAATTAAGTTATATATTATATATATATATATCTCCAATATAATAATTCATCCATCCAGCCATTTTCTGATCCGCTTTAACCTCACAAGGGTGAGACAGCAAGGATACGCATGCTGGTGCCTATCCCAGCTGTTTTTGGGCAGTAGGCGAGCGGACACCCTGAACCGGTTGCCAGCCAATCGCAAGGCACACAGAGACGAACAACCATCCGCACTCGCACTCACACCTAGGGACAATTTAGAGTGTTCAATCGGCCTACCATGCATGTTTTTGGAATGTTGGAGGAAACTGGAGTACCCGGAGAAAACCCGCACAGGCCTCGGGAGAACTGGAAGATGGAGCTGGAATTGAACCCAGTACCTCTGCACTGCGAGGTCGACACGCGAACCACTGGATACCGCCCAATATAATTATTATTGGACACATTTTTTTTTTATCTCTTCCAGTCTCATCACTAGTTTTAAGTTGTTTTAGTGACCATTGTGAGATTTTTCCTTCTTTAACACAAGGTTGCTGACCATTTATTTTACTTTCAGGGAATAAGTTATAAAGGTAAATACTGTATTCCACTCTTTGTTCTGTTAAAAAAAAACAACAACAACAACTTAGCAGATACTGTATATCTCCCTAAACAGTATTTCATTAAAGGCATATCATATTACTCAGGCTGTGTATGACTCACAAGCACATGCTTGACATTGGCATTGTCATACCTACTGTTCACTGTTAATATTATGTTGGATATGATGGAAATATATATGATTTGAAGATTAATATTGATGTACTTTTTAAAAATAAATAATGACTTGGCCAAATCGAATCAGGCCTTATTCGCAGTTCTCCAATAATAATAACAATCTCATTTCAATGTCTATAAGGATCTTGTCACTCATTTTGCGCCTTGACCACATGATCCACTTAAAAATATATTTTTGTGCCCTTATATTGCTGTAATTTTTGCTTTAGTAAATATTATAATAATTATTATCAATTCCCTTTGCATTATTATTTTTTCTCTCAGTGTAAGTGTGTTTTTCCCACTACAGTATTCCACGACCTTTCGGCCCCACCGAGTCTTATCTCAGAGCGGTCGTGTGCTGGATTGCTGAGTCACCTTTGGTGGGAGGTTGCTCTTATCTCCTGAGAAGCACAACGTTCAGGCAGTTGCTTGCAAAAGGAGGAACTTTGGGCAGGGGCGCTGTGGCCTGCTGCGTCTTCTTGGCTAAAATGAGGATTGCAGCAACACTCGCCGACTTCCTCAATTCTTTCGAGTTGGGTCAGAAGCGTTTTCCTTTTTCTTAATGTTTGACATGCAGGTATGAAAAAGCAAGTCAGCTAGGTGGTCCCCATTGTTTTGCTGAGGGAATGTTGAGACTTATGACCCAGGATGATCTGAGACGTGTGGTAATGACTGCATAAGTCGGAGGTGTAGTCTCGCAACACTTCACAGCTTCTCACACTTTCGGAATTGCCTTTTTTAATTGCAATTTTGGATCTTCTCTCATGTTATGAAGAGCGAGGATTCAACAAATCATCCGTGTGGAACTAGAATGGCACTCAAGGCCGCAAAACTACCTTGAAACGTCATCATCTTCTGATGGATCTCAGCCCAATAGAAGTGGACAGAAACGGCAGAAAGTGAAAACAATTTCTTCAATCTAATCTTAATTCGGATCCTTCCCAAAATATGATGTATAAACAGCATATGCATGACATGAAATTCTATGTTGACACGTTTTATGTTGTAAACACACAAAGTGCCATGCATCAAAATCACTGACATTATTGGACCGGTAAAAAAACAGAGACCAGCGAACTCAAATAGAAAAGGACTTCTTGTCATTCTTTTCATTATTATAATAAGAATAATTATTATTATTTTTATTCTTCATAAGCAGGAGAGGGCACAGGGAACTCTGCCTCTCCCCAGACTGCCCTGACCACAGGTCCCTGATATAAAATTAATCCAGATTAATCACATTGTTCTCCTTCTACTATTTTATATGAAGCTTGTAAGAAATATCTTACCATTTATGATCCGCTTTATCCTCACAAGGGTCAGCCTATCCCAGCCGTCTTCGGGCAGTAGGCGGGGGACAGCCTGAACCGGCAGAAACAAGCAACTATTCACACCCACACTTAGGGACAATTTTGAGTGTTCAATCAGAATGCCATGCATGATTTTGGAATGTGGGAAGAAAGCGGAGTACCCAAAGAAAACCCACGCAGGCCCGGGGAGAACATTCAAACTCCACACAGGGAGGCCGGAGCTGGAATTGAACCCGGTACCAATGCACTGTGAGGTCGACGCGCTAACCACTGGAACACCTGGACGCCTGAAAGAAATATCAACATTACTAAAATGAATGTATTATAATTAAAGAGAAAGCGTATTTAGAGTGAAAGACTGTTCTCTTCGCTTTCTTTGATCCTGGAATAGTTTTCTCCTGTAAAATACAACTGTTGGGGAAAAAAAAGATCAAAAATGTAATGTTTTTGTTTGGACTAGATTCGGTTTTGTTCCCTCGTGTCCTTTTGTCTTCACCTGTTCTCGTCATTCGGGTCCCTTGTGTTAACCCATAGGTGCCAAAGTCAGGTCCTGGAAGGCCGCTGTCCTGCATGGTTTCCAAGTCTCCCCGTTGCAATGCACCTGATTCAAATGAACTGGATCAATGTCAGGCTTCCACAGAGCTTGCTCATGATCTGATCATTTGAATCAGGTGTGTTGCAATGGGGAGACTTGGAAAACATACAAGACAGCCGCCCTCCAGGACCTGAGTTTGACACCGATGTGTTAACCAATCAGCTCCCACCACCCTTTGTGTCCTTTACAAGTGTTTCTCGTTGTCTCGTCATTTTGCTTGTATTTAGTTCCTTGGGTTCTGACAGTCTTTGTTGGATCATTGTGAGTATGTGAACGTCTGTGTGCTCCTGTCATACTTTGTTTCTGTCCTAAGTTTTTGCTACATTGGTTCCTTGTTGGTTTCCAGACTTTGAGTACTTCAGTAAGTTTTTTGTTAATATAATTTGCTCAGTCCACCGTGTACCTCCTGCCTCCCTGCTTTTTGGGGTCCTGCACCTACCACCTCGAAAACGTGACAGAAAATTAGCTTTACAGGCATCTTTCTTATAATCTTCACGTAGAAGCAACCCTCAAATCTTCTCGATTTACAGGTTTAATTCCGCCCATGAGTACCACAATCCAACAACGTTGATTTTGCGAAGCCTACGGAACCAACTCGGGCAAGGTATTTTGCTTTTAGATGATACATCAAGGACATATGACTAATATGCTGTACTCTTAATGAACGTACCAACACAAGTCTTGAAGAAATGATTGAATTTGACATGAATCTACATGTTCATTTCTGAACTGGGTCATTACAAGTTATGGTAAACAGAAAATCTTGAGGTTGATCCACAACCTGAAGCAAGTCATGTTGTTGTAATTAATATCACTCGGCAAGTCTGGGGAGGGGGAGCGGGGGTGCACCTGACTACCAAACAATGTGATATGGCTTCCTATTTCATGGATCCTTAAGCAGTATTCAATGTTTCACATGTGGAAGCATGAGCAGCATGTAGCACTTAATTGCATAGGGCACCTTAATAAGTCAAATGCGTTCAAGGCTGATAATCACATTAAATAGTCCCATTTCTCTAAAAAGTCAACTGCAAAGTGAAAAATTCTCTTTCTGTAGGAAAGCATTATGCTGTGAGGTTGTCGGGGCAAATTAAATTCCCCCGTGCACACTAAAGCATCAATTTCCTTATGGTAATTATCTGCTGGAATAGACGTGTCACTAGAAGGAGTCAGGCATGCTTGACATTTAGCCTTTTTATGGAGAGGCGATGAGTAAAAATTAAGATGGGGAAATGAAATTAATCTCCAGCCCAGGCAGGCATTGAAAGATCCTGCAGGATAGTGGCTGAATCAATCATGATGTTTGTGAAGCTGTTTTGAAAAGAAATCAGTGATGAGATGGAGACCACAGGGTGGAACATCAGAGTGTGGTGGGCGGGGGAGGAGCTGTTTCTGTGCTTTTATTTTTTGGGGGGAGCAAATAGAGTTCTCATTATGAGCAGTGTTTATGCCGTTTAAAAAAAAACATGAAAGTTGGCTACGTTTTAGCTTTTGCAAATGAATCGATTTTAATCATTGTTAAAAGGGTTCAAGTAAGGGGTCGGGGGTTCGGGTTAGTGTCGCTATATTTACTGACTACTTGTCATTATGATAGCGGCCTTGCGGCACGAGCCTGATACACATCATAAGTACTTCAGCGGTTTGGCACCTGGGCCTTCAGTGGACACTATCACACTGCAATTAAGGAAACTACCACCACCACAAAACAATACTTATCAAAGAACATGACAAAAACTTGCATCCATGCTCTGTATCATTTATCCTCACTAAAGTCGCAGGGGTGCTGGAACCAATCCCAGCTGATTTTTGGTGAGAAGTAGAGTACACCCTGTATGGGTTGCCAGCTAGGTTTGGAAGAAATCAAAACCTGGATGGCACAAAATTTCTTTTAAATTCAACGAAAAGAAGACGGAGGTGATATTGTTTGGTCCCAGTGGCCCTTGTACATTCCATCCTGTAGACTTGGGCCCCCTGTCTCCTTATTTGAAATCAACGGTCTCAAACTTGGGCCTTAAACTGGACAGTGATTTTCAAACTCGATCGAGCATAAACTCCTACTCTGGCATCCCTTCATTGGCTCCCCATTCATTTTAGAGTTATTTTCAAGATCCCCCTCTTTGTTTTCAAATCTCTAAATAATCTCGCGCCACCTTACCTCTCTGAGCTCATCCGCCCCTACACACCTGCCTCTGTGGACCAGACATTATTAGAACTACCAAGAACTAAACAGAGGCTCAGAGGGGATCGAGCCTTTTCTGTTGCTGGTCCCTCTCTCTGGAATGACCTCCCACTGAACATTCGGCAAGCCTCCTCGCTGCCCATCTTTAAAGCCCTCCTCAAAACCCACTTGTATTCTTTGGCGTTCGACTCGGCATGATTTTACTGCTTGGTGCTTTCTACCGCCTTTATTACCATTTCGTCTTACTGTTTATTGTGTATGTTAAATCGCTCCATGTACGGTGCTCTATAAATACTGTTGACTTGACTTGACTTGACTAATGATAGTGACAAAAAATAGAAAACATTTGAATAACATTTATGATATTCACCAGGTACGCTGATTAGTAAATTTAGCATGTGTGCAGATCGCTACAGACGTGTGTTGCTAGTCAAAGGTGGCTGGAACAAGTTCTGCTCCGACCAACCAATCAGAGGACGGAAAAGTGACCACTTATTAGTGTTTGCTGGCCCTGACAGTTTGCCACTGATAAAACACGTGCATGTATTATGAATTTAATATACACACATAATCGGGGAACAACACAGTAAATGACAATATGCTATTATTGCGATCATGCCACTGCTAATATCACAAGTCAAAAAACGGCTGAAACTTCACCTTCAATATATATATACTTAAGCAAATTATTACTACCGGTAAAACTCTTCAAGTCAATACAAAAAGAGGATTAAAGTGAAATTAATGAACCTGTTTTGTGGGGAATCTGTTGGCAACTTCCCATGAAACGGCTAACATTGTTTGAAATTTAAAGCAATGCCCCATTTATATTAATACAAATGGTTGTACAAGCAACAAAGAAGACGCTGATGCATTTACATTTAGTAGCGGCATTGATGCATGCATTAAAATTATTCCAGTTTCGTTAAAAAAAACGAATGTGGCAATGGCATGTCACTTTTATGATTTATTTGACAATAATGGAAAAAGTCTTGAAATGAAGGAAATCTTCCATTTAAAATTCATATAAAATCTCACCTAGGGTGCCACATTGGCTTGGGTACGACTCAATCGACTGATCGAATCCAATGACAGGGGTGTAATTTTTACGAGTTGTTTAGCTACACAGTGTTAACAAAATAAGGAGAAGAAATATATTATAATTTTGGTATAATGTATATACACACACACACACACACACAAGTTTCTTTTGTAGGAAGAAAGTTCGTAAAACCATTCATGTAAATCAGTGAAATAGTGATGAGGCACCTCGTTATTCTCCAACTGACATTATTAGTGTCTTATTTATCTATTTATTTATTTTTGTCGAAAGAGATTAAAGACTCAAAAAAAGAAGTTGACACCTTTAGACTTTTATATGCTTTTCCGAATGTCCCTTTGTGAGACGTCTGCAGGAGACGTGAAATGTGGGTGACAGCAGGGAGTGGTTGACTTTGGTCCCCATGCGGGACAGTGGTGCTAGGTGTCCGAAAACGGTGCACCCTTTTGTTTCCAAAGTCCTGTGAATTATTTATTTTCTGTTTAAAAAGAAAGTCATCCCAACGCAAACATTCCAAGAAGCCAACAGCTAATCATAACCTGACCACTTGTTCTGCGTGAGCTCTGCCGAAATAAGATGTGGAAGTCATCTGACCGTTGCGGACGACCGTTAATCATTCCAAACAGTTGCATTTTTGCTCTTTCGGGGGGAAAGCTCTGGGGGAGGCCAGTGTAATCAGGAGAGGAAACAGATCTCGGGGGCTTTCGGGCACCAGGAAAATGGATCTGGGTTGTCAAAACCACGATTACCACGAGCTGCTCTGGATTCAGCCATCTGGAGCAGCCTGCTCCAAAAGCCGGTAAAGTTCGCTCTGCTGGGGCCCCTGTAGGAAACAGGTTTACACCCCCCTGACAGGCAGCGGGTACTCCCAGAGCACATGTATGGGATGTACAAGATAAGATAAGATAAGAAAACATTTATTTGTCTCACAATGGAGAAATTTACAGCAGCAAAATTATGAAATGTGGGTAGTCCAGTGGTTAGCACGACGGCTTCACAGTGCAGAGGTACCGGGTTCGATTCCAGCTCCGGCCTCCCTGTGTGGAGCTTGCATGTTCTCCCCGGGCCTGCGTGGGTTTTCTCCGGGTGCTCCGGTTTCCTCCCACGTTCCAAAAACGTGCGTGGCAGGCTGATTGAACACTCCAAATTGTCCCTACGTGTGAGTGTGAGTGCGAATGGTTGTTCGTTTCTGTGTGCCCTGCGATTGGCTGGCAACCGATTCAGGGTGTCCCCCGCCTACTGCACGAAGACAGCTGGGATAGGCTCCAGCACCCCCCGCGACCCTAGTGAGGATCAAGCGGCTCGGAAGATGAATGAATGAATGAATGTAGGGCTGGTCCCTTGAGTGCATTACATAACGATCTAGTAAAAAAAAAAATCGCCCCGATGTCCTACACGTAAAGCAACTTTTCAAAAACTCGCATGCACTAAAGAAAATCAAATTTATTGTAATGCTTATTCCAGGATATGGGAGCGTTTCAAAGGCAATGTCTCCAGAAAGCTTTGAGCAGTGAGCTTCAATGGATATCCTATTGGCATGTGCTTCTTTGCCAATTTTAATTTGTGACGCACAAAGGGGTGTTTCCACAATTTCCAAATATATTTAAATAACTTTACCATAGCACGTTTCAGTCATCTTCAAGTAAAAAATTGTGATGAATAGTGATGTGATGGATTCAATTTGGGTCATTGATAGTTTGGTGCAATGGTAGTCAATAGGAGTCTGGCTATTTGTTGTACCTCTAAATGCTATGGTCCTTACCCAGATCAGACATAATCCGGTGCTCACAGAGCAGGACAGTCAAACCCTGCTTATTTGCGGTTTGGCAATCGCAGTTTCAGTCATTCTGTCAGGATGTCAGGAAGGTTCCGTACAGAATCAGACTCTCCAAACGTTGACTCAGAGGTTTTGACACTCCCCCCCTCCCCTCCCCACAAAAAAAAACGTAGACGCAAAGGTTTTTACAAAAAGATTTATTCACAGAAGTACAAATAGTGACACCTGTACAATAAACCAGGATCACTGGAGATGAACAAAACACACTTGCTAAAGGCAAGGAGAATATAAATGGAAGTATGTTGTCTCAAAGGGACAAGAGGACCCAAAATGCGTATGGTACCAACTGCTCTCGAAAATTGCACTTGAAACAATGGCTTGAGTTAGGCAAATTATCTGTCTTCGGTAGCTTGTGGAGGTGGGATGGGCTCAACCTCAACCAAGACCGTCATGAAAATGGGAAAAACCGATGAGGATTATTGAGAAATGACAAATCTTCAATCTGCATTTATTTTTTCCAGTTTTATTGAACGTCTTCATTTGAAGAACTGCGAGTGAAAAGACTTTTTTGCACTGTCCACTTTCTACACATCAAAACCCATTCAATACGCGTTAAGGATATACTACTTTGAATTGTTGTAGCTATGTTTGCATTTGTGATTGACACTGACATTTGTCCTCAAAAGTGTCACACCTGCATCCCTAGTCAATGCTATTACTAATTTAAATCGATGAAATCATGATAAATCGCTGATGGTGTTGGGGTCGGGCTCCCACTCGGTGAGGGTGTGAATGTGGGTGTGTATGGCTGTCTGTCTACATCTGTGCCCTGCAGCAATTCCCGCGACCCTCTTCAGTATAAGCGTTGAAAATGGATGGACGGATGAGTTCATGATAAGCATTGTAAGTGACACATTATGTTTGTTTGGTCAGAATTTGATTTCATTTTTTAATCCAATTACTTGAAATTACCAGATAAATTGGTAAAAATTGGTGATTTAACGATTACCAAGGAGTCATGGACATAAATATCAGCACCATGTTGTACTGTAGTAGATTGTGTGAATTATATTGCCCTCTAGTGAACACTTGTGGTAATTACTGCTCATTGTGGCATGCAGTGTCTATAACGAAGCATTAATGTTGAAAACAAATGCGTCCAACCGTGGATGAGGAACATTTTTTCCGTTTAGCTACTACAAGTTGAGTAGTTCAGCATTATGCATGGGATTTTGTTTTAATGCGTTGAATTTGTATCTTCTGGCTGGAAATGCCACAAGAACGCAGAAAAAGAAAAGATATGTTCAGAAAAACTTTTGACATTATGAATATTATTCATTCCTTTTTTAAAAGATCCCGATAACTTCTAGCATTGTATAAAGCTCCGTGTATAGAATATAGTTAAGCTCCTACTGAATTTCTCAAATCTCTTTATGGAATGAATAATGTTGAGCCTAACTGCTCAGATGCATTTCTAAAGATATTTATATCGATCTGTTGTACTGCAAACGGATATACTGCAAAACATGACATAACATCAAATATAAAAGCATTTCATTCAATTTACTCAATGACTGTGATGACTGACCAACTGGAGATATATCAAGGGTAGAGCTAATAGTTGAGTTAGCATGTGCAGCTTTGCCTATATTGCCTGGGATGGTAGTCTGGCTGGCATGCAAACATTTGATTCATATTATTCATTCAATGTTGACAGATTCATTTCTCGAAACAGAAACACGTTTGAGTTCACATACCGTGATGTAAGCGTGTATGAGGGAACAATATTCCTTTTCAGGGTCAGTAGTTGGAAGTCTTCATCCATGTTAACCATGTTTTCTGGGCCTACTGTACCATATGAATGTAAACACACACACACACACACACACACACACACACGCGTGTTTAGACATCTCAAATCACAGGCATTGTGACTCTTCATTAGTGGAATGCTCACATGTCCAGTGGAATCTGGCCTGATCGGGCACACCCACTACAGCTGTACCACAGGGAATGATTCTTTTATAATAATTCGTTTATTTCTTTATTTTTTAGTGGGCACAACAATCGGAGTTGCACACTGACAATGTTTCTTGACTTCATGCCACGATCAAAGCTACTGCCTCCAGCACTCCAGAAGGAAGGTACTTTCAAGTCTCTTTAAAGTGTGTGAAAAATACAAAATAAAAAAAAAAAATCTATGATGGGCGGCCCGGTAGTCCAGTGGTTAGCACGTCGGCTTCACAGTGCAGAGGTACCGGGTTCGATTCCAGCTCCGGCCTCCCTGTGTGGAGTTTGCATGTTCTCCCCGGGCCTGCGTGGGTTTTCTCCGGGTACTCCGGTTTCCTCTCACATACCAACGACAAGAAATGGCAGGTTAATGGAATACTGTAAATTGTACCTAGGTGTGAGTGTGAGCGTGGATGGTTGTTCGTCTCTGTGTGCCCTGTGATTGGCTGGCAACCGATTCAGGGTGTCCCCGGCCTACTGCCAGGAGACAGCTGGGGTAGGCTCCAGCACCCCCCGCGACCCTAGTGAGGATCAAGCGGTTCGGAAGATGAATGAATCAATGAAAATGGTTGCTGTAACATCACAAAAAAAACATCAAAGCCCCATAATGACAGGGTGGACATCGATTTTAGGGACACTTGCGAAATGATTATGAAAACAGAACACGTACAACATCAAAATGAGTCCTTTTCATCTATACCCTAATTAACTGTAATTAAACCCCTTATTACACAAAGTCTAGTTTGCAGAGACACATATTGGATGTCCGACGGGCTATTGTCTAGTTGATCAAACGCAAATAGAGACAAAAGCTTTCTTGTGCAAATACAAACAAGGAGTCACCTTCTCTTTCTGCTCATTCTCACATCTGCAATCTCGACCTTCCCCTGATGAAAATATGCACGGAAGCTAGTCCCCCACCATTACCCCCTCCCTCATACATTCCCTTTGTTCACCGTCTTCATTGTTTATGTCTTGTGACCTGTTTTAACTGTCATATGCTTATGCTGGAGTTTTTTTTGCCTCACTCAAATTATCCTCAAAATGAGGGTAGTTCGAGTGTGGGTTTTTTCTCCCGCTCTCCCTCCCCTGTGGTTTCTTTCTGACCTTTGGGTTGAGTGAACGCTGGCGCGTCTTGGCTGCCGCTGCTCAACCCGTATTGTTTTGTGTTTTTTGTTATTGTAAAGTGTCCTTGGTTGTCTTGAAAGGCGCTTATAAATAAAATGTATTATTATTATTATTATCATTCAAAATACAGGCTGGTGAAATGTACCAAGAAGCTTGCATTCTTTCATGGTATGGATGACAATTATAAAATTGGAAGCATTCCACATTCGCCCTCCTGAGATCTATTGTGTTCAACAGGGACACTGCTTTCCACCACTGCATCATCCACATTCTTCAGTGAGGGTAACTGAATCCCAACAGGTATATAAGATAAGATATCCTTTATTCGTCCCACACTGGGGAAATTTAATAAGAAGCTTGAAAAGAAACAAACAATATGCCAACAGTGTCAGGGATCTCTTTTGTTTTTGTAAGTAAAAGTATTGACATTTTGGCCACGCGCTGCACAAAAAGTAGCTGTGACTGTCGTCATTGCTCAAACTTGTGTCTGGTGTTCAACATGAGATATGAAGAAAACAATAGGCTTTTGCTTCATTAGTCAGTATTTCGTACAAACAGTCTCGAAATACCAGCCAACCTTGAGTCCTCGACACCTACATTCCGTTTGCCAGTTTATTGTGATTACAAAATGGAAAAAAATAGTGACAGAAAAAAACAAAAACTTAGAACATGTTAGCACTCTTGGAATTACATTAGCTATTTTCTGTCCGTAGTTGGAGCTGTCTTCATAAACACAAAATGATGAGAAATATTTACTGCAAATGTTTAGGGGCAGTTCTTCGTGTGATGGTTGACATGAATCCGATAATCTTAGTGTTGTGCACTTCCAAATGTTGAACAATTTGCCGCATCCTTGGTCGCTTACATATTGCAACAGATGGCATTTAAACCCCTCAGCTAAAACGGTAGCAAAACACTGTTTGCTGTTGGGATGTTAGTGTCGCACTGCAGCTATTGAATTTAAATTGTACAATATTACAAAAAGATGAACTCCAAATAAATTCTGCACTAGATTATTTGTAAATTGGACTGCATTTCCGTAAATAGTTTAGTTGCTTATCAGTGAATCTTGCTCTTATTGCTGCATCTGGGACTCTTCTCGAGTTCCAAGCTTCATCCTCTCTATAGCAAACAGCCTTGAGGCTGTTTTCAACCTTTCCTTGTCATGGGGGGAATACCCACTGAGTAGGGGCGACATGCTGGAAGTCAATAAAGTTGTGACGACCTTCTGCTCCAGCACTCAACTGCCAGCTGCATGGATCCAAAAAGAGCGACGTCATCTCGCTCGGGAGCCAGAGGGGCATGCTGAGCTTGGGGATAAGATCCACAAGTTGAGTTAAGGTGACCTGGTGGTGGTCTGTCTCTACCAGCAGGCTGGTACACGAAAGAGTTCAGCCGTCTGATGGCATGCAACCCTGCAGAGAATGGCTGGGAGCCTTCCAAATCTGAGGCCATTATGGATACGTGTGTGTGTGTGTGTGTGTGTGTGTGTGTGTGTGTGTGTGTGTGTGTGTGTGTGTGTGTGTGTGTGTGTGTGTGTGTGTGTGTGTGTGTGTGTGTGTGTGTGTGTGTGTGTGTGTGTGTGTGTGTGTGTGTGTGTGTGTGTGTGTGTGTGTGTGTGTGTGTGTGTGTGTGTGTGTGTGTGTGTGTGTGTGTGTGTGTGTGTGTGTGTGTGTGTGTGTGTGTGTGTGTGTGTGTGTGTGTGTGTGTGTGTGTGTGTGTGTGTGTGTGTGTGTGTGTGTGTGTGTGTGTGTGTGTGTGTGTGTGTGTGTGTGTGTGTGTGTGTGTGTGTGTGTGTGTGTGTGTGTGTGTGTGTGTGTGTGTGTGTGTGTGTGTGTGTGTGTGTGTGTGTGTGTGTGTGTGTGTGTGTGTGTGTGTGTGTGTGTGTGTGTGTGTGTGTGTGTGTGTGTGTGTGTGTGTGTGTGTGTGTGTGTGTGTGTGTGTGTGTGTGTGTGTGTGTGTGTGTGTGTGTGTGTGTGTGTGTGTGTGTGTGTGTGTGTGTGTGTGTGTGTGTGTGTGTGTGTGTGTGTGTGTGTGTGTGTGTGTGTGTGTGTGTGTGTGTGTGTGTGTGTGTGTGTGTGTGTGTGTGTGTGTGTGTGTGTGTGTGTGTGTGTGTGTGTGTGTGTGTGTGTGTGTGTGTGTGTGTGTGTGTGTGTGTGTGTGTGTGTGTGTGTGTGTGTGTGTGTGTGTGTGTGTGTGTGTGTGTGTGTGTGTGTGCGTGTGCGTGTGTTGGATCCATGCAGCTGTGTGTGTGTGTGTGTGCGCGCGTGCATGCATAGGATCTTCTCCGGCAAAGTTATGCAGTGAGCAGTAGTTGCCGAGAAACTGACTTTGCTGGTTGTTTGGATCAAATTGCGGACAAGCATGGAGGTCACATGACCCTCACTGCTGTGGACATAATGTATGCAACCAGGAGAGTTTGATTAAGAATGGAAAGTCGCCTTCTGTTAGTTTCATCATACTTGTGATTTTGCCTCAGGCGAGCCCTCGGGATGTGCTGAGGCGTTTCAATTTGTCACCCTGCAACGATGAATTCATCTGTGTTGACGAGGTAAATAAAATTAGATTTGAAATGCCCCAGCTGTCCTACATATATTTTCAAGGACAGAAGTATCACTGTATAGCAAAACTGTTCAATATTGTGGTTGTATTTCACAGTGGCGTAGAACAGTGCAACATAAAATTCAGAACTATTCCCAACACACTCTCACATATGGTTGAGGAAGGCAAAATAGAGAGGGAGATCTCAAGTATGCTTTACTTTTGATTGTTTTTTTTCTTATTTAATGCCAATTTTTTTTTTTAAAGCTTTCACAAAAGTTCCTTCTAGGAGAACAGCTGCCATCCACTGAAATGACCACTAGATAGAGTGCTTGCACTAGCAGACAGTGGAGAAACCTGTTCAATTGAATTTACCTGGCCTGATAAATTAATAGAGTGTAAATAAAGAAAGAGGAGACCCTAGTGGGTTATTATGAGGATCTATTATGAGTTTAAAATACCACAATCCTCTAATGAGGTCACCAATAAAAATTTCATTTAAAAACCTCACTCACACTTTCTCCGTAAGGAAACATTGAGGTGTTTTCTTCCTCTTCGCTGGCAGGTCAGTGAACAGAAAAAAGAACAAATGCATTTGTTGCTTTGTTTCTAACAGTAAATGTAAGGAAGATTCCCATTGTGTTAATGGCACAAATGTAAAAACAAAGATGTTTTTACAAAGGGCATAATCTGGTAATTGTACTGTCGTGGAAGAGCTTCTATTCTTGTCTTCTATTGTTTTGTCTTTTTTTGTTATTGGAAAGTGTCCTTGGGTGTCTTGAAAGGCGCTTATAAATAAAATGTATTATTATTATTATTGTCTTCTATTCACTAGAGCAAAAATATATACTGTATATATATGACACAATATGTGCTTGGGTGCCAAAATTGTAATGTACAAATGTCCATTCAGCAGATGTAAACCCACACGTATGTGTGCCCCAGTTTCACCGACTAGAAACTGAAGCTTTGGGGAGTGGGGGGCACGGTATTTTGTTGGGCGAATGTATTCATGTTAACGTGTCAGTGATGATGTTGATGCCTGCTGACGGATGAGTTTTGCCCATGCTGTCATTTGAAAACATAAACACCCACGAGCTGTTGAAAGTGATGTGTTCAAAATAGCCTAATTATGAGTTATTGCAAGAGTGGTGAATGCGTCGGCAAAAAAAAAAAAAAAAAAAAGGAGGGCATGCATAACACTTGATGTGAGATGTGATGGCTTCAGTCTTAAAATGGTTCCGTTGACAAAAAGACGCCATTTGTTGTATCCGTTACGCGCCTCATGAGACACGCGTTGAGTGTATATTCATGCATGTGTAATGACTGCAGTGATGTTGAGATATCAACATGATTTATTGCACGTGAAGCCGCCGGCCCCCTAAATCTTTGTTTTCCAATTAATTCAGTTTTCTGCATGCTGTTGCTGGAATTTAAATACCAAACCCCGCCCGCGATGGTAGAATGCTTATCAGGGAGTTCGATATTTCTGGAGGGAGGTGCCATTCCCATCGGCGCTCTCTCTGTTTCTGAATCGTGAGTTATTGGTTGGCTTGTGAGTTCTTTTCAAGCATCCTCCACTATCTCTGAAAATATTTACTGGCCATCTCAGTAGACCCGATGCTGCAGTGCGGTGTTCATTTGCACAGGCTCGATCTGTCTGATAGGATCAGAGACACTGGATTGAGCAACATTGTTGTCGCCGGTGTAGAAGGTCGTTAAAGCAAAATAATTTGATGGTCGTGATTTGAAGGCAACATGGGCAGTCACTGCTTTGGGCAAAGTCCTTTATTTTGGTTAGGAGAGTAAAGCGACACCTCTGAGTCAGAGAGGGTGGGCCTTGATGTCAGACAGTTACCCAATGTTGTTTTCAGTTGGAACAAAATAATGGGGATGTCATGCCTTTATCCAGTTTTTTTTTAATTGTTGACAAACAACAATTATTCTGATCCTTTCGAATGCTTCATAAATTACATTTGAGACAAGGTCGATGAACAGTATTTGTCAGATTAGTTTTCCTACTCCCATTTCATTTGTTGTCAGACAGAGTTCATCAGGCTTACGCGCAATCGTTTCGAACTACATACAGTACGTCAGTCCGATATAAGACTGGCCAGTAATGTCAAACTATAGGTACACATTTTGAACAGTTTTTGTTGGCAGCGTGCAGGAATTTTGCTGCGTTCTCCCGTTCTGTTTGAAAAGGCCACAGCTGTTCACACACTCACGACTGTATTGATTTGAAACTTTTGCTTGTGCCAAAAAGAATAGCAAGGTGCTTTTTCCGAGGGCGACATTTCAGAGGGAACTGAAAACAGAATACAGCAAGATAAGGGCCGATTTCCCCAAGATTAGAATACATCCCAAAACGGCTCAGACGGTGTGATATAAATGATCAAATTAAAAGTCAACTCGGAGAGATACAATTTTAACCACTCTGCAGTATTTTGGTTGCATGGTTACAGATTTAGGGAGTAACACATTCTAGCACTTTCGCATCCTTGACAGCAAGGATGCGATCAATATCGAAGGAATTTTAACTGAATTTGGCCAAGGAATACCCCCCCCCCCCCCCACCCAATTACCCATTCCAAACACACATGGGATTCAGGTGTAGCACAAACACACTGAAGCAGGGATTGGATTGAAACAGAATTGCTACTCGTGGGATTGTTAATGTTTTTAAACCAAGCGCGATTATCATGATGCCTTTCCGTCTTGCTATGACAACAAATATCTGGTTTGGGGCAGGAGACTGAGCAATAGTTACCCTACCTGTGGGGTGTGCTGCGTTGGTTATCATGAGTACACCACACACACAGAGCAGCCCGCACACACTTGCGGATATTTCTTGAGTCATGTGTGGGGTCACTCATGAGAAAAATTGGTTATGTAATCAGTGTTGTCACTGCTGTCACAAAAACCGGGCAGCTTGTAATTTTCAGCCTCAAATGTGAGGGAAGGGGCATGTTTACACTACGTGTGCACAATTTTTAACAGATAATAGTGAAATAGCTTCATTGAGCCTGACAAAGACTTTTTTTTTCAAAGTGGCAGTTTTGATGGTTGAAAACAAAGAAGTCGCTGATGGTGGAGTGGTTCACTCGCCAGACGTGTGTTCCGGGCAGGTTGGGATTGGTTCCCACTCAGTAACGGTGTGCATATGGGTGTGGGTGGTCGTTTGTCTCTAAATGTGCCCTGCGATTGACTAGCAACCAGTTCAGGGTGTTGTCTGCCTTCCACACGAGGTCAGCTGGGATCGGCTCCAGGATAAACAGTGTTCAATACGGATGGGTGGATGGACACTGAAAATGGAGGAGAGAGAAATACAGTGCGACTGTGCGAAATGACCAAAACAGCAAGTGTTTCTGTTTATACCACACCATTGCAGTGCAAAAACACCCTTAGGGCAAAAGATATGTGCACTGGACTGCAGGCAGAAGTCACACAGACAAAAAATAAAGAAATAAATTAGCCCCCCCGCCCCCCCCAAAAATGTTAACGATTATGAGATGTGTTTATATGTAGTAATCATTTTCACTGCCTAATAAATGTTTTGTATATTTGTAAAATAATTATGTATACATGAGACAAAAACAGCTACCAGGACAGATGGGCACTTGTAAACATACAGTCATGTTCTCCTCTCTAACCGAACATTCCGGAATCACCACTCCCGTGTAAATTATTTATTCATTATTACTGCATGCTACCTCTTTTATGCCAGCTGTTTCTTCTCAGGTGGGATTTCTCTTCTTTTTTCCAGAACAGGTTGAAACTTGTTTCAAATGATATGCCTCAGTATGAAAAGGACTACCTCACAGTTATCACAGTCACGTTCGGTGTTTCCGACCTTATGCCTTGTAAGATGATGAAAACGATGATTGTGCTTAGGGCTTGAGGCTTTAGGTCACTGTTCCTGGCTCATATTCATCACACTGTACAGGAAGTGACCTCAGAGCACCCAGCGAGAATATTAGGGAGCTATATTTTACGGTGTGTGCGTCTTCCTCGACCACTTGGAAAGATCTCCAGTACAGAGATGACGCTCCTGTGAGCGATGTGGGCAACCATGTCCTAAGAGAGGGCCCAAGGCTTCAGTGTAGTGCGACTTCCCTGCCCTCTCTATGCCGCCGCTCTGCACTTGTCATCCTCAGTTAGCTCAGCAAAATAATGAATATGCCGTTGTAGATTTTCTTTTCATAACAGGGATGGGAGTGAAAAATGGGCTCCTTGTAAAGCTTTTAATATGGAAGTTTTCCAACACACGTGTCACCCCATGCCCCGCCGAGCACCCTCCAGGCTCCTACGATGCTGCGTGAGCATGTTTCATGGTAACATTCCCCTGCGGGAGAGTCAGCATAATGCAATGTCACTCTCAGTGATGAATATGTTGACTGGGGCAGATACACAAGCAGCTGTAAATCATGAGTAAATTAGATCATCGGGCCCGTCCTCCTTTGCTAAGGAGACATTGGAGAAAAAATTGAGTACAGTATAGTGAGGTCTCACATGAACAGAAGAATGAAGAAGGGTAATGGACCTCAGTTGTCATGATACCTCAGAGCAATGAAATATAAATATGATAAGAATTTAGGAGTGATCCTAAAACAGTGTGCGATAATATACACATGAGCTGACACGAATTAACAATTGATATAAAAAGGAGACTTTGTCTTCGAGGGAAGAATCCTCCAACATTACTAACATCCATATTTCATTGGGATCCAATAAACAAAGTTGTGTCTAAAATTCTCACTTTCTGAAGTTTAGGCAGCAACCACAATAAACATTTCATGAATGACTTCAAACATTAAAACTTAAAACATCCTGCCCCAAGTGGAGGAGTTCAAGTATCTTGGCGTCTTGTTTAAAAGTTGAGGAATGATGAATTGGGAAAAGGACGGGTGGATGAAAAATCACCAAAGATGCAGTGTTGGTCTGTTGTGGTGGAGGTCTTGATTTACTGGTCAATCTATGTTCACACCCTCAACTGAGGTATTGAGCTATTGACTATGGGAAATAAAAAGATCAAATTAATTTCCTGCGTAAGGTGTGTGGGCTTCCTCTTAGAGATAGAATTAGAAGCTTTTTTTCTGTCCTCTTTCCTCTCTCACTCAAAGTTGTTTCCCACGCACATTTCTATTTTTTCCAATATTTCGGATAATAATCTTACAATTGAAGCTATTTTTCTGTTCAAATTGCTAATGTTCATTAAGACTGTACTCTGATGTAGTATATATTTGTTATATATATTCTGCTCTGTCTTATTTTACTGTTGAAATAAGTTTTATTTATTAATTTATTTATTTATTTATTTATTTGTTTGTTTGTTTGTTTGTTTGTTTGTTTGTTTGTTTGTTTGTGTCTGCACAGAATCTGAGAACGTTGTTAGTGGCTTGTTGCTGGAAATCTTTCTGCCGTAAAGGATTATCAGTAACATCCTTTCGTAGAGGTTGGTCAAGATGGGCACCTTTCTGAAAGGTTTTTGGAATTGGAGCAGCCTTTCCATGCTTGGGCTGATGCCCTTGCGATGCGATCCCACATAGATGGATGGCTAGATGCGTGTGAATCTTGGAGTTGATTTAGGAACCCACCAGCCCTGGGACAGCGATAATGATGTAAAAGCACTGCAATAGACCATTTGTGAAGAAAATGAAAACAGGCTGACCTACACCATTTCTCTTGACAGCGTGTCATCATTTTTTCTAGGCCGCAGCGCTGCGTCTCAGAATAAACTGGACCGTTCATGCAGCCTCCCGAAAAGGACAAATGATGATTGATGACAGATCCAATGACTGTTGTCACAATTTCATTTGAAACCAGAGCTGTGTTTATTCTTCCGACTAGGCGTGCAAAATCGTCATCCTCTTCGATCTTGCTTTTTAGCCACTTTGACCCATGTTTTCAAATATGAATAGGGAACTCATAAATGTGTTCGGCAATTTCACAAAGGTGTTCTGATCATTAATAACACATTTTAACCACAGTTGGTTTGATGTGTCCCTAAATGAATTTTTGACGTTGATTGAAAAAATACTGTATGTCTTTACTTCTTCTTTCTCATAAAGCAGGGTTTGGAGATATTTAAATTTTTGTTGTTAAGTTTGACCTGTAAAAATATGTGCAGTATGGATTTTATCATGTGTTTCAGAAAATAAATCCACTTGTTGCTGACCTTAACGCTTTATTCATAAATGTTGCTAAATATAAATATATGATGATGGTGATGACTATTATTATTATTAGGTTTTCTCCGGGTACTCCGGTTTCCTCTCGCATAACAAAAAAATGTGTGGCAGGTAAATGGAACATTCTAAATTGTTCCGAGGTGTGAGTGTGAGCCCGGGTGGTTGTTTGTCTATGTGTGCCCTGCAATTGGCTGGCAACCAGTTCAGCGTGTCCCCTGTCTACTGCTTGAAGACAACTGCAATAGGCTCCAGCACGCCCGTGACCCTTGTGAGTATAATTGGACAAGAACATTGATGGATGTATTAATGATTTTTATTATTATCGTTATTTGTATTATTATTAAATTGATATGAGCTAGAGAAAAAAATGAGGACAGATTTGGAATTAAAGCCCAATCAATAATCAAGCGGTTTCCTTGCATCTCTGGATTAGAAAAAAAATGTTTGTTGACCGGTGTAATTATAGCCATCAAGAAAAACTAGACTTGTGCTGGCACATCTGACTCCCAGTGCAGAGGTCGTGGGTTTGATTTTAAAAATTGATGATGAATGATGATGATGATGATTATTGAGCGTAAAGGTGGACGCCTGGTTCGCACATTTGTCTCGCAGTGCAGAGGTTCAGGGTTTGATTCCGACTCCAGCCTTCTTGTGTGGAGTTTGCATGATCGCCCAGTGCCTGCGTGGCTTTTCTTCGTGTACTCCAGTTGTTTGTTTGTCTATGTGTACCCTGCAATTGGCAACCACGCCAGGGGGTCCCCCACCTGCTGCCCAAAGACAGCTGGCACTGCCTCCGGCACGCCCGCGACCCTCATGGGGAGAACAGGATTAGAAAATGGATGGATGGATGGAAAAAATAACATGGACCAGACATAATCAATCAATCAATTAAACTTTCCTTCTATTGTGCTAAATACATGAGAGTCCACCTTTCCTCCAGTGTTTGTTAGTAGTCTCCCTTTATTCGATGCTTTCAATGATGCATGGTTTTCACGGTGACTACTGTACTATTCTAAATAATGTCTTTGATTTTTAATTTGTAATTTCACAAATCTGGGCTCTCTCCATTCTACGTACTGTTTCCATGTTGCATGTTTTTTTTGCCGGTACTGCGTCTTCTCCCGGCATTCCCAAAACTTGGGAATGTACTGTATGTTGGGCTAATTGAAAACTCTTAGTTACCCATTACTGGAAATTGTTTGTCTTCGTGTATCCTGTAATTGAGTGACAGCCAGGAGAGTGTGCACCCCGCCTGTCACCCAAAGTCAGTTGGGATGAGGTTTTGCTCTTCTGTAACCCGGAACAGGATAAGCGGCATAAGATAAATTAATGGATATTGGACAGGTGGGAAAAAGACTCACTAATGGATTTGTTGTGACTCTTCCAACGCGGCACAGCGAAAATCTATGGCATCTAAAAGGGGCATGCATGAGACTTTTTTTTTTTTTGCAGCATGACACAGATTTCCTTTCAATAACATAGATGTTGCATTCGGCAAAGTAGCAGCAACGGTAATGGACTTTTTCTGTTACCTTGGAATATCAACTTCATTATTACGCTGCCACCAAAAGTCTCTTCTTTTGAACCTTATAAAGAGAGGAGAAACCCGCAGAATGGACACCCGCAGCCTTAAGATATACTTTTTATCCTGCCTGTGATTTCATGTTATTAGGAAACAAAATGGGGGGGAAAACTAATTCAATAGCATTGTCTGCATTCCGAATCTTTTCATGCACACAATATCTCAAGGGTGTCCACATTGGCATGCGAGCTCGCAGCATATGTGCACTCTCACGCTATGGATTACTATGGGACGTGGATGATGTATTACAGGAGAAGAAAAAAAACCAACAGGCTGAAGGTTTTCTGCAAATACAAACTCTTATGATTAAAATTCATCACAGCTCAAACGAACGCTGTTTCTTGGTCGACAACCCCACAAACCACAATGAGAGCACCAACCTGCCAGCATCATGTGCAGGCACGTGGCATTAATGCAGCAGTGCTGATCTGAATTAACCATCAAGTCTTCATCAAGCAGGTCATGCTGGCTCAGTGAGCTGCCTGTTGTGGATGAAATGTTGCCATCCTGGGCACTCTAAGCATTGTCACTCACTTTCCTTAAGAGCCTGCGATGGACTAGATAGCCGCATGAACTTGCGCTAGCCTATTCAGCCTGTGTGTGTAATCTGAAAAAAATAAAGGACCCTTGAGGCAGCTCACCTTGCCAACATTATAAAATAGATATTTTTTGTCGTGCTGGTTTGTGCCACAGGAACACTTGTATGCACAGAGGGGCAATTCAACACCTCTAGGAGATGAAAAGTATAATGTAAAATGTGAATGTCTAGTTAATGGCCTGAGAGCAGTGCTGCAGTAACAAAGCTAAATCTATAAAAGGCAATTTGAGGCTCCAGATGCTCATTGGTGAAACGATTCGCTCGGATTGATCAAGGGGCAACCTGATCGCAGGGGAACATCACGCATGTCTTCACGGTTTGAGCAGGTGCAGCTGTCAAGGGGATTCAAAGTTGGATTGAACGGATTTGCGGAGATGTGCTTCGAAATAAATCCAAAAGGCGCAAATAGAATTCTCAAAGCATCAACCACATTTGGCTGGCGTGCAGAGAATTTTTAGTTCATCATAATATCAGTGCAATTTAGAATGAACCAAGGTGGGCATGAGAAAAGTAAATCTCAGAGCAGAACCTCAAAGGCGAACAACAATTTTTTTTTCTGTAAATCACACCCAGAACAGAAAACCATTCACTGGCAGATGACAAGTCTTTGTTTATTTTAATTTATTCTCGTTAAAAACTCATTTCCCTCTCTCCAACTGAAATAAATGCCGATCGTCCGCCATTAAAAATGTAGAAGCTGTGGTTCTTCCTCGCTGACAATAAATGTGCAGAGTTGAAAAAAAAAATATTCGCATTCATTCCATTCATCATTCATTTCCAGATCAATGAAAATGGATCACTGCAGCAGCACGGGTCATGTACAGTAGCAGTGTTCCACCGCTACAGAAGACACAAAAGTAAAATAATAATAATAATAATAATAATAATAATAATAATAATAACTATAATAATACCACAGAGAAAAGGAACCAGCAGCTTCATGTCTCATATCACTGGTTCATGAATTTGGCTTTTGATTTTAGAGCACGGTCACGAGAGAAGATCTTCGTCTTCAAGACGCAATTATAATGGATTGAAAGTTTCATTCAAAGATTTGTATAGTTTCATAAGAGAAACCTGTATGTTTTTTAAATGACATATTGTTTGTCCATGGTCTCATTTTCCTGCTGTGTGATATGATCCTTGCTTAGACCTTGGATCTCTGGCGGCCACGTATTTGCAGCCGCGGTTTCCTTGGCATAGGTTTCTTTACGCTCCTGGGTTGCTAAGCACATGACCAACCCAGCTCCCCCCCCCCCCCCCCCCCCCCGCCCCCGACCCCCTCTAAAGGGGCATGGCATAATGCATATGATAGTATTATTGATTTTGAGAAAAGAAGAATGCATCCTGTGTTCAAATCTCTATTGTCCCTCATCCGTGTGATTTTCTGACAATTGGTTGAATATAAAGAAGACGGAAAAAAAGATACCTATGCTAGTTTGGGGATAATTAGAGTTAATGTTTTTCTCCAAATGTTATCAAGTTAGACAGTCTCCTATAAACCTCTGAATGAAGTCATTTATATTTAGATGTATTGTTACCGAATGTAAATAATAATGCACGGGGGTTGGCATTCAACTCCATAAAAAATATTTTGACTGACTCAAAATGAGCAATGAAATAATTATGTATGACTGGTAGCATTCAGAAATGCTTCTGTAATAAATGTAATGCATTTAAAATTTAATGTAATGGCATATTGTGCCATGTGTTACTGCTAGGGGAAGATGGAGAGATTACAAAGATTTCTCTTTTAAAGTATCATCCTTCATTTCAGTGTAAGACAGACATTTAAATCTATGGCAATCACATTTTTACTGCAATACCAACAACTAGTAAGGGTTGAAATATATGTAAATTAACCTCACTTTATGTCATTTTTTTTATAAGTGTTTGACATGTTTTCAGTCATTTTCAGTGACATATTTTTTTTCTTTTTTTTTAAGGACATTTATTTGTGAGTGATGTGAAACTTGTGGCACTTTAATTACAAATGAGAGAGTTGGCTGGTTGCAATAAATATGTAATGAATTTCATCAGCCACAGTAATATGATCAGCAGTGGTGCAAGCACAGGAGTGTATAGTGGCCAGAACAGGGCAGGAGTCTAATTACGGAGTTGCGGTGTTGGGAAGTGCAGAGGCTAATCCTTTATGAGTGGCTCTGACAGATGTCTCCGATTAATAGCCTGTCTGGAGGAAGACTAGTTTAGATGCATACCATCTAGGGATTTTTATTTCAAAGTAAAATACCCAGGACTCACTTTTGACGAGGATTTATGGTGAGATTTAATTAGACTATCCTTTTTTAGTCAAATGCTGAGACTACAGTTAATAAAGTGCTGGAATGAATAATAAGTCCTTTAATTTAAGGAATCGGTCATGTTAAAAAGTTAAAGTAACAGTAAGGAGAGAGCGATTTTTTTTTACCTGTTGAGCTATTGACCTCCTCATTGAGAGGAGCTTAAATTACATTTTCCTGTACGAATAAAAATAAAGAGGTAAACATGTTTTGGTTCCCCATCAGCACACGATAAGAAACGAGAGATGAGTGCATCAATATATTTTGACGGTCCGTCATTCGCGAGCAGCCGGCCCACCAGTCGTTTCATCAGTTTCTCATCATTATTTTAACTTTGCTTCCGTCATTGTTAAATTGCAATTCATCATCAGCTAATTGTAACTTTTGACGGCGTCACATCAGCGACGGCCAATCGGCATCAAAATCAAATTTACAATGGCCCATGCAGATCATAGCACAAGCAGACAGATAGACAAAGTTTTTTAAAAAGACACACAGACATCATGGTGAACTAAAAATAATATGGGACAATGTCATTGCAGTCTATGGGACTGAAAGGTACACAATACAGCCAGCTTCCTTTACTGGCCCGACGACTAACAACACTTGCACTGCTGCAGTGGTATGAGATTCTTGGCAAAGACCCATCTGCCAAATTGGCAAAAACATGAAGGGAGCCTTGCACTCGCATGAAAATCCAAATGTGCTGGTACCTGCATATGCAGCCCGCCACACATGTGGTGTCTACAAAAATAAGGCCCTATGAATAACGTAAGCCCCAACCACTCAAGTAGGTGAGCTGTGTGGCCTTTGCATTCACAGTGACAGTATTCCTCAGGTGACAAAACAGCGTACCACCCAAATTATTTGAAAGGTGTTATTTTTGGGGCAAGGGTTTCCTGCTTGTGGTGCTTGTACAAATATTGCGTCAGGGTTTTGTGAAAATGTGGGTGCAATAACAAGACAAAAGTTTTATATGTGACCTGAATAATGTTCATAAGCTCGTTTCGAAACCAGACGTAGGTCGTACAATGATCAAAGAGGACGCCGGACTGAGCAGTGAAAAAATATTCCACTATCATTTACCACTCCTATGCACGAGCACATTTTCATTCTTTCTTGAATGAATGAATTAGGTTTAAGAGGACAGTCAAAGAATCTCACCTGTTAGGTTTGATAAGAAACCTTAATGGAGCTGAGCCACCTCTCCGCGGCTGCTCAGAAAAAAAAAAGCCTGTCAGCTTGCATGTACATGCATTGAGGCTGATTTGCCTCAGATCCCGCTGGTAGGCTCACAGGCACGTTTCACTGCTGGAGATGCGACGCCGTTGTCTGGCAACCCCCTGGATCAGAGTGGTGCTGCATGACCGGCGCATTGTAAAGTGCAAGTGCACCGTGTTGCTCATGCAAAAGACAGCTTGTAAACATAGCAACGTAGCATCTGCTTCCATTGATCTGCTGCTTGCCCGTAGGTGCTCATTACCTGGACTTATGGCATCATTTTGATCTGCTGGCTGAGGGACCGCTAGGCCTGGCCAGACACGTGCACTAATCACTACCCGTTTTAAACTGGAGGAAGCAAATATTAATGCCATGTTCAATGTGTCAGATTTAATTTGACACAGCCAGTAAAAAGTAGTCTATCATTTGACAACTTCATGATTTAAGTCAAAACAATTTTAGAATAATAAAACATGTCACTTGTGGAAATGTTGGACCACACGGTGATGTACAAAATGAAGCCATATAATTCCCAGCCAATACTATGAAATACGCCTACTGAGTGAGATTCCACTTTTATTTGAAAGATGCATTGTCAGATGGTCTTTTGTTGGCGAAAATGCACTTCAGAAAACAAGTAGACAAGGAAGAGTTGCAGACAGGACCAGGTCTGCCATGTCTTCGCTCACGACACACACATAGATAATGCTGCAATTAATACATCTTACTACCTTACCTGCACAAAGGTCATATTGCTGCTTTGGTACAGCGTCGCAGGGCCTTAATTTAAGAGCGCAGACTGCCCTCACTTTGTGGACAGAACGGCCACAGTGCGCCATGCCCATGGAAATCACAAAAGGTTGAGAGAAGGCAGATCCTTCCTTGTAAGGTTAGCTTATCTCCCACTTCTTTCTTGTTAAAAATACTCAGTCTGCCGTTTAATTGTAGTGTCATCTGCGTGGCATGTGTTAAGTGTCCGCAATAATCCTGATAGGGGTGGATCGCTCAAATGTAGACAACTCAGGATGCTGGTAACAAAGAACCAAGAGAATGTGGAACAAAAGGCAAGGAACTAGAAAACAAATTGTGCACCTGGATGCTACGATGTTATTAGATGTGCCATAACATTAACCTATCTTACTTAAACGGCCCGGAAAGTTTTATGCGTCTATACCAATTAATGTGTCTTATTCTTCTATACACCGGCCACACATTTAAAGGGAAACAATTCAATGCTCTTTGACTTAATTGCAGAAGACACAATTAAACTGTATGCGTGATTATTTAAGTAATTAAACTTTATGTCATATTTTCGTTTGGTGGTGTGCTGTGACAGTTTCCGATGTAAAATATGTGCCTTGTCTCAATAAAGTTTGGGAAAAACAGCTATATGCTATCAGGCCCCTTCAGATCAGCGCCCACACAAGCAAATGTCAGATCATTTCCTTGTTGTCTGCCGTTTGCTGTACAGCATTCTGTCTGGGTGTGTTACCTACTGCTTTTCGCTTGGATATTTTCTCCGTGTTAGATAATACTGTCAAACTTCTTATTTCTACATAATGATTGATTTGATGCCTTCCGGATGCACTTCACTCACTGTAAGCTCCAGAACAAGACTTTGCAAGCATCATTTACATTTAAGGGAGCTATGTCTAAAATCAATGTGCTTCCAAACACCCAAACAACCCAAAGCATGCGAACTTGCTGAAATGGAGGTATGATTTGGATCTGATGATATACTATTACAGCGGCCCAGTGGACAAGTGGTTAGCACAGCGTTCGATCCCGGCTCTGGCCTTCCTGTGTAGAGTTTGCATGTTCTCCCCGTGCCAGCGTGGGTTTTCTTCGGGTGCTCCGGTTTCCTCCCATATTCCAAAAACATGCATGATAGGCTGATTGAACACTCAAAATTGTCCTAAGGTGTGAGTGTGAGCGCGGATGGTTGTTGGTCTCTGTGTGCATTGCAATTGGCTGCCAACCGGTTCAGAGTGTCCGCTGCCGACTGCCTGTAGACAGCTGGGATAGGCTCCAGCATGACCCGCGACCCTTGTGAGGCTAAAGCGGATCAGAAAATGGATGGATATTTGATTACATGATTAGTTTCTTTTTTTTTTGCTCATATCATCATAATCATCCATATCTGGAGTGGACCACATGTAGGAAAATAAAACAATAAAACAAGCAGGTAGTGTAACTCCAATATTATTTCTCACAACCAATTAAATAAGCATCAGGCTGATGCCAATTAACACCTCATGACGTACCACTGTTATATCATTAAAAAGACACAAATGACAGACACATTTTTTTTCAGTGTACTGAAACCATTTTGAAATTTTAATTGGAGCTTTATAAAGAGTTACTATCATGCTGACAAGGATCCGATGAAATACATCTCATATTTGTTTTTAGCCTTAAATGAAACACAATTACTTTCAACAGTTTTTGTTTTGGGTGACATTCAAGGAGCTCCAAAATGTCACCGAGTTTATTCATATCTGAGGTCCATGTCACGACTTCACCGAAACCAAACATTTTAGTCATTTGGTGGTCAGTAAACAAGCACCGGGTTTCATACAGGCTGATCAGAAGCATCATGCCAAACCCGCAGAGCCACAGACTGTTGCTGTTTATTTGAAACAGGAACATAGAGCACCAAGATAAAAAAGCAAAAAATAAAAACACCTACAAAATCAAAGCACATTTGAAACACCCAAAGAGACTAAATAACATATCGTAGTACAAGTCAGAAACAGTCAAGTCATCTTTAATTTCACTTTTAGCTTGATCACCTTGAACAGTAGTGCCCGGCAGGTAACCTCAGATGGAGCTGGCTGCTCATATGAATGGCAGTTAAGGAGGAGGTTTCAGGGCTTGTCAGAATTCTGAAGACTTTCAGCCTCCAAAGACAGCCGTGTGTGTTCTATACATTCGCTTGTGTTTCTTTGTAGTCAATGACAATTATTAAAGTACAGAGCCTATATAAAAATATGAGTCCCTTGTTCAGCATCATGACATTTAGACCGTATTTGTATATATTCATAAATAATTCAATACATATATAAATAAATATTCTATGCGCATTTTATAAATCTCCATAAAAGCCTTTGCTTAGTACAGACTCCAAATGCTGAGCCGGCTGACCCTGATGTCCGGAAGTCTGGGTGAAAGGCCAAGTGTTCGCTGGTGTCGCATGCCAATGTTCCTCTCACCGCGCCAGTCTCTAACCGTGCTGGCATTCGTTCTTACTGCAGGAGGCCTGGCGTTCGATCTGCCATGTGCCCTCTTCATATGTGCAGTAGCAGATTGTACACTCATCGATCTTCACCTCTCGTCCGGCCGGTATCACCGTTGTGTCTGCGAAGCAGTTGGGTCCTGTTGACAAGAAGAAAAATAGAAAATGGGAACTGCAAAGCAACAACCAGAATCAGACCAATAACGGTGGCCAAATATAAATAATCTGTATCAAAACTTTGTTGGAGTCTTATTGCTTTTCACCCATTCTGACTGACTGATTCCTCCTCTTTTCTTCATATGCGACTAATTAATTTTTTCACTTCCACATTTTCAATACTCAGCTTTTCAATATTGAGACTCGCTAGTAGGACTCATAATTGTATTTTTTGAGGAAAGTACATTTTCAAGTCGGAAGATGTGGTTTGACTCATTTTCAAGTACCTGTATAATGCTTGGATTTAGTTTGGTTAAATCAAAACGGTCTTCCTGTTCAATTTCAATGTTTCAGATCATCAAATTAAGTAATAGACAAAGGCAGTACGACAAAACAAAAAATAATACAGCTTTTAAATGAAGGTTTTTTATTCTGAAGGTAGAAAATAAATCCTAGCCGACGGCCCTGTGTGAAAAGTGATTGCCCCCTACATCGAATAACTAGTTGGCCCACAATCAGCAGCAACAACTGAAATCAAGTGTTTTCTATCACTGCCAATGAGTCTTTCTCATCTGTGCGGAGATATTTTAGCCCACTCGTCCCCGCACAATTGCTTTGATTCAGCAAGACCGCAGGGTTTTCGAGCAATAACAGCCTTTTAATGGATACGATGCAGCATTTTAATCAGATTCAAGTCTGGACTTCGACAAGGCCGGTCCAAAACCTTCATTTCATTTTTGTAAGCCATTCAGAAGTTGACTTGTTGATGTGTTGATGCAGAACCCAAATGTGCTTCAGCTTGAAGTCACTAACTGATGGCCAAACGTTATCTCTCATGATTTTTTAGTAGAGGGCGTGGTGGGTGACTGGTGAGCGTGTCGGCGTCACAGTGCAGAATTGCATTCATGGTTCGATTCCTGCTCCGGCCTTCCTGTGTGGAGTTTGAATGTTCTCTGGCAGGCTGATTGAACACTCCAAATTGTCCCTGTCCCGAAATCACATTATGAGGATGAAAAGGGCAAGAAAACAAATATGATATCTTGCGATAAGGTTTGTCATACTGTCGGTGCCATGTGGTGCCCTTTTCTGACCGACGGTAATCAGAAGCAAACAACACCGAAGACATTTTACAGGATGCATGAAAGTTTTCACTAGGGCCATTTAAAAGGTGGAATTTACACTCTGACATTTTCCCCAAACTGCCAGGAATCATCCAAAGGACTCATATCCGCTTCTACTTTAGCTTTTCACTGCCATTAACTGGCTCTTGAGACCAATGAGTGGCCGCCCTTGTTTTATGCAGAGAAGCATTTTCCTTTTAGCATCAGATGAGGGATTCGCATTTTTTTAAATTACCGGTACAGTAATTGAAAACGTTGCAAATGTACAGTATCTGTGGGTGTAATAGGAAGGAACAAAAGCCAAATCTCACAAAATAATGTTAGCCTTCTCAAAGTCTTATTTTTATAGACCTGGGTCACTATACTTATCAATCGGAAGCGTCTGTTGCTTTCGTAGTCATACGAAATAGAGTGACATACGGCATTTAGCCATTTGTGAAGCAGAAAGGTGCCTTAACATCCATCCATCCATCCATCCATTTTCCAAACCGCTTAATCCTCACTAGGGTCGCGGGGGTACCAGAGACTATCCCAGTCGTCTTCGGGCAGTAGGCAGGGGACACCCTGAACCAGTTGCCAGCCAATCGCAGGGCACACAGACGAACAACCATGCACACTCACACCTACGGACAATTTTTTGCGTGTTCAATCAGCCTGCCATGCATGTTTTTGGAACGTGGGAGGAAACCGGAGTACCCGGAAAAAACCCACGCAGGACCGGGGAGAACATGCAAACTCCACACAGGGAGGCCGGAGCTGGAATTGAACCCGGTACCTCTGCACTGTGAAGTCGGCCTGCTAACCACTGGACTTCCTGGCCGCCGTGCCTTAACATTTTCTTTTTTTATTATTATTTTAAATGAAGGCACTGGTGCTCTCTGTTCAGACTTTCCTTATTAGTGCAATTTGAATGGGTTCGCTGAAATGACATTTTTTGTTCAAAACAACAAAGCGTGTGACGGAAAAGTGGTTAGGACTGCACGACTGTCCGTGTTTTATGTTATGTGTTGTGTTTATTATAGTGCACTCCGCTTAATAGAACACCATTGGGCCGAAGCGCTTCTGTTCTACTAAGCGGAGTTTCTATTAACCGGAGACACTTTATTAGGTACACCTTCAGACACGTCGACGACCAAGTTATGCACGCAGAAAAACCCCTGCTGACGAGTTAGAAAAGATATTTCGACTGTGGACGTCCATATCTTTAATCAAACAACAACTTTAATCAACTTCAGTCAAACATCTCAAATCACGAGAAAAATTTCGTTACTTTTGTCTGGAAACAGGAGTCCGTAATTTTGCGGTTGACTTCCCTCTCAATGCGCTGGATAAGAGGGAAGTCCTGGAAACCGCGGGCGTACCTTCTGAGAATCCGGCAATGCATCGTATCGTCTGAGTATGTCCTTCTTATAGCCCTCGTCTCTTGAATGAAGTTGAAGCCATTGTGACGTGCGTGTGTCTATGTGTGGAGTGACGCGTGCTACCTGTTACTGTATACGGCTAGAACTACCGCGTTTTCTCGCGATAGTGGTACAGTATCGCGATAGCTACACTTCGAAAACCACTAGTTTACAATTTTCATTGCTTACGGCCTGTTCTATTAAGCGGAGATCTGTTCTACTAAGCGGAGTATCTTTATAGGAAATTGCATTAGGCAAATCCGTTCCAGAGCCTTTTGCTCTATTAAGCGGATTACTCTATTAACCGGTGTTCTGTTAAGCGGAGTGCACTGTATTTTACTTTATGTTAACTGTTTTGTAAAGCGCTTTGTTACAGCTGCCGCTGTTGTGAAAGCGCTATATAAATCAGCATGTATTGTATTGTATTGTATTGAGAAATCTTTGCAATTCATACAATTTCTTTGAGTAGGGTCATTAAATTTAGTGGATTTCAATGAGACAAATCAAATGATCAGGGATTTTTTTGTCATGGTTTTGTTTGTTACCAACAACGACTGTAGGGCTCCGCCTGCAGCTGCACACCTGTTGGTCATTGTGTCATTAGTTTGTTTGTTTAAAAGGACTACTGGCACGACCACTCAGTGTCAGGTCATTGTTTTGTGTTACTGTGTACACATGTCATGTTTTTTTTTTCAGTCTTCAGGTTTGGTTTGCTACTTTGTTCCCTGTCATTTCTGGACTTTATTTGAGTGAGTTTTTGGAGTTTGTTTCTCCTGTGTACTCCGGTTTGTGTTTTTATTTAAATACATTTTGGTCACTCCTCCCTGCCTTCCTGCTCTTTGGGGTCCTCTGTACTACGATCATGCAAAACACGACATTTTTATTTTTATTTTTACTGGATTGGCATTGTAGTTCATTCAAATGTATCATGATCTTTGCAACTGAAAGCAAAGAATCATCGTTTGCCTCTTCTGCTTCAGTTTCATGTCTGCTTGTTTGATGAGTACCACCTACCATACAACAAAATTTTATTTGCTTGATGCAGTATGCAAAAAAAAGATGGTCGCCCTCCATGTCTTGAAACAACCATTTCTGACACTGATAGACAATAAGCATCTTATTTAATGAGAGATTTGCCTTCTGGGCACTTTTTCTGATCCTCTACTAAGTACATTGGCATGGATGGCTAGTTCAGGGTGTACTGCACCTCTCGAATCACAGATGTGCTAACCTTGCTGCCAAGCTCTTTGGTGGTACTAGGAAAAGCACCACAATGCCTCAAGCACCAATCTAACTGCTTGTACCAGAGTCAGTCAAAACAATGTGTATGCATCTCAATAAAAGGGTAACCCGCATAAATGGACATAAATTTACGCACATCTTGTCATGATTCTATTTTTGTTTAGATGAGACATTTGGTTTTGTTTCATAGTTTTTTCTTTCCGCATGTGCTTTTGTCTTCCTCGTTTTGGTTTTGTTTCCACCCGTTCCTGTCATCCGGGTCCCTTGTGTTCACCAATAACTTTCCTGAACCCTTTGTGTCTTGTTGAGGTGTTCCCTTTTGTCTCGTCTCGTCAGTTTGATTGTACAGGTATTTAGTTCCCTGGTTTCTGTCAGTCTTTGTCAAATTGTTGTTGCTGTCATTTTGTTTTGTGTTACCATCATCGGCTTGTATTTGTTTGAGGCTTTGTTTTTTATTTATTTTATTTTTTCAAGACTTTGTTCGTGTTTTGGATTTAGTGTTTTGAGTGTACCCCTGGAAGTGTTTTTTGGGGGCTGGGGGGGGTTGTGAATACATTGGGTTCAGTACACCCGACTTCTCCTGGCTCACTGCTTTTTGGATTCTTTTGGATCACGCTCAACATGACACATTTACAGTATGTGTATGGCAAACTAATGCTTGAGTGACATTGGTTTTAGTGTCCAATGGGACTGTAGCACATGCATTTTCAATTTCTTGTGATACAAAATATTCTTTAGGATAGTATGGAGGAGTTGAACACATGAAAATTTCTGTGAAGCAATTCCATTTGGACCTTTTGGCCAATGTTCCCAAAGTTGAAGTATAAACACACAAAACTCATTTGACTGGTCGATTCTCATTGCTACATTTATCGAAATTATATTGATAGATCATTCCACCACATTTTTGTTTGTGGTCGACGTTTTGGGATGGTTGTTGTCTCCTGAAGGTGCTTTTGTCTTCAGCCACCAGGAAGAAAAACAGAGCCCATAAAGCATCCATTATCTCCCCAGCTGCACCACACTAAATATCAACTTGACAGGAATTGTTTCTCGCAGCATCAGGTATAGCATAACAATGGCCATTTCTTGCACTAACAAGCTCTCATGCTGCTGTGTTATACATTACTATGTAATTAGGAGACTGAAAAATGAGGAGTCTTACCACTGCAGCCGCCGCGTTTCATTGGGTGTCAGCACCCAGAGGAAGTGTGCTGCTAGCACATCAATCAATGCGAACAGCCTGTCAAAATGTCAGCTTTAACACATTCATGAGTCTGTTAGATGCCGGCATACACCCTTGCTGGGGAACAGCTCATCCTGTGGCCGCGAACCGCTATCGTTCCTGACTCATCATCATTAGGGGTCTTTACAACGGCTTCTCAAGTATAATGTATCAAAGACTTGCAAGGACAATAGTATTAGAAAGCAAACGTTCAACTTCATCTTGATTATAGTCGATGGAACACTTTATACAGTTGCATTGGCACATGTATATAGCGCATTCATTTTTATCACCCTTTTATTCATTTGTCATGGCTTCATGAATACGTAGGCTTCATCTGCAACACTCCGTTTTTGTTTGCAGCACACTCCGTACTACAAGAGCTTTTCAACAACACTCAACAGAGACAAATGGACTGTGCATGTGGACCCGGACATTAGCTACAGTCTGTTAAAAGGTGACAAAGGCAGCATGTGGAAATGATATGCCATTAGCAACTGTAGCTTCAAAGCAGTACCACATCATGGAACGGAAGAGAAGACACGTTCAAACCATCACATCCCATCATTCCAAAAAAATCTAATAAAAGTAAACCAAACGATCTCAATTATCCAGAGAGCAAAGTAGCTGAAATCACTCATCTTAATGGACTTCTTGGGTGTATTTGCATTATAAATGCAGAGTAAAAGTGTCAGTGATATGGAAAGATATAAAACATGAGGGACCAACTGAACAAAACTATGAATAAATGAATTCAGGATATTCATAGCTTAGAGTGCCTGTGTTACGTCCACCATGATCTTTAGTTTTTCATGTTATACAACCAAGAATCTTTATTGATGAATCCACTGGACACTGGCAGCCTGTCTATTGTAATCATAAGCCTATACTAGCTGTCTTCGAACAGCAGGCAGAGTACAGTACACCCTGAAGTGGGACAATGGGCTGAGAAACAACCTTCATAGTGTTCTTTTGAATTTTTTTCACCCCCATCTAAAGAGGCCTTTTATTCTTGCCTTAATTCAAATCAGCCTTTCTTCCTCTTGGCAGCAGTGCCGCCATGTCTCTATTTGAAGTGATACTGGCTCCGGTTCAGACAGACGGTTTATCACATCTCCGCAGATTAGTGCTGACCCTAATGACTGGGTCTCGAAGATCACCATTTGTTTCCTTGTACGTCACCCACAACAGTCAAAGACACCAAGAATTGGTTGGCGCCATGGCCAAGTTGATGAGGAGAGAAGCCTCTCAGGTGTTAATTTCTTTATTTTAACATCCTTCCAAAGCAGGTAGTAAAAAGATTGATTTTACATAGAAAATAGGAGATGGGCAAAATAATCGATTTGCTTGTCTGTATGAGGAAAAGATAGTGACACGAGTAAATGCAGCGAACCATCACTTTTCAACATGCAGCAGATCTACGAGTAGATTTAGCAGTGTTTTTTTCTTTTTGTTTGTTTGTTTTTAACTTGGTTCTCACGAGCGGAATAGCCAGGGCATGTTTGCTGTACTTCACAGACCCGATTTCTGTGATTCATTTAATGACAGCAACTGGGATTACTGACAGAGATCTGCAGATCAATGGACTTCTCCTTCACCATCATTCCAAAGTGGCGGAGACAGTGACCACACAGGATAGAAAAGGCCAAACCAAACGCTAACCCCTTCAAAACGGCGATTCCAAGCCTCTTTCTTGTCAACTTCCAACTCAACAATAAAATGGATGACGTACGACTGCAGCAATGTGTGTGTGTGTGTGTGTGTGTGTGTGTATATATATATATATATATATATATATATATATATATATACAGTATATGAACACCATTTGGTGACCTAACGCCAAAATTAAGGACATTTGCTGCTGTCCAAACATCGATTATGTTGCAGTGTAGAGCCCCTCTAGCTGCAGAGAGAACCCACATTGATTATCATAATTTAATTGGTTTATGTGCCACCTCAAGCTAATGCAAATGTTGCTATGGAAACACTACAGCGTGCAATAGTCAAACAAATGGCCGTGTACCGAGTCTCTATTATAACAGCTGTAGAAGACTTTGTCATGCAAGCATTAAGTCTTTGTTGTAAGTCAAGTTGCGACACACAGCCATTGTATGATGTTAACTGGACTGTCTTCCCATTGCACTCAAATTCTGTGTAAGGGTTTTGACATTGCATAGCCACTCCAACTACATACACTTAGCACTTCCTGGTTCAATACTCCTGTCGTGTTCCATTGTATTTCTTCAGTACAGAGTACAGTACAGTGCACATATACTGCAGATCAGGGGTATCAAACACATGACCCGCGGGCCGGAACCGGCCACCAAGGAGGTTCCATCAGGCCCGTGGGATAATTTAAAAGTGAAAAAAAAATGCATATAAGACACGGAATTAATATTTTTAATAAAGTGCTATTCATGGATTACCCGCTAGGGGGAAAACTGTTTTGATCAGAGTAGAAGACACCAACAGTCTCAGTCTTGTCACTGAGACAGACCCAACACTCCAGACGCTGTCAAGGACATGTGAATACTTTATTCTTTACACATTTAATAGCACTCTCCTTAGTTTGTAAAGTGTAGGCGGGGATTAAATTTAGATTTTATATGCACATGTGTAAATGGTTGAAAAATTCCTTTCTTTATACATCTCGTTTAATCTTGAAGTGCATTACTATATTTTTCAATACCAATTTTTTTTAAGTTTTGTGCCTTTGTACAATCAGGGGTATCGGTTGCAATGCATATATGTGAATGATAAAAGTACAGGTAAATTGCACTTTTGTCTCAGGAAATCTAAGGCGCTTCATGAAGTGTTTTGTAAAAAACATGTTCATTAAATTTCACATTTTTCCTCATGTTCTTGTGCTTCCTTCGACCAAAACAAAGGAAAGACAAATTATTTTGTTTAATTATAGCAGATTAGGGTATAATTTACATGGACCGATCCACTTGACATCTACCGAGGCCATATGTGGCCCACAATGTGAAATGAGTTTGACACCCCTGCTGTAGAGAGTGGTGAGAGAGAGAGAGAGAGAGAGAGAGAGAGAGAGAGAGAGAGAGAGAGAGAGAGAGAGAGAGAGATACACTCATACAAATACAAAGATCCAGGCAATGTTCAATACCACTTATTTTTCCTCTTTGCATCACATTGTCCACACATATTCTTTTTAAGAGTCACTAAATGAAACTTGACAGCATCCAGCTCAAGTCAGTCACAATCTCTATCGGTAAAAGCATTTAGGTTGAGTAAAATGCATCGAACCTGCCTGAATTCACAGCTGTTCTTTGATATTCATGAACAACTGTCTGGGCGAGATGTCAGCGATGCCTCACACTTTCATCTTCATCCCCTGGCTCTCCCCCAAATGTCTCTATGCATAACAAGCGAATAACACATCTGAGACAGGAGACCCTGGCATAAGCATCGATTTTGCATGTCTGAAAAGGCCACGATAATGCCAGTGCATAAATGATGAACGGATCAAACGTTGCAACACTTTACAGTATTTAACAATCAAAATGACACAAAAGAAAAATGCAGACTGGCTATATCACCCAGAGAGTAGAGATGCTGAATGAGGAATCTCATTCAGATACTTACCGTAGGACTAACGTTTGACCCTTTCATCCATTTGTTTAATTTGTCAATGTTTGTGTACCTTGCTTTTCAACATAGGCACAGCAACAGTAATTTACTCAGTGGTGGTACAGCACCCTTGGAGGAGGAATCTGTTGTTTTCCTATTAATGAGAAAAGCTTTGATGTGACACATTGCCGACAAGCTTTTAACATCTGTTGCACTTAAACAGCATATGCTCACGAGGCGACAACATTCATGACTGTCGATAACCTTATTTTACACTAATTACTGTGTAGGGTGAACACGTTTTCCCTTTTCTCTCGCATGTAGAATCTGTGTGATTAATAGTGGGTCGGTGGAATTTGACAGCTATTACCATTGCAATTCTCACCTTTAAGGACACATCATGGCAAAGGGTAATGAAGTTCAGTTACTATATGTCAATATAAGTTTATGGATGACTCAACCACTTCTGTTTCCGTGTATCAAATACATATTGCAAATATCTATTTACACGAAAGAGCTCCTGCGTAGCTGTGCGGTAAATTTTAAAACAATGAATTTCATTTCTTTGTACAGCTCTTGGAGCAATTAAAGCTGAAATCATCTCAAAAACTGAATGCGCTGGAAAAACAGTAAAGACGTTTATGAATTAGCTTCAGAAATACATGTAGGGACACATAAAGGCATCTTTAATTAAAATTTGCTGTTGATCAATGTTATTATTTTTTAAATTCCACCACTCACACTTTTTTCCCATTCATATTCATATTAATTTATAAGTAAATTTAAGCAAACGTGCATGCATGGAAATTGGGTGCTGGCAATACATTGTTCTTGCAAAGAACCATAAAATGAACTCGATTGACTAAATTGGAAAATAATTGAACTTCCTGTCACTTACAAGAGAGCAAATTGTATCATATTTGAAATGGCTAGGTTGAAATATGCGGTGATATATTTCAAGTTTAATCAGAAAGGTAGACTTAATATGGCAAACATCTTTGCCGGAGAAGCAGAAACATTGTACTTTTGGGAGAAAAGGTGCATGATTTGATTTGACTACAAATGCCACTTTCAATTTAGTGCATGCTTTCAGATGCATGTCACACAGAATGAAATCACCAATAAATACATTGAAGGAAAATTAACGGGCTGCTCTTGTTGAACCATTTGTTATCAAAACGCTACATCCCCTGTTTAAAATGACAATGTATTCAATGTTCTGCAGTGTGGCGATGTTAGAGAGTGTGGGTAATTTTGTGTGTGTGTGTGTGTGTGTGTGTGTGTGTGTGTGTGTGTGTGTGTGTGTGTGTGAGAGAGAGAAAGAGAGAGAGAGAGAATTTGTATGCATTCGGGGCATCTTAGGGGGTGCAAAATTTCAAGTGGAAAAACGATTTCAAACCGCATTTAAGATGAGAGCCTTGCCAGCAGTGTTTGTCCTGGCGTATTCTAAAGACAACATGTAATCCAGCCAGCATCAAAGGTCTGCGATGTGCTTCAACATTGGATGGCACTGGTTTTACGTATAGGGCAGGTAAAAAAAGAAGACAAGGAAGATGGAAAAAAAGAAGGAGGAGGAGACACAGCAAGAAGAAAGAAGTGCCGAAAGTAGTAATAATTGTATTCACAGTCGTAGTAGTAGTAGTAGTGGTGGTGATGTCAGTGGTGTAATAGTGTAAAACTGGACATACTAGTCATCAAGGTTCCCACACGGTCTTAAAAAGTCTTAAAGGCATTGAATTTAGGAATTTGGAAATAATACCCGAAAAAGATCTGGGTCTTGAATGGTATTATGTGTGTAACTTGTCTGAGAGTGCAATTTTTTCTCTTGCGTGCTCTCTGACTTCCAATCAGAGCCAGTGCAAAAGAAACTAAAATAGTGGTAAATAAGATACTTGGTGCAACCATAATGAATCAAATCAAAACAAGCTGGGAGAAGATGTCTAGACTAGGGGAAATTCAGGGGTCGAGGTCTCTTTGAGTGCAGAGAGACAGGGACTATGAATATGAAGAGCAGTGTAACTTTAAAGAGTCCAGGTTTCCTTTGAGAATATTTTCTTCTGGCATGGCTAAGAACTCAACAAGAAAGTTGAATTTGCGAAAAACAGGACAAGAAAACTGGTATAAAATACGACATTTTATCCACCTAAAAGTACTTGGTATTAGTATCGTATCGATAATATGGGCTCACGTGTTTACTTGGTATCGATCGATATCCAATCTCAGATATCGCACAGCTGAAAAAAAACAGGCTCGAGTGCTGTGATAGTGAAGCTGTTTTATTCATTTTGTCAAAAATGTTCCATGCGCTGTTGTTGTCGCACCTTATCACAATAAAGCCGGGTTGACGGCTGGAATATGTAGAGACTTTTATTTTGTAGATGCCACGGGACATTTTCAATGAATCATCACGCGTCATATGCACATCTATACAATACTGCATAATTGCTCATCAATATCTTTCCCTCTACACTGATTGATTGGTTTGGTGTGATTGAATGGATATTCAATTCTTTGCAGAGCATCACACCACGTCTTTAGTGATAATCAATTTCATTTTAGGAGATCTTTTTTCATGCTATTCACACAAACAGTGCGCAAACCCGAGGTTGGGTTCAATCGCCATAGCACAAAATCTTTACAGTCCTTCAAATGTCTCAGAATCTGATGAGTAAGTTGTCTCTAGTGTTCTGCTGTCTGCTGCAATTTTATCTTCAGGCCTGCCGGCTCACTTTGATTCGGGATGGTTAATTGTACGTTTGCGATGCGCCATGTGTGTGTTCATTGTTTTAAACTTACCTTGTTGGTGGTGCCGCACGGTTAATTACAGAGCTCGCTGTCTGTCTGGTATAATTTCCTGTCTTACAGGCTATGGGGTATATGAACAGATAATATCATTTAATACGGGGCTATTTCTTGCTGTCACAGTTCTGCTTTGAATGAGAGCAGCAGGAGGTTCGGCATCGCTGTATTTATGTGTCAGATGCAGGTGTGTGTGTGTTCTAACGTTCATGTATCTGACTCAGTCAACAATATTGTAGGAACAGCTAGGGGTTGACTACCTGAAGTTGACGATAAATTGATGCAGTCGATTCATTGGTGATGTCGTTGGAATTTTACAAATGATGTTTTCTTGTTTTCAACACAGTACGGTGGTATCACATGAACCCTTTCATGCACCTTGTAACCTGATAACATGATAAGCTGTCCACTGTAGTAACCGCTATCCCTGAAAGTGTTCGGACATATTTTGACTGACTGGCACAGAAAGAAATAAAAACAATGGATTAAAACTACAATTCACTATCATACCTGTAATTGTAATTAATGAGAGTCCTGCACGTTTTTTTTTCAAGGTGCCGGCCAGTTGCATCTTGTGGTCCATATCATAGCGTGTTGTAAGATGGGACATGCTCCTAAAAAAGAATGAATCTTTCTCCGTTTCACAGCTTTTATTTCACTTTTATTGGAGTTGAGGATGGACATTTTTGCAAGCCACTGTGTTGTCAGTCTCATTTTTGGTTAAACAGTTCCACATACTCGTAGCCTAGTGGAACTCTGCCGTAAAGTGACAAGTGTTTCTAGTGCGTTTTGTGATATGTTATAAAGTTCTTGTTATCACAAAGATGTTGCCCGCGCACTATTGAACATAACATTTTGGCACCTATAACTGAGATTTTTGTGATGCTTCCCTACTTCCTTGCTGCCAGTCCCGTGGTTCTGCCGGTGTAAATATTTTAAGAAGAGCGTCAATCGCAATCACCTAACATAGTGAGGCGAACCACTATTATCAACCGTCATAGTTTTGTACCATCGCTCCACAGAGTTGTTATAGTTTGTTTGTTTATTTAGTTTGTTTGTTTAAAAATTGCAACCCGATATCCTTATTGCTTGAAAAAGTTGACATTTTGACCAGAGAATGGCCCAGTTTCTCATTCAGAAACAGCAGAGGGACAGCAATGCTCCCTTCGATATATTGAACTCAAGCTTATGATAATAAGGATGAAATCCGCTGCAACACAGCATATCCTTCTCGGCTGAAAGAGCATGCGGGCTTGGTGGCGGTTGTGAATATTATTTTACACCTAGGGCCACATCTGTCTCGAAACAGATGTGCATACAGCTAAAGCTCAGCTCTACTGTGGAATCCAAAGGAGAAAAGATGGAGCAGAGCCCAAACGCAACTCATAGCAGTGTCAGCATGTGAAAATTCACAACTGAACAGACGATCGTTGGGGGTGGCTGCCAAAATGCAGCAGGTAAATATGCTGAGTGGGAAACAAACAGGATTTTTTATTTGCTTTTCATTTGTGTTATGATGATGAACCATCACTAACAGTCATGATTTTTTTTCTTCTTTTATTTATTCACTTGGTTGCAATGTAATCTACCTTTCTTTGTATCTCTTCTCAAAGCCATTCGGTAAAGGATTTTCAAAATTTCACTTGTGAAGATGAAGCTCTGTGCCAACATGATAACACCATAATCTCTTTTCTACTTTGAAGGGATTCAAGCAAGACTGTTGCACTCTCAGCTGGCTTTTTGTGTGCAACATATTCAATGTCGTAGCATTGCGCACCACAATACTTAATAATCTGACTTGAGGGGTATATACCAATATCAGCTTTGTCATTCTTTTTGCTGAAGGAAGCAATATGACATATCTACATTGAATGGTATTAGAGTCGCACAGACGTACAAAACGAGAAACAGATAAATAGGACACGAGGACATGCCGTCATTAATCATTTGAAACAGATTTGACTTGAATCGACTGCGCTGCATGATTTCAAACGGGCCAATGCAGAGTTTTACCACCACCTACAAGATATGAGCATGCAGTACCTCCACTCATGATGACACACCCCACGAGACATCCGTGTACCACAGAGCATTCGCTGCAGCCTGTCTTTGAAATGAGCTGGCAATGAAGAATAATTTGTCAAATTGCGGAAAGACACATTGCTGATAAGCCGCGTGCAAGACATGACCTTTGAAAAGCAGCTACTAAGGTACAACACAAAAGCGCGCGCACACACAGAGTTCATTGTACGATCAATATTTTTCACCGTTTTCATTTTAAAAGAGAACATGCAAGATTCAAGTTAGAAATGTAATCTTAAAGGATTCGGGTAATGTCGTTTAAAAAAAATGCATTGTCGGTTGAGTGAAATCACATCAACTTGGTTTATGTAGCACAACAGAACGACAGATTCTATCTTTAGGCACTTCTTTAAAAATGGAAAATGTCCAGCTGTGTTAACCTTGTCAGAGGCACCGAACCCAACCAGTTCATATGCACGTTCACCGAACCCTTCATTAGTTTTTTTTAAAAAAAGTGATTTTTTTTCTTTTTACAAATTCAAGACATAAAAAAACACATTTATTCAAAATCGAAAAAAGTAAATTCAATTACATGGCCTAAGTGTAGTTTTTTAAAGATTGTATGACGTACTATCACAACAGTCACACGGTGTCTACTGAGCAAACTAAATTTCCCGCAGCACTGCTTGGACAAGCGGTGTAAAGAGATCATCTGCAACCACTGATGGCCAAGCGGGCGTGTCATAACTAATTGACCTGTTGAGTCGGGTGTGTCTTAACTTCCATGGCATAGGCGCCATCAAACCTATGAGACCGATTCATTGCACCCCTGGGGTTTGATTGAACCCGGTTAAGAAACACTGGACCAGGAAGACACTCCTCGCACATTCAACTGAAACAATACAACACCACATGAATAGGGACGCTCTGATACAAGTATCGCTATCGCTGCTGATATTATAACTATGTAATCCTACTCGTACTCATAAAGCTACTCGGAAACTATGACACCAATACTGTATCGCTTTCCCAGCCTCTTATACACTACACCTCTCTGAGTGCGCAGTGTGAAGCTCGGCAGATGGCCGACGGTTCTTGAAAAACAACTCAATGAGCATTTATTGACATTCCAAGATCAAGTTTACAGTAACTGAACATAATAAAGAGGATTACACATTTGCTTCGTCTTGCAAAGGACCACTAGCTTCGCTTTATCTTAACACATACAGCCCTACAGACAGGCTAATAAATAGCACGGAACTTGCAGAAAAAACTTTAAATAATGAATTTTCAAACATTTTAGCAACAAATACAGAAAGACGACACAACAATACTCAGCAGTCAAATATTATTTCTACTCTGGGAAAAGTGAGTTATATTACTGCAGCTTTGCACCAGTTTTCATATTTATATCTTTTCATCAACTCCTCTTTATTTCGTCTGCACGTACTCCCGCTTTGGAGGCTAAGACGTGCACGTTAAATCAAAGGTGTTGTTTTTTTCATCGTGCATTGTGGCCGCATGTGCACGTGGGCTGTTATTCAAGACAAATCAAAATTTGAACTGGGCACTTAGACCTGCAGTGTAAATCTAGCAATGCAACCCGTACGCGCTGGAAGACCGTGGATGGTGAAGACAGTCCTTTTTTGATTTGGATAGATTGACTGAATCTGTGGGCTGCAGATTCATTTCAAACAACTCTTGCTCCTTCACTTACCGCTTTTGCAGATTGGACAGCACTGGTCCGGCTCATATTCCGGGTCCACACATTCTGTCTGAGGGCAGGCCGAAACAGAACACAGCACCTCTCCGCTTGGCTCACATCGACATTTCTCACACGGCGACACCTGGAAAACCAAATTAACATATTGAGAAGGAGATCACAAATACACACAGTGGAAGCATCCTTTTCTAATTAATTCCTTGACATCCTTCTTTCACAATAGCAGCATGACAAAATTACCACCCAAAAAAAATGCATTTTCTATGTTGTAACAGAATCGTCTTTTGAGGGAATGATTTTGTGTGATATGACCTGTAGAAAATCCGGTAAAAAAACAGCTTTGGGTCAAACAGTACGACTTCATGGCGGCACGGTGGGTGGTTAGTATGCCCACCGCACAATACAAAGGTGCAGGGTTCAATCCCGGGTCCGGCCTTCCTTTGTGGAATTTGCATGTTGTCCCCGTGTCTGCGTGGGTTTTCTCCGGGTGCTCGGGTTTCCTCCCACATGCCAAAAAAATGCGTGGTAGGCTGATTGAACACTCTAAATTGTGCCTCGGTGTGAGGGTGAGTCTGAATGGTTGCTTGTCCAATGTGTGCCCTCCGTTTGGCTGGCTCCCAGTTCAGGGTGTACCCCGACGACTGCCCAAAGACACCTGGGATGAGCTCATGCGCGCAATCCCCGTGAGGATAAAGTGGCTAAGAAAATGGATGGATAATACAACTCCATTATTTCTCAAAGTCCTCCATAACCCTTTCATGTCATCTTCTATTCTGGGAACTCCCTTCTCTTATTGGCTGATACATTTCCATTAAAAATATCCACCAGTTGCTCATACAGGCAAAAATTTCAAGACGGTCAACATGTCGAAATGATTGTGATTCACTATTTGAAACTGAGACTCTTGTCCTAAGAACTTGACTTAACTAGCGCAAATGGAAGATTATTTTTGAGAAAAGCAAGTCATAAATTCAGTGGTCAATAGTTTGTTTTGTTTTTTTTGTGAATGTGTTTGTTTTGAAGAATTTTAGAGGCACTGGAAATGCTCATTCCATATTTTGAAGAAAATCGCACAAGGACGGCAGCCACTCAAATGGTCTACTCTTGTATCTACGTTCAAATTAAATGCAACATTTAAAAGTGTCTTAAGTTTGTCTTTTTGTTTTTTTTAGGGGCATACAAACCAAAAAAAGTGTTGAATGTGACGCACAAGTAACACTACATAGAACATAATGAGAGGAGTACTTTACACAAGTACAACAATTCAATCCAAATGGAACACATTTCCAGTAATGTGTCTTACATTTCAGCTTTCACATATCCTTAACACTTAAATGTCATTTTGAGCCATCTATAACTTCTTGTTGACTTTATGGTTAATCAAGTGACAATGGAGTCATGAGTCAGTATGACATTATCATTACGGGTTTATAAAAATAAATACATTTTTTAAAAACACACTTTTACTAGGGTAATTTGACAAATCGACTCTAAAATCCCTTTCAAGGTTGTACTTTTTATTGTGTTTTTCATTATAAATTAGGTCAACCTATCTGAAAATGCAGCCTGCGTCATGGGTTTCAGCACCAGCTGGAGAGTTGGGTGTGACCCTTCAGTGGTCTCTCGTCATGGAATCAAGCGCCTGTATATTTAAGGACTGCCACGATCGAGCCTCCTTGTCGGATTATTGCTCTTGATCGCTGTTATTGCCCAAGTGCTGTTTTCTAGACTCCTTGCTCTTGTTCATAGCCGATTTTCTTGTCATAGCTTTGCTTTTCTGCACATGTTCATCTTCTCTGAGTATCGCGTCTCTCTTTGTTTTCTGGCTTGTGAGATTGAACTCTTCATTCTGCTTGGTGTGCGTAGTCTTACCTTGCCTTTTGCAAGCGGCTTTTACTCTGTGTTTATTTTTTTTCTGGTTTTTGTTCGCCAGCGATTTAAGTTGTTTACTGTGTCGGTATCTTGCTTCTCTGTAAATAGATTTTTTTGTTCATTCATTTAAGTGAGTCTTTGGTGATATTCCACTTCCTACTGGTCTGTGTTCGGACTGTATCGTCTTGTTTCTCGCCCCATTAGAGCTCCAAACAACAACATGCACTCATTCATGCATGTGAAAGATACTGAATCAATTCAGAAAAAAAATCTGATTATTGATTATGAAATCACATAATGCCAGCAGAATGAATACAGTGGAAAGCAGAAGTGGGGCACCTACCAGAAAGTCACTGCGGCACACAAAGTGAATCTAAGTGATAAGGTTGCGCCACATCCTGCCGTCCGAGATAATAATGATATTCTTTTTTTTCCCACAACACAAAAATTTTAATGGTCTTGCAAGTGTTGTCACTTCTATACATCCATGCAGAAACAACAAACGATCAAGTTACAACATGAGAGCAGAGCAGCAGGATGTCAATATCAGCAGTTGATTTATTTTTATTTTTTTTACTACCGGTACTCTGAAAATTATTTCATTTCCATTGTTGCGTCTCGAGACTCCCAAGGCTAAGCAAAGTAATTTACAACACATTAATACTGGGGCGAATGATTACAGAAATCATAACTTTGAAGACGCCACTGAGCCAACATTGCGAGCCACCTGAGTGAATCATGCTCACTGATATTTACGTTTAGGAATATAAAAACTCCTGTCCTTCAGGCATGTTATGGAAATCACTTGCTCTTGTCTTGTATGCTTGAAGGCCCTGCTCGTACCTCCTCTGGCTACCATGTACAGTACATGGTTGGCTCTTCATGTACAGCAAGTCCGTCCGTTACATCATGTAATGCCAAACTCAAAGCAGTTAAACTGCAATACATTACAACATTTACCTTCGTAAATAAATTTGACTCGACCTTTTGGTTTGTTTGGTCCGTCTATGGCTGTGGCTCAGAGGAATATGACCACCTCATACATCAGAACACGAATTGAGCGCTTCAGTAACCAAAACAACCCCATTAGATTTTTTTTCGTTGTTGTTGGAAAATGTTTTATTTTAGTTTATGTGGCGCAGTGGATTTAAAAAGGATGTAGCGTACATCTTTGTTCAAATGGCAATCAATCACATTCAAACTCAAGTCAGCACACACTTGCCACCATTGAAAGTACCTCTGATTAATCCCCAAATAAAGTTTAGATGTTGTATTTGGGGGCGGCCCAGTAGTCCAGTGGTTAGCACGTCGGCTTCACAGTGCAGAGGTACCGGGTTCGATTCCGGCTACGGCCTCCCTGTGTGGAGTTTGCATGTTCTCCCCGGGCCTGCGTGGGTTTTCTCCGGGTGCTACGGTTTCCTCCCACATTCCAAAAACATGCGTGGCAGGCTGATTGAACACTCTAAATTGTCCCTAGGTGTGAGTGTGAGTGCGAATGGTTGTTCGTCTCTGTGTGGCCTGCGATTGGCTGGCAACTGATTCAGGATGTCCCCCGCCTACTGCCCGAAGACAGCTGGGATAGTCTCCAGCACCCCCCGCGACCCTAGTGAGGATCAAGCGGCTCGGAAGATGAATGAATGAATGTTGTATTTAGCATTTCCTTCCTTCCCCGCCACCTTACATTTTTGAAAATGTTCATAATTCCCTTCATCTGGACTAATTCTCCAGTTCCAGTTGAAGAGTTGAACATGATGCTGCCAAGGCAATTTTTCACTGTACGTGCAGTAGCGAATTCTTCATGGCATTTAATGAGTAGTGTTCTGTTTGCGCCAGACACACATTTTTGAATAATGGCCAAAAACTTCAAACTTTAATTTCCGAACACATTTTCCCACATGCCTTGGGTGTTTTTCTTTGTAGATTGGGCTTCCGTCTTCTAATTTACGCTACAGCCCAGACATATGAAGAGGACAGGAGAGTGTTTTTACACATACCAGTACTTGCCAGAAATTCCTGCAACTATTCGCCTAATTTGTGGTAGCCTCCCAGACCAGTTTACGCCATCGTCTTTTGAACAATGTTGAAGGAAAATGTCACAGAAAAGCGAGCATGTGGACTGTTCGCGTCAGGCTGGTGGGGCCACTTTGGAGCACCTTATTGTATTCCATGAGTGCACGTAAAGGCTGTGAGGACCGCTCACAGACTGTGAACAGGTCAGATGTGGCTCACAGCCTTTCATTTCTTCTATGAGGTCAGCAGGTCGGGAAAAATATGAGGACCAAACAACTCTGGTGCTCCTTTCAACTGATATTATTTTTTTATGTGCACCCCTGTGATTCGAGCCATAACGTTAGCCCATTACCGCTTGGTTTGTAATCGTTTAACAACAAGCACGCCTGAGTTGAAAGAAGATTCATCGCCCCCTAGTGCTGCTGAGGCATGCAGTCTTTGCTCAAAGATCAAATTACAAACTAGAGAACAAATCAATTCATGTGTGCATGTAAACATACACACACTTCAAATTTCATCCCTGGCTGCCACCATTATGGAGGACATCTTGCAGTTGTGAATAGACTGCACATCATGTAACTGCCAAGTCTGAAATGTACTTCATTTTATATCGAGTGACGTTTCAGGATCTAATCGGATGTCACCGTGAAAATGAATAGGTATAGGAAATAAAACAGCATCCGAATTTCATACACGTGTCTTTGAGACGACGTATAAACCAAACAAGATCAAATGTCTTTGCTCCTCATTGTTCCCATGCGTCTCATAGCCCAGAAAAGACTGGAGCTGATTGTGTACAGATTGAATGGCACGCCCCCTGTGAAAGGCTTGTTTGGCAGTTCCCTGTGCATAGCAGCACACCTTTGGTCCAATCGAGAGCGCGAAGGTTAATTCTGACAGCATTGTTGCTGATTGCAGAGGCTTTCGCCTACACATGCCCCTTCACTGTGAAAAATGGAGCGAGGCAGCACTTTCCCAAAGAAGTCAACAATCACGCAGAACAACCTGCCTGTTGCAAATCCCGCGGCACAGCACAAAGGCTAATAATGTATGAGGCATGTGATATATATATATATAATATATATATATATATATATAAATTATTTTTTTTTGCAGGTTTAGCTCAGCACACATTTGACATTCAACCACTTTTAACATCTGTGAGTAATCTCAAGCTTCAATTCCAGTTTTTGCAATCGCCAGCATAAAACGGGTTAATGTCACATTGTGTTCGCTAAATAATTGCACCACACACATGATCCATGATTATTATAATTGTTGAGAGACACTTCTAGTTCGCACTCGTAAGACTACTACAAGGGTACATACAGTTAACAACAGGAAAAGACTTTGCTGAAGTTGCATGAAGAGATTGATCCTCCAGAATAGCGAGAGCAAAGACAAGTGCTAACCTTTGCCTTTATAGATCTGCCTTCATGCCTTCTTCCCCGCCTGTTTGCTGCGGGGCAACTACTTTTTATGTAGTGCTTGCCATAGACTCGCTTGAACGTCAAAGGAGGTTCTGTCAGCGTTTCGCTCCACTTGAAGAATGTCAAACAAAGAAGTGAATGCAGTTCATGAACTCACCTTAAACTCCTCCAGCGAAGAGTAGATCTTTCCACGAAATTCACAGTAGTTCTTTTTCTCCTTGCACTGAGGGCAGCATTGACTTGTGTCCACTTTAATGCAGCGAGGGTGCACCCTGGGACAATCAGGCTTGCTGCACAGAGGACCTTCATCTGTACAGAGGCAAGGGCATGTGGACGGGCCTGGGGTGAATTGCTCACCGATTGAGAATACAAAACCGCTCTCGTCCATGCAGCCTTTACCCCTGTAGTCCGGGTAGGCGTACTCGTCAATGGCTTCCGAGGACAAGGTGACGTCACTTGTGGGGCCCACGTCTATTTGGTTGAAGGTATCTTGCTCACTCCACAGCTCTTGGGACTTCCCACCCTTAGATCTAAGGTTCGACCTGACACGGCTTGTGCCGGTTCTGTTCAGACCCAAAGTATCGTTGTCCTCGGGCTGCAGCTGCTTGGGGACCGCTTTGTCCTCCCTAGCCTGGGTCAACACTCTTTCCAGACGTTCACGGCTAACTGGTAGGGTCGTTATAGGATTACTCTCAGCACCACTCATCAGGAACCAGAGAACAAAGAGAACCTCTGCTGTCATGGCAACGGAGTGCAGCATCTCTCCCCACCACCAGTGAGGTGGGAAAACACCTTGGATCACATAACACACTTCACATCTCAGGTGTGAGTCAGTCCATCTGGAAAGAGAAAATTAAACTGGGGTTATGCGCTCAGTATTTTGTCACTTTTTATCCTAGGTGTGGGCTTTGGTACAGGGCAACAAATTCACACGGCTTTGTTCCATCACGTCGCGCAAACACCCCACTGAGTCTGAGATCAGTGAATTGGATTGTCAAGATGGGGAACATTCATAGGCCTGTGTTAGGAAATCAATGCTGCCTGATACTGTAACAGTTCTCCGCCTCAATCGGTCTTGTCGTTGACAAAGAGGAAGGACTTGAATCAAGCATTCTTAAGCCTCCGCTCCTCTTAACGGAACAAAGAGTTTGGATCAATTTACTTCTTGCATTGCATTTTGAATGAATTGCAGTCAACTGAAGGGATTTCAAAAAGAACATCATTTCTGTCAGACTGTAACCGTGAGAAGTCATTCAGTGTAGAGTGGCTTTACTTTTCACAGTACAATACGGTAAATTCAAAACCCTCCTTGGAGCCGTGTTTTGTGTTGTAATCACAAGTAATTGCACATCACTTGAACGTAACCTTTGCACAGTACGTTAATACACAACACCTCAGGAGGACCGAAAGCCTGGAGTAAACTGCAAACGCAGCACATTTTATAAAAAGCTGTGCTGGATATTTTTATTTTTGCCTCTCGCTAAACTTGATTTACTCTGGCACTTTGAAATTCAAATGCCTGATATGACGCTTTGCTGCGCACGGTGGCCTACTTCCATTTATTTCCGTGCCATTGCTGAGGCAAAGCAAATGCTGCAGTTGTATTGATGTTAACAATTTTATACAACGATATAATTATTCTGTGTTGCCTGACTAAATTTAAAATCATCCTGCGGAATCCTTTGAATTCATTCCAGAGTATTTTTAATTGAATAGATTCATTGTGTACTTCAAGACTCTTTCCTGATGGAATGAAGACAAGTTAGCGTGAGCACACAACAAGTACTTTAAGTTTGTGACAAGATGAATATGTTACGTTCAGACAACCTGACACAAAATTCACTCTGACTGAAGCTATGGCGCCTAAGTCTTCATAAATTCTGAGCCACTCAGAGGAAAAAGCTGAAATTGACTGCTGGCAGCTAACAGTATTTGAGCAATGTTTCAGGCAGAAGCTTTGGAGTTGTTGGAGTCGTGGATGTGAAAGGCAGCAGAGGGAGAGAGAGGAAGAGAGATGAAGAGATGAGCCCATTAGTAAAGAAACCTCACCCCTCACCACCCTAACAGCTGTTACAGGCTGTCACATGGATACTGGCGTCCTTGCCTTGTGCTCTTGAAGGAGTGATCACCGACTGTGTGACTTTCGGGTGGCTTGTCAAATGAGCACAAACTACCTAACGTCAGCAAGCAAATAACGTTTTGTATAATCTCTGGTATTTTAAGTTTTCTTTGTACCAGTCATAGCAAAGAGGAAAAATATAAAGACAACCATCGAACCAGATCTTAATGCGATATATGAAAGTGGTACACAGATCTGTCATGGCTGCTCAGCACACCAGAGACTCACTTAACAGGCAAACAAACTTTGATTTGAAGCTTCTAGATACTGTTTTGAGTCCATCTGTTGGCGATGTTCAACAAGGAAGAGCACTGAGTGACAAGAAAGACTGCTCACAGTTAGCTTCTCATAATAGCCACCGGCATTTATTGTTGCTCCTGACTCGATTTTCTTCTTTTGTGTTCTTTAGTTGTTTACAAAAAAAAACGACCATTATGTATTACCTCCACTTCAATTGTCATCAAACATCAAACCAAAATCCCATTTGACTGTTTTTTATTTCATTTTCCTGATGATAATAATGTTGAAATGTTACTTACAGTAAATCATTGCTCTGTACAGTTAATAAATGTTTTATGATGGTGTCAGTTTGAGCTCAGTAAATAATTACACATTTGCAGTTTGGCATTTGAGAATTCACATTTGCCATCCTCCATTATTCACCCCCGCCCCCTGAAAAAAAAAACCAACTCACAGTATATAGACTTTTCACAATAAAGTATATGACATGATCAAATTTTCTCAAACATATATGTCACTATAATAGAGTGACACCAGGGGTGTTCGCACGGCAACATTTGCTCCGGTGCTGCGTAGGTGCCGCCCCAGTAGAGCGTTCACACGGGCAAAGTTACACCAGTGTAGTCCCTGAAAACAGTTTAAACCAGAGCAAATTTAATCCTGCTCAGAAAGGTGGTTTAAAAATTTGCTCCAGAGCAAATGCTCGTTTGTTGGGCAGCACCGATGTAAAATGGTACGTGTGAACGCTACAGGGTTAAAATTTGCTCCGGAGCAAATGCTCGTTTGCGCGGCGAGAATGCGTTGCTTTCATGCTCTGTTGTACTTCCGTCATCTTTCCTTTTGTAGGAGACTGGACTGTCTCGGAGTTGTTTGTGTAGTTTGTTCCTATGTTGCGTATTCACAACCCCCCCGTAGAATTAATTTTGTGATTGCCTCTCTTGATTTTGTGTTTGGCGCATTATGTTTGTAACAGTACAGTAAAACGTGTACATGTCGAGAACCCCGCATCGAGAGACGGATATTGGTCCATATCAATGACACAACTGTAAACCGGACACTGCAATTAGGGCTGAATGATTCATTGCATTTCTCCCCCATGCCTGCGTGGGGTTTCTACGGGTACTCCCGTTTCCACATTTCAAAACCCTGCATGGCATGACATTGATTTCAAGGTGTACCCGCATATTGCCCAAAGACAGCAGGGATAGGCTCCAGCACACCCGCGATTCACTGACACACACACACACACACACACACACACACATGCACACACACACATGTGTGCCTAATTGTAGTAGGTAATTACTGTTTCCTTTCTTCTAAATGCTCTTTTTGCATTTATTCTGAGATACTATAATGTATAAAAAGCTGATATTTTTGGTAATAAATACAATGAATTAATTGCCTTGGTTTGTTGAAAAATACTTTAGAAAAACAGCTTGAAAAGATTATACTGCAATATTGAGGGGAAGACATCACACTTACGTGATATTCCAAACTGACCCAACTCTAACTGCAGTGCCATATTGGGAATCGGAGAATTCTCTATTGGGGCCTCTAATAGCAGGCTTGTTGGAAATACGCCAACAGTCACACAATGACATTTCTAATTGAACAACAGAAAGGACTTTATTTATATGTGTACACATCAACATTTTTATTTCTCTTTGAACCATTTTACTACTATTTACATATTTTGTTGCATTGCATATCACAAGAAAACCTGTGTGATTGCAATTCATCGCTCTGGTACTGTTTTTGAAATTACTTAGAGGCGATAGTCCTATCTTGGTTTTTTTTTTTTTTTTTTTGGTACTTATTATTTGTTCAGGGTTAAAACGCTTTACAGGCAACTTCATTTCAAAAGTTCTTGGGCTGTTATTTATTTTGTTGTCGGGAAGACTATAAAACAGACATTACGTGGCTTTAAACACTTGGAGAAATAACGATTTATATTGTGTATCGGCTTTCTGTCAAAAAATCCTAAAATATGACTTCTTTTTGGAAACACACAACAATTCTACAGAGGGCTACAAGAAAATAAAGGGAAAATAAACCAAGTGAACTTATTCTAGGTAGAGCAGTTTACTCCCTCTGGGTGCTATTGTCTCAAAACTGAAATACAGAAATATGCATTGAAAATCTTGTCCTTTTATCGTTTAAAGAGATACGAAATGAGCACTAGGAATTGAGGTCGTACAAGAAGAACAAATCCATTGCAATGGTGGACAAAAAGGAAAATTGAGTGTCGGACAAGCTTCTTTCATTCTGAACTGAATTGTATTTATTGCAGCTTTTTCAAGGTTAGTCTATTGTCGAAACCTTAATCTCGCTGTATTATTGCAAATCACATATTTTCCTTGGATTCCTCCTTTGCAAGCATTGAATAAGCTCTATTGAAATACAAATCAGCCCTTTGGTACAGGTGTGTCATTATTTCCTGGATGGTTTTTTTTTTAAAATAAATTCAAGGTCAGCAGATGAGAAAAGAAAGAGCAATCGTGCTATGAAAAAAGTCACTTTATGAAATTGGGATATGCTTCACTATTCTGGTAGGATACTTGAAAACACATTTCGTAATTGCTGGTTTGTATTTAATTTATCTGGATTTAAAATCTATTTTTCCCACAGGAAATAAAGGAAAAAGAAAAATGAATTCAAGGGTCACTCTATTACAATCATTAAAACTGTATTCAGTGTACGAGCAATGTGCCTGTCTTTTTCATTATTCTTAAAAGGGCCCTTCCATCATAAAAATAATATTTTTCCACTGTTTTATACAGGAGTCAAAATGAATCTGTGAGACATGGAGGGAAGTTGACATGTCTGTTATTTACATGCAATAGCAAGCAATAGGTTAGGGGAAAAATCAACTAACTTGGTTAATTCAACCACAACATTTGATCAACATAAAAACCTCCTAACTTTAAAAAAATATTTGCACCTCCCGGAACCATATGTTTGCCATACCTGTTTACCACACAGACATTTGTTCAGTTGCACGCACTCAGACAGTCTCATATATTTTCCAAGGAGCAATACACAAATAGAAACAAAAGATGCCCAAGATTCACAGTTGCTTTATTATAAAAAATGACAATAATAGTTTACTTTCATTACTACAAAACAGCGAGCTTAGCCTAAAGTGAAAACATCCCCACGGGAATTCAAGCACTATGTAATTGCACATATTCAGCCAGCATATATTTCTAAAGGTAACGTTTATTTTTTTCCCCCATTATTTTATATAATCTTGTAATCTGGATGTTAGGGATCATTGCTAGAGTTATGTTTGTGGACGACACGATGTCGTGTATTCATGTTGCAAATCGAGCTTTGTGTGAGTGCCCATTTCACGCCTTTCAACCAAGTGCAGCTCACCGTGTTTAAGTAAACTAGCACTGAACAAGCCAAAGAATTGTCACAGTATGTCCAATTACTACTTTACCAAGCAAAACGTCTTTCAATAAATCACGGTGTCCAGCAAAGCTTGTCTCGGTGCTAGTTGAAGCTTGGCCACCTAACTCAGTTGAGGGTCGCATGCTCCTTTGCACCTCTTATCAACACATCACTAAGCAGTAATCGAGTGCCTGTAAAGTGACATGATTATTTTGGGAAATGTGTGCGAAAAATAAATGAAATGCACGCGAGTGTGACAGTTGCGGTTAGATCTTTTTTTTTTGTACAAGTGCTCCTCACGTTTGCTGCCAGCGTACATTTGGAACAGCCATTAACAGCCACGTGGGACACTTATGCTGGCAAAAGTGAGACGCCGGACCATTTCTTCTCTGAAGGTGAATATAAAATTGTTTAAACAGACTACAGTGTTAATATACATTAACTTTAGCAAACTTAAAATGACGTTAGGGGCAGTCCGGTAGTCGAGTGGTTAGCACGACTTCACAGTGCAGAGGTACCGGGTTCGATTCCAGCTCCCACCTCCCTGTGTGGAGTTTGCATGTTTTTCCCACGCCTGCGTGGGTTTTCTGCGGGTACTCCGGTTTCCTCCTACATTCCCAAAACATGCATGGGAGGCTGATTGAACACTCCAAATTGTCCCTAGGTGTGGGTGTGAGCGTGGTTGTTCGTTTCTGTGTGCTCTGCAATCGGCTGGCAACTGGTTCAGGGTGTCCCCCGCCTACTGACCGAAGACAGCTGGGATAGGCTCCAGCACACCCCGCGACCCTAGTGAGGATAAAAGCGGTTCTGAAAATGAATGACTGAATGAATGAATGAATGAATGAATGAATGAATGAATGAATGAATGAATGAATGAATGAATGAATGAATGAATGAATGAATGAATGAATGAATGAATGAAAATGATGTTATTTGCAGTGGTGTATTTATCACTGTATGGAAAAATAAAACCATTTGTCAACAGGGGAGAATATGCAGAAGGGCAAGATAATCAATTCTAAAAAGATTTGTTATTGACAGACTTAATCGTGATGCATTATTCAAGTACGTGATTGTTACACACCCACTCAACGCAAGAAAAATGACTGACGGCGACAACTCCGAAAACGTTGAGTCATCTGCTAATCGCGGAGGTGTTTCACTTTGTTGTAGCAGAACTCTGTCACCAGAATCATGCCGTGTATGGCAAATTTCGTGGAGGATGACTTCGTCAAGTCAATCGTCTTAGACACTAAAAATACATTTCCAAATTTTTAGAGACACAGCCACATATGCACACGCAGCGCTTTTCAGCTTCATCTCTGCTTTGAGCCGACACAGCGTCCAACGCGACACTACCAACCAATCAGATTCCATGACTTTGTTGCTAGATTTACCCACTTTTCCGAACCAAGTCAGGATTTGTTTTTAAGAAGTGCAAAACAGGAGACTAAGTTCAAGAGTGCTGCACTGTCTATCGAGTGTGAGGTTTTCTCCCTCTGTTGAGTGACAGAGCCCTGTAGTGGGCGTGCCAACACTTTTGGCTGTGTGCTTTGAGTTGAAATCCATTCCCGGTTTCAGTAAAGCTGCAGTGATAATGACGACAGCTTGGAGAGAGCAACAGGTCATCTTATTGGGCCACATTTCACGATTTCACTATTTCAGTCTTGCTTCATTGTGCGACAAGAGAAACAGAAAATATGTGGATGAGAAAAATTCATTCGGAATTCAGTTCTATTAAAATGCTGATTTTTGTGCACAAAGACGAGAGCTCAAACTTTTCCTGCAATTTTTAGCGAGTGTTTTGCCCTTGGGCTAGTCAACCTGGATGTGGCAGTACCATCGGTGCTCGGATGGGCTTTGGCCTCTCGACAAACCATTAGCAGCTCATTAGTCAGTCAGCTCTATTCCATCATCTTGATTTATTTTGCAATGAAAGTAATTTGATGTCAACATTCAACTCAGGTCTTATATTAGAGTTGTGACGTTCTCAAACAAGTCGTTCTTTTGAACGGCTCTATTGGCGTGAATGATGGGGTTTCAGTTTCAGTTTTGTGAGCCGATATTATGACATTGAGGCAACAAAATTATATAGAAAATATCAATTCTCCAAAGCTTGGAGTGGAATTTATTGGCGTATGTTGTGATAACTTGACTAGTTCTGAAACAGATTAAATGGGCCTGGAAAAATTCTGGAAATGTTCTGGAAAATAATCCCAAGAAACGAATGTGAACCCTGGAATAATGCAATGCAATTACCACTGGAAGGAAGCAAAGCACTTAAAACAGAGAGCATAGTCAAAAAAGTATGTGTGTGTGGGGGTGGGGGGTGCTATTGTACACACTAAGAATCACCTTTATTGGCCAAGTTTGTAGAACACACAAGGAATTTGTCTCCGATACTACAGGCTACACTAGTACTGCAATAACAAGGAACTACGATAAACAAGGACATGACATCAGCAAAACATCAACACCACCATTCTAGAATGACAATCATGAACCAATGTTACGACTCTGTTCTGTAGTTAATGCATTCAACATTAAAAAAAGAAACACACACACATATTTTGTAGGATTACCAATAGCACATTCGCCTAAATAACTCACTAGCGTAAAGTGACAGGACATCGCACATGGAAGATCAAAAATGAGGACTGGCACTTTACACATAAGGTTTAAGTTGTTAACTCATCTTTTGTCACGTATACACAATTGTAAATCAATGAATAAACTGCAAATAGACTCATTTGCAAATATTGACATTGCACTGGATATAGTGCGGGCTTTGTTTCATTTACCCGCCAAAAACATCATTTGCAGTGCTAGTCACTTGCGATTTGGTATTCGGAATCACAGCCAAACTAGTTGCAGATGGCTGGGAAGTAATAAAATCCTGTTGTAGAACCCTGCAACACAATTTAATTGTTCTGTCGTGTTCAGTTGCGTTGCTCGGGGTGCAGCTTGCTTTTAAAGACTCATATTCAATGCTGCGATTCTCTACTTGGAGTGAGAGTCAAAATGAAGCCTTTTTAAACTGAGCACGGATGTGGCCCTGTGGACTGAGTAAAGCCTTTGTACTTATTGCCGTCATCAGAGTTCATGTACTGTAAGCTCATATATGTTGGAAATGTCTGATAGCGTCTTGAAAATTAAGCTAAATCATCTCTACAGGTAGGGGGGAAAATCATTTTAAATTATTTTAACTTGCATGTATTTATCCCAGGGAAATCTTCAAAAAAAAAAGACCAGTCCAGTACAATATAGTTTGGCGGAACCATTTCTATTTTCTTTTTCAAGCTGCCCAGTAAGTGGTGACGTGATTTACACATTCGGTGGTCTCTTATCACGGTGACCTTCCGTCATGTGTCTGAATCCTTCCAAATATTGGACAGCTCTGAACCAACTCCAATGTAGTGAATACAGAAATTCCCAAACTATCAATTAAAAAAGACACTTGCACTGCGTGTGGCAGATATAATGCGTCAATCATAATTTGTATTGCTGAGTAATGGACCACAATAGTTTTAGGGAACAATGTCTGCTCTTTTCATTCTTTTAATATCGGGAAATAAAAATGCTCCCTAAATCTGTGAGGTGTGAAAATAAACCTCAAATCTCCAAGGGTATGTACATGTATATACAGCATATTAATTAGCCCTATCAAGTCATATGACATATTTTAGTGGTTTGTTGAATCATTTCAAATAATTTTGATTTCAAATGTTCTTCTCTCCAGTTGTGATGTCATTGTTATGTACTGTAGAGCAGGTATCCCTTCCCTGGGGACTTTTGAACAAAGAGATGTTGGTCCGGTCATCATGTTGTTCTTTGGACCACACACTGTATCAACAGCACCTCTGCTGGTTGCAGCCAATGTATACATTCAGTTTTAGTTCAATTGCTTTAATAGGACTTTAATCAATGATCAATAACACATAAGAATCAGAATTCCGAAGTGATTTGTGTGTGATTAGACTAGACCATTGGTTCTTAACCTTTTTAGAGGTACCGAACCCTTCATGAGTGAAAATAAATTTTAAAAAATGTTTTAATCAATTCAAGATATAAACAAACCACATTTATTAAAAACAGAAAAAAGTCAATAATATTTCAAGAGATAAGTACACCTTTTTTTTTATTGTACGAGGTACTATCACGACAGTCACATGTTGACTACTAAGCGAACTAAATTTCCCACAGCACTGATTGGACAAGCACTGAAATGGGATCATCTGCAGCCAGTGATGGCCAAGCGGGCGTGTCATAACTAATGACCATGTGTTGAGTCGTCGTGTGTGTCTTACCCGCCATAGAAGAGGCTCCTTCGAACTCCTGAGACCAACTCACCGAACCCCTGGGGTTCGATCAAACCACTGGTCTAGACTGTGTGTGGGGCGTGTGAATCGTACCGCAGTCCTCTAAATCAGAATTAAATTAATCCGGAGCTGACGAGAAATTCTGTCCGCTCTAACATAAAATAGATCTAAAAATACCGTTGCGCTTATTGAGGTATCAAGCACACAGAGGACGACACAGAATTGAATGCTCCCCAAACTTTCCTAATTGCAGATAATGAAAAATATATATTTAGTTTTCTAACCAACGACATGTTTTACATGCCTTTTAAAAGACCCTGGATGTAAATGATCAGAAATGAATTTGCATTTGCTCTCTTCTACCGGGATCTCTCCTCACAGCTATACCTATTCGTAAACTGCAATAGATTCTTTTCTCGGAGCACAAACGGGTGGATTGCTTTTATGCAGTGTAACATAATCCACGTAACTGATGTTCTTGGTCAGAGAAATACATTACACTTTGCACTGATCCCTTTTTGCTGAATGTGTGACTGCATTTGGACGATTGGATAGAAGTAAAATGACACTGAATGTTCAGTTACAGCAGAGGAAATGGTAAATACAATTGTTTTTAATCCTGAGAAAAGAATGCTAACACAGGAGGAAAGAGAGCAAGCATCAGATGATTACATGGTAATGCAATTTGGCCCTACACCATATTAACACTAAATAAAACACTTTAACACAAAGCATCAGCACTCAATTCAAGTTCACGGCTCATTGTGGCGATAAACGTTTACATTTTTGCCCCCCAATAAAACTTAACTGAGACAATCAAGGTGATGAATGTTAAAACAAAGCAGCATGAGCAAAACAACTCAAAACAAAACCAGAAGTGTTTCTGACTACTTAATGATGCTGAGAGCTTTTCCTTGACACAAAGCCAAATGTATAACAAATAATTGTCATTGCTCAGCTCATCTATTAATATTGTAAATTTGCTATTGATCCACATGCTTTTTTTTTAAGAACTCCATGATCCTGATTTCCACTGACATTTAAATGCTACGCTGATTTTCTGCACTAAAACTAATAAACCGCTTGTTTTGCAGCATGAGCAGGTAAGTCATGTCACTTTGGACACACGTTCACTAAGTCAAAGGTCAACATTTTGCTCAAGTCAACGTATTTGTCACAGCTGAACACTGAGGTACAGCCACGGTGATTAATCTAAAAGAGATTTAACCTGGCTGTTGGTTCATGGTTCAGTGATTCTCACCATAGCGTTGATTTATGATTCATAATAAATATTGTTGCTTTCATTACCAAGCAGAGGAAATAAAGCCCATAGGTCTTGAGAAGGCGCATTTGCTCAGGGAGAAAATTTAGCTCAAGCTTGACTAATAAGACACTACTCATTCTGTTCCTATAGATTAGACTGACAAGACTTCAATAATACAAGATGCGGAGAAAAGGTTGACCTGCCTCTTTCTTTCTGCAGTAATGTCACTCAGATGATTCTTCTAGGGTAGCTTTGAGCAATTTAACCAACACATAAATGCTATAAATAGGCCCAAATAAAATGAGGCAGAGTACCCATCTTCAGGAATTTTCCACACATGAGCTGAGACGTCTCTCTTTTCGTTGATTTCTAATTAGCTCGGATGCATTCTGGCAGTATTAAAAAAAAAAAAATCTAATCTATTACGAGCATGTTTGATCCACATGAGCGGTGACATGTAGAGGGAGCAATAAGGTTGCCCAGTGAGGAGCAACCCCATGTTTTGATTTGTGTTTAGGGCTGTTGTTGTAAACAGCGCAAGGCTCACATTGGCTGGCTGGCTGGCTGGCAATGAACCTCCACAGCGAGTATCGCATTCAGAATGTCTCAGTGAATAAAAGTAAAGTGATGTCCTCCTGTCACATCAAACTGGATGTCATTTAGAGGAAAAGCAGGTCCACCGGCAAGAATTAAATCAGACTCACAATATGCCTGCACAGCTGTCTCCACTTCAATTTTTGCACACGCTGAATCGAATTCCTGATTTTCATTGCTCCAACATTCAAACATGCCATCTACACACTCGGGTAATGGAACTATTTACTTTGGGTCAATTTGTGACAAAGCACATCACACGGGATAAGACATGAAAGGTTAAGACAGTGTTTGCTTGTGGGCTCTAGTGTGACAGGGCTGAGAAAGCATTGAATTAATGATGCCATGTTATTTTTTTTTCTTTACACAGGTAAAGGGTGGAATAATGCAATCTAATTAGAGCGATGAGCTAAACCAGAGCAAGGTTTTAAGCCATCTGAGAGTGAATAAATCGCTGTGAGGCTATCTTATTGAATTCTACCACTGTAAATCTTACGAGTGACCCACATCAAATGAAAGTTTTCCGAAACATACAATGCAAAGGCAACCACCAATGCAAAAATGTCATGTAATTTTTGGATCATGTTGGCCTGGAATAAAAGGTTAAAATGTGCTTGTGTGCACAAATCCAGCCAGGAAAAGTACAAAAGAACAGAGCCAATATTAAAGGGCAGAGTGCAACATATGACACATAGTGTGGATTTCATTTTGATGCAGCTCAACCCAGAAATGTAGTGACATTTACATGTTACTGACTGTATAATCTAACACAAACATCAGAACATATAACTGTTTTTTTTTCTTAAAGCCCACCCCTAGCAATCCCCATACCTACCTGAAAACAACCTTAATGTAATTCCATTATGCATGCATTGCGTGCCCACCATGCTATTGCTGTATTTTCTCCTCCCATCCTTAAATTGCACACTAAAGGAAGACACACGCAGCATCCACAGGTGCCCAACGAGTAGCGACTATATTGCACTGTATATGCACGAGTACATACCATTTGTATAATCCATAATTACAGTTGATACATGCTGGTTTCAATCTGAGTAAATTGCGCTGAAACACATACCAAATATCAAAAGAGCATTCCCACTTGAACTATAACGACAATGACGGGAACCTACCTGTCATAAACGTACGGATCCGTCAGCGCTTTTGGTCGCCAGTACGCGCAGTTCGAACAGTATGTTGCGTGTCGGGAGAAACAAATGATCACAAGTGCAGACTGGTCCACTTTGTTCAAAGACGGTGGTTTTCTGGTGGAAGGCGGCTCGGTAACTTTACTCGTCTCACAAGAGTGTCCGAGGTGCTCTGCTCTCTGAGAGCTCTTCAGAGAGTGTGGCGTCCCCCTGCTGCACACACAGGCACTTTATTCTCTCTCCCCAAATTATTAAATAAATGGGGGCGGAGTGGCTCGGTTCCGACGTCGTGGTAACTAACAAAGTGGCCGCTGGATGACGCACTTTAAAAGTGTGAACTGCGGACGGTGGAAATCAGGTGATTGAGCGTCTGAACAATGCCAAGTTTTGTTTTGTTTGTAACATAATTTAAAGAAAAAAACAGGCAATATACCATCATAATTGGATTTGTACTGGTGACATATATGGTACACGTATGAGAAATGTTTTATTTGATATCAAATACTTGGCTGTTTGACTCAAGATTTTACAGAGGCGCGGGCGCCTGAAAAATCATCCACCCATCTATCCATCCATCCATTTTCTAATCCATTTGCCCTCACGAGGGCCATGGGCGTGCTGGAGCCTATCCCAGCTGTTTTCGGGCAGTAGTCGTGGGACACCCTGAACTGGTTGCTAGTCAATCGCAAGGCACACATAGACGAACAACCATCCGCGCTCACACTCACACCTAAGGACAATTTGGAGTGTTCAATCAACCTGCCATGCATGGTTTCGGAATGTGGGAGGACACCGCAGTACCCGGAGAAAATGCATACAGGCACAGGGAGAACATGCAAACTCGAACCCTGCACCTCTGCGCTTTGAGGCCGTGCACTATCCAGATGCGCATGGAGCCACCGTCAAAATGATTGATTTTAAAATATTTTTGAATAAATCCTTTACAACATAATCAAATTTTACACTAATAAGTTATGTTAGTATTAATGCATTGGAAGTGCAGTAACGTGGTTTGAAATCAATGCTTATGCTAGAGTTTTTGATACCCGTGTTTCCTGCTATGCCAACTCATCAAGAGTAAATTTAGCTACATAATTTGAAAAAAAAACTGTACTTATTGTTTCCTTTTTCTGACACCCAATATAGTACATTTCTTGAAGTATATGAAACGATAGATTTGTGTACAGTGTCAAAAACAGGTTTGGACACAGAACATGGATGCTGGGTTTTATTTGAGGATCAGCGACTGAAAATTCATAATAGGCAAGGCTGTGGAAACAAGGCAAGGACTGGTCAGATTTGTGGTGAGAGGCTGGAGTGCATGCATAAGGACAAAACACACTGGCACAGGAAAAAGGAAGACAAAGACAATTTAAACACAAGGTAAGGGGCAACAGGTAGAAACAATCAGGGCGGGACTGTCAAACAGACTGACATAGGAGGAAAAGCAAGTGACTGGAAATGAGAGAAGAGTCCTTCTTTCAAAATAAAAGAGAAAGTGACCAGACAAACACAAACAGCCTTAAATGCGGTGTGACATAAAGTACCGGTAGGCTATCTTCTTGGACCTTTTCCCTCCACTTTCAGGAAATAATGATGTTGCTAACATTTTGACCACTGTTGTCAAGTTTGATAGTCTTTTTTTTAATGGTTGCTTTCTGTCAGCCTAGTTTTGATTCAAGTTGTAAAGACCACCCTATTACCTTTGTTGGTTGAAAATATAAATCATTATCTTGGCATCAGATGTTGGTTGTGACCCAAAAACTTTGAACACAGATCAGCATAGACACATCAGTGCTCTCTGTTGTTTCACATTCCCCGAGGTTGAATGTCAATCTTCATTGTCATTATATTTCAGCCCCATTAACTATTGATCATCTGCACTTCAACATTTAATCCCAGCAAAATGGCCCATATGGTTCTCCAGTGGTCAATTCAAGGTTGGGACAGAGCATGGGGGACACAGAGTAACTACGCTCCAATACACATGCAGCCTGTTAGCAATACACTACTTTGGTATATACACTTCTGTGCAAACTACTTTTATTTTATTGCACGCTTACGCATATTTACAAGGATTATATTCTGCTCTCCGCCTTTCTCACTTGGGATTTGCAAGTATATTTACTAACGACAGTCTCCATCCAAAATAGTACCAAAAAAAAAAACACCTTTGCTTTGGCAGTGTCTTGACCTATATAAAAACATCGTTTTCATGATTGGGTCAATTGCATGTTTAGGTCTTTGGGCAAATATTTACATTCCCGGTATATCCCGAGGCTCTCTGTGAATAAAATTGTGGGGAAAAAACTGTAACTGAAAAAAAACTGTATTTAAAAAAGGATTAGATACTAAATATTTCTTTCAAATAAGGCATAGTGTAGTCTTCCTTTTAATACAATAAAAAATAAATGTGAGTAAACAAGGAATAAACAATACATGAATCCTTCAACTTGTTAAGTGATTTGCATCAAATAAAATAATTATTCATATTCCCCAAATGAAGACCACCCCTTTTTATTCATAAAAAGTCACATTTATTCCAAATCCATATCATTAATATCAAGCATTACAAAATTGCAGTGCCCTATTACAATTCCTGTGCTGCAACAGTTTCTGACATAAATGGTTAATCAGTTGTGATGGAGATTGAACAAAAAACAAGCAGAAACAATAAATGAGTTGTTTGGACCAGTCCAGCTCTACAGGATTATTGTGGAGAGTGAAATCCACTAGAATCCAGTGTGGCTTTAGAATAATCCCATCAGAACTGCAGCAGTGCCACGCTACTACAGAACACCCAAGCCTGTTAGCCCTGATGAGAGTCTACAGTGAAGGAACAGACAGAAGTATGACAGAAAAAAATGAAGCAATCCTTGTTAATAACACTAAACACAACCACCTTTATTGTACACAACAACCCATTTTCCCCGCTTGCTGCCTACAGAAATTTAATTCACAAAAACAGGTCTAGGAGGGAACACAGAAAGTAAACATTGCATATTAAGAAACAAATCTCCTGGAGTAAGTCTTCATATAAAGCTCTGGGACACAAAGCCATAAGAAAATTATTCTTTTTCCTGGGTTCAAAGCAAGCCTGAGTTCGCACATAGCATACTATGTAATTGAGTTAACACACACCTCTGTCGCCTATTAAAAATATGCTTTCCCAATTATTGGAATGCAAGTGCTTCACTGGGAAACCTTGCATATAGTACTTCTGCCAGCCGTTGACACATTGACCATCATTTTGTAATCTGGTATCCAATTAGAGAGACATGCCCAAGATTACTCAATATGGAGCAAACTTCTGTCGCTCAGACTTTTTGACGCCAGAGGTTGGTATTTTTGCTGTGTAAGGGGCTAAACTCTGTGTTAGGCTGGTAGCAGCTGCTGGGTGGACAGCCAGAACGGGTAGTGTTTTCATGCCAAGCAGGCTGGAAATAGGGACGGCATAGTGGGGATTTTGGATGGCCTGTAATGTGGAGGGAGAGTGGACGTTAATGTTGGTGGGGGCTGGGGTGGTGGCCGCCAGGACGGCGAGAGAGGTAGCAGCATTGGAGGTGGTGGAAGCAGACTGAGCGTAGCTCATGTTGAGATCAACTGGGTTCGCAGCGGCGGCAACCTGCATGGTGTATTTAGCCATCTCTAAACTGCACGCCGTGTGAGGTTAAGAGAAGACAATGGAACGTGAAGGGACGAAATGTGGGTAAGACAACAGAAAAGAGAAGGGGGGAGAGAGGAGAAAACATGAGAGTCAGAGTAGCAACGTGTTAAAAAAGCAGAGACAATCGGGATTTTTTTTTTTTTTTTGATGTAGTCAAGAGACTGGAGCAGTTAGCTGCAACAAAACCAAGCGCTCCTTGACCACAATTATTCCACCCTCACAAAAACGCTTGGTTGGCTGTTATGTCAGAGTGCACTGTGCAGCCCTGCTATAAATGGTGGCTGTGCATCGTCTTACCTGGCGCTGATGAGGTACTGGGCCACGCTAATGCTTGCTGGTGAGCCTGTGATCGTGACTTGGCGCACGGCTGAGCCATCAGTGGCACTGGCAATTTTGATGTGAGCTCCCGAGACCTGGCGAATTTCATTGATCTTGCTGCCTTGTCTTCCAATTATGCAGCCAATAAACTAGAAGAGCAGTAGAGTGAAATAATGTAAATAGCAAATTAGCTCATGTTTCTCCCTATTGCAGAAATAGTATCGCAGGGGAACAACTACAAACAAATAAATAAATAAATAAACTAACACCACAGTGAAATCTTAAGAGTGGTGGGTTCCCACTTATTAACGCATACTGTGGGAAGACATTACATCTCACTCTAAGGGATTATGAAATGTGTGACCTCTTGCCATACCTTCGCAAATCAACAAGAGCTAGTTGTAGTGCATTGAAGTTTTGAGGGGATGGCACATGTGTATCCGTCTATTTGTCAATGAGCAGGCGACTGCTGGCCGGATGATGCTATTATGTTGGCTCTATTGATACCAAAGGAGGATTAAACTAAATCTTTGTACCTGCAACTTTATCCAAACCCATTCCTACTTAATGGGTTCCTCCTTGTCCCATTTGCCACTGATCTACAGGTTATGGAGAAATAACTTTTGTACGGTACTGCAAATTTAGCTCAACGTTATCTCTCTTCACTTTGACCAAATTATCTTGAGACATGCTTTTCATAAGCAATCCACACTAACATTGAACAATAAAGTATTGAAAGCTGAAATGAATGAAAGACAAAGCGGATGCAGTTCATATTACTGGTGTCCAAACACTCCTTATCAAATCTAGCCACCAGACAGTGCAAATGAAGTATGCAGCATCCATATCATTGGTGTGGATTTGAAGTAATGCCACAAAATAAAACAACGAAAAACTTACATCATTAGGTATCGCCAGCTCCTGTGAACTTGTGGGGGCAGACACATCCAATCCTGTAAAGTAGGACACAGAACGCTAACAACTGCACTAATGGCTTCCACTTTTATGACATAACAAGTTGACCTACTTTCAGTAGTTATTACTTTTGATAACATGGGACTAACAAAAAGAAACTTTCTATCCACATGTGTACCATACATTGGATACCGGCACATATTTAACTTAGATTTCAGCCACATACTGTATATCACACGGCTATAGTTCAAATGCTTTAATGTCGTGCACAGCATGGCTAGCCTCTTTGACAGCCGTACTCTCTATCTGGTGCAGACTCAGTTAGTTGTGGCAGAATGCATGAAAATGTGGGTTGATGACGTCAAGGACAGCCCGAGCCAAGATTATGTTAGATTTTGAGGGGAGATGTTGCTGGATGGGAGGGATGGGGGTCAAAAGTTTGGGATTTGTTTCAGACGGCGAAATGGGGCTCGTTCAGAGGATTGGGAAATCGTGATAAATGGTGAAATATTGACAAATTTGTAAGTACGACTGTCATTTTCACATTTCCTTCTTTTATAATTTGGAAAAATAGTGTATGCGTCAGTGACTTTATTATTTTATTAGAGGTTCTGCAGACATGTGGGAGAGTTCTATAATTCTACAGTTGCCTGAATAGTTTAAGGCATAGGTGTCAAACTCAGGTCCTGGAGGGCCGCTGTCCTGCATGTTTTCCAAGTCTCCCTGTTGCAACAGACCTGATTCAAATGAACAGGTTCAATGTCAGGTTTCCACAGAGTTTGCTGATGGTCTGATCATTTTAATCAGGTGTGTTGCAACAGGGAGACTTGGAAAACATGCAGGACAGCGGCCCTCCGGGACCTGAGTTTGACACCCCTGGTTTAAGGAAATTACGCTTACTGTTCCACCATCAGCATGCCCCCACTGCACAGATGAAGGTCCATAAAGGAAGAATTGTGGTTTAGATGAATTTGTGAACCCTAATTGAAACTCCATCAAAAACATTTGGGGGAGGCATAGCTTGTGAGGCAGCAGACCTTCTTGACCAAAGTTAATGACCTCTGACATTTATTTTTCCCACCAGCTTGATTTTCCCAATTCTTGTGTCGATACAGTCTACATGCTATCCACACACTAACCCACCTTGCGGGTATCACGTTTTGTTTTGATCACTTGTGCTTGGCGAGATGTGGCCACTAACAATTGACCTGAGAGAATGGAGGCAACCCTGATGTTCTCTCATGTTACGGGGCTGTTTGATGTTGTGATTGGAAGAGGAGTGACGACAGAGGGATTGATGGTCTTCCCCGGGGAGCCGTGGGTACGTACCAGGGAAGGTAGGGTTGCTCTGCCCAAGGGAAGGGAGGGGGATATGCTGCATAGCCAACTGGTGAAGCTTGGTCAACTGCAGGGTAGGAAGGAAGTTAGAGCTAACCAATCAAAGTGGATTATTTTAGAGGAGTTGACAGCTACAATACAGAGTCAATCTGAAGTTCACAAACATCACAGATGGTGTCAGTGAGAAGATACATTTCCTTCAGAAAGCATGCTGGATTCTCATGGAAGTAGTCTGCAAATACAGTCACATCTCTGGCTACAAAACTACAACTTGATCATGAAGGGACTAGCTTTAAACTTTGATCTCAATCAGAGCATGCTGCTAATTTGTGTTAGTGTTAGTAATGTTGACAAATCAGAGTTTCATTGATGCTTGGGACGGTTGAGAAAGGAGATCGGTGGGACTGGTGGGAGTGGGCAGAGTTGGACAGAAAGGGGAGAAGTCAGTCATTTAAAGGAACACACTTACATCTTGATGAGCAAACGCATATTGCCCTGGAAGTGCAAATGCCTGGATGGTGTAAAGAGAAGAAATGTGATAACATGTTATGTGACATGTGAGCATCAAGCGTAAAGTCAGGCATTTGGGCGCTTGACTGAAAATCCATCCCCTCACTTTTTCCATGGCCCATGATTGTAATGGCTTTGATGGAATTGTATCAATATGTCACACCAATGGTTTTACCCAATTTTTACTACGCCGGGAATTCAATAATAGATGTCCGATAAATCAGAGCAGCCTGGGCCAAATCTAGGACAGTGGCATGCCAGTTCATGGAAAAAAATCTGCTTGACTAACTATATTGTTTATGTTTCACACTGCCTAATAATGTAAATGGGTATCATTTATACCCACATTCATTGTTTAGTCATGTTGTTTTTTTTTTGTTTTTTTTTACAATGCATGTGATCCACATGTACCATTTTCATGCATTGAAAATGCAGCTCAAACTCATTGTCCCCACGTTGCAACATTTCATGCACGGCAGACTTGTTAGTATGTATACCGCATGCACAGCACGACCGACTGTTCATTTCTCTCAATCCATTGTGCTGCCGAGTTGAGGTTGCTAGAGCAAATATGTATATATAGATACAGAGATGCAAAAGTCCTCACTTTCACTTTCTCATCCCCTGACCGGCTACGATGTGCTGATCGGCTCAAACATGTGAGGGTTGATCATGGCCGCTTATGTCGACTTTTGTGCGTAAAAATCCTCTTCCTCGAATTGCAAAACATTACTCGTCATCGAATATACTGTGTTGTGTCGTGCATGGAAATTGTACACAATCTCCATGGTGCCGCGTTGTTGTGTTGGCTAGAGCAACTACACCCATGATACCTCAAGCTTCCAGTAGCTTCCGAAGCACTTGGGATGAGAAATTAAAACCTATTATTTAAATCAAATTGTGGTTGACAAGGGCACATTTGCTCCTAGCAAAAGACAACTAGTTTCATGTTTGTTCTTATAAATATGCCCTGTGTTCATTCACTTAACATGTTACGTCCATGAAAATTTAAGCAATTAAGGTTGAGGAAACCCTGCCTGCCCTCAAAAGCAACATTTTCAAGTCTTGTCTTATTACAAAAAGGCAAAAGTGTCGATGGAAACTTACTTGCTGTTGTGCTAATACTGCATGGGCACCAGCAGGTATGACCTTTGGACGGTAGGGAATAGTGGCTCCTTTTGGAGGAGACTAAGGACAAAATTAGGAGACCCAGGAAAAAAAAAGAATATTTTATATACAGAACTTTCACTAAGACTGATGCATTTTACATCACATCTATCCCTCGCTGAATCTTTTAATAGCCATCGAATCGGTTGAGAAGGGTACATGGACCTTGCATGCCACAGATTAAATAAAGGCTTCATTTACAAGACTTCATTTTTCCAGCATGAGGATAATCGTGCCCTTGCCAATGGGTTGGTAAGAGAGATAAATTAATGATCCCAACTCCTTCACTCCGAAAATACAAATTATGCTGTGACATAGGTAAAACGGAGATAATTCTTCATGATATTCTGCAATAATAACCCATCTAATTGGGAGCACTTTCATGAATGCAAAGGTGAGGTGATTTAAAGCTTATTAAGTAGCTAATTAATTCTGTGCTCCTACTGAAATGATCACTTTAGAAATAATGGTGTTACGCTTGAAAGCTTCCCTTTGTAAAAACTGCACCGAAACATTGGGCCATTTGGCTCACAGAGGAAAATGAATATGCATATTCGGTAAAATAAAAAGACCACAACATAACCACTAGTGAAAGTGTAATCACGTTTGAAATATATTGTAATGGGTGGTATAATCTAAGGGGTTGTTCCGGTGACTGCACATTGTTGTATATGACCCAGAGTGAGGCTCAACTCGAAACTCAATGCAAAGCGATTTCCACAACACTGAACAAATAAACAAATGTAGTACTGTTGCGTGTCCAAAAATAAAAATAAAGGTCACAAAGAGCGGCTTGACCGTCCATACCTCCAGCATGATGGAGCAGATGTGTCGCACACACTGAGTGATGGCCTGTGGAGTGCCAGAGATTGTGACAGCCCTCTCGGTCGAATCCGGCAGCATGTCTCCTGCCACCTGAACCTGAGCCCCTGTGGTCTTGACATCACCAGACAACAGAGTAAAATGGCTATTTATTGCCAAAAAGAGCACTCCATCACCCAAAATTGAAATGCAGTCTCAGACACCTGCAGCTTTATCCTGATAAGATTCGGACATGCAAAGACCGGCTGCAGGCCAAATAGAAACGTGTGCACCAATATTTAAAGAGGTGCACATAAATAATCTCCATTTAAAATGGGTTTTCAGCCTCTGCACAAGCTTAGTCATTCAGATTCTCATATGCAGTTCCAGCAGGCTTGATTGAAATGTTTGATATTGGAGGACCCTTGATTCCAGAACATCAGGTCAAAGGTGGCCTCTTCCTATTCAGATGCAGACAAACAACTTCCAGAGAGAAAATTGCAGAAACACCAGGGCACCTACCTCTCGGATCTCTTTAATCTTAGATCCTCCTTTTCCAATCAGTGAGCCGCACTGGCTCCCTGGGAAAACCAAGCGAAGCGTCACAGGCGGATTGCTGGTTACATTGCTGTTTGTCATTGCCGCCGTTATATCCTGAGGAGAAGATCCGCAAGGTCAATATCAACACAAGCTTTAAATTGGGAATATCAGGATGCCGGCAATACTGACCTCCTCAAACTTGTGCGCAATCATGGAGAAAGCTCTGAAGATACCCTCTGTGGGTCCTGTGATGGTCACTATCCTCTCGGGAGACGATCCCTCTGATATGTTGATGCGAGCGCCACTCTGAGGGAAAAAACCCCCAAAACATCCAATCTAATTCCTATGCTGTGCCATGCAGAGACCTGTGAGAAGATGCTAAGTTACACACTGTTTGCTTCTTACCTCCTCTCTCATTTTCTTCACTGTTTCCCCTTTCTGGAAGCAAATAAAGGGGATAAGCATCTTAAAGATGGCAGTGATGCAACAAAGGATGTTTTGTTTTAAAATTAGCCTACCTTTCCAATTATACTGCCAACTTCCTGTAATGACAAGAAACCATAAATAACAGCAGTAACAAGCTACAACCAAAAAAATAAAGGACTACAACAATACCACCGTGTTTCATTCCTCTATTCCACATTAGCCAATTACCTTTCCATGCATCAATAGCCTCAGTGTCAGTGTAACATTCAGGCTTCCATCTGAGGCCATTTCTTCCCTCTCAGACATGCCCTGTGTTTTCACACCTTCTATGTAAATACTCTGCAAATGAACGAAAATAGTTTAGGCAAGAGATATATTCCAGTACATAATACAGTAGATGGAGAGATGATGCGGACGTCGCTTTCCCTGCTAAACTGGCCTTGCAGTGCAGTTACTGCTGCCGGTGGAAATGTATCACTTCCAATTTGCCACTTTGAGAAAATGCCGTCCGACTGATAACTATGTAAAAGCAATGGCTTTCATAACAAAATCCTCGGCTGTATCATCAATCTCTCAATCTCCAGGAAAAATAAAACTGCTCTAGTCTGTAAAGATGTTCAGAAACTCATCAAGGGACTGAGTATGGACCAGTGAGGTTTTTCTCCTGATCTTGTCGTTGTGAGTGCGGGTGAGATAAACCTATCACGAGGTGCAATCTTCACATGGGAACAAGTCTTTGGTTCCGGCTTAACGCGAGATGTGTGACTCCCTTGGATATGATAAGACACAAAGGACGTCACTGTGGAGAGCCGACAATCAAGTCATATGTGTGTGATGGTCTCCAATGTACTGACCCACAATTTCAGTTTGGAAGACACTGTGAATCAAATCTTTGTTGTCTATTCAGAACAAATGAAGAATGTTAGAAGGCATTCAGTGTCAGAAGAGGGGCTTCTCGCAAATAACACACAAAGAGAAATCTTTTTTTTTCTTTTTACCAGATTGGATTACTTTTAGCATTAAGAAAGTTTTATTTCTTTATTGATAGAAAGAGTACCATGACGTGTTCTTGGTGTGTGCAGACCTCTCCTGCGGTTAATGCGATAGTTGATCAGGAGCAGACAACAGCACTTTTTGCTAAAATGTATCCTCCTCTGTAGCAGTATGATCAACATCAATAAAGAGAATTTTCGTTCTCTTAGTATTTCAGTGAGACTTTTGGGGGTTCATTCCATGAAGCCTCATCTAGACTGATTCACCGAGACCTCACAGAGTTTAAAAAAAAAAAAAAGGAAGGGATTGTGGCTACATGCTATTGACGCATACCCATGAGCTGTTATTTGTTAATCCAGATTCATCTGGTCCTACCTCAGGATTTTGTGTACACAATTACATTTGTAATACATGACCATTGACCCGCCCGCAGATCCCTGTTTGAATACTTACATAAAGCAATGAATGGCAAACTCCTTGCTTCCATTCCAAACCTTGAAGGAAACAAAAAAAGAAAGAGAGGCGACTGTACCTTAATCTTGGTGCAATTACCAGAATAAAAGAGTTGATAATGATTTGATAATGAGTTGTTGGTTTTTCACTGTCCTCTGAATTTGTCCTGCTACGTTCCTGCATTGATACTGACAAAATTATTAAATTCAATGAATACCTTTGAGGTTGTTTTGCTGCCAACAATGAGGCTTCCTCTCCCCTCTGTGTTTTATTACAAAATTACGGTGGCAACATCAAATAAACAGCAACATCTCTTCCTAATCCTATAGGCCAGGATTTGTTTAGTTAATGCTAAGACCCGTTTGACCCATTTCTGTCACCTCTAGTATGTCAGCGATCACTCAAGACTTCCGAACAAAACATTTGCTCACAATGGCATCCGCAGTGTATGCAATATGATCAACACAATTAAAACAACCGATTAGTTATTCAAGCAGGTGAGGAAAAAAAAAAACGACATAGATCGATTGATGGCTTTTGAAAATTTTAATGAGGAGGTAATTTTATTTTTCATGGCATAAAAGAATGATTCGTTTATATGCTCAAGTGGTTTTTGGAGTAACACAAAACAATGCTTAGCACAAGTTGATGTTCGAGCAATTATTAGAAAGAAGACAACTGCTGTATAATATCTTGCATCAATGTGTAAGGTATTGATAAAATCCGGTTCAAGTAACTTTAACGCACCTAACTGAAGACAAACAGCCATCTTAATCCATTTCACTTCACTAAGTGAAGTCAGGAGTTAAACATAGGTACAAAGATGCTCATTGTTTCATTGCCAACATTACAGTTGTCTGCAACACTGCTGGCTGTCCAAAGTCAACGGCGAACACCCAACACCCTACACAATTATATCTCTAGATGGAGGCCTAATGCAACACGGAAAATTACAAAAATGTACTGACCTTATATGCCAACCATTCACTCGTCTCCTTTAAATTGGACAGCTCCTCATAGAGTAACCCCTTAGTTTGTTGTCCGTATTCCGTGTTTACGTCCTTTGTTGTCACTTATCCACAGAATGGACAGATGGCTCCCTGTGCCTTTAGACTGGCTGGAGCGGAGGTTGGCTTTGCTATTAGTCCCTCAGCTTAGCCCAAGATAAGCCCCTACACAGGGCAAGTGAACCCACATCTCTTGCCTAATTCTCTCCGTCCCTGCCACCAAAGAGGCGTTCCTCCACACGTCGATCCACAGGCTGAAAAGGCCTAAGGGCAGGGCAAAGAGTCTCTTCTGCTGGCCACTGTCCAAGCCACAGATAGCAGTGACTACGGTAAGGGCCACCACCAAAAAAGGGTCTTTTGTTCAACATAAAAACACTAGGAAAAAAAACACAGACTTAGGAAGATGCAGTTAACCGCTATTGCTTGTGAGTAAATGTTTAATGGTTGAAAAATAATATTAAATAAATAAATAAATCGATTCGTTGTGCTTGGAGCCCAACTAATTGAGGGCTGAAAAGGACAATGTGGTGTTGAAGGTATTTAGTGATGTTAAGCACAATGTCCTCGTGGGGTACTTCCCCCCTCTCTCTGCCGTGCCCTCCCCCACACCAAGCCCCTCTGCCCTGGAAATTAGGCCATACGCAATACAATACAGCCCTTCTGCACAGAAAAATGTATTCAGCTGAGCTTCAAAATTGTGAGGGAAGTGAATCAGTGAAGCATAAGTGGCATATTTAATTACTATTCACTGTGTTGCACGGAAACAATGATGGCTGCTGTGAGCCTCATGGCAGTCTTTTAGACATCTGAGGGCTGCTCAGCAGTTCAATACAACTCCCCAGTAGTTCTTCTGTGAATAAAACTGTTTAATTTAGTCATGAGAAGAAAAAGGGTATTTGGATACTTTTTTGTGTTAAGTGAGGAAGTAAAACGGGGGGTCATAAATTAAAGAAAGCAAGTCAACAAAAGTTCATTGTCCAGTTCTCCAAAGATTTATTTCACTATTATTTGGCCTGATCAAACATTTCAATTTCAAGTCACTCGTGCCTAATCTCCCTCCTAAATTGTTGCTTCAGTTGAGGATGGGATTATATGTAATGGGATTACTGTGGACGGATTACTTAAAACTTGTTACAGTAACTAGTTCCAGTTAGACTTAGAGACCTACAGTACACACCCTAAACAAATACTGCCTCACCTCATTTCAGTGACTAAAAAAACTGTGTAGACCACTCTTTCTCTTATATGACATTATGTTTTCAATGAGGATTAAAACCAGAAATAGAGAAGGTTTCTGTATTTTAAATTGTGCTATTTCTTATTTTGAGAGTGTCGTCCATTGCATATCACTAAGGTAATATTGGAATAAATGACGGTGCATTGTTTATTGAATTGTCTGAGCACAAAATGTCCTCATTAGCCCTTTTGTGCACCCTTCAACCTGATAGCATGATGAGCTGTCCACTGTAGTAACCGCTGTCCCTGAGAAAGGTTAATGTTATGTGTTTACTATTTCTACTATTTACAGTATACAAAGCTGGTCAGAAACATTCCAGAACTGCTGTCACATATACATACTTGATACATACATTATACTTGAAATCAAAATTGCATATTCAAATTTCTCCCACTGATGTAATAGTAGAATCAATTAATCTCTCCCAGCATTAATTTTCTGCCACGGCTTCATTCACTCCTGAAAGGATTCTTCCGGGATCCTTCACACCTCTGTATAAAGACCATCTTGATAATACCTTGTCTTCAAAACAGGATCCCCTAGATGACCCACTTGAGCCAGGCAAAGAAGAAGAAGAAGAAGAACAATAACAACAACAAAATCAAGAACAAACGAGTCAAACGCCTCCAGCACATTGATGTTCTTCTCAACCAGGAACTGTCGGACGCTCATGGCCGTTGTGAGGACGTGCGTTGTCGTTGTGAAGCAATCACGGGTTGTCCTGTCATGGCTCACCTTTCTCTTCCTCCACTGAACAAAGCAAATGTCGCAGGAACTCTTTGACGATGTGCTGGTTGATTTTCTGGCTCACAATAAAGTGAAGTAATAAGCAGCTTGTAGTTTGGGAATTTGTTTCAAATAAGTCTTTTGTGAACCCACTCGTAGAACTTTTCTTGTATTCTGTGAAGGTATGTCATATGAAAAAAAATTCTCATATACAGTGTGGACCAAAAGTAGGTATAATTAAATGTTTTCCTTTCCTTCCCTCACGGAGTGTCTTTTTTCATCTTTACTTCCATCCTTCCTTTCTTCACCAAGTTTCGATGAAAATATCAAACAGTTTCTTTTCAGAACAAAACAATAACTCTTTCTCATTTTCAACACCGCTTCTTTTGAACAGGGTCACGAGTGGGTGCTGGAGCCTATCCCAGCTGTCCTCGGGCAGTAGGCGGAGTACACCCTGAACCTAATTACCAGCCAATCGCAGGGCACACAGAGACGAACAACCATTTATGCTCACACTCACACAAAGGGACAATTGCTTGACCATGCTTGTCGTTGGTATGTGGGAGGAAACCGGAGTACCCGGAGAAAACCCACGCTGACATGGGGAGAACATGCAAACTCTACACAGGACAGCCAGAGCCTGAATCAAACCCTGCACCTCTGCACTGTGAAGCCAACGTGCTATGTCTGTGAATTACAATCAATGGATAAAAGTTTTTTTGTCTAATTCATAGATTAATAAAAAAATAGACAGAATAATCAATTATTAAAATAATTATTAGTTACAGCCCTGTTTGCAATAAATCAATAAATCAATTATTAAATCAGCTAAACTGATCCAAACATTAATGTGTACATTTCATGGTGGGGGATGAATTAATGCAAAAAAAAAAGTCTATGAGTCTTGCTATTGTAAAAGATCGATGGGACAGATTAATGATTGGAGTGAAGCCCTATGGACCACGGGCCATAGTTTTCCTATCCCTCTTCTATCACATGCATATGATGTTGTACATTGGTTTGACATTTATAGTTTCTGCTGGAATGTAAATGGCCCTGTAAAAATATCTGAGGTGAAAGAAAGAGGCTGTGGCTTTTGTCACATATTTCTCGCCTGTTTATTATTCATGCATACCTATGATCTGGCATTCGAGGCATAGTCCACTGTCACGAGAGAAGAAATTGGCTTTGAGCCCCTCCCCCACAGCACATCACTGGTTCTAACTTTAATATTAATAGCAATTGCTGTTGAAGTTCCCACAAGACTACGACAATGCGGGACCAGGGTCTTGTGCTCTTCATGGGACTATGAAACTGAGCACGTGGTCAGCGGACTTTGAGCGTGGAAATCAATCAATAACTGCATTCATTCGAGCAGCTGTGAGGGTTTATCTGTGTCGAACGCGGACACTTGGTATCGCAAGACGCTCGATGGACTTCCACAAACTTAACTCTTTTGAAACCTTTAAGGAGGTGTGGAGTTGTTATGGCTACGGAGAAAACCTGGAGGACATGCTTGAGAGGGAGTTCACGCGGATGAAAGGTAAGAATTGCGTTCTCCTCTGAATTGCTGTGAGCGGTTTAAAGTTAAATAACAGTACAGTTCTTGTTATTCTACAAAGGCACTGTATATTTGGATCATGCAGCAAATACTTTGTACCCGGAATCACTGGTCAGGAGCTACAGCCTTGATATTTCAAGGAATGTGTATGGTATGAAAAGCAGCGGTTCTTTTTATTTGTCAGCTCATGATACTTTATGAAGCGGTAATGTTGATGTACGGCATCATCTTCCCAATAGGAAACCCTCACAGCCACAACCCCAGCAGCAGATTGACACATGAGACCATGGAGAGGGTCAGATACAGGTGAGCTCCAACCATGCCCTGAGACACATTCTAAATGGTCCCATGTGCCCTCTTTGAAACTACCGTGCATGAAATGAGGTTTTTTTTTTTTTTTTTTTTTTTAAAGAGATCATTTTCTTTCAGGATATTGCAGCATTTCAACACTACCCCAGAGGAGTATTCAGTGATTTTCACTTCTGGCTGTACGGCCGCTATCAAATTAGCGGCAGAGGTCTTCCCCTGGAGGTCGCAAACAGAAAGCGAGGCGGGGAGTCACTTCTGCTACCTCACTGACAACCACACATCTGTTGTTGGCATAAGGGGACTAACATCTAACCGGGGAGTAGTTACCCTGCCCGTCTCCCCTCAGGAAGTGGAAAATAGGGCAAAAGATAAGATTCTGGGTGAAGTTGAGGTTTGTCAGACCCCACATCTCTTCTGCTACCCGGCACAGAGCAACTACTCAGGGACGAAGTATCCCCTCAGCCATGTAGAAGGCTTACAGGCAAGACGCCTTTATCCAGCATGTGACCATCAAGGCCATTGGTTTGTGCTGCTGGATGCAGCCTCGCTTGTCAGCTGTTCTCCTCTTAACCTACAAGACTGCCCTGCTGATTTCATCCCAATCTCCTTCTACAAGATATTTGGCTTCCCTACAGGTCTGGGCGCCCTTCTTGTCCGCAACCATGCTGCAGGCATACTAAAAAAGACTTATTTTGGGGGAGGCACAGCAGCAGCTTACCTTTCTAGCGAAGATTATTATGTGCAGGCTGCAAATGTTTCTGACAGGTAATGCCGTGAACAAAATTGCCAATCATGGACCGTCTCTGAAAACACCATAACTTTGCGCATTCATGCCCTGTAATGAAATGTTTCTTTTATTTCCTGGATAAGATTTGAAGATGGCACTGTCTCGTTTTTGGACATCATTGCCCTCAACCACAGTTTTGAAGCTTTATACAGGATCACTGGTAAGTAAGAGTGACACAACAGCCATGCAGAGGGAAATAACAGCCCTCTGTTTCTTTTCTTTCTTTCAGGAGGAATGCAAAACATACAACAGCACACCTTTGGCTTAGCGCGTTACACTTACATGCTTCTGTCAAGTCTTTGCCATGGCAACAGGCGACCAGTGGCCCAGATGTACACACTAGGCCAGTTTGACAGTCCAAGAACCCAGGGCGCAATATTAAACTTCAACCTTATTGATTCGTGTGGAGAAATAATTGGATATTCTCAGGTGCATATGTTGGATTGCTCATGCCATATCAAGTAAAAAACATCCTGTATAGATGCGCTGGCAACACTTATGAGTAGCATAATAATTGTCCTCCATGCAGGTAGACAGAATGGCAAGTTTGTACAACATTCATGTGCGCACTGGTTGCTTTTGCAACACTGGAGCTTGTCAGAGCTTTCTTGGGATCACAAATCAGGAGATGAGGAGAAACCTGCAGGTAAAAAAAAAAAAGAAACATGAAATGCGCAAAGACAGCATTTCAAAATCTGTGCTTGTTGAATGAAACGTCTTTTTCCTTTTGAGGCCGGCCACGTCTGCGGAGACACCATCGACTTGGTGGATGGGCAGCCGACCGGATCTGTTCGCGTGTCATTTGGCTACATGTCAACATTTGACGACTGCCAAAAGTTCCTGAGTTTTGTTGTTGAGTGTTTTGTGGAGAAACCAGTCACAATTGACCATGCAAGACTAGAGAGGCTTAAAGCAGCCATCGTATCAAATGAAGAGAAAACAGTCAATATCATTGAGGTAACACACAAAGTTGAAGAAAAGAAGATTTCACAGAAAGGATTTGAACCTGTACGTCCAAACAGCTGTGAGGGGCCTTATATATTGACCAACATCTACATATACCCCATCAAATCATGTGGAGCATTTGAGGTGTGAGCATCCACTTAACTTTCAGTCACTACCTGCATTTCAACATTCTTTATCTTTATACAGAACATGTTGTCATTTATTCTAGGCCCACAAATGGCCGGTAGGACCTCAGGGTTTACTCTATGACAGAAGCTGGATGGTGGTAAATGGAAATGGCGTGTGCTTGAGTCAAAAAAGAGAGTCACGTTTATGCCTCATTCGCCCACAAGTTCATTTGTCCTCAAACGAATTGCTCTTGCGGGCTTCAGGTCAGTCAGTCAGTCATCGGCTCTCTGAATGTGACACACTACTCGAGCAAGAAAAAAAAAGTCTGTCAGTCTGTAATTTTTCTTTCTTCAAAGAAATTTCCTCCTGTGCTGTAGGGATGAATACCATTTCAGTTCCACTGGAAATCAGGAGGGAAATGCACGCAAGCTTTCAAATCTGTCAGAGTAAAGTTTGTGGTGACAGGTGAGCTGCGGACAGGAAACAATTCACATTTGTTTGATATTTATACTTGCCGCTTGTAGCAGCATTCTATTTTCCTTTTACAGACGGTATTTTTTTGACTACAAATGACACTTTAAAGCTGGGGTGTCAAATTCATTTTTGTCGTAGGCCATATCATCGTTATGGTTTTCTTTGGAGGGCCATTATGACGGTCAATACAAATAAATGTATGATTTTCCCGTATGACACTAAATTAACACAACAGATGAATGAATAACGAGCTTTGGAATCAGAGATCCAATAAAAAGTGTTTGTTCAAATATTACATTTAATTATAAGTGGGATTGGTAAGAAAAATGCTTGCAATATCTTAACGTTTTGAAAAGTAAAGACAATTTGAAAGACGTTTTTAATTAGAAACATGAAGTCGATGCACATAATTTGCTTTCATGCGACACAGAAATTGATGTGTTGAGCCAGATCTGGCCCTCCAACCTTGAGTTTAGTATGTGTGTTTGAGAGCCTCAGAATTTCAAACAAAATTTACAGCTGTTTTTTTTTTAATGACAAAATGGAATAATGAGTAAGAGGTATTATGGATACATTTTAATGAGTCAAATTTTTGTCATCGGCTACAGAGATGGTGATTCTTAGATTAGATGATGCGCAAAGTTTGCAACCTTCTCTTTCTGATATCAAGCTGTGCAAACCTGGGGTCTCCTAAACAAAATCTTCTTGCTTTCCCCAGGGTTGAGACAATGGACTGTGGTGATGAGGCTGCATCGTGGCTTTCAGACTTGCTTGGACAGCCATGCCGCTTGATTAGACAAAGTCCAGATTTTACTCGATACATGAACAAGAAGTCTGATACAGGTAAATGTGTCCAAATTTTGCTCTGCTTCATATTGCAACATCTCAAATGCTCTCTTCCTTTGAGGACAGATAAAGAGACACACTATGTCTACAAAAATACCAAAACTAGTCTAGCCCGCTCATTACTGACCACTCGAGTGCAGGATTTCAGCACGGATTACTCTGTACATTCTTGCTTTTATCTCCCTAAAACCGGACTAGTTTCCCAGGTCCTACCGATGAAAATCATTCCTACCTTCATGATGCTGCCACCACTATGCTTCACTTTAGAGATGGTATTGGTCCGGTGATGAGCGGTGCTTGGTTTCCTCTGCACACGATGCCTGACATTTACGCCAAAAAGAGAATTTTCTTTCTAAATGCTTTTTAGCAAATTTCAAAGTAAATGGTTGTGAATACTTTCCAGATGCATTACTGTATCTTCTTTGATTTGCAGCTAAAAAGATTTGGAGCATCATTATCCTCTAGTAATTAAACTATATTTGTTCAATGACAGAAAATGTGATCAATATTACTTCCTATTTAATCGAAAGTGCACAGGCTAAATCCAAAATAACAACAAATATCCTGAATGTGCAGTTTGTGTGCAGTAACCCCTTCACCCTGATGATTAGAACTTCAATTTTCGCATTCATTGGGGATTTCCAGCAGAGATGAGTGCCTGAAATAGATGGGTAATACAAAGTATTTTCCTTCTAGCCATCACCTCTTCGACACTCTCCCTGGTGAATGAGGCTCAGTATCTCATGATTAACCGTGCAAGTGTGGAGCTCATTCAAAAAGTAATGAGCAGCAGGTTTGAACACATGCTATCTTATTCAAAATAGTCAATGTGCACTTCGTGCAGTGAAAGACATCAGGATGTGACATCATTTACATAACACTGTATAATATAGAGAGTGTTAGAAAATAACATGCAATTGCCACTATTCCTTTTAAAGGCAAGACTATCCCGAGTTTGATACAGAGAACATCATCAGTCGGTTCCGATCCAATTTCATCATCTCAGGGGTTGAACCATTTGAAGAAGATAATTGGTCACACTTGGTAATTGGCAACATTCGATTCATGGTGAGATTCCACTTTGGGAAATCAGATGACGTCTTGCAATGTATTAAAAGTAGATTCTGAAAAAGCTAAATCTGCTTGCTGTGTGATGAATCACAAAGGTCAGAGGCCAATGTGTACGGTGCCAAATGGTTGGGGTTGATCAGAATACTGGGACCAAAACAAAGGAGCCTCTGATGTCTCTCTCTGCGTACCACAATGGAAAGGTGAGTCAAGGCCAAGCGATTTCAATTCATCCACTCCTTTCTTTTTGCTTGTTTAAAATGTTTTTTTTTTTTACCGGTAATTGTGGAGAATTAAACATACACAAATTTACAGTAGCTATGCCTCTCCCTCTTTTCAAATTAAAACAAAAAGCTGACCCACCACCTCTCACCCCATTCCTCTTGCCACACAATTCTTAGTATAATATTTGGTTCCTCATCATGTTGCTTGTTATTTCTGGCATTTCCAGGTTACATTTGGTGTCTACTTGAGCCATCAGTTGCCAAAAGGGTCACCGACAGCTGGTGTCCTCAGTGCTGGCTCCCACATACTGCCAGAGCCCCATATTTCTGAAACTGGTCACCCATCTCCATCACCATCTCTTCCTTCATCAAACACTGGTGACTTACCCTCAACATCAGGGGGATTTGTCTCATGATTGCAGATAGTTATGTGTTGAGTGTGCACGTGGGTTTTATTTTATATACTGTTGTTCGCAGCGCCGCGGTGATGCATGTTCTCCTTGTGCCTGCGTGGGTTTTCTCGGTGTCCAGAAACATGCACAGTAGGTTAATGGAACACTCTAAATTGTTCCTAGGTGTGATTGTAAATGTGGATAGTTGTTTGTCTGTATGTGATTGGCTGGCAACCAGTCCATTTTGTACCCCGCCTCCTGCCCGGAGTCAGCTGGGATAGGCTAAAGCACGCCCGTGACCCTCATGAGGATAAAGCGGTTCAAATAATGGATGAGTGAATGTTTGTTACATTATATTTTGGTGAGATCCTTGTCCCTTCACAGCCTGTCAGTTCCTGTAATCATGAAAGAACAGGGGCAAAGAATTGGACAGGTTTTTTTTTCCAATATCAGAGCATTGAGTCAATATAACATGACTAATATATATATATACAGTAAATCCTACTACAGTGAACCCTCGCTATAACGCAGTTCACCTTTCATGGCCTCGCTGTTTCACTGATTTTTTTGTTGTTGTGGTTTTTAATTATTTTTTTGACAGTGGTCTGCATCCGGATTGGCTAAAGGGACTGTCAACTGTCTCCCCACTTTGTCTCTTCACAGCGTGCCAAATTTACGTTTGCAATAAAAATAGCTTTTGATCTTTGGGTTAATTATTTTGTACGGTATTTTATCATCCATCCATTTTCCGATCCGCTTTATCCTCACAAGGGTTGCGGGGGGTGCTGGAGCCTATCCCAGCTGTCTTCAGGCAGTAGGCGGGGGACACCCTGAACCAGTTGCCAGCCAATCGCAGGGCACACAAAGACGAACAAACATCCACACTCACACTCATACCTAGGGACAATTTAGAGTGTTCCATAAGCCTGCCATGCATGTTTTTGGAATGTGGGAGGAAACCGGAGTACCCGGAGAAAACCCACCCAGGAGAACATGCAAACTCCACACAGGGAGGCTGGAGCTGGAATTCAACAGACCTCGGCACTGTGAGGTCGACACGCTACCCCGTGCTGGTGGGGTGGGAAGGGCGTGCTGGGAGGCTGGGGGCGGTGAGGGAAGGGGAGGTCGGTGCAGTTGCCTCCCCGTCCGCGGGTGTATTGTACGATATAATGAAAAAAATATAGCTGACTCGCAGGTTCTTTTTGGCACGTAACCCCTGCGATAAACAAGGGTTTACTGTACTGTGTACTGTTGGACAGGTTGAAAACTTGGGTAGGATGAAATGGAACAGTCCTAAAATGGTCCAGCTCCTACTTGGAGAAAATGAGTTCTTTTGTGATCATTCTAACCCTGTAAATATGATATGACGGTCAGTCCTTGCCCCCTTTTGTTCAGCCTGTAATACAGGCTATGTATATGCTAGCCTATGGTCTTCACAATGGCTATCGTGGCCTTATATGATAGACAACTATATCTATCATGTCAGCAACTGACAACAATTCAATGAAAGTTCTGTCACTGTCTTAAACAAATTAATAACTGGAAGAATCAAAATGTACTTCAACTAAACCTAATCTAAACTGCGGTAATTGTTTTTGGCAATAAAGAAAAGAGGATTGCTGTTCGTAAAAATGTAGGGCCCCAGTTTCTGTAGTCAAATTAAGTGCTAATTTGCTGAAGTATTCATAACAAATTTCCAACTTAAGTGGAAAACTTCTGGTAGACACAATTTTCACAAGTCAGGCTTGATGCAATCACCGGTTCTCATTTTAACCTGCTCAACAATTCTTCCTCTGGTTATTCCAGTATGGCTTCATATCATTTTTTATTCCAAACACACCACTAAGCCTGCTGCCAGAAACCCAAGACAGACTTTTTAAGATGAGATAAGATAAGAAAACCTTTATTTGACTCACAATGGAGAAATTCCCAATTTACAGCAGCAAAATTGAAGATAGAAATAGTAAATACAGAAGCAACAAAAAAAAAGTTGCCCAGTGAAGAACAAAACTACCAGACAGGCTAAGCTAATAAGCTTAGCCTAAGCTAAGCTAAGGCTAATACAAAGCTGTATTTCCTGAAAGATCAGATTGCTGAGTAAGATGACCATCTTCTTATATATTCTCTGTTGAAGACCACTGTCTTAATCACTATAAAAGTGCTGCGTTTGACCGAATGTTTGAGACAGGATTTGCAGAATTTAGGGTGGGGTCCCCAAATGGGATTTTTGAGTCAACGACTGCTGGAGTAAAACACCATGAGCAATTTAGATGGTCATTTTAGCAGGCACACCATTGTTTAGCAAATTACATTTTATTTTCATGTTATTAAAATACCATGATGTCTGTTGTGTTATCTATGTATTGTATGGTAGTGCTTTTGGATTCTGTTGGAGTCTGTTGGATTGTAAATTAATTTAACCACCATCAAATGAACCACTTCCTGTTTGCTGCATTATCAAACCATAGTCTTGTGTTGTTGTAAATTTGATCCATGTCTATTATTTTAAATTCCTTGTGTGGGAAGGCACAGTTTAAATAAAATGATTTATTACTGCGGTTTTATTTGATTTTATTGAATTATTAAGGTGCACTACACGATAATTAGCAACGGCACAAAATGCTCATGTACAATTAAAATATAATTTACTTTAATTACAACGAGGAAGGTTGAACTGTCAAATAGCATCAGGATAGACGATGCGTTATTTTAATTAGTAGTATACTACCCAGTATTCAAAAAGCTGCAAAAGTGATATGCTTTGTAGTTTACAGCGATTCTTAACAATAGAAAAAAATTGATTTGTGCTCTGTGTCCGATCAGGCTGTATTCATGACTGGTGCCACCTTAAATAAAAAGTTAAGCTTAACTCCTCCCAGACCGCCCTGAAACCGAACTTTGAACGAACCGTAGCGCTACACGAACAACTGAAAGAGTCTCGAGGTAGCAAAACGCGTTAAAATTGCTGTTCAAAATGAGACAAAGAACACATAAAAAGGAAGTGTCGACCTCCGCGCAGAAAACAGCCCAAGTTCAGCGGAAGCACGAAAATGAGTAAGTTAGCATGTTAGTTTAATGTTTTTGGAGTCAGTCTGGATATCACATACTTCACTGTAGGACTTAATAAAAGCATTCATTGCGCAATGTCATATCTAATAAAGCACCTACATCGCCAGTACTGTAATTGTACGATAGAATTCAAATTAACACTTTTACTATGATGGCAGTTCTGTATTTAGATAGATTGAGAGCATTCATACAAAAGTTGGTGCTAAATCTGGACAAATTATTCGATTTTTGGAAGGCTGGTGGAATAATGACCTGCTCTGTGTTTCACTTGAGGGGTGTGAAGAAATCAGTCTTTCTCCTCACCGGGCTCTTATGTCATATTACATTGTTAACGGAGGGGGAGGAATGTGTTGTCCATTAACGGAAAACAGTCTGAAGAGCACCCTCTTTTGTGTTGTTGCCTCTAGCAAGGTCAAGGCGATTACAGTAAGAGTCTTGACATCCCATCACGTCATTCAACTCATTAACTTTATTATGGATTATTGCTACTGCAAACAGAATAGATATGTTTTCAACACATAATACATCTGCAGTATGGAGTATAAGATAGGATAGGATACACGTAAGCTTATGTTAAATGATTCATTATTTTCATTTTATATTTGAGCATTGGTTTGGTTGGTTTGTTTTTTTTTGGTTTGTTTGTTTATTGAACATAAAACATATACAGTAATAGTTTGACAGAAAATAAGGTAGATAAAAAAGTAAAAGAAAGAAATCAGTCTTCATTCAACACAGTTATTATGTTCAAGGGAGTAGGATGAAGTAAAAAAACTTATCTAGTCCTACCCCAGCATTATATTCTTTTGTGATACAGTTGCATAATTTATATTCCGTTTAATAATTGCTGAAACAAGCTTATGTTGATATTGTCTGATTGGCTGAAGGAAACCAGGAAGTGTTTGTGTTACCGAAAGAAGGTGTGTTCTCGTTCGTTCGTTTGGAGGTACAGACGTTGGAAAATAAAAAAAGTTGCCTTCAAAGGATTCCATCTCTCCTTTTGCCCTATCTTAAAGTAGAGCTCAGCTACCACTACAAAACTACGAACCCCTAGACTTACATACATATGGTGGATCTTTTTCACCTCTGAGTACAATCACACACACGGATGCTTCCGGAGCCTGTCAGTTGAAAGGCTGACACCTATAATTGACCTAATAGACACGTTTCTGGACTGTGGGAGGTTGGGTGGAGTAGTGCTGAGAACCCTCATAGGCACACGTAAATGAATACCAAAATGAAAGACAGAAACATTCACATTTAACCGTGAAGACAAAAGCACCACCTGGATAAATTTAGTCACTCAAGTATTCTCTCTGCTGTCTTTGGCTAGGTCTCGGTGGATGAAGCGTTGTTTATTTGCACTGTTTGTCATCCTTCTTTTGGCTCCCTTCACCCTGATCATGTCACGGGAATTATTCCAACACCTTGTTTACAAGCACAGAAGTAAGTGAATTCCCAATACGAATATAAATCCTTTATTTGCTTATAAAATATTCTTGTCTTCTGTTTGCAGTCAAGGTTCCATTCTTTGTTGACCTCAACCAACCTGTTGATTTCTCCCTAAATCACACCATCAACATGTACTTAAAATCAGAAGAAGGGATTTCTCTTGGTGTATGGTGAGTTGAGTATCTAATTTTAAACAGATATTCAATTTTAATGACTGACTTATCAGCTTTGCATTTTTTAAACTTGTTCCAGGCACACAGTGCCTGAGAGTCACTGGAGGGAGGCGCAAGGTAAAGACTTGGCATGGTACCAAAGAACATTAAGTGATGGAAATCCAGTATTTATATATCTACATGGGAACACAGGCACACGGTATGGTATTCAATCTATTTATGTCCTGGTTAGAAAATATGGGAACATACTCCGTCAACTAGCTCTTTCCCTCGAAATTATTAGCAATTTATTTCTTACAAATCATTTCAACAGGGCAGCGACTCATCGGGTGGGAGTTGCAAAGGTGAGTGATTATACACACAAACCTATTCATTATTTCACAATGATATTAAGTCAGTCAAGCTCGTCCAATGTCAAGTAAGACTTATTTTGTTAACAGGTATTGAGTGCACTTGGTTACCATGTGTTGGTGCCTGACTACAGAGGTTGGTGAAAATGAATCATTTATTTTCATTTCTTTTTCAGTCCGAATGATTGATAGCAACATAGAAATGAAAGCTTTGGCAGTAATAAATAGCACGCAGTTGAATATTCTTGTCAGCCTGCCATTCGCTTCAACTTTTGCTTTGCGTGATGGCCATCTAGTGGTGACACGGGGAAATTTCACCTAACCGTCTTCAGTGAACTACTGACAGGTTTTGGAGACTCAAGTGGTGAGCCAACTGAAGTTGGACTCACAACAGATGCCCTCCATGTGTACAACTGGGTCAAAGAACGCAGCGGAAGCAGCCTGGTCGTCTTCTGGGGACATTCTCTTGGCACTGGGTCAGTTGGATTTGCAACTATTTAAGTCAGCATTACAAACGCAAAGTACACGCATACGATTTTTGGCTCACTGAAGGTGACCAACACAGCACACCACACACACAGTACAGTAATTACAGTATTTCTTCAAAATCAAGACTGACCTGTGGGGGGCAGCATTTTGCTACAGTGCATTCAGCGGCTGCGAAGTGCAAAGAAAGAAAAATCGTAGTCAACCCTCACTTCACTTTTTTTTGGGGGGGCGGGAGGGTCAAGTTCTGTTTTGGATGTTAGACAAACCTGGTTAGTCAATGGAAGCTCATTAACATCTTTTTAGTATCAAACATCCAAGTGTCAAGTGTTGCTGTTGCAATACAAATATAATGTGTAGCAAGATGTGTCTATAGTTTGGTTTAGACTTTAGAGGCACCAATCACACTGTTTCAATTGTTTAACTTGTTTTTTATTTTTGTTTTATTTTCTTCTATGTGCACCTCAATTAATTTTAAGTGATCGAGCTAAAACACGTTAATTTTTTGAGTATCAGAAATTAAGCAAAAGATTGTGGGAAAAGTCAATGAGAAGTAATAGAAAGTACAGTTAAAAAGTGTAAAGAAATTATATAATGTGTGTCTTTGCAGAGTGTCCACGAATACTGCAGTCAAACTTATAGAACAAGGTGGGTTCAGCCACACAAGCAAATACTAATCATGAAATCCAATTCAGTTTTACTGTGATTGCATCAGCAGGTATTGTTTTGGACGGCGTGATTCTCGAAGGCACCTTTAACATGCGTAATGAGAAACTACCATTTCATGTGTTTTCATGGGTAAGCTACGCTAACATGTGCCACTTATGTCACTTCATAGATTTATTTTAGGTTAAACATAATGTTGATTTTGCTTTTATTTACACTTTTTTATCAGTATTACTGGAACTTTCCTGGCTGGGGATATTTCTTTCCAGAGCCATGGGCTGAAAATAAAGTTGTCTTTCCCACTGAGGAAAAGTAAGTTTTAATTATTGGCAGTGCCGAATCTGTTCAAACATTAATTTGCATTGTAATTGGGTCAAACTAATATTCACCTGCCTAACATGATTTTGTATTATTCTGCAGTGTAAAAAAAATGAAAAGCCCTCTACTTTTCCTGCATGCAGAAGACGATCCAATTGTTCTCATTCATTCTGCTCAGCAAGTATTACTATGATTATTTTGCTATTTACCAAATGTGACAGTATTATTAGTTAATTGTATATATGTTTGGCCTTTCTCGCCAGCTGTACAACGTAGCAGTGAGTGCTCAGAATGCAGAGCGAGTCAAGTTTGTGTCCTTTGAAGGGTCTTTAGGGTATCTACACAATGGATTGTACAAAGACCCCCGTCTGCCAGACATCATTAAGTGAGAGACCATTGATAATTTTATATATATGTGTGTTTGTGTGTGTGTGTGTGTGTGTGTGTGTGTGTGTGTGTGTATGCATAGAGTGAAGTAAATATCTGTATATGTTAAGGGATAGAGGCTTAACGGTGTATCATTTTTCTCCACAGAAAGTTTGTGTTGACTTTGTGATGTGGGGAGACGCCTTCAGTGGATATTCAGTGATGGTTGAAAGTATGATTTGCTTTTTCTCAAGTGTAGCATGCCATTTATTATTTTGATTGTCTTATAAATGTGATCAATGCAAACACATTTGGGTAATTGCTCTAGGACATGTAATTAAGGGATGACAAAGCTCCAGAACGTACCCTGGTAATTCCTGAAAACGGTCTGGTGCTTAATTTTGTTTAAATTATAGAGATGTTATGAAAACTGATGAAACATTAAGTATTGATAGATAGTGATTCAGCATTAGCTTGCTGGCTGAAGAATAGAAAAATAACATCACCTAGAGGAAGTTCAGCTAGAAACACACTCCACTTTGACTAAACACACTCACTCTTTTCTCTCTCTCTCTCCCCCTCCCTCCCTCCTCGCAAAAAAAGTTACGGATATTTGGCTATTAAATCTTGTGACGAGCCCAAAATGCATTCAAACCTTTACATGTGAACGTAATGTGACCTTCTCTCAGCTTTTCAATCCACAGGTCAAACTGTTTGTTGTTTCAGTTCGTTTGCTCAAGTTGCTGTTCTCTGACGAGGATCTTCACAGCAAAATTCAAAGAACAAGCGTTTGATGTTTGAAGCGACTAATAAATGTCCTGGTTCGATGTAGAGTTGGTGTTTAAATGTCATTAGTTTATAAACAAAGCGATCCCGAAAACATACAGTTTCGCAATATGATGAACGTTGTAATATAAATATTCAATATCCGGAACCTTGTTTTTCCGTGTCAACCTTAAAATAACAGTATTCAACCTTTCCCCGTATCCTGTTTGAAAGTCAACGCATGTCTTCGTTGTCATATTCGCATACGCATTCTGAAAGCGAAAAATCTCAACCCTGGGGAATGTACATGTTCAAATCAAGTCCATCTTTGTCAAATATGTGCAACATACAGCACAGATGAAATTACTTTCCTCTCTCAACCACAGTGCAAACATGCAGTGCATTGAAACACACAGCTAAAATATTGCATTCACTTTGGCGTGCGCTTTTTATTTGTTTTTTACTGAAAAGCTAAATAAATGTTCAGTATACCTCATGTAGATGGAGGCAAGTTCGGATAGTGTTTGCTTTGTTACATCTTTCACGTCATTCGTATCCTTGTAAACGTAAAGGTCCGGTCTTTGACAAGGAAAAAAAAAGCTCCGGTCTTTGGCAGTCGGATGACGTGGCTGAAGGTTGCGGATGATGCGCAGCCACCGTTTCCTTATCCATCGTTTCATTCACCGCTACCCAGGGTGATTGGATTAGCCGAGTCACGTGGGGCCCTTCGTCCAATTGAAAGTGTATCCGATGAGTAATCGCGAAACACCTACGCCATATGCGTAGAGGAGCTTCCAAAATCGCCTCAGTCAGAACCAGGAAGAAGGTGGGATAGCCCTGCAAAGCTAACACCCCCGATCTTTCTGCACACTTTCACCGAAAAAGAATGGGATCATCCAGGTGGAGGGTGGCAGCTGCGGTGTTCCTCAGTCTACTCGGCTCCTTATTACCTGTCGAAGCAGATGAACATATACATACAGTAAGGCTGCGTTTGTAAAGCCGAATGAAAATGACTTCCTTAGAAATAATAGACGTCTGTACTGTGTGCAGCATGCTAACGTTATGCTTAGCTTTAAAGTGGGGCTGTACTCATTTCGCAGAGAGGAGAGCCACCCGTGTTATTTCTCGTTACATTATTGGGCTAGGGAAACGACAGCGAGCCCGACCATTAGCTAGCTAACCTGTCAGCGCTCCTCGGCCTAAGTACTTATGGCCAAACGCTTGCCTGCTGGTTTGCCAGCACGGCTTCCTATCTCCTAAGCTATTTCGGATCGCCGGCCGGCGGAAGCGGCGCTCAAGTTTGATGAGTCGCGTTATCGGGTCATGTTAGAGAAAGTGTTTTTATACACCCGTCGTAAAATTATCTACAGTACCGCATAGGCAGCCCGTAAGAGACCAAGTTGCTTTCTTCTGTGCTAAGTAATATCTGAGAACACTAGTTGAGTGCCAGGCCTCACACTAGTCTCTCGTATTGACAGGTTTTTGGTGATTTTCAATTATAGATTAAAATTATTATTAAAATAACTGCTGGATTGAAATTTGCTGCTATTTAATCACGCGTTTGTCATGGCTACAATAGTTTTCAAATGTTCGTGTTGTGTCAGTCCTTAAATGTAAGTATGGATTCCTAGAATTTGGGTCAATGTCACTGATGTTCCTATAACAATCGCCGTGACATAAAAACTACTACTGTCATGAAACTGCTGTCTTCCTGATTTGGGCTTGTGGCCTGCACTGTGTTGCTAAACACTGTAATAAGTGGTTGAATCTAGGTTGGTGGTTTGTCATGAACCCCCCTCGCCAATGTGGCTAAACAGAATATAAATCTCCTAGCCACACTTCGGCCGTGTCGAAAATTCACAGGCTACGTCCACAGAAGGCCGCGTTTCTTGGTGGCGTGACGTCACTTTCGGCGCGACTCGACCGCACGTGATTTTAACATTGTCGAAAAACAGTCGTAGGTTGAGTCCTTCGAGGCTTCCAAGGCTACTCCCGATGTAGCTTTAGCGACCGCGTAAACCGTGGCAATTTCGGACAGGCATAATGTGAATTTGTACACTCTGTGCACCATGCGCTCCAAATGCGGCCTTTGGACGACTTTGGAGCTTGTCTTTCAGGTTATAGGCACAGCTTGATAGCCCAACTGCACGTAGTAGTTTAAATAAGCAACTTTATCATCAGTCAGGAAGCTGTTCCTTGGGTGTCAACTTGCCTGCGTTCAGTCCCGCCCCCAATATCGGAGAATGAAAAGAAAATGTTTTACAACAAATCTCAGCAATTCAGTATAGTTAATTTTGAGTCGTATTATTTTTTTCAACATTTGTTTCTAAAATGTATTTAATGATACAAAACACACTGAAAGTTGTTTAGCGTTTAAAAATTGTTAGTTTTTAAAGAGTTGTTGAATAAATATCATACTCCAATATTTTTTTCAAACATTTAAACGTAATCATGACTACTTTTTATTGTATAGCACAGTCTTAATGTTTCGACTATGCATAATTCTACAATTGTTTACTATAATAAATAAAGGTATATTTCAGGGGGAAAAAATGCCTATTTTTTATGAAACGTTTGGCCCAATCTGTTGCTGTATTTTGATGATGGCCGCTACCGGTAATTGTAAAATGAGTGGTTTTTAGGTGGTCCTTGCTATAAAAACCTAGAGAAGCACTGCCCTAGTTGAATGAGATGCTTTTTGAAGCTGTTATTAGACGTACAGATATATTTTATGATTCTGCAACATAATGTCTGTACGGACGTAATGATAAATTATTATTTGCCCTGTTCAATTTGATTGTAATATAGTTTACTACTAAGTAAGTTATAGTTTACTACTGCAGCAAACATTAATCAGTGTGCATTGTGGGAAAACTATGCGCATCAGGGCTGAGTGCGCATGGGGAAAATGTGTGAAGACAACGCATGAAATAAAATTAGAATGTGTAGAGAAAGCGTACAAACGATTAATTGGTGATTTCTCGGAGTCACAGTCTCTTCATCCTGTTTGGCTTTTTTTCCTCGACATGGACTCGAGGGATTCCATTTTTTTTTGTGCGCGAGTTTGAAGAAATGACTTTTTTTTTGTGTTGAAACCAACAAAAATACTTGGACGTTCTTTTATTCAGGGTTCAAGCTAAGGTGCTCGCTTGCAAACCATCCATCCATCCGTTTTCCGAACCGCTTGATCCTCACTAGGGTCACGGGGGTGCTGGAGCTTATCCCAGCCGTCTTCGGGCAGTAGGCGGGGGACACCCTGAATCAGTTGCCAGCCAATAGCATGGCACACAGAGACGAACAACCATCCGCGCCTACAATTTTTATTAACACAATTTAAAGCGTCCAATCCCTCACATTTTATTTTTTTATTAGAGACTGAAACTGGTTGAATGTTTAAATTTATGGTCCATAATGTTCATCCTATTATGTGAATAGTTGAATGTTGGCAAGCTTAAAATGTTCACATATTTTGTTGTTTGCATATACTGTTACCCGTACATGGTCTGCTTGCAGTAAATTTCTGAAAGTGTGAGGGCTTTACCAATATCCATTTTTTACAACATAACATTACTCAATACAATGTATATTAATCTAAAATATAAGATTTGTGTGGGTGAAATGGGGGAAATCTCAGTCATCTTATGGTGATGTTGATACAAACTAAGTGTCCTTTTACCTTTCAGTACACAGATAAAGAGGAGGTAGTATTATGGATGAACACAGTGGGGCCTTACCACAACCGACAGGAGACCTACAAGTATTTCTCTTTACCCTTCTGTGTTGGAACAAAGAAAACCATCAGTCATTATCATGAAACACTTGGAGAAGCGCTGCAGGGAGTGGAGCTGGAATTTAGCGGTCTTGATATCAAGTTCAAAGGTATGTAATTGTGCACCCAAAATGTAATATTTGAGCATTTCATCAGAGGGATCAGTTGCATTTAAAAGTCTGCAACTTGTCATGCGCAACCGCAGCCACAAACATTTATTTTGCTAGTCGACTAGTCACCAATTGTACGCCTGAGTAATCGACGAGTAATGGGGGTAAATGTACATTGTGGCGTATCACACTAGCAATGATCCACCCTCTCATTATTTGACAGCTTGAATATTCTTCAACGTATGTGCAAATTGAAAATAAATAAGAGTTATAGAGTCATTTATCCAAAAAGCTTTTCTTTGCTTGACTAATAAAAGTATTGCATACATCTACCAAATCAAGGTACGGATTTGAAACGAAGCAAAAAAAAATCCTTTATGATCATGAGGAATGTATTATTATGTAACATTTATGTGAGTGTTGCTGTTGAGGGGTTGTGGCAAATATTTCAAGTTCTGTTACAGCAGCTGTGTTTTGTTTATTACCGGTAATTAACAGGGTTCACTGACGAATGGCCCTACAGTCAATAGTAGATGCCACAATATGTGTAGCCAAACATGACATTGTGTTATGGTACACGAAACTCGCGTTGTAATCTGCGTGTGCTTAGGATAGCCTCCAAACACGACCGTCCCAATATGAGAAATGGTATATCAACTAAAACATGCTTTACCTTTCTTTCAAGGATGGTAGAGCATGATTTCCTTTCTTATGAAAAGTTTTAAGAAGCCATTATGTATGTATTCTTATGAAAACTTTAATAAGCCTTATTTTAGGCCCAGACTTCTTGGCTCATTTTCAGAGAATATACACATTTTAAACCTTTTACATAAAGAATTTAGGACGATTCGGTGGTCAACTGGTTAGCACTTCAGCCTCACAGTGCAGAGGTGCAGGGTTCAATTGTTGTTCTCTTGTTCTCCCTGTGCCTGCGTGGGTTTTCTCTGGCTACTCCGTTTTCCTCCCACATACCAAAAACATGCATGGCAGGTTGATTGGGCACTCCAAATTGTCCCACGGTGTGATTATGAGCGCAAATGATTTGTCCATGTTTGCTATGTGATTGGCTAGCAACCAGTTCAAGGTGTACCCTACCTACTGCCCGAAGACAGCTGGAATAGGCTCCACCATGCCCCGCGACTCGTGAGGATAAGCGGATTAGAAAATAGATGGATGGATAAAGGATTTAATTGATTCTCTCATATTCCCGAACATTTTGCTAGAGGTGGGAGGAAGTCCGACATCAATGAAGTTCAGATGATTTATTGCATTTCAGACTTGATCATAGATTGTACAAGCCAATGTACAGACCCGTGTACATTGGCTTGCTGAAATACAAACATACGAAGACTACACACGTGTTAAAAGGAGGATATACATCAAGTTGGGCAATGTTCTCATTATTACAGCTTCTCAAAGTGTAGATGTATGCCTTCACATTCACAGTTTTAATGTCACTCAAAGCAATGCGTTTTCTCTACCTCTGCAGATGAAGTTATGCAGACGACGTTTTGTGAAATTGATCTGGACAAAGCCAAACGGGATGCTTTTGTGTATGCAATAAAGAATCACTACTGGTACCAAATGTACATTGATGACCTGCCCATTTGGGGTAAGTGACAATCAAAAAGACGAATTAGTGAATAGTTAGCTACACATCTGTTATGTTATAATCTTTGCTGCTCTGTCTATTGTCCTGTATGTCTGGATCAGCCTTTACGGTTAGCCTTTGTTGCAGAATGTTAGCATTTTAGTTTACAGACCTTTTGTGTGTTATAGTCTGTGTTTTTTTTTTTTTCATTTTAAAAAACAGCTTTTTTTCCACATAAATTTTAATTACTTAACACCCTCTAACGCTTTGGTTTAATATTGGTGGGTGTGAAAAATCCATTTATTGCAATAATTTTTTTTCAAAAAGTGAAACACGTACAGTGTTATTAGTTCATCACACACAAAGTGCCACACTTTGGGCTGCTGATGGAGAAAGACAAACTTAATATTACCATGTTTCAAAGTCATTTCAGTTTATACTTGATTGACCTCGAACGCTATGTTCTCACAACTTGTACACAATGGAGCACACAGAAAAAAGGGCCAACCTGAGCTGAATAAAGCCAAGGCCTCCTGAACTGATAATATAGACAGGAAGGTTCAACTTCGGGAGGGCAGCATGTCAACGGTGGGCTGGGCTGGAAAGCGCGACATGCAAATAATGAGGAATATTTTTTTGATATGTTACTTGTATTTTGCATATCCTGTGAATAAAAAGTGGTCAGCGGGGGTGTGAAGGTGGGGTTTCGATTTGAGAGTCAACACGACTTGTGCTGCCTTCAAGGAACTCCGCCCCCTTTGCATATCAGCAAAAGACAATCTGTTCCTCAGTTGAATCGAGTCTTTTAATTCAAAGTTCAAGATGTTCAGGTGAATCCCCAGACAGCTGCTCAAACAAAAGTGCAGTATAAATATAATAATTATAATGCAATGGGTGGAGTGCTGTGTATCTACTGTCAGCGTACCAAAAATAAATGAATTTGGACTTTGAACTCCCTCGGCCAAGGTGCGTCTTTTACATTCAAATACGACGATAAATCATTCACATGTGAGAAAGGGCAACTTGTCGGATCCGCTTTTTTACCTCACCATGCAGGAAGGCAAAACTTTCTGAAAAGAGTGACAGTATCCCAGCGAGGGAGAGAGATAATTATATTCCTATTTTGGCCACCACTGTTGGCAGTGAAATGGCACCGAGCCTGGCCACAAATATCAAGAGTCTGAATTGCAGGGGTCATCCAAAAAGTGATTGTAATGTCCATATGCCCCTCTTGATTTTGCATATCTGTCGTTATGGTACCTCAACAATTCAGTATGATATGGATGGATAAATACTGATAGCTATGAATATTATATAGGATTTCTACAGTATATTTGAGCCATTTGGCCTTTTCTATAGTAAACAATACATTTATTGTTGGTCATTTAAAACTGTGCCTTCATCGAATGCGTGGTATGACAAGTCAGTGCAGCCTCAGTTGCATAGTTGTGATCAAGTGTTCAACTCAGCTCGTTTACACACATCACTTTTGATGAATTGCCTTGTCCAACGCAACCAGTAAGGCACAAAAACAATTGTCGTGATAGACTGCTCAGTTAGAAGATGAGTCTTTTAAATGATTCACATTTTCTAACCTGTTGCTCATTAAGATCATCGATGTTTAGCGAGATCTAAGTTACACCGTAACAGGATTTGCAGACCCAGGTTGCCTTAACTGCCACCCGAGAAAGAATAATGTTGGTTGGGTGAGCTCTCTCAGCCAGGAGCAGTCAGATGAAAATGGTTTGGCGCTGATGTAGACAGTATTTGTGGTGAACAGTACAGTTAAAAAAAAATGTCATTAGGCGGGGTTTCCCACAAAGGAAACGTTTGGAATAAATGTGAACAGGAGGATTTGTGAAGGTGGATTTTATTCCAACTGATTCATCAAATCAAAAATGTTAATGAATTATTAAAATAACTGTTGGTGAGCAGCGCTAAAATTAAAAATGTGTAGCATCCGAATCTGTATCGGCCGATCTCACTTATGGATGAGAATCGGCAGCATAAAACCTGATCGGAACACCCTTTGTATAAACTACTACCAATCGGAATACCAAAACATAACGGCAGTCAATGTTCTCGTACACAGGTAAATGAGTGGGATTGTGTCTGGCAAATGCTGGAATAGTCTTTTGGCAAATAGCCAGTGTCACAAATGCTCTTAATATTACATGTACCATGTTTGATAAAGTAATACTCTATTAATGTGCTTGTGTACATCCGCTGGTCTGTTTCTGATATAAATGTCAACCCTTATTCATTTTTGTCCAGGGATTGTTGGAGAGGCAGATGAAAATGGAGAAGATCACTACCTTTGGACGTACAAGAAACTCGAGATTGGCTTTAACGGCAACAGAATTGTTGATGTAAATCTTACAAGTGAAGGCAAAGTTCGACTCGTGCCCAACACAAGGATTGCAATGTCTTACTCTGTGAGTACTGGATGGGCTATTCAAATTTCTTTTGGTATAATTAACTCATTCGATACTAACCAATTCTGAAAAGACGTTTAAAAACGTCTTTGGGTGTTAATAATTATGGCTGTCTTGTAAATGTGATTTTATTGTAAACAAATGGTATAAACTACGCATTTGAGTGTCCCTAAATGCATATACAGGTGAAATGGAAGAAGTCGGATGTGAAATTTGAGGACAGATTTGACAAGTACCTCGACCCATCCTTCTTCCAGCACAGGGTGAGTGAGTCCATTGTCTGCTTTAGATCATGTCACGAACAAGCATATCTGCCATGACGTGAGTGCGTGTCTGAACTCTCTCATGGTAAAAACAGAGACATAACGGCAACATTTATCTCAGGGCACATGAGTAGATTTTCTTTTTAATCCACATGCAAAATTATCCACAATGACGAGCAAGCAGTGTGCGTACAATGTCAACATGTTTTCGCAGATGTTTCATTTTCTTTCGGTGTTTAAGAGTATTCTCTCAGGTGAAGTGTTCTCAAAAGGGTATCGGGGGATCTTGCAAGCAATATTTTATTGTCATTATAGACCAATAAGTTCTTTAACACACAGCTTTGAATTTTGAACCTCTTAACCTGTGGTATTCACTCACTCATTTCTAGATACATTGGTTCTCTATTTTTAACTCCTTCATGATGGTGATCTTCTTGGTGGGCCTGGTGTCCATGATTTTGATGAGAACTCTCCGAAAGGATTATGCCAGATACAGCAAAGAGGAGGAAATGGATGACATGGTAAGATCACTAATGATGATTGAGTGACAACCTGCACTCTCAAATGAGTTTATACCATGCTGCGGCTTTCCCAATAGGACCGAGACTTGGGAGATGAATACGGTTGGAAACAGGTGCATGGGGATGTATTCCGGCCCTCCAGCCATCCACTGATTTTCTCCTCACTCATCGGTTCTGGCTGCCAGATCTTCTCTGTATCTCTAATTGTCATAATCGTAGCAATGGTCGAGGATCTGTATACAGAGTAAGTCAGAAAGTACAGTTCCGTGCAAGGAATCATGGACTTAACAGACGTGGACCCCCCCTCTCTACAGGAGAGGATCGATGCTGAGCACAGCCATTTTTGTGTATGCGGCCACCTCCCCTGTTAATGGCTATTTTGGTGGAAGCTTATACGCTAAACAAGGAGGTAATGATATTTGACAATCGACCGTTGTATTTGCATGTCATCCTACTGGATTTAAATTTTCTTGTTTGATTTCTTGACAAATACAGGAAGAAGATGGATCAAGCAAATGTTCATCGGGGCCTTTATGATCCCAGCAATGGTTTGCGGAACTGCTTTCTTCATCAACTTCATCGCAATCTACTATCACGCCTCCAGAGCAATCCCATTTGGCACCATGGTGGGTTTAGACAAACATGTACACCACATCATATGAGAAACCTTGCCCAGATCAATTATTAGCAGTTTTGAGGTGAACCTGCATGGCACTAATATTGTGAGGCAGATGGATTGGTATATAATACCGTGGAGTCTCGATTTTTCTGATTCTGTCCCACAAAGTACCGTATTTTCGACGCACCGTACTAATGGCCGCAGTCTCATTAATGGGTGACATTTCTGTATTTTACACATAGACAAACCGCACTGTCTTAATGGGCACAGTTTTAGTGGTAAAACATACGCCAGCTTAAACATACGGCATGCATGCGCGCACGCTAACGCGTTAGCTTGAAGCATACGGTAGCATGCCAAGACATACAGATACAAGCTAAAAACACGTTTTTAAAAAGGCAACGAAAGCAGAACTGAGTTCGAGTGTATTTTATTTAGTCATCGTACAATGTTCTCACGTTTTTCGATCAATCATCACCCAGAAAATCCATCAAAGTCCTCATCCTCTGTATCAGAAGCAGAGGACTGCACATCCCAGTTGTCATTGAACGCATCACATGCTAGTGTGAGTTGCTACGCATTGCCGAGCGGAAAGACGGAGTAGCAACAGCAAAGTCAACATTTCTCTCGTGTGAAGCTTTCCCACATTTGAAAGTAAAGAACAGAGCGAAACATGGTGGCAGCGCGTGTGTTTGTAGAAAGAATTGAACAATTGTGCAAGTACCGTAATCCATCAAAAACGCCGCGTTCCCTCTCGTTGTTGCGTATTGTGGCGTAACTCGCCAAGCGCTGCCTCTCACTCTTTGTAAAGTTGTGTTTGCCACCGATCATCCATTGTTCCCATGCCGTTTGCAACTTTACTTTGAACGCCCGGTTGATGCCAATGTCCAGCGGTTGGAGTTCTTTAGTCAAGCCTCCGGGAATAACGGCAAGCTCAGAGTTCATTTGCTTGACTTGTTTTTTCACCGCTGCTGTGAGATGGGCACGCATGCCAAAAGCATAACCGGTGGCTTTTGGCATGAACTGAGCTTCGTAGGTGTGTCTTCTTGTCAAATTTATTTTCAGGGGGTCTTAGAAACCAAAACCGGAGTTGTTTTGCAACAATGCACATTGCCACACTCTATACAAGTGTTGGTACTGGCTTGAGGCGTCTACTTACACGCCCACCCTTCACCATTGGCGGACTAGCTTGCCTGTCCTCTCTCTCCCTCTCTCCCTCTCTCCCTCTCTCCCTCTCTCCCTCTCTCCCTCTCTCCCTCTCTCCCTCTCTCCCTCTCGCTCTCTCGCTCTCTCTCTCTCTCTCTCTCTCTCTCTCTCTCCATATAATTATATATACACGCCCACCCTTCCCTGATTGGCCGACTTCTTCCCCGTATGCCTGGCCACAGTCACTTCCGCCTTTTCTCTATATAAACAGCGTGTCGGCTGTCGGTCAGATTTTGGAACTCAGCGTATATAAAGGACGCTGCGCACCATAAGGCGTCCTGTCCATTTTGGAGAAAATTTAAGACTTTTAATGGCGCCTTATAGTCGTGAAAATACGGTAACACTAAAACGAATTGTACGGAAACTGAATCGGTTTCCATTCGGCAACAATGTACATGTTAAGGGAACAATCTCCGTTACTATTGTATCAGTGGTGGTGTTTGTCATGCCACCTAAGCCGATAAGAAAATGGCCTCTGCCCATTTGCAGGTGGCTGTTTGTTGCATCTGCTTCTTCGTCATTCTGCCACTAAACCTGGTGGGAACAATTTTGGGGAGGAATCTTTCAGGGCAGCCTAACTTCCCATGCAGGGTGAACGCTGTGCCGAGGCCAATCCCTGAAAAGAAATGGTAGGTGTGCTTTGAGCACCGTTCTCTCTGGGGCCAAACAAGGGTCGTCAACATTTACTCAGTTTACAACCACCCACTAAAGCCAGACGGGTATTTTGTGCCGTTAGGTTCATGGAGCCAGCTGTCATCGTTTGTCTCGGTGGAATCCTTCCTTTCGGTTCCATCTTCATTGAAATGTAAGTCGACATCCTGAGCGGGGTGGTTATATTTTAGGCAATTTTTTTATGACACAAGTTGACTTTTCTTCCCTCATCAGGTATTTTATCTTCACATCTTTCTGGGCCTATAAAATCTACTACGTCTACGGCTTCATGATGCTGGTCCTGGTTATCCTTTGCATTGTGACGGTGTGCGTCACCATTGTGTGCACGTACTTCCTGCTCAATGCCGAGGACTACAGATGGTGAACGTCTTTGTCTTGTCTCAGACTGTAATTTTGGAAGGAATTAAATTATAACGGAACATGACATTTCTCCTTTCCAGGCAGTGGACAAGCTTCCTGTCTGCTGCGTCCACTGCAGTTTATGTTTACATGTACTCTTTTTATTACTATTTCTTCAAAACAAAGTGAGTTTGAGTCTGGGTGATTATTATTTTTTTGTACAAAATTGCATAAACTGAAGGCTTTCTTCTCTGGCCTATTTCAGGATGTACGGGCTGTTCCAGACATCCTTCTACTTTGGTTACATGGCCGTGTTCAGCACTGCTCTTGGAATCATGTGTGGTCAGTCCTGCCTGTTGTTCTTCAAAATCAAATTCAAATGATAAGACGTTTTTAATAAAGACATGGTCATGACCAGAACACCACACAAAATAATGGACTATATGCTGAAATAAATATTGTCTGAACGTTTTAGTTTTCATTCGTACAAACAAATCACACAACCCTGACTTTTGCGTTGACACTCATTAACATAAGTTCCCATTTGGTGAAATATCCGTCCCTCCAATTTCATCAGCGCTTGTCCTCATTCGGGTCATGGGTTAGCTGGAGCCTGTCCCAGCTACCTTTTGGGCAAGAGTTGTCTCATTGTCAATCATCACATTTTTAAAAATCCAAGTAATTGACAGATCTATATATTTTGAAGCCTTTAGACTGCGTTATACATTATTTTTCGGGGAAGAATGCTGCATTCTGATTGGTGCCTGGCCTTGCATTTTTTTTTCATAACAGGCATTTTAGTTAGGAATAGGTGGACAGCATCATGAAATCCCAATGACTTGGACTGAACCTTTGTGTTTGTGTGTGTGTGTTGCAGGTGCAGTCGGATACATGGGAACAAGTGCCTTTGTGAGGAAGATATACACAAATGTGAAAATAGACTAAAGCAGCACAGCAAGATGGATCATGGTCATGGAGTCACCTGCGTGTATCCTGGAAGACGGCCGGCAGACAACATCCTGTAGTAGTTTTCTTTCTTGCAAAGAGATTGTGAGAATCTCACTTTGTACAATGTAGTTCTCCATTTTCTGAATGATTTTCAACGCTGCAACATGAAGTGATCAGATCTGTTTTTATCAGTTGCTTTCATACGAATATCGGGGGCAAATGTTTAAGGCTTACGTGGCTTCTCTTCCGAACCAGTCCCACCTGAGACCAGACTACATACATGTTTATGGATGGAATAGTGTAGCTCTCTTCAGTGAAGAGGCCTATGTATATTGAAAGCCTTTATTTGTTCTAATGTGTCAGAATAACAGAGTTGGCTCTGTGCCCACATTCTGACTTGATTTCTATTTTGTACCATTAGTGCATAGTTGAAGTACTTTGTTCCCATTTATTTCCACTGCTGTCACTCGAATCATCCCCCATTTTGGCGGCTCCAATTTCCCTGTTCCGGTCCCTGTCCATCCAGTGGCAATGTTCGAGTCCTGCTGTAGTTGACTGTGGAATCGAATGAGGGTCAGATCAGCCGTTGGGGGACAGTAACAGACTTTTAAATGGCTGTGATGCTTTCCCCTAGGTTTAGTCTTGTTTAATGTTTGGCTTTGAATTACGTCTACATGTAAAGATAATAATATATGTATGAGGGGAGTGTATATAACCTTAATGTACCTTTAGATGTAGATCCCAAATGTATTTTCATTGTACAGATTTACAATAGGGTGTTTTTTTATGAATCGGCGAAAAACAAAAATTATGTTGTTTGGTGCTTGGGGTGGGGGCTGGTGGCGCTACTTCATCTCGCCTGAAATTGCATGAGGATTTCACCATACCAGATAACTCAAATTGTTTCACCGTTATGATCAGCTTCACAATGGAATGCATTGTGGAAGCAGGCTGGTACACTTCGGCTCGCTTAATTTACTATTATTTAAAGCTTTAAAAAAAGGCTTGGCATCTCGTAAGCCATTACCCTCGCACACCCTTTTTGTTGCCTAACACGACACGTTCTGTGTGAATGTCCAAAGGAATGAGCTTTCTTATCACAACTACACACAACGCACACTTCGATGTCTTCATAACCACACGGAGTGCTGCAATCTTTCAAAGTCTTTATTTACCCCCTACATATTATGTATGTATATACAGTATGTTCCCTACTTGTACTGCCTTCTGAGTTCGTTATTCCCCACTGATTTTGGCACCATGTTGTGTCCCAATGTCTGAAGAGATATTTTCATCCTGCATATTGTAAAAAGACTAAATAAACACATGTACAGGGGTCGCAATCTTAAGCCTGTTATCTTCTTGTAAATGATGTGTACTTATTGTGCAAAACAAAAGTACCAACAGTGGAAGATATTTTACTATTTTTCCCCATAAAGGAGCTTTTATTAGCATAATTGTCCAAGTCTCAATGCATCAAACAAAAATCTTACATGGACTTGTCGTGATTTACCATCAGTTGACATTTTCAAAATACTCTTTTGATCCTTCAGGGGTTGGTTTGATCTGAAATCAAAAGGAAATACAGTATTGACTTTCAATTTCAGAGTCTCTCAACAAATTAATATGGGCATGTTAGAATAATTTCCACTCACTGTTGGCGACTTGGGAGTCCAGCTTGCTGGACACACCTCACCGTGGGTCTCCACAAACTGGAAAGCCTTCACAAGGCGAAGGGTCTCTTGAACACAACGACCCACTGGCAGGTCATTTATGCTCATGTGCTTCACCACACCATTTGGATCGATAATGAACAGACCCCTAAGAGGAAAGTTGCAGGTAAATGTAAAATATCAGGAAAATTACGCAGCAATCTACTTTCTTTGGGTCAATCCAGGTCAGCATTCACCCTGAATGAAAAATAAGGCTTGTGCCTGGACTTTGAATTACAAACAGGAATAAAAACCTACTTCCTGGCAGGACGCTTTAATAGTTTTACTTATTGAGTTTGTAAAATATTTCACAGTAATAATTCTGTTGAAAATACTGTTTGTACCTCAGAGCAATGCCTGGGTCCTCCAGCAGTACGCCATAGTCTCTGGAAATCTGCTTATTGAGGTCGGAGAGCAGAGGTATATGAATGCTGCCCAAGCCTCCGGTCTGCAAGACAAACGTCAACACCACCATAACAAGGGTCTATAACGCTCAGGTAATACGTCAGTGACCGCACTCAACATACAGTGCTGATAAAACGGTATTTTCCCCTTCCTAATGCCCGATTTTGTCGGGGTATAAGTTGCTCAAAGGGTTGCCGGTAACCTGTTTTTTTTTGGGTGATATCTCACAAATACAATCCAAGCAAATATAAAATAATGTTTCAAAATTCTGAGTACCATGTCCCCACAATGACATGGTGGGACATTCCAGTCACCGGATGCTTTATGTGAATATATTTTCATGGATGATACGTGTAGGCATATAAAAAGATAAAAATTAGTAGCATGCATTTTCCATACTTTTTCTTGCATTGTATCATTTTGGAGCGCAAGAAAAAAAATTATCTGTTGACAAATGTCATTGGCAAACAGTATTTTTGCGCAAAAATAAAATAGAAACATCTAAAAGCAAAACAAGGTTTTCAAACTGCGGCATTCATTTATGTTCAACACTACAACAAATAAAACAAAATTTCATCCAGCTAAAAACACCACATGTGACTGTTGCATTGAGAACTGAATTTAATTGTATCTTATTCCACAAGGGAGCATACCTTGCGAGGTGTGTTGGTCCACGCTAGGTGTGTGAAGTGAGAGTCCACAGACACACCCACTACCTCGCAGTTGATGTCATGGAACTCATTTGCCTTGTCGCTGAATGAGATTATCTCTGTTGGGCACACGAAGGTGCTACAATAAAGTAAAGACAAAGAAACCATTTTTAAAGTACGACATAGTACATAATTGAAACTTCCATCTGTTAATCCATTTATGGCTTAGGCATGTTGCCTTTTGCAATATTTGGTCAGTAAACATATGGTGATCCTTAAAATGTTGCCTGACGTTTCAACATTATATTGCATTTGTTTTTTCTATGTTGCATTTTTTCACCATTTGCTGGGTGGGGGGGTCTAGAACATAGCCCTCACAATAAATTGAGGTCACTACATTTTAACCCCTGCCATCAATTTCATTCCAAGTAACTGGGTTCACACAAGCTTAAGAACTTTCAGTATCAAAGTTCTATCATCTTTTTCAGCATCATTCTTTTACTGTATTAACTCATCTGACAAGCCACACCATTTGTCAGATAAATGGTCCGGCCTTTGTCATTATGGAAATACTTGTCAAAAACACAGGACGCTGACAGAGCACAGCATGGGAGGTTTTAAAGTTTGTCGGAGGGACTGGCAGAACTCACAAATCCAGTGGGTAGAAGAAGAGGACCAAGTATTTGCCCTTGAAGTCAGCGAGGCTCATCTCCTTGAATTCCCCATTCTGGACCGCTGTGGCTTTAAAAGCAGGTGCTGGTTGAGTGACTGCAGCGATCCATCTGCTCGAGCCTGAGAGAATGAATATGTTACCTACTTAAGACACTGTGAAGTCGGCACTACTACGGCAGAAATAGACTGTTGACATGAGTACATACTGGTAGAGAAACAGGCCCTGTGAAGTGCAGAAGCAGACACAATTTGTCCAGCTGCAGCAACTCCTTGTCGACATGCGACTGCAACTCTTGCCTAGAAAATAATAGTCATGATTAAACATGCAGTTATACTTGTGTGTCACTGTCATCCTCTGTGATCGTGTGCCATAATTCGTGCATGAGTGTTATTGTAGACTTATAAGACATTTTTTTACACGGCCAATTTAGTGGGATCTTAATTTTGAGGCACTAAACTGAGTGTCTTCAGTTTAGTACCACGTTGTGCCACAGCATGCCAGGAGCTGGAGCCTATCACTGCTGACTCACGCAAGTCAAGTCAAGTCAACAGTATTTATAGAGCACTTTCAAACAGCCATCGCTGCATACAAAGTGCTGTACATGGAGCGATTTAACATATACAATAAACAGTAAGACGAATCAATAATAAGTAATAAGTAATAAGGCGGTAGAAAGCACCAAGCAGTAAAATCAAGAGCAAATCTAAGTCATGCTGAGTCAAACGCCAAAGAATACAAGTGAGTTTTGAGGAGGGCTTTAAAGATGGGCAGCGAGGAGGCTTGCCGAATGTTCAGTGGGAGGTCATTCCAGAGAGATGGACCAGCAACAGAAAAGGCTCGATCCCCTCTGAGCCTCAGTTTAGTTCTTGGTACGTCTAGCAAAGACTGGTCCACAGACCTGAGACGGCGGGCAGGGGTGTAGGGGCGTATGAGCTCAGAGAGGTAAGGTGGCGCGAGATTATTCAGAGATTTGAAAACAAAGAGGAGGATCTTAAAAATAATTCTAAAATGAATGGGGAGCCAGTGAAGGGATGCCAAAGTAGGAGTTATATGCTCCCTCTTACGAGTACCAGTCAAGAGGCGAGCAGCGGCATTCTGTACCAGCTGAAGGCGCTTGATGGAGGACTGGCTGACTCCAAAGTACAGGGCGTTGCAGTAATCGAGCCGGGATGTGACAAAGGCATGAATTACTGTCTCAAAGTGTTCATGTGAGAGGAAAGGTTTTATTTTGGCCAGCTGTCTAAGGTGAAAGAAGCTGGATTTAACAACGGCACCAATTTGCCGATCGAGTTTGAAATCACTGTCCAGCAAGTGTCCCATCAGTGACAATAATAATAGTAATAATAATACGTAGAGTGATGACTTCTGTTAAAACAAAAACATGGCAACATGGTTGATGGTCAACTGTTGCGCATTTTCAAAAGACCTATGCACGTTCTATTTATTTTCAGTTTCGTAACCACTTGAGTTATGGAGGCAAACATATACCTCCTATTCCGTATTTTACATTTCCAGATGCTAAATCGAAATGCAAGTTAATATTTTGACTGTGTTTTCACTTTGTTATCGAAATGTAAAATACAACGCCAGGTGGTCATCAACCAGAAATTTGCCCTCATGTTCAGCAGCATGTCAATACAACCCAAGAACGGCTGTCACGCATTCGTCAACAGCATCTCGAGTGACATTACTAACAGGTTAAATGAAAGCAAACACAACATGATACAATTTAGTGTAAAGTCGTGAACTCACGGACGTCCTGAGGAGACTTCCAATGCTGGCTGCCATTTTGGATTATGTCAGAAGAGTGCGGTTGGACGTTACTACATCGCGCATGACCGAATTATATACTACAGTATTGTATATAATTGTACTACTATTGCTGTTATTGTTATTCAGCACAAAAATATGTTGAAATTAAAATAAACAAATACAATAAAATGAAACGAAATCGATAATAGAGACTTTCACGTGCTCACAGAACTGACAAAATATCTTTGCTGATATTTTAAACATGCAGCTGGATATTTTTCAACTTGAATTGAATATACAGAATGAGATACACGTCGTACGATTTGACGCTTGTGTTTCTGCAAATTAAACATAATCTCATTGTCAACATGGACGTTTGCAGTTTTCAACTTTCCGACCGACCCTGAACAACAATGATCACGTGACTGAAAACGGAAGTAGCTCTTACTTGACCTCAACAAGTAAGCGGTCTTACTTGACCGCTTCTGTTTGAATGTGAGAATATTGTTGTTTGTATCTTGATATGATCGCCCCCACCCCTTTAGTGATTTTAGAAGAAGTAATTTCAGTTCTGTACTGGTATGATGGATGCCAATCTATTGTACTGGAAGAACCACGGAGAGGTAATTTAGCAAGTTAAACTTCTACAGCATCATCATTTAGTAAAATAACCGTTCCATTTGTAGTTGGTATACTGTATTATGTAGCTTATGCATTATATAATTTGCGTGAATATTTACGTGGAAATGGTTATATATAGACATTCCTTTGATACAGTATAGATTTCCAATAATGAGCGTGTTATTTTCAGTCTGTATTTAGTCGCCTAAAGATCTGGGTAAATCTTCTGGATCCATCCTTTCTGCTCACATCAAACGTGAGTATCAGGAACCTTCAGTGTAACAATATTGGACAGTATTGATGGGAAAGTGAAGCTTCAAATTTGCTTCATGAACCAGTTGTTGTATTTTTGGACTCCTCAAGATGGCACTCTGTTCAAAATTGGGCTGAAAGTACATTGACTTGCCATTCCTCCACCCCCTTCATTTAAACCGAGAGCACCATCGGAAGAGTTAAAAATAAATAAAAAACAACTGGTTCCTGAAGAAAGTTTGAAGCTTCATTTTCCCCTCACTGCTGGAAAGTGATGTACCACAAGTGGTGAACTGATGATCCGGCTCCTCTCAGACAGAAATACAAGAAACTTACAACCAACTCAGAAGTGCAGAAAAATTCAACAAAAAGGTCAGATATGCTCAGTGTTCGCTTTGTCTTTTTGACACTGTAACTAAACTAGAGGTACTCATTTTTCTGTTTGTTCTTACTGCCTGTAGGATGAACATTCATGGAACATCTCCCTTGTAAGTAATGCAGGAAACACGTCCCTGTTTTAGTTGCTGGAAATATTGTTTGGCCTATCTTTGATGTGTACCATAATTTGGGTTTATAATTCAATCAAATGTTTCTACATAATTCATGGTCTTCGAATTAAAGTTCATATTCATGTTTTAACAACGAGTTTGTCTTAACAGTCATCCATCCATGCTGATTCTGGTTCTGTGCTTCCACTAGTTTTCCGCCCTCCAGGTACTGTACATTATGTACACGCACGCACACACGCACGTTTCGTGGAAGTTTCACTGCTTCTAATGAACCCGCCTGTCTCTTTTCTTTCCAGCCTTTTTGCCATTTACAGCTCCTTTGGTACGTCCATCATATGTAATAGTCTGGCACTTGTTGGAGGAATATTTAAAAATGTCTCCATTTTCAGGTAGTTGCCAGCTTTTTGCCACATAGAAATATCAAACCAACTTTGTTCTGGCAGGTATGGGACTTACCATATTAAACTCTCTTTTCTCAGTTGTGTGTTGCATAATACTTGATTAATATCAACCAAACGCTTCATTTCAGTTTTTGCTACAAAGTTACACTGCCGGTTTCAACTATGCAAACAGAAATTGCTCCTCAGAGAAGGTAATGTATTTTTTGCAAGACGGTCATGAATCCCAACACACATAAGACCTCCACTTTGACAGTTGCAATCAAATGACTCATGAATGAGGAGTTGGCACTTTTTGCTTATCTGCAGGGTCAGACGCCGTCTCCGAAGCAGCTCCTCTTGATAGCAGGCACAGTCTCATATGCAACATGCGCGGGGGTATGTACAGCAGTTATTGTGCAAATCAACTGTCGATATTTTTGTTGTGTACCTGTAAAAGTCACGACCACAACATTGGGTGCACCTGCACAATTCACTGAGATGCAGTTCAAGGGCTCGAGTGCATGTTCTACAACGCTGTCATGAAGCGTCAAACTCTTTATCTTTGACAACACAGATTTTTTTTAATGGACTCATTTAAGTATACTGTACCTTAGCGTGAAACTGATTATCTTTGACAACATAGATTTTTTTTAATGCAGATCATATAAGTATACTGTACATTATGCCTTTTTCTGATACTTTATGTCCTTTCAATACTGTAAGTTGTTTGAGAGATTGTATATTGTTATAATATGCTGTACTTTTTGGTTGCAGGCCCTTCCTCAAATTATTGTGAACCGACTAGGTATCAGAAGTCTATTCATCCAAAATTTCTTTAGGTTCTTCGCAACAATCCCACTCTCAGGTTTGTCATCTCTTAAAATAAAAGCACTTCGATAAATACATCTATATTTATTTGGCAACATTGCTGTTGGTGGGAATCCTCATATCTACAAACCCATTATTTTTTAGGATTTTTTTTTTAAGTTATGAAAACATTGTATCATTTGACAGCAGCCTATTTTAAGAACTTTAGCTTGGTTACTTTTGTTTAGCTCAAGGGGACTGACTAAGTAAGTAGTAATTTGAGAAAAAAATATATACAACTGACCCAATTTGTCACAATAGAATGGTAAGATATTTTATAGCATAACATGTTTTGTCTTGCCAGCTGCTCTCGCTTTCTTCAACGTGTTTACTGTCAGAGAGGAGGAATGTCAAAATGGTATCCAAGTGTTCGATTCCAATGGCAATTCTGTCGGCCTATCTAAGGCAGCGGCAGAAAAGGTAATAGAGTTAATCTCAAAGCTCCATGTTGGTTATCCTCACGATTGCTCTGATATGTTTGTCAGGCTGTGATGGAAACTGCATTGTCAAGAGCAGTACTGTTTGGCACAACTGCTGCTGTTCCAAGTCTCCTGGTTTCAGTCTTACAGAGGTCAGCTCACTCTAATATGAATCATCAGATTGAAATTGGTGACTTAAACAAATTCTCTCATGCAGAACAAGAATCTTCCAGAAGAATGCGCTGCTGGTCGCTCCTATCCGTCACATCAGCGTAGCATTTGTCTTAGGCCTGATGATCCCACTTTCATTCAGTCTCTACCCCCAATTGGGGATGGTAAGATTCTGGACGTCCTCTCGACTGAATTTATCGACTTGGGCTCAGCTGACACTGACCTTGTTCTTCCAGATAAGGAAAGAAAATGTTGATGAAGACCTACAGGCCAAGGTGGCTGAAGAACAGTTATTCTACCACCGAGGACTTTGAGCAAGTTTAATACAACTGAAACTAGTAGGCTTGGATGTAAAATGACTAAGCAGTGCATTTTTTTTACATTACTTTTAATTAATAAAGGAAGAATATTCAGCGTATCAATCAATGCCAAATACACATCTGCTCATACTAGTAAATGCAACCCTCCAACATCATACTGTATTGTGAATTCTATGCACTGAACGATGTACCGGTAATCAAATACTGAGGCACTTAACTGTCCTTCTGGCAAATGCAGACCACAACCCAAGTACTTATTAGTAACATTTAAAAAACCTGAACAGAGAGACAATGCATCTGTAGGCGTAGACAATGATCTGTTAACAAGATAATATGAAATGAAACACTTGTTTCAACAAATGTGAAATGGTTAGCAAATCAATAGAAAAACTGACTTGGTTTGAAATCGTTGTATAATTATTGTTAGCACTATGGCAACCAATCCAAAGCTTGTTTGTTCATTCCCACCCCTCCCCCAAAACTGACGTGAAAAATTGACTGGCAAATAGTTTATTATAGTTTCTGCCCATGCATGAGGTATGAAGATAAAAAACCCAGTAATTTTTCTATTACTTGCTTGTTGCTGTCAATGTGTCTGTGAGCTGGCACTTCATCGTTGTGACAACACAATTCTGATCATTTCGATTGTAACTGCGCCTAGCACCCAAATACCTCAACTCTCCTCCCATGGAAAAGAAACCACCACTTTCAAGCCATGGTCAAACTGAAGAGCACTACTAAATTTGAATCAGAGTCAGATAAACGTTTGTGTGAGGTGAGTGCAACGTACTTGGCTGACAGAAAGAAATACTGATTTCATGGGTGAAAATGCTTTCATTGTCTTGATGGGCACACACACTCTGGGCTCCACTTATGCATCTGAAGGTGCTTGGTGGCACTTATCGCTCCTCTCACAGTCGTCAGGTAACAAAAGCCTTATTCAGTTACGGTGGAGCTGGCGGGGTTATGTCACTGATTTTCATGAGGCAGGAAAGCTCCCTCAAAACAGGCTTAAAATATGGTGTTTTTTAAAATTCCGACAAGGAGCTTAGGACAGACCCATTTTAAAATGTTATCTTTTGTCAAAAATAATTCATTCTCTTTTTAATAGCAAATATTACCAACATTTTCTGCTGAGAATCAATGAGGCACAGTAACCTGTTGTAAGACAAAACAAAGCCATATGAGCGGATACAACTTAATTTCTGGATCTATATCAGGTCTTGAAATTTGAAATCAGTAAGAACACTTTTAAACTCATACCTCATCTAAAAAAATTAATAAATAAGCGCCACATTTGGCATACTTTTATTGTCATATCCAGGGTCTGCGAAAGTGACAGGCGTGCCCGCATTGTCATCGCCCTTTAGGATAGCATCTGAAAATCTCAAAATCTTCTAAAAGTCTTACACCAGTAAAATCTGCTCAGCGGCAGCCAGATGAAACAGGAAGTTTTCTGTCGCTGGAGGGAAATTCTGTTGCTTTAAATGTTCCAGAGTGATTTTGGAACCTTCACATTGATCAGCCAAGGTCTCCAAATGAGCAAGAATCTGTTTGGTCTTCAAAGAAATGTCCTGCAATTGAGAATGTGGGTGTCACACTTGGGGAAAAAGTGTATCCATTCCTTGCAGCTTAAAAAAACAAATCAACTCTCACCTTAATGACGTGACTATCTGACCTCTCCGTGTCTTCTGCAGACTGGAGAATAAGATGGCCGATGTCCTTGTGTAACTTCCCCATCACCATAGCCTCTGTGTTGAAACACCAGATCCTTTATTGCCATTTCCCCCCTCCTTGTGGTCAAAATGCTCACGGACGCAGAACTATTGTGTTAACTTTCTTTACTAAAAGTTTACAGCACCTTTGGCACTCTGTGACACAGTGATGATGCTGTCTGGGAGATTCACATACACATCAAACAGGTCTGACCTGTTGCTCACCTCTGGATCGACAAATCCTGCTATATACCCTGTCGGGGGAAAAAAATTGCACATAAATAACTGAGATCCCTGACCATGGTAAAACAAAGATTACATTGACCATTACAACACCCATTCTAACATAATTCACTGAGCTAAACAGCTGGGGTTTTTTTTAAATAAGGTTGATTCTGCTGAACCTATCGGTAAAGGAGAAACAAGTCATCCTTTCAAAAAAATAAAATAAAATTGTGACCCTTTTTCTTCCCCACCCTTAAAAATATAGTTCAGCCCTACATTTATTCACACTCTGGCCAAATTTTTAATTAAAGTGACTTCTTTTGTTGCTGAAATGTTGTCTTACTCGAAAGGACACAAGAACATGACAAAAGATGTGTTGGAAATCACAACATTTTCAACATGTCAGCGGCAACAGTCAATCAGCATTCGAGAACGTATTTTCGCCCGCAGCCAAATAAATAAAATAAAATAATGGGCTGCTCCCTTGACACTCTGGAGGAGGTGGGCAACAGAAGGATGCTAACTAAGCTAAAAGCTATGATGGTCAGTCCCTCCCACCCCCTCCAGCCCACCCTGACAGCACTTGGTAGCTCCTTCAGCCAGAGACTGTTACACTGCGCTGCAAGAAGGAGAGATACCGACGCTCGTTCCTACAGACTGCTGTCAGGCTGCTGAATAAAAATAATAACAATAATAATAATAATACTTAAATGATGTAAAACAAATGTAAAATGTGAAAAACAATTGTAAATAGCACTGCGATTTATCAATTTTGTATTTATATTGCACTTAATTGAACAGTGTTTGTTTGTTTGTTTTTTCTTCTTTCTACCCACATTCTTGCTGCTGGAGGCTGTAATTTCCCCAGTATGGGACAAATAAAGAATATCTTATCTTATAAAAAAGAGTGCACACACACACACACACACACACACACACACACGCACACACAAAGTGTGGTGATATAAATAATATGGAATAATGTTATTGTGGTCTTTGGGACCAGAGAGTATACAACCCAGTTTTATTTGTTCCGTATTTAGCTGCGTTTCAGGTGTGCGGCAGGTGCGTGTTTACGTAGGAACGGCAAATTCACTCCTGACACTGTTTGTCTGTCGACGACGACTCTTGACGGACTGGGCCGGCCTGAAATACTGACGGCAGCTCACTGATGGACTGATGATGCCCACCTCTGGTGCTTTATTGACAAGAATTTATCATTAGAATCAGGGAAGCCTGTTAGACCTCCCTGTGTGGAATGTGCATGTTCTCCCTGAGCTTGTGTGGGTTTTCTCAAGGTATTCCAACTATTAAGTTAATTGAAACTTTAAATCCCACATAGGTGTGAATGTATTGTAAGTGTGAACAGTAGTTTGTCTGTATCTCTCCGGCGATTGGCCAGCAATTAGTTTTAGTGTGTACCAACCTTTCACCCAAAGTCACCTGGATGGACCCCACTTTACCTGCTATTCATTGAATGAGACAACATTGAAAATGGATGAATGAAAGCAGGACACTTTTTTCACCTGGGCATTTACTGAGATGCTCCAGTTCAGTATCAGTCAGGTGCACATATGGATGCAGAATAGACCAATCTTTCCTGTGCCACGATAGAGCAGGAAGCACTCTGAAAGACAAGATTCACAGCGTGAACATGCATAGCTAGTTTTTTTTCTCTTTCTTCTTTCTACATACATTCTTGCTGCGTGAGGCTGTAAATTTCCCCAGTGTGGGACGAATAAAGGATATCTTATCTTAAAATTACCACAGCCACCACTAGAGGGAAATAATAATTACATTTTAAATGAAATATTATTAAATTTACCTTGTGAATTCCAACAAGGCTTCAATTCGAGGATGGTGCACAGCGATACGCTTTTTCAGTATGACAGCGGTGTACAGGATAATGGTCTCCATGCCAAACTGAGACACCACATCTGATACAAAATACAGGTGCACATTTGTATGCGTCTTACCACCTATCTATTTATCTACAAACACTGACAGGAGAAAAAAGTTAAAGTTAAGATGAGGTAATAATGGTAGCAATAACGCTTTATCAGCTTGATTTGGCTTCTTCAGTTTGTAGTTTGCAATTATTACACAGAACTATAACCCATAATCCAAATGCTGTTTTTAAGAAGATGGATCATGGTTTTCTTCTTTTTTATGCCTAAGTCTTTTCTCTGGGTGGTAAAGTGGTAGAAGTTGAATCTGTCACCCCATCCCAAGAAATCCTCATATTTTACCTCACTTACAATTGAAATCAAGGGATGGTCTATTACTGAAATGAAGCAGTAGTCACATTTTACATCCCTACCTTTGATTGATCCTGCCAGGAAGGCCTTTCGAACATCGTAGTCCTTGGTTAAAAATGAGCCATTCTCTTCACTCTGGCAAATACCTTTGGTGAGAACAGCGATGTAGACCTCCATCATTTTCACCGGACTGCCATATTTGATGTACATCCTGAATACCAAAGCTTTATTAAAGGTGGTCCTCTCACATTGTGTACCAGTTCACTAGCTTTGTTACATGCACAGTACTGTACCTGCACAGTATTCGATTGAGTGCGGCATATTTCTCAGGGTTGAAGTCTTTTGCTGTAATAACCACTGACAAATGAGTGACCTAGGAAAGGGAGAAACAACTTTATGTATCTAAGAAAAGCAACTTCTGCGCCTTTGTTGTTATGAATGAGCATAGTACCTTCTTTAGAGGTGTAGGCTCCTGTACCTCCATTGTGCTGATATAGTACCAAGAGCGACAGAATTGGCCAAATACAAATGTGTGAAAATCTTCGTTGTTCTGTGTCAGACAGCACTTGCTGAGCAAGACTTGTCTAAATTCGGAGCCCACCGCGGGATAGCACCAAACCCACAGAGTGTCCCCGTTCACATCTTTTTCTGGGGACAGCATGGGACATTTTAAATGGACGACTCTTGTGAACACACTTGTACACACTGAGGCAATGGTATTACAGCCACAAGACAGAACATGGTAAATCCGCTATGGGAGCAATTTAGTTCACACTGCCATCATGTGATTCGACAGCACAAACTGCCTGCGTGAGTCACTAACCTCCCATGAAAAAGAACAGAGGTAAAAGATTGGCTCGAGAACGTTAACTTACCAATCAATCCAATGCTTAACATAGACTGTGTTTCAGTTGCTGCCATATTCCATTCCCGTATAGTTTAAACAGATTACTGATAAAATCGCATGAAGATGCGACTGTCAAGCCGCGAAGGCTAAAAGCTATTCAAATGCAAAAAGCTCGAAGTGGATGCTGCAGTCAAGTGATGAGCCCAAAAGCGCGATGACATTGACAAGTTGTTTCTGTCACGTCTGCTGTCAACCACTTTTCTTCTGCTCTGTGCTTATTTCTTCCTTTTTCCGGGTCAAGAGACCTGACAGGCATCGAATAACCAATCACATTGTGGGCGTAAACGATGCATTCCAGGCTACGTCTAAAATATTTTTATGATCAAATTGCCGGCCTAATCCTTTAATTCCGTTTCCCTCATAGATATACAAATTTCTGCAACAATAGAAAATACGGTAATGCATATTTCATTTTGACTGCATTATAAACCTGGGTTTCTTTTAAGTGCAACTGCTATTTGGCAATCCCAGCAATCCAGTTGGATGTCTCAATTACTTCACATTTGATTTATATTGGATTGACACGGAATCAACACTTAACATAACTAAGACGTCATACTTGTGACAACATTTGAGTGTCGACGAACGCACAACAAAGAACGTACATACGGGAATTTTTGAGTCATCCAGAGTTGCCAGATTTTGTGAAACCCCCTCTTGGATTCCGGATTTTGTGAAACGCCCTTTTGGATTTAAGTTTTTCTAAAGGCACGTCTTTCAAAGTTGTCGAAAATGTTTTGGGGTATCAAGAATTATTCTAATATCTACATCATCTGTAATATATATCGAAAGTACACTAATTCAATGTCCTTCATGTAAACTGTTACTTTGATGGGGGATAGCGCCTGACGGACTCGGCAACCTTTGTAGGCCGCTCACGAGGTTCTTCCTTTCTCAGGCACCGACGTCTGCGTGCGTGAACCCGTGGCCTGGATGGACTGGTGGATTCTTTCAAAATTCTTATAAATTCGGTGATTTGAGTAGACAAGCAAACCATCAAGATGCCGGCGTACTTTCAGCGCCCAGAGAATGCTCTGAAACGAGCGAATGGTGAGTCGAAATAATTTGATTCAGCGGTTAGCCTTGAGCCGCCTCGTCACCCCTAACGGTGCCAATGCTAATGCTAGCTAGTGAATGGCGCGGAGGAAGTCACCATGAATGTTTCAGCCAGTTAACGAGCAAGGCAGCTGTCGTGGATTGATGAGAATTAAGCCCAGAGACCATTTGAAGTTGGCCAGTCAAACTGAATGATGCCTTGTCAAGTTCCTAAAGTAAAATTTATCCCTTCCTAACCGGTGACGATGTATATGCTAATGTTTTCTCCCATTGGGCCCTGCTGCGTACTAAAAACTGTCATTTGACGAGAGGTGATGCAGCTCTGCCGAGTTGATTGTCTGTTTACACAGTCATTTCATTTTTGTGTAATGTACAGAATTTCTGGAAGTTGGCAAGAAACAACCTGCATTGGATGTTCTGTACGATGTCATCAAGAGCAAGAAACATCGAACATGGCAGAAGATCCACGAGCCCATTATGCTCAAATACCTGGAGCTTTGCGTGGATCTTCGCAAGAGCCACCTGGCAAAGGAGGGTCTCTACCAGTACAAAAATATCTGCCAGCAGGTTAGGTCGTGGTGTTTAAGTGGTGTGTCCTCTTCTCTCAGCTCTTTAGGGGTTAAAGTATTTTTTTTGTTTGTACTGTCAGGTGAACATAAAATCTCTCGAGGATGTGGTTAGAGCTTACTTGAAGCTGGCGGAGGACAAGACCGAAACGGCTAAAGAGGAGTCTCAGCAGATGGTCCTGGACATCGAAGATCTGGACAGCATCCAGACTCCAGAAAAGTGAGAGCGTTTGTTTTGTTTTTAATTGTCGGTTTATTGGTTCCACTTAAATAGTTTTATTACTTTGGGCTTTGTTGTCTACATTCAGTGTGCTCCTGAGTGCTGTGAGTGGAGAGGACACTCAGGACCGTACTGATCGTCTTCTCCTAACTCCATGGGTGAAATTTTTGTGGGAGTCCTACCGCCAGTGCCTGGACCTTCTTCGAAACAACTCCAAGGTGGAGCGCCTTTACCATGACATCGCCCAGCAAGGTACCGTTAATGTATTTATTAATCTCATGTTCAAAGGGGCAGATTGGTAAAAGAGAAAATCTGGTCTGTTTATTGCTCACATGGACAAAACTATGTTCTCACCCGAGTTACCTCAGCACAAATCACCACTTTAAGGTCTCTCTTTTAAAACCCTGATGCCCTAAGAAAAAAACTAAACCAAACATACGTGTTTTACGATTTTTGAAAATTGTATATGTCGCATTATTCCAGCATGTGTTTTTTTTTTATTTTCAATCACTCAAAATGTTCAGCGGCATCTGTGCTATCTATACATAGACAGTTTTTATTAGTTCTTTGGGATTTTTTTGCCCTTTATGGACAACAAAGGCAGTACTGTGCTATGACACTTCAAAGAAATCTATAATTGGAAGATGTCATATCACATAAGTAGAGCCTTGATAATGTCAAAGAATTATCCAAAAGAAAAAAAAATGTGGAAGTGCCATTTTCATGAATATGTACAATTGCTAGTAAATGTTTTGAGGTGTGATAACTAAGTCATTTATGCATATTTTTTTACTTTCAACAACTCAAAATGTTCAGTGGCATCAGAGCTATCCATACATATATAGTTTCCAAAGGAAAGTCACAAACACAAAACGGTATGAGGTAAAAAAAAATTGTTCGTTGTTATTGTGTGCCCTTCCGGTGAGTCCATGCGCCCCGGCGCCGCTTAGAGGCTTGCCGGTGTAAACCTCAAGCTTGGAGGCGGGGGCGGAGGGGGAGGCGGCTGCCAGCGGCCTCCAAGGCGGCTGCCAGCGGCCTCCAAGGCGGCTGCTAGTGGCCTCCAAGGCGGCTGATAGCGGCGTCCAAGGCGGCTGCTGGCAGCTCGAATTCGGCGAGCGGCGGCGGTCGAATGCGGCTTTTTTTCTTTTGCAAAAAATAAAGTTATGTTGGGTACTCGGCGGCTGTGTGCGCCGGCGCCCACGGGGAGATGTGTAGGGATTGGGGTACGGTGCCGGTCATTGGCCGGTTTCCTACCCCCTCCGCCCTGGCCCACAGCGCCCGCTCCACGATGGCGGCTGGTGGGAGAGGCGTGGGGCGTGGTGTGACGACGGGCTACGGCGCCGGTCATTGGCTGGTTTCCTACTCCCCCTCGCCGACCCACAGCGCCTGTCTCGCGGCCTGAACCACGCGAGGGCGTCGGCGGCAGTGCACCCAGCCCATAACTTTATTTTTTGCAAAAGAAAAATAAAGTTGTGTCTGGAGGTCCCAACCAAGCCCAACAAACAATCCCGAACGGAATTGTTCATGCATGAATGCCCCGCGAGGCCGTCGGGACGGCGCAGCCAGCCGTTAGGTACCCAACGTAACTTTATTTTTTGCAAAAGGAAAAAAAAAATTGTCTGGAGGTCCCAACCAAGCCCTACTAACAATCCCGACCGGAATTGTTCATGTAAGAATGCATCGGTTTGAAGCCTCCTGTCAAAAGGCAAACTCATTTGTGATCCTCTGACGACACCTAAAGTTGCAAAATTGGAATGACCTCAACCCAACAATGTGGCATGCATACATCTGTCCAAGCGAAAACAAAGCGATTGACGTAAAAATCGCGTGAAATGCATGTTTACACATTAGGTTTACGATGCATTCAAAAATATGAATTATAATGGGTCTCTATGGTGCAAAATATGTAAATTGTGGAAATTACGGAATCAAAACGTTTTTTTGCTGCAATGCCTGAGAATTATCAGCCGACAACGTCATGAAATTTCGGCCATTTTAGAACCCCCCCTTTACGTTTCAGCTCTCTCGTGTTTTTCCGAATGCCTTTGCTTTTGAATCAAAGACGAGAATACATCTTAATTTTGTATTTAACGTAAACGGTCCACTATGAGAGATAAATTATCAAGCGCTTGGAACCAAACTCCTCTTCATCAAGTGTGTTCTCTCTTTTGCAGCATTCAAGTTTTGCCTTCAGTACACCCGAAAGGCAGAGTTTCGCAAGTTGTGTGACAACCTGCGGATGCATCTGGGTCAGATTCAGCGACACCATAACCAGAGCACTGCCATCAACCTGAACAACCCTGAAAGCCAGTCCATGCACCTGGAGACGCGCCTGGTGCAGCTTGACAGTGCCATAAGCATGGAGCTCTGGCAGGTCCGTTTCTCACAGAAGAATATATGAATATCTCATTCACTTTGAGAACTGTGAAATCTAAAAGGTGGAACACAATCTGTTGTGAATATAAATACTGGAAATGGAAATAATCTGTGAAATAAGAGGATGCCATGTTTCGCCTCTTATCTTTCTGCTATGCGTAACCGAAGGCGACAAACTCGGCGAACATAGTTTTCAACATAATGACTATTGCTTGTGTAACAGATGCAATGCATGAACTCCATAACTTGAGGAAAGGTCCTAATGAGCTAGAAGCCGTTTGGGATAAATACTGCTGAAAAAAATGGTAATAGGCTTGGAAAGTGTTCTCTGTCCAAGGAACTGTCGTGCACATGCTTCAAAATGCAATCTTCGAGCTTTGGTCACTGGATACTATTAGTTTACAACTAGATGGCACTAAATTCTACACAGTGTATCCTTAAATTTGTACGGTCAGCCTCATGAATAACGTGTTCCGCTGTATATGACAAATATTAAGAAACGTTGTGAAATGGTTGATGTAGCCCCTTAATGATAATGTAAATGTTCTCTAATGTTGCAACTTTTTAAGATAAAGGTGCTATGCGAAAACATTTTGTCTGTCCAGGAAGCATTCAAGGCTGTTGAGGACATCCATGGTCTGTTTGCTCTGTCCAAGAAGCCACCCAAACCGCAGCTAATGGCCAACTATTACAACAAGGTGTCAACTGTGTTTTGGAAGTCTGGAAATGCACTTTTCCATGCTTGCACCCTCCACAGGCTTTATCACCTCTCCAGAGAGATGCGCAAGAATCTCACACAAGAGGAGATGCAGAGGTATCTGTATTTTATTTTTTAATAAATACGTTCAGATTTGTATAAGTTTTATTCTGATGAAGACAATTTAATTATAAATACCTACTCACTCCACATTCAGGATGTCTACCAGAGTCCTCCTGGCTACTCTCTCCATTCCTATCACCCCTGAGCGCACAGATATCGCTCGGCTGTTGGACATGGATGGTATCATTGTGGAGAAACACCGCCGCCTGGCAACTCTCTTGGGCCTGCAGGCGCCACCTACCCGCCAAAGTCTGATCAATGACATGGTGCGTCGTTTGTATGAAATTTTTCTTAAATATTTTAGATTGTGGAGTAGTTTTACATGATTATGTTTCAGAGTGAGTTTGTGTTCTTTATGTTGATGTCGTTTCATTTGAAAAAACTGCAGCATACAGTACAGGTATATGAACAAAATACAGTATAACAAGACGCGTCACAATTAGGACTATTTGCTACAAAATGAGACTAGTAACAGACCTGGTACCTTTTGTTTACACTCACTCACTGTCTCTAACTTTACCTCCCCTCGATCACCATGTAGCTCATCTGATGTCGTATAACGAACTTTTGAAGCCAGCCACGGGACGCTTTGAAGTCCTTGATGCCCATAGTTAGCACAATGGAACTCGCCTTTTCTCCAATTAGCGGTCCAGTTAGCGGAAGGTTTTTAGCATGACAACAGGTAAAGTTGTCGACTGTTCGTCGAGCCACAAGCAATTTACTCCAAGCAGTTAATCGGATGCATTCCACTCTCTTCCACGGTTATTACCCTTCCTCTTTGTTTGGATGCTGCGATATACAGGATGTAATTTTTTTTTTTTTTAATCACTCTCGATTCCAGTAAAACTCATGCCAATCGAGTCATTGACATGTCGCCGTTTTTGATCCAATGAGAGTAAATAGCGGCGGTGACACAGTTATTCCATAGTATCGAGGGGCACTTGCTTGACTTTGCGCGACTGTGGGCTTCCGTATGAGTCTGGGTACTAGAACGTCTGTTGTTCTGAATCGATCGTTAATGTAATATCGTAGTCGAAATTTTAATGCATAGGTTTTTATTCTGGGTGAGGGAATTTCCGTTTGACAGAAGTCCGTAGGTGGGAATACTTACTGTATTTGATAGTTACAGCCCTACTTTAAATCACAACGTCGACCATATTGAAGAGTGCAGATGGGCATAAAATTGTGGCCAGTCGTGTAATATGTAAGAAGAAAGCAAATCAGTTTTATCTTTTGTACATTGTCTATATTGAATAATTGGTGAATTCCCCGTGGAGTATAATGTCATAACAAGCATGCCGCTTAACTTTGTAAACCTTTTGTCTTGGTGGTATTGAAAGACATTATTTTGTTCCTTCCAGGTGAGATTTAACTTGTTGCAATATGTAGTACCTGAAGTAAAAGAACTTCACAACTGGCTTGAAGTCGACTTTCATCCTTTGAAGCTGAGTGGAAGAGTAACCAAGGTAAAGCATTTGAGAGCAATAAACTTCGCAATATCGTAGTTTTTCCACAAGTAGAATATTATAAAATGCATACCGTATGTATGCCTTTTGTTGCCTTTGATAATTTCCCCATTCCCAAGCCAAAATCCCCTTTGTTCTGTTCACAGGTGCTGAATTGGGTGAAAGACCAAGGTGAGAAGGAATCTGACCTTCAGCACTATGTCCCTCACCTGCAAAGTAACACCATCTTGCGTCTCCTGCAACAAGTAAATTAAAAACAATGTATTTCCTTGAAACCCTTTGATTTTACAAGCATACCTTTGCTGTGGTAGTTTCATATTTTGTGTCCATGATAATAGGTCGCACAGATCTATCAGAGCATTGAGTTCAGTCGTCTGGCCTCCCTTGTTCCATTCGTGGATGCCTTCCAGCTGGAGCGCTCCATTGTTGATGCTGCCAGGCACTGTGATCTGCAGGTAAGGTCATGATCACATCGCACACTGGCGCACAGAAGTGTTGGCTATCATCATCAAAATCTGTGTTCCCTTGTGAAGGTTCGAATTGACCACACCTCTCGCACACTGGGCTTTGGATCGGACCTTAACTACTCAACTAAGGAGGATGCTCCACTTGGTCCTTTCTTGCAAAACATGCCCTCTGAACAAATAAGGAACCAGCTGACTGCTATGTCTGCCTCTTTGGCCAAGGCCCTGCAGGTCATCAAACCTGCCTCCACACTGGTGAGCTCAGTTTCTTCTCGCACAGTCGCTTGCCACTTTTATCTAAGTCGCCACCGGTTGCATTTTAGATTGCAAGACAAAAAACACATTGAATAGCAAAAATGATATTCACAAATTTTTGTTTCCAGTCATTGATTCACAGGACGGTCAAAAACAAAACTGTGCTTTGGCTGGATTGATTGCAAAAACGCGTGCATGGGTTGTCTAAGATTGAGGAAAGCTGGGTGTTACTTACACCGCAGCAGCTAACTCACTAGCAACGAGCTTTGGCTGTGTACGAGTGTGGCTAAACCCGTCGCAGTCACTCCTAAGTCGGTAGTCATTGCCTCCGTGGTGGTGGATAAGCAAAAGTTCTGACGAGTATCGTCATGAAGGGATGATGAGGAAAGAAGGAAAAGATGGAAAAAGCAATGCTACTTCCAAATCTACCCTCAGATTCACAAATAATCATAAATTAATCTTGAAACAGCAGAATTTAATGGCTTGGGTGTACAATTTGAAAGGGCAAATTAGCAGGCAATTTAATACTCGTCTTTTTCACTACACAGCTCAACCGGATGGAAATCGGAAAATAATTTTGTTATGGTGTATTTCAGCCAGGAGGAGTGGACCATAAGTTTAAAAGTATTAATATAACATTCTTGTTATCAATAGTTATTTGTAATTTTTCTCAGTAGTCATTCGTTTTGACTTCTGAGGCCTGTTCAACAAATGTTCTCAAAATTATATTACAGTAGATTTTTATTTATTAGTTTAGCTTTGCTAAAAGAGGGCTGGGCGATTATAGAAAAAAAAATAGGAATCTCAATTATTTTGTTTCATATTGAACTCACGATAAATATATATATTCATTGATTTCAAAATTGTTTTTGTACAACTACCAAAACTGAACTACATAAAACTACTATCATAGCCTCATGCCGATTTATGCCTGTACACCAAACACTTTGACAAATTCTCACAAATGTTGCAAAGCCAAAAAAAAGTCTTTTCTTTGCTAAATGACCTGTATATACTCACATTTGAACAGATGTGGCATAATTCCCCTTGATTCTTAAATAGGTTTTGTATTCTTCAGTGCAAAATGTTAACTAACCGTACTTTTCTCTTTTAGCAAGAGCGTGAGGAGCAGAGCCAGCAGGCCATAGCTGCTTATCTGAAAAATGCCCGCAAAGATCATCAACGTATCCTGGCTCGCAGACAGACCATAGAAGAGCGCAAGGAGCGCCTGGAAAGCCTAAACATACAACGTGAGAAGGAGGAACTAGAGCAGCGGGAAGCCGAGATGCAGAAGGTTCGCAAAGCAGAGGAGGAGCGCCTACGCCAGGAGGCTAAGGAGAGGGAGAAGGAGCGCATTATGCAAGAGCATGAGCAGATCAAGAAAAAGACGGTGCGAGAGCGGCTGGAGCAAATTAAAAAGACTGAACTGGGAGCCAAGGCCTTCAAGGATATTGACATTGAGGTAAAGTCAAGCCACTACATCCCTGCTGCTTCATATCGTCTCCGTATTGGAGCAGTATATCGTAATTTTCACGACGATGTCTCTAACATACCTTTTGGCAAGCAGGACCTGGAGGAGCTGGATCCCGACTTCATCATGGCTAAGCAAGTGGAGCAGCTGGAGAAAGAGAAGAAGGAACTGCAAGAGCGCCTGAAGAATCAGGAGAAGAAGGTATGGCTGAGATGTTTTATTGGTGACATCACTCACCTTTGTACTTGATTCACTCTCTCTCTCTCTCTCTCTCTCCGCAGATTGACTACTTTGAGAGGGCAAAACGACTTGAGGAAATTCCTCTTATTAAAAAGGCATATGAGGAGCAGCGAATCAAGGACATGGAACTCTGGGAGCTCCAGGAGGAGGAACGGGTTCGTTGGAAGATAAAGTACTGTACACACATTAACTCCCTTCCAGATTCTACAAACCTTTTTTGTTGTTGCAGATCAGTAACATGAAAGTAGAACGGGAGAAGGCCTTGGAGCACAAAAAGCGCATGTCTCGCATGATGGAGGACAAGGAAAACTTTTTGTCCAAAATAACTGCTGCTCGAAGCTTCATTTATGAGGTGAGATAGAATGCCTACATTGGTTTAGTAGTAACATAATATAAGCACACTTTTTATGTGTATTTGGATTTTTCTTTTTGTAGGAGAAACTGAAAGCATTCCAGGAGCGCGTCGTGGAGGAAAGGAAGAATCGTCTTGAGGAAAGGAAGAGGCAGCGTAAAGAAGACAGACGTAAGGCTTTCTACCTCCAGAAAGAGGAAGAAGAACAGCGGATCCATGAGGAACAACTCAAGAAAGGTAATGAACATTTATTTATACACTATGACGCTCAAACCAGAGGGCAGGTGTGGACGATTCCACTTTGAAATATATGGAGATATTTATTGGAGAGCTGTATCTTAGAAGGAAATTGTACATTTATGATACCAACGTATTCATTGAAATGTAAATGTTGGTAAAATGACAACAATTAATTGCATCATTCCCTCTTTAACTTACTGTATTATATTAAATCGTCATCTCATTGGGTTGAATCAAATCGTTCCGACTTCAAATCGAACGGTCTTTGAATCGTTTTGTACCTGACGTATTGAGAAACGTATGGAATTGTTGTTTGTGGGAAGACACCCACCCTTGCTATTCAGTCATATCACACAGGCCTAATATACAGACTGCGCAAATTTGATACATACATCCTTTATTGTAGAATGTCGCACAATGTTTTGCAGATGCTTGAAGCAATTTAAAATAAAAATGAGCTGTTGTTCATAAATGCTATCTATTCATAATTGTTCTGTGACGTAAGTTCAGAATGAATCTTTAGCAGAAATTTGTTCTGAAAATCATTTGCTATCAATTATCATTGAATATTTTGAAAAATGATTTTTTCCCCCCTTCTCTCCCCATATCGCCCACCTCCACCAGATGGTTAATAAGATATCAAAACTTATTTTTGCTTTACTTGTTTTATAGTTGAAGCCATTCTGTTTTGTTGTGTGTTGAACTTGAAACATACATTTGAGAAAAGGTTAATAGTTCCCCCCCCCCTACCCCTTTTTAACTAAAACCTTTTTGAGTTTACATTGACTGAAGTTGCCTGCTGTTTTTCTCTCAGAACGTGAGGAGCGTGAGCGCATTGAACAGGAGCAGCGAGAGGAGGAGGAGAGAGAGTATCAGGAGCGCCTGCGCAAACTGGAAGAGCAGGAACGGAAACAGCGTGCTCGTCAGCAGGAGATCGAAGAGCGCGAGCGCCGTCGTGAAGAGGAGAGGCGCATCCCAGATGAGAAAGCAAAGGTTCAATTGTCTCCATGTGTTCATCAGTTATTCTAGATATTTTAGGGCCACATACAAACAGTATATGCCAGGTTATTGTGGAGTTACTGCATGTTCCAAGCCCGCCATCTCATGTGATAAGTCAAAATCTATGAGAGGCTGCATGACAACATTATTATCGTTTTACCACTACCACACACTTGGCAATATACTGCATGTTTGCTGTCTTATTGTGAAGGATAAAGTTTTCATTGGTCTAAACAGGACTGGGGTGAAAAAGAGGAGGGAGGATGGCGGAAGCGCACTGAAGGGGAATCAGAGTGGCGTCGTCCTGTAGCTGACAGGTGTGTTTGCTGTTATTCTCATTGGTTGGAGGAGTCTGTGCTCTTCTAAAACTTGGTCTCTCTCTCTCTGTCTTTCTCTGCGTAGGGATTGGAGGCAAGAGGGTCGTGATGATGACAAGGAAAGAGAGGCTCCACGTAGGGGCGGGGATGACAAAGGACCTCGTAGGGGCTATGATGATGATCGAGGTCCACGTCGGGGTGGAGATGACGACCGTCCATCCCGCAGAGGGGTGGATGACGACAGGGGCCCACGCAGAGGTTTTGATGACGATCGCGGTCCCCGGCGTGGCTTTGACGACGATCGCGGCCCCCGGCGCGGCTTTGACGACGATCGCGGCCCCCGGCGCGGCTTTGACGATGATCGCGGCCCCCGGCGCGGCTTTGACGACGATCGCGGCCCCCGGCGTGGCTTTGATGACGATCGCGGCCCCCGGCGCGGCTTTGACGACGATCGCGGCCCGCGGCGCGGCTTTGACGACGATCGCGGCCCCCGGCGTGGCTTTGATGACGACAGAGGTCCACGTAGGGGCATGGATGACTGGGGAGCAAGAAGAGGGGGCGATGACAACAGAGGTGGAAGAAGAGATGATCATGATCGTGATGACCCCTCACCCTGGAAGCCTCTCGGTAGACCAGGTAAGCATTTGGCCATTGAGTCATATCGTAAATGGGGACTAAAGTTAAATCCAGAGAACAGTTTAGTTTCAGAGCTGCATTAAAAAAAGAAGTTGGGATTGTGACTAGTCAGAAAAGGTATCATTGAATGATTTTGACCTCTCAAGGCAATTTTAAAATTGGATGTCTGTCAACATAAAAGAGCCAAGAACAGCATTAGGACCTTTATTTTTTAGCAGAAACGCATTATTACACATTTCCCAAATGACCATTGTCAATTTAGTGGTTTTCTGCTTCTAAATTCGGTTGATCCCAAATGGATTTGACAGGCCTAATCGTCCAGTCCCTTTAATGTCATGTAGTGGTGAAGCAAACTTGTGTTGGTTTCTCAATCCATATTGTGGAACTTCCGAGTACACATTTCAATTTGTTCCATAACATCAGTAGCAACACAAAACTTTTGCAAATTGAGGAAACCTTTTCCATTGAAATCATTAAAAATGATTTGAAGTCACCCCACAGTATGGTACTCAAGATTCATTAAAAAACATTAAATGTTATTGAAAAAGAGAAGGGTACATTCATTCCAACATATTTATTGTCCAATGTTACAAAAAATACTTGTGTGCACCGTGGGGAAGACTTATTCAAGCCAACAGCAACAGTTGTTCATGCTATCCATGGTGGAGCACGCCGCAAAGTTATGATGCCACCTTCAAATTAAAATGATTCCAAATTTAGTAATACACTAAAATCAGTTCCTTGGTAGGCTTTTAAGTTTTGACTCGTCTTCCCAACTGGAGAGGCTCAATTATCAGACCAGTTTAAGGGTCTAGTACCCATCTAGTACTGGGGGTGAGTGTAATTCAATGCATTTCACAGAAATCAATCCAAGTTACAAAACAAAGCTGTATTTACCTTATTTTTATGGATGTGTTGCAAATACAGCAGGATATACGAAATAAGTGAAATTTAATTTGCAAAGAAATAACACTGTACCTGGGCTAATTGCTGTAAATAAATGCATATGTTTTTGTTTTTTGTGCGAATATTTAGTGCAAGACCTGAATGTTTGTCGATCAGGTGGGTGGTTCATAACCTGAGGTTCTAGTGTACTTGATTTTGATAAAATGACAAGCTAGGGGCTCATGTTGCAGGTGGTTGGCGTGAGCGGGAAAAGGCTCGGGAGGAGAGCTGGGGGCCTCCTCGTGGCGGTACCAATGATGACCATGATGACGACGAGAGAGAGGAACGTCCCAATGACCGCTTCAGGGACCGTCAACGGTGAGTTTGACAGAATAAAGATCATGTTCAGGGTTTTTCCTGGCTCAAATTGAGGCAGAGGTGGGACCATCCTGACCGTGCTCCATGGCGTGCATGTATTCTGTAAATTGAACTGCCTCACTTTCTTTAACAGGAAACATACTTTACGTTCAGAGTTCCAATAAGAATGACCATTATCATGTTAAAGCATTATTATAGCGATATTATTTTGGGTTTTGTAACTTTATTATTTGAGTTCTTTAATATACTTCTCCCCTTCTGCTGCTTTGTGAAGGGCTGTCACCTCATGTATTTTTAATGTGTTCAGCCTGTAGTAAGTTACAAGGGAAGCAGCAATTGCCTACTGTGTTGAGGGGGTACGGTGCTTTTTGCGTAAATAACAGTGCATGCCTTCCCCAGTATGCCTGAGCCAGGTAAATTCAATTAGCCACTGCCTGTCAAAGCCACTGGCTCATGTGTTTTTGAGACGATATGGAAAGAGGAATAAAAAAAAAAAGTAGAGCTGTCAGTTTAGCGCGTTTTTATTGGCATTAATTTAAATACACCTTAACGGGATCAAAAATTTTCTCGCGAGATTAACGCTGCACACGTCACAAGCGGATGTTACGTTGCTCTATAAATACACCAGAACAAAACAACAAGCGCGCTGCAGAAGTCCACGCCCATGTCTGTTTTGCCCACCACGGCAGCACGAGACACCGAAAACGGATACTTAAAGAGTTTATGAATGGAAAGTTTACTTTTAAAAAGTTGCCCGATTGCTCCACTGACAAGACCAAAGTTATCTGTTCTTCTTTCTCTCTGTATCATACAGGTATAAGATGTATGCCACTGACACGATTGTTACTTGTTTGGAACTATTTTGTGTGGAAGGTTACAGTGTTCTGCGTCCATATAAATAGAGTGGGTGGAGCTTCTCTGTTTGTCTGACAGTGGTAGCGACCTAACGAAAATAAAACGTCTCCAGTGTTGTCATCGAACCAAATGTAGTTATTCGAAATGAGGTCTACACAAAAACAGTGGGGAGACTTCCACACAAGAAGGACCAACACAATCAACATAGCCTGACTGTGTAAGGGGGAGTGACACCCACCACCACCACCACCACCACCTTCCAGAATGGTTTGCCCCAGCAGCACGGGGAAGTGCGTGCGCTTTTTTGTACGACGGGCAGTTTTGAATACAGCGGCACATAATGAACACTGGTGTCCGGTGTCTCGTTATTCTTCAACAAACATACAGAAACAGACTGCTGTGTTCAAAGTAAACTTGAGAAAAACGAAGTATGCAACCATGGTTTAAATCTACTATAGGCTGATTACTAGTTTACCTTTGATGTGCACTTTATAATGTTATATTGCTCTGTTTTGATTTTATAAAAAAAGCTGTTAAAGCAGCTGTTGTGTGACAAAATATTGTTTTCACTGTTGTTGATGGACAGTAATATTATGTGTGAATAACTGCTCCAAGTGAAAAATGTTCAGAAGAATCAGAATCATCTTTATTGGCCAAGTTTGTAGAACACACAAGGAATTTGTCTCCGGTATAACACGCTGCACTAGTATCATCGTAAACAACAAAATCATTGAACCATTTTAGAGTAACCAGTAGTTTTGTAGTATTAGTTTTGTAGACAGTTCATGTAAAATTGAAAATCGAAATTGTTATTTCAGTAAATATTTGCATTTGGTACATACAAAATGGATTCATGATTCCATGTTGATGAGAGCATTAAAATGGGGGGAAAAATAAGACAAAAAATGTAAAAGGAAATTCAGAAACGATAAAAAAATGTGTGAGTAATCACGATTAATTTTTTTGTCCATTTGAGTTAATTATGACAGTTGCATTTTTGCGTTGTTATGCATCTAATTGGAAATGGATTTATATAGCCTCGCGGACTCGTCCTGTATTCTGACCCTCACTATCCTCAGTGTTTCATACCACCACCATGAACTATTACATGTTAACTGCCTGTTGCATTCATTTCTCTGCTCTTTTATCTCAGCTTTACTTTCATACACCCCAGTTCGCTTTTTTAAAAAGTGCCTAAAATTCATAAAAGGAAACTTTAATAAACACGAGATGCTTGGATGCCAAAAAAGGCAAGATTTACATGTGTTCCATCAGCCAGAGAAAATTCGGACGACACGAGCACCGACTAGCGTGGAAAAATCACAATTTGATATGTTTATTCTGTAGTTGCTTCAGGTCTGTCCTGTGCACTGCAGTTGATATATCACCTTCATAGTGGCGTAATGCTCCATCTGCAGTTACAATACGAAGCTGCTGGAGCTTTAAGCTGTTATAAGCGTTATCAATCCGTTTGGCTGAGGGCAATTTTGACCGCAGGAAAATCCTGGATTTTATTCGTTTGTGTGGATTGTCACTTTAATTAATGTGTGCGGTTCCAGAGAGGACAATGGCTGGAGGAGATCAGAAGAAGGAAAGGGCAGTTGGAGAGATTCTCGCCGAGAGGACACTGACCGTCGTGGCAACCGCGATGATCGCGGCGGGGAACGTGATGATCGCCCACGTGACGGAGCTCGCCGTGATGATCCTCAGAAAGCTCCTCCGAGAGAGCCGAATGATGGTAAACGGAGCATGTGCTTGCACTCTCATCACATCACAAGGGTTTCAGACATATTTTAGTGGTAGGTTTGGTATTATTGGGAAATGTAGAATATTTATAATTAAAAGAAATTAAAATGCTACAGTGAAACTCCTCTACATCAAATCATGTTTGCAGCAAGAAATTTTTCACAACGGGAGTTTTTCCATTGTAACAAATTTGATCTCGAATGTAAGCACACACACACACCCGCACACACAAACGTATGTGTACTCCATTTTTATTCCAATAGTGCATAAGTATGAGCACACACTAATTTGACACTTCATATTGTCAGTGTAGAAAGAAAAAAAGGGAAAGAAATTGCAAAATGTACGATCAGCATTGACTTTCACTTACATAATTTTCTTGGATAATGTATTTTATTTTGCTTGCTCCGTCTTTCATTTTGATCACTTTTACCCTCTCTTCCAGCATCAAAGCTCTTCTTGTCTTGGCTGCTTGACATCAAATGGTCCGTTTTGTAGCCATTTTAGTAATGCAACGTCCATCCTCCTCTGAATCTAACAATAACAAATACTTCCTGTCATGCAATGAACTTTTAAGCCAGCCACGGGACGCTTCGTAGTCCTCGATGGCCATAGTTAGCTCTCGAAGGCTAAAAACCTTACACTAACTGGAGCGCTTCTTTCTCATTAGCGCTCCAGTTAGCGTAAGGTTTTTAGCCTTAACTACGAAGCGTCCTGTGGGTGTTTTTCGCATGATAAGTAAAGCATTCGAGGAAACGTTCGTTTATTTGAATGTCTGTCGAGCCATAAGCAATTTACTCTGAGCAGCTAATCGGATGCTACGGATCTAGCTTCAGTATCTACACACATAGACAGTGAAGTCCCTCTTGGCCAATCGGAGGCCAGGAGGATGCTCGGTAAGCCAATGGCAGAGCAGCTATGAGTATGTTGAGTCCAGGAAACTCGCAGCTGTGACCGAAATAAACATTGTTCACTATGTAAACCAGTGTGGTGGTTGCTGTTGCCTTTTTTTCAAACGAAGCAGTAGAGGTCGCTATTGGATAAGACTTCGTTGTAGTGAATGTCCCGAGGCTGGAGAAGAGAAAATGATTTCGTATAACGCAACAGGGGGGTTTTCGTCATATGGGGGCAGGAGAATGGGAATTGTGTTAATGCATGAAGATTTTTTCACATTCGGGTATTTTCACCCATGTAGGTTTCGTTCTAGAGGAGTTTCACTGTATTGAAAAAGTGCTGTAGAAATGTTCTAAAGATCTTGTCTCACACATACATGAATGCACTTACTATAGTTAATCATTGTGTGAAGCACATATATGGCTTGGTGGTGGTCGGTGTATTTTTAGAACACGGCACAATTCTCGTTCTGAAATGCTTTGGAATTTCTCCCAAAAAGAATTTCAGCCTTTCGTTGCTCAACTCCTTGAAGGTTGGCAGGTTTGTCACCGGGTAACCATTCTTCCTGAGTAGAGTAGGTACATACTTGAAGAATAAGTAGTAGTGAGTCTACGACATGCAACGTGATCTTTTCCGATCTGCCGCTTACTTCCGTTGATTATACCAGCTGTGTAATGCACGGAGTTTGATACCAACATCACACGATTTACCAAGATAGAAGTTTATTTTGAAAGGTGATCATGATAGTTTTAACACTTATTAAATCAACGTCTTGATAAAAACAAGGTATAGTACTTCTAAACAACTTCTCCCATCATGCATATACGACCACGCATTTATGTCAAGACAGGGTGTGCACAGACCGGATGCAGCTTGGCTATTCTGATTGAACCATGTACATTACGCACGGTCAGATTGGCAAAAGGAATATCACCTCTGAATCCAAACGAACATCCATTCAGATTTGACCCTTTCATTCCTATTGAGATGTTGTCATGGCTCATTTTCATTCCATTTGTTCATTCAGATTCATTCTAATCAGAATATATGGATCCATGTAAACTCGGCTACTGTGTTCTTTTGACCTACTGTATGTCGTGTTAAACTGGGGGAAGATGGATTTTGATGGTATGGGACCCGTTAGTAAATGAGCCACACTTCAAACGGCAGCCAGTAGGTGGCGTCGTGTACTTATATGAAAGTAGTTATTCTACATGGCTCCAACTGAGTGAGCAAATTTATGACTATCGACATCATTTCTAATGAGCAACCCTTTTTTTGCAGGAGGCACTTGGCGTCGTGGTGGTGAAGAAAGGCGTGAGGAACGAGACAGGCCCAAGGAGCGCGAGCAAGACAAAGATGCTGAAGGAGAGAAGAACTGGCGTGCAGACAAAGACGCTCGTCGCACTAAGAACGAAACCGATGATGATGGCTGGACCACCGTCCGCCGCTGAGTGCCAACATCTGTAACTTGGCTCCAAATATGATGGAAAGACAAATTAGATTAGCCTTTGGTAATTGATTCCTCCTTTAGCTCCATTTAAGCTTCTGATACACCGTGTATTATTCATTTTCAAATTCAGTGTCATAACTCATTTTTTCTGGGGATGGATATTCTTTTTACTATTAGTTGACTTTCAGCAGTTTGGAAAACTTGAGGCCTCAAGCAAACCGTCGCCGTAGACATGACGACCACCATGGATAGGAGTCTTATCCATGTTATCATAGCATATTGGACAATATATCAACCTCAGTTCTCAATGTAAACTCAGTGAATCACCAACTGCCTCTTTTAAACTGTTAACTTTCGCATTGGTATTGTATGATGGCACTCTTATACTAATGCCAAGCGCTTGGGAAAATATCAATTTCAGGTGATATTAACATGTTACATGAGTGAAATACCCATTTTGAAATGTGTGCTTCAAATATTAAATTTGTCTCATCTAAGAGTTTTCTGCTTCTCTCGCTGCAGTGACAATGGCGTTATACCAGATTGCATGTGAACAGATAAAGCCTTTATTAAAATAGTTTGACCTCCAGTTGTCTACTTTTTTGTCAAAAGCCAACCGTTGGATGTGACCATCTTAATAACAAGCTCTCCTGAGGAGAAATGGGACAGTGGCTGACTTACTGGTGCCAGAGCTAAAAAGCAACGATGACAACAAATAGCAAGTCTGCACACATGTTGACATTTTCCCCCCCTGTAAATTAAATGGGGAAAATTACACAATCTAAAAACATGCTTTGTTTCATTATTGCAGGGATAATGTACTGCTGCAGACATGCTGCCCAATGCATGCCATTGTCAAAACTTCCACATTGTAAACTCACCTGTGGTTATTTGCCTAATACCGTTGCGCTATTTCATATTTGAACATTTTATTCTGCTCTCGTTAGGCCATGATTAACAGTTGTTTCTCGCTTGCACACAATATAAACGATACTATATAATACACAATATCAATAAAAATACAATTGTGCTAGCTAAAAATGTATTGTTTTCCGAAAAGGTTCAAACACTATTTGAATATTTGTGCAAATCAGCTCACGCTTTCGAACTTTGTCTTTGCACACATGAAATCCACTAGAGGTCACTAAAGCTCCACGGAGTGCAGCGGGACCTTTCACATGGCAATAGCAGGCAAAATGAGGCTTTTTTTAAACCGCGGAAATGTATTCAATATCATCAGAAACTTTGCATTCCCAATAATTAAACCAAAACGCAAGCACTCTAAAATAGAACACGTATTCAACTATTAACTATGTATTAATTAGCCTTTAATGCTATAAGATACGACCTCCTTTATTGGTCTTCAAAGGGGAAATTTAGGTGTTGCAGAAGTTTAAATAATTTAAAAATAATCATCTTGAAATTGTGTGTATTTTGCGCAAAACTAAGATCAAGGCACCAAAATACAAATTCACTTCGGCAAATGCACGACATGTTATAAAATAATAATAATACATTCATATTGGAGAAATTCACATTTTAAGTCTGAAATAAATTAGTGGAGTTTTTTTTCAACGTTGTGCTGCTGACCCAAGGACAGGAAAACAAATTCTGTATTTTTCCAGATTGGTGCAAATGATAGATTAAATGTAGTCTACGTATAAAGATTGAAAGGCCTGCACCGCATTAAATATGCTCAGTGACAATTGTTGACAAATATGTCTGATTTCGGAAATACTCGATTTTCATTTGTCTACATCAGATTGGAATGATTCTGATCGGGTAATTCCCTCGCTAGTTTTCAACGAATTGCGACTGTCCACTGTAGCCTCCAATACTTTTTAAACGCAGTCCCACAATGGGCTCAATCGAGCTGAACCAAAACAATACACGGACAAACATAATTGGCAGAGGAATTAAGGCCGACCGATGCAATTACTCGGTCCGGGAAGACTTGGAATAAACTAGCGAATTCTCGTTTCGAGTGCGGACGTGTCAGAGGCCTTCCCCGAGCCTGAGCTCCGTGCGTGAGTTGCGCGCGCTGGCGTGCGTGCGTGCGCGCGCACGGCGTGTTGCCGTCGAGCGGACGAATCGTGTCGGCGTTGCGTTCGAGTCCGCCTCTCTGAGCTCAGGCCGCTTTGCCATTGACGCACTTTAAAGCGGCTCGCTATTCTCCACCTTAAGGCGAGCGGCAGAGGCAGCGGCCAATCAGCATGCCATTAGCGACTTCACAGGAAGCTGTTTATGGGAGTGCAGCGCTAATTAGCCTCATGAACTAACACATCTGCCCGCACCGAGTCACGGAGGAAAACGATCACATCCATGGATTAGTCTGGGAGCTCACGGACACTTTTGATTTGACGTCCTTCTTCGGTGTCCGCCGCGGCGGGTGCGTGCTGCGCTTTTGCTGAACTTCGTCGCCGCGCGCAACAACTTTCGCTTCTTTCCCCAACTCTGGAGTATTTTCCGCGATAACTTCCACTTAAACTGGGGAACCCGGACCATCGCGCCATGTTTCAACCCACACCCAAGAGGTGTTTCACGATAGAGTCGTTGGTGGCGAAGGATAATCCGGTACCGGCGTCCCGCACGGAGGAGCCCATCAGGCCGGCGGCTCTCAGCTATGCAAACTCGGGCCAGATGAACCCCTTCCTCAACGGTTTTCACTCCGGCGCCAGGGGTGTCTACTCGAACCCGGACTTGGTGTTCGCCGAGACGGTCTCGCATCCGCCCAACTCGGCGGTCCCGGTGCATCCGGTGGCCCCGCCGCACGCCCTGGCCGCTCATCCGCTCTCGTCCCCTCATAGTCCGCACCCTCTTTTTGGCAGCCAGCAAAGGGACCCCTCAACCTTCTACCCCTGGTTATTACACAGATATAGATACTTGGGACACAGATTTCAAGGTGAGTTTTCAGATCGCTTTTTGGCGTGGAATGCTCCATTCCCAAAGTTTGTGTTGAGAGAGCAATTTTCAAGCGACATTGCTTCAAAATTGGTCATCGCCTTTCTGTGTGGCGTTATTAATTCAAACAATTGATTTGTGTGAATATTGTATTGACTCATGTTTTCTTAAAGAAAAATATCATATTTTGTGTTTTTTGCGCATTTCGAAATATGTTCTGCAATATGTACTACAGGTTGCATCTTATTGGCACTCAATCACAACTCATTTAAATAAAAATACATTTAAAGGCTTAGTCGTGTTATTTCTATGGATTGCGCCTACATTGTATTATTTTTTTTAATTTGCAGATGGCATGTCTTTAATTTAGGGCGACTCTCTTTTTGTATAAAAAGCAAGCCCCGACGCTCGCATATTGTTCGTGCTATATATATATTTGTACTATTAGGAAAATATTTGCATTGAAATTAAGGCGAAGTTCAATTAACGGACTTTAATAAAAATGGACACAATTATTTCCTTTTCAGTTTTTCAATACAAATTGATTAAATTAAGCCTTTGGTTTAATTTCGTTTTGGCATGTGAAAAATGTGAGATGACGTTTGACGGTAATTCTTGAAATCATTTTTCATCCTAAAATCTCTAACCCCCTCCCAATCTTTGCAAGGGCCTTCATTGTCAACCGTATACGCTGTATCATTTAAAATCCGCCAAACAGATTGACAGCGGGGTGGTCTTTTTTTCCCTTGTTGGGCTTCAGGTAACGAAACGAGTCCCGAGAGCTTCCTTTTGCACAACGCGCTGGCCCGAAAGCCCAAACGAATCCGCACGGCTTTCTCGCCGTCGCAACTCCTGAGGCTCGAACACGCCTTTGAGAAAAATCATTACGTGGTGGGCGCAGAGAGGAAACAGCTCGCGCACAGCCTTAGTCTCACAGAAACTCAGGTAAGACTACAATTTAGCATTTGCATGTATTTATGAATGCATCTCTTGACATTTAATTTTTTTTTACATTTTGAATATATACTGCACCGTGCGTGATGTTCCGTTTCCCCCAAATATTTGCTCTTGTACGTTTCAAATCAAAATGTCTAATTTATTGTGGTATTTAAAATTAAACATTAATTTGCGCAACACGTATTGGGGGGTGGGGGGGGGGTTAAATTGTGTTGTGGCGTATACGAGGCAATACCTGACCCCCGCCCCTTCATTATACAATTCACCTCACCTCATTCTCGGAGGGGTTGCATGACTTTTGTTTCGAGGGGGGACTCAGAGAATGTTTCCTTTCAAAATGGAAGCTAAATGAAGGAGTTAACCATTTTGTGGCTCAGCGATACAAAGAAGGTGGCGGCCTCGGTGGGTCGCGCTGCCATATTTGCCACATTGTTCGAGCCCACCGGCCCAAATGAAGCATCACGTCGTTCAATTAGCACACTGAGAGCTTTTTAAATGCACCTCACTTGCCATTGAAGGGAGTGACAAAGCTGCGTGGGCCAGATAATTTATCGATTTAGATGTAGTTAATTCCCCAGGGTGCTACTGATCATCACGATGAGTGGATTTAGAGGAGCGAATGGAAATCCTTTCCCCTCGTTCTTCTCGTTCTCGTTCTGATTTTATTTTATCAGCCATGTAAAAATGGTGCTCGGCTTAATTGACGCTTGTCGTCGCGGCCTGTTTTTATAGGACGAGCTGTAATTTACGATTGCGTGTTAAAATAACAGCTGCAGCGGTGGTCTATTCCTTTCAATGCTTAATACCATTCAAATTAATCATGACAAATGTTCAATGTGATAATATTTTTACCCTTTCATTTCCAACATGTTCAGTCAGTGTAGGCCTGTGCCCGTTTTACGCAATGATTTGCGCATCCGTGTTTGCTGATACCGATTCTTCCCCCAACCCCCTTCTCTCCACCTTAGGTAAAAGTGTGGTTTCAGAACCGAAGGACAAAGTTCAAGAGACAGAAGCTGGAGGAGGAGGGCTCCGAGTCGCAGCAGAAAAAGAAGGGCTCCCATCATATAAACCGCTGGAGGCTGGCCACCAAACAGTCCAGCCCGGAGGAAATCGATGTGACTTCGGACGATTAAAATGAGACTCAAACGTGCTTCTGAGCGGAGGAGGACACGAATACAGGATACCGTGGGAAGACAGTCGGGTCAAATAACCCGATGTCTCATTTCACATCCCCGATGGGCATCTGAAGCCGACGGAAGGCCAGCTGCGGCGTGGCCCAGCTGTCACCCTGCAGCTCCGTCAGTCCAAAAGAACCAGGAACATGGTACTGACAGATTGTGTGTCACCACCCACCACCACCTGAAATATTCTTTTTTTTTCTCCAATTCAAATTGGACGGTTGCACTTCTATTTTTTTTCACTCCAGATATACCAAAACTGCATTTAAAAAACTTGCATGGTAGTTGTTTTAATTTGAAACAATCAAGTGGAAAACGAAACAAAAATTTGATTTAACTATTTTCAAACAGAGGGGTGTTGTACTTCTTTTTCAACAGTGTGCAGTCTTTAATTCATAATTATCGTGTAAAAGTGATTGTGAAAACATACGAAGTAGCAGTGCTTTATCATGTTTTGCTTTATCAAAAAAAAGAAGCAAAAACTGGTTTTTCTAAAAAAAATAAAAAATGTCAAAGGACGAGAGAGAATTTAAGGGAAACTATCAGGACATTCCTTGAACCTCTAAAGCTTTACCAGTGTGCGGTTGTGCTTGGCCCCACGCAGCCTTCTGTCAGGACGTGAGCCTCCACTCAAAGATGCCACAAGGACTAAAATGAATTATAGACAAAAAATAAAAAAATAAAAATCCAAGCACTGAGCATATTCCATGTACAGAAAAAAAGTTATTGTTATTGTTTCTGTTAAACTCTCTTTTACAGAATGTAAATAATTTTTGTGTATGTGTTAAGTTTGCTACAATTTTAACACAAAGTATACTTCCAAGAAGTATGTAATTGTCAATATTTTGTCAATAAAGTTTTATCAATATGTCGCGTGCTGTTAAAGTACGCAGGCCTTTATTTTAAAAGCACTTCTTAATTGATAGCCGTTGCCGTTTTTTTTCCTGTGCATTGTAAAAAAAAAAAGCAAAAGAAGCGCTCATAATTTGCGCACAATTCAGTTTCTTTCTCATGATTGTGTGCAGCAGCTCCAAAGAGTCTCGACAAGCTTTTGTGAAAGTGCAAATCAGTTTGGGCAATTATCATGCGAGTAATATGAGGGGGGGGAAGAGGGGTGGGGTCGGGGAGGGGGGCATTGCCCAGTGGTCCACTTTAATCTCTTAATCCGGATCCAAGGGGGCTTGGTTGGACATAATTTAGCACAATCTGACTAGCCCTCGCGACGCGATAAGAGAAGGTTGCAATGTGCCGCAAAATGGGATCTTTGTCTCACATCTTGCCGTGCTGCTGCAACAACCGCAACATTACACACTTTTTAGGATCGTGCACACTTTAAATCAGCATGAATGATGAAAGTTTTTTTTGAACGTACATATTTTCGCAAGTGTTCTTTTTTTTTGTAACGTGCAATTTTTACTCGGTCCATTTGATTACAACAGCAATAAAAATCTTTAGAGAATACCATTAAGCGTTAGAGGGGAAAGGGGGGGGCTAAAAGCTTTATTACAAACCCAGCTTTGAAATAGGGGGGGATTAGAGCACTGAAAGGGTCCCACAATAGTTAGAAGAAAAGGTTTCATGCTAATGAGGTTAATGCCCTTTGTATCTCCGGACTCCACAACTTCATTACTCCTATCTCGGGCAACACCGAGCGGCTCAGAGCCTCACAATCCACTCGAGTTTTTCCCCTCCCTGCCTATAAAGACGGATTTGATAGCGGTCCTGTTCAAACTAGATAATTATATCTTTTCAAGTTGGAATTAAGATAAAGAAAGTGCAGTGGAGGCGGTGAGCCTTGATCCGCCACAAACAAAATTTGGCGCACCCTCTGTGCGCCTGTGTGGACACACAGGAGACGGGACGGAGTCTCATTAGAGCCTGCCACCATTTGATAAATTTAATGCATATGTTTTAACCTGCAAATCCCTCTATTCAACCTCTTACGATTAGGAAAATTCCCAATACATGTACCAGCGAAGACAAGTCGGTGACAAAAATGGGAAGATGCTCTTTATGGAAGTCTATATTATATTATATTATATTATATTATATTATATTATATTATATTATATTATATTATATTATATTATATATTGGTATTCATCACATTTCTCGACGACTTACCTTCAAATTACATTATTTTATCTTTATTAAATTATCTTTCATTACATCACATTCTATTATTTCACATTATATTGTTTTAGAGTTGTCACGCACTGAGCAAATTTGGGAGTGATATCTACTTGACAAAATAAACTATATACTGTATATATATTTTTTTCCACTGAGAATTTCGAAGTTAAATTTACAAGGAGAAATTTACACAAAATTGTACTTGCGCAGTTGTAGTTTAATGAAAAGAAGTCGCTCAGGGTTAAGGAACGTTCCCACAAGCTTCAATTTGGAAGACAGCCGCGCCACTCAGTATGTCAGGAGGTGGTGTCTCCAAAGGAGATCCTCAAAACTCTTTTTGGTTATCTGAGTATTACCGCCTGACACCCTGAGCAATGTAATACAAAGTGACGTGGGTTTGTTCATCAACCATTGAGGGACTTTTTAAAAAATAGACTAAGACTATGCAATTAAAAAAAACTCTCCTTTTAAAATGTCGTTAGAATTTCTGAGTGAAAGAAACGTTACTATTTGTAATGTAAATATTACTCCCATTTTTTATTTATAGTGTATTGAATTGCATGCATTTTCATGAACTGAAATATATACCAAAATAACCCCCACGCTAAAACTATTGTATTTTATTGAGCAAGCCGCACAGGTTAAGTAATAAAAACCACGAACCGACATTTACAATAAAAATCATAAACTCCCCATGCATAATCGTAAAATATTATTATCAAAAAAACATAAACCTAAAAATGTAGTAAAAACAATTCTGTTTCGTGCAGTCAATTATTTAAAACGTACATTTTTTTTAAATTCAAAACGCGCAATATGGAAAGAAAAAATTGCGAAAACGAATGTTGAGTAGGCTATTCCAAATATCGTGCACTCACCACACATCATCTCCAGTCCTCCTCGCTTGGATGATGCATTTCCACGTGTACGCCACACAATTTGCTGCATTAAAGATTTAGCGCGCAATGTGAAATAATTATCCTTCAGTGAAAAGTGTATAGTTGCCCCTATCAAGTGACCCCCACTGACCCAAAACCTCTCATCTGCAATTAGTAGTTCTAATGACGTCCGCTGACACCACTAATGTGAATGGAGGCTGAATGGGGGAAGGGAACACACCAGACAGGTTTAATGTCGCCGCTGATATCAAACAACAACAAATTGCATTTTGATATTTTTAGCTCTATTTATTTTTTGGGGGGGGAGGCGAGTAGAAGTTATCCATGGCTGGAGAATCTGCGGCACACACCAGGCCGCCGCACGTTCGCGGACCCGGGTTGCGACTAACTTGAGCTGCCCCGTTTCGCAAATTGCCGCTGAAATGGATCCATGAAACGAGAGAATGGACCCCACACAATTCTTCTCGACCTTGACATAAGACGCAGCGATAAATATACAAGACAAATGAGCAATTACCATCAGCCTTCAAACAACTTGCATCATAATGAATTAAACATTGCAGGCTCGCTTTCGGTCTTCCTTTTTTTTATTTGATTAATAATGAGGCATACATGATGTGAAGTGATGATTTCACAGACGCAGCACTTTCCCGTCTCAACCAGTGCAGTCAGCACATAAGTGTAACTGCCTTCACACTCTGCATTTATCCCATTATTATTATTATTTTTACCATTATTTAATTGTTATTATTATTATCATTATTATTATTATTATTATTATTATTATTATTATTATATGTTGCTTGGATTATATGTAAATTATAAGAAAGTAATAATAATGACGGCAGTAATACTTCCATATTTTATTTTTGTGTATCTTTTACGTATACAACTTTTGAACACAGAGTGTGAACTCAGCATTTGCACATACACACATGTTGTCCAACTGTGATGAGGTAGTGACATGATAAAAGTCATTCACTGATTTAAACACGTAGCATGCATGTTGCCCGGGGTCAAAACACAACAAGAAATGAAAAATAAGGCAATGTTTCATCTTGACTTCATACCCACGATGCACTGCTCTGCACATGCACTCCATTGCTGTCTCCTCTGAAAGCATTGTGACATAAGAGCTATTTATCCTCTTTTTTTTCTTGAACACCACACTACACAACTTTTACAGCCCTCATACAGCCTGCTGAAGTCCTACAGATTCCATGAGGTTTATTTTCTTTAATGAGGTGTGAGCGTGTGTGTGTGTGTGTGTGTGTGTGTGTGTGTGTGTGTGTGTAATGCGATGCTGTTTCATTTGCATATAAGTGGCATGTTTTCCATCCGTCCGCCAGTTCTGAAGGGAGCAATTGTGGACCCCCCCGTCCTCTGAAATTACAAACATTTTATAAGTCGTATGTGCAAGCGGCTACATTCCCCTCAGTGCCCTAATGTGTAACATATGGTGGACTGTACACCTGATAAAATACCTCAGGGGCCCTGCAGTTTGGAAAATCCTCAATTCGCTCCCTAAATAAAACAAACAATGGCTTCACTAAATATATCACATGTGCCTGCTGAACTATTCGGCATCTTTTGACCTGTGAGTTGCCTCGCTCATCACCACTGATATGAGAGTCATCTGTGCAGCTCGATTGCCCATCGAGCGCGGCTATTAATGTTGAAAATAAAGCTTTGACTTCCAAAATCTAGTAGGCAACATTACACTCCCTCACATTGTCTTTCATTACATTACTCTGCTGCACTTAATTAAAAAAGCTTGCTGTGGGTGACAGGTGTACACCTGCTCTGTACATAGCACCGTTTCTCTGTGTCTCCCCCTCTTGGTAACAAAGTTGTGGAAAAGTAAGTCTAATATAGCCCCCTCCCCTCCCCGCCTCCCACCCGCCTCACCCAATATATCACGTTTCTATTGGCAAAGTCCAGGTGCAAATGAGTGTCTGGAAAGTGAAGCAACAGAAAAATAGCAGTGGTGTAGGACGAATGCTTGTTTGCATTGGGATGGATGGATCGCACTTCTGTTTCAACATGACATCAAATATGCAAATATATTCAAAATAAAATATACAGCTTTACATTTCCAAAAGTGGAGAAGACACTTGTGCTAAATATATTGAAGAGGATTTGTTGGCATGTTTGGAATTACAGGTGCACCTCAAAATTGGAACCAACCAAAACTTATGGAAGACATCTGCAGAAACTTGGAGGTCAGAGTAATGTCATGAAAAGATTTATTTTCTTAGGATTTTTTCCCCCCAATACTTATCAGGAGCAGTGAGAAAAGACGAAAAGGATATAGATGGAAGCAATGGGCTCTCTGTATAGAGGCCTGGGCTGATACCAGATTCTAACCATGAGGAAAAAGTATTGCGGTATGATATTATTTCACCAGGTCTCAGTATTGTAATTACAGCTCAAAAATGTATTGCTATGAAATGTTTAGGTAAATAACTTTTTTCCATTGAAAGAGCTCTGTAGATCAAATAAACGTGCTTATTTCTCAGAAAATCACGAGCTACTTTTCACTTCTCTGCTTTGTGAAGTCATGTCATGATGAGCGTGGAAATTAACTGGGATTGGCGACATTAGTTAGCTTGCCAGCTAATTCGTGAGTCTATAGTATTTATTTCTCAATTCAACTCAACTCAACTGTACTTATAGAGCACTTTCAAACAGCCAGCGCTGCATACAAAGTGTTGTATATGGAGCAACGAACATATACAATTTCCCCATTAGTAGTCGCGCGAACTCCCATTGCTGTTTCGAGACAGCATTTATATCAATGTTATGTTGAATCTGTGATTTCAAATTGCAAGTATTGCCTTCTATAGCTGACACTCTTCAAAGCATATTTTGCAAAACTGTCCCCCAAAATGTACTTTCCTGACCTCTTGCACCATCAACTGGAACACAGGGGTCACATTGCCTGCACTGATGATAAAAAATAAACAAACAAACAGACAAACAACACCCCACAGCTCATATGGCTGATGGAACGTTTTAGTTGTTTTGGAATGGTGACTTTTTAAAACAGTGGCATAGCTTGAAAGCGGTAACTGGCCCATGCTGAGCTGTATGCCACTTGTTATCAATATAAGACTTGTTTTATGGCCTTTATTAGTGTGAATGTAGTACTGTTATAGAAGTATTTTTTTTAACTACTGTTTTATTGATCCCAGAACAGATTTATTCAATTATCTTTATTACTTATGTGAAACATTGTTTTGCAAAGTGAATAAATTAGCATTTGGAATTTTTAGATCACGAAACATTTGAACAAAAAAAGTATTACATCCTTAAATGTATTTATTTATTTACATTGTGTTAATGTAATTAATTAAAAGCAGTGACTGATGCTGACTTCCTACTCGGCGAGTTTTCTGTCTCCACATGTGCACAGAGTGAAAGGCGACGAGCTACAGACTGAAGCTCCCCGCAACAATGAAAAGAATGAGTGGTGTAGAAAAACGGATGGAATTAAAGCACTTTACAGTATTTAAAAAAAAAGACTTTCACATCAGTTTTTCGCAGTGTTTGTGAGAACCGGAATGTTCCAAATTGTGTCTGCAGCCCAATCGAGACGTATGCAGAAAGTCTGAACTCTGAAACGTGAAGCTAACCTCTACGCCAAGTCTCATTAGATCCTTTTCAAGTACTATTTGTGTTATCCGTGTGAAACAGGGCCAGCTCCTTGATCAGAACTGTCATAATAGCACCCCTCCAAACACAACATACCCTTAAAGTTAGTTTTAACATGACTTAATATTCCCAAACAATATTTTCCATGAAGCTGTCTGTGTGCAGCTCTGCACCATGTCCTCCCCTCATGCACTATATTTGTGGTGAGGGAGTGGAGTTGCGTGCATTCTGGACCTGCCTCTTTAAGTGGAAAAACGCTCTTCGGTCTGTATGACAAAATAGTGTGTGGGGTCGTTTTGAAGAGTTTAATGTCATGATGGTGGGGCTGCAAATGTGCTGGTTCTCGGTTCAGCATAAACACCAAAACGGCCCCAACAAACCTGAAGACAAATTGTTTTGACTGTTCGATATGGAAGAAGAAATACAGTTTATAGTCCAAACTATAGTATGTGGAAGTATTCCTTGAACGTTTTCGGAAAAAAAGAAAAAACACAATTGTAGTGAGTGCTTTGTTATTTTCTCTTGATCCTAAAACTGCTGTTAAATCTGTTTATATTTGTTTCTAAATACAATTCATTATGTTGGCTTACAACTTTCCAAGTCAGTGCTGTAAATGAGAAACTGTTTTCAATCGCCTCACCTGGTTACAACAAAAGAATACAAATTTTAGTTTTTTGACCTGGCTAAAAAGGGGCTAAGTGATGCACTTAGGTGCCATCAACGGTTATCCGGTTCAATTGCACCAAAGAGTTAACTGGTTATCAATGCCGCCATCAAAAAATACATGTGTGTGTGTGTGTGCGCACATCACGCAGAGAATGGTAAACGAGTGAGAACAAGGAAAAGAAAATCCAACTCGACAGCCAGCGAGTGGACTCCCAAACTTTATTGAGCCAAGACATCCATTTGACATTAGAAAAAATCTGTCTGCACACCGCCAAACAAAAAGTCACAAAAAGTATGACAACCAAAATAATGATGATCTTCTCTCAACTGATTCACAAAATGACGTACTCATCATGAATTCTGGGCCCGTTTAATTGAACACAGGGAAGGTATGATTTATTCAAGTTACCGTACATGAATATCAAGTGCATAGACACGGGTCTTGTACTTTCTGCCATTTAATGGAAGAGCATTTAATTGCTCTGCCTTTCAAAATATATCGCTGGTAAAGTAGATGTTGCGATGATAATTTGATAATTTCCTTCATCAACTCTGACGATCTCTTACGCTATACAAAGGAACCATGGCACCCTTGTTGGGAATGACTGATATAAAAATGATCTGCGATTGGCTGGCAACCGGTTCGGGGTGTCCCCCGCCTACAGCCCGAAATCAGCTGGGATAGGCTCCAGCATGCCCCGCGACCGTTGTGAGGATAGAGCGAATCCGAAAATGGATGGATAGATAAAAATGATGTAAATATGCTAGGCGGCTAACAATAGGGAATATGAAAAAGGTTCATCCTTGTTATACAACATGTAAGATGGCAGATGTAGGTACCATAAAATTTTTGCATCATACGTTCACAAAGTCTTTTCCAGTGATCTCAAATCCTCAGTAGTGTAGAGCTGGAGGGTTGTTGTTTATTATGGGCACCAATTTGGATGATCATTCTGTAAAGAGGGAAAATGTTTTGATTTCAGAGTGTAAATGATTGGTTGTTATCATGCACACTGAGACATCTGTGATTGTCTAATGAACACTTCCGCCATTCCAACTACCTCAATTGATTCCTGCTAATCATTTGCTTTCATTCACTCATAATGTTTCTCCTCTGCGCTGTCAGTTTAGTCATTGAAGAAGAGAGACGCTAACATTGTGTAATGATCTCAAGCAGTCATGACTGATGAATGACAAGCACAAAGCCTTATGGCGGGTTCACAGAAGCTGAAATACTTAAGAGATGGGAATTTTGAAGAATTGTTTTCGACTTTGCCAAAACATCGACAGTGCAGCAATCCATTTTAGATGAGCCGGCTATCACAATATTGGCCTGAGAAGAAATGTAGTCGTTGTTCCATATACTTTGTACATGCCTGAACAAAACATCACCAGTGCGCCCGCTTTCTGTGTGCACACCAGAGTGACATTTCCAGTGGCTGTCCCAGGATGTGTTCTTTAAACACTTGGTCATGGATGCCCTGTCCATTAGGAATGAATGAATTTTAATTTAGTAAAAATGATATTCATGACCCAGCTGATCGGTACAATATGGTTAAAGTGACAAACGGTCAACAATAAAGTGGAATGGCAATATCGCAAAGTCAACTGCAATTAGTCTTCATGTGGACACAGGCACAAGCATGTTTGTCATTGAATCCATTACAGTTATGGCTTGTACAGTACTGTATATAGACTGCCACCCTTAATTATTGGTTCAACTGGTTAAGATGTGTTCCTTAGATGATAATAAATTTGTTTTCCCTCCTAAATAATGTTGTGCCAAAAAAGGAAATTCCAACCTTAACCTCAAGTGCATTAATCCAGTGGAGGAAAAAAATCTCACATCCCAAATGTACAACATAGTGGACTCTTAGACCATTCTTCTTTGCACAATTTCTCAAAATCATGTCCGCGCTCTCCTCTTTTGCCCCCACCACGGGTTTTCAATGGGGATGAGGTCTGGGGACGGAGATAAGATAAGATATGCTTTATTTGTCCCACACTGGGGAAATTTACAGCCTCCAGCAGCAAGAATGTAGGTAGAAAGAAGAAAGAAGAAAAAAACAACAAACACCGTTCAATTAAGTGCAATACAAATACAAAATGGATAAATCACAGTACTATTTACAATTTTCCTTCACATAATTTAATTATTATTATTATTATGATTGTTATTTTTTATTCATCAGCCTGACAGCAGTCGGTAGGAACGAGCGTCTGTATCTCTCCTTCTTGCAGCGCGGGTGTAACAGTCTCTGGCTGAAGGAGCTACCTAGTGCTTTCAGGGCGGGCTGGAGAGGGTGGGAGGGACTGGCCATCATAGCTTTCAGCTTAGTGAGCATCCTTTTGTTGCCCACATCCTCCAGAGTGTCAAGGCAGCAGCCCAGGACAGAACTGGCCTTCCTGACCAGTCGCTCCAGTCTCTTTCTGTCCCGGGCTGAGATGCTGCCTGACCAGCAGACAATGCCATAATGGATGGCCGAGGCCATCACCGAGTTATAGAAAGTCTTAAGGACCCCTGAATTCCAAAAGACCCCAGTTTCCTGAGTACGTTTCGGCTCTGTCCTTTCCTAATCAGGGTGTCCGTGTTTGTAGACCAGTCCAGTTTGTTGTTCAGAAGAACACCTAGGTACTTGTAGGAGGTCACCCTCTCTATGTCCATACCCTGGATGTTCATCGGTGCTGGTGAGGACTGTTTCCTGCAGAAATCCACAACCAACTCCTTAGTTTTCCTAGGGTTGATCTGGAGGAGATTCTGCTGGCAACAGTCCACAAAGTCCTTCATCAGTCTCCTGTACTCCCGATTGTCCCCCTCTGTAATGAGGCCAACAATCGCAGAGTCATCTGAGAACTTCTGAAGGTGGCAGTTTGGAGTGGCGTGTCTGAAGTCCGAGGTTTAGAGGGTGAACGGGAATTGAGCCAGAACAGTCCCCTGCGGCGCTCCAGTGCTGCAGAGAAGCGTGTCCGACTCACAGCTCTGCAACCTCACGTACTGCGGCCGATTTGTGAGGTAGTCTATGATCCATGCTGTGAGATGGTGGTCCACTCCGGCGTTCTGCAGTTTGCATCCCAGTAAGTTGGGGTGGGTGGTGTTAAAGGCACTGGAGAAATTGTGATTGTGATTCTCACAGTGCTCCCAGCCTTCTTCAAGTGTGACAGCACTGAGTGGAGGAGCTAGATAATGGCGTCTTCCACGCCAATGCCAGGCTGATAGGCAAACTGCAGCGGGTTGAGTGCCGGGCTCACCAGCGGTCGAAGGTGGGCGAGGACGAGTCTCTCCAGCGTCTTCATCAGGTGAGACGTCAGCGCCACCAGTCTGTAGCTGTTCCCTACTCTTGGGCACTGGCACCATGCACGAAGTTTTCCACAGCTGTGGAGCTCTGCCCAGCTTCAGGCTCAGGTTGAACATGTGTGGGACAATGTCACACAACTGGTCAGAGCAGGTCCTGAGGAGCCGGGAACTGATCTTGTCTGGACCTGCTGCCTTCCTCACATTCATCTTCCTCAGTTGGTTCCTCACCTGCCCAGTGGTCCACTTTAATCTCTTAATCCAGATCCAAGGGGGCTTGGTCGGACATAATTTAGCACAATCTGACTAGCCCTCGCGACGCGATAAGAAAAGGTAGCAATGTGCTTCAAATTGGGATCTTGGTATCAGATCTTGCCATGCTGCTGCAACAACCGCAACATTACACACTTTTTAGGAGCATGCACACTTTAAATCAGCATGAATGATGAAAGTTTTTTTGAACGAACATAGTAAAGCGTTTTTAGCCGAAAAAAATGACCATGTACTGTATAGTAAGGCATTTTAACTCGAAAAAAACGACCATGAAGAGTAAGGTGTTTTTAGCCGAAAACAACGACCATGTACAAGAAGGTGTTTTTAGCCAAAAAAAACGACCATGTCAGGCGTTTTGAGCTGAAAAAAAAGGACGTCTAGTAAGGTGTTTTTCGCCGAAAAAATGACCACGTATAGTAAGGCGCTTTTAGCCGAAAAAAATGACCATGTATAGTAAGCCGTATTTAGACGAAAAAAACGACCATGTATAGTAAGGCGTTTTTGGACGAAAAAAAAGGACCATGTATAGTAAGGCATTTCTAGACGAAATGTTTAGCCGAAAAAACCCAACCATCTACAGTCAGGCGTTTTTAGACGAAAACAACGACCATGTACAAGAAGGCGTTTTTAGCCGAAAAAAACCCCAACCGTGTGTAGTAAGGCGTTTTAGCCTTAAAAAAAACCCTGACCATGTATCGTAAGGTGTTTTAGCCGAAAAAAAATGACCATGAATAGGAAGGCATTTTTAGACGAAAAAAACTACCATGTATAGTAAGGCGTTTTTAGCCGAAAAAATACGTTTTTAGCCAAAAAAATGACACTGTATAGTAATGCGTTTTTAGACGGAAAAAAGACCATATATAATAAGGCGTTTTTCAATGAAAAAAACCCGACCATGAACAGTAAGGCATTTTAACAAAAAAAAAACTACCATGTATAGTAAGGCGTTTTTAGCCGAAAAAAGACCATGTATATAGTAAGGCATTTTTAACTGAAAAAAACGACCATGCATAGTGAGGCATTTTGGGATGAAATGTTTAGCCGAAAAAAACGACCATGTATAGTAAGGCGTTTTTAGCCGAAAAAAACAACCATATATAGTAAAGCGTTTTTAGCCGAAAAAAATGACCATGTACTATATAGTAAGGCATTTTAACTCGAAAAAAACGGCCATGAAGAGTAAGGTGTTTTTAGCCAAAAAAAAAAACGACCATGTATAGTAAGGCGTTTTTAGACCATAAAAAAAACCCCACCATGTATAGTCAGTTTTTAGCCGTAAGAAACAACCATGATTGATAAAAAAAACAACCCCAATGCTCCTAGTGGTGCTTTGGCTCAGTGGTAGAGTGATGGAGTGCCACACCAGAGGTTGAGTTTTCTATCCCTGGTTGTTGCAACAATGTCTATTATTTATCATATACAACTAATTTGAGGAAAAACACAAAACAACCCGAAGGTTCATTGTGGTGGGTTAGCTCAGTGGTAGAAAGCTGAAGCCCCAAATCCATCGGTTGAGTGTTCGTGTCCCAGTGTTTGCAACAAGATCACATCTTTCTTTAACCACCATTTGCAGCTTTATTAAAGGAAACACAAAACAAACAGTAAGTTATGTGGCGGTGTGGCTCAGCGGTAGAGAAACCATGTCCCAAACTAGCGGTTGCGTGTTCAATCCCCTCAAGTTGCAACCACATCGCTTCTTTTTTTGACCAACATGATAAGTAAAGCTTATTGATGTATCGTAAGGCGTTTTTAGCCGAAAAAAACCCAGACTATGTATAGTAACGCGTTTTTAGCTGAAAAAAAAAATGACCATGTAAAGTAAGGCCTTTTTGGACGAAAAAAAATGACCATGTACATAGTAAGACATTTTTGGACAACATTTTTTTGCCGAAAAAAACGACCATGTATAGTAAGGCGTTTTTGTTTTTGATCGAAAAAAACGACCATGTACAAGTAAGGCGTTTTGGGACGAAAGTTTTAGCTGAAAAAAAAACGACCGGTTATAGTAAGGCGTTTGTAGCCGAAAAAAAACGACCATGTAGAGTCAGGTGTTTTTAGACGAAAACAACGAACATGTACAAGAAGGCGTTTTTAGCTGAAAAAAAAAGACAACCATGTGTATTAAGGTGTTTTTGACCGAAAAAAAACCGACCATGTATATATAGTAAGGCGTTTTTGGACGCAATTTTTAGCCAAAAAAAACAACCAAGTGTAGTAAGGCTAGAGAGGGCTGGCCTGAAGGACAGCACAGAGGCACTCATCCTGGCTGCTCAGGAGCAGGCCTTGAGCACCAGAGCCATCGAGGCCCAGATATACCACACCAGACAAGACCCAAGGTGTAGGTTGTGCAAAGAGGCACCTGTGACGATCCAACACATAACTGCAGGGTGTAAGATGCTGGCAGGGAAAGCCTACATGGAACGCCCTAACCAGGTCGCTGGCATAGTCTACCGAAACATCTGTGCGGAGTATGGACTGGAAACCCCAAGGTCAAAATGGGAAACACCTCCGAAGGTGGTGGAGAATGACAGGGCGAAGATCCTGTGGGACTTCCAGATCCAGACTGACAAGATGGTAATGGCGAACCAACCAGATATCGTGATCATAGGTAAAGGGTAGAGGAAAGCCGTTGTAGTGGATGTAGCGGTCCCCAGTGATGGAAACATCAGAAAGAAGGAACACGAGAAACTCGAGAAATACCAAGGGCTCAGAGAGGAGCTGGAGAGAGCCTGGAAGGTAAAGGTGACAGTCGTGCCTGTGGTGGTCGGAGCACTCGGGGCAGTGACCCCCAAACTAGATGAGTGGTTGCAACAGATCCCGGGAACAACATCGGACATCTCAGTCCAGAAATGTGCAGTGCTGGGAACAGCAAGGATACTGCGCAGAACTCTCAAGCTTCCTGGCCTCTGGTGGAGGACCCGAGCTGAATGAGGGACGGACACCACTCGAGGGGGGGTGAGACGAGGGAAAAAATATATACATATATATATATATATATATATATATATATATATATATATAAATTTATATATATAATTGCTCAGCGACTTGGCACATGACTGGCATTAGCAGGCCCTGGCAATTTTCTGCGCCTTCATCTTGCTGTCCTTTTACAAAGGCTCCAGAGGCTAGTTAAAAGGTGTGTGATTCCCACCACGAATCTAATTAGATCTCTGACTGGGGTCTAAAAAATAAAAAAGGGAAAAGCATCGAGGGATAAAGGTGCTAAAGCAGCTAACTCACACCCTGACTGCACTTTGGCCTGAGTTGTCTCCTGCTTCCTCCTTTGCAGCAGAAAAACAAAGTCTTGCGGGCTAATGAAGTTTGTAATTAAGGAGATTCTGTCAGGGTGAATGAGTAATTAGGACGAGGTTTCTCTTGGGTGTGAGTGGTGGCCAGGCTCAGCGGAGCACAGAGAGCGTAAGTACGTCCACAGTCATCATCTACTTTTAATTCACATCCACAGCATCTTTAATGGGCTTGCTTTATCATCTGCAAATGTGCTGATGTGAAAAGTTGCAATATAATTTAGGATCAGTCACCACACTCAAAGATGTGCCTCTCTCCCTAGCACACATAAATGTACGCAGTGTAACGCTGTGATGGTTACCACGCTATGGATCTCGGACGTGTTGTGAAATCAGATATAACTGGAGGAAAATGGCTGAGGGACATAACTTCGCTCTGTTCACAGCGAAGACATGTCCGTCCTAATTATCACATTTACTTCAGATTGGTTGACTATGCAGCTGATAAAGAAAGTTCACCTGGCCTCAATTAACTATATTTATCTGAGATTATCCCTCCATGAGATTTCTGCGCTGGCGAAAAGATTAGCGTCGGTAAGAGTTGCATGTGCAGGATGAATACATTTTCCTCGCAAAGTGACATCTTCAAAGGATGAGAAATTAAATCAATGAAATGGAAAGAAGGAAAAGCTGGATTCTGGGGCTCCTCGGGCGGGATGCTTTCCAAATGATATAATGTATATTTATTGTTTATTGAAACTTAGTTGGCATGTTCTCGCTTTTGCCTTATCCCCAAGTAGTGGGTTATGCATACGCGTCATTATTGTTTCCCACTTATGACGATTCAGGTGAATTTAGCCTTACATGAAGCAAATGTGCAATCAATTGACTCTAAAGTGTGACAATAACTCCAGATTGGGAAATACTTCTTTATATTTTCACCCCTTCCCTCAGGGACAAATATCAATGTCATATAGGTCGATCTAAAACAGCGGTTCATAACTTGGGTTCGATCGAACCCTCGGGGTTCGGTGAATCCATCTCGGGGGTTCGACGGAGCCTGTGCCAATGGAGGGTAAGACACACCCGACTCAACATGTAATTTAGTTATGACACGCCAACTTGACCATCAGTGGCAGCAGATGATCACATGACATTGCTTGTCCAATCAGTGCTGCAGAAAATTTAGTTCACTCAGTCGTCTACATGTGACTGCCGTGATCACACGTGGTGTGGTTTAAAAAAAAAGAATATATATATATATATATATATATATTAAGGGTGTGGAAAATAATCGATATCAATCGATACATCATTGCGCACGTGCGCGATGCGAGTGCATCGGCTCATTCACTGGGTACGACGTGATTGACGGGTGAAATCGAGATTCATCACGATGCATTGGTGGGTATCGGTAAAATCCGATTTCAGCGCTGTTTTATTCATGTTAAACATCACCTATCTGCCCTTTCCTAGGCGCATGGAATGCACCATCATTGTTTTGCGTTTTGTGTTGAATACGGACGGTAGCCGTGCGTCACATACAGTACAGTACACAACTAGCGAAACATTATGGAAGTTCGCGCAAGCAGCAGCGAGGAATCTACTGTATTTAATGCTTCCGCAACATTCAGATCTTATGTTTGAAAATACTACGCCTTCGAAAAGAAACACGGAAAGATTGATAAAAGCTCCGTAATTTGCAAAGAATGTCGCACTACGAAGCTATACAACGGCAGCACGACAAATATGCAGACCACTTAAAACGATGGCACCACATCACCGACAAGTTTCCCGCCCCGTCCAGTTCCTTGGCAAACCAGGTCAGGATCAGAAAAAAATCGCCTCTTATTTTGGGGGTCCCCTTGCAGCTCACTGTGACCGCGCAAGGAAAAACTATATATGGATGACTCTTTTGGACATTTCATTTTGACACTCAGTGAGAGTGGTCTCTGTACGCTACAATACACACAGCAGCTTTGAGCCTGTGACTGCCACATTGTTTTAATTGTATTTTTTTCCTGTCCTACGGAGATGGATATCTCATGTAAGACACTCAGTGAGTAGTCTGTTTGTGTTTACACTACAGCAACAGCTGTGAGTCTCAGGTGCCAAATTGTTTACATTTTCTTTGCACAAAACCCAATTGTGAAGGGGCTTATATAAGTTGTTTTACAAGTTCTACTCTTTATAAGGAATAAAGTTACTTATAAAATTTTTGCAATACCATACCACTTATTACTTTTTGTAATACCATACTGAATTCCATCTTTTCTTAAACTTTTTTTCTTTGCGTATTTGCATTATGTTTAATTGCGCAATATCACAACAAATTGCACTGTATCGTATCGGATCACATTGATTTGAACTAAATGTGTATCGCGTCGTATCACATCGTGAAGACGGTAAAACGTATCGCACCGTGTCGCCAGAAAATTCTATGTATCGTTTAAGTATCGCATCGCTGGTAGTGCATCGAGATGTGTATCGAGTCGTCCTCAGTGCTGAGAATCCCTAATATATATATATACTTATCTGTTGAATTTTAATTTACTTTTTTGTTTTTAAAAATGCGTTTTATTTTAATTATATCTTGGATTTGTCAAAAATATATTTATTTATTTTTCACTAATGAAGGGTTCGGCAAATGTGCATATTAACTGGTTGGGTTCGGTACCTCTAGGAAGGTTAAGAACCACTGATCTAAAATCAACCGAATTGTTGTTATCAAATGTTATCAAATTGAAATGTTGAGTGTTTTACTGTTTTGACCGAGTGATGTTTCAGGGGGGTTGGAGTCAGAGGTGGACAGTCTTGATCTCAGGTTAACCTCTACACTCTCGAAAAGCATTGTCACTGTTTAGACTGGGAAGTGTCCCGCTGCGAGGCATAACACCTGGGCTGTGAACTCGTGACCTCCCATCTGAGCGCTCTCACCCTCCCCTCGCTTAAACTCCCTGCCTCCTGGTCAGCTGGAGGATCAGCATGGACAGACAAGCCCAACACTCTTCATTTCCTGTTTTGCCTGCAACCAACCCTTCCCACACAGACAAAAAGATGCTTCCTGTGTTTCAGGTAATACAATCGTCATAGCATTGGTATGACCTTTCAGATGGCAGGTTATGTCTTCACTGTAAGAGCAGCGTGCCAAGGGGAAAAACAGAGGGGAATTTTAGCCAATGTGAATGTGATTATTGCCAATACAGTCCAAAAGTGAACACGCACGGTCATGATTTAAAACCTGATTTTCGAAAAATGTTTTCGGATTGCGCTCATACCCAAAAGTCCAAGACAGATGTAGACTCATTACCGGTTAAGTAGAGCAGGTGTTTGTCAGCTCCAGGCAGACCTACATGGAAGAGTTTTTTTTTTTCATGTTGACTACTTCCTCACACATTAGTCTTAGCCAGTGGCACCAAGTGGAAGTTTTGCCCGGGCCATCCCTCATCATCCAGTGTGACCTCTCCCCCTCCTGCGCGCTGCAGGCAAGGCTGGAGATAGCAGGACGGAAAAAAAAAAGAACTGTGGAATTCAAAATATTAGTTTTGGCCTATGAATACCAATTATCTTTGGGTTTTTTTCCCTCTTTTTTTTGCGGTAATCAAACTCAAAAGTCCTTGATAAGATGGTTTCTCTTGCTAATTGCCGTGAGGGAAACAATAATCAACAATTATTGCACAAACTAAATGGGAGGGTTCAGCAAACGGATGTGCGGATAACATTTGCATACTGTCCAGTCAAACAGACAGAAGAGGAGATGCATTGACTCCACACCACTTGTACAAAATAATGATATCCAATACAACAGCTGTCTTAAATATTCTGTCTTTACGATAGGTGCCCATGGTAAATTTCACAGTTATTATAGCGCTTGTACATTGCAGTGATGAGAGCTCTTCTATTATTTCGAAAAAAAAAATTCTACTCTCTGATGCAACTGCTCGAGGTTACCAAAATATGACATAGATCTCTCATTATGTCGCATGAGAGGTCTTATTTGATTTCAAAGAAAAATAATACCACACTTTGACACTGAACATGATCACTTTTGTAAAGGCAGAAATCTGATAGGGCCTCTTCATAGTGTGCAGGTATTTATAGTGTACATGTGGACATTAAGTTGTGGCTGGTTGTCGTACGTCGTCTTTAGTGCTTGCTGAACACAATATGTCACGTATGCGCCTAGAGGGAAATGGCGCAAGATCACAGGACTTTTGGAATTTAGATGAGATCAGGAAGCAAATTCTTATCAGCACCATATCCATAGCAGCTAAACATGGTGCAGTTCAGTGCTCGGTGAGTGGTTGATTCTCAAAGATCTTGAGAAAGTGTCAACAGAAGAGGAGCTGGCACTGCGCGGTGAATGAAAAGCCGAGTTGTATTCACCTGATAGCACATAAGGTAAAAGGCGGTCAATCAGAATGGTTTAGGTCAAGAAACGTCTTTGTGATTGAAGTTTGTGCTTTTTTGATAAGTTGGCAAAAACCTCCCAGACTAACACAGACCAGAAAAAAAAACAATAGCCGAATCTGTTGCAATATGAATGTCTACTCGCCTGGATTCAACATATATTTTCAATATATCTTCTATTGGTGTAGGTGATGTGCATGTTCCAGTATCTGTGAAGATTGAGGGATGTAAGTATTCCAACTTCACATGAGACACTTGTACGTAATATGACATCGCTGGAACAGTAAAAGTACAAAACAGCAACCCTTCCGGTGCTCCATTGTTGTTTTTGATGCAACTTACTGGTGAATGCTTTAAACGAAGCATGAAGAGGGTGTGTCTCGGGCTAACATCTCAATGTTAAGGCAGGCAGGAAATTTGACGTTTGAATGTTAGGCCTCCAAATTTTTGTTGCATAAATGAAGAGCTATAAGAGTTTTTAGCTAAAAATGTTGTCCTGAAATTCCAGAACCCGCTGCCTAATGGTCATCCTGCACCTTTGAGAAAAACACTGCAATTGGCGGCCACTTTTCCCTCTATAGGGTGACTCAACCTTGATTCGGTGCAGAACGGTAACCTCATTAAGCCCGCTCACACCTGAGATACATAATTATCCCTGAGAGAATAGCCAGCGTTAATACAAATTAGAATGCTAATTAAGCTGCTGAGACTGGCCTTTGCATCTCCCAGAGCAATGAACCTAGGCAACCATTATGGTGAATTAGAGCATTTGTTTACCATCACAACCGGTGCCTTCTTACCAGTAGTGATGTTTGTCACCAAGCTCACAAGTGTGCCACGGTTCACTTGCGGGGAGTGAACATAGCACGCTTGTTTGACTTCGAACTACTAAAGACATATGAATTCCTTTCCTTTGCCGGGTCAGGCTCAATGACTTCCCAAAGCCCAACCTACTTAAGAGCAAGGACCCGGGGCTCCATTTCAGAGGAGTGCCTTTGGCCGCTCATAAAACGCCCATCCCAATGACAATTGATTTCATCTGCAGGCTGTGCAACAAGGCTGTTAAGTGGCCTAAAGTCTTTTAAAGATGCCTTAAATGCCTCCTCGATCTGGGGGGAAAACGTCTTTTTCCGCTTTCCTCTGATCGCGCTGAGCCAAAGAGGAACAATAAATCTGGCTGATTTCTACATTCCTCGTCAGCTTTCCAACTACTTCAGCCACAGTCACACGTGTCTCTCGGCAGTGTCATGTTTAGACCAGTCCCTGCTTGTTTTTATTTATTTATTTTCATGGTTTTAAGGGTGGGGAGGCGGAGGGGGGGGGGGGGGGGGCTATGTCAAAAGAAACAAGATAAGTGCACACAGCTGAAAACATTTCTCCGGTGTAATAAAGTCTGCACTGGATGAAAAACGCTGCAGCAATTTTTATTTATTTTTTTTTCGGTGAATTGCAGCAAGGTAGAAGCTTTAAAGGTACAAGCATAAAAGCTGTGGGCTTGAAAAACCTTTTTGGCCACGTACAGAGGCTTTCTTTTTTCTTCGCCTTCATGTTGAGGGGAGTACGGAGGAGAGGAGCACGCTGCTGGTTGTGTGCCAGCTCGGCCTCCTGCGGTTTCACGCATAACAACCTTGCATGTGCACAGCTCTCAGTAAAGCATTGATTTAAGAGGGTACTTCTTCTTTCCACAGCTTTAGCAAAACAAGCCCCTATGTTTGGATAGACCTGGTAAGCAGCTCACTGACCTGAGCAACGGGTCAGATTAAGTTTGAACCCCTCCTCCTCCTCATCCTTCTCCGCTCTCAATCCCCCGTGCAGAATGAGGAAAGTGAAAGTGCTCTTCAGGGCAGGCAGGCCTGACAGCGAGGTCAGAGGAGTCGCTCAGGAAAACAGGAAACTGACAAGAGAGACAAATGATCGGTCTCACCCAACCATGGGCATTTAAGCGTTCTGCCACAAAGCTAGATCAAACATAATTGGGGCGAGAGTTACTGTATACCTATTCTTTAAAACGGGTGAAAAAAAACCTCTTGAAATATTGTCTGGAGCCAGATCAAGATGTAAACCATGACTTTGTCCTTCTCTTTTCACCCTTTGAGTCACTTTAAATCAATTTATGTCAATGGAGAAGATCAAATTATTGTTGCTGGTTTTTTTCCCCAACCAAATTTCCAAAAAGTCTCAGGTAAATCAAATTTACAGCCAGCTTGGATTGGATTCTGACCAGGCTTTCTTCTGTGGCAAGTGACCTGGAACATGAAAAGCATGACTCGAAGAAGATGAATATTACCATGGACAAAGCTATATGTGGAGGAGTCCATATTTGGTCATGAAAAAAGTTCCACCGCGAAGCAAGCGGAAAAGGGCCATATTGCCACCGAGTGCTGCAGAGAAGAACACGAGTGGCAAGGAGAGAGGACGGATTAAATAAAGTAGTCGACATTAATGGAAGTTGCATGTGCGCATGCAAACATCTTGACTAATGATGTGATTAGTCGAATCCAACCCCTTCAGCCATGAACCAGGAAGCAGACTGTGAACTAGTGAACAAAATGGCACACACAAATACAATGTAGTGTTTTCCTTTTTTTCCACTTTTGTGCTGCCGTCCAAATTTACAGGTATTTTCAATTTGGAGCAGGACAAGGAAAAACATTCTGCAGCCTTGTATCCATATTGGTTCCTTAAGTAGGTGTCGAACATGCACTAGGCACATCTCACCATGTAGATGTGACAGATCTCTTTCCGATAATCAGCAGAAAGAAACGAAATTGATCATGAAGATACGATACAAAATTGTTATAATAACTTAATATAACGTTGTAATAACTTAATCATAACTGAGAAACATTTTTTATATTTATAATGTCTGTCAATAATTGTGGTTTGATAAAGTGTTAAGTTTATCACAAAAAACAAAAACCCGACACGGTAATGTTTTCAATAAACAACAATTAAGGGAAAGATTAACGTGAGTGACTTTTTATGGAAAACCACAAAGCAAACATTGTGACAAGGGACATATCTCAAAGAACTACTGAACCTGTTCTTTGCTGTGAGTTAGTTATATATTATAGATTTTCTCCAACCAAGCAGGAGGGAGGATTATGTGTGTGTGATTGTGTGTGTGTATGTGTGTGTGTGTGTGTGTGTGTGTGTGTGTGTGTGTGTGTGTGTGTGTGAGCACGCACGTGTGATGGTTAAAGTGCCGCTTTTGGCAAAATGAAAAGATAAGCACAGGGTGGATGAGGCAGGTGGGGCAGGGGGGAAATAATATAGTGAGCGGGGCAATCAGCAAACAATCTGGGGCGTCGTTGAGTGCTGCTGTAAGATCTGCTAAACTAGCCCTAATTTCCCTTATTGCAGGCGACGTGTGAGCGCAAGTAGAGAGGGGCCAGGTTAATCTGAACCTGGGGCGGCACGTTCATGTTTGATAGAGGCCAGAGATAGGACATGGAGGCTCGGGAGGAGGAGGAGGATGAAAGATCACCCACACCTGCGAGGGGCTGCCAAAAGTTACAGCTCACTCAAAGAGGCCTTTCTACCGCTGCTCCATTTATCAAGGATGATGAGGGCAATGGCAGCGAAAACCTCACTCCGTTTCACTTTTCACTTGTGGCTCATCATATACATTCACCACCATGTATAAAAAGATGGTTTGATTTGGCTTTTTAAATCTTCTGAGCTCAAAACAGGCCATTCGTGCCCACCTGACTTCATGTGCTGAAACAAATTCTTCGCTTTAATGTAGTTCCAGCCAGATGTCTGTGAAAAGTGGACTCAGTCACTGTTAAACGTGCTAACCTCATCCTTGGTTAGTTTAGCAATTTTAATGTCTTGCAGTTTATTTGCCGAAAGCACTGAGACACCCTCGACTGTGTGTGTGTGTGTGTGTGTGTGTGTGTGTGTGTGTGTGTGTGTGTGTGTGTGTGTATATATATATATATATATATATATATATATATATATATATATATGTATGTATGTATGTATGTTTTGGAGGGGGGGGGGGTGATGGAGAGGTGTCCCCGATAATCCTTTTGGAGAGGAACATGAAGCACCACCCCTTGAGGTGTGTACTCTTTGGCTGCTGTCCTGCTTGGACACAACAGTCTCATCAGTGAGATCGAGACAGCGACAACATAAAAGTAGAACAGGATAAATACATCTGCGGGAAAATCAAGATCCACGCCATAGCATTAAGTACACATGCAAAACCAAAAGGGGTCATACAGAGAGCTAATGTGGTTGATTAAAAATTCACAGATAGAAAGTATTTCAGGATTTTGCTTGAACAATGGAGATGATAACTGTAGTTTGGTTCAATTTACCCATTAAAAAAAAGAGTCGAGCGCTTTCAGAGAGGCAATATTTTATGAGCATTCCTATTTATGTACAAATTTTATATTTTGTACATTTGTTATACATTTATAATTTTTGTTGAGCTTGAAATGTTTTGCCCTCATGCTGAATTTTGCTATTTTTGCATTATGATCTGAAAACCGACTGTCACCTTTACCTTCCAGGCTCTCTCCAGCTCCTCTCTGAGCCCTTGGTACTTCTCGAGTTTCTCATGTTCCTTCTTCCTGATGTTTCCATCACTGGGGACCGCTACATCCACTACAACGGCTTTCCTCTACCCTTTACCTATGATCACGATATCTGGTTGGTTCGCCGTTACCATCTTGTCAGTCTGGATCTGGAAGTCCCACAGGATCTTCGCTCTGTCATTCTCCACCACCTTCGGAGGTGTTTCCCATTTTGACCTTGGGGTTTCCAGTCCATACTCCGCACAGATGTTTCGGTAGACTATGCCAGCCACCTGGTTATGGCGTTCCTTGTAGGCTTTCCCTGCCAGCATCTTACACCCTGCAGTTATGTGTTGGATCGTCTCAGGTGCCTCTTTGCACAACCTACACCTTGGGTCTTGTCTGGTGTGGTATATCTGGGCCTCGATTGCTCTGGTGCTCAAGACCTGCTCCTGAGCAGCCAGGATGAGTGTCTCTGTGCTGTCCTTCAGGCCAGCCCTCTCTAGCCACTGATAGGACTTCTTGAGATCGGCCACTTCAGTTATTGTCCGGTGGTACATCCCGTGTAGGGGCTTGTCCTCCCATGATGGTCCCTCTTCCAGCGCCTCATCTTCTGTTCCCCATTGTCTGAGACATTCTCTGAGTACGTCATCCGTTGGAGCCTTCTCCTTGATGTATTCATGGAGCTTGGATGTTTCATCCTGGACAGTGGCTCTCACCACCTCCGAAGTCGTGCCTGTGGTGGTCGGAGCACTCGGGGCAGTGACCCCCAAACTAGATGAGTGGTTGAAACAGATCCCGGGAACAACATCGGACATCTCAGTCCAGAAATGTGCAGTGCTGGGAACAGCAAGGATACTGCGCAGAACCCTCAAGCTTCCTGGCCTCTGGAAGAGGACCCGAGCTGAATGAGGGACGGACACCACCCGAGGGGTGAGACGAGGATTTTTTTTTTTAATATATGCATACAGTGTTTGAAATGGACAGTATGTCTTTGCAGTGTGTTGATAAAGTTAGTGGCCTGAAAGTTTATTTGTACAATATTCTACAGTTTCTGGGGATTTCTTGAAATACAGCAATGGGGTGCCATGTCAATAACTCCAATAAATGCTAGTATCTTCCAGCAGGAGCAAGAACAGCGTAAAACCTTTTCCAACTCCAACCACAGACAAGTGTGAATGTATTATGGGTAGTTAGTTACACATAATACATATACATAAATGAAAGTTTTGAGAGAGTCTGTTTTCATCTATGCTTTTTGCTCTTTGCTGTTGGTAATGTGCTCTGCTCAGCTGGCAAGCCGGGAGCACCGCACATCTGGACGTGAGTTTGAGGGATGGAAAGTGTTTATATATGAGCGCTGTTAGCAGGGATTGTGCATGTCTGTATTTTGGGCAGGTCGCAGCACATTCTGGAGGTGTGACGACTGTCCTCGTCCTCTAATCACAAATGAGTTGAAGTTGCAGCTCAAAAACAAACAAACAAAAAAAGATACTTGTAAAGTTGTAAATCATGATTTCTCCACTGCCCCGCGATCGCAGATTCTTCTTTATTTGTTGTGCTCCCTGTGAGACTAATTTCATTCAGGAAAAACTTTGAAAACTTTGTATTTATTAGCCAGACAACGGGTATATGTATGTTGGTGGCTTCGGGAGAAAAAAAAGCTCCGGAGTGGGGGAAAACGTGATTGAGTTCTATCTGTTAATTTTTCAAACTGTAAGTCCTGTTACCATTGCATTGACATATTGAGAAGTTTTATAAATGATAAACGCCGACATTTCTGCTGTAGACGCGTTACCTTGCAGGACCTGCGACACCACCTGACACCGCCACCACGACCACACTCAGATGCAGAATGTTTTTAGAGTGTGGTTTGAATTTTCATGCTTTCAAATCTCCCCAGCAAATCAGTTCCCTGATGCCCTTCTGCGCTTACAACACTGTTGGCCAAGTACTTGGAGATGTTGGCATACACACACAAACCACACCATTTACACAATCTAATGATCCTAATTACAAGAGCTGCATCCAAAATCCTACAATGAAAATCACGTGCATTTTTGATTGACACTGTCAAAAAGTTAGACTGATTGTATGAATGCTGAGAGCGTTTACATTCATGTTATTCTACAAAACCAAAACTGCTGAATGTTAACATTTGAACCACACGTAATAGCAGAGCTATTTCACAACAAATTGAAACAAAATGTTCAGCTTGTCGTAGCGTGAGTGTGCAAGTGTGTGTTTCTTGCTCCTATACCGTGTGGTGTAGTACAAAACATAACCAGCACAGTACACTACAGACATCATGATATCTCCACCCAGGGATGTAGTTGAGGGGAACACACGGTCGACATGTCTCTACACTTTCCGGATGTTTCCATTTCTTCATTAAAGACACTGTAAAGCACAACAAAAAAATCATGGAAATTTGACATACACACGCAGAAGAGTGGTGTCTTCAACCCTGACAAATTTGAATTACTTTAAAATAAATGGCAGAATAGCCTACAGAAAATGAGTCATTTTGCAAAAAAAAAAAAAAAATCAAACCATTGACTGGTTAAGAAAAGAAAATAATGGGCTCAACTTTACAGCCTTTGGACCTTCCTGCCTTATGGTGAAAGGTGGTGTTTGTAAAAAAAAAAAAAAACAACATTCAAAGAAAGTTCTAGACTGAAGGACAAATAATGAGGCGGCTCGGCCTTTCTTCTTAGCCGCATCTCTCAATTGTGGAGCGCCGTTGTTGGGTGTGAGAACCAGCCACCGGGATATATTACCACATGGAGGGCAAAGCAATTGAGCGTACAGCCATTGCCTCCGCAGGGATTAGTGGGGCCATTAAGTGGCAACAAGTAGCGGCGGGGGGCCCAGTGCCCTCCTCGCTCATTAACTCAACAGCAGCTGCCCTCAGTCTCAGCTCTCCACCGCTGCCACACTGTCCCGCTAGCACCCACACAGTGGACGCGGTGCCAGCCGATGACCTTTGATCTTCTCTTTGTTGAAGTCCTATCAAGATAGTTTAATTGCAGGATGTTGGGGAGATCGCAGATTCTTCTTTATTTGGAAACTACAAAGCCGTCGACTTATTTTTAATGAAACACATTTGTGGAATAGTAGGTTGATTATGTTGCTTGATTTGGTTAAAAATTCAATCATGCATGTATGCAGAAGGTTGGAGAACAGCGGCAAACAATTGAACACCCTGGTAAGGGTGGATTGAACGATCAGGTTACAATGACAACAACATCAAAAAATATGCAGCCCTTTTTCTTACACACTCTCACACAGTTCCTTTAATCCGCGTCCACTGTATATATTTGTGTGGGTATGCAAAGATAGGAGAGAAGGAGCCATCGGTAAGCTCTAAACAGCTTTTGAACAGAGGAGAAAGGGGGTGTTTTCAAGCGCTACCCAGAATGCTTTGCCCGAGGCTGTGGCCACAGGGCTCAGATGAGCTGCCGCATGCAGCAAGCGCTGAAGTAGGAGCTGAACAGGCAGTCATGAATAGCTGGGAATGCTTCTGGAGAAACACCCACCTTTGTGAAGTTTGTCACTTCGTGTGGAGATAATTCGTTTGCGCAGGGATCGTTTCAGTCGGAAAGCCATCGCAGTATTTGTGCATGCATGTAGAAGCTCAACACGCGGAGGCATACAGTCGTTGGTTGGTTGTCATTGGTAGCGGTTAGTATAAGGAGAAATAAAGACAGTGGGACCTTGGATTACTAATGACCTGGTTTATGACCAAATCGGGAAATGCACCACGGGTCTCTAATTGTCATGACGGAGAAAAATGGCCAGCTGGTCCAACTCAGCGTCGGCCATGTACAGCAGAGTCCCCAAGGTTGCTGCATGTTTCCGCAGTCTGGTGGAAGAGAAACAGGTTGAAGAGAATCATCTGGCTGAGAGACACCTTTGCCTGTTCCAACCAGGCTTTGCTAAAAGGGCTTCAGGCTACGGATTTGTAGTGCTCCTCTTGCAAGAGTCTGACATATGTGTGCATCTTCAGTCAGAGGCCTAAGAGTGGGCAGATTCCAAGGAGGCTCCCGGATGAATGTGTTGGAACTCAGTGACTTTTTGTGAAAGGAATTCGGTGTCCATTATCAAGCGTTGAGTTTTTGGAATTTGCTTACTTTGACTAAGGGCATGCACACCTTTTGTTGGCTCGTGTTGGAATAACGTAAAGCAAAGTTCATTATTCCAACACTGGCATATACACGTCACCTTCACCACCTTGGCCACCACCTTGTACTTGTAGCCTACTTGAGATCTTGGGATCTATGAGGTCTTTCATTTTGTTTTTCAACCCGTCTAATGTGTGAAATCAACCTCTTCATTTCTCTCAACTTGCCTCGCATATTTTTCTGGCGTCCGTTTCGGTTTAACAGATCTTGCCAACTATCAATCATGACTAGGTCAACAATGTCTGTGACAAGGTGAGTATTCAGGGCACTCAGGAAGACATCAGCCCCGACATGGGAAGCTATCGGCGTTGTACTTTCCTGGCTTGTGGGGGACTGGTCCAGATTCAAGCCAACTGTCAATGGATAAATGTACCTTTCACGTTACAAGTGAACTCTTCTAGTATTGAATCTTCCCTGAGTTTTCATTCAAACTACTACCAACAGCATCATATTAAGTAAGCGACAATCAGGACATAACTGCTGGATAATGCAACCTGGTATCAATTGGTGATAAGCCGCATCATGCAATAAGAGTCAAATTTCAAGCTAATCACGACGATGGCTTCCCTATTTATTCTTTCAATGTGGCTGCTTGTATGAGAATATCGTTTCCCTCAATTTCCTATTGAATAGTTCAATGGTATTTGCCACCCCACAAATCAGGTGAATCATAAACATGATTGCATCGGCGCACCCACCCGTGTTGCGAGGCTTGCCTTTAGTCATGCCTCGTGCAATGACACAGTCGTGGATGGCATTCGAGACAACATAATGCGCCGATTAGTTTGGGATTCTTTCATTTCAGTGCAGCGGACATCGTAAAGATTATTGCGACAACTCGGTGTTTCCAGTTGACCAGCCGGCATGTTGTTCCTACCTGGAGAGCTGCTCCAGTTAAAAGGGGCTAACAGCTATAATGCAGATCTCTATCCAAGGGTGACATATCTGATGGAGGTGCTCTAAAGATCAAACAGTTGAGGCAAACATTTGGAATTCCTCGCCGAGTCCCACTGATGTCCACCGGCCCCTTCAAAAGTGTTGTCCTCCCCTAACCACAACAATGTTAACATTATGAGGGCTAATCGTTGGTTTCATATTATTTCTTTTGTTTGTTTTCAGGGCAGGACTGAGTTCGTTTCATGCAGAATGAATCCAAAAAATAGGGCGCAGTGAAAATAATCGAATTGGGATTGCAATACAACGCGTGATTATTTTTTGTTTTTTATTTTAATTTTTAACACAAGCAATTAAATTATCTATATTGCAGTAAACAATATCAGATTTATTCTACATAAATGTTTTGGTCGGTTCGGTTTATGCTTTTATGCTAAAATAAAGGCAAATAAACCATGATAGTTTATGTATCTACTACTTCAATTAGAGCTGTTAACTTACTTGACGCTTGGACTTGCAGTCTTTTCAACTAAAAAAATAAATAAATAAAAATCTACCAAACAAATGGCGGCATAACCATGAATCCAATTGCAACAATAATGCAAACAATTTTGTGGCTTTATCACTTCAACTTTTGTGTTTCGCAAAACAATATCTAAACACACAACTTCTTCAGCAGTGAACCTGTCGAGACAAATAAATGTAAAAAAATACATGGAGAAAAAAACAATAGAGCTTGGTAGGTGACCGAAATTAAGCAATTAATTTTTTGGGGGGTCTCTAATTGCACCCTTTGCAATTTGTAATTTGCATCCTACTTCAATGAGATGTCGATTTGAATTTGATTAATGCCTCATCCCAAATAATCATTGTTGCATTTGTAAGATGTGGTGGCATATCTGAATGCCACTCAACATTTAGCAGCTTTAGGGAAACATTCGATCTGTTCATTTTCCTCACCCATGTAGTAAAAATGTCAGCTTTTTAATCTTAAAAAGTTACTTTTTTATCTTTCATTCTTCTACTTCACCACGATTCTGTAAAGATGAAACGCAATTGATGTCTAAAATCGACTGAGTATGAATAATAACTGTAACATGGCCCAATCACTTCTCCGGGAGAAAAAAAAAAATTAGAGAGGATTATTCCCGAAAGGGGAAAAAACATGCCGCTTATTAAATCAGCCCCTCTTCATGCTTTTCATGGGTGGTCAGCAGTAATCAGTTTAGTGTCTGCCTCTTTCAGGTTGTTAAGACATGCACTCTTCATTTGCACAAATAGCATGATGGTTTCAAGCACCCATATAAATTAATCCCCCTTAACGTTTTGTCGAGAAAAAAGAAAAACAAACCACCCACTTTTAATCTGAAACCTGCGATTCCCCCCCAAAACCCTCACCCCCATCATCGTATACTTGCAGGAAAGATATCCGTACCCTCTTTTCGCACACGTGCATAAAGAGACACACAATGTCACACGCAAGAACCACACTGTATAATTTATAAAGCCTAAGCTCTTTCAATACTCCAAAATGCCAGATAAACTTTTCTCATTTGCTCCTAATTTGGTCACGCAAGATAATGCCAACATCTGAAGGCTTTTTAAACTGCTATTTAAAATGCATTCCTGAAAGGAGCCGGTGCTGGCATCTCTGCACCTTGTCAGCTCCAATAATTATTTCCAATCCGGAGCTAGCCCTTAATGTGCTGATTAATCCGGCCCTCTTTTTGCTGCGAGATGCATTCGGCTCCATTAATTTTTCAAAAAGGCCTCACTCACTTTGCCGCGAGCCCCGCAGATGTCAGGGCCGTGACAGAGAAAGCCATTAGAAGTTAACACCTCCCATTCCCCAAAGACTGGTACCCCTCATTCGAATGCCAAGCACCCGCATTAGGCACATCAGCTGCCAGGCTTGGCATCGGCTGAACTTGGACATCACCGTCTCAGCCCCCTCCTAAAAGGAGAGAACAGATTTAATAAGGGTGGTTTCAAGAAACCGGAATAATGAGGGAGAGAGGGTTGTGGAGTTGAGCACTGACATTTTGCTCTCCTTCTTTGAGGAGGATTCTCGAGATTGAGGATCGAATCCCATGTGATGTTATGTGATGTTGTGATGACAAACCGCTTCTCACAGGCTCAATAGCAGACTTCAGATCAGCTCCTGTAAAAATGCCCTTTGGAAGAATTTGCACGGCCATATTGTGAAATTCAAAGCGACTGGAGATCTATGTTCCAAACCTTCTCTCACTCAAGAGCTTTGTGTCGCTCCCCCTCAACTAGACTGGTTACAAGCTGTCTGAATTGAGGAGCCCCTATTCCCCCCCGCCCCCCACCACCACCAAGCCTTCCTGCTCGCCCAGCTTTTATCTGCCAATAGGTAGGTGAATGGTGGGAATTAGGATTCCTGGGGAGACTTGGGATGGAGAGAATAGAAACAAAGACTTCCCCATGTCGGGAACCGATGTCTCTTTTTCCACAGCTTTTCCCTTTCATCCCAAGGGCTCCTGTCAGACAGAGGGAAGGCGAACGGGAGCACGTATAATACCTTTTAAGAGCCTGCCAGTTCACTCCCATGTGATAAGCTCTGCTCGAATCACAATGGAGTTTCAGGACCCCACTGCAGTCACCCCACTGTCGGCCTGAGAACGCACTCCAACAAACACGCCGAGATAAGTCACACACTTCAACATAGCACCGGACGTACAGATATGTGATCAAATCGCATCATATGAACACAACCATTGAGACACTCTCTAGATCACTTGTTCATTCTAGTTTGTTGATTCAACCATTTCCACCGAGCAACACACAATGTTTTTGCATTTCTATTGCATCAAAGAGCAATGCTGGCGCTCAAAGTTAGAAGTACAAATAGTAGCGGGAAACAAAATTTTGTTCGAGCACCTTGATAGCACTGGTTGCGATCACACCCGCCGTCTGTTTTGCGCTTCCTGTACAGTAAGTGGCGGTATTCAACAAAGAGCTGTAAATCTGTCAATAAACCAAGAAGATCAAGAAGAAGACGACAATGACGATAGGAATAGGAGAACGCCTTGGAATGGATAATGCCTTTGGTCATAGCGAAGTGGGGTTTGTCATTTTAAGCTCCAAAACTTTTTAGCATTTTAGGAGTACTCCCGCTGTAATTACCAGTTAGATTGGTAAATAAGTGAATGTGAAATAAACATCTGAGTGTACAGTATGTGTGTAAAAAGAAATTTGGGCAGCCAGTGTATGGTGGAGATACACTGATGGGTAGTGCACTCCATTTACTGTTTTAATCAAATTGTATTTTCCATCTATTTAACAATAATGTGTTTTTTATTTCATGGGATAATAGATGGATTGGCGAATCAGTTAAATTTACTGCTGGAAGCATTTATGGATGTGGTTAAAATAACATGATGGACTGATAATGACAGTTTGGTTCGGCTCGAAAAAATGACTGACGATGACGCATGGGTGCCCAGGCCGCTGACAAATGATGAATGACGGACTGGCAGGATTTTGTAAATTGCCCATGCATGCCGCGGTACATCAGATGAAGGCACCCAAATGCAAACATCCGAGAGCGGGAGCAAAGTTGAGCGACACACTGGGAATTTAGGTGGAAGTTAAAGAGAATATTGTGCAGAACACAATTCTCCAGAGTTAGTGGTGAATATTTTTTTTAGGTAATCTGGAGTTAAAAAAGGAGACTTTGAACCAGAGCATGGTGTTGTGGTTGTGGGTACTCAAATGCAAGAAAGCAACGTTATGTTACACCACATGAAACAAAACCCGACACATTTTTAGCACTTTGAGCAACATCGTAAACTGTGAGAGGTCCTGTCTGGAGCCAAACATGATGTATAAGAATCCGTTGCACTGTTGCATTCCAGCCACACACACACACACACACACACACACACACACTCACACACACACCTCTGTTCATGTGGTAGTAGGCATACCCCCCGCTCCCCCTTCCCATGCATTTCAAGTGCCCTCCTAAAAACTTCGGACAGGAGACTGATCTGGTTGCCTTGGCCCTCGTGAACGCCTCACCCTCTTCCCCCATGTTTTGTCCAAACACCTTTTCGGATAAAATCGTGTTAATGAAAAAAGAAATATTGGTCGAGCCATAATTACTGGGTCACGCATCGGGCTCTAATGCTGTGCTGAGGTTGCCAATAACTCCACTCAATTGTGGCGGTATTATGTATACAGTATTTTGTATACAATCCCTCCAGCAAAGTATTCCAAATCTGTATAAACAGAGGCCGTGTCAAAATCCCAGCCTTTTTGAATGTTAATGAAAGGGAGGTGTTAGGGTGTCGGAAATCTGTCCAATAATGATAACAGTACAACTCCTGTTTACACTGAGCACGCTTCAGCTCCCAAAACCCAAAGTGCAGCCTCATTTACGTGCTAATGTGGGGAGGCAGATAAAGGACGGAGGAGCGATCACATGCACTGTCAGAGAGTCACCCTTTGAACCATCCCTCATGCCAGTGAAGAGGGGGGAAATTAAAGAGCCTCAGCCGCTTTACCACCTTTCAAATACAACTCACACTTCACGTTTCTGACAGAGAGAAAAATAGCTGTGTGAGTTTAGACATACACACACACACACGTTTACCACGGTGTGTATACTGAGATTTTCCCTGACAATTCCTCCACATGATTGTTGTAGGAGGCAGCAGAATTAAACGTTGATGTAATGTACATGACAGGGCTAAACATGGCTCCGCTTTGGAAAAGGCATTAAATAGACTCTGCTCGAATAACTGCTTTTTTTTTTTTTTTTGGTGCCATGCAGCCAAAGCGCCACCCGATTGACTTGACACCGCTTACTTAGCGCAGACAGAAACGTAGCAAGACGAAGATCAACCTTGTGTCACGTGTCTTTGAGTCGCGCCATACTCATCAGCAGCTGTTTCCAGCAAATAAGCTTTTATGAACCAACTGCAGTGCTACCTGCCAGCCAGACGCCTTGAGGAGCTGGCTGTTGGAAAAGCTTCACTCGAGTATGTGGAGGCCAAAAAAACAGTGGAAAGGAGAGCGAGCGTTACACTTCTGTTTGACTGCCGAAAGGGTGACGTTGCTGCGTCTGCTCTACAGCATGAGTAAATAAATATACAATAAACATTTGCTAACCTATTCCTGACGGGAAAATATGATGTCACAGCAGGCTGAAACCAACTTTGGACAGAAAGAAAAAATCAATCTACGGTGATTTCACCATTTTGCTTTCGACTGTAAAAAGAAAGGTCAGAGTCAAAACTATGAATGGAATTTGCAATGTCATCGACAGACAAATTAACGTGAATTAATATTAGCAGAGCTGATTGCTACCTATACCCGGGAGGAAAAGATGTTGTAAGGACCAATGCGAAAACAGATATTCAGGGGAGAGCTCCTGTCTGGTATTATTTTTACTTTATTCTGCGAGAGGTTCCAGTGATGTGACTTTTGTCCCCAAAGAGTCATGAACACACACACACGCACACGCACTACATAGACACTTGCAGTGTTAATCTTTCATCCAGTGACCTTTATATAAACATCTTTTCATTTCTTGAGGTCAGACAAATAAAATATTAATACCTTGATTTCAAAACACTATTACAAGAAAAATTGGCGCTTTTTAAACCCTCCACTGTACATGGTTCCACTTGAGCAACCCCATTACAGAGCGTTCCGAAGTGGCTAAAACAAATGAACTACTTGCCAACGCAATATGACCCCGATCTGGTCAAGAAGAAGACTGATGGGGCATGTACGTGATCCCAGCGACAAGGCTTTTAGGAGGAGTGATTCTTTTGAAACATGGACATCCTCATGCAGCCTTTAAAGGTGCGCTGAGGTCTTGGACAAATAGGCTTGACTGGTCTCTGTCACACCGCACCCCGCCTTCCTGACACAGCCAGCCTGTTAATGACAGAAGCCCGCAAGGACATATTAGTGGTGCCGCATTAACTGTTCCCACATGCCGCTGAAATTTTGAAGTAATACACCTGTAATTCTTCCGTCGTTTGTTAATATTTTACACGCGAGTTTAGGGTCCACCTTTGCGAGCGGTCACAGTTTGATACTTCGGATTTTGTTCACACCTGCTTACACTTTTACAATGACCGCTTTAACTTTAACCGTTTTGAGGAGGTTGTGTAATGCGGCCACAAAATCTGTAATATTGCCCACATAAAAGCGCACAGTCATACTCAGAGGCCATTCCGCCATGTCATAATTTCCCTCTGTCTGATTTGGTTCATGGAGGAACAATACTTTCAAGTCGGTGACGGATGTAGAACGTTTATTGCACAGAACATTTCAGTCAACTGTGCACGTTGCAGCCTTAATGCAGTATTGTATGTTGAAAGGGAAGTGGATACCGGCGGCAGATACATTATTTCCAGAATGAAGAGACAGAACATACTGTATGTATAACTTCAACATCTTCAAAATTACATCCTGGAAATCCCTTAAATGGAGAAATTGTACAGTGTGGAATCAGGTTTTTGCTTTCATATTAACCATCCGGAGCTGTCTATCTTCTTCTTCCTAGTGGATGTTGTAAAATGAAATACATTATTAACAATGCTGTATTGAAATATAGACATTAGTCACAATACATTTGGGATATTTGGCTTTGAAATTGGTGACATTTCTGGATGAACCTAAAAGCACTTCTCTAAACTTTTGAATGCATGTCTAACTGTTCAAAATTTCAGTTGTCTTTGCACAATTTTGGCAAGACAAGGCCAAGCTAAAGACTTAAAAACAAAGAACAGGAATACAAAAATAGCTAGTTTTGACAACAGCGGCTCAGTGTTTATAGACAGTGCAAGTGCACTTAAGTGTAAAAACTGGCTCATCTTGATTTTTGGGGTTGTGCAAGCCTCGTTTTGCCTGTTTGGTTATTTAGTTCTTATGTCTTCATCATGCTGGGCGTTACGACATACTGGGGATGGTTCCTCTCACATGCCCGGTGCAACTGACAATTTGGTGTCTGAAAGAAACAAAATTTCACACCTGCTGGAACCACGCCTAAGTGTTGGCACAAGGAGCCAAATGCAAATTTGGTGAATTTGATGAAGCTGCAGACAGACAGATTCTAAACTCAATGGAAATGTGTGTGGTGGATGTCATCATATTCATTCATTCATTCATCTTCCGAGCCGCTTGATCCTCACTAGGGTTGCGGGGGGTGCTGGAGCCTATCCCAGCTGTCTTCGGGCAGTAGGCGGGGGACACCCTGAATCGGTTGCCAGCCAATCGCAGGGCACACAGAAACGAACAACCATTCACACTCACAACTAGGGACAATTTAGAGTGTTCAATCAGCCTGCCACGCATGTTTTTGGAATATGGGAGGAAACCGGAGCACCCGGAGAAAACCCACGCAGGCCCGGGGAGAACATGCAAACTCCACACAGGGAGGCCGGAGCTGGAATCGAACCCGGTACCTCTGCACTGTGAAGCCGACGTGCTAACCATTGGACTACCGGGCCGTCCTGATGTCATCATATGTCATTCATAAATACAATAGCAGTGTGCATTCAGCCCACTCAATCACTGTAGAAATAAATTCATTGGACAGTTGATTTGTTTTTAAATGACCCTCTCCTGGCCATGGCACAAATACTGCATGGGGGGGGGGGGGGGGCGTTGTTAGGATTTGGGGGTCACACATGAATACGTACTATCATGGTGTAAGGTAGCTCTGACTTCCCAGTGGGAAGTGATCGCCCTGTCCAACTTAACATCGTCTGCAAGTTAAGATCTTGAATTTCCTGATAAATGTAATTGGTTTGCCTTGAATTCCTGCACGGACATCAGTTTCTGCTTTTATCATGTCAAGGACTGACCTCGTGTGCACTGATTTTGAAAAGAATGAGAGAAGCCGCTTTGATTGGCCGAGAAGCAAGATGCCTGTGTTCACGCCCACAGCAGCGCAAATTGCGCGTTACCAATGTTGCTTAACTGCATGCATCTACGAACATACCAACATCTTGCGTGGTCTAAATATGTGAAGGGGCAGCTGAGACCAAGTTTTTCTGTTTACAGAAATATGGACAGTAACATTTGACATCTCTTGTGTTAGCAAGAAACCTTAAAGCTTCTATTTGGGGCTCATCAAAGGCACTTCAAATGGTGGTAGGTTGCGCTGCCTCCCATTATAAATAATTTGATTGTGATTGGTTATTTCCAAGCGATCATATCCCCAGCTACAGTATAGGAAGGTGTCTACAATGCAACCACATTACTGTATAGCAGTTCTTTTGTTTATTTTTTTATTTCCCCTTTAGAAAATATTTCATTTTTTTCAAAGAAGTTGTACAGGTTTTATGTCATATTACGAGCGGAAAAGGTTTTTAAGTGACTTATCTTGGTCTCATTATTTTATCTCCCCAAAATCTGACATTTGAACAGAGCAGCGTGTAGACTTATGATATCCAAAGCATGGAAAACAGGCAAACTTGTTATGGCCCAGTGACTGAAGGTTCAGACAGGGGACAAGAAAGATTGTACAAGAATTGCTTTTAGTGGTGGATCGGCATTGTAGGAATTTTTTAATTTCCTGTTCCTGAATAATTCTGCTCTAGTTAGGTTCCTGGACACGATCCTGCCCTGTACCTCCTCTGATCATCTCAATCCATCGGACAGATGCGGGGAAACATGCTATAATCCGTTATCGCTGCTCAATGACATGGTGGCCCTGTGCCGGGCCTAAATGGTATAATACTGGGCGTAGCTTACTCAGAGGCAGCTGGACTTCAGGATGTGATGTCATAGTCTGGGGCACCCCCGCCCCCCGTCCCTCACACCACCCACCCCGTCATGCGCACACCTGCCAAAGAAGTGACTAGTCAATCCTTCAGGCACTTTATGAGCTCCTGGTGATAAATGGGAATGATTAGGCCGTTTTTACTGTGCAAATAAAGAAAGCAGTCAAATAAGAAGCAGAACGAAGTGCGTGGTAAGTGCTTTACAGTGGGGGCGTTGACTTCCAGGCCTGCAGGGCTGTGGAGCTGGAGGTATTCCCTCTTTAACCCCCAACCTGCCACCCTCTCCAGTGCACGCCCATCATGGCCATTCAGGGTCAAATAAATCACCTACCACGACAGGTGATGACCTGTTGTTTATTCGTAAACGTCTGAAGGAAGGTAGTGGAGGGGTGAAAGCACCAGTCTTAAGGTAGATTTTGCAGTCCCTCAGGGAGGCTTCTGTGCAAGCCTGGAGAATGAGCACCACTAAACGGCAGTTAGTGGCACCTAGAATGAATCGTGAAAGAACGACGACGACTAAATTAGTATTTTTTGAAGGAAACATATCTTTGTTCTTATCTGACATTCTCAAACATAGAGTGGAAACTCTAAATTCTGTCAGATCAGAATGAATTTTGAGGACTAGTACATTTCCAAAGTTACACCCAAAATATTTCGAACCATCGCCATAGGTGTGTATGCTCTCTGTGTCTTTATTATGACATTTATCCCTCATGAAGGGACAGCCAAAAATTGTTCAAACAACATACAAAGAGAGGAACAATTTGCACTGGAAGTGATATGAAGTGAACCGACTCACATTCACATCAGTAAGAACCAAATCATACTATATGGATCATCACTTGGAATTTGAGGTCGTTTTGTGCTTCTTAGGTTAATTGAAGACTCCAAATTGCCCATACGTGGGAATTTTTGAATGGTTGGTTGTCTGCCCAGTATGTACCCAGCGACTGGAGGGCAAACAGTCCAGGATGTACGCAGCATCTGGGGTAAGCTCCTGTGACCTGGTGATGCTAATCATGCCAAGCACTATAAAAATGGATGGATGGATTAACATGGCGGCCCGGCGGTCCAGTGGTTAGCGCGTCGACCTCACAGGTGTGAGGGTGAGCGCGGATGGTTGTTCGTCTATGTGTGCCCTGCGATTGGCTGGCAACCGGTTCAGGGTGTCCCCCGCCTACTGCCCAAAGACAGCTGGGATAGGCTCCAGCACCTCAAGCGGCTCAGAAAACGGATGGATGGATTAACATTGCTTAACTTCTCTTCACACTTGTAAGGGTTCAGCTTGGCAATACGAAACGGTTCCTTTCTTGCACCGGAACATTTATAATGGGAAAAAAATCTCTTCTCAATGTGGACAAAACAGATGTTGATCAATAAACCGGAATATATTTTGTTCAACCTTTCGCTGTTCGATCACGGATGAGTTCATCAATTGCAGCGTTGCATGAATGAAACAATTCCAAGTTGATTGCCAAGACTGGCCTTTGGGGGAGCTAAAGAAAGTCTGACATTCATCACATTGATATGTTACACAACATTATTGTCTGACTGCTGTCTCTGAAACTATGTGAGCCTGACAGATTCCAAAGCAGCCGAGGCCTTCGCACAACACAATCACCTCGTCACAATCCAACAATTACTCGCGCCTTCTCCCAAAGCTAAGTCAACCCTAACGTTTTGGAATTAAAATAATGATTGTCTAAACATTTAGACATTGGATTTCTGTGTACACACACACGTTTGCCTCGGCGATGTGTTGTCACGAGGCTGGCAAAACAACATTAGCCTGAAAGAACCGTGCAAAATATATCAATATCAATCGATGTCATCTGCCCATGTAATGTAAAGCTGAGATTGAGCTCCATCAATTAGGATTTGCAGTGGAGCAGAAAATAGCCCGAGGTGGAGGAATGTACAAGGAACACAAAAAAAAAAAGAAACTTTTCACATGCACACATTTGAATGTTCAAATCATATTAAATGTTTGTCACGGTTTCCAGAAACAATAATCCACCATTACTTTTGTCCGATCTTTCAGATTGTGACTGCAGTGTCGTCCAAACCTTACAAACTCAACTAGGGGATGACAGTCTTAATCATAAATCCTTATCGGAAATATTTCATAATTCTATGTCTTCCTTGGTGTGGTGAAAGACACAATAATAGTTGCTTTCTCCCATTACAGGCCAAGGTGTTGCAATATCTTGTGTTTCCTCCTCAAGGTGCTACACGTCCTATGCTCAGTCAACAGGATTTGAAGCGACTTGACTCAACAAGCACTCACACCACGTTAACACTTTGTTGCTTCTGGTAGCGCTGGCACCAAGACAAAACTCGCTTGAGTCCACAGTTTCAATTTTAAACCTACATTTTGGGAGAGAAATTGTGCCTCTAAAATTGGAAATTCAGGCCATCATTACGGATGACATTATCGGATTTTTATATTTATTCCAGATTCCAAATGCCCAGCCTCAACAAAGGGTGTTTAAGTGGAAGAATATTTGGAAACTTATCGAACATAAATCGAAGCAACACTCAGAGCAGGAAGTAACAAAAAGAATGGAAAGAGTTGGAACAGAGTTGTTCTTTTTCCACGATTTGTTACGGGAAAAAAATGGAGGAAGCGTCGTCTCCTGCAGCGGACTGGGGCGGACTTCCTCATGACGCTGTCGTTTGTGTTGTTAAAGGTCAAATACTTAACTCGCCACATTGCCGTTGGTAGTTAGTGAGGCAGAAAGTCACTTTCGACAGAAAGAATGTGAGTAATTGTTTCCCTTTCTCTCAGACTGTACAGGGACAAAGCAGACAGAAGTTGGAAAACTTGCGGAGAGAAGTCCATCGTGATTTGTGGGCTGCGATTGAGGCCGCCGCTCATCTCGCAGGCGTCCTAATCTGCCGCTGGAATCTCTTTACTGTCACATCAGTGAAACCTGTAAAGTTGATATTTTCGCAGGCTATAATTTGGAGTGAATATTATCAGCGCGGGTATCAGCGCGTCAGCCTACACGAAATGATGAATCCGTTAAAATGACTCATTACCTGCTCAAATCCGTTTTATCACCTTGATCTGCCTTCACAAGCGGCATCCGAACAGAAAACTTCCTCTCAGGTCATTGCTGCTGACAGCTCAAATCATGTCACTTATTGAGCAAGAGGTTGAGTGGTAAAGCTTGACAAGCAGGCGTAATAAACCCGGCAGTTTAGTTGTCACCCATGGGTGCTGCCTCGGGGAACCGAGTCCTTGCAAGCATCTTTGGATTCCTGGGCCAGAATGTAACTCTTTGTTCTGCAGAAATTAGAAATATTTTCATGCTTGACGTGTTCGTGTAATAGCGGGGTAATGAGTCTCAAAGTGCTGTGGCCGTTCCAAATACCTTTTGCTATATCCTTTTCTTTGGTTCAAAGACGCAATCCGCATGCAGGTGTAGCAGCTGACACTGTCTCACTTCCTGACGTGAGATTTATGTCAGCGGTGAGCCACGACGCGCTGAAAACATAAATGTTACTCATTAAACATTTATACAACCAGTTTTTTTTCCCCGGATTCGTCAAGACATGCGCCGACATAACACTATGTTGAAATTTGGAGGAAAAGAAACGACTGTCATGAGGCAATAATTCATTACATCAAGTCGTGTCATTCATTTTACTCAGTGTGACTCAGTGTGTGTGGATGATTGATTGATTCACTCGTGAAGAATTACATACGTGTGTCAGAAAGGCTTTGTTCCAAAAATTTCAGCATACAAACTCATCTTTTTTTGTTGTTGTTTTATCTAGCCTATTTAATGGAGGCGGGCTACATTCTACAATGCTAAGTGCTGTTAATCCAGGCCTGAGGCCTCAGACAACAGAAATACAAATTTGCTGCTGCCTTAATTACTGGATTTCAAAAACAAACAATAAACCTGCTTTTGATAGAGATGCTGCTGGAGAGCAAACGACCTCTGGGCTTATTGCCATATTATGATGTCTTAGCAAGATTAGTTAAAAAAAAAAAAGGCACATGTGATGTGAAAGTGGCTCAACGTTGAGGTTGACGACATTCCAATGTGAGTGAATATTAGTTGACACGATTCATTTTGGATTTTGGCAGAAAGGAGAACAGTATAAGGGCCGCACTAAGAATGTAAATACGGGAGCAAAAAAAGGCACGATAAAACTTGAATAAACTTGCGTTATTAAGCGCAGAGACCGTTCGAGATCTTGTAAAGTTACATAGGTAAACTGTAATGTATTGTCTAAAATCACCGATGCTAGACGTAGCGGCACCCTGCAAACGTTTGTGTACGACAAATGGTTTCTTTGTTTGTTCAATTATCGAAACGGAATTATTTTGGACCAATATTTTATTTGACCTGAGGAAGACACGGCAGAAACGGCGTCTTCTGCTCTTACACGGCTCCGTTTATAATTGTGTCATAAAGTTGATTTGTTTTTCTTTTCTGCTATTGTGGGGAAAAGCCGCCTTGATGCCAACATTTAGTGTTCCCCGTTTATCAAAGCGGTATGAGTTGGGTAAGAGATAAATACGGAGATAAAGGCGTGTCTGTTTTTTTACGCTTGAGTGATACCTCTTCCTGGACAAAGATGCTCTGTTCTCTCCTGACCACCCGAGTACCGCAGGTCCGCTTTTGATTCTATTTTATGAGTCCTAATTGTGACTGACCCGGCCGGCCGCTGGCTTTATTTCATTCCGGGAAGAGGGCTTTGCTCCTTGCGCCTGATTGGAGCATCTCAACGCGTTGACCTCCGCCTTCACGGGACGGTGAGGGACAGGTCTCAAGTTCACGCTCCCCCTTGGGTGGTACGACTCTCAGTTTACCTCCACCTGTCCGCCGGGGTGAGCTTCACCCGTCACCTCTCGCCCTCCGGCTTCACTCGGAGGAGACTTAACAGAAGCGGCTCAGTTCCGTTTACGGGTCCTGAACAAGCCTTTGGCTTTGTTTACCGACACTGCTTTCGAGCGCTATCACATTATGCAGGACAATACGGCTTGATGACATTGCCTTAAATGAGCGCATGCCTAATAGGAATATTCATAATCATCCCAGAGCAGGGCAACACTAAATACTTTTGCGCATTGCACTCAAGCGGCTGCTCTTCTTGTTTACGCAGTAACATAAGAATGTGAGTTTAACCCTTTATTCAACTACAAATTCCCCGTTGTTTGCATAACCTCCCGGTGACTCGCAAGTCACATTTGTTCTGTAGGTCTCAGTACAGCGGAAAATGGCCGCCGCTTGACCAGGTCCTCTTTGATGCAATAATGAAAACAAATGGCTGTAACACAATCATAGATGGAGGAGCGCTGCGGTTTCAAAGCTGCCGTTGCAGTGAGTTGACGTGCGAGCAGGAAAACACCAAGCTGTGTTTGTCATCACTCTCGACATTGTCTCTCACACAAATTATTTCCTCAAGCTCTCTTTAGAGTATTTTGTCATCTTAGGGCACAATTAATCACAGGAAGTGCAGTTCCATATGTCTCTGCAGAGTGACTTTAACTGACCCCAGTTAAAGTCAGACTACAGATTAGTCAAATAATTTTCCGGTTTCTACTTCAAGGTAAAGATATTATAGAAATGTAGTTTTTTGCATGCTTTAAAAAAAACTGTTTGGTCTGCAGAGAAAGTGGCACCCGTTTTCTATACCGTTTGTCTGGCTCAGGGTCGAAGGTTATCTGCCTGCTTCTGAAAATGTATTTTGCCACACCATTTTGAACTTTGCTGATTGTAACAGCACAATTAATCAAATTTTCATAAAGCCTCCCCTTTGAAGCCGCTATGTCTGAAAGCCAAAGAGTAAGCAGAGCTGCACTCAGATGACTTTTTCTCTACAGTGAACGTCTACGAGAGAAAAAGGCAAAATGCCTGAAAAATCTAAAATATGCGTTATTATTTGGATATTTTCAGAGATTCAAGGGGGCGGGGGGCGGGGGGGGGGGGTTGCATGTGAATTTTGATAATGATTGGTCGTAGTTTTCTCAATTTTTTTCGCTGTTGAGGGGGCGTATGGGATCGGGAAGCGGGCGGCACTGGAGAGCGACCCGTGTCAGCACCTCGCCTTGGTTCTTTTGTCCACTCTTGTTGTGGCACCCTGGTACAGACCAGCTATCTACCATTGTCAAACTGTTGCATTTCCTCAAATTAGCGAAACTTTTTCTACCCTGCCAAAATTGTGCTGTTTACATTTGTCACAGTGCATTATGAGATGTGTGACATCAATGTCAAGAGCTCTCAACGTTTGTTACAACGGCATATAAGCACATTTCGGAAAGACAGGAAATAAATAGTGTGGGTAAAATGTTTTACTTCTTGATCGATGACTTTTTGAACAAATGCATGCCACTGACACGTTACTGGGACACCTGTGACCTTTTCAATTCCAATCCTCACCTAAGTGGTGTGGTAATAAAAGAGAACAACAACCAAAACAATACAACTTCTATAATTTGGGCTCAGTGTAGCGCACACAAAAATAACAGAACATTTGAAGTTTTCTCCAATCCGAACTTACACCTTTGGTTGGATTGTCTCGAGAACAAATGCCATTTGTAGTGCTCTAAATATGGTTATTAGGAGACATCACAACATATCACTGGTCAACTGGAATCGAAAAACATTTTGCTCTTGAGATAGATGGCAAGTTGTTTTCTACAAGCTCACCTGTTGTTCTCTTAAGGAAATCAATGAGTCTCTCCGGGTGGATAATAACATTCCCGCCGGAGAAGAGACGCTTAATTCACTCTTATCATTTTAGGTTGTCTGGCTTCCAGTCAAGCTGGGGTCCAAGAGGTGAAATGAGTTTGGTAGCCTCAAACTGCAGGCAGGACAAGAGAGCGTACATCATAGCACAGTTTGCGGAAGAAAGAGAGAGAAAATTGTCCGCACAAGCGGGAAAGATAGAGTTTCATCAGCACGCCGCTGAAAACGCACGTCTTTGGCAGACCTCAAACACTTAATCGGCAATCATTTTTCAATGAGCCCCAGAGGAGCATATTTTAGTGCTCCACCAAACAGTCTGCTGCTTTGTGTGCTCTAATCCCTCACGGTTATGCATCATGGGGAGCCAGCCAGGGTTGGTTTTCCACACGGAGGCTCACCCCCACCTTTCGACATCGAGACAGACAGACGGACCGATGCCCTTTCCTCTGGTCTGCCTCACCCGCAACATATGTGTCCATCAAGGAACACTCACTTTTTATTGGTAAAGCCCTCAAACTTGGATTGTCTTTTGATCTGGAGGCTGGACAAAGTGCAAATGTAACATGATCCCATAAGCGGCCTTCTCATCTGCCTCGTTAGGAGCTCTGAAGAGGGTTCAGCAGTCCATATTGAGCCCGGTCTCTTGTGAGACCCTCACCCGAATCTCCTCCGCGGCACGTACGCACACACACACACACACACACACACACACACACACACACACACACACACACACACACACACACACACACACACACACACACACACACACACACACACACACACACACACACAGCCGTCTTCTCTTAACCTTGCCTCACTTCCATTTCATCCTTTGCTTGTGTTCCAAATTTGACACACAGTGCTCCGGAAAAATCCTCTCTGCAGGGAAGTCGATATCTAAACAGCACTTAACCTGGCCGGTGGAGGAGTGTTTGTGTGATGAGAAAATCTCTGGGCTCCGGCTCCGTCTCATTAATGAGAAAAGATGAGCGTTCCCCGCTGCAATTAAGAGTCAATCTCCTGCATTAACTCAGGGCCCCGCGGCCACACACACAGCACAAAGACAACGGGACCATCCCCTGTCACTCATTTTCCTGGTCTGAGCAGTGTCGAGTGGACTCCCAGGACAGATTAAATGAGATGCTCCCACTTTCTGCTATCGCCTGCTGAAACCTAAGCTAGAGGAATGAAATGCTGCAAACATGTGCAATGAAGCAGATCGGACTGAGTTTGACGAAATGTTACACTGTCATGTCATCATTTTAGTGAACGTCGAGACCAAACTAGTGCGGACAGACTGAACAGCCTGACAAAAGTTATTATGTCGTTAATGATTTCTGACTCAATTTATCCATCCAACCATCCGTATTCTGATCAGCTTATCCTCACGAGAATCGCGGGCGTGCTGGAGCCTATCCCAGGTGACTTCGGGCAGTAGGCAGGGTACACCCTAAACTGGTTGCCAGCCAATCACAGGGCAATTACGGACAAACAACTAAGTGTGTTCACAATCACATTTATGGACAATTCAGGATGTTCCATTAACCTGCCATGCATGTTTTTAGAATGTGGGAGGAAACCAGAGTACCCGCAGATACCCGTGCAGGCACAGGGACAACATCCAAACTCCACACAGGAAGGCCGGAGCTGGAATCAAACCCTGGACCTCTGTGCCGTGAGGCCAACGTGCTAACTAGTCGACCTCCGGGCCGCCGGACTCAATTTGAAGAAACGGAGCTGAAACTGAAGCAGCAATGCAACGGAATGGGTGTTATTTGAATTTTTCTTTGGAAAGTACAGTAACAACATTTAACAAAAGCAAGTAAGCAATATACACTGGAAACAAATTGTTTTGAATTCATTATATTTTATTTTGTCAAATGCCCGCACACAATAGAATCGCCTGGATTTAGATCCATCTTTTAAAAGTCAATGTTTATTAAAGAATCTGGATACAGATGATTTTACACTTGATGAAATATAATTTAGTGAATTCAACACCATTTTTTTCAATGCATCTCATAACATCCGTTATGGTATGTTCCAGTCAAAATTTGGCAAAATCTATCGCTGCATACGAGGCTCTTTTTTGATCGCATCCAGAGCAACACATGAAAATGTTTTTCCCGGTGTTGTGCAAACCAATATTACGCAAATCTCAAACGTGAGTGCGTCAAGTTTGGTCATCACTGAACCTACGCTGCCAGCACATGTCAGGCAGGTGAGAGTAACGCACACCGAAGATCATTTGTGAGTTCAAGTCACGTCAGCTTTTATTGTCAAATAAGATAAGATAAGATATCCTTTATTTGTCCCAAATATGCTGTTTGTGCAACATACAGCACAGATGAAATCCCTTTCAGCCACGGTGCAACTACAGGAGAGAGAGGAGTCGCTGCGGGTACCCGCGTCGCCAAGAACAGAACAGTTAACATAAAATAACAGAATAATACAACACAACACACAAGACACAGACAGTCATGCAATCTTAACCACTTTTTCTGCATACTCTTTGTTGTTTGAAGCAGTAAAGATGAAAGAGGAGCGAATCAAAATGTCCTTTAACCAGTGGATTAGAGCCGTCATGCTGAAAATGTGCACACGTCTGCTACAAGCTAACAAAAAGGTGTTGACGAAAAAAGAGATCTGTCTCTTGTCCCATGTAAATCCGCTTCAATTCCAAGCGGCAACTCCCAGTTCCACATACGCATCTGCGCTGGCTCGAAAGTTACTGAAAAGGCCTGCTAGCTCATCATTTTCTGTTCTAGTCCATCCCATAATGTGTTTGATGGGTTTGAAGTCAGGGTTCTGTGCACATTCTTCCAAGCCGACCTCATTGAGACATTGCTTGATTCACCGGGGGACAGTAGAGCAGAAAATGTCCTGACCTAAACTATCCCCACAAACTCCCGTTGATTTGTCCAAAGGGATTTTGAGCCTATTTAACAATACTGTTTATACTACACAAAATTTAAAGACCCAAACGGATTTATTTAGACTGCTCCACTCTAATATGATTAGTGCAGCTATCAAAAGGAGCATGATGAGGAAGCAGTCTTTCCATTTTGTAGGCAGAGAATCAACAAACAAACCACTTGGAAGTCATGACACTTATTATTATGTCTTAACCTGAATTGAAACTGCAGGCAGGTTAGGACTGTTTAGTGGGCATTATTGTGTATGATGGTGATATTAATGAAAAATAAATAAATCAATCAATAAATAAATAAAATCGGAGACAAGTGGACGGACGGCAGATTGAGTTTGGGGTGGGCTGGAATAATGAGTGACATATTGTCAAATCTTTACCTACAAAGCAAAGTCTTCTTCCATGCAAATGAGACCCACTTGATAAGGATCTATTTGATGGAACACATGCGGAATATGAGGCCGCTAATTCCTTCATTAGTATTCCAGAGAGCTGATTGGCAAAGAGCGCGGGGAGACAGACGGAGAGCATGTCTGCAAAACCCAATATTGATTTGTTTAATGGTGTCAAAAATCACAAATCTCCAGTCAGTTGTTTATGAGGCTATTTAGCAAGCCAAAAGATGCCCCTCGCTTAATTAATACCTCATTACAGAGATGTGATTATATGCTTGAACTGTTAATGAGCTCCCTGAATTTCAAAGCCCAATACAAAAGGTGTTTGGACAAACAAATCTGGAGAAAATGTGGTATCTTGATGGCTCTCACTGCGTGTGTTGGATCGAGCTCGTTTATTCATTCTTGCATGTTTTAATGCTTCTATTTAGATCTTTAAAAAAGTTGGTCAATCTCTGAGACTGCAAATGCTCCTCTGGTTATTTGCGTTCATTCAGTTCCCCAAAGGAGGGGATGATACCGACAAGACGGTCATGTTGATAAATATTGAGAGCAAAAGTAAAATGAGAATCTATTTTTTGCTCTTGCAGCATCTTACAAATATTCCTTGATTACACAGCTAACTAACTATGAAAAAAACCCAACAGATTTTAAATGTTGTTACATTACTTTACTTACTTACTGTTTCACATCAATTAAAACAGGAGAGAAAAAAGTTTTAATTCACCAATGGCTGAGCAGAGGGCTGTTGTTGCATGTGTCCCACAAGATACTGATCTTAATAGTGTTATTAACACTATTAAGACACAGTGAAAATTCTCAACCAAAATATCCTTTATGAAATAAAAAAAAAAAGAAAAGAAGCTGTGATTTGGTGGTGTTGGTTCTGCACTGTGGGTTAAAAAAAACAACAACAACCCCGAAAAGAGCATTTCATGTTTTGTCTGAGAGCAGCGAAGAGGCAGAGACTCAGCTCTCCAGAAGACAGTCGATCTACGAAGCTGTGTGTTTAAAGGCCCATAAAGAGAGTGATAATGGCGCGGCTTTATGAGGACTGAGACTGGCGAGACGGGCTGTTACAGCCACGGCTACTGTTGTTGTTATTCCCACTGTTCCTCGATGGGCACTAAAGCGGAAAAATGGATCCCCACTTTGGGCTGAAATACGAAGCTGGGCTTATTCTCTCTCTCTTTCTCTTTTTGTGTGAAAGGCACCCAGGCATTTGCCTGCATGGTTATGGAGTTAAATGCTCAGCTCCATGGCTTGGCTTCTGCACCCCCCCGCCAAGTCCCCCACCTCCATCTCATTCCCCCTGACAGGATTAGCAGGTCTCCAGTGTTAGAAATACATTAAGTGGACCTTTGCAGTCACTTATTATGCCTGATTATGCAGCTGGAATGGATGGGGAAGGTAGGCTCTGTTTGTAGTTCAATAACTTCTCAGATGCCTTTTTTTTTGCAGCAGCAGCAGCAATCTTCAAAGCGTGAACGGGTCAGTGGCTCAGGCACAAAGCTGAGATTGATTTCCACTCTCCTACTCTTTGTTCCTGTGGTTTCAAGAGGACAGGTTCTTCCAAATGAGTTTGCCGTGTTATTAATGGAACGGCTAATTAAACTCCCGTGCAGCGGTGTCATGTCAAAACAATGCAGCTTCCCCGCGTTCCCCGGCAATGCTTTGTACAGCAAGGTTAATGAAATAGTTAACATACGTTGATGTATAGATTGGATTAAGCTCCATCTGGGCACTGCGCCACTCTATTACTGTGAGGACTATATTCTTCAAATAGCGGCAGCTGTCTTTTCCAGACCAGTATCGTTCTCCCGCCCTCACGTATTTCGGCAATACAGAGCACATCAACATCAATCAAAACTGCGTACGTAGCCGATGTTGACGCCTCGTGTTTTGACAGCTGTGACAAAACAATTTGAGAGTCGGTGCGAAAACAAGCGGACGATTCAGCACAGCCTGAGAACGTTTCCATGAGATCTGCACTATAAGTTGGACTGACAGGTTGAAAGAGAAGAAGAAGAAACTTATCCAGAAAAGTCTCGCAAACCTTGTATGTCGTGTGTGTCAAAGTGTGCCTATGGAAAGGAAATTAAAGCTTTGGCATGTAGTTACTTATGCACAGAGGCTGAGTCAGGGACTACATTGTCCAAAATGAGAGACCTCTCATTGTCCAGCAGGGAAACCCGATTCCATGTTCCTCTTGCCCACTTGGCTTATTTTCCATAATGACTGCACAATTGGCCACACTGTTATTCATTCGTTAGATCTCACAATGTAAATGACTTATCATTTTTGGAACGGCTCCAACTGGTGATCAGACTCGGGGCATTTTGATTCGGGCCTCATCTAGGAACCGCGGAGAAAAAAATGTGGGCTTTTTTTTTTTTTTGCCCTGAAATGGCTGTTATATTTTGACCGACTGTGAATTAAAAATCAGCTCACTTTTCTACATTAAAGAAAGCACCCATCACAGCAAAATTGTTTTATCTTGATCTTTACCTTGGGTACATTAAAATATATTGGTGTGGTCTTTAAGTGCAAGGGAATCTGAGAGACCGCAGTAATTGTGAGACCTCATGCCAAAAGGATAAATCTGGCTGTGTGTACAGCATTGCTTTTGTTTGGCTATTTTTGGCATTTGCATATCGCGTGGCACCTAAGTTCTGCACTCATCAAATGATGAACTGTTTGCTGGACTCCAGTGCTTTCCCGAACCTTTTGTGCTTTGTCACTTGTTGACGCAGTTAAGACAGCGTGTTTGATTGCTTTTACGATTTAGAGCGGGGGTCGGCAACACGTGGCTGCAGAGTCGCATGCGGCTCTTTAGCAACATCTAGTGGCTCCCTAGAGCTTTATAAAAAAATGTTTGAAAGTGGAAAAAGATTTTGATAGTAGGCGAATATAGCTCAAATAGCTATAGATACACATTGCAGCTCCGAAAAATGGAGAGCTGTGGTGTTGTTTTTTTAAAAAAAACGTACATTTTATTTCTGCTTTTAAGAGTCTCGACAAACACAGACACGTCTGCGTCCGTGCCATCTCTCTTCTCGTTCAACTCGAGAGGCGTTCAAAGACAGCCTCCGAAAAATGGAAATTAATGATGACTTCACTGACACTAACAAAAGCGAAAATAATATACCAAAACAAAAAAAATCAAGCGAGGAAATTACAAAGTAAATTCTATGAGGGCGTTTGTGAACACACAACAAAGGAATGAATAATATAAACAATCCTGAGACAGTCCAGTCCCCTACATACATACAGCACGTGTTTCCTTCATTGTAAGTTTTACAGAAGGCTTTTATTTTTTTGTGGCTCCATATCTATCTTTTTTAAATTATTTTATTTTTTTGTCCTGTATGGCTTTTTCAACATTTTGGGTTCCCTAGCCCGGATTTATCGTGTGACTAGTAAAAATGAGATGCAATGGCAGATGCCTCGTGCCTCATCATTGATCATTTTTAAATTAAGAGTGTTATATTGTTTCACAAAGACTGGCAATTTTTTTTTTAACTTATTGTGTGACTGTAAAGTGTGTTAAAAATATTCGACAAAAATGCCTGCAGAGCAAACAGAGGTTTAATGATATTGACAGCTCGGCCATGGAACATATTTCCTATGGGAAACATTGTCTGGAAATCGGAACAAATCGTAGGTCAATCAGCGTCAGCCACAAATGTTCCACCGTACTTTTCAGGACAGGGAGAGGCGGCAGGAGCAAACAGCTGACACGAGGGATCCGTTATGTCTTGTAGGGGAGGTCAGGCACATGGGGGCTTCAAACATCACACGCCCCAGGCCATAAGCACCCAGCTACGCCTTCCCCATCTCGTGGCCAGCCCCGTCACATCTGGCCCCACGGGCCCGGGCAGTTTTGCCTCCCCTCCCTTTCAAAATGCACCAGTGGTTCCCATTTAACACCTGTTCTGCCTAATTTCCATTTTCGGGGACGCTGTGGATTTCAAATCATTTATCACTTCCCAAAGTGCTTCCACATGTGCGTTGCCTTTCTCAGGGAGCGGGGTTCGTGCCTCCGGCCAACCTTTTCCAAATGTATTAAAATTCAGCTTGGTCCAAAGAAGTTCAGACACTGATGTTTCATTGTGGTGATGTCTGGCAATTATTAGTCTAAATTACGGCAACGGCATGTGACTTGACAGGGTGGACCCTGTGTTTTAAAAGGAGAGATGAGGCAAAGGAGGTAGGCCAAGGTGGTCTGTCACGCTTTATGCACGTTTAAAAGCGTTCGCCCCAACACCCTGACTGGGATGTCACTCACAGCGAAACTGTTTCGCCACCGTGGAAACACTTGTGTGGTTAGGGACCTTAGAGGGTCCACGGGGGCCCAGTATGGGGCGGCTGGGTGAAGGTTGTGTCAAAAGCAGTCTTCACTGTGAAGGTGAAGACTCCCACACTGAGCTGCTAAGAACATGAAATACCAAATGCAGTCAAGTTGATATTCGAGGTCAGAGGTCATCTTGTAAAACCAGGATTAGATTTAAACGTGGGAAATGATGTGAAGGGAAGTGAAATCAGATTACGTCTTTTTGGGGTAACCTTGGTCAACAGTCACTAAGCCTCAATGGAGCTATATGGTGCGTAATTGGCTGTGACAAAATGGGACGGAAGACGTGCGATCTACTGGGAAAACATGTAACGTGATTACATTGTGGAGACTTTGCTTATACATAGTGTGCCTTTCACAGTAACTGTATTTCGGTGAAATTACTGCACGCGCATTTACTTGAACGTTTCTAGCTCAAATAGAGACAACTTAAATGACAACCGACTGTGTTATTGTATTAAATAATGGCCTGAAGAAGATGAAGACCTTTTTTCGCCACATCTTTTAAGTTCAAACAGTGACGGCGAAAATGAAATACAATTCTGTCACGCCAACATTTTTCGTCAACAAAGTGTGCTTTCGACCTACCAGCTCTTCAAATGGGAAATGTTGGAAACTGTACACTAAGTGCGCTTAATTTAAGTGGGCTGTGAAAATATGTGCTAATCAGATACGGTTGCTAACAAAGTCCATGAAATTACTAATTAGAATTTCATTAAAAGGTACCGCCTTATCATCTGAGGACATCATAACCTTTCAAACGCTTTTAGCAAGGCAGCGTGCCGCGCTAAATGGGCTAACAGAGAGAAAACAGCTGGCTTTTGATGTAATATCTCATTTAGCATTTGGGCTAAATCGGACCATTTAAACATGGCATTGTTTTGGACGTAATTTATCTGCCTAATTAATGACAGCGATTGCCCGGGTTGCGGGGCTGTCAGAACACCGTGTTCCTGCAGGAAGAGATCTCAATGGCACACATTTAGCTTTCATTAGGAAGCGTTTGCCAAGAATAGGATTCAGCTTGCTTCCATTTCTTCCTCTTCTGGACTCAGTCAGTTGATGAGCAATCACATTTCAAAGTGTCACGTGTAATACGGAGCACATTGGTACCCAAATAGTGTTTGTGTGAGTAATGCACTGTGTTAAGTTTTAATTTGAAGAAAAGACCGATGCAACAAGTATGTATTTTAAGGAGTGTCTATCCTGTGGGAAGCGGGAAAGTGTGTCATCCACATGACTGCCCGTCTGATTACGATTTCTCCCATCACTTGGTCAGGATGGGCTGTGTTAGCTGGAGGGATCATATGTCAGCACTCAGGCCTGTTTATCTGAAGGACAGCCACTGGAAGAAAAGACATCTGTTCAACTAATGACTGCCTGATTTAAAAACAACATAGCCGCCGCTTTTCTACACGAAAGCAGAATAACGGGCAAACCGCCGATACGCGGTGAGGAAAACCGCCTGTGATGATCGTCGGCTGAGGTAACACCCACTGAGCCAGAGGTGAGCACGGGTGAAAAGTGAAAAGTAATCCTGGAGACTTCCCTCGTGTCGTGACCTGAGTAAAGGTGCTGCAGATGTTTAAGTGGAGAAGGAAAGGCGCGCTTCACAACTGGGTATCCGATAAGAGTGTTTCATGCTATTTTAGCGGCCTTGCCGAGCTCAATCACCGGGAAACAAAAAGTTGTCATACAAAGTCAAGTAAATGCAAGGCTCCATTCAAGGCGACTGACAGTGGGTACAGCACGTCGTGTGGAGAAGAAGACAGCTGTTTTAATCTGCCCTCGGGGCTTCATAAACATTTGCTTTTGAAATACCAACCACTGTGGCAAAATTCTGCCTCAAAGTCAACATGTGTGCACATGTAATACTCTGCAAAAAAAAAAGAAAGTTCCTTGTGCAACATGCATTCTCACAACATGAGTAACAATGAGAATGTGAAAGGAAGCCAACAAATCACGCTAACCACCGCATCTGATTCATAATCATGCTAACCCCACTGATTAGCACCTACTCTTAATGGAGCGCAATGTCAGAGGCCAACTGATGCCGTTAGTCCAACTTGTGGCACGCCCTGCTTTGTCAAGTGGAAACTAATTTGCACCTTTGTACTGCTTATAGCGAGGCATTAGCTGGAGATTGTCTCGCTACCTGGTAATTAAAGCAGATGGTCAAATAGCCCTGTCTGAAGTGTTAACTAAGTGGGCCTCTATGTAATCTTAATTCCCTGCCTGTTTGTAAAAGCCAAGCTGTTCCTTGGCCAATTCCCACTGCTCTTCGTTACACACCAGTGTTGTGTTTCCATTCGCTTTGCCCCTTATTAAAATGGTCGCTGTAATTGTGGTTTACATTCAATGGGCTTGGTGGGGGACATTTCAGTCTGTGACATGCAAGATATGATCTTAAATGACTTTTAATCAAGCCTGTTGAAACAAAACTGACTTATCGTTCCAAAACAGCTGCTCAGGTTTAATAAGCCCCCTAAAAAAAATATTTATTTATTTATTTTTTAAAATCCAAGACAGTGGATGATAAAGAAAGACAGCAGAATTAGAGGGCAATAACAAGATCAAGAACACCACTACATACACCTACACACTCCATAGCGAGGTGCCCAATGCCCTCAGATCACCCTCCAGCTGGGCACCGCCCCTGCCGGGTTGAATTCTCCGCGCCGTTGCGAGTCCCGCATGAAGAAAAATGAGATATTGCGATATGGGACATTGCGAGAATTATGCTAGAGAAGCGAAACAGTCTTCCACGGAAACACAAGTCGCAATAGATCCATTTCAAGTTCGTAAACAACGATGACATATTCAGGTTGCACGCGCACTGCTGCTGCAGAAGGGATGACAAGTGGGAAGATGTTACAAAGTGGTTCAATGTTCGGCTTTATAGAGAGGAGAAACCTCGGGCCGAATCCACAACCGCGGCTATTGATAGCCCCTTTAATTGCTCTACATTTGCACCCCTAGTTTGCTCCGTCTGATTCACAAAGGACATTGTGACATACCAGCTCAAACACCACCACAATGTGTGTGCAGTTTGGATCTGTTCTCGTTCAAAAGCGGCTTCAAATTAGTAGCGCCAATTTTTTAGCATCACCGTTATTTGCCTCACTCAAATTGAATGTGGCTATTGGCGCTGGCATTCGTGAATTAGAAATTGTTTATGAGTGAGGCTCATTTGCAAAGGGGTGGGCAATATTTCCAACAAATATGCAGAGAATCTCATTGAAACAGGTGCAAAAATCCACCCGCGCACCGAGACGCATTCTCTTCGGTATTCTCAGTGAGTGACGCATTTCACCATCTGCGCGTGCTTTCTGGATTAGATGCTATCTGTTTGCTCAAATTTGACCGGTTAGCACCACGCAAAAGCCGTTCAATCCTTAGGCAAATTTGGCCCATAGTGTTTCGAGGAGAGCAAAAATCGCATCCCTGCTTGGGCCATCTTCTACAGAAATGAGAAAGCAGCCAACTCTCCTTGCCTGGCAGGGTGAGTAACAGCCAGATCGTCTGATATGTTGTTATTGGCTGTTACATTACTGACAAAGGAACGGAGAATCGCACTGCGGGGCAACTTTTAAGTTGCTGGGGTGACATAGGATGCCCAGGGAAAACGGCTAAGGTAAACACAACAAACAATTATGCTAACAATTTCAGATTTTAAGATACAAATAAAGTTAAAAGGACAAATTGTGGCACTCTTTATTTATGTTTGGCTCGCATCAAGTGGAATTGTTGCATTTTCCCAAATCATCATTTTTCAAAAAAACAAAACAATGGCATGTTTGTTGTCATTAACATCGCATCAACAAAGAGAGCAAGCCATTTCCAACACTTTATATTGGTCAAAAATGTCAAATTATCTCACACACGCGCACGCGCACGCGGACGCACACGCACACGCACACGCACACGCACACACACACACACGGCACAAAGGTAATTTTCTTCAATCCTTGTAAACATCCAGAAACACAATATAGTGAAATCCCATTGTCGTTCAGATTTGTAAGCATTTATGAGTTTTTACAACATACAACAACCCAACAAGTCCACATTTAGAGCAGCGTGCCGCAACGTGGTGGGAAACGTTTTGCCCTTTTAACATTGGTTGTTCCTACAGAGCAGAGAGAATATCTGCCTGTGAGTATCGCTACATGCTCTGTTTGTATGTTTTGCTGCCCTGTGTGTGTCGCAGTTGTTTAAAAATTTACTGTAAAATATAAGATGATCTCGGTTAGCTTTTCTATGGTGTTTTGCATTATGCTAGCATTAAGCTAGCAGACTTTCTTCAGACAAAATGACATGTTTTACTGGCATATTTTGAAATGTAAATGTACAATGTTTAAATCCTATGTTTGTGTCATGAGCTGGTTTTACAGCAAATCGCAACCGGGAGCGACAGATGGCTTGAAGCAAGCGTGTTTGCTCGTGATGTTATACGATTGTCTCCATCTTCCTGACAGCGAGAACAGATGTCAGGGAATAATTTCGAAAGTGTTTTATCAAAGTTGAACAGTGTTTAAAGTGCACAAAACGGGCAGCGGTGCTGCAGTCCACTGTTTGAAAGCCCTGTGAGACGTCATCGCTCTCATTCAGATAGGACGAGGCACTCTTAATGATACCACAAACATGGGCGTGCAGGGAGATGCCTGTACTGGTGGAAGAAGAGCAAAGGGATACAAAGTGAGGGTGCAAAACATTAATTATTAGCCCCACTGGGATCTCTTATATTTAGTCTAGCCTGGACAACACCAATTAATACAGCAATTATTATCCTGGCCCGTAGCACAGGGTTGACTAAGCTGGCTTGCCTACTGATGATTATGACGTGAGGTGGGGTGGCGGGAGGAGGTGGGGGTTGCAAGCAGTAGAGAAGAAGGCATGCATGAGCAAGATTATTCATCTCATACTAACCCCCTTTCTTCTATGATGCATGACGCGATAGAGTTAAAGAATAATTTCACCTCAGCACAACTGCAACAAAATCTTCCGAGATGGATTTGTGTTGGGTGTCATCTTAATGACGAGTCAAGATTTTTTGAAAACAAAGTCCACCTTTCCTTATTTGCATGAGCTAAATGACATCATCCTTTATTTTATGCACCCCGGTTTACAATGTCGCGTGTGCTCTACTCGAACCACAGTTCAAGCAGACATTCAATTGATTTCCTCAACAAAGTTCTCCCCTCCTTCTCTTTGCTGATTCCTCACCTTTGGACGCACAAATGTGAGCAATAGCTCCACCTAGTTTCTGTGCAGAGATGACCGAGAGAGGCTGTGAGGAGAAGAGATTTGTCATTTCCAACAAAATATTGCTTTCACGTTATCCCCCCGCTTCTCAAGTCAAATTACCCGCTGCGCTCTATTCTTCCTCATCATCTATTTGGGCAGGGAGAGCTATCTGTCTCTCTGTTCTATTTTTGCATGCCCCCGTCCCAGCTCTCCTGCAGTTTTAGCCCTTGCAAGAGCATCTCTTAAGCACATATGGCCCCTTTTCCCTGCAGCCACTGTAAAATCTGTGCTGACAGCCACTGAAAACAACACGGGCGCTTGCATGTTATCTTGACACGGCCATGTTAAGCCCCTCTCTCATGATGCTAAATGGTCGTCATAAACCTTTTAGAATCTTCGCGGCCTAATATGGACTTGTATATAAACATTATGCTGTGTAATACGTTTAGATTAAGCAAGGACACACTGTAAAGTGCAGGCAGAGGCAGGTTGCTGATTTTAAAGCCAACCACTTCATAGAAACAATGGGCATGCTGTAGTCTTAACCAGTAAGGTATTTACATAGACGTGTGTATTATTCACTGAATATGCCAATTCCCCGTTGGAGATTTTAACGTGATATATTCCTGCAAAAATAACGATGCAGTCTCAAAAGCTTTAATCTATTTGCACTTCGCTGAGGGAGCTATAGACAAAACAATTACAGTCTACAGGATCTCGTCTAACAAGCTCTCGGAGTACTAAGAATGATTAGATGGCGGGTATTACATGAGGAACCCATCTTTGGATTAGTGACGAACACAATAAATTCTGAAATAAGTGGAGGAATATGAACATCCCCTTCATGGAAGACGCTTAGGTGATTGCTGCCACGAGAGGATTTGTCAGCATAACACAGGATCTCCAACAATAATGTGTGTACGTGCGTGTGTATGTGTGTGTGTGTGAGTGTGTGCGTGTGCGAGAGAGAGACACGCACACACCATGGAACACGTTCAATGGTGCTGTCTGTTGTTTAACTGGATTTCTCTTCCATGACAACAAGCAAAGGACCATCGGCTCAGTTTCATCATCTTACAGCAGCATCCCTAACACAACTGTCAAAAATCGAGAAATATAGATTTATGCTATCCAAAAAGTCAGATGCTGTCAAAATGGCGGAAGTAATTGGTAGCTGCAGCAAGTGTTTTCTGCAGCAATGGCGTCATTCATTTACAGGGGTGTTGTGTTGCGCCACCGAACAGGAAACTGGCCTCTAATAGACATCGCTGTCATTGTCACTGCAAGGTGTAGGATAACAGCTCTTGAGCAGGTTGTAATTAGAGTGGCTGAGGTGTAATGAGGGTGCGAAATTCCTTCACCGGACGTTAGAGCCAAGCGTCACCGGGGTGCTGGAAGCACCATGTCAAGTGGCATGATGAAGAAAGAGAGGTTCTAGTATCCCTGACTGTGACATCAGCTTCACAATGAACACCTGACAAAGACCAACATATGAAAAATTGCAGCAGTACTCAGTAGAACACGACATTCCACCAAGGCTGAAAAATGAACAGTAGTGACAATAAAATGTTGAATACTACTTCTTGGTGATATTACAAACTGGAAGGAGTGCCACTGAGCATTGAACTTCAAAATTGGCAAAGGACTTTTGCATTCACAATTTTTAGGGTGGAAAATAGAGGCAGACAATCGTTCACGCTCATATTCAAACCATTGCCAAGTGGGAACTGAAGCTACGAAGGCCTGACACAATTGAGCACAAAGTGTAGTGTTATTGTGCACATGAAAGGGAGTTTACTTCAAAAGATCTTATCGTAGATGGGAACGTTAGAATTGAGGCTTTTGCGCTGTTGTGGGAGTGAACACAGCCAACTTTAAATTCAACGCACACACACAGTCTTCTTTGCAGAAGCAGAAATAGACTCGCCTGAGTGCATTTAGAATAAGCACAAAGTACATTTATAAGGAACTGCACGTAGATAGGATGCTTGCGGTTGATGTAAAGTTGACCAAGGTGATCACAGATCGCCAGTATGAAGGGGGCACTTGGAGACCACCTTTCACCCCGATTGTACGTGTCCATCTGTGTGAAAAACCTCACACCCACTTGCTGTGCCAAAGCTCAGGTGGGTGTTTTAAAAAATATAATAAAGATGACGCATTCTATGACTGTACTTTGTTTCAACAAGGATTCAGAGTGGTCAATGCAAACCGTTGTCATATTTCTGAATGAAATGCAATGATCCACACATATCAGCGGAGCGCAGAATCTGTCTGCTTGCGCTTTGATCGAAAGCATCGAAATCATGTTTCCGCACCTGCGCCACAACTTAGACTGGCTCTTAGCTTGTCTCGTCTACTTTCACTGATCAAAGTTTCAAACACCCTCATTTCGCTGGAATGCCCAACGGGGCGCATAATGTTTGGCCAACTTCCCAAACACGGTAAATTTCATTCATGTGCACACCGTAATATTTAGTGAAAATCACCTTTTTGGTGCTGTGTAATCCTGCTAATGAAAACAACCCGAAAAACTATAGTCTTGCCTTTGTTCCGGGCACTTTCTGCCTTAGTTGACGTATTCCGAATGTTCATTAAGAAGCAGTATTTTCTCAGCTAAACTGGACTGGTTCCTAACAGGTGCTGTTAATGAAAATAATTCCATGAAAGAACAGTTGCTCAATTATTCTCATCTGGGAAACAGTATTGGCACAAAAATACTTTTACGGTTAACTGATGGCGTTAAAAATACGCTACAAATGTTTGTTGATTCTCAACACACCATTATGGAGGCATCTTTCTCTTTGGGTAAATTTCAACTTGTGTTCAAAAAGAAGTTGATACACAGCCAACACATATACAACACACACATGCGCAAACGCCTCGTTTTGCACTCTTGGCAAAATGAAACTTCGGTCAGACGCATATTGAAATTTATATCAGTTTGTCAGGCACATGCCAAAAAATGATCTTACTGTACATTATTTTGATAAGTTTGGTGCTAGAGATGGAGAAGAAATGGAGAAATAGGGGAGGAAGGAAGCCCACACTCCACTCAGCAGATAAGAGAAGACGCCAAGATTCCACACTGCTCCGTCCATGAGTGCACAACCTGACTTCTTAAAAAAAAATAAAAAAACTTTGAAAAAGGGCATACGATTACCGTCCTTTCTCAGAGAAAACAATAAAACAATAGCATCAATCACTTGCTGAATTTTAGAGACAAATCCAGCTGCACAGCGGGTGAATGTGTTGAACGAGCAACGACATAACATCTTGATCTTTTCAGAAGCCAAAAAAGTGGTTATACTGTAGCAACAGCTCCAGTTCGTTTCCATGGATTCTTTTATTAAACACCCCCCACCCCCACGGGATCTTCAAACAAAAGCCGACTAGATTCTGTTGATCAGTGTCTATGTTGTGGGGCAATGGATATTCATGCTGCATGTATAACTTCACTCTTAAATATCTGTACTGCATGTCTGTTTTTACTATAAGGACTTGAAGAAATTTTGCTAATTTATTTGAAGTACATGTGGAAATGATCCCTTCCTTACGTGTATGCATGCAACCACCTTTACACTTACTGTATACTCACACAAATATGTGTGGCTGTAATAATTATAAAGCTCAATGTATCTATCAAGAGAGGTATAGGCCTATAAATATCATTTTATCTATCAAAGATATTCACAGGCTGGGTACACATTTGCAGTATTAAGTGAATAGCTTATTGTAGCTAATTAGTTGTTAGGTGTGTTTGTGTGCATGTGTGTGTAGTGGTGTTGCTGTAATTATGATGGGAAAAATCCCACACACTAATCTGCATTAAAGCACCCACAAAGTGCGAATTTATAAACCTAAATCAATATTTTACTCTCTTCTCAGTTCTCTGCGTGAAAGTCAGCCGTCCTGCACCACGGGCCATTTGTTATGGAAAAGTGGGGTTCATTCACACCATTGGCACCCCTTTCAGCCAATGACGCGTTGAAATAAATTGTGTGTTGAATTTACTCAATTTTATTTTGTCAAGTGGCTGCACAAGAGACACACAGTAGAATCTGAATTTAAATCTGGATTTAGATGCATTTTTGAAGTAGATGTACAGTCTACTTAAAAATGTATCTGGATCTCAATGATTTTGTTTCGCGCGACCACTTGACGAAATAAAATGGAGTCAATTCAACCCACCATTTGTTTCAATGCATGAACATGTAAGCAAACTAAGAGCACATGAGTCACTTTGTGGCAACAGCCAAAGCACTATCATGTCAAGGCCGCAAGGTAAGCAAACCTGCGGTGTTGACACGGATTATCGTTAGCTAAAAGTCTCAACTAGCCTGATCAAAATCTGAATTATCTTCATTGGCCAAGTATGGTGAAAATCATACATTTGTTTGTGGTAGTTTGGGCCACTCTGGTATCAAAGCAACACACTTCTGTACTATAACAAAATGAACATGAAGGGCACAACACAGAGAGAGTCATGAAGCAATTCAAAGGATACCATTAGCACGGTCGTACCAAACAATGGCGGCTGTGCAAATGAAGCAGATAGAGTGACCAGCAGTGCGGTAATTATGATAACAGATGTGCAAAAGATGCAAAAGAAGTCCTTGAGATCTTGAGAATGTTTCCTGCACTTGTCTTTGGGTGTTGAAATGGCCTTGCCAGTGGTGGTATGGGGGACATGGTGCACTGCATGAACAAATTTCACTAGGACAATAAATGTCTGTTCTCATGACAACATTGAAAAGTGACACATGAGTGGATAGTGTGTAATTTGAAGTGGGCTGACTAAAAATCATTCCATGCCTATGCATACTGAAATATTTTCTGAAAAATATACTGTATATTTTTTCAAACACAAGATTTGACATGACAAATAATAAGGTGTCCACCCATCACTTGTGCATATGTCCTGTCACGCAATTTCAACTTAGTACATTAAAATATGAATATGTAATAATGATGATACAATTTGGTCTCATTTATTTTAGAGACATACCTCATACAATTCGCTTAATATCTTTTCATGCAGTCATGGGTTACATGGGTCATATGTTCTTAATGTCACAGCGAAAAGTAAGTACAGGTATGGTAAGTGTGCTAATCATTGCTTACTGCTATTACATGCCCACTTGTATAATGAACCAATTACGGCACATTAGTGCGTCAGATGTAGTTTGTGACCTGTTGCTAAGTAATGGCGCTGAGCTAGGCAGCTATGTTGCCTGTACTGATGCAGAGCGTCGATGATGTTAAGAGGTGATAAAGACCAAGATTAGGTAATTGCTCTGCAACAAAGAAACCTGTAATCACTGTGTGGTGATTATGTAATGGACCCTGCTGATATGGGAGAGGTGAACCTCTTTTTTTGGGGGAAAAAAATGTTCTTAAGACATTTCTTAAATTTGGTGTTAGAAAAGTTCAGACAGGGATCCAGACTAACTCTTATTTTTCTTTTCGAGGAGCACAGCGGCCCCGCCACTGAGATTTTTGGGACACAAGCAGAAAATTTAGGGGCACATACTGTAAGTGGACTTGTGATATAAATATTCACTCCACTCACTTTCACTTGTATGACTGTTAAACAGACTAAAGTGTTTCGCAACAAAACATATTCAAGACTAGTAATAAATGTAAAAATACAAGCTCGTCTCACACTAAAAAAATGAGGTGAGACTGGAAACATAATGGTATTTTCATTTCTCTAATATACAACAGCAACCTGAACTCTATGATGGAAAATGCTTCATGTCTTGCTCTGCATATGGTCCATTAGTGCGCAAATCTGTGTGTGTGAGACGTCCGCAATGGACACCGCCAAACTCAAACACCCCCCCGCTGAGTTGGCAACTTCACAGAGCAATTAAGTACGCAGACGCGCTGCACACGGCCGTGGAGGAAGCGGGCGTTTCAACACCCACACTTATCCTGCTGTTATTGCACATACGCCCAACCAAAGTCATTCACACCATCTTAGTGTGCCTGGACCACGACGGCCTTCTCATGAGCCGTACATTACGGCCCTCAATAGTGAATTGCGATGATGTAACTTGGCAAGTTGTAAAAAGGCCCACTTACAAGCAAATTTATAGAAATGGGCAGATTTACTTAAACACACTTAATTCCACAGATTGAATGTGTTTTTATTAAGTGGTTGTGTTTTTGTTCATTTGTCATTTCTGCATGACACTTATCTACCGTAATGCCCGCTCATGTGGAAAAGGAATTGTTGCCGATAAATTTTTCAGCCATTTACTGAATGCCAGGAGAACAGTAAAATACATGAACACTCATGTGCATACTCATGAAGGAGCTGCTGTTGGCCACAGCTCACAACAGACCCCTCACACAAATTCTTGGTTGTATGGGCTCTCCGTTTTGCAAATTTTCACACATTGTGGGTGGTTCTACAACATATGCTCTGCGATGAAAAGCTGTTCATTGCATATGTGTACGAGCAACATTAAATTAACATTGACATATGCCCCCTTTGAAAAAATATCCAAGGATTGACAAAGTGAGTGGACCAGCTGTCATAAAGAGACCAAACAGCATTATGAAGTGCTTTAATGAGGCCTTTCAACTTCGTGACCTCTCAACATTTTACCAGAATTTCTAACATAATTCAAATTGAATTTTGAATGTCAATGTGTGTGAACTGGGATCGGATCCAGCACACCCGCGGACCTTATGAGGATAAGCCGAACCCAGAATGGATGGATGGATGAATTGGAGTATCCTTAAGGCAATAAATAAATCTCAAACAGAAAGCGTCACCGAAAAACTAAAGTCGTGTCGACACTTACATGGAAATAGACACATCAAAACACAAAAATGTCCTCAAAGCTGAATGCACTCCATCAACTGAGACCCACTATAAAAGTCGGTTCCAGATATTTATTAACACTTTACACTGCCAGAGAGGTATTAATTTAATGTTTATTATGGCCGCTTTTATGCAACCTACTGCGACTTGAACACGTTATAAACGGCTCTCAGCAGGAAGTCATGCAGTTCTCCACTGCTAATCGACCACAATTAAAAACAATGTGTTAAATGAATGTGTGTCGACTCAACATGAATATCTTATGACAAAGCTCTTGTACTGGATCTCGACAGATTCTGCATGTGTACGAATAAAGCATCCAGCGAGTGAATAATGACGATAGCATGCCGAGTTGATATTTTTTTTCAGCAGCAGTCCTTCCATTCCCTCTATTAGTGAATAAAAAGTGGTTCGACGAATGAAGTGTAACTAGCAATTTGTGATGTTGTCACTTCGCAGAGTTCCCCAAGTGAACCTCGCACGAGTACATCGGGCTAAGTCACCCACGTCTTAATCAAGAAGACTTCGGTTACATCACTTGCACTCAGTTTGCTTTATCAACTGAGGAGGTCAGAGTGGTGGGAACACTGTGCAGAAGTGGACCTCCCTCGTGCTCCCACACAATGGACCCGTCTCAAGCCTCAGACACTCAGCCTCCCCCAAAGAGGAGGATCGTTCCATGACTCCTGAGCAAGGTGCAGCACACCGCTGTCACCGCCCACCTCTTCATTGCTTGCACCTGCTAAAACATTTGAGGTATTTGAGCGGTGGGGTAGCACATTTGCTTTTCATTTAAACCTGCCTTTGCAGACCTTTGAAGTACATAATAGCAGAGCAGCTTGGCCCCCTCCAGCCCCCTTAATCATTTACCTAGTAAAGGCGCATTCTCTCCAGCCAACCCATCAAGCGGAAAACGAGTTTGGCCTGCTATTTCTCCCACCCACCCCTCCGCCACGAAACATCTTTCCTCTCGAGCGCTCGCTCTCTCTTAACCTGTTTTGCTTAGTGTGTTTGTGTGTGTGTGTCACTCCCTCCCCTTCACAAAGCCACATGCAGTTGCTCTCCGACTCTACTGTATGAATGAAAAGCGGCAGCAACGGAGCCAATTGTTGGCTGCGTCTGGGCCGCCGAGGCTTCAAAAGATGGTGTAGTTGGCAGCCCATTGACACAATATGACTAATTATCACTCGTGATTGGAGCACATGCAATATGGCCTACATATTCTGTCCAAGATAAGACCGAGAGCCTTCTGGGCTTTAACAAGGATCATGTAAAAGACCGGCTTGGAAATATAATTTGAGAAGAGAGGAATATTTTGTCTCAACTGTGATGATAAAACCTTATGCTTTATTTTGGCTGCGTAGTGAAAATCCCCATTTGGCAGATTGACCTATTTGAATGCATGCATTGTGTGTGTGTGTGTGTGTGTGGGGGGGGGGGGGGGGGGGGGGGCAATTAGTAGTTTTCCCAAAACGGCAATCTGATTATTCAATTAGAGATAAAACCACTGCCTTTTTTTGTGGTGTTCAACATCCTTGGACAATGTTCAAGATTTTTCCACGAATTAAACTGTTATTTTAAATTCCTCTTAAATATGAATCCCTGATGTGAACAAGCCACTCAGAAGAACTCAAAACGCTTTTTAAAAGCAATTTTCTATTTTTTTTTTTTTTTTTTTGCTTTTGTTTTTGCCAATATGCACTCACAGGCCACAGCTTTGGTGTACTAGCACAAATATTAAAATGTTGAAATGATTAGTTCTGATTAAAAAATGGATTTGAACTTTCAGTGATCTTTACTCAGACATTTGAAAACTATCTTTTTGTTGTTGTTGCACTGACATTCGTGTCTGTGTATTTCAGCTTTTGTATTGTCGATTGTTTTGTGCAGTGGTTGTGTTTTGTTGTATTTTGGATTTTGATTGAAATGATGTTTTTGTCATTGTCTTTTGTTGTGATGTTAATGTTAGTATGAAAAAATAAGTTATGTTCAGTTTTGATTCAAAGATGAACAGTACAACCAAAACAATGTAAATATCCAGTGTGTGTGTGTGTGTGTGTGTGTGTGTGTGGAGATTGAGGTAAAATGATTGGGGAATGATGGGGAAAGTTGAGCTCACACCTTGCAACCATTTAAAAAATTAGTACTGTACCAGTATATTACTACATTGCATGGAGTCTGCGAAGGTCAGGGCCACGTGACAGAAGTTGTAAAAGGTTTAAAAAAAACGTTTTTCACCCATGAAAGTACAATAAATGTACTTTATCATAAGGTTCATGTTGTTCATGTTATTTTTTGGGGGGGACATGCCAAAACTGTTTTGTCGACACTCAATCTGCTTGTTTGTCGGAGGTGTGTAATTCTTAACTGGTCTGTCTTAGAAGGAAGAAAAATAGGAGAACACCCGGAAAATAGCAATGTCAAACTGCAATAGATAGGAATGCGATCACAACGATCGAGCGAAACCACAATAGCCAAACAGCAAAGTAGCGAGGGAACACTGGATCTCATTCGATTGTACAGCTGTACCTAATCTTGAGGCCATAAGTGGCATATGGAATGCACAATTATTGATCAGAAGTATACCGGTATCTGTCAAAAGTCCTCTCCCTGGCATTGATATATATACTATCTGTGAATAATTACCTAACACACTGATATGTAAAACACACAGATGATTTGCAGAAAGAATATATATCAAAGTGGCAATATGAACAACCAAGAATGTATTAAACAATGACATACAAGATGATGAGCAACAGGAAAATAGCCGGCGGGAGTTCTTTGATTTCTATATGCATCGGCTATTGTTGCAAAAAAATAAAGGGGGTATCTATATTACATTTGTTGTTTGTGCTAGGCCATAATGATCATGATTTTAATTCCACAACAGTAAATAAATAGAGCGCAGACCGCCACCATGGATGAAGGATTAATAAACGTGTAAACAATGGATAGGGCTTCGCGTTTGAGTTTCTTTGACCGTATGTTGTTAGTTAGCAGGCTACTTCCTGGTTGTTGGAAGTTGAAGAAACAGACGGGAGGATGAAATAGTCTGCGGGAATCCTAGTGATTCACATGCTAAAAACAACAAAAAAACATGCACTCTTACCATTTCATTATCAAAAAGGATGGAGGTAAGATAATACAGTATAATATATTGTTGAAATGCAATTGTTTGGAAAGTTGTGTGACTCATTTGTGTAAATCAGCCGTGGTCCTATTCGTTCATGTTGTAGAAGTCATATTAGCCACTGTTGTGAAAAAGGCTCATAAAATCAAAGCTGGTGGTTGCACAGAACTGGATTTATTTCCAGTTCTGATCATTCTAATTATGATAGTCATACGATAATGTTTGCTCTAACTTAACCAAACTGAACTATTTTCCATCAGCATGAGTAATCACGAGGGCTGCTCAAGCCCAGCAGTGACGCGTTCCAAACCAATAACTACCATGTCAAAGGGTTTGGGTTTTTTTTTTTAGGGTTGGGGTGGAAGGGCATATTACTTTCATCATGACAATTGATAAAACTCATAAATTGCTATTTGCTGAACCCTAAAAATATATTGAGGTCCGATTATTGAAAGTGTGTTGATTTTTGGACAAAATCCTACTTAGATCCTTGGAAAAGCAGAGTCCTGACTGCTTTATATAGTCTTTAATTTATTGTATGTCATAAAAACAGCAAGTTCTTTCATATTACACTATATTGATACTAAATTGAGTCACACAAGGAAATAATTCCGAAATCACTCGCAGCTGTTTTCAGTACGGTACGCCTGAGCCATCGAGACATATTTGCTCCATCAGTCCAGCGTTCCAAAACCAGATTCTTAATAACGTCTTGCCTTTGTCTCTTTCCAAATCACATGGCAGCCCAACACAGGGAAAAAAAATCCAAATAAATACAAAACAGTCGTCCCATTCCTTTTGCGTCTTCAGAATTACTCTTCAGATAACTCGAAATGAATTTGTTATCTTTGGGGAAAAGAAAAATAAAAATCTTAAGATATATTTTTTAAACTGCTCTTTTCATTGACACTGGGAGATTACTAATAAAAATGGACAAATATAGAAGTAAACTGACTCAAGAATAACAAATACAAGTCAAGTTCATGTAAATAGGTTTCAGTTTCCTGCAAGACCTAATTACAGTGACACCCTCAGTCCTCACAGTGCAGAACACGAGTCACATGTGCTCACTCACAATTTAACAGGGGCCCCACGTAGTTCCCCTTGAATGCTCGATTTAGCGCAATCATTGCAAAGGAGGACCACGATAACCACCTGATTCATTTGGTCAGGAGGAAAACTGGAATGAGGATCAAACTCTTGACCCCTGTAACTAAAATGCTATGCCCCCTCTTCAAATGAATCTGATCAACTGCCACTGAAGAGCCCACGATCGCCTCATGTTGGACTGCATCTTCACTGCGTACCTTAAACATTCAACTCCAATGCAAGTTGTTGACCATCAGGTTGCTGTTATAGGTTTATGGATCTACCGGGAGCAATTTGATCTTCAGCCAAATTATGTCGACACCAAAGGTCCTCTCGTGGTTGTAGGATGTCAATGAGAAGAATGACAAGTTTAATATGAGTAGTTGAAATAGTTCATCATAGATTGCCTTTTTAACGCTATCAAAAACTGCTTGATGCAGGCATTATTACATGCATTTAAATTTGTGATGTAAAAATGGGAAGCAAATTCTTACTTCAATAAATGAAGGTTTAAAAAAAAAAACAATTCTCACGAAAGATGGGCCTCAGCAGAGACTTGAGCATGCGGAGTGTGCTTACATGCCAGAGGAATTTGGTTTCCAATCTGGATATGTTGATCCAATCTTTAAAAAGAGAGGTACCAGTACATGGAGAGTTTTACATGCACATTTGCTTTCAACCGATGTCATGAAAGGAATCCAATCTGGGCGGCTGGTTAGTGCATCGGCCTCACAGTGCTGAGGTGCAGGGTTCAATTCCAGCTCTGGCCTCCCTGTATGGAGTTTGCATGTTCTCCCCATGCCTGTGTGGGTTTTCTCTGGGTACTCCGGTTTCCTCCCACATTCCAAAAGGCAGGTTCATGGAACACTCTAAATTGTGCCGAGGTGTGAGTGGTCGTTCGTCTCTGTGTGCCCTGCAATTGGCTGGCAACAGGTTCAGGGTGTCACTCGCCAACTTCCTGATGACAGCTGGGATAGGCGCCAGCATGCTCCATGACCCTTGTGAAGACAAAGCGAATCAGAAAATGGATGGATGGATGGATTCCTATCTGACTCTTATCCACGTGTGATGGAACCCAGACTCAAACAACCTGTGTCTCTTATATCACAGAGCAAAGCAAGCAACATTTTTGCTCACAAAGGAAGCAACGCAGAGATGATGAAAAAGCAAACAATGAGTGTTATCTGTCTACAAGATGTTTGATGGATGATGAAAAAAAATAGAGCAAGTCGGGAAGCTCTCTGTCTGCAGTCTCCCGGAATCCCCTTTCAAAACACTTCAAAAGTTTTCCAAGAGAAAGAGGAGATTTTGCCTCCTCAGTATCCATTTGTGTGCATTGTTCTTGCTCAGTTTTGTCAACCAGAACTAAAGAGCTTGTTAAAAGGGTCGACTCCTCATGTTATATAAAGCCCAAATAATAAGGGAAGGGGTACAAACCAAGATGAAAAGGGGACATGGGGCTTAAAATCAAATAAATCTCACCTGGATCCCTGGTAAATGCTGTCAGAGCACTCCTCATATTGTGCTCAAATTACTTCATTTGTTCCCTAAAACATTTTAATCCTGATTGACCTCAAACTTCCCGTGAACCAGGGCCCCAACAAAAGGCCGCCCACTGTCCTCGCAGTAAATCTGTTGTCTCCCTTCTGGGCCCTCAACAGGGGATCGTAGATCAGCACTGCTCTGCAGCTTGCTTCAATTTACTCAATTAACTCTGGTAAAGCATTTGTAAGTTCTACAGCTGTTGGTTTATTGTCAAGGACTAAAATGCACCCAAGCCAGTTCGGGAGCATGCGGTTGTGACGGGGTTGGCAAAGAAGGATCAGGTCAAACTCATTTTTTGTAAGAATACCCTTACTTTTTTTTTCCGGTGGAAAATATACTGTAGAGTTTGACAATCAAATGACGTGAACGTGGCATATCGGTTGTTGCAGTCCCAGCCGATAATCTTCCTTGTGGGACAAATTGCTTTTATAAATGTTACTTTTAGATCGAGTACGATAACAAGCTTAATTAAGACATTTGGATGACAGAGTCCAACACACAATATGAATGACTTCCGCTGCTGCAGCTGTTTGACTTCCAACCAGCCTTTGCAAATAAAGTTCTCGGATGAGTTTAGCCACATGAAATGGGTTAGTCCCTCGGCCCGAATCGTATACAGATGACAAATCTCAAGAGACTCACCGTAAATCATGACCACAACATGATTGCAATACGTACTTTTATCTATAAAATGACCTTGCCGCATTATGGGGTATAAAATATAGCGTGCCTTTTTCTCATCCCAGTTATCGCAAAATCTATGATATGACCGAACTTAGATTTTCATATCTACGGCTAACCTGTGTTGAATGAATCAAATGGAAAGTGATGTGAGGAATGTCAAGTATACAATAAGGAGGATGCTAATATTAACCAGGTGGTGGCTGCCATCATCGTAAAACATTCGGCTAGCACCATGTGTGCCCATATATTAACAAGTGAGGCCAACTACCTTTCAGTTTAACATCTGCAATGCAAGATGACATTCATTGTGCTTTAAAATAAGATGAGGACAAATGGTATTTTCCTCTGTCAAGCTAATAGGCTCCCTGCAAACTTGGCTGTACAACGCAAGGTCTCACCTTTGCGGTGGACGTTGGGAGGCTTGTGTACTATTTTAATAGCTCCAACGTTGATTTGATCAAATAGTACTGGTGGGATAATGTCGGAGTTATGGAATTATGTCAGTAACAAACAATGGCAGAAAAAATAGGTCATTGTATTTATGGGGATTTAACATTATCACTATTTTGCGGGAACAATCTGGTTGTTATAATGGAAACGTAAACAGGGTACATTGAAAAAGGGTTCGACTACATGTGTACACATCAATCCATCCATCCGTGTTCTAATCCGCATCGTTATCACGAGGGTAGGGGGAGCGCTGGAGCCTATCACAGCTGTCTTTCGGCAGTACACCCTGAACTGGTTGCCAGCCAATCGCAGGGCACACATAGACGAACAACCATTCGCGCTCACGCTCACACCTTGGAAAAATTTAGAGCAGGGGTGTCAAACTCATTTCACATTGTGGGCCACATATAGCCACCTTAAATATCAAGTGGGCCGGACCATTAAAATTATATCATACTCTGCTATAAATAACCAAAATAATATCTCTTTCCTTTGTTTTGGTCTAAAGAAGCACAATAACATTAGGAAAATGTTGAAATTTAATAAAGAGATCTTTTACAAAACATTTCATGAAGCTCCTTAGATTTCCTTGGACAAATGCACAATTTAATTTTATCATTCACATATGTGCATTTCAACTGATCCCACTGATTGTAGAAAGACACAAAACTTTAATAAGTAATTGGTATTTAAAAATATCATAATGCACTTTAAGATCAAACGAGATTTATAAAGAAATGACTTTTTCAACCATTTACACATGTGCATATACAATATAAATTTAATCCCTGCCTACACTTTACAAACTAAGGAGAGTACTATTAATGTGTAAAGAATGAGTATTCACATGTCCTTGATCGTGTCTGCTGTATTGGGTCTGTCTCGGTGACAGACTGAGACTGCTGTTGTTTTCCTCTCTGATCAAAACAGTGTGTCCCGTGGCGGATAATCCATGAATTGCACCTTATTAAAAATATTCATTCCGTGTCTTTTATGCATTTTGTTTACTTTTAAATTATCTTGCGGGCCTGATCGAACCTCCTTGGGGGGCAGTGGAAGCCCTCGGGCCGTATGTTTGACACCACTGATTTCGAGTGTTCCATTAAACTGCCACGCATGTTTTTGTTCTGTGGGAGGAAACTGCAGTCCCTGGAGAAAAAACACACCAGCACGGGGAGAACATGCAAATGCCACACAGGAGGGCCGGAGCCGGTCTCGCAACCTGCACTTCCACACTATGAGGCATTGTGCTAGTCAGTCGACTACCATGCAGCCCATATTTACAGATATATAAAACTGCAAAAACTAAAAAAAATATTGGGACCACTTGGGAGTTACATGTTTAAGTGTTACCTTTATTTTTTTTGAGTAGTGTGTGTAAATATATATTTATATATATATATATAATTTATGTGATTTTCATTTAGATTTGTGCTTGCAGAGACCAACTCTATTTTTTGTACAATTTGGAATTAATTAAGGAGGCAGCACATAACATTTACATCTACAAAGATTTATGATCAGCGGATTTAATAAAACATTCTTGATGTGACACTAACACAATAGAGATGAAGTAAATGCAAATACAAAGTTGAACTCCCACTCAATGTGTCATTAAAGCAGTAAATACTACTGCAGATGTTTTCCTTTATTGACAAGATGAAACAGAAGACAAAGTCTTTTGGGAGGCTTTAAGTACAAATTCCCGGCTAATGATATTCCCCGTGGAAAGAATTTAATTTATTCAAGTTAATGCGCCTTATTGTCTTTTCAAGGTGTATTGCACGGAATTACCAAAGAAATTTAATTGTTAATCCATCTGCTTTGAAACAACCAAGATCTTGTTCAATAAGCTCTGAGTCAGCTTGATCCAATTACACTAGAACGGAGACATTTGTAATCATTTGCCATCACAACACCCCTGCAAACGACACACATACACGTACAAAACCGGCTTATGCTATTTGGGAGGAAAGCATGAAACTTGTGCCTGGTGCGCACCCGGGTAATACAAACAGGTTGAAATGAAGTAGTGACCCAAGAGGCTTTGAGGTCAAAGGGGTCTCAGTTAAAGAAATGTCAATGACACGTTCACCCGAGGGCTTTGTCGCATTACTTTTTGCAGGAAGGATGAGGCCTGCTATTTTACTTCCCGGACTTCATGGGCGCGTCTTTGGGGAGTGATCAGCAAGTATGAAAGTGTAATGAACTTGTTTTCTTTTTGGGAAGCGGCTTTTGCTGTCTCCTAAATCACTTGTGAAGTGCTTGAGCAACCATCTTCTCTTCAGCATGCAACTGCACTGGTTTGGCCACAGAAAACTAAGATGACGGTTATAAGGCGCGTTAAATCCAGTAAAAGATCTATTCATTTATTGATTTACTTTTGTGTGATGATCATGAAGTATCGACGCCCGTATGTTGTCTCCATACCGCCATTCTGTAATGTTCTGTTCGCGTTTAGTCTGCTCCTGCTTAAATGAGCATATCTTAATCTCCTGCAAAAAGTGAGCTCAACATCTGCTGTATTCAAGGACGATTGATGGGCAGCATTCCTTGATTTTTTTTTTTAACCCTTGCCCTCCCCAGTACCCTTCCCGTGACGTAATGACATTAACAATTAGCCCTCATTAATTTACCAAAAACAAATAATCGCCTCAGTGTACCTCCCTTTAAACATATGGTTCTGATTTCCTAAACGTTTGTCAGTGGCCGCTGTTTGGGTAATCCTTTGGCCAAGGTGGCGTGGTCAAGAGAGGTCATGACTTTCTCCCTCTCTTCGACTTGTTTCCTGCCTAAGATCTGAAGGATCTGCCTTGCGCTCTACACTTGCAACATGGTTTGGTGCACATTTAAATGCATTCTTTGATGTGGTAAATTCTGAATCGAGCTACGATCAAGAAGACAGGAAAAATCTTAACGTCCCAAGCCTGAGCCATCCGTTTATTTTCTATTCCACTTATCCTTATTAGAGTCGCAAGTGAGCTCGCTGCAGTCTATCCCGGCTGATTTTGGCCAAGAGGTGGTCCACCCCAGACTGGTCGCCAGTCAATTGCAGGGCAGATATTCACAAATGAACCTGACAAAAGCCAGAGGACCTGGAGAGAACATGCTAACTCCACAAAGGAAGGCTGGAGCCTGAATTTGAACCACCAACCTCAGAACTGTAAGGCGAATGTGCTAACCACTTGTGCACCCATGTCTGAAGCACATCACCCTCAATAACAAAGGGCATCGTATTTGTATTATATTGAACAGGATCATTTGCAGTCTGGAGAAGATTCATATTGCTAATTTAGCATTATGATCTCATCCTTGTAAAGTTTTTATCAAGCTGTTGCATTGAAAATCATCCTGCAAGCGGTCACAACATTGATGCCACTCGGGGTACATGTAAACAGGAAATTCCTCATTCAATCAACCACTGAAAAATGTTGCCGACATGAATATTAGAAGCGGACCGTTTTATTTAACAACCTTAGATACCGCTACATAGTATCACAAATAAGTGCAGGATCACCAGAGGGATGTATTCATGTTGGCAAATATGACTTAACAGTAAAGAAAAAAACCCCTTAAAATATGTCATAACAAAAAAAAAAAAAAAAAAATTATGAACACTACACTATATAACAAACAATCTCCCACTCACGCTTACTCCACACTAATGGTCATAATTATTGTCATAATTGAACAGGCAACGGGATGTTTTTTTTCTTTTTAAATGAGCAAATCTGATTACTGTTGGCCACACTACACTTCAAAAGTCATATTTCCTCAATAGGGACGGATGATATGGTTTTCAATAATTGTGTATTAAAATGGTAAACATCTTCAGTAAAACTTTATTCATCACAATTTAATTAAACACAAAGCCATGAGGGGATGTGCGACGTTAGACGTTAGAATTTCCTTGCTTGTAGATTAAAGTAAACAGCAATGATTCCGGAAATGACCAAATCTTACTGTGGACTCCTGTGTTTTCATGATAGTGGTGAATGTGCCGGTTTTCTGATTGCTTGCACTTCCATCCTGTTTACTTAGGAACACATCTCTCGCTTCTCCTCCTGGTTGCAACCTAGTAATTCGTGGACAGAAACCAAGGACCTTGAAGTGTGTTAATGCTCACATATTGAAGTGTCAGAGAGCGTGGCTAAGATACAGTACCTATGAATGTGCACAGATAAGAAAGCCTCTGCAGCATTTTTATGTAATAACGTGTCTAAACACAAGTCTGACTCATTTCTGGACCCTGCACCAGACTTGTGATGAACCAAACGGTCATATTTTTTATACATATGGTTTTGAGGAGAACAGTTTGCTATGCATAGTTTCTTTTTTTTTAATAGTACACCATGATTGCTCAAAACAAAGACATTTGTCACTTGATGAGCAATTACTCAGAAAAAGAAGATATGCAACACTCACATTCTCAGGTGTTTGTTCCTCGCTTATTTTTAAATAGTTGCAGTTCTGTTTCCTGTTGAGTAGTTGTCTTTGTTTTCAGGGCTCGGCGTGGTCAGGTGTGCTACGCTCCTTGCACACCTGTTCCCCATTACTCATAAGATCCGCTATTTAGGTTCCGGTCAGACTTCTGCTCCTCGCCAGAACGTCTGGTCACTTCTTAGAAACAGGTTGTTTATTCCTTGTGGCTAACCGTTATCCTGAGTCATTTCCTCGCTATGATTTTTATTTTAAATTAAAGATGTCTCGCTTGAAATGTTGTTCTGCTATTATTGTACGGTACACAATGTGAGACAATTGATGAATGTGGCGTTGCTACTTAAAGTAAAAAATGGCTTGGCCTATTATGAACGATACTAATACACCGTATCATTTATGTACATGCTCACAAGCAATTTTGTAACGTTTTTTTTCTCTCTGTCGTTTTCTTCTTCTCACACAAATCTCCAGCTGCATAAATGAATGGGCTTAGGGGATAGTGGAGAATGGAATTTCTCATTTGATTTATACGATAGACCTGCTGGTGACCCCAGCCGACTGCTGGCAGCCTGCCATCACCCCATTCAGTAAACAATTGGAAGTGACCAGATGAAGTTGGACTCCACATTTGGGTCAATCTGGACAGGTTGGCCATTTCAGCAGACTTGAGCCTTGGCAGGTGTATGAGTAAATATGTCAAGCACTCAAGTTCATGAAAATTTATTGATTGCACTGGACCAGAATGGCCATAGAATTGATGTATGAATGCTTAGGAATTAAGAGTAAGAATGAAGATATGTTCTCAATGACATTATTCGTGGGTCGGGACAAGATTACTATTATTATTTTTTTAAGTAAATGTCAATTGTCCAATGGAATTAGGTTAGCTTGATAGTTACACACAACACTTTTCAAAGAAGCACTTGTGTCGGAAAGTTGCATAAGCAGAAAGGAAAATATTGATTCATAAAGCGGATGATGTCCTTTGCATATAGTCGACTAGGTATAGCTCCTGATTGCATTATTGGTGAGTTGGAAATCACGTAATTTGCAAATATGCATTTATTCCATGGCACAGTATAATTGTGCAAATGAAATAAGATTATGTCGACACAAGCAGCCATCAGCTTTATAGGTGAGATTGAAAAGATTGATAATTTGCCAGCCGCAAAAAAAATAAAATAATAAATCTTGGCATGGAAGCATGTAGTCAACCTTGAGTCCAGGTTATTTTTAAGGAAAGTCAATCTTTGATCAGCCAAGCTGAAATGGCGGAGATAAGCGGGTGCTACATCTCTCGGCAGGACTGCGCACCAGTCTGGTATTGCTATTTCCTCTCTGGTTTCAAGAGTGGTAAATAGTTGCTGCCCCCACCTCCCACTCACTGTGCCCCCCACCCCACCTCCCCTTATCTACACCCCACTTTCTTCTGGAGATCTCTGTCACTTTAATCCACAGAGTCTGCTGCTGGTTAACAAGGAAATCCTGTGTCAATTATCACCAACCACTTCCTGCTGGGAGAGCAATGAGGAATCAAAGGGGCCCCGAGAGTCTTTCACACCACAGAGGAGCAGTAGGCCTAATTAAATGGTCCTTGTGTCCTGCTGGCTGCCCATGGCCGGGTGACAGATAGTCCAGCCCAACGATAACCTCCTTCAGCTGATGAGTGTTTGGATAGGGGAGCAAGCGGTGCCCCACGATTGGCAGATTGTGATCCAAGAGTCCAAATTAACCCTTCTAGAAGATGCTGGCTTTACAGGGGAAAATGATGAATCAACTCTTCGAAATCTTGGTGATGATAATGTAATGTGGATATAAGAGTTGCCTTGGGTTCTATAAACTATTAGGTCTTCGGTACGTTTTGCAACACTGCAAGCTACTAGTGTCGGGCAAGTTCCAAAATGTGAGACAGCGTTTACAAACTATTATCTGTAACTGTTTAAGTGCCTGTGGACAGAAAACGTATCAAGGAGTTGGAGACATGTCTGCCTTCTGATTACTCTTGAGGTGCCCATAAGCAAGAAGATCTCCTCTTTTGGGTCCTAAAAGCCAGAAAACAAATATATATTGATACAATGATGAAAAAATGCTAGGTTGTTTTTTCTAGCCTACTCCCTGGGTAGTTGTGGATTTTGACCAGAATGGGTTATTTTCACCCACAGTTGGGTTGATTATTTGGACCCAGCAGATTGGGTTGATCACTGGATTTAGGCGGGCTGAAGAACTGAGGCATGCAACCGTTTTTGTGTGCCCAGTTTAGGATACTTTTGACACAGCAATTTTGAAAGTCGAAGAATACAAGTGTGACCGGGTATTTATCTAAAGTAGAAGCACCCTACGATTGGCTAGCGACCAGTTCGAGGTGTACCCTGTTTTTCACCCAATCTAAGACGGGATGAGCTCCCGCTCAGGTATTTAAAATAGTTAACTGGATGAATGAAGAGTGTTAAGACTGTGACACAAATTAGCACTGAGAGAGAAACCCAAAAGCCGCCAAAGAGGAAGCAATGCGAACTGAATTTATGCAATTGCCCTGATGATGATGTTAATTTTCAGTGGGGCTTTTATTATGGGTGCAAATTTTGGAATATTGACAGAAAAAAACATAATCTGGTTGCCGGACAGCATTTAAAGTGCATGGTAATACTTGGTCATGAGATTTATATTAATATAACATGACATAAATTGTAATCATAACGCAAATACAGGCAATCTTAGAGGAAACTTCCAAAATTCTCCAAATCTCCAAAATGAAGGACTTGTTTAAAATTGAACATCCAAAAATGTGGGGATGTGAACCCACGATGCGCCATTTGCACGCTTGAGATTGCGGCGTTCAAATTATAATTTGATATGCCATGTTTTATCTCAGAAACCTGCACTTGGGCAGGAAGAGGTTTATGTGAAACCTTAATATGCAACACTGAGAATAAAAAAAATCCCAGACCACTTTTAGGTGGCGGCTGGTGAAGGCCCAACTGAAGGTTCAAACTGCTTTCTATCAACTTTGAGCATCATATGAAGTCGGCAGATCAACCGCCTGCCTGCCTTGTAGGTGTCACTGCATTCTTAACTGTCACTTCCAGTTATGAAGATGGCTGCATAATATCCGACTAAACCATCAGTCGCGTTGCCACGAGAAACTCTTTGTTCACCTGAATTATCACTACAAATACTGCCCATGTAAAATGTAAATCTGTGTGCATGGCTGACATAATGGGGCGTTTAGAGGATGTAAATGTAGATGAATAAAACACTGTACACTGGATGGGGAAGGTTTGTGTGGCAATGTTTTCTTTCCCGGTTCTTGGCAGATGCCCCCTCCTCTTATGCATTGTCCACCTTTACATTTTGTCGAGTGGAAATGGGGTTGCAGAAAAACCAATTAACTAACTAGGCGGCATCATCTGTTTGGCCGTTTATCTCTGACACACCACCCCTCTGTCCAGTGTTGACAGTACATGATATTCCATTAATCTGCCTAATGAAAATTTAACCAGTGTTATAAACAAATAATTGGCCATTATCCTCTCAAAGATCCCGAATAAATTACTTGGGCGTATTTTTTTATGCCTTCTGAAAAAAGCAGAAGACAGCCCCTCCTGATTGATGTTGGAATAAACGCAGGCACCATCGCAGCGAGTGGGTCTCGGCTAAGCCTCTGATTGACTTAATGAGAGTCTTTGGGGTGAGTAAATGTTCCAAATTGCTCAGTCATTAGCTTTTGCTCGGCTGTCTGAAGATACCCCCGGATCTGCGGCGCGGGTCTCTCCTCTTGTACCATTCCGCCTGCAATTACATTTTCATTTAGAGCAAACCTCTGAAGTCCGATAGGCAGGCCCCTTTTCATTATGCTGGCCTCCTTTTTCTTTTTTTTATCTAAATGGTGTGAAATGTCTCTTCATTTAGACCAATTAAAGTTGAAAAAGACGGCTCTGTAATGAATTATCATACAAATTATTTACTTAATGCGGCAATCTCTCTCCCGCTCCTCCTCTCTGTGACACCAGGGTGCATCCTGCAAACGGGGAATATGTTGGTACAGATGCAGCGGCAGCCAACTTTAGATCTACTTTGAAAATGGCTTTGAATTTATACGCATTTTGCCGCGGTTCAGGCTCCATTTGGCATATCAATATCGTGGAAGTCCTGCATATGGAGTGATGGAGGATGGGGAACGCAACATCGTATGTCGTCAGTATAGCTCATTTCATTTCATTTCATTTCAGGAGATGTCTAAGCTCTTCTTAATTAAAGACAGGCTTATGGTTTTGAATTAGCTCATTTAATTGGGGGAGGAAGCCTTTGTCCGTGAGACGGTGGAGAATACATTCTCCTTCTGAAGGCTGCTGGCTGACACATAAATACTGGGAGAGTTCACAACTATCACATCAGCTCCATCCATACCTCTGGGATGGCTTCTCCCTCTCCTGGCCTTCTCACTCTGCCAAAATACCCCCCCCCCCCTCCCCATTAGCTTCTCACCAGCAGTGCAGCCATTCAACTCATATTCGAGCCATTTTTCCCTGAAGTAGCCGGTGCATGTTAGTTACGCATTAATATTATGATTTCGCCATCTTACACAATACGAAGGAGTATATTTTCAGTACCTTTTTAAATTGTTTGATGACATTTATTTAACACAAATGGTTCTGAAGGGGTAAAGCTGGCGGGGCTGAAGTGGCTCATCACCATGGAGACAGTAGCTTGTACTTCATGCCAGAGCAGTTCCACCAAAGCCCCAAGATGAGGGGGCAACAGATAGAAATTGTTTGTTTGTCCCCAGCTCAGGCGCCCTTCCCCTCCTTAAAATGAAGGGGATTGAAATCACGTGGAAGAGTTGTCACCAGCCAACATTAAAAAAAATGTGCAAGGGGAAAATTCTCAACATATCATTTTAACAGAACACATAGGGAACGAAACTCCACGGCAAACCTAATACTTAAGAGGGGTCAGTTTAAGAGTGTTTAACTCACTGGGTAATCATCTTAAGTACGACACGATTTGCACGAATTGTGATGAAATCACAGAAAAGTGCTCAAGTACCACTTTGGTTTGTTCAATGTCAGAGTCGATTCTTTCAACAGCAAGGAAATTCTTGCCTAACACCGCCTTGATTATTGCCCATTTAGGCGTCTTTTTAACAATGGCAAAAGAGAATTTTTGACGTGTACGTACAGGTACGTACATTGTATATTTTTAGGGGCAGAGGAATGTTTGAAGACTTTTGTGAATATTTCAAATGCTTTTAAAGTGTTCTTGGATCATAGTCAATGGTTTATTTGTAGTTGCAACTCTCAATAAGGGAAATCTAATCCCCTTTAAGGGGGCATCAGTTACCGTATTTTCAGCACTATACGGCGCACCTAGCATTCCATTTTCTCAAAAGTGTGCCTTATAATACGATGTGCATTATATATGCATCAATATTCAGATTCATTGGACATAGTATTTTAAATGTTCTGTCAAGCACTTTGTTACAACTGCAGCGGTAATGAAAGCTCCATATAAATAAAGCGGGATTGTATTGACTTCTATTCCCTTTAGCATAGCTCCATGAAGTGGATGCATAAGGCAACTACAGCCGCTATCATAGCTTCTTTTCTATGCGCCTTACAATGAAAACATGTTTTAAAAGAGGCCATTCGTTGAAGGTGTTCCTTATACTCCAAAGAGCCTTATAGTCCGTAAAATACGGTATTAACGGAAATTTGCTATTTGCGGTTGGGCTCGGTCCTCGTGAATAGCGGGGGTCCACTGTGTTGTTCCTACTTGCAGTAGGCCTTGTGATCATTTGTGAGAAACTGTCAATAGAGATGCAACAGGCAATATAAACTATAATACTGAAACAAAGCAATAGAACCAAAGCCACTCAGTATGCTGCTGCAGGATCAGTGTCAACATTTCACACGTGTTGATGAGCCTCATGACTGTACAACAGTGAAGTGCGATTAGACATTTACCGTTGCGTGCACTTTGAGGAAGAAAGGCACTCATTCCAGCTTGTATATGACGAAATGATGCACATACAATTTAAAAGAAGCTAGCCATATCACTGTCAGGTTAACATCAGGTTGTGGCAATATATCGAAGGAGATTATGTGATTATTTATATGCTGTGTTTGGAGTCAAGTCACCCATTGAACAAGTATGAAGTGAATGAAATAGCCACCTGGTGCGAAAAGCTTTAGCTGTGTCATCTGTTCTTTTTCTATGAGATGAGAGGAAACTGTTGTAAAGCTGCAGGCTAATACTCCCTCCCTGCTACTTCAATACAAAGGGGTTGTTTCTTCAATATTAATAACCAGGTCCCACCTAAAAATTAATTTGGCAAAAACTAAGCGTGTACTCTTGCACAGTAAAGGTTAAAACTATTAATTAAAAGTGGAACAGGTTCTTATTTTAGTCAAAAGTGGGAAAAATCATGAGCCTTTGTGAAGTAAGACCCAGGAGCAAAGCTTTCATTAGCCTACACGCATGGCAAAAGCAATTCATCATTTTGCCTCAATGGGCAAAAAAGAGGGATCAACCTCACCATGCTATTTATGGTGATTTGCGGAAGTCTGGGAAATGCTAATATGATTAACATTTATCTACAACATGTTTTGAAATGGCCCACATGCCCACATTTTAGCTGGAAGATTAAGTTATTGCACTCACGGGAATAAAAGCAAAAGTAGAGCCGTACAGAATCTGCTTTGCTATGCAAGAGCACACAGATATCTTATAGATATCTACACACACACACACACACACACACACACACACACACGCACACACAAAATATGTATTTATTTATTTAATTTATATTTTCTTTTGCCATATTAGTGAATTATTTTTCTAGACTCCCCATGCACCGTTTCTCTAAATATCTCTCTTTATGTGTGTCTGTCTCCAGATGAAGGCACGAAGAGAAGAGCAGCGCTTTTGTCCTACCAGAGTGTCTCTCACCCCAAAAAATAAATAAATAAAATAAAAATGTGAACTGTTCCATGGATTAGTCGAGCAGAGATTTATTTAATGCATCCTCATAGAGAATGGTTGAAATCTATTTTGGGATACAGCGCTTGCCAAGCTCTAAGCCTGGTAATATATGCCTGCTACAGTTTAAGAGAGAGGGTTCACAGACCCTCTTTATGTTGGGATCATGCTGATCTTACCGAGTCATTGAATATGAAAATATTGAAGGCTGGTAGCCAATTTATTGTTTTCACACAAAGCAGACAAAAGGCTTGTTTTAATGCCCGCTCTCCTGTCTGTTGTTTGTATGGTCTGTCTAAATATTTGATGTCCTAGAGAATGATTGTGATATTCACCAGATAAAATAGTGCACATGCATATGCCATGAGAGGCCCTATTTAAGATAGCAGCTTAAGGTTCTGAGAGGCCAACAAAGCCACGGATGGGAAGACTGCACTGCATTTGCATTTAAGATGTGGATTTAGGAAGAGCTTGTGCAGAATGAATACTAATAGTGTGTCTAATTTAAAATGCTAAGTATTTACCTTAGAATTTATTCAATCTTAAAAAAAAAAGCTTAAATAAAACACATTGTGGTTGTTTAATTAGAATGATAGTCGAACGAAACAAAAATGATCAATTTTCATCGGGGGGGGGGGGGGGGGTGGATCAACGCCCAGGCCATTGTTAAAGGCTCAGCCCTCAAAGTCCCCCAAACTAAACAAACAATCCCTCAACATAAACTCTACTACACTTCCCAGCATGCCTCAGGGGGATAAGGTTTGGACCGCTTCTCTTCACAGTGCACAGTGACAGAGAGTGACACAAAAGAGGAAAGCCAGGGGGTGTGCAGGAGTGGGGGAGAGAGAGACGGACAAAAGAGAAGACATGGGCTTTGCAACGGAGGACACGATAAAGCCAGTAGCATTATCGTCAGTGTGAAAGACGGGGGCCATACTTCAAACGGGATTTTCTCTCCATGACAGGATACTCCGCTGACGCAGAGCAAATAGCTCTCTGTAGCAGTATATAGCTTGAGGGCTCCTAGGCTCCTTTGGAAATGCAACAAACTACAATGCAACGATAGGATCTTGTGCTGGCTGCTTGGCACGCACGTTGCAGAAGAATAAATACAATGACATTGAGGAGACATTTAAAATCCATCAAATTACTTTTTCAACAATTTCCCTTTTTCTTTAAGTTTTAAAACAGCGCTGACGCATAACGATCAGCATACACACTGATGTCTTCCTGCAACCCAATTATACTTGACAAGGAACCGACATCAACATTTGAAGTGGTTCATATTCAGTCGAGGAACCAAGCTGGTGATTTACTTGGAGAAAAATGAACTGTTATTTTATTGGTTCCGAAATGCTGCACTTTGCCACAAAAAGTTGAAAGGCACAATTCCAGATGAGCAAATAGGGGAGAAACTGTGATGTCTTAGCATTTCAGGAAGATCATAATACTTACTAAGCATCCAATCAGATTGCTTTGATATTATCCCTAATTCGGCTAACCGGAGGAGGGCAGGGTGCGGGGGGAGGGATCCGAGGCTTTAACCTAACTGCTTAATCAAAATGAAAAATTGGGAGATGCCCCTTGCTAAAGTACAGTATTCAACACTTTCCAACTCTGCAAACCTCAATTAAATCATGGCAATGTTGTAAATTCTATGGCTGCTTTCCATGAATTTTCCTTGACTCCCGATTTCACAAACAAGCGATCATATTTCAAAACAAGAATAACATGGCGTCCACATATGTGGACATGATGTCTTTGGTTTTCAAGACTATGATGTTAAATTTTGGGCTATAAGGGCCTGGCGTCCACTTACGAGGACGTTACATCAAGTAAAAAGATAATTCTTTGTTTTTACATTTATCAGGTCCCAATTAGCCTAAATATCAAAGAGAAAATACAAATAAAATAAAAATGCATGCCTTGCAAGAGTTTGGGTCTTAGAAGGTTAAAGTAACTTTTATTACTCATAAATGTCAGACCGGTGACTGAGGCATTACTTCGGCGAGAATAGTGAAGGTATTCGGCTTTACAAATATGACTCTTGCAAGGAACCCACAGGGTTCAATCAATTAGTCTGTGATTATTATTACTTCTGTTGTTATTACTAGTCCCAGCAGTCTGGCTGTTATGGTAACCCAAGATGCAGCCTAGAGTACTAATCCTTGCCCCTTCCCTAACCTTAACCTTTACTCTCTTAATCAACATCTTATTCAGAGCAAGTGGGCAAAATATTTACATGTTATCTCTCGCGGCGGTCACTGAGAATGTGTCTTGACAGAAGTCGTTTGTGTTCGTGCGTACGTTCGCCCAAAAGAATGTGCATGAATGCATGTACAGTGGGCACAAGTGTTGGTGTGTTTGTTTTTCGACCCAGACGTCTCGGTTGGTTTTTCCATATTTGTCTGACTTTAGAGGAAGAAGGACATTAGGGTTCCAACTGTCATTGTAAATTGTGGTGTTACTGACAGACTGTAGATTAAGGTCAGCCTTAGAAGTTCTGGTAAAAAGCATCCTATAATTTGACACAATAAAAAATATCAAATAAAAAAATAATCCGAGTCCAACCAGACAAGTTCCTATTCCAGACAAACAAAAACATTTGTTCTTCTCCAATGTTCAATATTTAAAGCCATCTGTCCTCAATTCTTAAAGTGTCTACTGCGAAGTTAGATCCAAAAGCAAACAGAAACTGGACGGCAAAATAAAAGAAAAGCACAAAAACATCGAGGCAAGCAAACATCAGAGTGAGACAAAGATATTTCCTATGCAAAGCTTGCACACAATGTCATGTGTGATAGCAACGAATCTGGTCCAAGTCACACGCGGGGGGGAGCGGGGAGGGGGGGTGGGGCTGGAGACAGAAATGAGGTCGGCTGCCTCCATCTTCCAATGATTCCCCCCTCTCAGCTTTGATTCTGCTGATCCAGTATCTTGCCATATAGCAAGGGACACAAAGCAGATTTTAGCTTTGCGATAATCTCATTAAGAAACTCTAACCACCCCTAGTGGAGTGGTGGTGTGTGTGTTGGTGTAGGGAGTGGGGGTGTCGGGGGGGGGGGGGGGGGACCCACAGTCTGCACCGTGCCAGAGCCAGGCTCAGAGAGGCAGGTGTAATGTTACATAATTAGCCTCTAAACAGTAAAAAGGAGATTATTGCAAATGGCCTACTAGCCAGCACACGCAGTGGACCTGCAGATCCCGGAAGACTTAACGGTCTGACGAGGCCAGAAAATGCTTTGGGAGTCGATGATGTGGGGAAGGAAAAACAGCTTGTCTGCAGCAAAGGTGTATTTTTCATCCATATGCCTTGGATCGCAAGAGGTCAAAAAAGACAATTTATTAAACGAGATATTGCAAATACCTACATTGAAATGTAGCTCCCCCAAATATGTCTACCTTCCTTTTTAGCCAGACACAGGTTACTTTTGAAGGCCTGGGTTTGTGCTCCCGCTGATATGTCTTGTCAAGCGCCAGCAGGGGCTTGACTGTTGCACAGAAAAAGTGAAGAGAAGAATTTATGGAGTTGGCCTGATCCATGGAGCCCACACCTAGTCACTCATAACCTCAGTTGAGGATTACCATATCAGATTGTTGCCATATGTAGCACGCCGCACCACTCCGGGATCTGACAGTGATCAACTGCTAGCTATCACCAGAACCATCCAACAGGCTTTACTGTGAGGAGTTCAAACAATGAACAGACTCAAATAAGTGATTTCACATCGACGTACAGTAATGTGCCATCTTATCCGCCCCAAAGTGCTTAGTGATGATCTCAAAGTGTGCGAGGTCACAGCAGGTCGGGACAACGCTGAAGCATCCACTCGCTCTTGCATAAAGTTGTATAACAAATGAGCGTCAGCTCTTTGAACCGGCTGACCACACAAGCCTGGAAGAGTCACAAGCAGCCCAACATGTGGCAGCAATAAGATGGCCCTGCCCTTCCAAAGACATGTGGGAGACACCGCATTCCAGCGGAGCTCATTAAAGCTGGAAAACAAATCCAACAAACACCACCCCCAGGCTCAAACAAGCAACATGAAATATGCACAACAGGTCATGACAACTGATGCCTGCCACAATCGATGTTCATTTATTGCTTCGTTATTTCTCAACATCAAGTCCTCATGATGTTGGATCAATTCCTCAAATGGTAAGACAGCCAACAACACAAAGTTTTTAACCGAAAGAACAAAGCACGTTCTTGCCATTCGATGACAGGACAATGGCACTTTGTTGCCTGATGATTCAAAACGTATTTGAAAAATGGTCTTGGAGTTCAAATGTCTTGACGATGACACTGTGATTGTAGTATTCTGTGAGAACATGCACATGCGTGCTGCTCGTTTGTCACAACCAAAACAATAGTGGACCACGGTTATAAGGCGTGTGCTTAAAATACTTCAAGCAAATGACATACATGCAAGTACATTTCATGTATGCCAAATTCTAAACAGATATTTCCTGTATGCACTGTGCACATGCATGGAGAGACTTTGTCCAAAAGTACACGACAAACTACAATCAAAACTCCAAGTCTACTTAAAATGTGCAGTACGTATTATCATTCGAAATGACTCTTGAAAATTGTACCCATATGTTGTATTAAGTTAGACCTGAATAATTTAGAAAAATAATTCAAATGTGATTTCTTTTTCCCTCTCCATGTTGCGATTACGATTCAATATGCATTTTTTTTTCCAAGTCCACTGCCCATGTATTTTATTTTATTTTTTTAAAGAAAAGCAAACAAATTAATCCCTATTAATTGAAACAATATCAAATTCATTATAACTACAGTGCCATGAAAAAAGCATTTGGCCAATTCCTGCCCCATTGTTGGACGTTCTCCTTCAGGATTTTCTGGTAGAGGGCAGGATTCATTGTCCTATCAATCACAGCCAGTTGTCTTGGTCCTGAGGTAGCAAAGCAGCCACAGACCATCACACGGCTACCACCATGTTTCCCCTTTGGCATCATGTTGTTTTTATCAAATCCTGTGCTATTTTAACACCGGATGTAACGGGCCGCACATCTAACAAAAAGTAAAATTTTTGACTCATTAGTTCATAGAATGTTTTTCCAAAAGTCCTGAGGGTTATCAATATGTCTTTTGGCAAATGTGAGATGAGCCTTTGTGTTCTTTCTGGACAGCAGCTGTTTTCACCTGCAAACTCTACCATGGATGCTATTTTTGGCCAGTGTCTTTCTAATGATAGAGTCGTAAACACTGACCTGAACTGAGGCCAGCAAGATGTGGAGTTCTTTGGGTGATGTTCAAGATTCTTTTGCAACCTCCTGGATGAGTCGTCGCACTCTTGGAGTAATTTTAGCTGGTCAGGCACTCCCAAGCTATTGGTAATTTGTTTACTTTCAGTTTGACTTGCTTGATGTTGGAGATATCTAAAGTACTTTGTGCACATTGCAAACCCAAATTCAAATACCATATTAGTTGTACGCCTTTGGCGTATACTATATTCTTTGAGCAAAATACCCTGCTCGAGATACCTCCACTAGGCCTTAGTTCCACCAGCTTGCCCGGTTACATATTATGCGTTTATCGTCGCCATACTGTACATTCACACAAGCCTACCGTGTGTTTGTTAGCTGAGTGTATTTAAAAAAGGTGACGTGTAATTCTGTTTGTGTACATAAAACCAAAACAGACAGAGCCTCGACGAGGACTTTGAACGATTGCATTCACTTCGGATTGATAAGAACTCAATAAAGTCGAAAGCCCGACGGCGAGGCAGTTTTCTTGCTGTAGCAGACAGCTGGCGTGATTATTTTCAGCTCTTGAGCTAATCCCTTCTAAACGTAAACTGGTGAAAAACGTGCCAAATGGCTTTCGAGACTGAAATTTGGACTTGCGAAAGATTTAAATGAGTTTTATAGAAATGTTTGAGGCATTATTGGAAAACACAGTGAGACAATTGTAATGACTTTTCAGCCTGTCACATTTATAATCATTATCCCACATTTTAGACATGCCAATTTTTGACTCCTGTTAACCAATACAGCGATCAAGGGGACGCATAACATACAGCGTTCCTTCCCATTCCTCATGTTTTGATGTGCTTTCATTTATGTTTACGGGCAGTCGATGTTTGATATGCAGCTTTGTGACTGGAAACGCTTGAACCGTGTGCATGCCATTCAGAGGTGGCCCGCTAAGAGCTAATCTACTTGTCAGGGTTGACTGCCAAGCGCATCAGCCCACACACTTCACAATATGACTTTATTCATACTGGAGATCTGGGACATTAACTGTCTCTGCCCACCAGAACACAGCACTTACGCCCACCACTCGCACTGAAAGAAAATTGTGAGCAATAAGGAACGGATCATATACACCTCGCACAACCTCTGTCACCTCAAGACAAAAACTTCAACTCCCTTTTACGCACCTTCACTTTGACTGCACTAGTGTGACTTCATGTGAGGAATCTGAGCCATTGTGTGGATGTTCTTATTTCTGTTCAATAAACCTACTGCCAAGAGTATGTTTGAACAAAGCACTTACACAAGTCATTCAGTCTCGAGGCTGTATCATTAAAAATAAGGAGGCCTTGGGGTTTTGAAGTCCAGGAGAATCATCATCGGGATACACCGAGTCAGTGTGAGTATGAAGAGAACGTCATTAAATGAGTCGAAGCCCAAATTGGCTTCCTGATGAATCAGTGGAAAAATGCAACAACAGAAGCACTGCGGATGACCTGGAATCATCTTTAAAGACTTAACTTTTTAATCTGGAAACAAGAGATTCATTTGATCAGACTTATGGGCTATTGCTCCACGAGAAAAGCCTTATTAAGTTTGAATAATAGTGCCTCATGGCCATTTCATAAATCTCTAATAGGGCAGTGACCACAGTCGCTGGCACTTCATAAATCAATATCAACAAAATTGGAAAGCCGCAAAACACATAAAACAGCAAATATGTCAAATGTTGTTTCTTTAAATACAGAAATGGAGTACAGGTCAAAGAGGCGAGGCACTCACAAAAGCATCAAGTTTAACCTCTTGAACAATTATTTAGAGAGTTATAACTGCTTGATAAAGAAGAAAAGACAGACATCTGCAACTGATTAAACCCTCACAAAAGGATAATGAGCGGGAGGAGGGATGTCAAGTTTGCACACAAATTTATAGCTGGATATTTCAAGCTCAACTATTATGGGGAAGATTCACGTTAAGATGACACTTTGGACACAAAACATACGCGCGCTTTTGTTTTTTTAGAATAAAGACTGAAGAGGAGATAAACCCAAAGCACGCAAACATACACACAATATCTAAGCCACTCAAGTAAACCAGTCAATAAAAGAGTGGACAGTTGTTCATAGAAACTTGCTGCCAAGTCATAAAGCTTTGTCTGGAGTGAGAAAATTGTGTCAGGCGCGACTATGTAATTTGCCTTCAGAATAACCAGTGCTGGCTCATGACACACATACTCTGTAATAATAGCTGTGTCTTTTTTATTCCTTCTTCAAACCATTCAAATTTTAGCTTCCCCACTATCACGCTTTCAGTCGTAGCGCATATTTGCTAAAAGCTCTTGAGGTTTTCTAGCAAATAATTGAACATAAAAGTGCAAAAATTCATGTTTTTTATTTTTTTTTTCACAAATGTCCAATGCACAAGCCCTTGCTTACATGCATGCATCAAAACATCAGCTGGAAGATGTTTCGCATGCAATGTCTGTCTGGTGGCCTGGGCTGGACTGACCGTAGAGCATGGTGATTAAATGCCCGGTGGGTTGGCATCTTTCTGGGGGGGCCGGGGGGGGGGGTTACTATTTAATTTGAACACACACACACTCACACATGCACGCCTTAAATGCGCCAAAAGAATCCACTGATGACGCCCATCTGAAATGCACCACACGGCACTGCTTGACACTAATGCTCACAGGACCCTCGAACCACATGGGACTGAGCAGCACCCGTGGCCAAAGGAAATTCTCCTCTACTCCATGTGACATGGCTTGATAAACATTTCCGTAACGTCGACGAGATACACTTATTTTAAGAATATCATTGCCACCCTACAACAGTCTGTATTTGTGTCACATTTAGGCTCTAATATTCTCGGGGAGAATGAATATATTTGTTGACTAACAGCATGGATAAAACCCTTAAATATTCAACATTTTTTAATCTGGTTTAATATTTCCCCCCGTTTTATGCAAATTGCAGTCTATTAGCATAATCCCATTTGAGAATACATCCTTTTAAAGTGGAAGATTATAACCTATTTTTTAAACACATAAATCAAACCTCATATTGAAATGGTAATGTTTTAAAGTATGCGCGCTATGCAGAAAAGCAGTGCATTTACATACTTTTTCCATTACTGGCACTATACAACATGAAGATACAAGTCGAAAGCTGAAATAAACCTTATGAAGGAAGGCATCTTGGCAAATGAGAAGGATGCACTTAGCAAAGTATTATTTTCGAAGTGCTTTGATGAACACATGACTCACACGCGGTTTTTAGTGCTTCTTACGTATCATGTTTACATGATACCGTTAGCAATGCTAAGAGGAAAAGGTAAGACATTACATCCCGGCATTAAAGTGGAAACGGGGCCTGCAAAAGCTTCACTGCGATATTGAAGGGGATAAAGATGTAAGAAAGGGCCATTATGCAGCTGAAGTGGATCGGCGGGGGCTTCTATCTCTCTCGGTCCCTCTTTATGTCTTTCTTGAACTTGGAGGGAGTTCAGCAGGTTTGAACCTGCAGTCCAGACAGGCCTCTGGAATGCGACTGCAGCCACTCAAGCCCGTCTGACCTGCCACCGCACCGGGCTCCATTTCACTGGGCTAACCGACCTCACTTACAATGGGACTTCAACTTTATCTCCCCTTGTAACACAACATTAACTGCCAAAGAGCTGGAAATGTATTATCAGCCCGCCCCAAAGCTTGGATTGCTTCCCTTATAAATAAGATCATTATACCAGCGGTAATCCCATTAAATAGATCATTTTGCAAATATCTCAATCCAATTAATGAAGTGTTTTCCAAGGGCGTGCAGCAAACACTGCCTGGTTGGAAGCTGACATGCTGTGACTCCACTTCTTTGTTACTTACCGGTACTTGCTTGATTTGTGGCAACCATGATATTTGCATATCCCAGCTGCCCCCGAATCACGCCATTTACTTTCTTGGCATTTATGCTAAAACATAAATGATGCGTCATGATGAGATGCCTTTTCTGAAATATAATTTCTCAAAGGGGTATTCTTACACGTCACATAAAAAAGTTGAAGTGATAAAGTCGCAGGCTGGTTTGCATTACTGCCTTGGTCTGATTTATGACTTACCGATTTATGATGATGCCAAACTTGTATGGTAGGATTTTGTGAAGTTGCTGTAGCGAGCGTTTAAAAGACTTTTTAAAAAGTTAAAGTGTTCTTGTCAGTTAGTAACTTAAACTGGCATAGATTAACACAAATATGTTGATACTGTTTTTTGTGATGGAGGTCAATTTATTTTATGAGTTTGTTAATAAGTCATTTAGTCATATAGTGGAGTATATATATATATATATATATATATATATATATATATATATATATATATTCATTTATTACGTACTTAATGTAATTAACATACGGAATGTAAGTAATGCAATGCTGTTTGTTTTAGGTGTGTAGTAAATGAACACTTAAGCACGATCTATACAAATGCAACAACGGTGTTCCGGGGCACTGCTGCTATGGCTGTGATGTAGTCGTGGAGCCACGCTGAATACTACATCTGCATCTGCTCCGTTTTCACAATCGACTGCATTTTGTTGGAAACTAACTCTTGTTTTTAAATGCTCCCCTTTACATGCTGCAGAACACTGTTGTCATATAAAAATTGGACTAAATGATTTTCGGTTGAAAAACCGTCTCCGCATTTCCTGAGGAAAACTCCCCAGGGAATATCCTGATGATGTACTCTTGAAAAAAAAAAATCCCGCACTGGTTCGGACACATAAGTATTGAAATGACTGCCAGATGGTTTGACAAATTAACCATTCTCTGAGTTAATCCAAACGAGTTTCCTAAATCATTACCATAACTCATCAGTGAAAATGTCCTCTACATGTCCTCCAACTTGAAAATGTGCGTGTCACAGCATTGACCATGTCACATGTTGCGGATTATTGTCTGTAATATTCTGAAAAAGGAAATTTCTTCAGAAATGCACAAATAACTCAACCCCGAGTCAGTAAAAAAGCAATGCTAACCTGAAATCATTCCTCTCATGTGCTACAGTCCAAAAAACAATCAAGATCCATTTGCAAAGCTTTGCCCGAGCGGACGAGAATGTACCGGAAAGTACACGGTAAGGATACTTCCTAATCTGCTCGTGGTTTCCAAGAGCCCGCTGAAGTTGTTCAGGAAAACACTGCTGTGGTTAAATGCATCAAACGAGAGCGCCTGTGGGTGATGTTAACACTCGTCTAAAGTCGTCTGCCAGTGAATGATCTACGAGCCACTTAAATGACTGTTTATGGTACAAACCGAACAAAGCCACAGCGCTAACCAACCATTTCAAATGCAAAGCTTCACGACCTTAAAGGCTCTTTCAATAACCTTTGGATGACTGAGATCAATTTTCATCCACTTAGGACACTACAAAACAAATAGGTGCCCGTGTGTAGGCATGTAGTCATATAGTGAGTAGAATCATTCATCATGATCACTCCTGACCAAATGGGACCAAATTTGTGTGAAAAACATAAAAAAAGAAGGAGAAGGAATGTACAGGAATCCAGAATCCCCTTGGGCTTGTGAGCAAAGTTGTTGTTTTTAGCATTTACAGTGTTTACTGTATTCTTTACACAACCAATAATGTTACCAAATGAAATTTATAACGTCCATCTGGGAAAACATTCACATTTCACTGTGGAGGTTTAACACCAATACGTTTTCACACTTTCACACTAAATATGACCGATTCCATATATACCGGTATATATTTTTATTTGATTATTTCCAATTAGAATTGGGAATTTGGAATAATTTCAAAATTTCAAATAACCCGAGCTCAATGCAGTGTTCGGATCAGGTTGTTTTTGCCTTTGAGATTCCAATGCATCTCATCATATAATAAATCGATTACAATGTTAAACAGCAAATTTTAATCAGATATGATTTTATGTGTCCCTGAATGCATTTTTGATGCAAATTTCAAATATGCCTTCACTTTTTTCTTGTGCATCAGTTTTCTTTTAGATGTTTTATTGTTCATAAATTTCAGCTGTAAAAGCATGCACAATACGGTTCTCACCATGCGTTGTACTTTGTTGTGAAAATTGGCTGTTGCTGAACCCATCCCTTCATTCATACATTTTCCAAAACATATTTCCATAATAATAATATGGAAATATTATGTACAGAATTAAATTAATGCTGGCGGCCCGGTAGTCCAGTGGTTAGCATGTCGGCTTCACAGTGCAGAGGTACCGGGTTCGATTCCAGTTCCGGCCTCCCTGTGTGGAGTTTGCATGTTCTCCCCGGGCCTGCGTGGGTTTTCTCCGGGTGCTCCGGTTTCCTCCCACATTCCAAAAATATGCATGGAAGGCTGATTGAACACTCTAAATTGTCCCTAGGTGTGAGTGTGAGCGTGGATGGTTGTTCGTCTCTGTGTGCCCTGCGATTGGCTGGCAACCGATTCAGGGTGTCCCCCGCCTACTGCCCGAGGACAGCTGGGATAGGCTCCAGCACCCCCCGCGACCCTAGTGAGGATCAAGCGGTACGGAAGATGAATGAATGAATAAATTAATGCTATTATTATAAAAATGCGATGTGCTTGAGAAAAAAAAACGAGGGCAGAATCTGAGTCAGCAAAAAATAAGTTGCTATCGAGATTATTTCCGTGCAGCTTTGATGAAAAAATTTGTTGTACAAATTTGTTGACCTGTGTTATTTTCTTTGGGAGCAGAGGCTAATATAAAACATAGACTGAGGCCAGCGCCTAACTCACGAAATGTATTTTCTTCAACAATCTGTCTTCTTCTAATGAAGAGGACGAAAGTGAGAATGGAGGAAAAGGAGGAGATGTCAAGATTGAGGTTGGCCGCCCCCCTTGCGGGGTCAAACTCAAGGGGTTAATACCTGGTGTCTGACACTGCACGTAAACTCTGCTGAGCTCATCACACTAATTAAACAGACACACATCCTCTCGGCGCTCCGATGGCCAATAGCTGCCAGCTAAAAAAGCACTCCATTCATGAAGGCTGGCAGGGGTGTGTGCGCGCGGGGTGAGCTCGCGAAATGCTACCTGCCGTTCTTCAATTTGATTAATACAAAGAACAATGGTGCTCTTGTGGCCCACCGAGCGCACTCCACTTGGTTTTGCTTCACCGCTTCAGGAGAGAGGACTGCATGTTTCAAACGCCCCCCGCCGCTGAGTCGAGCGGCTCGCGTGTGACTGCTGCTTCCTTGGAACGCTGATCTGGCTAAGCTAGTCTGGTGAATGACGGCTTTTCAGAAAAAAATGTCAGCATGAAAAAAAAAATAGCAAAACCCAGGATGGTACATGCTTGAGCAGGAAATAATAAAAATATGTCATTGTATAATTTTAGCAAGAAGACCGAGACTCAGATCAGAACTGCAGGTTGCCTCACTCTTGTACATGAGACAATTTTCAGTTTCCAAAGTCAAAAGGTGTGAAGAAGCTACCAAAGAAAAAAGCTCCATGCCACTCATGGGCGCCGCCCTCATGCGCTGCTTTTCGTACAGGACCACGATGGTGAACATTTTCTTTCAGTTTTAAAGTTTTAGGACTCACATTTTTGTGTGAGTGCGTCTGCGCCATTTATAACAGAAGAGAAGAGCAAATGGGAGAAGAGAATGTGAGAACAACGGGGGAGAGGTAAGAAGGCAAAGACAAAATATTGCAGTTTTGCTGGCGAGTAACATTTTCTTCATGAAGTAAAAAAAAAAAACACTACTTAGAAGGCTACAAAGAATAAATTCATTTCTGTGACATGTCATGAAATTATTTTTAAGGCTCATCCATGCTTTACGCACCTATTTGGGGAAGTTTTAATACTTAAACAAGTTTTGCAGTGGCTTTTTATTTATCCATTGATATTTTCCATAAATATAATCACAGACTATTGGTCTTTCCGACCCTTGAGAAGACAACGAACAGACATCCGCAAATTACCGACGAGGGATGAAGACATCAAGCCAGTGAGAGTGACAGCATAATATTATGTGTGTCAAAACCGAGGCGACATAATTAATTGCAGCACTCGCTGAACTCAACAGACACGTTGAGCTTTGCCAAGACTTTGCCGATATTCAATTCTTTCGCTTGCTCAAAACAGACAGACAAATTGCGCCACCTGCACTCGTCTCCGGAGCTTGACAACTCATCTCACTTGCAAATTCTAAGCATTCGAGGCTTCGACAAAGGAGGCTTGCTAACCGAGTCAAGCCATGATAGGTCTTCATGCAGCAATGTGATACTTTCAAAACAGTGGATGCCGTCAATAATATTGGAGGCCGGGAAAAAGAGCATGCAAATTCCTGATGATGATCGCCCATATGGCCGAGAGCACCACGTCACTCACACACTGTTTGGAGAAGTGCAGAACAATTATTTGCGGTGAATATACATTTGAACAATAAATGCAGCGAGCGCAAAGCCAAGATGGATAGAAGGGCTGATTTTTACACTGTATTTTCACAACCATAAAGGCGCACTTAAAAAAGTCTTCCATTTTATGCAAAATGGACAGAGCGCACAATTAAGTGTGTCGCCTTGTGTATGCACCGAGTTCCAAAATATGTGAATGCGGTCATGTGACTTGGATGAGGGGTCCGCTTGACTGACTGAGGTTGTGCCGAATCGCTGCTTTATAGAGAGGAAAGGCAGACGTAACTGAGGACAGCATGCGGACATTCAAGTGGTAAGAGGACGCTAAATGTATGCTAAGTGTATATGATACGTGCATTGTGCAAAATAACATCCTGAAAATGGCACTTACGAAGAGACGTGCTAACAAAGGCACGGTTTAAACTGCAAGCTATTAGTCACGCGGAGGACCATGGGAATCGAGCAGCAGCGAGAGAATTCAACATCAACTAATCCATGGTGCTTGGCGCTTTTGTTTCATGAAACAGCGCCACCTATCCATCTGGACGAGGATGACCGTGGCGCAGCAACATCCGGCGTATTACAAGAAAAAGCAAGCCATCTTCCGCTCCTGCTGCAGTAAAAAGTGTCATGCTGTGTGTTACATTAAATAAAGACGCTTTCTTGGAGATTTCAATCCTTTCCACTTGGTTTCCATCACCGACTGTTGTCTTAACCAATCCCTACATTCCGAAATACTCGCTAGGGCTGCGGCAAATGATGAGGGACAAGTATAGATTGAAAAATACTAAAAAGATTGCCGAACAAACCAGCCTAACCACGGCACCAACATGGATGAGGCGTTGCTCACTTTCGACATCCCGATGAGCCACACTGCGGACAAGAAGGGGACCAGCACAGTAGCGATACGCACAACGCGGCAAGTGAAATCGTCTTTTACTGCTGTGGTTGGTTGCCATGATAATGGACTAAAACAAAGTGAAGTTGCGAGCTGTTCATTTCGGGTAAAGAAGATGAGGACTTTGATGGATATATTGTTATATATTTCAAAAGTATAACTGAACTCAGTTTTGCTCCCGCTGCCTTTAACTCATTCACTCCCAAAGACGTTTTTTAAATGTCCAGAATTAGCTGGTACTGAATGAGTTAAGAACATACACTAGCGTGCATGCATGCTGCTGTTTTTTTGAGCTATCATACATTTTACCATGCCTGCGTCCAATAATACAATGCATCTTGTGTGTTATATACAGGCACTACACCTTTAATATGGTGTGCCGTTATGGTCGTGAAAATACGTCAATGTAAAACTTTGGCTGATAAAGACAAGTACCGGTAGTTCCTCTTTTTTTTTTCAGTGGTAGTAGTCAAATGTGTGTTTCTTTTCCAAATTGTGTAGGACATTATTATTATTCCGAGAAGGTATGCCATTTTCAAATTAAATTATACCACACGTGGAACAATTAAAACAACAACAACAACAACAAAAGTCTGACCCATATTAACATAACGGAAGTTTAAGCGGTGCAAATGGATTCTTGGAAAAAAGGGCAAAGAAAGTACCGTTTGCGCAATTCCACAAGTGTTTTCACTTAGTCTGACTGATTCGACCTCTGCTCGGACTGAAGATGGGACGCAAGGCATTACGTGAGGTCACGGGACACGCACCAATAAGAATGATAAATGCATCATGAGACCCACACTGGCAGGTGCTGCAAAGGTGAGCAGCGAGGAAGTAGCGCACACTAATCATCCAAAATAAGTCAACCCCCGAAACGGTAGTGCATTTTTCGACGTTAATAGTATTTAACATATTGCTATACAAGAATGTGAGTTAGTGCAGAGCTACAAACAAAAGGTTAAAACAAGGATATTGTGTTCTGAAAAAATGTTGTGTTGAATTTACTCGATTGGATTTTGTCAAGTGGCTTTGCAAAATAAAATCATCTGGATCCAGATAATTTTATTTTGTGCAACCACTTGATGAAATCAAATTGAGTAAATTTAACAAACGCGTTTCTTTCAGTGTCGTTAAAGTATCGTGTTTCAGTTATGGCATAAAAAAAAAGTTTTTGCCTGACCTCTCAGTGCATTTTGATGCACAGAGGGTTTTTTTGTTTACACGTTTTATGATGCCATTTGATTTTTTTAAGTCTTCAAAAGTAAAACAAACAAACAAACAAAACACATAAATTTAATTCTTTATGGTTACCGTCTTTTCTTCAGTTCTGGTTAGAAACATCAAATGTTGCATGAAAGTAATGCAACAATAAATCATTCGATGTGAACTAGAATATACAAAGTACAAACGCAGACTTCCATACACTCCTGTGTATTTAAGTGTATGCTTGAATTTGCAAGATTGTTGCATTATTTACTCGACTCAAAATTAAGACATATTTGAACAAAGGTTCAAGCTAAATTATGAATTCGTCCCTGCACTAAACTGTCATTGTAGTTACTGTGGCCAATTCCAAACTCCAATTTGGATTTTGGTCATTATTTTGGACATTTTTTCTTGGAAAAAAAAATCAATTTGGGGTTCTTCAGGTGCAACATTTCATGGACTGTTTTTTCCCATCCTTCCAATTCTCATTCATGTCCAACTCTTGCTTCCTTTTTGCACCCTTGATTCAGCACAAATGAAAGCATGGACAATGCACATTTTTAAACCTTAGTGCAGATTTCAATTCAAGTCAGCAGCAGTAGGCCTCGACAGTAATTTCTTTTGGAAGACAACGCTGTTGTTTTCTTTTTTTTGGGGGGGGGGGGGTGCAGTGAGTGTAACTGTAAACTGTCCATTGACCTCATGCATGATGCACCAGAAAATGCAGCTGTGTAAAGGAGCATCACGAAACCCGCCACGTAAAGACATTGGCAGCAGTTGCTTGGTCACAGCCCAAACACACAAAACTCTCCACTGAATCCTGGGCTTGTTTAGCTGCTGGCACCACAAGGCGTCAGTTCCATGTATGCCAGCTGCGCTAAAGTGCGCCCGTAGGTACACAATGGAGCAGCACAACCTGCACCCATGCCCTCAACCTGTCAACCATGGCACTTTCTGAGCTGGATGGAAAAAATGCCCCATTCCAAATAGCAAGTCAAGAGCCAGACAACATATTCATACGTCTTAATTAGTAATAATGATGCCCCACTTGGTGCCAACTGTCTGATGCCAGTGGCTGGGTTGACTACACTCACTGCTACATCCAGAAAAATAGTTTGAATAAAATAGGCAAACAGATATTGTGGTCAGGTAAAATACAGCATGGCCTCTAAACGGAATCTGTTCATGAGACACTTAATCCCAATTTGTTTGGATTTTGCGCTAACAGAAAATAAGCTAAATAGCAGTCATTTCTTCCGGACGACTCACTTCAGCCATCATAAAAGCTTTTTGAACTGCACATTTGTTTAAGAAGCATTTTAAACTGTCATGATAATATAAAAACAAGTTCATTTTGTTGTTGTTGTTACAAAACATCATAAAAATACTTGTAAGATTTTTTTTTAAATCTTTGCTGTCACTCGTGATGCCTTTTGAGCTCCCTTTTGGAACACCTAAAGCAAATGTAAAAAAACAAAACACTGGTCCAACAGACTTGAAAGGTTCCACGGGATTGGATTTTGATATAAGCACCAATATCATATCATTATGACTTGCGAATGTTATGAAAGCTGAATTTACTGAGATTTATATTAAACCTGTAGAAAATGCGAAGACTAAAATGATAGTTCTTGTTGCTCTTGTAACATTTGCCAGACATTGCTCAAGAACGTGGCGGCCCAGTAGTCCAGTGGTTAGCACGTCGGCTTCACAGTGCAGGGGTACCGGGTTCGATTCCAGCTCCGGCCTCCCTGTGTGGAGTTTGCATGTTCTCCCCGGGCTTGCGTGGGTTTTCTCCGGGTGCTCCGGTTTCCTCCCACATTCCAAAAACATGCGTGGCAGGCTGATTGAACACTCTAAATTGTCCCTAGGTGTGAGTGCGAATGGTTGTTCGTTTCTGTGTGCCCTGCGATTGGCTGGCAGCCGATTCAGGGTGTCCCCCGCCTATTGCCCGAAGACAGCTGGGATAGGCTCCAGCTCATCAATGTACATATTGGGTATTTAAAATGCTTCATAGGGCAATGGTATGTGTGAGAATTGTGTGTGAGAAATGTGTTGGGTATTGTGACATGGTATGGGTGAGAAGTGAAGGAAAAAAAAACAAGCCTTGCTGCCTAAATAAAAGGAACAAATCTATCTTGCAAATAAACAGGAAGTAGACGCAATTTGTTTGCTGGCAGTGGCCTCATTAAATTATGTGACGGTTTGGGTCTGCCACCCCCCCCTCCCCAGGTCTTGATTTGACACCTACGTCATAGATCATTCATCCAAAAAGGCTTGTCACAACATGGTGGAGGTCTGTGTTTTCAACGGCATGTATGTATATATGCAAACATGTTTAGATCTGTCCGGAGCCGTTTGAGCTCCTCGCAACGAAACACACTTTATGGAAAACAAGTTACACTGATTTTTTATTTTTTTTTCCTGACCGTGAAATAGGCTACAGTCGGCTTCATGATGTCTGGATTTATGGCCTGGTAATTCCCCCTCTGGAGTAATTTGGCGGGTACATCTGCAGCTTAGTTGCATTCCAGCAGGGCTCCTCTGTGCTGTGAAGTCAGGAGATGACTGATTGATTGATTGTATTACCCTAGTTTTAGCATGGCTTCAGCAAGCTACTGCGGTAAAGTTTTAATGGGATCTATCCACTGCAAAGACAACGGCACTTCACGTAAGCAGCGAGCAGCCTGTTTGATGACGTTCGCCTGCCGATGACAACCAATCAAAGTTCAAAGTTGGCTGAATGTTTTGCCCCCCGCCCCGATATAGTTTTATAGCGGCTAACGCAGATAAAAGTAGGTTCCTGTCATCATCTTGTTCACTGCTTCCCCATCATGTTGAGCCCTGTATCGTCAATTTGGAACTTTACAAAATGACAAGAGATGTCTTTTTTCAGTTCTTTGGAAGCTTTCAGGTTAGAAATTGACTATGCACACGCCACTCAAGACACTGATAATGAGGTAAGCCTCGAACTTTGGTTTTACTCAGACTGATACAGACAAAATTGTCAGTTTAAAACAAAATACTTAGTTTTAAAAAGAAAAAAAAACAAATAACTTCGATTAAAAAACAGACTCAAAATGGTTACTAGGTACAAAGACAGCTGTTATTGGCTCCAGCACGCTGGTGACCCTTCTGCGGATGAACTGGCTCAGATAATGGATGGATGGATATTTAGAAAGAGAATGTGTTTGAAATCATTCACCCATTGCCTACATATAATCATTAGAGTGTGTCAGATTTTTTTTTTGCATCGTATCAGAGCTAGTTGAGTTGGTGGGCCTTACTAATAAATATTGAATAAATGATGGATAGGAACCATATAATGTTCCAAATTTTATGAAATTAATAAATAAAAAGCACTTGATGAACATTAGTATGATTGCATTCTCCACCTTTCTTTTCTTAGTCCATCCAAAATCTGCTCAAATTGATTTGCTATTCTTGATTACATAAAATCTACGTGAAGACACTGATCATATTAATGATTTGTTACGTTCATTATTTAACAAGATAAGACGGATAAATACCAAAATGCAACACATGATTTTTTTTTTTTATAAATTGCTACAAGTGATCATATTCCTGTGGAATCCCAATGTCCCATCCTTGGTCAACTATTATTTGAACAGGCCCACGGGCTGCTCATGTGGTCCTTGTGGGCCAAACTCCCTGTAGGCAGCATGCTGGTGAACTCCTGGTATTGGCTGATAACCTTTACAGACCATTTACAGATTCAAACAAAACTCAAACGTGGCAAACTATTTACAATATATAGTATTTGGTTACATCCGAAGCAAAAAAGGGGTATTTTGGGAATTCCGTTAACTTTAAGATAGAATCATCAAGAATAGCATAACCTCAGTCAAATATTTATGCTTTTTAAATCCACCCTCGAAATTTTGCTTCACATTTTACAGTCAACCAGTGGGATAAATTTAGCTTGGTTCAGTTTTCCACCTGCATCTAATTTATTCCAATATGAAAAAAATCATTTATTTTTCCTCAAAGAACTGCATTGCTAATTTTTTACTTTCAATGTGCTAGAAAATAACAAGGAAATCATTGAAAAAAAGGTGGAAATTTAAATTCTTGACCCTTATTACACGAATATTAACACAAAAGTATGTGATTTTTTTTTCATGATCATCACTGTATTGATCATGAGCATCATAGTTCGTTACACATTGCCCTCACTGAATGGCCAGATTGAATAGAATGTTTTGATAAACTACAACCAAAAATATGAATACATAGCTATATATATATTGCGCGTCGACCCGCACGCGGTCTGTCCTTCCGTCTGTCCCTTTTCAAAACGTACCTACTTCACCGCGCCGCTCAGGCAGTGGCTCACTACGATCGCGCGGGCATCTTAGGGAAAAAATGTTGTCTACCCATAAGCATTGCAATGAAATTGTTAGTTATTTAGTAGAGCTAAACATCTCTTTATTTTCGCGATAAGCAATGAAGATGAACAAAAAGTTGAACCAAGCAACAACACTTTGGTGGGCCGAAAGCCCACCTTACCAGCCTTTTGCAGGAACTAGCTGATGAGCCGCCCGTACAGTACAGTATATAATGAAATTATTTTCTGACAGGTCTAATGAAAATCAAGCATGATTCTATTTGGGGGTTTATGAGACGGCTATTGTATTGTCATGGCTACTAGATGGATGTATTCTTTGTGATCTAAATGAGTTGGGGCCAGTATTTGGTGTTGACACTTTGTGTCTTTCCGCTAGTAGTCATCTGTCTTTGTTCACCTGATACCAGACGCGTGGCAGCTATCAAAGAGACAATAGCCTCAATGCAATAGCCAACATTAGGATCGACAGCACATTTGACACCTGATTTATCTCAAGCACCAGGTGAGCTTTTTAGATGAGCTAACTCTGCAACAAAAGAGTCCTGCGTTGGGGGACAGGGTGGAGTCCACACTCTGGGGAGTTGTAAGGGGTTAAACTTGACATCTGGCCTGCGGTCCATCCAACAAGTTCTGGGCAGCTGTCCATAAAGGTCTGCTTTTCTCTTGAAGCACCTCCTCCATCTGCTGAATTTCTGCGCAAGCCCGAGGCCATCCCATCCGCAGACGTGTGCAGGTTGACACCGATCCTCCACTATGATGCCCATCCATATTTAAAAGGTGTGCGTGCAGGTGACCGATGGGTGGCTCTCTATGGCACATTCGGGCACTCCCGCACCCACAGAATTTGTGGGATATTTCCTCAAATTACACCAATAGGAGATCAAGCACACGGAGCTAATGGACTTGAATTCAGGAGGCACTCAGGTGACACGTGCCAGCGCCGCACAAGCTGCCATGTATGTCACCTGAGCTGGTGATGTACGTGTAAAGATGACAATGAGCTTCCCAATTAGTTCATGAATACAACAGGTGACACCTAAATAATGCCCAATTACAAACATATTTGTGTTCGGTGTCTTCCAAGGCTGATGATGACTTGTCACTCTGGATGAAAATTTAAACATGGCTCTTGTTAGTGAATCAGCATCGACATGGTTATAACTCGGCCTAACATTCAAGGAACGGGTTCTCAATGTCAGAAATGTACTCGGTTTTGCATTCCATATCATTGACATAAACTACTGCAGATATAAATGCGCAATAAGCTTTTCGTGTTTGGTTTTGTATTGCTTGCACAAATCACACACGAGCAGTGAGTCAGCTTCATTTAGTAACTTTATTGAAAAGGACAATACAATCTTGCTGTGCCTTTCAAAACATCCAGAGTACTCTTGCAACTCACTCACGGCAATACGAAGACTGTTGCTCAAAACAATTGTTGCAATTGTTTCACCGCAAAGTACGAGTAAGCATTCTTTTGAAGTACTTTTACACCTGGCACTTGGTATGCAGTCACCATTCCTGAATTACTTTTGTCTAAACCTTCAACACAACTGTGTTCCTTCAATCCCCTTGCTCCCAATACAACATTATTTCCAAACATGCTGGTTTAAAAACCTCAAACTGGCCAGTGAAGGCAAATATTAATGTAATATATGTCAGTTTACCGTACCTCCAACCTTTCAGGAAGGCACACTTTACACACTTGTTCAAGTAGAAGGGTTGTGTTCTAGAATCTGCCCAAAAATGGTTCTACTGAGATGATGAACAGACCATACAATGACTTCACACTTTGTCAGTTATACGAGAGGGCATGTGGATGAATTCTTTGGAAGGCCAGGGAGACATTCAGACGCCAAATCTCTGAATGTCAGTGGCATGTTGGTCAACCCAACTCATCAAATTGTATAATAGTTCTATGATCAGAGAGGGTAATACGATCCTTTTGAAACTGTTTCGAAACTGTTCAACGAAGCAGGACAAGTGTCCAAAAAAATAATTCTCACCATGAGTTGTGCATCGAAACTTTTGTAATGTGTGATGAAGTGGGCTGCTATCACCCACAATAATCCTCCACAACAATCAGACATGTTATGGCCACATGTCTGATACTGATTGCTGGGGAGAGAATAGTTGCACATTTTAGAGGAAACATTACCTCCAAGCATATTTAGTGTTTTGCATATTCAAAAAGCGGCACTGACTGGATGGAAAATATTATGCAAAGAGGCTGCTAAGACGAAGTATAATAATGAGAGTCACCCCCTTCCAGTGTTGAGCTAGAAAATGATTTGAAAATGCTCTTCATTTTAGATTTACGTGTTGCAGTCTGACATCTCCCAAAGAACCAAATTATATGACAGCATAAAGCAAATGTAGCAATCAAGCTAAAAGGCAAAAGAATGACAGCCAAAATTAATTCATTTCAAGACAATCACTTTTCTTTCATGTGAACAAAATCCCCTTCAGGGTCCAAATGTCTTCAATGTTTAATGTATCTCATCCTTAGTATTCATATTTCATCATTTGAGGAGAGCAGATAGCTGCTGCGTGCCTTCACTTTACAGGCACCTGGTGGAAAGAAACATAAAATACATGCTGTTGTCTACCATGCTGATAGGAATCTACAGATTTATTTTGCTTGTAGGATCGTCTTGCAAAAAAAATGTCTGAGGTGCAAAATAACTTGAATTCCCGAGAACGAATTTCACATCACAGCTTGCCAACGTGAAGTTTACATTGAATGAGAAACATGGTGAATTTCCTACAATTTGTTGTTGTTTTTTTTTTACTGCACTGCACTCGTAAATCCACATTGGATGCTTTTTCAAATAATTTAAAGCACAACAAAAACAAACAAGTCAACCAAACAAGGGATATGACAACCATTGACTAAATAGAAACATTAAAACCCGTGGGTGAGGTCCATTTCAGCTTGCAAACTATGCATACACGATAAAGCAGTAACGAGTGTGTAACGAGAGGTCACACTAGAGCACATACAGTATTCGAAGGCAATCAGTAAGAATGAGATTTTCTGCAATGGAAAACTGATTTTTATCTACATATTTAGCACAGCAGCCAGGCTAAAATGGCCCATTAGCTAAACCACATGGCTTTCCACCATTATAACGCAATTGTGATTAAAAAAACAAACTATTAACACAAAAACCTAGATTATCTGTTCATCCAATAATTGAGTGAAAATACATGTCACTCAATGAAATATTTTTTCTTTGGAACTGGGTATGGGCCGATTACCAGTTTGACGGTTTATGAGGGTTTTAAACAGTCAAGTGTTCAATTACCACAAAAATTGCCTGTCAACAAGCTTTTTTTTTTTTTGGCGACCTGTACTGTAAGTAGCTATGAATGCTTGCTTGCAGAGGCAAAGTTAACGATGAAAAACCAGCCACTTCTTTTGTTCTCTCCTTTTTGGCTGAGCAGAGAGGGGAGGGCTGAGCTGTTACAGGGAGAGGTAGGGAGAGGAAAACGACAGAGCGGAACTGCACTAACTCCTGCATCCAGAGGTCGTTTTGCTATGTTATTAATGTGCACTGTTCTTGGAAAACAAACAAATAAACAATGATTATTAACGCCTTTTTTTTAAAGAGGACATCCTAGAGCTCTATTTATAATAACGCAATATTTTTGGTCATGGTTATCATACCGTGTCCTGTACCTATTAGGAATAACAAAATACATAATTGAAAGGGAATTAAGGTTCAATAACATTGCTGATCTTTACATATGACGTTTTGTTGTATTTCAACTGAAATAAATTCACTGATAGAAGAGTTGGGCTTTCTGTACAAAAACACATTTCCAGGAAAATAATGACTTATATGGCAGCAGAAAACGATGCTGTTTGACACAAACATTTTACGATGAACACTTGATCTCACCCGTGAATTCAGTATCATAAAGAGCAAAGTTGGAACACATACAACAGGAATGATATAATCAACAATTGGAGGTGATTAAGGTCAAATGTAACTTTGGATCTAAGACTGCCACGCTGCCAAGACAAGACACTGTGCGAAATGCAGCTGCTTTAATGATAAACGTAAACCTATAGATGTGTGCACGGGCCTATGTTTTAACACTCAGTTTGTTCCCACTAGAAACAGCAATGTGATTCAACAGCTTTCTTGCAGTGAACTGAAAATTTGATTGACATCTTCTGTCTAAAAGATTTGTAGGGAAGACATGATGATTGTGTGTATTGATTGTGTTTGGACTGTTAACTCATTCAGTACCAGCCAATTCTAGACCAAGTCTGAAAAGACGCTTAAAAACGTCTTTTGGAGTGACTGAGTTAAGAGGACACACAAACAAAGAAAAGTGCTGTGATATGTATAGTGTCGTACAAGACAGACAAAAAGAATATTTAAACGAATTAGGATTATACATAGCTCTATAAATCCATAATACAAGATTGTTTTTTATACCAGTGTAAGACACACACACACACTAATGTTATTGGCAGGGTATTCGGATACAGGAGCAATCTGCCATAAAGTACCTTACAAATACATTCACATTCAAATGTAACAGAGCTTTGTCAGTGTCAATCAATACAGATGCCTCAGTTCTTTGTATTGAACGAGAAGGTCAGGAAATAATTCGCAAACAAAAACATTTGCCAGTTGAAAGGTGACACGGAATTCAATTCCAGCATAACATAAAGCGACATTCTTAAATTAGGATTATTGCACTTCAAGTAAAAATATAATTTCCTGCTAAAAACTATTCACCAATACCCTTCAATTATCATCTTCACAATTAAAACAAAAGCAAGCACGACCAAGGGGACTCAAATTTAGAATGTTGACTTTGTTCATTTAAAACAATAGTAAGCAACAGATGAGAGCCGATCTGAGGACACAGCTCCGGAATTAACAGCCAGGCTAAATGTGGCAGTCCTTAAGAAGTAGGTTTAGTAAGTGTAAACATAAGTGTTACGAATGGTTTAATCACAATGACGTTTTTAATAAACAGCATGTGCTTGCCTTTCCGAAGCGTCTCGTAAACATAAATTTGGCTTCTTTTTAACTTCAAGAGTTTGTCAGCACACGATTGAAGCTCAATGTGCAAACAGAGCTCTGTTGCCACAGAAGTGCAAGTGAAACTGAGCTGCGTGTAATCACTGCATTTGATTTCAATGCACTGATGAGTTGATGTCATTTTGTTGATGTACCTAATGCACAGTATTGGTCAATTTTAACAGTTGATGAATGAAAATATAGAGTTGTACTTAAAGGAAAAGTGAACTGTTTGCATTCGATTGGAACAGAAACTTCTCCTTCCACTTGCATTTACCGCACGATACAGATGCACAAACTTCTGCCCCACTTGTCTCTGTTAGAGTCTTATTGTTGGCGCTGGTACTTTTTATTTTTTATTGAGTTTACCTGCCTTTTTCTTTGGCTCATAGGGTGTCCGCAGTATGCTTGGCGTTTCCTCCATGACACGTACCAGCAGGTCATCTATGTAGTCCTCCAGCTCCCTGATGTGGGCGTCTTTCTTTTTCACCACTTCTTTCTGCTTGATGAGTTCCTGCACCACTTCCTCAAAAGACACGTTTTGATATGCTGCCATATTCCCCTGCATCACTTCCTGGACATGGAAACACAACGGACAACAATTAAAAAAAAAAATTCTACTCAGAAAAATTCAGTGTGTCTGTTATTGTTGGCTTAGTGGTGCTAATAAAGGCAAGTTGGTGGGTCACTGTCTCAAGTAGCCCCAATGTTAAGTGGAGGGCACAATGTATGTTTGAAAAGTTCCAGGACTCGTATCAGGAAATGTTATATTTCAGGGTTTTTACTTTCAATGTAGGCCAGATGATCAACCAGCACGCCTACCAGGAGATTCAACATACAGGGCATGAGAGGTGAGAAAAAAAAAATTTAAACATAAAATGTGCATCCACATGATTTAAGTACGAATTTGTGCATAAACCCCATTTTGTGAATGAGGCCCAACTGGTCCATGGCCGAGAAGAGCATCACCATTTTTAAGCAACCTCTCTTCTCACCCAAACTGGCTCTGTGTTTGCCCCCCCCAAGGCAACTCGCTTTGTGAGGCGAACAACATCAAGATGGCTATGATGACTGTAGAGGATCAAGGGAGACCCCTGCGCTGGAATTGGAAGACAACTTCTTGACATCATTCGCCTTACATTTTCTGGCGGATGTAAAGACACTCCTTTCCACACCCCGTCCTTACCCATATGAGAACTCTTATGAAGGCACAGCATCACCATGGGCCTGTTTAGGCAGCTTTTGTATGAGAACAGGAGCTGTAATCGTTTTTAATGAGGGAGTACTTTATCACTGTAATGCTGGGCATCCTCCCCCGGATGGATAGAAAAGCAAAGGCTTGAATATGTTTAAAATACCAGAGTTATCAACCTGCACGCCCATGCCTCAGTCATAAGACCACTGCAGAGTAAAGACAATGCATAACACCTCGGAATTGGACTGTTTGCCAGGTGTCTTATCGCTTTTTGAGCACAAAGGCTATTTAGGAGGAGGACACAGGCCAAAATGAACATTCTCAAAGATTTTGATGACTGAAGATTAAAAATCCATCTAATTAAAAGACACAACCCATGGGCTATTTGAGAAAGAAGTAGCGAACTGACCGCTGTAAGGGAATAATGTTGGGTTCAGCCGACTGTGTATTGAGCCTACAGTCTTGTTCCCTCGCAATGAAATGAGCTTCAGTGGTGGTAAAGGTCTAAATCTGACCATAAACCGGCAAAGTAATGATGACCATTTCCACAATCAGTAGTTGAGGAGAAGATAAGGCGTACATTTTGCCATTCTACAGTTGCGTCATTACCTTTTCTAATGAGCTCAGCTTTGAGAATTTAAAAGCTTCTTCCTTTGAAATGTGCGTGTTATATGCCCCCCCCCCTCCCCCTCACCCTATCCTGCATGTGGTTAATTAGGGCCTTGAAGAGGAGGAAATGGGAGCTGGCATTTCTGCAAGCCGGTGCAGCATGTGCAGGGGCACATGTGTGGATAATGACAGACCTCAACACTCGCGCAGAAAGGTGACGAAAGCCATTATCAGCATCCCCTTTCTCATTTAGGCATCCCTTGAGCTATTGCTCTTCTACAGAGAGCATTTACTGAGAAGTAGATCACACGTTTCAAAGTTTCTGAAAACATAGATTCAGGAAGATACTTCCGCAGAAGTGTCATGTAAATATGAACAAGCCTAAAAATATTATAGTTACGTGACTTTTCCTCAACTACAGCGTTCAAATACAACCCAAAGAAAGTAACTAACCTCATGAATATTTCATGGTAAAGTACTTCATATTCAGAGCAGGCACGAAGATATGAATGTGCAGCTGCTAATTAGTTGAATAGCACATCTGAATTTTTAGAGGCCATGGGGATCAATGTCACCAGCTGCTGCGTCAAATGAGACTTGTTCTCCATTACAAAGTGTCAAAATCTTACAAGTCCATTCTTGCATTTCAGTTCAAGTAAATGATAACATGCAACGGCATTGCATGCGGAATCGTGGTCTCAGTTGTGCTCGGTGTCTCACATTTTTCAAGGCGTAGGTCTCCCTGCTCCCTTGGCCTGAGGTGAGGTTTACATTTCCAAGTAGCTTTTTGTCACTGTAAAGCATTCAAACAGAAGCACAGGTCAGGAAATTATGCATACAACTGTTAGGCAGCTCTGATTTTGGATTTACCGAGGGAAAAATAAGGTTTAAATACTTGAGAAAAGAAACACACGATTGTGTGTAAACAATAAACTGCAGCTTTAATGTTTGAAACACCTTTCGTTTTTAGGGACCGTCCCAATACGATCATGTTATCGGATACCGGGGCTGATCGCACGATTTTCAGGTGATCGGTGATCGTTTCAAAAAGATTGGTTTTAATAAGTTTCAGAAATAGTTCATAAAGTGACCACACAATCCCAAACTATAACTATCTAGTCAAATCAAACCGTTTGATTTCATATTCCACAATGGTGTGCTTGTTTTGATTTTCGAGTGTGGTGTAGTGATCAAGTTTTTGTTTTTAGATTCTGGTCCTCACAGTTGAAGAGTACCTTTGATACAAATTACAGACCTCTACCTGCTTTGTAATTGGGAAAACTTCAAAAATCAGCAGTGTATCAAATATTTGTTCTCCCCACTGTATATACACACACTCATATATACATTTCTATATTAACTGGAGATCAATTGGATGGATATTCTTTTGTTCCATGTATTGCCGAGACTCTATATCAGCAGATACTTCAAACCAAAGACTCGGAAGTCAAAAGAGAGTGATCAAGACATCTCTATTAATTATGATCATTAAACCGCCTCAATGTATTATTGCACTACATTAGGACTGACCAATGAGCTACTGGATGATAATGACTGCATTTAAGACGATGGACCTATAAAGATAAGTGGTTAATTGAGTGGTCTATCGCTTTAAAAAAATCTCATTATGATTGCTCAGAGGGCTCCGTTATCAAGCCAAAGCTCTCTAAAGAGCCTCTAATGACACCTTCCATTCTGATAAAGTAAAATGTAGTCTCAGTGTTCCTAAACTCTCAATGGAAGCCAGGAAAAGACATAACAGGTTCGATGGAAAAGAAAACACTTGACAACAGACAGAGACAACGAAGGGAGTCCATGAAAGAAGCTTTCTCATGCTAATGAGAATCCTGTAAACATCCTGTAGCTTGGACGCAGTCAACCGAGGTTACGTCTCATGGTCATGGGAAAGCAAGATTTGGATTCAATGAAAAACATAGTAACGCATAGTTGTGCCAGTACCTCACAACATTATCAAGCTTTATGTACCTTGTCTTGAAGTTAGAGCTGAAAGGGTTAGTGTGTAGTTGTGAGTCACCACTAAAGGGGTTGGGGGAGCGCAGGTCTCCAGAACTGCCCAAACTGCCCGAACGACCACCACTGCTGGTCTTGCGGCCGTCCTTCTTTCCAGTCATGCGTTCTAACAGGCTGATCTTCTCCTTTTTCTCCTTGGGCTTGTCCCACAGCTGTCCTTGCTCCCCTTCGAATGGGTTGCGGTTGCGTGGGAGTGTGGCATACTTCTGTGGCAGGGTGTCACTGATATCAGGAAAAGGGTCACTGTGTGCCTCGGTGTCTTGGAGACCTGGTACCTCACTCTGGGAACGCCTGTGAGGAGCAGCTGTACCTGGACCCAAGAAGCAAAGCCTTTTGAGATTTCATAGACAAAATGGTTGCTACACCTCATTTAATGAAAGAAAAGCCCACATTTCTTACAGAAAAAAAGTTCATCTAACAAATGTAATAATATAAAAATAAATGAAAAGTAACTAAACAAATCAGTCAATGGTTTTAAATTCTGGTTCAATGAAATTATTTTGACAAACAAACTGCTGAAACAGGCCAAAATGATGGTTGCCCTAGAAAATACTGCCAAAAAGTGTTCTGGGTCTTGCAATAGGAAAATGAGACAAAACACAAATCTCAGAGCGAAACTGTGGACGATTCTGAAGCGGCCTTCTAGGAGCCCTGACATAAATCCATTTGAACAGCTGTGGAAGAAGATGAAACACACCACCAGCAGAAAGCACCTTTCCAACCTGAGACAAATGGAGTACCGGTTTGCTCATGAAAAGTAGGGCAAATACCTGCTGAGAGTTGCTGAATTCATTTTGGTCCAGACCTGTTTCATGAGTTGTTGTTTTCATTTGTTTAAAAAAATTAATTAATAAATTTGCTGTACCAAAATTCAAAAGCAATGTCTGGTTTTGGTTCATTTTATTTTCTTTATGACTTATGTGAGATTTAAATTATTTCTGTGACTCATTAATGTAGGGGTTACAACAAATGTATATGTGTCCCTTGATTGACTGAGCCAATGGGACTTTACTTTAATGGTATTTGTTCTTTTGTACAGGTTGTCCCCACTATTATTGTATTGGATTTATCTGTATCGTGAATTGGGCATAAAATTAAGTGCATGCATTTGAGAGTGACTTCTGTGACTCCAAACCCCTTTGAGGTAAATGATTGGGGAAATCATATGTATTTTTTTATTCTTTTTAATATTTATGGTACAGCTTGCATAGATTCCTGTGGCTCTGTCGTGTTAAATAGTATATACATATGACCGCATGTCATAAATGATGCCATTGAAAAATTGTAAGGTAGATAATCAAGTTGCAAAATGTTTATTTGACCTTACAGCTCCCTTCAACAGCTAAACTTTAAATATATGACCAATGATTTAGGCTACGCACCACTTTCTTCGATGGAATTCATGGAGTCCAGTTTGGGTCGAAAGTGGGTCCCAATGAGATCTGACATGGAGTGGGCTGCAGAAAGTTTCTGGGCCCCAGAGAGGAGCGATCTCTTAGCCTTGGGTTCGGTTCGCAATTCTGGGGCAGTTGGGTGATAATTAGGGTCCGAGTCGCATGCTGCAGATCGAGGTACGATAGCTGAAGAGGTGTCACTGTCATGTTTGCGACCCTTCATTTTCACCTTTAGTTTAGAAAAAGGCGAGCGGGGCTTCTCCTTCATGGAGAGGTCAAACATACTGGCTGTCATATTATTCCGCATGAATTGGATGCTGACTTGGATGCGTCCTCGCTCCTTTTTCTTCTTTGATGGCTTGGATTGCAAGGTATACCAGCTAAAATGAAAAAGGAGAAACGTTAGCATATTCAACGGAGGACATTTATATACATACACACACTATATACTGTGTGTGTATATATATATATATATATATATATATATATATATATATATATATATATATATATATATATATATATATATATATATAGTTAAATATATTTTTTTAAACAACAACAATAAAAGGAAGAGGATTTATCTCTGTTGATTATCTCTTTAAACAGAATTTAAGAAAAAGGTACAAGGCTAATTTGATCATACTAATCCAAAATGTTGACAGCAATTCAGAGGATCAAATCCTTTGCTTTTGGTCGAATTTGTCATTCGAGACAAACATCATTTTTTTGTAAGACAGAATAGAAGAAACTGGATGTTCTTGAATAGGCGTATTTCAGGCTTCTTTTTGGGCTCCTATTCATTTAACCTTGCTGTGTTTTCAACTGGAAGTAATGGGATTTGTGCATTCAAAATAAAGTGGCATTTACACAAATCTGCTCTTTGTTCAGAACTGCAAAGACAAGCAAGTGGGACATTGAATCGCAGGGTGACCGAACATTTCATGCATGCTAACCAGTCACATCCTGTGTGTTATGAGGACTGTGAAAAAGACAATTCGGTATACCTCTATTTATAAAACAAGTAAATCCAAGACCTGTTGTCGTCTATCAACAATGTGAAAGCACCTGAAGTCAAATGCAAAAAAAAAAACTTGGAAAAATGAATTTGAAAATTTAACAAATAAATTGCAACTACAAAAAAAAAATAACTTTTCTTTTTTATTGCAGTATTTAGTCTTTAATAAGATGGTAGAATCTGTCACTGCAAGCAATTGTGGAACTAGTATTAAAGAATGGCAGCTGTTGAGCGCTATTTTAAACTATCAAGCCCATGGCCCAGTAGCCGAATAATGACGGGTCCATTTCCCAGGCTGCACATCATGCTCAGTCAGATCAGCAGCCACAGCATGCCGCTGCTATGGGGCCAGCGCTGCAGCTCAAGTGTGTCTCAAGGCCAAGATAAACCTCCGTCCGCTTGGAACCACAATCCTCCTGCTTGGCCCCTGGACCGCTGGGAAACTCCTCACAATCAACAAACACAGGTGTGCGATAATTATGGGCTGCCTGCTCAGATATCGAGACAGTCTTTCCTCCCCAATATGTCAGTTCAAAAACATCACAAAAGGAGCCGCAGAAAATGCAGCGCGCAGACGGTGCAATGTGGTCATAGTGTCTAGGGTCCCGGTGTCATTGTCAGACTTGCCGGCAGGGTGGGAATAGGCCAACAAGTAACAAGGGCCATATCCATTACCAACACTCAGCTGAAAAGGTCCACAGCCTTGAAGTGAATGAGCTCAGGCACAAAGGATGGAAAAAAATATGTCCCACTTTCACACTGATTATAACATATTGCAATTCTCTAAACCGAAGGGCAGAAAGGAAGTGCTAATGTATTTCCATGTTGGTGAGCTAATTAACACCAGATCCAATTTAGTCGATCTGTTCCTGTTTCCTTAATTCTGGGTTAAGCAACAGCATGTGTGTTGTAAGGATCAAATCAACCTAATCTTTTAGGTTACCCTGGAATTGTTACATAGTTGTACCCAAGGCTTTTGGAGGAAAAAAAAACCCATAAACAACCAATTTTTTACAGTCTACGGCCTGCCTGTTCGTTAGTCCATCTTTCATCAGTCAGTGGCAACTCAAATTTATCAGGTAAGAAAGCAAAAATGAACAAGATGAGGCAAACACCGTGACTTCAAACACATCAAACAATTTGAAGTAGGCCTGTGTAGGTGTTTCACATGATAGCACGGTCAACGGGTGGTTCGCAGATATGCCTCACAGTTCTAAGGTCGGCGGTCTCAATCTTATTGTATGAAGTTTGCATGTTCTCTCTGTGCTTGCATGTTTTTTCCAGCCCCCCCACCAACCCCCCATTACAAAAAAGCATGCATGTTAGGTATAAATGTGAGCATGGATGCTTGTTTTTCAAAATATGCCCGGTGATTGACTGGCAACCAGTTCAAGGTGTACTTTGCCTCCAGGCCCCAGCTCACCCATGATGACCCAAGCGAGGCTACTGTAAGTGGTAGAGAAAATGGATGGAGAGATGGGTGCCAAACACGACATGTTTAGCCAGCTCCACTAGTTATGAATAGGCCAATCAGTAGTATCCATATTAGCAATCAGACTAAAAAAAAAAAATCCAAAGGTGAGCCATTGCTAAGCACAATACTTAGCCTGCTGTAAATAGGGGCGAGCTTTAACTTGAAGCTGGTGTCTTGGGATGATTGGAAGAATTTAACAACAGTGACTTGTAATGCTCTAGTTTTACTTGCACACAATACAACTGTCTCCCATTTGTGCCAGAAAAATAACAGAAGTCATAATTTGGTGATTCAGACGGAGCTCTACAAACAGAGCTGCAAACAATAGAATTTCTGCTTTTCCCTTATGCCTTCAAAGGCATGGAATAATTCTTCCCCATGAACAGACTAATCTCCTGTCCATCATAATCAAGTGTACCACCAATATATTGGCAGGACAAAACACTTCCTGTCAAAACCTAATTCAGTCACTGCGACTTCTGCAAACATAGTCCATTTGCTTTGTGTGCAGTGATCATAGAAACAAGAAAATAAAAAAAATACCCTTGATGTGGAGCAATAACGTGTCCGGCTGAACACTATGGATGTAAGCAGCACCAAGATAAGATGTGCAGTGAGCTACACAGTCATTCAAATTATTATAAGCAGCATTTAAAATGAATAATAAAGAAAATATGGATATCAAGTCATCATAAGCACAATCTTGTATATACAAAACTATTTTGTGCCAATGGTCAAGATGACCCATTTGACTGGCTTAACATGTTTCAGAAGTTCTTCAGATATCTTTTCACTTTAGTTGTATAGATAATAGTACGGGTACACATTAGGGTGGAGGATATTCATACATGCATACCATACACTAAGAAAATAGTGACATCCAGATTTACAGTCGCATCACATCCCAGACTACTCTTTAGAATACTCACTCAGTTTTCTGTCGCTGCTTGTTGTCAAACACTTCGTTGAGGTTGATGGACCTCTGACCCAGGAACTTGTCCAGCCCAACCAAAGAGCGATGCATGACAATGAAGCATAGCTGATAGATTTCTGGGTTGCCATCCAAAAGTAACCCAGGTAGTTCAAAGGAAGCTTCTTCTCTCCAGACAGGGTTGAGCGTCTTCTCTGCCACTGATGTCGAATACTTTTCCTTGCCCAGCTGGATGATAGTGTATGCATCATTGGTGCCATTTTTCCCCTTGGACTGTAATTCAGCAGCTTGAAGAACAGTGGCTTGGACATGAGTTGGAAACCATTTTTGAGACTGTTCGGCCAGTGACATTGTCTGGACTGCTTTTTCAACGGTTCTCTTACAGTTTTATGAAAACAAGTGGGTAATGTAAAAAAAGACATTTAACAGGGATGTGTTATTCATAATATTGTTGCGACCCTGAAGTAATATCAAACTTGGTAAAGAGAGCAAGCCTCATTTCATAAAGCCACAATCCCAGATATCCAAGCCACTGTTGAGTCATCTAGAGGGGGAGGAAGGAAAAAAAAAACACATGAACACAGAAAAGAAAGAAGAAATACAAATGTTTAACAAGGTATCCCTTTAGCTAACATGGAAATATAACACAAGTTTATAAGCTATAACTTTTCTTCTTCGGTGAGGGCCAAATGGTCAACCTGCATGTCTCGATCCTGCTTCATTCAGTGCGTGATGGAGGCCAAAATTGTGGTAGGACTGCAACACCACAACAACACAATGAAATCGAACTTTTCCTAGCCCGGAACACCATCACATTGCTGGAGCAACCTACCTTCCCACTTACTCCGGACCGTCCTATTGTATGTTTGTGGGTGACGGAGAGGGAGGGTGGTGGTGGGGATATATTCACAAAACAAGTGCAATTCTGGTTTTACAAAAACGAGTAATGCATGTTATTAAAAAAAGTAATCTTATTAAGATCATACTGACCCAATTTTATAAGTTTCAAAATAAATGTGATGTTAAAAGACTTATGCTATTATGATAGAAAGCAAAGGATGTTCAGAGCAGAAACAAAACATATTCCTTATCTCATGTTATTGTCTCAATATGATGTTTGTTAGATTATTGTAGATAAAGATGTGAAAGGAATTAAAAGGTAGCTGTGTTTGTAGATTTGGAGTTGATTATTAGAATTGGGGGCGGCTCTGTAGTCCAGTGGTTAGCACGTTGGCTTCACAGTGCAGAGGTACCGGGTTCGATTCCAGCTCCGGCCTCCCTGTGTGGAGTTTGCATGTTCTCCCCGGGTCTGCGTGGGTTTCCTCCGGGTGCTCCGGTTTCCTCCCACATTCCAAAAACATGCGTGGCAGGCTGATTGAACACTCTAAATTGTCCCTAGGTGTGAGTGTGAGCGTGAATGGTTGTTCGTCTCTGTGTGCCCTGCGATTGGCTGGCAACCGATTCAGGGTGTCCCCCGCCTACTGCCCGGAGACAGCTGGGATCGGCTCCAGCACCCCCCGCGACCCTAGTGAGGATCAAGCGGTTCGGAAGATGGATGGATGGATGGATATTAGAATTGGGGCAAGGCAATATTGCCCAAAATTCATATCACATTATCAATAAAATAAGATAACCTTTATGCACCCCCTAAATCAAGATATAAAAATGAAGGTTCCAAATATTTTTAATTAATAATAATGTAATAACTGAATTTCTGAATAGGTTAATTATATACTCCACATATCTTTTGTGACAAGTCCTGGATCGTTTCTGACAGACCTAGTTATGTATTATGTACTCGTACATATTAAATTATATTGTAGTATATTTACATACACAGACAAACACCCATACCTATAGGTACACATTCTGTGTGCGTGTAATAACATACACGTAAGACAACAATTACTGCATCCCCATTATGTAGTGAAACACATTGACTATATGTATGACGACATCCAGATTTGCATCATTGGGTTAGTCCTCCCAGTAAAATGTGATGCAGCAGATTGACAGTCATAGTACTGTTAAATGCAGTGTAAATGCTTGAATTTGCAGAGATTTCGGTTCTCCAAAACTATTCAACCAATTAAGCCAAGCAAAAAAAAAAGTTTTATAATGATAATACAATGTGTACAGTACATGAAATGAATCGGTGTGATTTTCTTTTCCTACATATATAAAATGACAATGTACACCTTTATGTTTATATTCAAATTAAAGGAAGTTGATTTTTTAACGCTATCAATAAACATTAGCTAATATCGATCCTCAAATGGATTTTGCCATTGCTTGAATCAAGCAGGTAGCATTAGCTGTAAGCGGCTAGCTGCCGTGCTAACAGCTCCATTGAGCTCTTTTATTGATTCTTACCTCGCAAGCATGCATAGCGATCTTTCGGTCCAACATATTCTGGCTTCATTAATACATAAATGCTGTTGTTTTTATCCACGACAGATGACTACAAGATAATATTAGGTGGAATTGCAGTTGCTGCTCTTTGCTAACAACTGTCGAGCGGATGCAAGGATGACTTCCTTGTCTGACGTCACTTCCCTCTCAGGCTGGCAGAAATATGAGGAAGTATAGTACAGTACTGTACTGTACAAGGAACCAGGCAGCTATTACTATCAAGCCCACGCCCACGAAAATTATGTCTGGCATGCGAAAAGCAAGAAAGCCGACGAAAATTACGCCACGAGTAACCTATTATTTAGTACTTTGCGGTTTGAGCAATGAGTCTACACTATGTAACCAGGCGGGATTTACTGAACGTGAACCAGGCACCATTACAGAGACGAAAATTAATTTTGAGGAACAGGATATTCCCTATCCTTCGCCACATTTAAGAGAATTATTTGATGTTGTTGCCTCCAACAACGGTTTGTGGCATGTGGATTGCGTCTTGAGACGACCTATCAACACCACTGGATCCTGTTTAGTGTTGCATCTGATTAAACATACAAGTGTCATGTAGTTTTTTTAATCCTTATATAACATTTTTGGTGTGTTTGTTTTGCTCAGTACACACTACGAGGAAAGCTACGAGAACACTAGTTGATATGAAACTTGTTTGAGCTTTTAAAGGAGCTCCAATCCTTAGGTCTCTAAAAACAACTGCTTTCAACATTGTGATTTCATTATGTCGTCTAATAGAAGAGGCAAAGTAATGCCTCAATTCAAACAACAAGTTGAAAATGGTACAAATATGATCATGTAATATACATTATGTAAATATTTTGAGGAAAAGAGAGGGAAGTTACACTGGGAAAAAAACAGTGTACAGTATTGAATGTACTCTCCTTTTTTATTTTGTCAAGGCGTTGCACATAATAAAATCATCTGGCTGTCATTTTAATTGGTTTTCTCCGGGTGCTTCGGTTTCCTCCCACATTCCAAAAACATGCATGGCAGGCTGATTGGACGCTCTAAATTGTCCCGAGGTGTGAGTGTGGGCGTGGATGGTTGTTCGTCTCTGTGTGCCCTACGATTGGCTGGCAACCGATTCAGGGTGTCCCCCGCCTACTGCCCGAAGACGGCTGGGATAGGCTGCAGCACCTCCCGCGACCCTAGTGAGGATCAAGCGGTTCGCAAAATGGATGGATGGATGTAATTTAATTGTTTAATTAGATTTCTGGATCCAATCAGGGGCGGCCCGGTAGCCAGTGGTTAACACGTCGGCTTCACAGTGCAGAGGTACCTGGTTCGATTCCAGCTCCGGCCTCCCTGTGTGGAGTTTGCATGTTCTCCTCAGGCCTGCGTGGGTTTTCTCCGGGTGCTCCGGTTTCCTCCCACATTCCAAAAACATGCATGGCAGGCTTATTGGACGCTCTAAATTGTCCCTAGGTGTGAGTTTGGGCGTGGATGATTGTTCGTTGTTTGATGTGGCCCGCAAACGCAATTAATTTGTCAACTTCCATGATCCTTGCTAAAGTGTGTACCGAAATGTGAAATTGTGATTGTGTGATAAATAACATTGAAAGTTTGCAAACATTTTGTAACCCTGTTTACACTCACTTGAACAAAAATCGAACAAACCAATCATTGTTTTTAAGATGCGTTACAAGGACGCAGTGACAGTTTCAACAAAGGCTTAAGTGACAGCTGAAACTGTCAGCTAAGTAAGAGTTTTTCTCTTCACCAATACAGACCATTGCCTGGAATAAAGAAACTTTAAATCTAATTTAACAAACCTGTAGTTGACTTGAGTGATTATAAAACTAGTAATTTGTTGTGTACAAGTAATATTACAATGGAATGGTTACGTAAACATTTATTCAATTTCACTGTCATAATGGCCGTCCGAGGGAAGACGTAACTCCAAAGTGGCCCGCGACAAAAATGAGTTTGACACCTCTGGTCTACTCCAACATAATCTTCACTGCAAAATGGATAATGAGCTCCACTCGATGAATCACCAACCCTATCTGACACGCAAGTCTCAGTACACATGGACCTGGACAATGCAACTGAATGGTCCATTTGATCACTCTGCTGTTATTTGGATAACTGTCAATTCTAGAGACAATAAATAACATTTCATAAAAAAAGGTTACAGTTTAAAAAAATTGAAAAAAATAATGAGATAAAGTATAACTTCAGTTGTTCTCCAAGTTTTAATTTAGAAATGGAAGGCCAGGATACATTTAATTAACATGTGTGGAAAACTATGCAAATAGACATTAACATGTCAGTAATGACACATTTTTGCGCTAAATAGTGTTACATTTCAGGGAAACATTTCCCATTTTCAATAAAAGTTTGTGTTTTGTATTTTCAACAATACACATTCATCATTCATTCATCTTCCGAGCCGCTTGATCCTCATTAGGGTCGCGGGGGGTGCTGGAGCCTATCCCAGCTGTCTCCGGGCAGTAGGCAGGGGACACCCTGAATCGGTTGCCAGCCAATCGCAGGGCACACAGAGACGAACAACCATTCGCACTCACACTCACACCTAGGGACAATTTAGAGTGTTCAATCAGCCCGCCATGCATATTTTTGGAATGTGGGAGGAAACCGGAGCACCCGGAGAAAACCCACGCAGGCCCGGGGAGAACATGCAAACTCCACACAGGGAGGCCGGAGCTGGAATCGAACCCGGTACCTCTGCACTGTGAAGCCGACGCGCTAACCACTGGACTACCAGGCCGCCACAATACACATTTTAATCACAATTACAAGAATGGCTTTATCGAACATTGGTACTTATAAGTGAAGTACTCAAATATAAGTACTTAAGTAAGTCATCAAAATGGGTGTTGTATATTATTGACAGTGAAATAAATGTTTACCTTGGCACTTGAGTGCATTTAGTAGTCTGTACACATTTACTTTTAATTAGGTACAAGGTGTTGAATCCCTACTTTTACCAAAATAGATCTATTTTTAAAAGATAAAGTAAAAAGAGTAAAAGAGTGTAAGTCATTTTGTCATCTCTGCAACCGTGAGTTCATGTGCACACATAAACGTGTGACACGCTGTGTGTACTTTACTCGAGAGCAAAATCATACAAACATCGTAAGTGCTTATGTCTCCTGAGTGGAACATGGAGGCACAGATAAGAGGTACCCTTGAATGAGCACAGATGTGATTGTCAGCCCACTTGACAAATGCATCTTAACCAAACACACCAGACTGTTGGTTTTATCGTGATGCTGCTTCCACTACCATTGTTCACACAACCACGCTGAGGCTGGCTTGGACATCTATAAAATACTGTCCTATAGATTGTTTTTTAAATTGATTTATTCTTCTTATAGTTAGAGTTTGAATGAAACATAGCCAAATCAAATGACAATTTCTTAAAGGCCACATCCCGCTGTGCTGAGAAAGTGTTTGAGAGGGCAACGGATGTTGATGTTTTTGTGGCAGGGTTTGTTCCAGGTCGCAAACGTTCGCAAATACGTTCAGTGAAATAGGGGATTTAAGTCACTGATGCTATGTCGAGCATGTCTCAAACCTCACATCAGTTTATTGTAGCCAGTAAAGTGAGCCGCCTTCATGGTTCTTGCGAAATGGAATTGTTACAGAAAAACGGCAGACAACGCTGACCAAAATTGCACTTTGACATAAGATAAGATGATAATAAGTCAAACACTTACTTTTTACCCTCCACAGGAACAAAATATCAGTGCACCACTCCTTGGTGAGATCAAACATGAAAGACATTGCATTCCCACATCACCTGTATCCTTTTATTACCTGACCTTGCCAGAGAATAGATTGCTGCATTGGAAAGTAAAACATCAGTCTATAAATTAGGCATCGGTATGGTCTGACCTCACTCACAAGGTCGTAAACTCTCCAACATATAACTGAACCAGCTTGCAAAGTTTGGGTCCACATGCTCAACCATATTAAATGTCCATCGAGGGTTATCATCCTCTGTTGTGCATGTGGTTGTGGTTCAAACCACATTATATAACACGTTTGGATTATTTTGTATTACTTTTTTTTCAGGTAATATCGAGCCACCATACAGTACATCTGCTCGGGGAAGCTACTAAATTTATGCTCCGAATGTGAGGTTATGTACAAGTTCTGCAGGACCGACTGATTTAAAAGGTCTTCAGCTTTAAGTTCGGCGATCAGTTTAGATCCCTGAGTAAATTTCAATGAAAAAAGGAGAGAGGCACACAAATCACCCCGGCTTTTACTTTCAGGAATGTTTTTGTGGAAATTCATTGATATATGGATGCAGATGTGCGACTCCAATGTGAAGAGTAGAGCTAACGCAGGCCACTAAGTCAGAGCCTGTTGACTCCCTAAAAGTCTTCATTTCCACCCATTACCCTCAAGGAGAGCATGTTGTAAAGTCCAACTCAAACTGTCGTCCAATCCGATAAAAATGCTGAAATGTCTCTCATTCTTATGCTTTATGCACAATGTACAGTATATAAGATTTATACATAACTGTGGTTATAAAAAAAAGAACCAATCAAGCCTAGCCAAGTGTTAAAGGCAGTGGTTCTTAACCTGGGTTCGATCGAACCCTAGGGGTTCGGTGAATCGGTCTCGGGGATTTTGACCGAGCCTCTACCATGGAGGGTAACACACACCTAATTCAACATGACAATTAGCTATGACATGCCCGCTTGGCCATCACTGGCTGCAGATGTTCACATTACAGTGCTTGTCCAATCAATGCTGTGGGAAATTGAGTTCGCTCAGTCGTCAACTTGTGACTGTCGTGATAGTATGTCGTAAAATTAAAATAAAAAGACAAAAAGTATACTTATCGCTTGAAATTGTAATTCCTTTTTTCAGTTTTTAATAAATTTCTTTTTTTATACCTTGAATTTGTAAAAAGTCATATTTTTGTTTTTCACTAATGAAGGGTGCGGTGAATATCAACTGGTTGGATTCGGTACCTCTAAGAAGGTTAAGAACCACTGGTTTAAGGACTGCCAAGGTGACGTTCGTCACTGTCGGATTATTGACCTTGCTTGCTGTTGGCAAAAGAGAAATTTTCTAGACGCTTCTTTCATGGTTATAGTCGCTCTTGTTTTGATAGTTTTCTTGTTCAGTCAGTATTTTTGGATTTTTTAAAATTATTCTTAGATTGTTTAAGTTTTGTGTAATTGAACTTTTGCATTTGGTGTTATGTATTTTCGAGCATCAAAATTACCGTGCCGTTTGCAAGCGTTTTTTTGTTCATATATTCGTTTTTTCTGTATTTGTGTCGCTAGCGTTTTCTGTTTATACATTGTCGGGCCTTTGTTTTTCTGTAAATAAATATTTTTTTCTCCCATCGTTTGTCTGAATCTCCATTTGTTGAATTCGCTTACCATCTGCTCCATTTTGGGGTTGCGTCACAGTGGACCTCTCCTTTTTCCGGTGATAAGTAGCAGTCTGGTCCACAAATAACCAAAATCCACGTATAATCTACAACCATTGAAATTGTTGTTTAATATTTCTTTATTTTAGTTGAAGATTTAGACTACATAATCTGATTTTGGTCTCCTTTAAGCAGCATGACAGCAGGTAGTGACCAGCACATCTGCGGCATGGATCTGAGGTTCAGGGTTCGAATCCCAGCTCAGGCCTTCCTGTGTGTAATTTGCATGTGGTCTCTGCGCTTTGGAACCTCCAGCTAAGGTGTTGATGTAAGTGTACATCCATGATCAGTTGTGAATATGTAGCCTGCCATTGGTTGCCAAGTTTTCTCCCCTTCAGGATTGTAACAGCCCATACAAAGAGGTAACAAGGCAAATGACCATTCTGGTGCCTTGCAATTACACACTGTACATTTCCGCACTCTGTAAAACAATTCTAGCCTGAACACCAAACAAAGTATCACGACAAACTCAATGAGTAATATAATAAAAGCAGTCGATGATGGATAGAAGCTCATTTTCTTCCTTCTGTTGTAGTAGTACTTAATGCACAATTTGGGGTGATCAGCACATTCACAGGTCATGTTCAGCAAGGCAGGGAAACACGTGTCCACCCTGCAATCTCCCCACATGTGTATGGTCTGAGGTCAGCCCATAAACAGTGATATCATTTATCAAAACTGCTTGGGAGGCACTCTCATGACAAGAGCGTGTTTGTGAACAATTAAAAGCTGTTAACCTCAAATAAAATGGGAAATCATATCTTTAGTATACATTTTTTTAAACACGCTGCGAAATGGTTTACTGGAATGATTTAACAACTTCAGCAATTAACGTAAATCATGATTCAAATGCCTTTCGTATTATCACCATTGGAATGTTCGGTCCACCAGCATGTACATAGCCTGTAAACCCGGACCAGATGAGTTTACTTGGAAAATGCTAATAAAACGGTTACCTTGAAAAAGCTATGAAATAAAAAAAGTTAAAAGGGGAAAACGTACAATCATTCAGCTCAGCATTCTCTGTAGTTCCAATTTTAGAGGAAAATGAGTTTCCAGAATATTGGTAATTGAATAAACATAATGCTTATTCTGTACAACTTCAAATATGAAGCAATGGCAATAATTTAACAAGAATTATTCTTGGTTAACTGGTTTTAATTCTGAGTCAATTACATTCAAATCTTTTGTAGAACCGACGAAAGAAATGACTTTTCGCTCTGAATGTCAGTCCATGTGTCCAAAGTCAGCTGTGTTACCCACCAAGTCATCTAGCTATCAAACATCATTTTATGTTACATTCATTCATTCATCTTCCGAACCGCTTCATCCTCACTAGGGTCGCGGGGGGTGCTGGAGCCTATTCCAGCTGTCTTCAGGCAATCGGTGGGGGACACCCCGAATAGGTTGCCAGCCAATCGCAGGGCACACAGAGACCAACAACCATGCACGCCCACACTCACACCTCGGGACAATTTAGAGTGTTCAATCAGCCTGCCATGCATGTTTTTGGAATGTGGGAGGAAACCGGAGTACCCGGAGAAAACCCATCAGTCCCGGGGAGAACATGCAAACTCCACACAGGGAGGCGGGAGCTGGAAGTGAACCCTGCACCTCTCCACTGTGAAGTCGACGTGCTCACCACTGGGCTACCGGGCCGCCGTTTTATGTTACAAAAACGCTGAATTAACTTGAATCAACACATACATTCAAAAAGCAAGAGGCAAATAAAGTGGCATCACACGAAGGGGCGAATGCTTGTGAATGTTTGTGAATGTAGAGAATGTTGGCTTTTCATCAGGGTTCGTCAAAGGTTGCAAAAGGGGGCAAAGATGTTTGCAAACAAATTCTCTTGTCCCCAAGAAATTTGGATAATATTAAAAATGCTCATAAACTGACCATCCTTCTTTCACAGCACTTGGCAAAGTTTATGTTTCACCCAGGTAGGCTGGGAACGGTTCAAAAATACCTTCGTTCAAATTCAACAACACCACTTGACCAGCAGAAAATCACACCAACTAGTCCAAAGGGGGCGATCCATTATTTCAGTCACCAGTGCATGTCTTGGGTTGGACATACTGTCAACCAATCTGTGAATAGGGGTGTGGTTAAGACAAAAAGTACACATTTCAAGCAGTCTTTTAAGCTGAAATGACATTGTGCATTGTACACCCAAATTAGTAAAGTATGCTTGAATTACTCAAGCTGTGCAACAAAAATGATAAATTCATGCACAATGTACTCTTTCATTGAAGTGGAAATAAAAATTGGGTTTACAGGGTAGATAAAAAATGTGATAACTCTTGTGTACAATGTAACCTTCATCATGTACAGCACGTCTATGAATTTGCAGAGACACATGCCTTCGTGCTACAGAAAAATAGAGTGAGCTGTATCATTACATTTACAAGCTTGTTGTACAAGAAGCAGGATGGAATCAGCTTTATTCCCAACAAGGCGATAAGCAACCCGCACATAGCTACTCATTTTGTATAGCAATTTGCCTATACTAAATATGAAATTAACATTTTCTTCTCAGAAAAATTTCACCCAGTACCAGCCGCAGGTTCTAGGTACTAGATACTAGCCGCAGGAACAACACACTTGATTCAAAAAATCAGGATCGTTCTAATGCTGCTTTAGAGCTGGCTGATGATCTGATCATCTAAATCAGGTGTGTTGCAGCTGGGAGAGCCGGAAAACTGGCGGGACAGTAGCCCTCCACGCCCGCAGTTGGAGACCCCTGGCCTAGTCTATGTCATCAAAATGTCATTGGACTCAGCAGAGATCTTTGTGGATCTTTGAAACTTATGGAAAACGTAAAAAGTTGGAAACAATTTTTTTTTTCCTTGACTGGGCACTACACTGTTTTTATTGCATATTGTAATACTTTGTAAATGTTTATCTAGCTGCTGTCTGCTCAGTTAGGCCTTCACCAAGTCATTCATCCCCTTGTGACATGGTGTGATTTGATAATGGTTGTGTTGTAATGAAATAATACCTGTTGTAATCTTCTAAGTATCCTCGCTCAGATGAATCAAGGGAATATCTCCTCTTTTATTGAGGGGCTCGAAAAGAATTATGGCCTGTGTGTGTTTGTGTGTGTGTGTGTGTGTGTGTGTGTGTGTTACTATGAGTCACCTTAAATGTCTCAGAATCAACTTTAGGTATAGTCGTCATTCCCAAGAGTGGTTCCTCAGTTTGGTCAGATATTTTGTTGGTCTTTCAACATCCTTCTTGCTCTTCTTACCACAGCAAAACACATATCACATACACGCTGTCCTCTCCATATACGATAACTTCATATGAGTTAACATGTCTGCCAGATGTGATTTGAGCAACAGCTTGTTAAACGTAGCTTCAGTACAGTTTGTCAAGATGCATAGATCGTTTGCGTTGAAATTCATCGAAACGTGATTTTCATCTTTAGTCAAATGTAGACTTTTTCAAATACTTTGTACACTGATACAAGATGGTGATAAAAAAGTTTGCGCTGGTGCTACAAAGAATTATTTTTTGGTTTGTATTTTGACAATCAAGTTTACGATAGTTTAATGTACAGTTCACATGGATGTACCGTACATTAATTGATATAAAGTATCTGCTTGCTTGGTGACATACTGGTGCCCTGAGATCATTTTCATGTTCATTTTGTCAGTGCGACAACAAAGGTCAAGGCCAGTGATGGAGAGATACTCTAACACTGTTTCATTCTTGCATTATATCAACCACAAAAGGTTAGGCAGATGACATTAAGCAGAGCTGCCATGTTTGATTGGCAATTTGACGCTCCTAACCTTTTATGCTATACAGTTGCCGCTTCCTGATGATATTAAACAACTCCTTTTACGATGTCTTCTTACAAATAGTTCTCTATTCATGTAAATGTCTTACTTCGTATTCACAAAAGATTCACGGTGTGACACCGTGGCAGAAAAGTTACAATGGAAAAAAATATATATAATAATATAGGCCTCATATGACCCAGGAAGGACAACTAAGGAACAGGATGTGGAGAAGGGCTAACTTGCAACATGCAGCTGAGCTGGACAAACAAGAGGGAAGATCAGAAGTTCGCAAGGTACGGAGTTGGAGGCAAAAAAAATAAAATAAACCTTAATCATACCTTGGAAGGATGATCCCTGGAGAATGGTTAAAAGAAGCACTTTGTCCATCTTTGGACCTTCTTGGAAGCTGATACTTCCCCCTCAATAAGTATTGTAGCGTCTGGGCAAATTGGTTAATTTGTCCTGCAGATTGAGGACATTTGGGTTTCAAACGCCACAGCAACACGATGTCAACATTTCAGCTATCAGCTCGGTATTTACATCTGGATCTGATACACAACTTAGCTTTGAACTCAACCATTTTCATTTGATTTTAAGTATTGGAACAAGTGACTGACAGGTGCATTTTGTTGCTGTTAATAATTAATATTAAAACTTGAAACAGTGTTGATTGTGTTCACTCTGTTCTATATTTCGGTTTTGCGTCATTAGACATGTTGGAGGTGTGACCAACATGAACATCAAAGAGCAGGCTGCGGTTGGGAAATTGATTGGATTGTGAAGATGAGAAAAATATGTAAAAGATATCAGAACAATTGCAAAAACATTGCCCATTGACTGTGCAACTTGAAGAAGAAAGAAACCACTGGTCCAATAAGTTCCAGATGTTTAATGGGGAGACCAAAGAAAACAATAACTGTTAATGACAGAAATATAGCCAGAATCTGTCAAGAAAACCCTACCCTGAAATCAATGTTAATGAAATCGGTAACAACTTCCAGAAGATACCACAAGTTACTGGTCGCAGAAGACAAAATTGCAGAGGCTACAGAATATGGCATCACCTCCTCGGCCACAACAACAAGAAGACCAGGTTCAAATTTGAGTTGATTTTTTAACCAAAATTCTGGGGCAAAGATTCATTAACTGATGAGAGCTCAATCTTTTCCAAAGTAATAGCAATGTTAAGGTTTTGAGAGAGGAATGTGTTTATGACCCCAAAAGCGCAACCTCAATTGTGAGAAACAATGGAGTTAATGTCATGATGACTTAGACTTCAATGTTTCTGTTGAGATAACATATTCATCTTCATTCATGATGTTTTACGTGACCCTGATTAAAAACTTTTTTCCAAGCAAATATATTTTAATTTTTTCTTTCCAGTCACAATTAAAATCAATTTTCCGATCCGCTTTATCCTCACAAGGGTCATGGGAGGTGCTGGAGCCTATCCCCAGCTGTCTTCAGGCAGTAGGCAGGGACACCCTGAACTGGTTGCCAGCCAATCGCAGGGCACAAACAGACAAACAACCATCCGCGCTCACACTCACACTCACACCTCGGGACAATTTAGAGTGTTCAATCAACCTGCCGTGCATGTTTTTGGAATGTGGGAAGAAACCGGAGTACCCGGAGAAAACCCACGCAGGCACGGGGAGAACACACAAACTCCACACAGAAAGGCCGGAGCCGGGGTCGAACCCACGACTTCTGCACTGTGAGGGTGACGCGCTAATCCCTCAAACACCGGGCCGCCTGTCACATTTATAAATCATTTCAAAATGCAGGAAGACTTTGATGGGATCAAGACGTTCTGCTGACAGGCATCCAGGCTTATGAAGTACCGGTAAATGAATTTTGAATCTCTTCATACAACAAACACACGCATTGATTTCGTGATAATATGCTGTCTTTACAGTAAAATGATAAATTGAACACGCCCCATAACCCAACATAGCATTATCCAAACACCACCCACATAATTGGTGGCATCCCTCACACTCCCACTCCAACATTTGTACAATCAATTTGTTTTCAATATTTTCGCCTGTGTTTATTTTAAAAACCTTTTTTAAGTGGCATCTTCAAATGTGACTTTTGTCACAAATATGCTCTATTTTCCGGGATGAAATGCCAATTTGATGCTCATCATGCACCCTGGTGTGCCAAAGAGCTGTTTAAAATACATCAATGGAAAAACGGATTAAATATTTCTGTATTTTGCTCATCATTTAGGAAATGCATAATTATTCCCGCTGCTTGTTTACGGGATTAGAATTCATTGTTTCATTTCTCTTTTAGTTGTTTTATATATATGTATATATATACAGAGAGAGAGAGAGAGAGAGAGAGAGAGAGAGAGAGAGATGTGACTGAAAATGTTGCTTATTAGATTAATTTACTTACTTTTATAGAAGCACTTTTAGCCATTTATATAGTTACACACAGGCATGTGCAAGCACACTAACAGACACACACACACACACACACACACACGGGCGTCCACGCACACCCACTTTACGCTTGCAAAGTTGTCAAGTCTGCAACAGAAATATTCTGGAGAATGGGGAAACACATGGCTGGCAGAGCTGCACCCGTCTCATATTTCACGCAATGCGAATGACTAATCCATGAAACGTGTGGGTTGGGTGATTAACACAGACGACACCAGCACTGAAAATATGTTTGCTTTGAAACTGCGAACGCTTTATGAACATGAAACTATGAATAATTGGCAGAGAAAGGGAGCCTGTTTAAATGTAAAACTTAGAATCACAGTTAATGACTAATTGCATTAATTGAAAATAAAGTGTACTTTTGTTCGTGGCATAATTGGCTTTTTAATGCGGTGACGGTGTTGACGAGGCCTCTCCCCGCTGTGCCGCTTTTTGGAGTGAGCCCTCTAACTCCCCTCCTAATAAATGCATCCCCCTAGAAGGCAACCCACAGCAGTAAAGTGTGAAGCAAACCAAGTAATGTCTCCTTGTATTTATGTTGTTTGTTGCATGTAAACATGAATATTGTTTGGCAACACTAAATTGAGTGAGGAGTCTTGCGCGTATGTATTTAAATTTTCAGTCAACTTGAGCTCAACCATGAAATCAATGTTCCACCTGTTATTTTTTTTAATTTTGTTTTGACACTTGCCAAATGAATAAACGTTTAGCTTAAGCCATCTCAAACAGAAATGCTCGCCACGTTTTAAAATGTTTCATCAAAAAGTTCCAGGATGACAAAAAGGGTGGTAAAATATTGATTTCAAAGATAAGTGTTTGTAAAAAAATAAAATAAAACATTAATTTAAATGTGCAATTAACTTGACTTGAAAGAGACTGGATTTCCATTTCTATGTCAAACACCAAGTCTTGCATAAGTGGCATGGATTGATTCCTAATTAGAATAATAGTTTACCACAATTAAGCATAAACATAATATTTAGCCTGCTTGTTATGATTTTCATATACACCAACATACCACAGCTGTCCAGTCACACTAAACCAGTGAAAATGTGCGAGGACTTCAATTCAGAGTCTACGGGAAGATATTTGAGGTAGCGGGAAAATTTGGTTTTCAGACTGGGAAGGAAGAGGAAGATTCGGGGACCAACGAGGTGGCAGTCGGGAGAGAGGGATGGAGTCAATCCTTGATGGAAAGGCCACAAACAGAACACTTGCTGTCGCTGAAAAATCAAATCTGTCAGCAATTAGAAAAGGGCTAAGCAGCACTTGTCCGGAGACAATGGAGTGACAGAAGAGCCCGTGAGCAATTATTAGAGCTGATAGAGTACCTTTATCTAAACAGCAGGTTAGTTGCCCAATCTCCTCCTTTGTCATTTGTTGCAGATGTGAAAGGGGAACCACTTAATCCGAATAGTGTTCCTTACGGTATTAGACCCGCTGCAACAAGTGGAGGGTGCTTCTTTTTGGACAATGGCCCAATAATCCCAGAGTTGATCTCATGCTCTTGCTATGCTTCCTTCAATTGAAGCATTGATCAGGATCCCTCACGTTTGAAACTATTTAATGGTTAGGGGTGAAAAGAATGAAACATTCAGTCACTATCAAGGCCTCACGCTCCTTGAGTTGTAGGCATGGGATTCGAGATGTGTGGGTCAGATTTTTTATTCAAATATGACTGAAAAAACAGTCAGTGGCGTGGACTCACAGCAATGCTTTCATCTTGGTTATGAAAGTGTAATGTAAAATTATGGCATATTTTGGGAGCAGATTGTGTTTTGGATCATTTAGAACGCAAACCTGGGGCCCTTTTTTGCTCAGCGTAAAAACTGGCATAGCTTAATTTTCGTGCCAGCGCAAATTTAGTCTAGAGTGTTTGGGGCCGTGTTGAACCTCTCCGGGCGTTCTGGCGCACGTCTTTGCCTCGCCATCGACTAATCCAGGTGTGTCAAACATATGGCCTGCGGGCCTGATCGAACCCCAATGAGGTTCGATGCAGAATAATTTAAAAGTGAAAAAAATGCATAAAAGACACGGAATGAATATTTTGAATAAGGTGTATCCGCTAGGGGACACACTGTTTTGATCAGAGTAGAAGACAACAGCAGTCTCAGACTGTCACTGAGACAGACCCAACATCGTAGACGCTATCAAGGACATGTGAATACTTCATTCTTTATACGTTTAATAGCATTCTCCTTAGTTAGTAAGGATAGGCAGGGATTAATTTTTGATTTTATATGCACATGTGTAAATGGTTGATAAGTTCCTTTCTTTATAAATCTCATTTAATCTTAAAGTGCATTACTATATTTTTCAATACCAATTACTTGTTAAAGTTTTGTGCCTTTGCACAATCAGTGGGATCAGTTGCAATGCTTACATGTGAATGATAAAAGTAAATTGCACATTTGTCTAAGGAAATCTAAGGCGCTTCATGAAATGTTTTGTAATAGAATAGTTTGACACCCCTGTACTAATCCGACAATTTGGTCCTAGAAAGTAGTTTGTGCTTGTCGTAAAAACAGCCGCATCGTCATTTTTGTCCTAGACATGGGTCCTTATTAACTGCCAGATAAGTTAACTTGATTCAAATGGAAGAAAAATGAACAATCCAACTCGTGCTATCAATTAAGGGCAAACTGCAAATTGAATTTGCAGATGACGTGAACTCGTTTAATTAATGACGTGTGAATTTGTAATGTTTCTGAGAAAGTTAAAAGCAGAGTGACAAACGCACAGAATCGTATAATGCGCGAGATAACTTGCTCGCTGACACAGGCAAAAAAAAAAACAACTCAAACATTCAATAATTGTTAAAGAAATTACTTCAAGCTCTCTGTTGTAACACTTCAATTAAAATTTAAATTGAAAATCATATTAATATTGTTTCAACTAACTTTTAGGAGAGAAATAATGTATTTGGAGTATCAGATTGCGTCAGCTGAGATAAAACTACAGTGCTAATACTGAAAATAAATGTTTTTTCATTTGCCTCTGTGGGGTTCCTGAAATTGCCTGAAAAGCCGAATGCTATTTGTAGCTAGTTCCGGGTGAACAAAATGGGTTTCTCAAGTTACGAACACACGAGCGTGCACACACTTTCATAGAAGCACTTTTAGCCATTTATATAGTTACACACAGGCATGCGCGACCACACTAACATACACATACACACACACACACACACACACACACACACATGCACACACACATGACCGCCCCGACACAGTTCTTGGCATCTTCCTCTTAAATCACAAAGAGGGCATTTGTGATGATGAGAATTCAGAGGCATCCTAAGTATTTACAGTATGTTTGAAATCCAGATGTGAGAATTATGATCTATCGTAAATCCATAGAGAGCGATTAGTATTCCTCGTGTTGTCATAGTTACACCTAAATCACCTCAAAGCCAATTTGTAACGATTACATTGCTGCATAAATTATAAATGCATACTGTACATACATACAAATAGATATATATTTTGGAAATATGATTTAATGTGGCTTGCAAACACGCTTGTGGAAGTCAATTATTTCTCTCTTATGCCCTCTCAGCTACATCACCTTGAAGCTGAGCATGTGAGGACTGGATTTGTATTTATTCGGACCCCAAACCTCACTGCCATTATCGGTCATGGAAAAAAAAGAAACATCTCTTCATATGACTTTGTCATGTTCTCTTTTTGGGAAAGAAAAATAAATGTAATTACCGTTCCCACCTTGATTTTGAAAAAATATATATCATGTCTGATTGGACATTTTTGTTGAGGAGAATTGGTGGTCATGGAGAACACATGAGGAACATTGTTTCTTTCCATCAGAATGCTTTCACAGCTTAAACAAATTTATTGAGAATTCTTTTGATTGACAGGAGCGCTCTCCCACAATGTCTTCTTTTTGCTCTCACATTCCTCATCAGCAGCTGTCCACCGTTTTGAATGAGATGAAGGCTCAAACTTTCTTCACGACACACACACACACACACACACACACACACACACACATGCGTGCACGCGCACACCGACTGAAACAAAGTGAACTTTGATACAAGACTGACTGTGCTACTCACGACACATTTCGGAAGTGTTATTTTGTGCCACTGAGAGTTGTGTAAATGAAACGAGTGTACAAGCAAACAAAATTGTTGTTCAGTGGTGTTGTAGTTTTTTTTTTTTTTAATGAATGTAACTTGCGGCAGTCTGCTGATGAGTTTAAAATGCTGAAAGTGTTTTACGTTTAACGCTTATGAGGAGCAAAATAAATATATAAATAAATACAAAGATTAATAGTTCAATCTAAATCAATTGGGAGATAATTATATGCAAATTTGGCAAGACAAATACATGAATAAAGTCAAACAGGAAATTCCAGAAAGACTCCTCAAATGACTAGCTGGAGATGTGTTCTTCAGGTTTCCCAGCACTGAGTGAGTCAGAGGCACAGTGGAGGTCTGTGCAGGTGGCATGGTTGCTGAGCCCGCCGGGGGTTTTCAGCTCCCACTAACACAACCCTCCCAACTCTTCTCCACAGGTGCTTATTAGCACATATGAGCTACCACATGTTCCCCGCTCACCCACTGCCCGAGGGTGCAAAATCAGTCTTGGCCCATAATCTTCACAACCTGACCAAGCCCTCGCTCCCACTAACAGGGGCACATGGCGGAGCATTTATGCGCTTGAGCAGAAGGTATTACCCTCATGATTCCTTTTCTTCTCGCTGAACTATTCGACCTTTCCAAGCATCCTCTGTTTTGTTTCCGTGTGTTAGTAGTTTGAGGTCAAAATGGCAAGCGATATGGATGCACATGACACTGTAAGCTCGGATAGCCACGCTCAAAGGCAAAGCAATTACAGTTGTTGGAGATTATCTGCGGACAGATATCAAAGACCTTGATGGAAGTGTTTTACACCTGGTCAGCATGACAGAAACTCTTTGTCATCATAACAGCCCCCCACCCAACTCTGACTCATGTGAACGGTATCGCTGTGTGCATGCAAGGGGTCTGCGTAGGTAGGGGTGTTCTGCAAGATGGGATCCATCCATGTTTGAAGTGAGCAGATGGTTACCGCATTTGCATTTAATGCCATTCAGATTACTTGTTTTAACTCGTGCTAAACACCTCACTCGTTTGGGCTAATTTGATGAGGTCATGGTGTGACCCTGTGACCCCCCCCCCACCCACCCCCTCCCCTCTCTCCATGTTTTTTAAGTGAAACCAGCTGAGTCACATAGAGGAGGAAGGAGAGGGAGGGAAGGGTGTCATGGCAGGGTTGGCCAATTACAGCCGAGCTCCGCATAGCCATCGGAGACAACTCTGAACAGCAAGCTGGTGTGAAGGCTTTCACCTGACAGCCGCTCATCTGCGCAGAAAAACAAATTCAGAGGAAGAAAGTTCAACAAATTCAGCTCAACCGCATCCTAACGGCATCAAATTTGAAGATGTTTGCTGGGAAGGATTGCACCTAAACATTTTAGTGTGTGAGTGTGTGTGCGCGCGTGCGCGTGTGTGCAATTGTGCGTGTGTTTGAGAGAAACAGAGAATGAGCGAGGGCACAAGCCAGAGCGACCTACAAGATGTTTGGAAAGTATGAATATCTTTAACTTTATTATGACTCTTATTTCAAACAAATCACTGTATTATTCCATCCATCCATCCATCCATCCATCATCTACCGCTTATCCGGGGCCGGGTCGCGGGGGCAACAGCTTTAGCAGGGAAGCCCAGACTTCCCTCTCCCTAGCTACTTCTTCCAGCTCTCCCCGGGGGATCCCGAGGCGTTCCCAGGCCAGCTGGGTGACATAGTCTCTCCAGCGTGTCCTGGGTCTTCCTCTGGGTCTCCTCCCGGTGGGACATGACCGGAACACCTCACCGGGGAGGCGCTCAGGAGGCATCCGAATCAGATGCCCAAGCCACCTCATCTGGCTCCTCTCGATGTGGAGGAGAAGCGGCTCGACTCTGAGCCCCTCCCGGATGACTGAGCTTCTCACCTTATCTCTAAGGGAGAGCCCGGACACCCTGCGAAGAAAACTCATTTCAGCCGCTTGTATCCGGGATCTCGTTCTTTCGGTCACGACCCATAGCTCATGACCATAGGTGAGGGTTGGGACGTAGATCGACCGGTAAATTGAGAGCTTCGCCTTTTGGCTCAGCTCCTTCTTCACCACGACAGACCGATACAACGTCCGCATCACAGCAGACGCTGCACCGATCCGCCTGTCGATCTCCCGCTCCCTCCTACCCCCACTCGTGAACAAGACCCCAAGATACTTGAACTCCTCCACTTGGGGTAAGATCTCCTCCCCGACCCGGAGGGGGCACTCCACCCTTTTCCGACTGAGGACCATGGTTTCAGATTTGGAGGTGCTGATTTTCATCCCAACCGCTTCACACTCGGCTGCGAAACGCTCCAGTGAGAGTTGGAGAGCCCCGTTTGAAGGAGCCAACAGCACCACATCATCTGCAAAAAGCAGGGATGAAATACTGAGGCCCCCAAAACGGACCCCCTCAACGCTTCGGCTGCGCCTAGAAATTCTGTCCATAAAGGTTATGAACAGAATCGGCGACAAAGGGCAGCCTTGGCGGAGTCCTACCTCCACTGGAAACGATTCCGACTTACTGCCGGCAATGCGAACCAAACTCTGACATCGGTGGTATAGTGACCGAACAGCCCGTATCAGGGGGTTCGGTACCCCATACCCACGAAGCACCCCCCACAGAACTCCCCGAGGGACACGGTCAAACGCCTTCTCCAAGTCCACAAAACACATGTAGACTGGTTGGGCGAATTCCCACATACCCTCAAGGACCCTGCTAAGGGTGTAGAGCTGGTCCACTGTTCCACGGCCGGGACGAAAACCACACTGCTCCTCCTCAATCTGAGGCTCGACTTCCTGACGGACCCTCCTCTCCAGCACCCCTGAATAGACCTTACCAGGGAGGCTGAGGAGTGTGATCCCTCTGTAGTTGGAACACACCCTCCGGTCCCCCTTTTTAAAAAGAGGGACTACCACCCCGGTCTGCCAATCCAGAGGCACTCTCCCTGTTGTCCACGCGATGTTGCAGAGGCGTGTCAACCAGGACAGCCCCACAACATCCAGAGCCTTGAGGAACTCCGGGCGGATCTCATCCACCCCTGGGGCCTTGCCACCGAGGAGCTTTTTAACCACATCGGTGACTTCAACCACAGAGATAGGAGAGCCCACCTCAGAGTCCCCGGGCTCTGCTTCCTCCAAGGAAGGCGTGTTGGTGGAGTTGAGGAGGTCTTCGAAGTACTCTGCCCACCGGTTCACAACGTCCCGAGTCGAAGTCAGCAGCGCCCCATCCCCACTGTACACAGTGTTAGTGGTGCACTGCTTCCCCCTCCTGAGACGTCGGATGGTGGACCAGAATTTCCTCGAAGCCGTCCGGAAGTCGGCTTCCATGGCCTCACCGAACTCTTCCCACGCTCTGGTTTTTGCCTCGGCGACCACCGAAGCCGCGGCCCGCTTGGCCAATCGATACCCGTCAGCTGCCTCTGGGGTCCCACAGGCCATAAAGGCTCGATAGGACTCCTTCTTCAGCTTGACGGCATCCCTCACTGCTGGTGTCCACCAGCGAGTACGGGGGTTGCCGCCACGACAGGCACCAACCACCTTACGGCCACAACTCAGATTGGCCGCCTCAACAATAGAGGCACGGAACACGGTCCACTCGGGCTCAATGTCCCCCCCCTCCCCCGGAACATGGGAAAAGCTCTGTCGGAGGTGGGAGTTGAAACTCCTTCTGACAGGGGATTCCGCCAGACGCTCCCAACAAACCCTCACTATACGTTTGGGTCTGCCAGGACGGACCGGCATCTTCCCCCACCATCGGAGCCTACTCACCACCAGGTGGTGATCAGTTGACAGCTCCGCCCCTCTCTTCACCCGAGTGTCCAGAACATGCGGCCGCAAATCCGATGATACAACAACAAAGTCGATCATCGAACTGCGACCTAGGGTGTCCTGGTGCCAAGTGCACATATGGACACCCTTATGCTTGAACAAGGTGTTCGTTATGGACAATCCGTGACGAGCACAGAAGTCCAATAACAAAACACCACTCGGGTTCTGATCAGGGGGGCCGTTCCTCCCAATCACGCCCCTCCAGGTCTCACTGTCATTGCCCACGTGAGCATTGAAGTCCCCCAGCAGAACAAGGGAGTCCCCAGAAGGAGTACTCTCCAGCACACCCTCCAAGGACTCCAAAAAGGGTGGGTATGCTGAGCTGCTGTTTGGTGCATATGCACAAACAACAGTCAGGACCCGTCCCCCCACCCGCAGGCAGAGGGAGGCAACCCTCTCGTCTACCGGTGTGAACCCCAATGTACAGGCACTGAGCCGGGGGGCAATGAGTATGCCCACACCTGCTCTGCGCCTCTCACCGTGAGCAACTCCAGAGTGGAAGAGAGTCCAACCCCTCTCGAGAGAACTGGTACCAGAACCCAGGCTGTGTGTGGAGGCAAGTCCGACTATATCCAGTCGGAAATTCTCTGCCTCACACACCAGCTCGGGCTCCTTCCCTGCCAGAGAGGTGACATTCCATGTCCCAAGAGCTAGCTTCTGCAGCCGAGGATCGGACCGCCAGGGTCCCCGCCTTCGGCTGCCGCCCAGCTCACATTGCACCCGACCCCTTTGGCCCCTCTCATGGGTGGTGAGCCCATGGGAAGGGGGACCCACGTTGCCTCTTCGGGCTGTGCCCGGCCGGGCCCCATGGGTGTAGGCCCGGCCACCAGGCGCTTGCCAACGAGCCCCACCTCCAGGCCTGGCTCCAGAGGGGGGCCCCGGTGACCCGCGTCCGGGCAAGGGAAACCTTGGTCCATATATTTTGTTCATCATAAGGGGTCTTTGAGCCGTGCTTTGTCTGGCCCCTCACCTAGAACCTGTTTGCCATGGGTGACCCTGCCAGGGGCATAAAGCCCCAGACAACTTAGCTCCGAGGATCATTGGGACACACAAACCCCGTTTGCCATGGGTGACCCTGCCAGGGGCATAAAGCCCCAGACAACTTAGCTTCTAGGATCATTGGGACACACAAACCCCTCCACCACGGTAAGGTGACGACTCACTGTATTATTGACATAAATATTTTTAATTACATTGAAAAAAAAACTAAATTTAAGGCTGGCTTGGGGCTCTCAAAGTCTGGATTTGGGCACGCTTGTCCTTAAAAAATGGGACATATCTGGCCACAGAAGCATTCTTTCAGGCCGTATCTTTGTGACTGTCTTGTGACAAAGCCGTTGACCCCCGATCCAAAGTCATCTCAGCCAGAGTCATGCAAATGGTTCATCGTTGACAGATAAGGTAAATACATTTATTTATGGTTATTTCAACTGCATACCCTATAGGATTACAATTATGACCCCAACATTACAGCAACACTGCATACATCCCAAAATCTTTTTTTAAGACACATTTTAATGATGCTCATGCTTATGTGTGAGCGAGCATACTTTCCAGTTTGACTCGACTGAATTATTTTGAGTCTTTAGTGGTAATTTCTATTCTGCAAAGTGGTAGTTGTCATGACGTGTCAATACAATACCAGGTTGAGTGCAAATGCATGCGCAATTATGCCTTGCCCAGTTCCACCTTTTCCAAGTTTATTGCAAGGAGAAACGATATTCGTCAAATTAATTGCACTGTATGTCTGCAATGAGCATGTATCAAAGCCACACACACACACAAACACACACACATACACACACACACACAAAATTGTTATGAATACGTTAAAGTCCCACCTCTGACATATAGTATACTTCCACACAAGTGTGTGTAATTCAATTTTTGAAAACTATGTGGAATACAAGACGATTTTAATGTTTTCAGAGGAAAAATGAAAACCCTCTCTATTCGCTCCTCTCTGTCAAAATGTCCTTGCTACTGCGTGCAACACACACGTATGTGTACACACACACTCACACACATGCAAAAACGCACACACACACACACACACACACACGCACTCACACACACAAACTTCCTCCACTCAACATGAAAGGCAGTCCAAAGGAATATAAAAGCCCTCTTATGGAATGTTAGTGAGGTCCGTTGATGAGCGGATCCACTGCAGCAAACCAGCTCCTTTCTATTGCTGTGGACTTGAGTGTTGACCAGCCTCCAAATAGGATTCTCAGACCGAGAGGCTACATTTTCCTAACCTCCAAGGCCACCGCCGCAAAGGCGCCTCAAGAGAGCCTCTTTCGTGTCAAAGGGGGAAAGCCATTGAACTGGAGAACGGCCCCCGGCTTTTGATCAGTTCACAAGTTACAGTTTTGCTGGGGCCCCTTTTTTATGCAAATGGCAAAATCTTCAAACACTGTGGAAATACGTCCCTTTCGGATGTGCCTTAATAGGTAGTGATTTTAACATGGTAGCCAAGACTTGCTTGAAAGCCTCTTCAGAGTACTGAAAGACACGCTCGGTGCCCTGGTTTAGACAGTTGCCTTCAAGAGCTTGTTTGCCGACCAAACCAAAGTTTTGTGTATTGAGTGGAAGCCACATTGACTCCCACTGAATGGATCAGCATCAAGATTATTAGGAACCATTTTCCAAACGCCTAACATCTCCTAAAATTCCCACAACACACACACAAACATATATTCAGATGAAACTAATCCGAATTTGAGAAGTTATTTGAATTTTTCGTAAATATAATGCAAACCGTCTCTCCCAAGAGGATTGTAGCTCGAAGGTGTTGTACTGTCAGGTTGTATTAGGGGTGTCCTCGATCCGTGTTTCTCTTTGCCCTCGAAAACTGCTAATTATGTTTGTATTAAAGTGCATCCCTGCTGCAATATTGGGACGAAGAGAGAGCCGCGGTTGAACCAAACTCTCATCAAGGTCAACTTCCAATGGAAAGAGCCAACAATGCTTGTGCTAATCCTTCCCCCTCCACCATGCTCTGACCTCACCCAGTGGCTTGTCGGACTCTGTGGTGGGAGAAACGAGAGGTTTGGCTCGTCCCGTTACTCAGGCTGGCATTAGGCGGCCCCGAGCTCTTGGATTATCTGCCAATTAGCACCAATTGCGCTGGACGGCATTAATTTAATGTTCTCTCTACATTTTTTATTCCCGTTTAATTTTGCCCCTCTTCTTTTCCCTCCTTCGCTATGGCCTAATCAAGATTGTCAGCACTCTTTTCCCTTTTCTCATTTAAAATAAAAGAGTTGGGGTTTAATTTGGCTTAAAGCAGCGTAGAATATGCTTGCCGGCGCTGCATTTGTTGGAGGGAGAAAGAAAAGGAAGAAAATCATTTTATGGGAGATAGTGTGAAGGACTTCAATGAACAGACCGCAAGCTTGCGTGCACTGCACCATATTAGTGGCAAAGTCCGTTTTAAAGGAATAACGTGTTAACTCGCGATTGTGCCCCCTGCAGCGGAAGAGTTTGGTGGGTTTGGATTAGGAGACTCCATTACATTCCCCTAATAACTGGATAAAGCTGTCTCATCCAGTGCAACTGATCCTCTAGTATTAGAGCCCATGGCTCATTACAGTGTTTCAGCAGCTGATCTCCAGACAGTTGATTTCTGAGTACAGAAGACTGATAAAAAAACAACAAAACAACAAAAACAAAACCACATAGCTGAAGGAGTTGCTGCCCAAGCATGCAATGCAACTTTCATCTCCGTGAAAATGTACGTATGATTCATGCAAGTGCGTGTTAGTCTGCTTCCTGCGATTCAAAGTAAACGAAGTCACTCAACTCCCCCTACTAATTTAAAAAAGGCAAAATGATAATATTTAGTCTTCTATGTGGGAATTTCCACAGAGGTGGATTTTATCACCAATAATTTTGTTTTATACAGACGGATAATTGACTATGTTCTACCCATAAATCTTCATAAACTATGCTAAACTCACACAGTGTAATTGCAGTCTGTAATCTGCAAATGTTGGGACATGTCACATTCTGCATCAAGATGTTCACACATACCTGTATATTTTTTAAATCCTTTTTTTTAATGTCTGATATGGTCCCAACACAGGTCCACACGCACCCACATACATGCACCCCCACCCCCGACCCCCACACACACACATGCGCACGCACTGTAAAATTCTTTGACCATGACCAGTTTGGTGGTTTTAATGACAGCAACCATTACTGACAGTGAAACCAAAACATTTGGATAGATATGAGATGTTGACAATTCTATTCAGTTCATCTGCTAAAATGGCAAGCTATGAAGGTTTCATGAATGAGTTAGTAACTCGTTCAGTAACTCTTCATACAGACAATAATCATCATCTCATCAAAAAGATCATCTTGGGCTATTTTGTGTTTGTTTTTGTTTTTTGTTTTTAAAAGTTTAAAAATTCATTCCCATCCCGATACGCACCCAAAAGAGATTTGGGGAGTTATAAATATAATTGTGGAATCTTATTGTTAATATATGATTTTCACACGATAAGCACTTTATTTTATATGTGTATGTATACAGACGTTTTGTTTGTTTTGTTCACATTGTCAGATAATCTTAAGAAGAGTTCGATACATTCATCTTGTGCTTTAGGAAGTAAGAAATTAGTTTTTTAGTATAAGGGATATCACAGAATGGTCAAAAAACAGTTTGAATTATGGGATATCACTTTTGCACGGTACTGTAGAGAAAATCAAGACTAGACACTGGTAAGAAAAACAAAGTGTGTGGAGTCGATAGAAAGCCAGAAAGCGACGAGTTTTTTGCCCATTTTTATTAAAATGCAAAATTTTTGTCATTTTAGATCAAAGTGAATTGATGGAGAATGACCTTCATTACAAGGTTTGAACATATAAAAAAAAAAAAAAGCGCCGGCATGAGAATGTGGCAGAGGAGCGAGCAGATTACATATAAAGCCCAGCTTTCTTTGATGTTAACTGTCCAGACCAATTAGGCCCGAGGAAACGAGTGAATCCTGTCGCTTTCATGGATGGATTCAGGTTGACTCTCACTCTGCTGCAACCACACACCAACTTCTGGAAATTCAATTAAAGCACATTTTAAGAGGGACTTTTAAAATATGAAACTCTTTTCATTAGCAGAACTTTTAAAGTGGTATCAGCATATGCGCATGTGTCCGGGGAATCAAATTATTGAGACGAAAAAAAGTGATCAAATGGGAAATATCCTGGCGTGTCGGCTCATGTCCTGCAACCATGTGTCCATAGTTACATTATGTGTCCTTCATCGTGTGAATGTTTTTTTTTTAAACTGTGACTGCAGTTTATACTTTTGAAGACCACAGCACTTTGTGCTATTGGCAGACTGACATCATTCTTATAATAAACCCAGAATCAGTCCCCTGCCGATATTACAAGAAGGCCTTGAGATTCTTCATTTTATTCAGGCAAAATTTAGGAATGCCTTCTTAATTTTGAGAACCTCTTCAATTATTTTCGCCTCAATCATCAAGTTATTTTCAGTGCACAGTTGCATTGAAATCGAGCAAACTGTCATTCTCAAGAGGGTTCTGATTCAAAATTGTTGGAAGGTCTGGTTGCTGGGTGTGGTGTATCTGTGTTTCATGTGTTTGGGTGTAGACATACTTACTGTACGTTGCAGCAAACTCTTTACAGGGAGCTGTTTTGATTGCCTTCTTTAGCTCCTGGGGTGGAGCTCAGGTGAGGCCGAAGGTCACCAGTCATTAGCAATCCAAGCTTCCCTTCAAAGTGTTAATACGAGGTCAGGTTGTGGACTAGGAATCCATTGCCACAGCTGGCACATTCACTGTCTCCACACTTGTTATTTTCACTACTGGAGTGAAAACAATCCTGCTGCTGTTCCCCCCCGCCCCTCTAGTCTGCCGGGCTGACCTTGCCCTTGGGCCACACCATTGTGCACCAACCCCAGCTGTTGTCACTCTGCAGCGGCCTTCTGCCTTCTGGCCTGCCCCCTCACACTATGACTTTTTTTTCCCTTTTTTGGGGGGGTGGCCCCTTCCTGCAGGTGTGCAAAGGTCCCAGCTCTTGCTGTTTGATTATGGTGCCGGCCAAACAGCAAAGCTTGCCTCCGCCTCGGTCCTGGGGGTTTGATTCAAGGCCCCCCAAATGCCTTTTAGATCCCTAATCCTAAACACTTAAGCCCTTCCTGATGGGTTCAACTTCAGGTCCCAACGATTTAACCAATCCAAATAGTGAGATCAACAAGAGGTCGGATTCATCCTGATCTGCCTTTTCCCCCCCTTTCTCCTTTAATTCAGAGTATGGACACTTTCCCACTGAGTCAAGATCAATAGAACGCAAATATTTTTGGAACTTCCTATTTTTCGTAAATGCAAATTCACATTCAAGCGGTGCCAAAAAAGAAGTGCGCAAGTAGCTACACTACCCTCCAAAAGTATTGGATTACAATAATACTGATTCCTTTATGTTAACCTTATATTTGTGTTTGACAGTTAAAAGATGAATATGAGATTAGAAATAAAAGCTGAAAGTTGATTTCTTAAGTGTGGAATATTTGGATCTCGTACACAACTTAAAAGAAAAAAAACCTAAAGTCTGCATTTATCTATATGATATCCACATTTTCAACGCAGTCCTTTTTTTTCTTCATAAAATGCATCCTCTATTGGGTTTAAACCTAAAAATCAACTTGGCTAGTCTATAACCTTCTACTTCTTTTCCTTGATAAACTCATCTGTTGTTTTGGCAGTGTGTTATCTTGTTTCCTGATTACGGAGCGCCAAATCACAGTTTATTTTTCTTTTATTTTTTTAGTTTACAGTTTACAGGTGTGCCAATAGCATGTCTCTTACATATTTTGTAAAAATACTCCATGCATCGTAAAATCCAGCTCACTTTACACATCTTTTTTTTTTTTTTGCCTTGCTGAAACGCAGCTCTTTCAAGAAGCCGGTGCTGTCCCGTGCGAATAACCCACTGCTCACCCCGCTGCCCCCTACTGCTGGGCCAATTGTGAATACGGCTTTAATTACCATGATGACTGGGGGCGGAGTTCGAAAATGGAGGCTCTAAGCTTAGTCTTGTGGCCAAGTCATGAGCCGACGCTGTAGACATCTGAGCCCATGTCACTGCTGTCATCGTGTGTGATATCAATGCAGATGAGCGAGCGCATACCAGAAGAAGAAATGCAAGCCCAAGTCATGACATTCCCTCCATTGTGTTTCACAAATGAACTTGTATGCACATTAAGATCCATTCTTTCACAAAGATTCAGTCTTTCGATGACTTTGGTTAAGGAATATTTGTCTCATCAGTCCATAAAATGTTCCCACAGAATTAGTGAGGCTCATCTCTGTACTTTTTGGAAAATCCCAAGATGGCCTTGCTGTAAGACTCCATTCTATTGTACATGAGGTGTTCATAAACAATAAGTGGTGATACTTTCACTTCTGCATACTCCATCCCTCCATGCATTTTCTAATCCGCATAACCTCACGAGAGTTGCGGGCATGCTGGAGCCTTGTTGTCTTCGGGCAGCAAGCGGGGTACAACCTGAATTGGTTGCCAGCCAATCGCAGGGCACACAGAGACCAACAATCATTCGTGCTCACACTCACACCAAGGGACAATTTAGTGTGTTCCATTGAACTGCAAGGTTTTTGGAAAAGCACGCAGGCATGAGGAGAACATGCAAACTCATACAAGAAGGCTGGAGCCGGAATCGAAAGCCTGCACCTCTGCACTGTGAGGCTAATCAGTCGACCGCTGCGTCGCTTCTTGTGCATGTTAGTGATGATATCACAGACCGTGGTATTAGGGTCTTTCTTTACAGCTCTTGTCATGTTCTCTCGTCCACGGCTCTCAATTTCATTGTGGTCTCTTTTTTTATTTAGGCTGTTCCAAATGGTTGTACTGGTTATGACCCATTTTCTGTCTGCTTCACAGTTGCCTGTTTTTGCCAGCTTGTATGCTGCTCACATCTCTAACTTGTACATATGATGTGTTCAACGGCGAATCCCAAATCTAAAACGGAGTAAAGACATTTTTCATGTTTTCTTTTGATATTTGAACAAAAGCTGCTGTCTTTTGAGTTGTGGATTAGTCACAGATCTCAATACCTGTACTTAGAAAAAATAGCTTTAATGTTGATCTCTTGTCCAATATTCATCTTTTTAAATCAAGCCCAAATATTTTCAATCTCAAGCAAACGTAAAGGAATGTCTCCAAGTATTTTGGCGTGGAGTATGTACCTTGTTTACCGGTTGGGACTTTTGTAGATCTGGGGAATTTCTTAAATGTGTCAGTTCATATCCAAATGGACATTTTCACTAACGTGTTAAAGTTGCATTTTGATATGGGAACTAAATCTCGACAGAGTAAGCAGGTGGTTGCAACCGAATGAACAATTTCCGAGATTACCATTCTCTTACTGTTATATTAAAGGTTGATCTAATTTCACAGATTGCGCGTCTTGTATGTTGCATAGATTGTAAATATGGCCAATGTCAAGATACAATCAGGAGACTTGCAGCTTTTGATCAAGTGTATAGATGAGATCTTTTGCATTTTCCTCTTGCTGTTAGAGTAAACATGGCTGTCCGGGCCTCCACCTGCTTCAGGGGGCTTGAGAAATGAACTTTTCCTGAAATGTCTGTGACCTTTGACCATGCCGGAGCAGGAAGGGGCTGCCAGCAGGCAAATGCCCTTCTGTGTGGCCAACTGCCATTTAACCCCATAATTGTTACAAGGCAGCTCCTGGTCGCCCAAAACTTGGTTTCCGGAAATCACTCTTAAGCAATCAAATAAACGCTCATGTGGGGAATTTGCCATGCCCGAGGCTCTCAGATTGGGCCTTTCAAACAGTGATTACAAATTCACTGGTTGGACTTGACACCGTTGAAACCATTAAACAATGAGGAATATCAATATTGATGGATTATTTTTTTAGGTGTACAGGCTACATTTTGTTACATGTGTCACGACAGAAATCAAATATATATATATATATATATATATATATATCGGTCAAAAAGCAATAACCCTTCATATTCTTATCGAATCGGCTACAACAGCCCAATCAAAATTTCTCACCTGGGATTTCTCTGGGTACTCCAGCTTCCTACCACATTCCAAAAACACGGTTCTTGGGTTTCCTGGTGACTCGAAATTGTCTGTTGGTGGGAATTTGAGCGCAAGTGGTTGTTTTGTCTGCATGTGCCCTGTGATTGGCTGCAGACCAGTCCAGGGTGTACCCCGCCTCTTGCCCAAAGTCAGCTGACCCTCGTGTGGGTAAGTTAAAAATGTATGAGTGGATGTTAATTGATACTATATACACATATATACATCTATGTATACATCTGTATATTTATAGAACGTCACTGCATTGGGTTATCTTATTTTACATCCACAGGGGCAAATTATTCAAAGTAGCTCTCAGTATCATGCAGTTCGCTTCTCAGCCACTGCAAAAGACCACCACAATAATATACGATTTGGTAAATGATTACCTTTCCGACCAGTGGTGCTTTCATATGGACGAATAATTAATGGTGGATTATCCATTTAAGTAGTCTACCAATAGTACTAAGGAAGTATACAAGTGAAAATGTGTTACACATGTCACATTCATTCGCTTAAAAAAAAAAAAAAGAAGAAAATGTACAACACCGTGTGATAAGTTTCTTCACACTAAAATAGAACACTTGAAAACTTCACAAATGAAATATGATTTTTTGTTACAATTTTTTGTTACAAGATTAATTTGGCAAGTGCGCTCTGTATAACTGCATTTCCGGAACCGGCAAAACACGTTGCTCTGTTAAAACCGCCGTCTCTGATCACGTCCATCAAAAGTAAACATGAATATCCTCATAAAACTTTTGTTTATATCCCTCTTGTGTTATTTCTCATTAAATTGTGCAATTTGTAATTGTAAATTGTGGCCAGGAAGCAAAAAAAAAAAAAGGGAGTTGGCATCATCTTCTTTTTGCCAAACTTTCCCACTGGTGTTGCTCTAATTTTTTGATTAGTGTTGAACCACAGCAGGCCTCGGGCTGTGCTGCAGATACAATATCCACTTGAACTTTATCACGTTGCTCTCCAGCACATCAAGCTTTCTGCGTGCTTGGCTGCACTTGGTCATTTTTCCATCCGCGCACATTCGCTGGGAGCGGGGCGCCTACCTCCAGACGCGGGCTTAGCGCGTTTCCTCGGCAGCCTCTCTGATAGTCGAGCACTCTGATTGCTTCCCAGGATCAGAGCGGCAAGCGGCGCAAGCGGGCAGCTCAGCGCACCTCACATGCTGCGAGATCAAAGGTCAATCGTGGAAGCCTGGGATTAAGAGGGAGGTAAAATTATATTTTATATCCTCTTGCATTGTTTTTTGATCATCGTATCTGACCCAGTTCAACCTGCAATCTCACAACACCTCAGAGACGCCTGGAAGGTGTTAGTTTAACAAGAGGGGGCTCCAGAGTGAGGTTGGCTAATGTTGTGAAACAACAGACAGATTCCATGCAACCTTGAGCAGCAAGTTTGGAGCGAGCTCTAAAGAGACTCCAAGGTCACTCAATGTGGGAACTGTTGCAGTCTCCTGGGTCAGACGGAAATAGTGTCCTAAAATCAAAGGCGGCTCATGAGTGATACGTTCTCTGAGGTCACATCTATTTAGTTCTGCTCGCGGAACGGATCACGTACACTAAAAGGTCTGGAACAGAAGGGGGTCAGTGCTGACGGCTGCCGTATTGCCAATCTTCAGCGAAGTTATGATGCCACTTCAGCTCAACCGGTTTTTAGTTCATATTTCATGACATTTGTATTTTTCCCCAGGCAGTACTTTTTTTCCCCCTGCTATTATTTTAATGCAAGTTGCACAGTGCAAAATTGACAAAGAACACACTGTATTATATTAATGTCAGAATTTGCTCAAACAAACACACAGCGAAAGGGTGGCATTGATTGAATGTTGCAATTTCAAGCTTATTGTAATAAATGTCATGGTATTTTTCCCTAAAAATGAAAACAGCAAACATTAAAAAAAACGTTTGTGTGCTCTAATTATTAACCTACAAAGATATCACCCTTTGGGTCCTATTGATCCCTTAGGGCATGTTTGTTTGTAAGGGGGTAAATATTTTCTTGTTTTATGTGTTCAGGTAGGAGAATTAGGTTGTTTAACAAATGCTGGATTGCCCAGAATTTATTTTGTACAACCACTGGACAAAAAAACAACAGTGAGACCTGATGGTTGAATAATAAAACTATTTAAATGTATTACTTAATACTCAATAATGAAACATAACAAAAGGACAATCTGAAACGTGATTTCACGTCATGTGGCGAAGCATTTTTTAAAAAGTTGCTCAGAATGCGTTAATGGTGACACTTTATTAATACTGCGACAAGTTTTGGTTATATTACAATTTGTTGTACTTCAATTAAAAAAAATGTTCACACAGAACATTGTACCACATAATACCTGATAAGTATTCAACATTAGGGGTTAGAAAATAATAAATACCATGTATATGTGATTTAAATGAAATATTGTTTTACAGTCAGGTAAAAGAATGCAGGATATTTCATAAGTATGTCTTCTTGTATTTATGTGTTTTTACATGTCTCATTCACATTTCAAATATTGAGACTTTGGGGATATTAATATATGCAATAAGGAATCACAAAACTTAAAAAAAACTTCTTTTTTGACCTTATGAGGAAATAACACATATTCAGTGATTAGATGTACCGAGAGACATATTGCAATGAGATCATCTTGTTGTTCGGCTCGCGTGCAGGAGGGTTTTAGCTGTTCCTCCAATATAGCGTATAGTAGAGCAAGTCGGAATGAAGACTGGATGACAGGACCTTGTGTGTGTCCAGGGACTGGAGACACTGCCCTCCATGTGATTCAAAATGTTCTGTCAGAGAGGAAGAGGACTATTAAGTGGTGTGCTATTTACACATCATAAGCCAGTCTATTATATTGACATCTAGACGACCCAGTCCACCACTGTTCTGCGCACGCCGCGGACCAGCTCTCTCTGTTTGCTCTCAACACCGGCATGCTGATTGGGTGATTTTTTTTTTTTTATATGACATTCCAACGGCGGACTACGCGCAAGATCTTTCCATCTGAAATAGTCCGAAAGCATTCATTACCCACAGAGAAATGAGACAAAAGGTCAAGAAAGCAGTATGACAGGGTGGAGCTCTGTGAAGTGGAGGTGGGCTTTACAATCCAATTGGGGATTAAGTTATCTCTTATATCTCTTACTTACAATAAATCCACACGTCTCCATCAGAAATGTCTTGTTTAAACTGTGGAGGAGCATGAAGCAAATGTTTGACTTTATTTAAAATTCATTGTTCAGTATTATATTGCCGACTGGGGTGAGGCCTGAGATTGCAAAGGTGAGTGGACAGGCTATATATATAATTTTTTTTTTTTTTGATCCAGAAATTGTTTAATTTCCATCGAGTTGTTGTCCTCTTCACCAATCTGCCATTTACCCATGGCATTGGAATATTTGACATCTTATAATGGGATTGCATCCAAAGTCTTTCCTGTAACTACTGTTGACATAGGTGCCCCAAGTAAAATAAATCGATTTTGCCCATTGATGTAAATGAACTCTGTGTGAACCATTCAAAGAATTTATGCATGTAATGGATAATTTATTCTCTTTATCTGGCTCATATTTATGACTAAAATCTCTAATACTTTCATTTCAGTGTGATTTCAATAATATGCAAACAATCATCTTCTCTTGAAACAATTAATAACAGCCACACCTCCAACATCAAATCATAAAGAACAAAAGGTTATCACAAAACTTTGTATGAAGAAAAAAATGGCTATCATCATTAATACGTGTACCTCTATAATAGAAACATTGTAATTGGCAGGCATGAGTAAATTACCATTTATTGAGGTCAAGATGAAATTCCAAACAACACAACGCACATTGCGTCACATTCACGCATGATCTGCATCACATTAAATCATTTCTAAATAATGAGAAACACTTTTTGTTAAATATATGCTCGGTAGTTTACAGCAACTAAATTGGGTTACAATCCAGGAGAAGTTAGATGTAGATACAGTAGGCCTACAGTATATCAATATCAACTTTAATGAAACAATCTTTCATGTTTGTCCTTTTTAATGTGATAACTTTAATGATTAAGTCATCCACAAACGGGGTTTAAATAAAAAAGGGGAGAAAACAGAGTAATAAATACTTTGCGGGAATGAGACATTAAATTAGTTTGATAAATATTTGAATTGGAAAAGACACAGATCATACGGATGATAGGGATGTGTGAAAAGTTTGGCCAACAATTTCCTCTCCACACCTCTCCCGTGAAACAGCGCCCAACTGATGTTGGGGGAAATGGGAGGGGGGTGCCCCAGTGGGAGAGCCTCTCTGTGGTTACGAGACACCATCTAGTGGCTGCTTTGGGTTAAAGGCTGGGGGTCAGGAACCCGGGGAATTGTCAAGACAGACAGGCAGACAGACAGATAGGTAGATAGATAGACAGATAGATAACCTCGCTCAAAGTGTTGACACGTTTGAAGAAAACGACTGTGAAATTAAAAGAAAACAGCAACCTAATTGGGTTCGGTTTGATTATGTTTTGAAGATGTCATTAAGGAAAGCTACAATCGTGTGTGAAATTGCAATAGCATTTGTATTCAATTTGATTGAGGGGGTAGAAGAGGTTTGTGGAGGTGTTGAGACTGCGGCAGCACATGGTTTTGTGTTACAGGCATACGAAGGCAGAAGAATGTGTGAAAGCAATGCCCTCTGGATCCCCTCATTTCACAACACTATTATCCAATTGAAAACTGATCTTCACTACTCCCATTGTGTGCCTCTCTCAAAGAATAAATGCCCTAAAATTGATCTCAGGTCTCTGAAGTGGGTCTTTGGCGCACCAGTTTACAGATGGAACCATTTTATTCACTTTTGGAGGCAATTTACAAACATGCAAAGCGGACTGCCCCACTCCGCAACCTGCGAGTTCCACCTGTTTCATAATCTTGTTGGAGGGAGATTTTCTTGCCTACAGAAAGGCGGGTGAAAAAGCTATGACGACGTCAGTGTGTTTTAACAATTGAACTCGGTTGCAGTGATCATGTCATGCAGAAAGGAGCAGCATTTGCTAATGTAGTGTGGCTCCTGTTGTCAGCAGTCCAGCACTTAAGAAACACCATTCATACTGCATCATGCGCTGCAAAGAATCTTGTGTGTTCTTTCTGAATTTTACATGAAGGTATGAGGTAAGACGTGTCCAAAACATCAATTCAAATAAACATTTAAATTCGGAGTCTTTTGCCTAAACATGAACGTGGAAGGCTTGAATACTGAACAACACAGTCACTTTTTTATTTATTTTTTTTAAACACACACTCCCTTTTAGGTGTACCTCTGGGTTTTATATTGGGTCACATATTGTTTATTTCTAAACACACTAATATTGACTCACTGTCATTTTGAGAAACGTTATCTTGTAAACAAACATACGACACCAAGTTTATGATACGACGAGTTGCAGTAAGCACTACCATATATCCGCATTCTGAGGGTATTATCGTTTTATTTCCGCCAACGTTATTAACAGAAGTATAACCACAATTCCACTGATGACCCGCAAAGGTACTGCTGCTACTACGACTATGACTACTAAAAAATGCCATGATTTGAATAGTAGGGTTTTTAATCTTCAGATGTTGCAACCTATTTACAGAACCCTAATCAGACCAAAAACACCATTTCAATTGCTCATTGAATGGGTGATGCAATCTATGATGCCAAAGCTCTCTCTCAGTAGATCGTCTTAATGGGCCTGAAAGCACTTGTGCAAATAAACAAGCTGTAAGAGTGGAGGGGGGAAAAAAGAATCCCATAGACTGCGCATCAATCCAGCGGGGACCCACATTTCCAATTGGTGCCTTTTACTTTATTAATCCCACACATCGTCATTTCGAGGGTCCCTGAAAAGGACTTATAAATTACTTCTAATAGCCTCCAAATCAAGCAGCAATTAAAACTGCATTAACCTTAATGAAACTGAAAAATTGAGACCCCAATTTACTGGAGTTGTGTTTGCACAAGCGTAGCTTTCAATAATATATGACGCAATGGGCGATGTGGGATGAGCACCTCCTCTAATGTGAACCTCCTGCGTGTGTGTGTGTGTGTGTGTGTGTGTGTGTGTGTGAAAGAGCGACTGAGTATGAGCGTTATCATTATAGGTCTTGTTAGAGGTTAACTTAGCAACATTGGGGCGTCTTTAGTACAGCCGATGAGCTCGAGCCACATCGTGCCAATCAGTGTCACAGGTGTTCATAATAGTCTGTCTAATTGCTTCATTATTGGCGTGGAGGCCTGAGTTCCCCCCGTCCCCACCCCGTCCGCCACATCTGGATTTCGGGAAGCCCGGCACAGCAGAGAAGCCTCTCTTGCGTTTTAACATGTATGTACATGTTGCTGTGATTTCCCAGGAGCGCTGCACTTATTTGTACGCCGATTCTGACTCAAACGCCTCTAATGGAAATTCCCAAAGCTGGAGTTTGTGTGTGTGTGTGTGGGGGGGGGGGGGGGGCAGGGGTGGAGGGGGGATTGGGAGTTTGTGGCAATTTTTTGACTGAGAGCCCATTTGTTTTGCTGTGAATGAAAATAGGAAAAGAAATGGAAAAGGAAAAAAAACCCAACAAAAATCAATGATTATTCTTGCAAAGTAGAGGAAGTGGTGGCCAAAGCACATACTCTTTACATTTCTGCTAAAAAGCATAATTTCTTTACTTAAGTACAGTGGTGCCTTGACTTTTGAGTTTAATTTGTTCCATGATCAAGCTCGGAACTCAATCAACTCATACATCAAATTCATTTTCCCCATTAAAATTACAGTGGTTGTTTCATCTATTCACTTTTTTCCCCTTCAGGCCCAAACCTTGTCGAATATAACGATTGATGTGAGTCACTGGAGTCGGATTAACTTGGCCATACAGCAGCTCCTTGTTGAAAAGTTCACCTTACCAGTATGCCTTTTTCAGAATAGGCAGAGAATTTTTCCAAACCAGACGGCGATGGTTTTTCGGCCCCCGCAAATCACAGCACATTTGCCACACCACAAGTCATTCTTGAAGCCAACAACAATTTTTTTAAGTCCATGAATAAGAATGCTTCTCCAAAAATCTGTTGGATCACTGTCACGAATGGACCCATGCTGGATCTTCTTCGTACTTCCATGTCACTTCTGTCCATATTTTTTTTCCATCTTAACCATCTCATCACGCTGTCATTCACGGTGATGGAAAAAGCAATGGCTGCTTTGACAGAGTAAGGAGTTGAATTATACCAATATCTATTTTCTAATGGAGTAAAAAGTAAAAAAAAAGCAAGAGTACAGATGCATCCCTGAAAGCTCTACGGCACAGTAACGACGTATTTGTACTTCTTTGCTTCCCAACACTGAACACAGGTAGGCTTGCTCCTTTGTGTTGAGTGTGCTGTGACTTGCATGGCTTTAACACCCTTGAGATTGCCCACAAGAGACTCGTTGTCCATGTCAATCAAGCCTCTCTTCAGTGAGAACAACCTGGGAGGGGATGCGGTGATTATTTATGATGAAAGCAAATTAAGTCACCAGAGATGATTCGTTTTATGTCACGTGACATGAATGAAATAACTTAAAAAAAATAATACTGACGTGGCTGTCAGATAGGTCAGTGTATAATGGCCACAATATTTCCATGAGGCCCATAAAAGTAGGTCAATGGTGTTCATAACAATTTCCAGCAAGCGCCAAAAGGTCTTCGCTCCATCGATCAGATAAGCTTTCAGGAGACTCTGTGAAACTGCAATCGAGGACTGAGACTCAACCTCAATTCTCCAGCCACCTCACGGCCACCCACACAGGTTATGTATCCATGCTCACATCAAGCCCGGGCCTGCGCGCGCCAATTAATTTGGAGCCATATGGATTTCAACTGTGACTTTTGGCAGCTGTTCGGCCAACCCACCGCTCAATTTGGAACACCAGGGAGTCTCAGTGTCACCTTTTGGGAATTTAGCGGATTCCTGTCCGATTTCGGTCGTCAGACTTCATCAGGGGGATTGTTTGTTTCCCCAATGGGGAAATCGTGGCCCAAAAGGACTGTTATTTATGCTCCAAAGTGATTGCAGTCATTCATAGGAGTCTCGAGGCTGGCTTGTAAAACCCACTCGAATTTTTCCAGTGTAGATCTATTTTCTCTGCAAATGATTCTGATCATTCTGTGCATTCTCGTATTGAACGACAAATGAGTGTGGTGGTACAGTTCATTCCCACTCCTGTCAGAGGAATGGGCTTGTCTTGACTTGATTCTACCTGACAAGTGAGTGGGTCATCGGTCCTCGGAGACCTTGTTGAGTTTTCACGTGGAAACATAACATGCGATTCTTTGTGTCCCTCAGATGTTTACACCTCGCACAGATGACTCTTTGTGATTGCGCACCCAGCCAAATCCATTTAATGACATCATTACAAATGACATCACAGGTATGAAAATTATGTTTTTCATTTTTCTCTCCCAGCAGTTTGGGCGGATGCGAACATTAGAGCGAAGGACGACAACCCCCAATGACTACTAAGTATGTGAATCCATTTAAAGCTCGGGTGTCAAACTCATTTTTGTCACAGGCCACATTTTAGTTACTGTTTTCCATGCAGGGCCGTTATGACTGAAACCATATACAGAAGTCAATAATAACGGTTTATTCAACTGTTAATGAAGGGTTTGGTAACAAGAAAATGCTTACAGTGTCACTCTTATTTATTACAAATGAGAAGTTGAAATTTTGGTAGCGATTTTAGCAATTATAATAAAAGTTGCCATCTTTGATTTGCTTTCGCAGACCACATAAATTAATGTGGTGGGCCACATTTGGCCCACGGGCCTTGCGTTTGATACGTGTGATTTAAAGGCATTGCCTGGGTGTTTAATATTTAAGGGCTGAAATATTGCACGATTTTTGGAGCTTGTGCACCGTACTTGGCAGCAAAACAACAGCCATGGGATGTACTTTATTTTGTCAAAGCAATTAAATGCCTACTTGATCAGTTCCCTGGTAAAATGTGGTAAACAATTTAAAAGAGGACTCCATGACTAAACCTCTCCTCGGGACCGGTAAAAACGTCAGAGGGGGCCCCAAAAAAAAAAAGAAAAAATAGCCAAACTCTTAATCTAGTTAATGCTACCATTGGGGAGGAACCAGTTCCCAAACAAACATTCTATTTATGCTTGCCTCCAATTATTAGTTTTAATTTATGTAACCCCACTTCCTCCCACAGTTTAATTAATGACGCTTGTTATCAGCTGTGTTTAAGAGGTAATGGACAATGCTGAATTTTGAGTGTTTACTGCGTTTGCGAAAAATCCTTCTTTACTCCTTTGTAATGGGCTGCCAGCAAACAAGAGATTAACAGTGTTTGTCACTCTTCCTGCAGCTGTGCTATAATGCAAAGCAAGGAGGGAATGGGGAGGGGTGGAAATGGCATTAAGCGCATAACTTTGAAATGGTGACTTGAAATAGCTACCGTGGTCAGAAGAATTGGCATGCCCCTCCAACACCTAATCCATGCTATAATTCCTGATCTAATTAGAGGAAGGCTCAGCGTTAGGCATGCCATAAAAGAATAAAGAGTGCAGACCACGTGACTACGTGAAGGGAAGATGGAGGCAGTGAGTCAGAAATAAATAGAAAAACAATACATGCACAATGCGGTAAACTGAAGAAATAAAGATGCATGGGCAAATAACAACATAGCCCACTTTCAATGAAATATGTAAAGTCAGTGTTTAAGATCAATTCAGTAACAGCGTGTTTGTTTATGCACATTCATCAGTTTGTCCGTTTATCGACACACAGCACCTAACATCGGTTGGTTCATTCGCATTCACATGCAAAAACCTGTCCAGTCACATATAAACACAAAATCTGTCTATGCCACTCATACACGGATATTGTGTGCAGTATCTATATGTATTTTGATTTGCCCATTCGCATACAAATGCAACGTAAAGTGATTTTTCAGTCAGGCTTCCCAAGAAATTACTAACAGATTTTTGGTCTGTGTTGTATTTTTGGCATCTTTCAATCCGTAAACCAAAGTAGAGTTGACAAAAGCTGCATTAAAGCATCCATTTTCCATGCGGCTTATCCTGCTCAGGGTTGCAGAGAGCTCGAGCCTATCCCAGCTGACTTCAGGCAAAAGGCGAAATACAGCCTGGATTGGGCGCCGCTCAATCATAGGGTCCCAAAAAATAATAAATAAAAAGGATTGACAACCTTCCACGCTCACATTCACACCATCGCTGAGTGAGAATGGAACCCTCGATGCATACACAGACTTGGCAAAAGTTAGTCACGCTTGAACTAACACCTTACGTGTTCCGATTCATCTGTATATCATGGAGTCATTATGGCAGACACGAGGTTCTGTTAGCAGCTCTGCAGCGCCGGGAACATCTTGTAGATACAACACCAGACGTTGATCGGTCCCAAACCAAGGCGCGTTTCATCGTGCAGCACAAACTCAAATATTTCACGCGAGACTTTCCAAATCAAGTGGTGAGATAAAGCAACTCCCTTGGGTTGTCAGGTGAAAGTAAAAAAAAAAAAACATTTATTTTCACTGCACATCACCAAACATTGCCAATCCAGATACAGTCGAGCCACAGACGGCGCTAATGGAGGATTAAGCTGCTAAATAGTCACGCCTCCTCAGTGCAGAGCTCTTATGCAGTCTGAGGTCTGAGTTACATTCATGGGGATGTCAGTAAACTCCCATGTGATGTATCTTTGTGGGTTAAGAAATGAAATACACTGATTTAGAAGGAAGATAGATGTGCTTACCAAGGTCAAGGAGGCTCCCCAGCGTAATTACAAGCCTACCAAACACAAAGGGCATTGTTATTGGACAAGTATAAAGCTGCACATTACCAGAGCAACACAGCCGTTTCTATCAGCCGGCACTAGCTGGGGAAGACAAAGGGTGGGCATCAATTTAGCCGACTTATCTAAAGTCTCTAATTACTTGGTTTATTTGATAAACAGAACAAGGCGAGTCCTTAAATGATTCCGCAAGATCCAAAGGGGATTAATTCCGCACTCCTTGGAAAAACAAGTCACTGGTAGAATCCTGATTTTCACTCTTTAATCAGGCATTAATTAGCAGCAATAGGGGGACCAGTTCGACTTGGCATTTGGTGTGATTGCTGGAGAAATAAAAAGCCTGTATTAGCTTCTCCAGAGGAGGAAGTGAGCGCGCCGGGCTAAAACAAAGATGACATAACAGAATAGCAGCGAGTACGAGTTTACCAGCTTTGGGGCGATTTGAGGGCTGTATTCAGAGCATCTTGTTCACAGCGCCTGGCTCATATATTTTCCTCGTTGCAAGAAATACAATGATGATTGACTGACTGCTTACATAAGGAGTGTTCATTAATCACCTGACTAAACAAAAAAAAATTGAGAGAGAACTAATGTTCACACCGGCCTCTATGCCCCCGACCCCCAAACAAGACTGCAAGCTGAGAAAAGCCGGCCCCTCACTTGCGACCTCAGGTTAGGCAGACCGCCCGTTGAATTTAAGCATACTGTATCATTAAGTGCAGAAAAAGAAATTAACGAGGATTCCCATTATTTATTGATACTCGGCGTTCTATACCCGAGATGCCTTTAAGTGTCAGTTTCTGAACCGAACCGAATCATGTTTCAGATTCCAGAAATCCACGTTCAAGACAAATTGCGACAACAAAAATATTGATTACAGAAAAGCGCACCGACAAAGTACAAAGTGGAATCGCTGGTCACAAGGAGCCAGAAAAATAAAACAATGCATAAAACAAAAAGCGCTTGCAAAGATAAGGTACAGGTAAGAACAATAAAGAGACATTTATTTTAAAAACCATTTGAAACATTAATCATATTTTACAAACATACTTACATGTTCAAAGTGCTTGTCAGAAAAGGAATTGAGGATAAACATGATAACTAAATATCCAAAGTGCACAAAATGTGGCCACAAATTTATGCAGGCAATGGTCTCTTTAAGGTGGTTACCATTTGTCAAGCACAGCCGTCAAAATCAGGTTCTTAACCAAATAAATGGCAAGTCTAACCTGATATACAAGACGCACACAAAATGTCGGATGAAGACAAAATGCTGAGCATTTCCTGTCAGGTGTTAATGTGGGCCCATGCTCCTGTTTAGTGCTTGAGCCACCAGAGGACACCTTGAAGGCCCCGACTTCACGCCACCAGGTTCAGGTGTGTAAAATATATATATATATATATATATATATATATATATATATATATATATATGTTCTGAGATAAAAGACTGGATTTTATACTAGATTCAAGAAGGACCGTTTGAATGATTTTTTCCCCGATCATTTCTCAAAACACAATGTTTAACATTGAAATCCGATCATCAATGACAACAAAGCACCTTACTTGCAATTTGTCAGCGCACATCGCACCCTCTGCGTTTCCAAAACAATGAACAAAATGGCCCGTAAACTGTGTTTTGCAACCATTATGCTCTCATTCTGTTGTCTTATTTTGCGAGCTTGAATAAAGAGGTAGCGTCTCAAGCAATCTTAGCTTTGTTTGTTTTAGGTAATTGCTACTTGTCCTAGCATCCTGCCGGCCCAGATGATGCATGAAAATTACCATTCCCCTGCTCCAATCAAAGCCGAGAGAAGAAATGCGAGGACAGTGGGACCACAGGAGAACAGATGGGTTAAGGATGGAGGCGAGTGAGCCAGGAACTCTGAGGCGCAGAGCTCCCTCCGTGCATGACAAGAAAGGGCACTGTCTCTGATTAATTAAGGAGACTTGGTAATCAGTTTAATAAGGCTGAAGTTGACGGTGAGAGGTCCCCTTTGGCTGACGAATGCCAAGTGTAACTGTGTTCAGCGCCTCACTTTCCTCCACCAAGTAAACACGCTGTCTCTATTCACATAAATAGGTTCTTTTCTGTGTGTGTGTGTGTGTGTGTGTGTGTGTGTGTGTGTGAGAGAGAGACGGTGGAGATAAGGCGTACTCTTTCACCAAATTGCATGAATACCCAACATCAGCACTTAAGTCATGCCCAACAATGGAACAGAGACTTGCAGACAAATTCATGATTTTTTTCACCATATGAGAGCTAATTAAATTGAGGCAGTTTTGAAATGAATATCGTGTGACATACTCACTAGACCTACACACACACAAAGAGGGTATAATTTAGTGATTGAATTCCGGCGTGATAGCGTTCAGCTTTTTTACCATAGTGAGCTAGCAGATGGTCAGGGGTCCTTTTCATTCTTTTTCTCCCTTAATGGCAAATCTCATTATGGTAGTTATCACGGGATAGGGAATAAGACGTCGACAAAGGGCTAAAAATCGGCACAGTATTTGCCTGCCCGTGAGCATGATACTTTGGTGGGTCAAATCATGGCGAAAACTCCATTTAACTGCTTGTTGTAAGGTGTCCTTGAGTGCTTAGGAAGGCACCCACAAATTAAATGTATTATTATTATTATTATTATTTCCCTTGCCGTTGGTTGATTTGTGGGCAACCCAGTGGTTAACACGTCTACTTTGTACTTCTGAAATTCGGGGTATGAACATTCCGGCGTAGAATTTGCGTGTTCTCCTTGTGCTCATGTGAATATTCTCTGGGAATTCTGATGTCCTCCCACAATCCCAAAACACAGACACTGAATTCATTGAAGAATGAATTGTCCACACTATGGATGTGGATGTACTGTAAGTATGAATGAAGTAGACCCGTATTCTCTGACTGACCTTTGCAGCTGTACGCCGTCTCTCAGCCAAATTCAACTGGGGGGTTCAGTTTACTAGTAGGGCCGGTGGTCTAGAAAAGTGATGGCTGGCTGGATGGATGGTGAGTTTGTCTTTTGGTTTTGTTAGTTCCAGTATGTTGGGAGGATGATATCACTTTTTCCATGAAACAGGTGCAAAGCAAGAACCCATTTAAATTTTGGTGCAAAATAAAATTTGGATTGAGGAATGTCTTTGTTCGAGCGAATGTTTGCTTCCAGTTCGTCTTGTCCAAATGAAACTGGCAAATACATTACTGAAACTACAATTGAACTATAGTGGTTTCTGGTTTCCAGACTGATTTATGGTTAGATGTGGGCAATGGGTATAATAATACAACTAACAATGATGCCAAAACTTGGGAGAAAAAAAAACTGTTGTACTGAAGACACCAGTGCAGAAAACAGAAAAGTTAATTACTCAAGCCAACAGCTGTTTTAAAACCTGCTTTTCTATCATATGTGAACATTAGCCAGTCCAATCCTTATTAAGCAGCGTTAATTAAGGAAAGGACAAAATTAATCATTTTGTTTTGTTTTTAATAGGGAAAGGAACCATAACGGGTGACTAACATGGGTCAAAATGATAATGAGTGGAAATGGTGAGAAAAATACCCACCCAAAAAAATATCTCAATGAGCGTGCTATAAGGGTTTACAATTTAAAAAAAACATTACTAATCTGGTAACAGTTGTGAAATGTACCTTGCTTTCAGCAAAATAGAAAGGAACAGATGTAAACATGTCTTTGATAAACAAAAATGATTCTCCTCAGATATGTTCGTATGTTTTGAAAGGAGTGCCTCGTCATTTTCCTGGGCAAAAAGATTTGCTCAAACACTGTACACAAGTTTCTTAAGTAAAAGGCAGTTTAAAGGACAGTAAAACACTAGCTTCGCCCACTATGGATGAGTCTATTCCAGGTGACTTTGGGCAAGAGTCGCCTGCCCATTAGAGTGAATGGTCATTTCTTGTTAAGAATAAGACAACCACTTTCGAAATTATTTTGAAATGAAATATGCAGCAAAAGGGACAGTTTGTCAAAAAGCATGACTGAATCAAATATGACCCTGAAGGTTTTCAAAGAGCAAAGGGCAAACGTTTCTAGTTTCAACAAGCAGTCAGAGACAACAATTAATACTGTACTTCAGTATTTGAGACATTCAAGGAAAGCGATTTCTGATTTGAATGTGGGCTGACTTCACTAATCCCTCCCTTCCCTTGAGCCTCGGACCAAAGCTGCTCCCACACCGACGTGCATAAGCGCAATTCCCAAACATATGCATTAATTGTAGCAGGCGATTATGGATGTGCATAGTTGTCGTGATAAACACATGTCTAGCTTCAGCAAATAACGCTAGCAATACTAGGAATACTAAGCTAGCATTAGCACTGTAAAGCCCATATATAGTATCGCCAAGCGGCACGGTTTGCAAGTGTGTGCGCACGTTGTGAATGATGTTCGTTTAATGTTGACAACAGTTGCAAAGACGTTCGCCAGACATTTTTCTTGTCGCCACAGAATTTTGAACATGTTCATGATTCCAATGTTTTGAAACCATTATAATTGTTGGCGAACGTTGTTGGCGGAGTCCACCCCAGATCTTTTTATTCATGTGATACTGTAAGTTCATGACAGTTTTAAAAAGATGGGCTATTCTCAAACTGATGTTTGTTTGTTCTTTTTTAAAATCAACTCATGACACTGCTTGCACGTTATTTTCACATTCTGTTTTGGTCCTAATGTACAACTTAAACATACTATAGTTATGGCCCAGATGCGTGGCATGAAAGTCACGCCTGAGCAGTTTCTGTCGAAAGTAAACTCAGAGGACTCAGTCTGAGATAAGCGAGCACCACATAACGCGTCGAGATTTTAATGACCGTATTCCACCTTCCCAAAGCTGAAACAGTGAAGTGGTGGTGATGGAACACAGACGTAATTTTAAGCAGTGCTAAGTGGTCTATTGTCATTCAAATAATGAATTATACTTGGCAGTGGTTTTAGCATCACTTTTACAAAGCGCTCCCATTGTTTATGTCCACACAACGTTCTATGTCTGAAAGAAGGGAATTACTTGGAAGAGTTTGGAGCTCCTTGGGGCTTGCACACAAATTAGTTCCTCGCTCAACTGGCCTCAGAGTCAGACAAGCCTCGATCAAGCAGCGCAAGAGCTTAACCAAGGACCACAGTGCCACTGTTGTCATGTCCGCTAAGAATTACCGGTATCAAAACAGAAATAACGAGTTTCTTCCGTCTTTTAATTAGGGCGCCACTGTATAATTGCCGGCTAAACAGTAGACAAGTGTTCTTCATTTTGGAACTCAGCAACACATTACCACATGAGCTAGACTTTCCAGGGATGAATCAAGGAAATGTAACGCCTGCAAATGTTCTCTTTGGCACACATATACAAATACATCACAAGTAGCTACATGAACAAAAAAAAAAAAAAAAGCACAGAAACGAATAACTCTAGTGGATGCAAAAAATAATAAAAAAATCCAAATGCTACTTTTTGGACTCAGTTCACACATCTTGACTCTCTCTTTCTTTCAATGTCAAGGCTAAGGGGGAAACAATGAGAAAAGGCATCATGAAAACATGGAGGGAACCTAAATATGGCATTGGCACATCCCAAACCACGGCCCCGTACTAAATTGTCCACCTAAAGCAGGGGTGTCAAAACTCATTTTTGTCAATTTGACATTTCGGTACAGATTTTAACAAGGATCATGCAAGATGACACCCAATTATTTTTCTCTGGGGGCCACGTAAAATGCCATAGCGGGCCGAATCTGCCCCCTGGGCCTTTCGTTTGACACCTGTGATTTAAAGTGTCGCATAATGCTCTACAAATTTGGGGGCCAAGATGTGTTGGTGATGCGCACAACGATGAAACCATCAGAGAAAGGTTGGGCCAGAGGACTATTTTCAGCAGTGTGGCACTTCTTAAGATGTGATTACCTCTGTTTGGACTGTTAAATGGTTCTATAAGGAAAATGAAATATTAATTAACTTCTTTAATAATTCATTCAGAAGAATGGCAATATGTGGTTTGGGCATTGAATATCAACGCATAATAAGTGCATGCTCAGCGTATTTGGTCATTGAAGTGTTTTTAGTCCATGATAGCAAAGGAAAGAATTAATTAAAAGTTCCTTTTGATTTCTTCCATTCCTTAAGTTAACGAAAGGATAAAATGGATGCTTCCAAAGCAATTTCCACTAAAGGCCATCGAGAGGACGTATAAGTAACCACAGCATAAAGTATAGTTTTTAAAAAAAATGTAGATCAAGTACATGTTTAGGGAAACAAATCATACTTTGTTCTGTACTTCCTTATTTCAATTTTGAGCATTAATTTTACTTTACCACGCCTCAGTCAAACTGCAGAATGAATTAATGTTTTTTATATGGAGTCAAGCCATGATAGAAAATATCTATGGGGCTCTCCAGATGTTGCATCAAAACTAGTCAGTAATTTTTCTTTTTTACCACTGAGGTACAGTAGAAGTGTTTACCATAGCACCAAGCATATTGTTCATACAAAAGACTGTCAAACTCATTTGCTCACGGCACAGAGCTCCCTTTTGGCTTTCACATGAAGCAACCCCTTTCTCTAATTATCAATTGTGACAGCCGTAATTACTGGAAGACTGCTGCACTGCATGAATGACATGGCTTTTGTGTTATAATTCTGTGCATCTTGACAAACATGACCCATTAAACAACCCCGTGGCCTTTTTCCCGAGCAGTGATTACGCTAATTAAACCTGCAAAACATTTGAGAGCTGCAGACGTGCCAGAATTAAACAGGTCATTAAATCAACCGAGTATGTCAACATCCACACAGCTTGTCACTCCTCCGATACGCTATCCTTTTTCAACAGAAAAAGGATAGTAATGTGTTGTATGACATGCAAATTTTACCTGAAGAACTAACCATATTGACACAGTTACAGATATTCTGGAATATCATTGCTGCAACTGTACCTGGTTCTGCCACTCCATGCATGTCTTGGCTGCCAGCATCTTATGCCCTTGCTGTGATATGCCGCACCGTCTCTGGGGCTTCTTTTTTCAGCCTCCAATGAGGGTCCTGTCTGATATGGTAAACTCGGGGCTCTAATAATCTTGTTTTTATGGTCTTGTGCTTCTATGATTATTGCCTCTATGCTGTCTTTTAATCCAGCCTTTTCCAGCCATTGGTATGTTTTCTCAATGTCAGCCACTTCTTCAATTTGTCAGTACTAATGGATGGGGAACCGCTGCTTGAGTCCACCATCGAGTTATGTGTGACCTGGTGTGTTGCCCAGGTGACTCCTATCAGTCTAATCAGCATCATTTATCAGCTGCTTGACAAACAATATGCCTATATACCATACCATACCATTTTCTATCACTTCCGGAATCGGTTCGCGGACGCAGTAGCTATAGCAGGGAAGCTCACTATTCCCTCTCCCCAGCCACATCTTCCAACTCTTCCGGAGGGATTCCAAGGCATCCCAGTGGGACATGCCCGAAACATTTCACCAAGGAAAACAACAAGGAGGCATCCTAACCAGATGCCCAAGCCACCTCATCTGGCTCCTCTCAATGTGGAGAATTAGCGGCTTGACTCTTGAGTCCCTATCTTTAAGGGACAGCCTAGATACCCTGTGGAGGAAACACTTTTTGGCCACTTGTGTCCGAAAGAAAGAGTGGCCGCAGCTACCGTGGGCTGATTTTGCTTCCGCTATCTCTATGGGATGGGGTGATCGCAGCAGCCCCTCAAAATGAGCAATTTGCTCCTCAAGTGAAGTCGTTGATTAGCAAAATTGTTAACTCACAGAAGAAAAAGTTATTTTGAGCCTTTTGAAGTCAAAAGTCTCCAAACCTCTCTACTCTTGCTGTACATATTTCATTTCTTGAAAGTTTTCACAAGATACGAACATTTTCCGCTTCTACGTTTGCGTTCCACTTTGTGTGAGGTGTTTGGAGAACCAACAATATCTTTGCGATCTTCCCTATGCGCTAATCCTATTCTACCTGCTGATAGCAGCAAGCGATAGTGCCGATGTCTTATTATCACCAACATATGTTCCCCTTTCATACCAAAGAAGCCTCCCAACCATTTAATGGGATTGTTGTTGTTTTCTTTTCCTCCTCTCCCTTTACACCCGCTCCGCACAACAAACACTTTTCCTTGAAGACGTTCGACATGTGCCCAGGGAATTTGTCTCAGTGTTCCCCAACAAATCAGCCTAGGTCAGGGGCTAAGATTGGCCTCCAGTTACAGACTATTGAAAACAGCTCCTCCACATGACAAGGGGGGAAAGTGGATTTTCCAGCTTAATAGCAGAATCATCTCTGCTCAAGGCATTATCTTGTGTTCAAAGAGATTAATAACAGGCGATGCTATGGATAGCGCGGCGCGCCATTCTTAAATCAGCCCTCTTCATATTCACTGACAACATACTGCTTTGAATACTATCTGGCTAGCTTTGATGGAAAAAATAACTTGTCATTTATGAACAAATAAGAACAATTTGGTCTTTTGTTGGTTGATTCTTCTTTCGGTGAAATGAGACGGTGAAGTGCTAAAATACGATTTGGATCTCGAGAAACTATATGTTAGTAAATTTATCTTGGAGGTTTACAGTGAAGTCCTGCTATATTGCAGTTAATCGTTTGCAACCCACTCTGTCACCGATTTGTAAGTACAGCAATCTGTTTTTGCATGTTCTGTTTTTATGTGTTTATGTTCAGCTTACATCTTGTTTGTGGCCACCCTTCCCTCGGAATGAGACAATCTCCGGACGAAGACATGGCTGGACTTTGTTGTAAGCAAACTGTAAGTGATGGCGCAAACCGCGAATGTGATTACCCTGCAAAATGTGTTTGATACTCCTGCTTAAACTGATGCAACTTTTACTACAGTTGATTAGTATTTGCCATGATCGTTTCACAAAATCCAACTGGGAAACTCCTTGAGAAGTCTGAGGGGGAAAAAAAATCCTCTACCGAGAGAGCTTTTTGTGATCTCTGCAGCAAATTACTCGGTTGTGACATCCAAAGTCATCCAGAACTTTTGAAGGCTGTAAAATTCAGCTTCTTTACTTCTCAATCAAGATGTTTTTCATTGCAGTCATCAAAGTGAAGAAATCCCATGTTGTATTTTATGAGTTTGGACTCACGTCTCATTACCGAGATAATTAATAGTTTAATTAGCACACATTCTAGGCAATTTACAGCATCGTGCCCACATACAAAATTCACAGGGTTCATTTGAATGTGACAATCGATTCTGCATAATTCTGTTCATGAGACCTGACGTACCACAATGGCCACCAAACGACTGATGTTTTGTTCATAACCTCGCATACTGATTCGGCCAGCATAATGGCCAAAATACGTTGGAGACCAATAACGTCAGTGAATGAATTTTATTTCTTGTTCCCTTAAAGCAAGCAATTATTTCCCACATTTGGAAAAATAACTACATGAGCATTCTGAATACAAGCGATCATCCTTCCGAAGCTGTTTAGAATTAACGGTTGCAAGAATGGGGAATGATCATTTAGAAGCGGCTTTATAGGCAAAAGCAGAAACAAAGATCAAAGTCACAATTTTTGACTGGTTAACACCCTGAAGAGCGCTCATCGCACAAAGAGCGCCGAGTGGATGCTTCAAGACACGCGTGCCTGTTGTTCAGATACAGAAACAATGGTATGTCTCGCAGCATGGGAGACGGCCAACAGCAAAGCAAAGCCTCCGTTTCATGTCTCTTGTGAACCCCCCACCCCCCCACTCAGCCGTTCTCTCAACTTCCAGTTTATGTTAGCTAACAACTATTTACAGCAAGCAAATTTCATTTTCTTCACACAAATCCTATCGCACATTATCCTGTACATTGCATTAGGGGCCTAATCTTTCCTTTCTCTTCCCCGGGAGAAGAAAGGAGCGCCTTCATGATTAACCCACTTTACAGCAATAAATAAACGCATCATCCAGTAATGTACAGCAGATTTAATTTGAAGGCCAGAACCGCTCAAATCACCAAAGTGTAATGGAAAACTAACACAATGCAGACTCCAATGGACGCCTAGGGAATTAATTTGAATGGGATTTTTTTCCTCTCGCTTTTAGATGGATTTTCTATTCCACCCTCAACCAACACACAGTCTTAAACTAAATCATATAAGTTTCCATAAGAAACTGTTTTATTCAATTAACATAAAAAAATATTTTGACTTCTCTTGGTCACATGTAACCCATGTTGCTTTTGGTTTCCCAGCGTTTTTTTGCCTCGAACCTGAAAAACAAACAAACAATACTGCATTACTGTAAACCCGACACATGCATTCAAACTGTCAGCTTTCATCTCATAATGACGAATGATTCAAAGTATCCGGACTTCAGCAACTCCATTTTAACTGTACTTGACACCATGAAAGATGGGATGGCAGACACAAACATGAGGACAGAGACGTCGTACCCCCAAGCTATTTGCCTCTTCTTTTTCTTCGCTGCCCTCAAAGCGTCCTCTTCCTGTTTGCGCTGCACAAAGTCACGGCAATCAGTGGCTTTGGCGATTTTCACAGCAAGCTATTTAGAGAGAGAGGAGAAGTCCAATAGAAAATTGAAATCAGTCTGAGGCATAAAATAAAAACTGTCTGACTGATGCGTCAGGGTGCTTTTTTGTCACGGTCTCTGCTGCCTCCTCCACACCATAGCGGGGCTCAGCATCCAACACAGCATTTGAGGGCTAAGCAATGAATCACATTTAAATCAATACTGCAATGAAATAGGATGTGTGCATGTGTGTGTGTGTATGGAACATAGTGTAGACCACAAGTGTCAAAGTCAAGGCCCGGGGGCCAGATCTGCCCCGCCACATCATTTTATGTGGCCCGCGAAAACAATTCAAACATGGCAGATTCCATGAAGCTTGCTAAAATATGTACCAAAATTTTAAATTCTCATTTGTAAAAAATGAGAGAGACGGTGTAAGCATGTTTTTTTTGTTGCCAAACACTCGATTACAATCACTTAAACAATAGTTCCATAAACTATTACTTTTGACTATGATTTCAATCATAATGGCCCTCCAAGGAAAATGCTACCTAAAATGTGGCCCGCGACGAAAATGACTTAGGACACCCATGGTGTAGACAGTCCAAAATTGATGAGTAAGATGAAAAAATAAACTATTCAGGGAGGCTGTAAGGTGGCCATATCTCACCAAAAATAAATAAATAAATAAACAAAAAGACGACAAATTCCCAAGGTGCTAAAATGCGTTATGGTCCCATTAAACCAAGGTTGAACTTTTTGTTTAAACTCTGCTCACCCCACAAAAACACCATACTTAAAGTGAAGCATAGTGATGGCAGCATCACGCTTTAGTGGGGAAGTCAAACATTTTCTTTATGCGGCCCCGTTCGCCTAAACCACGTGTCAAACTCAAGGCCCGGGGTCCGGATCCGGCCCGCCAGGTCAATTCATGTGGCCCGCGAAAGCAAATCATGTGTGTCAACTTGCTAAGATCTGGACCAAAATGTCATGTGTAATAAATAACCTTGAGATTTTGCAATAATCTTGTTACCCTGTTGACCCTCACTTGAACAATAATTGAACAAACTATTTTAATCGACTTGACTGATTTCAAAAGTAGTACTCTAGGTCCCCCGCCTACTGCCCGAAGACTGCTGGGATAGGCTCCAGCACCCCCCCCGCGACCCTTGTGAGGATCAAGCGGCTCGGAAGATGAATGAATGAATGAAAAAAGTAATCATTTGGTTTCACATGACCAAACCCAGGAAACAGGTAAGCCGTGATTGGTCATTACCAGTTCACTGATTGTTCATTTAAAAAAAAAAACACTTTTTTTAAATTGCACAAAAAAAAAACACTTTTTTTTTTTTTTTGCAATTCGCTCATTGGTGATCGACTCAAAAATCCTGGTCACATGAAGCCTATTGTCAACACTTTGATTAACAAAGAGGGCACAGGACATTATCGCAACCAACAGGTCACAGGTGCTCAGAAGAAGATTCTTTAACAAGTCAGTAAAACATACCGATAGCTTACATTATCTATTTGTTGTGAAAAAGAGTTCACAATAAACAAAGGGGGGGGGGGGGGGGGGGCAAATGCACTTCTCAATCATCCCAAGTAGCGACTTTTCTGTTTGAAATAGCGGAGGCAGCCCCTGAAAACAGTAGTGACGAGAAGGACCGTGACAGCAAGAGGCAAACATTCAAATCCCAGGGAAGACACGAGTGTATTGTGAAGCAGAATAATCCCAATAACCCAAGTCACACAGAAGCACGGGAAACAAAGAGAAAATCCTGCCTCTCCTGTCACTCCTGAGATAGGTTTATTATTCGAGCGCGAGCAAACTTTGATAAACAACTTGGAACAATTTTACCCAGCGTTGGGGGTAATTCTCTGTAATATTCACAGCGCAATCAAAGGGGAAGAAAGTCTTGAGGTAATGAAGAAATCTGCCGCCACTGCACCACTTCGGGGGTTGGGGGGAAGAAAAAAAAAGACCTGGTCGGGAAAGAAATGTTTCAATTATAATTAAGTGGGATAAACTTTATTAGAAAGACTGAAACTAAAATATCTCCTAATGCATGCTGGGATTAAGCAGGTCAGAGCGAGCAGGCAGAAAAAATTAAACTCTAAAGGCTTTTTATCACTATATTTCAGGAACCAAGGGTGTAAAATGTTCTAATTTGGGATACATTAAAAGCCATAAAGGTCTTTCAAAAAGATTAATGGTACTTTGCTCGGATTTAAGATAAGGGCTCCGGCTGGCTGCGAGTGCCGGGCTGTGGCTGGGCCCTCAAGGCATTCATCTTTACAGCCACTACAAGATTTGTGAAAGTGTCTGTATAACCTGAAGCGTACATACGATGACAGACCTCGGGCGTTTTCTAGCTTTTAAAATTCTCCAAATCATGTTTTCGACTCTTAAAGAGCCTTACAACGGCCAACTACGGCTGCATTTGCGGTAGATTTGCAAGCAGATGATAGCACACTGGGGCTTTTCCCTGCTCTTTGTTGGGTTGGTGTCGATGCTTCTGAGCGGCTGCGATGGGGCGTTGAGATCACACACACACACATACAGGATTATTAAATTATGATATTGACAAACCCAACATCAACTCTGTGACTATGAGGCCTCATTGTTGGGGAACAATCAAATGAATCAGCATGACTCTAAATGGGTTCATGTCGAGGCAGCTTTTTTTCCCCCGATTTAGAGATTACGCGTCATCGTTTCCTGTTACACCCAAATTAAAACACGCTTCCATGCAATCGTTCCCATTTTTGTTCATTTAAACATATATTTCATACAAAATATGTAAAATTAAAAAAAAGGTTCACAATTACGCCTCTTTAATTGTTTTAGTCTCTTGATTGTCTTAGCCGACGCTCAACATTAAATAATGTCAAACAGGTTACCTAGGAGACAGAACAGATCAAAGAAAAAAAAACCTCAAATGTCTGATTAATCAAGCCTGCAAACAGCTTATTTCCTTCAGCCTGCATGCAAGTATGAAAATGAGATTCCGAGAGCAGTACATTGTGCAGATTTGTTCATTCTTATCTGAACAAAGCCAGCGGCAGCTTATTTCATGGATCACTGGCACTGTCAGCACTGTGGCGCTGAGCAGGTGACGGCTCCTCTTTCTGTGGCGAGAACAAAATTAGCAAAAAGTCGGTACAAATTAGCCTCTCATGTTTTCTGTAATATGACATTATTTTTCATTTACTTTATTTGATCCACTTTTCAGGATTTTTTTTTCTTTCCTCCCCCACCCCATGTATCTTAGTGCCAAATCCTCTCACATCAGAAGCGAGTGCAAATAAGAATGGAAGTACAAAGCTGGGACAAAGGCACGAGACAAGAAACCTCCTGCAGTCTATGTTTTTGTGGCCCTGAGAGGCGGTTCTTCCCACTGCCGTGCATATTTTATGATGAACTGCCTGTCATCCTCATGTTCCCGTTCTGTAGTTTCTCTCTCTTGTGTGTCCTGTGCACAGCCCTGTTCAGAAAAAGGTTTATTCTGAGATTTAATACCCTGACCTTTGGTAGATTTGGATGCAAATAAAGCAGAAAAAAGAAAAAAAAACATCATTGTGCTCAATGCTGCCACTGCAGCTTAAGGCCACAATGAAGGTTAAGTCAATAGTACAGATTCATTCAAGTTTGAATCGTCATGGAGATTCAAATGGAGGCCCAAACATGGGACCCCACTGCGATTCAATAAATAAATAAATAAATACATACATAAAGAAATAACGTAGATAAGTAACATAGCTGCCCGCTGCACTGCATATTACGGAACTGAAATCATTGTTATAGCGCTCAAAACAGTCCCAATCAAAGAGCTGCAAAAATACAATACCTCAATTAAACACGAAAACCGCATCTCCATGTGGATAAAGTGTTAAAGCTTCTTTGAACAATATCAAATAAATGATGGCTTTAAGGACGAAATTGCCTTAAAGCCATTCATAAATTTCCTATCCAGAAAGACTCTTCCAATTAAATCGTGTGAGAGGTGGATTAACAGGGGCTATGTGGCTTTGCCTCACTAAATCACCACTCCGAGCTGCTCTGCTGCATTTGACGTGTAAACGATTAATGACCAACCTAATTCCCTTATCACACTACCTAAATGCCTAAATAATGTGCCCTTAGTCAACCTTGGCAAGAAGGCCGATATAAAAAAGGAATGAATATCAGATTAGGCAGTGTGCGTGCGGTATTTATTCTGTCATAATTTCTTCAAACCGAGACAAAAGGGGAAGAAAGCATGCCTTGTTGCGGCAACATTGGGAAGGTCAAAGGATCACGAGATCAACGGACACCACCCACGTCGCCTTCGAAAAGACAGAGACCCCGCGTCATCCGAATGTGAGCCAACGGACTGAATTCAACGGCCGTAAACACGCAACCAGTTTCAAATCCTACAATAGACAACACAAGCGAGAGTAAATTATCGGAGTCATCAAATGAGCATTTCGACCAAGGGGTCACCAACATTGCGCAGATCTACACGGTTAAATATTTCTTCTTTAAAAAAAGTGCAGTCGAACAGATCAAAGCGAGTTCTACCAACTTTGCCAATGTCTTTTGTAGGATCTGCACTAATGGCTCACTGCAGCAAAAAAACAACAAAAAAGAAACTCCAGGGAGGACACAGCCGAACAACAATGTCTCCATTTTCTCATCAAGTAATCTGATTGGAGATACACATGACATGTCGTCATTAGGGAACCCCCCACTTCCCTCACACACACACACACAAAAAGTTCACTTGCTTGTGCACAAGCCATTATCTTGCCTCTTCTGAGTGGGGTGGGCTTATTAGCAAGCTTTGAACTCACACTTAGAATAATAAGCCATCAACAGTTTTATAAGCTAATTAGAGAAAACAGTATAATTAACGAGTGACTAGCAGTAAACGGCAATCATTACAACAAAAAAAAAAATTTAAAATAGAAACCACGGGTGCTAAGCTTTCACTACCACCAATTAAGGCATAATTACAAACAAATTATATATGTGTTTTGCTGTGGGCTCCAATTTAAAAATTGCTTTAATTAAAAGAGAAAACATGCTAATTAATTAAACAGCACACAAATCTACATTGAAAAGTATGCTTTGTGTCTCAAGTAATTAATGAAATACAATAATCCAAATGAGATTCCCAGGCATTTGATAAAAGCTTTGTACCCATTTTGGAAATCCATTTCAAAATTAATGGGTGAAAATTTAATGTGAGTCATCCGGAGATACAATAAAAGTTCATTCGCTGATAAATTGCTTATGATGAAGGGAAACAGAACAAAGAAGAGAGTTTGACGAAACTCGGCGCAGGGTGGCCCGAGGGGGGGTTGAGCAGGGACGGTCAGCCTAATTCTCTGATGGTGGTGAGGAGAAAGTCGAAATCTGATAACGCCAACCTTCCATTAATGTTCTGCTCATTCTTTTTCCAATTACAACACAGGGAGGGCAGAGTGAAGGTGTGGAGGAGGAAAGGAAAAAAAACAGATATTAATATCACAAAACACGCTTATTTCGGCTCTTTGTTTTAGCAAAACTGCCACGTTTGTTGCCCTGACAAAATGCCACAGAACCTTTGTTTCACAGCTAGTCAGGCTGGCCTTTCAAAGGGTAGATTTCAAGGAGAGCGTGCATTTTCTTTGAGAAACTGCCACTGAAATTTGAGCCATAATCAGAAATTATTTAACCATAGCTGCCAAACCATAGAACGTGACTTCCACAATTCCAGGAGTAAATGCTAATTTGCGGGGGCAGCACCGATATAAAATTGGACGTGTGAATGCTACAGGGGTAGGCTTGCTACTTGTGAGAAGAGTTGATTACATACGGGTATAGAATGCGTTGCTTTCGTGTTCTGTTGTACTTCTGTCATCTTTCCTTACTCTCTCTCATCCTTTTACAGTGTCTGACAGACCACAGCGTTGTCTGGAGAAGTGTGAACCACGGTTTTTCGATATATCACAAACAAGGCGGGGAAAAGGAAGTACACTTTACACATCCGCATGTTTTATTTTCCTATTATTACTATTATTATCGTATTGCACGGCCGTAGAAACTGCCGTGTGAACGCAAGTGGGGCTGCACCGGAGTTAAGACACTTCTCTTTGGTAAGAAGTCTTATACGCGTGAACGCTCCACAAAATGTACGCCGGTGTAAGTTATATCACAACAAAATACAGCGATGCAGCACTGATGCAAATGTGTGCCGTGTGAACACCCCTACACATTTCAAATGCAAAACACCATAATTATGTTATCATATTGTTAATTAATTACGGTAGAAGTATTTGGCAGTGTCATGAATTTATTCCAAGAACCTTGTAATAAAATCAGGTCTGGAGACCCACTTTGTTTGTAAAAAAAAAAAAAAAAATTTAAAAAAAATGACGTCATCAGGATGCGCACGCTTTTTGCATGCAGAAAGAACGGTGGGGTCCGTTATGTTCGCAAGATTTGCGACTGACTTGCCCGCCTTGCCTCGAACCTGACATTTGAGGAGACAACCATCTGTACTCAAGCATATCAGTAAGCACAGAAAAAGAATGTAAATGTAGGATGGAGCAGGGGTGCAGGGTTCGATTTGGGCTCTGGCCTTCCTGTGTGGTGTTTGCATGTTCTCCCCGTGCCTGCGTGAGTTTTCTCCGGGTACTCCCACATTCCAAAAGCATGCATGGCAGGTGAATGGCACACTCTAAATTGTCCCTAGGTGCGACTATGAGCGCGGACGGTTGTTCGTCTATGTATGCTCGGTGATTGTATGGCAACCAGTTTAGGGTGTATCCCACCTACTACCCGAAGACGGCTCGGATAGGCTCCAGCACCCTTGCGACCCTTGTGAGGATAAGCGGATCGGAAAATGGATGGATGGATGTTGGGCGGGGACAGAAGCGCATGGTAATCTACATTTGAGGACAAAACCTGAGGGACAGGCTTACTGCAATACCGTGAGCTTTCCCACAATATCGCAAAAAATATTGTACCGTGACAGCAATACCACGATAAAACAAAACAGTGAGCTTTCGTTGTCATCGCATCCCTACAGTCCTGTACATCCCTAATAATGAGTTACTTTTACAAAGAAAAGCAGGGCTTGCCCAATGAAAATGTAATTTGGCCGGCAATATAATCTGCTAGAAAGTGTCTCTTATTCTTAGGCCACGTAGTATATTTTTTCATTTTCATATTCCTTGGCTCCTGCAGTCATGAAATGGACCCGACACTACCCATTGTGGCAAACTGAATCGAGTTTGTTTTGAAGTGGTAATGCCTCTCTTAATAGTTGAGATGAATGCTATGGGGAAACTCGACACACTAACATAGTGTGACAGTCTTTTGTCATAAAATAAGACCACTTTCTCCACATAAAGGACATCCTCAATTTCAAAAGACCTCACCTGCAGTGTTATTTAAAAAGGGGGAAAGGTGAGTAATTATTAAGGATGAATAAAACAATTATCAAAGTGTTAATTAGTGAAAGAATGTTGCTGAGTTCAAAGGCAAGGTTTTTTTGTTTGACTTGATACTTGTGATGTGGGGACCAAGACCAACTTCTCCCTGAAAATAGTAAATATTCTTGCAAAGTGTAACATATATTTTCTTCATTTTAAGACACATTTGAAGTGGTCATTATCCAAAACCACTCAGAGACTTCGTAAATGTTTTGTACTCCAGGGTTCAATCTTTGGGCTCTTGCTTTTCCTAATTCATCCAAAAGACGATATTGAGTCGTTTCTATAACCAGAGAGTTATGATTTTTTTTAGCGATTTAATAATGCTTAATTGAACTCATTATCATGATCCATTTTTACACCCATTTTTTTCTGAATTTTAGGTGCTTTGTTGGCAAAAATACCGTTTAGTATACTGTACATGATCCCTAAGATAAACAGTGCATTACGTGTTGTAACAAATGTCTGACATATAGTACATAGCGCTCCGGCTGCAGGGCTAACTTCACTTTTGACTTCGAGGCCATGTAGCAATGCAGGTCTAATTTGTTATCAACTTCCTGCACTGCCTCATTTAGCTGAAATAGCTGCAAAATCAATCTGTCAATTATGGTTTCTGGACGCTATCACATCTCCTGACAGAGCTTGCTTGGGGCTACCCAATGTGTCAGTCACTCAATGTTATGCTAATTACAAAATGAATTAGCCCACATAAAACTTATAAATGCAAAAGCATGTGGATTTATCAAAAGACAGCAAACCTAAATGCTTAATTGGAGGACTTGGACCTTCGAATATGTGGTAATGAGCTTTATGGACTGGTTCAGAGACAATCATTTTATTTTCCCATTTGTGTGTGCAATGGCTTCCAAGAAGAGGTACAATCGCCATGATGAGAAGAACCTACAGACATCTTTATGAGAGAAGAACCCTGACCCTGCACAATTTAAAGGAATACATGAGGTAGCTTTGTCTAAGCCATGTAGAAACTTGTGATCATTTGCTAACTAAGATATTATTTCTTTACTTTGTCTTTGAAAGCTGGTGTCAGACGGACATACCTCCAAAAGCATCACTTTAGTAATTTAAATTAAAAAATAACAACCTCATATGTGGACTGACCAGTACTATAGATTTGTAGGGGAAAATGGAAAATTTACCAACGCCAGCAACATGCAACTACTTTTACTTAGAGGGGGAGTCAAGTCAAAAATGTTCTTTACAATATGTTCTTTGTACCTCCACTAGTCTAAATGTTTTTCTGTTCTTTGCACCTCCAATAGCCTAAATGGTTTTCTGATTAATAATGCATTGGTGGAAAATTCATGAAGCAGAAAACACACCACTTTCTATTTTTCAGGGGGCTGCCATTCTGCCTTGTATTATCACTTGCTGTCAACTGAAAAGGACATCACAGAGCCAAGCAAGGTCTCCGTGCTGAACCTAACATAACCCCAAACCCAGAAAACAGGTGAGCCATGACTGTCATGAACTGAGCCCTTAGCCACATTTTCAGTTGACAGCAAGTGGCAGTACAAGGCAAAATGGCCGCCCCGGAGATAGCTAAAACGAATATTTGTCCCATTACTGTGTTTAGACTAGTGGGGGGTGCATAGAGCATATTTTTGTAAAGCAAATTTATGACTTGACTTATCTTTTAGAAACAGCATTTGTCATCGTGCACGAATCAACACGTTTTTAATATTACTTAAAAAGAACTACAATAACAATAAAATAACCCAACCTGTAATATTCCCAAGTGATATATTTCAGCCTTTGTAATGAGTTTCTAAAATACTTTTGCCACATTGTTGTTCAAACAAAACAACAACAAAAAAGAAAGTAAAAAGTAAACTCAAACCGTTAAACATGTGATGTGAGCTCAAGACAGTAGAAATTGTTAATGCTGACTTCCTGTCTCCTTCCATTTCTCTCTGAATAAATCATGTCATCAAGATGTCAAAGCATTTTCTTTACAAAACAATGCCTACAGGGAGAAACAGACCTCTTTAGTTCTTCACAGCTGTCAGAATGCTTTTGCATTTTTTTGCAAGGATAACCTGTTCATACTGTTTCTGGGACAAAAAAAAAAGCCTGCCACAATCTTGTCTTGGTGTTATGAGCATCCACAAATTAAAGATCTAAGCCATTGCATAGCAAATGAGCCACTCAATTAGGACCTTGAAATTGATTCTGGCCATATCGGGGACAATTGATCCTCAATATATTTGTCACCAAGCCTCTGTCAAAAGTGAATCGGACTGCTCTAAGCAAAAACTATATCCGCACAACATGCATTCAAGATACTCGATAATCAATCCTTGAAAATTCCAGCTTATTTGAAATCATGTGTCTCTGTTCATCCTGTTTGTAGAGGTCTGTATTTTCCACATTTCGGTTCGAAAGTGACTGCTGTAGGACTTTACCTCATTTACAGTAAGTTCTCTGATGGAAATGAAATTAGCACAGCTAAACAAGGAGAGGAGGATGGGTGCCAGACTGCTGTCAGGTTCCATCATCATTCTGGCAAAACGGAAAGCAGGTGCCAGGAAGGCGAGAACCTCGGCTCAGGCTAACACCAGCCACCAACACTCTAAGAGGCTTTTTCAAAGTACAGCACCGGTGCCAGTCACAATTGCTTTTCTTAGAGTGCTCAAACTTGCCCAGTCCGCTCAAAGTTGAGGTTAAAATATAATGGACTATACAATATTGCCCCTAACCCTTGATATTTATCAAATTCACTTCATGAACTCGATGTCATATGAGAAGAGGACATTTTTCTTCAAAAACATTCTCTGAAAATGTCAAAAATCGTATGATATACACGTCAAATCAATAAAACATCTTTTGATAGAAAATTAAAATGAATGAACCTTGAACATGAAATACTTACTGTATATACATTTGATAAAAAAATAACAATAATTTAAAAGAACAATGTACCAAATCTGTTGATGTAAAATTAAGTAGAGCGTTTGTTTGATTTTGTTTTTAAAATAGAACTGCTGCTCATACAAACCTATTCATCAAATCGAATTGATATCAAACCTTGCCGTAATTATTGGATTGATTGATTTTATGAAAATGAAGAAGTAAATACATAAATAAATAAAAGAAAGCAACTGTCATAAGAATCAAACACTGAAAGGAATATCTTTACAGTCGCACTTACTGTTGGATATTTGTGGATATTTGTTGTATTTACATTTATATTAAGCACAATTATTTCGTTTGCAGATTTGGTACTGATGTATAGAAGAAAAAGAATGTGATCCCATATCAGTGCTGATGGTGACACATCATTTCACATCCACATCATGATGACGATGATGTCAAGGAGCATATTTATTTAAACATTTTTTTTTTTACAAATTACGAGCGAATGGCTAAAAGTAACATCATTACGGTAACCATGAAACTCCTAAATTCGGCGTGCCTTTGAGGGGAAAAAAAAAACAACATCGTTGTCACGGTTACCTTTTTGCAACTATTGCAAAATGCAAAGTGCAGTGAATGCTGTCAGCAAAATACATCAAGAAACAAAAGAACTCTGATTTAAGACTCACCAAAAATGGAAGAAAGGGAAAGACCAGTACCGCAGCTGCAGTGTTTCTTTTTAAATACAATCACATGTTTGGGGGCTACACTTTATGCTAAATTACTTTCCAAACCACTCGATTCTTGATGCCTACCAAGGCGGTAAGTTAGAAACTTCAGGCACTGCATTTAGGAACATGTACACTTCAAAGGTATGAAACTCATACCTGCGGAATTATTTAAGAGTTGGCTTGAAAGCAATGTACCCTTCATTAAAAAGCAGAGCCAAAAGTCCTTTAAAACTGCAGCACTTCAAAACTAAGGGGAGGGCTTTCCATTAACTCAATGGAAAAGGGCTGCAGGACTGAATGGTGGGTGTCTGGGTGTGTTTATGTTCCTCTATGTCTTTGCGGCAGAAATGGCCACGGATCCATTAGCCTGATTTGTCACAGCGCAAGCACCCCAAAGATCTCTTATCAGCACAATGTACCTCTCGAGTGGCGAGTCTGTCGCTCATCTCCTCCGCCTTTGCAGTGTCCCCTTCAGCTATGGCCTTCTCTATGCTCTTTTCGAGGCCGGACTGCATGAAGAGAGAAAAAAAAATCAGGCTTTTTTGGGAGAGAAATAAGGGTACAGTGGGGGAAAAAAAAATCAAAGAGTAACTTCAAAAGTCCCCAGGGCCGTATTTTTAATATGATTGCTATTACTACAAATATGTAGATTCCCCCCCAACAAATGAAAACCTTTTTGATTGGATATTAGTGGGAAAATCTTAAAAATGCTACAGGAGATTACCAAACATAAATGTCACTTTAATTACAAATTTCCATTACGGGACGAAGCAGAGCTTTGTGATTGCAAGGCAGTTCTGCTGTGATGAGCCTATCTGTAGAAGCAGACCGCCAGATTTCTTCTGCCTCAAAATATCATCACATTAAAAAAAAAAAAATACAAGTGTAGGAGGTTACTGCAACTGTGACTCCTTTGATCAACCTTTGTGGACCTCATCTCAAACTATATCACATGAGGAAAATAGTGTTGATTCCCTCAAAACATCCACACCTCATCATGACGTTTTGTAACTTGCTATATTTTTTTACTCTTGTCGACATCAGCGCAGGGCGTAAACCGCCTTTCGCCCACAATCAACTGGGATCGACCCTAGTTTGGAGAAAGCGATGTCGAGGATGGACGGAAATTGTAATGCAATCTCGAGAAAATGCATTTGAGGGATGTTGAATGCCTCATTATAAAAGTGTAAAAAAATATTTGGGATTCATGCAGCTTCTTAATCTTTTCATGGCTGCACCCATCAAAATGAAACTAAATCGGTACAGCGTCAATTAAATGAGATATTAATATTCCACAAATAATTACGACAATCATTTCAAACTGAAATGGGAGCAGTTTTTATGCTCTGGGTCAGTTATGATGCTCGTTAATCTTACACCCATTTTACTTCATGTGCAGTTTCCAATGCATCTGAATATAAAGATGCACAACTTGTGAGACATGCTGGAGGAAAATGTGCTATTTTCATCGCTTCCATAAGTACTTAGTCAAACCCTTGTTCCTCTTGCGAAGCAAAATTTGGGTTTTTATGAGGATTTGCACAGTGGAGGAGAACCCTACATCTGACTTTAATCTCAACCACACAAGAAAGGAATGTGCCTCTAATCTTATCACTAAATATGGCTGAACATAATCCTTAATATTCTACTCAATGTCAGGTTGAGTTTCTCGGAGGATTTTTCTAATCCAGATGTCATATCATATAAAACAATGAAAGAACATGGTGGCATGGAAACACAAAGGATGTGACAGCGTTACCAACAGCAGGGACAGACACGGCGCTAAAACTCGCTCGCAGATAAGGTGGAAGGTTTTATTACCTTTAGAGGGGGGTTGGAACATGCAGGAGGATGAAATCGATCATTTACACCAAAATATTGCTTAAGACCATCCCAGTGCTTCTCCAGCTCCTCCTGACGCTCTCTGCTGACAGGAAATGATAGTTTCACAGTCATGTGGACGACAGCATTTGATGGCCCTTCAACATTATATTCAGTTCTCATTTTTGTGTTGTGCATGATGGATATCATCATAATTATGGATGAAAGGATATCAGGACAATTTGTACCTTGTCGCTGTTGGCTCTTTGCCCTCTGTATCTGTCAGGTGACAAAACAGACATTGTTAGCCATATACAAACCAGCATGTCGCCCGATCAGGCTTTAGGCAATGCATTAAGAAAAAAAGAGCGTGCATCCAATATTTCTCAAATTAATAAGCAAATGTACATACATCAATGTGTAAGTGTTATATATGCTGTTATATATATTTAAATTATAAATCAGTGCCAAATGCTATTTGCAATACTCTCAAAATAAGCTACATATTCTCTCTCTTTTTTTTAACTACTAAATTTGATGATACACATATTGAACATTTCAATATGTGTTGGTCCATTTCAGAACGTTTTATCATGACAGCTTTTCAACCCGAAATGCTGAGCGGGTTCTTTAAATCTTTACCCTTGTGACCTTTAAATGTTCAGAAAATAAAAAAAAAAACATCTTTTTCACACGATATCAAATCAGCTGCAATTCATGTGATCAACCCCGATTTCCGATCACGTGATCGGATCGGGACCTCTGCATCTAGGTACACGTTATCACCAACATATAAACACATTGTTTCTAATTCCCAACACTAATTATTTTACTGTTATTTCAATTGGATGCATAAACAATATTGGAAGACCAACAATCAAGCACAAGGTGTCCGCAATGTTGTTTCTACTTAACAGGATGGAGATTTCTATACTTGTTTGAAGTAAATGAGGAGCTGTAAACCATATTTAGTTGCGTGTATAGGATTTCATTTCCTCAAATAGTGGCCTTCACTCTACTGGACGGTGAACTTGAACACTCGAAACATCATAGCACTTCTCTCGAAATAGACGCCAAACCTTTTTTGACAATAATAAAAAAATAAACTGTGTTCCTATTGGCTCTCTGACTACTTATTGCCATTTTCTGAATTTCCTCTTCACTGTTTTGTTTGATTAATAGTTCAGAAGAAAATATATGGTTTATATAGTATATACAGTATCGTATAATTTTATAGAACATTATTTTTCAGTGTTGAGTAAAAATCTCTAGATTAATTCATCACCTTTTTCTAAATGCATGCCTGGTCATCCCTGCAGTTCAATTAAATAAAAACAGTTATTTAAAAAAAACATAGCCACTATGAGGAAATGTAATATTTACAAAAGATAACTGTCAACACCTTTTTTGCATTGTCGCCTTTTCCTTCTTTTTTTCCTCGTGATTGTCGTCATCTTCGTCTCGTCTTTCTTCTGACGCAGCTCATTAAATTTCTTTGAACAGACAGCACAGTAAGTACCCAAAAGTTATGCAAACATATATCAAGTGGAATAACAACTGCTTCAGACGTACATCCCATTCAAATATACAGTACAGTATAGGCCTGACATACAGCGGAAACGCTGGATAAGAGCACTTAAGGGAGACCAAACAAAAGGTAACGGGACGGTCATGCATATGGCGGCCAATAGTCGGGTTAGAAAAAAATAGGGGATTTGTTTTCGACAGGAAATTGTTCTTAAAGATCTTCCAGAGTTGCATTATGACACAAATAAACAGCAAAGCACAGATGAACAGTAGCTCACGTGAGACATCATATTATATACAACATACTTGCCACATTTCCTGGGAAACACCAGGCAGGCAACCTGTTGGGAGGTCATTCGTAACATCTGTAACCGTAGGGATCTTCACGTTTACTTCCACTTCTTTCTCATGATGCTCCTCTTCCCTGTCATCCGGACTGAGGTCGTCTTCTGTTAAACCATTGGGTAGAAGACCGCTGTACATACTGATAGAAGACACGTTACGGGCAAAGTATGTTATTCTATTACTGTGACAAAACGGACCATATTTGCGATAAATTCAAATTTTCACCAGCAGCCGTGAATAGAAGCTCACATTTCCGGGTAAACATGGTGACGTCATGAGTAATGGTGCACCGATTGGTTGTGACTTAGTCAGATGACCTGAATACTCAATTACAATCGTCCGGCAATGTTGGTTCGCCAGAGACATAACTCTACGACCACTACTATTAGTAGTAGTTGTAGTAGTAATAATAATAATAATAATAATAATAATAATAATAATAATAACCAACTACAATAGGTACTGCATTTAAAAATAATTCATTGCAATCATCACACTGAATTACACCTTTTATTCTATTCAGAATTTCAGAATAATACGATACATTTATAACCTCATTTCCAGCAATGCACTACCTTTATACATCGTCTTGCGCAGTTTTATGCTGTCCTGTCCTTCAACCATTTGAAATAAGTAGTCTCATTGCGTTCACGCAGTTCTTTTGAAGTGATACCTAATTCCTGAACACAAATTGCTAATTGCATTATTTTATTTTTATTTTTATTTTTATTTTTTAAGAAACCCCGTTCCCATCAATCCTTCCATTATCCGAAATGATTATCCTCAAAAGGGTCATGGGCATACTGGAACCTCTGCATTGTTGTAAAAATGTGTTTTAAAATGATCATACTCGCCAGTTAACAAATGATTACTGTATACAGTACTTGATGTTCACGGTGTAAGATCCTAGTCTGGTAGAAGTTGCTAGCCAAGAAGCAAATGAAGATCCCGTGTTCAGTCAACCAAATAATTTGCTGTTCGTAGGTGGTTGAGCTCCGCTGAAACAGTTCCAACATACATACTGTGAAAATTGTACTGTACACTAAAGCACATTTTCTGACTTTTTGACTTCCTCTGTTCTTTCTTGCTCTGTGTTGCACGCTTAGGCTACTTCTTGTCCGCCTTTTGTGATATTTCATTTGCCACCACAGACATGAGAAACTAGTAACTTGAGGAGAGGATCTGCACCTGCACTGGGAAGGATGTTTATCTGTGTCACCTTCTTCAGCCTCTTTGCACAATCCCAAAACATGCACTCAACACTGTGCATTGTCCTTAGGTGGAATGTGAGTTTGAATGGTTGTTTGTTCGACAATTATGGTCTCGCTCAAAGTCAGCTATGATGGGCTTGTGCTCACCCGTGACCATAATGAGACTACGCAGTAGAGAAAAATGTATGGATGGAAGATACATAAACAATACAAACACTACCATTTATTTTGTTATACTATTTCGTTATAGAACATGATTTAATACAATTGAAAGGAATAGTAGCACTACTGCCACTATAATAATAATAATAATAATTAATAATAATAATAAATACCTAAATAAAATAAACAAAGTTTATATTTACTCTACCCATAATTTAATTATTATGGGTAGAGTACTTTATGAACAGTCATGTTCAAGCAAAAAAATTTGGCATCAACCCAAGCTAGTTTGCCACCCCCAAACTACTGTTTAAGGACACTTGCAGGTTCTAGTGATGTATTTCCAAATGAGGTGAGGTCCATAAATTATAAGCACGCCTTCAAATGTGAACCTATTTTTGTGCCATATTCCTGGTGAGATAAGCTTCCTACTATTGGCCCTCATTGCTTTGGGCATTACATTATTATTAGGATGATTAGCATGCAAATCTTGTATAACCCAGAGCGCTGGCACATGCACATCTACCCTCAAATTGCTCTTTCACATTTGTTCCCATTAAGTTTTCGTTTGGGAATGTCATATTGCAAACCTGCGGTACGATTTCGCTTTGTGTGAAGTGGACTGAGAGTGACACATACAGCAAACATGTGAGTCTGAAAAAAAGTTTCAGGAAAGCATATGTTCTCAAGTAAACTACTAATATTTTTATTGATTGGTTAATATAAGGGCGGCCCGGTGGTCCAGTGGTTAGCGCGTTGACCTCACAGTGCAGAGGCTCAATTCCAGCTCCGGCCTCCCTGTGTGGAGTTTGCATGTTCTCCCCGGGCCTGCGTGGGTTTTCTCTGGGTACTCCGGTTTCCTCCCGCATTCCAAAAACATGCATAGGCTAATGGAACACCCTAAATTTACCCTAGGTATTGATTTTAAGTGTGAATTGTTGTTTGTCTATGTGTGCCCTGCGATTGGCTGGCAAACAGTTCAGCGTGTCCCGAAGACAACTACGATAGGCTATAGCACCCCTTGCAACCCTTGTGAGGATAAGCGGATCGGAAAATGGATGGATGGATTGCTTAACCTATTATTTTTCCAGTCTTGTGGAGCCAAAATATTCAAATATGTAGATTATTGCTGTGCAATTGACCTTTAACAGTAGATGTTAATGCATATGCCATTTCTATCCAGAAAATGTATGTATTTGTTCTTTTTAAAAAGGGGATGATATTATTTTCACTGTCAGTTGTGAACTCCGATACCTGGGCTAGATTTTAGTCAAATAATGCTACCTGTAGGAATCTTGAAAGCCGTAGTACAACTTTGCCGAGGTGACATATTGTTTGTCTTTCAAACTACCAGTAGTTGCACTCCAATCAAATTGTGACTTACTGCAAGATGCAATTAATCCATTCAATGCCATTCATACAATTCTCAACCCTTATTGAATCAACTTAATCAGTATTATGGCCGTCTATTATTTCTGATCAAAAATTATTTTTCAGAAATGCGGCATCATTGTGAGTAAAAAGAAATGTAAAAAAAGGATGACAAAATCAGATGGACCTTGTTGTTTCCTTGACCTCCTGATACCGTATATGAGAGATGAGTTTTTCAAAGTGTACTGCACGTTAAACCGGACAGATAAGCCTGCTGCTGTATATAATGTCATCTTCAACATGGAAAAATCTCAAACTCATCCTCAAAATATTCAACCATGAACTAGTATCACTCACTCAGCATTATGGGGACTTAAATTACATGTGTGACGATTTGATGAGCACAGTCGCTTCTGAAAGTAAATTTGAGTGCTCACGTTTCACTCATGCGACACTATTTTTGCTGTTACCGGTGCAAATGATGTATTTATTGATCACCAGGCTTTGTGCTCTAATTCACACTTGAATAATGGCATGGAGACTTCCCAAGTGCGACCTCTGTGTCGTTCTCTTTCCCTGCCACGTGCTCCGGGTGGTTATTTCCATCATTTCTTGGTAATTTGGAGTTGGCTGTTTAAAACTTCGAGTTTCTTATTAAGTTTTGGCCATGGTGGATAAGAGTCAGGCCTGTAAGAGCACAGAGATAAACTAATCATCTTAAAACCCTAATTATTAGTATCTTGCTGTGACAGACTGTTTTTTGCAAGCCGACCAAATTGAGCCTCAAATGAGGGGAGGCAAATCTGCAAAAGTGGTAATAATTTTAAGTCATTTCGATCTGGCGTGGTGTGGCAGAATTCATTAGAGCAGATTAGCACTGTGTGTACGAAGTAAATTAGATATCTAATAGCAAACATGGAGGTCCTCGCCAATAGGAAGTAAGATGTTAAGAGCTGATAGTAGATGTTTTAACACTTGTGCTATTCAGAGTGATCGCTATTTAAGCGTCACTAAACTCTTGACCTTTCACCTCACTGTGTGTTATAGTCGTATAGAAGTGAGATTAGTGATCGGCAAATCCAAAACGTTTATTTATTTGTTAGAATATGAGGTTAATTGTGTGTGTGAGTAGAAGGTTGGGGGAAAAATACGATGACAAGAAATAATTCGCTGATATAATTACAGCAGAATTGGGTGCACACAATTGTCAGATACATGTGTTGCTTGACCCTGGTTAGCCAGTGAAATAAATCCTCCTTCTATAGCCTTTGTTAATTTGTTTTTATCATCTCCAAGTGGTGTTTGTGCAGGCAGCTCAATTTGCATGTGTAATTCCACTGTGCAAATTGACAACAAGTAGATAATTCGAGGAAATAGGCTAGTTGCAGGCCGCTGCTATCTTCTCGAGCCTGTTCATTTTGAGGAACCGCTGAGGCATGAAACTCATACATCAACTATTTTCTGACAACGCTCTGGCTTATTGTCCCCTAAAATGTCATTACAGCCATTATTTATGAAGCTAATTCATTTATTAAACCATATTTACTGTGACGGAATTTGTCACATTCTATCCATATCCTGAGCATTGCTTTGGAACAGTGTCTCTCAATGAGTATGTGTGAACATGGCCGACCCACACAAAGTTTTGACACAACCTTATTTGTCACACACAAGGCAGAATATTATTAGGGGGTTACTGTTTTATCTTGGAAACTTTTCATGTTTTAATTGCGTATACCTTTTGTTGCAGAAAAAAGTCCATTACCCGGCATCCTTCTTCCCTATTTCACCCAACACGGCTGAGTAATCATAATCAGATGGAGCGAAGCTATTTCAGAAGCACTGGTAATGACAGATTCCCTCCCATGTGAATGTTTAGCGCGTCGCAACCAGACGTGTTCTTAAGTTGTGCTGTCTGGTCTGCTGCTGCTGACTTACGCATCGAACAGGTTAAAGCAGCACACATCATGACAGTGTGGATAATTTACAATCGTGTCTATGAAGAAACATTTTGGCAGGTTTGTACATGTTCTCGTGGGATAATTCAATCATAGCATTCAGCTGCGGCTCCTTTGAACTTACCTGTCAGCCAAAAAAAAAAACACAGGCGTGATGATGAGTTGTGTCTAAACTGTTTTACGATATTGATTTTGGAGGCATGACATTTGAATTAATACGGGGTGTTAGCTGTCATTTAGGAAGCCAGTCTCTTGGCTCCAATAGGAGACAGTCGAGGTGGGGGGCACTGAAGATAAGAGTGGAGTATTTACTGTGAAAAGACTGTAAAAAGGGATCAATGTGGAGGGTTGAGAGACATGAGGTGGTGAATGAAACAGTAATATCTGTGCTCGCTGTATGGGCGTCAAGGTCTATTTTGTGCTCGATAACACAAATCACAGAGACAGCGCACCCTTAGTCTTCTATAGGTTACGCACTGTAGCAAGGTACTGGCAGTCTGTGTTAATACAGCAGACCCAGTGAGAGGCCACACGGTGACAGCCAACCAAGGGAGAAAATTAGGCAACTTTGTAGCACTCCATTGAACAGCAATAAGCTTTTTGGGCTTAGCAAGCATAAACACATTAAAACTGACGAGATTCATCAGCACTCTTGTGTCAAATCTACTGAGCCCACAGGCAGAGCTTAGCACCAGCCAACTGTACAGGGAGCGAAGGCGGGAGAAGCACAGTTGCATTCTCCTCATAATCTTTCCTGGTTAATAGGTGATCTTTTAGGAAACTCGTCCTTTTTAAAGGAACAAAATGTGCTCCTTCCCAGCATTGCATGCTGGGAAGGAGCTTAAAATCAGGCTTGAAACACTGGTTGCAATGATCTAAACACCCATTCACCACTTTAGATTCCTTTTTAATGTGTAACTTTATTATTTCATGTAAATACCAAAATCATCTTGAAATAAAACTATGTTTGTGTATGTAAATTATTTCTTGTAACATTCTTAACTGTCCTGCAAGAGAAGTAGGAAAGTCATTACAGTGTAAAACTAAGACTTGTCACATTCATATAAAAATAATATAACATTTTAAAACAGAAAATCAATAAGAAACTTTATGAATGGTGAGATTGGACAAAAGTATTAGGACAAGTATTAGGACAAGTTATAGCTTTAAAAGTAAGTCTGCTGGGGCCTCTCTCGCCGTGCTCTTCTTTTTGCAGTTACACCTAATGGTAGGACTAGACATTCTTTAGATGACCTTTCCCCAAAAAAACAAAAGCAAAAATAACAAGAGTTCATTTTGTGAATGTCCTTGAACCCAGCTATGTGATACGATGGCGTTTGGCACAAGTTGCTTCTTTTCTGTGAAATTTCAAACACATAGTGTTGGAGACACAAAGTTTTGTGCAACTTTAGAGGTGTTTTGTTGAATAAAACTTTTAACCAACTTCAGTCGCATTTCATTTTAGACGTTCTACTGTACTTAATATGTTTTTTTAAATTAACATTTTTTTGAAAATGTTTCATTTTGGCCATAAGGATTTCCATGTACTGCATTGTTGGAGTTGTGGAACATTCTGGAATGAACACTACCATGCCACCATAATATTCAAACTAGTCATTGTTTTTGGAGATGTGATTGTGACCCCCCTCCCCTCCTCTCACACACACACACACACACACACACACACAGACAGACACACACACACACACACAATTGGAACGGGTTTTTACTTTTGGTCTTGAAAATAGCACTCTATAATATTTACGTAATAAAACATGTAGTTGTATCATATTAAATATAAGTTTTTGAAAAATGTACATCATGATGAATTCATTGCAACTCCTTCTGGTGTGCTCATCTTGGCCACTGGGGGCAATATAATATTGTCATGACAACAAAAATGAAAAAGACTTTCACATCTAATGTAAGTGACTCAGTAGTAACAGTAGCTTTTTTTTAACAGATGATAAAAAATATATAGCTATGAGAACTGTAGGTTTGTCTGTTTACATCCAGTGATGTACCATTTGTGTTCAAATATCTGATGCTCAAAGGGTTATGACATAGTGAATGACAATTCTATTTGTTAACCTGTCGGTGGCATTTTGCATTGTTAGGATTATTTAGCGGAAGACATTTACACTTGTTTTACATGTTGTTTGATGGTAAACATTAACTGAGAATTTTTTATACGAAGAATTGATCATTGTCTGTCAAACTGCTGCTTCTTGTGAAGTAAGTTGACTTCATTGGCCTTACAACGCTTGTATATAAAATTTCAGTGAACAAGTCAAGGCAAAAAGAAGAAGAAGAAAAATCATCTGGACGATGGCTCATATTTAGCAGAATTCATAAATCAGCTCACTCATATCTCAAGGCACATGCACCACTCTACTTTTGGTACTCTGTGTGGTCTTAAAATGGCATAACCTGTTGCAACTCTTAACACAGAGGCAGCTAACTATATATATTTTTTTCTCCAAACAACATGTCATAACAAGCCATTGCCAGCAAGCACATGCCCGTGTGACATATTTGATGTTAAATGCGTTCACTGAGCTGTCAAGACAGAGCCCATATTATACTGATAGAGTGATGCATTTAAATTGAAATCATTATCTTTCAAAGGTGAGAAGGCCTTTCAACTTGGATTCCCCATTTATCTGTTGTCTCTTTCTTTCGAAATAATTGCAGGTCCTTTGCCTTCCGCATAGTTTCATTGGAGCCAACCGGATAGGCATGAAATTAGCCCAATTTGAATCTCTATTTGGTCCAATCAGATGAGGGCAGATTTAATCTGGACTATCCTGCTCATGCACCAGACTCTGACCCCTCAGAAGACATGGACTACGTATTCATAGGTTCACTTGTATGGTTGATTATAGCATAGGATTGAAGGAGCAAGCTTTCTTCTCTGTCGTTACTTCAATTTCCCTGTGAGAAAAGGGAGCAACAGTATTGCGTGTGTGTGTGTGTGTGTGTGTGTGTGTGTGTGTGTGTGTGCGTGCGTGTGTGTGTGCGTGCGTGTGTGTGTGTGTGCGTGTATATACAGTATATATGTAGATATAGATATATAGATTTTTTTTTGCCGAAAAAAAACTTTCACAACTGTGAAATATTAACTAATAGTTTAATTATGATAATAACATCCAGGGTTGGCAGCTGAAATGTCATCTTTGATGCAGGAAACCATGTAGATGAATCAATATTTCATAACCAGAAGTGTTCATTATTATGAAAGTGGAATTACAGGTAACACCTCATCACTATATTATCCTCGTTTTAGATCAGACTGCAATGAAAAGGAAAATAATGACTTTGAGCATTTAATCGTACAAAAAAAATAGATTAATTGAAAAGATGTGCACAGCTGGCCAGTGTAAAGGTTGGAATTTATGACTCTAAATTTGTTTTCACATAGAAGTTGCCGCAACAATTTGATTTGAATGCCAGAAATGATTGTCTTGTCTCCCGGAATAATTTCTCATTTTTTATTACCTTAATTCATAAAATATCCATTAAGAGCAAGGAAAGTTGTTTGTTGCCTGGAAGTGGAAAATGCTCTAATTTAGTTTTGCAAATATGGTATATACTTTTGATTTAATAACGTGAAGATGACAGTAAATGCTTGCTTTTCATTTTCATTGCTCCCTGTAACCTTCAAGGTTGATGTTTTTTTTTACGTGCCTTTCTAAAAGCTCCCTGCTTTTTCATGCATAGTACACTCTTTTTTTTCTTTACTCACTGTTTATTATTTTATTACCCTACCTTTCGAGTATTGTAAGTTCACAGGTAAGCTCTCCATGATGGCATCGTGGCACAGGAGCAGGATATTGTCAAAATCTTTTTTTCCACGGAGAAAGAGAGGGGGAGAGAAAGTGGGAGACGCAACGCCTTGCCTTCCTCATTACACTGCTGTCATTTACTCTTCATCCCCCGTACTCTTTAGTGGCATTAAGATGGGATGTAAATTTGACAGTTAATGCTGTTAGAAAATGGCTAGTTCAAGAAGGGCAGGAATTAGAGATGGGCATTAGGCGCTGATAAGCTCCTTTCCTCTGCCGCGGCAGCTGCTTAACATTCATGGGAAAGTCATCATCAAACAACGTTATCACAGCTCTGTTGACGGCTGAGAAACATCATCACTATGATAATTTTTTTTTTTAAATAGCTGTGAGCCAAAAAAGCGCTCTTTTATTTCAGCGGTTTGTTAATGAGATAGGAGCTTGTTGGTATGGGCAAAGGCAAACTCGCCACTCTCCAGCGTTTGTTTGAGTCCCCCAGCCTCCCATCTTGTGCTTCCATTGCACCTCCTCCACACTGTTTAATGTGTAGGAAGGTGCGGCGGTAGGAGGTGTGGGGTGCATTTTATGTGCTCCTTTCCAAGTGCTCTGTGTGCATTGCTGAAGGAGGGCCTTTATGTGTACCTTTGCAGATCAGGCGCTCAAAGAGAGGAAAACACGGTTATATCAACAAACGCTCCCTCCCAACAGCCCTGGCGTGGGCACCTGTCACTCACCTGGGATTTAACGGCACATCTTGAATGGGCAGACTCTTATGCCTATTGAGGTTGAGTAAACTCCCAACGCCTTATTATTCATTCGACTATCATTTGTAAAAGCGCTTCTTCCGCTGGATCTTAGTGGCTTTAATAACGATGGCTTCAAACTGCATGCATTGTTTCTTCACATTAAGCCATATTGCTCCAGACTACTTGAGTCAGACATATCATATGCTCTTCTGTCACTGACTGGAGTCATTCAAATATGCACCAGCTGCCAAGGCTAAGCAGCTTTCTTATGGAGAGAAACGCAAACTGTGGATTGCAGATACCAAAATCTGATTTTGGTTTTATCAGTGTTTGTCGAGTGGGCTTGGAGAGATTTCATCTCTGGAAATCCTTACCAGGGGAGATGACAGTTCATCAGCGTGTTCTCATTACTTTTTAAACTTTTTTTGTTGACGCGAGAGCTTGTTGGCTAAAGGTGAGCTTCCAATTAATAATGCTGATTGTTCTCGTGAGAATATGGTGAGAAACCGACACGTGTTTGCAATTCGGAGTTCGTACATGTGCATAGGAATGAAGGTACTTCTTTTTAACATGAATGATTTTAAAACGTATTGATCACAGGGATACCTGCTCATGGCAAGCGAGAAATCAGTCCAAGGGACAGACTGAACTGTCTTCAGTATTTACCGGTACTCCAAAAATGTCTATCATATATTTGTATTTTTATTTAACCCATTAACCGACAGGGCATGGTGCTGAGAAATCCTGGGCTGGAAAGTCATTCATAGTAATATCTTACAGTCACACACATCTCGCAGGTGCTGTAGAGGCATGAACGCATGCGGCAGCTTGATGCTTGACTCCACCGTGCAGAGAAGCTCTCGGTAATCAGCATGGCAGACTTTCTGGGATAGATGAATACTCAACACTGAATCATGCCCCAGTAGAATATTTCACCAGATCTATTAAAACTGGATGCTTCCGTGTTGTATAAGAAGCTGTTTCTGTTTCGACTCAGAATTCACAATTTTTTTAAAAAAAGTTTCCATGGCAAGCTCTGTTGAAATGGGTTTAACTCATGAAGAGATGGAAGAATAAATAACACGGGCAGCACCCATCATCCGCTGTCTAATATTTTGGTTTTCTTATTCTTCTTGGGGGTGCCAAAGTATGACGCAAAGCAGTTCTACACCTCGTACCGTGTCGTACGCTTATTGTTGTGAAGGTGTACCGAAAGAAATCCCTGCTGGGTGAACCCCTATACTGTCCTATACTACCTTCCTATACTATACTAGTACAGTATGTCATCACGAAGGTCCAATTAAGTCAACCATTAAGATGCAATGAAGTTCTCGCCCCACCACTAGGCACCAGCCATTAAATAAATATTTCATATTCATTTGGTCAAAGTCAATTAAATGTCAAATGTTTTCAAGTTACAGTATATAACACTCCCCATCATCAGGACATCAAGCAGAGGGTGTTTTCACCTGCACTCCTTTATAAACAAATTGAACTCGGTCCTCTGTGAATTTAGGTAATTTACCACTTGTGCTTATAAATGCTTAATGATTTATTTAAAAATCTGTCAAATCATTCTCCACACAAGACCCTCAGCCGTCTATGTGCTGGTTAACTCACCTCATTGTAATGATTTGTGTTTTTTTTTTACTTTGTTTAGATTCGATTTTGAGTTGTTTCATGTTCTGTCACGTGGGCGGCACAGTGGTCGACTGGTTAGCACCGCCTTCTCAGAGGGCAGAGAGGTGCAGGGTTCCATTCCACTTCCTGTAAGGCGTTTGCGTGTTCTTCCCGTGCCTGCGTGGGTTTTCTCCGGGTACTCTGGTTTCATCCCTCATTCCAAAAACATGCATGGTAGGTTAATGGAACACTCGAAATTGTCCCTAAGTGCGATTATGAGCGCGATGGTTGTTTGTCTATGTGTGCCCTGTCATTGGTTGGCAAATAGTTCAAATGTACCCCGCCTACTGCCCGAAGGCTGCTGGGACAGGCTGGAGCACATCTGCAACCCTCATGAGGATAAGCTGATCAGAAAATGGCTCGATCGATGTTCTGTCATGTTTTTCAGTATCCCTTGTTCATGTCTCGTCACCCATTAGAATTTCTCTTCTCATTTAGTCTGTTCCTTGTGTCTTACCAATCAACTCGCTCCAGCCACTTGTGCCTTGTTCAATTGTGCCTCATTGTCTCGCCAGTTTGCTTGTATTTAGTTCCCTGCTTTCTTCAGTCTAAGTTGGTTCATTGTGATTGCTGCCATCTTATGTCACGTCAAGTTTCCCTAACATTTGGAGTGTCTAGAGTTTTTGTTTGCCCTGTGTTTCTCTGTTACTTTGAAAATAATTTCTTTTTGTTAGGAGATTCTTCTTCTCTACACTTTTCGGTTCTGCCAATTTTGCCACAACTCCTCCAGCGCTTGGCTGACATTCATTCACATTCAAAGTCACATCAGTCAGGTGTAACTTGTTGAAATGATATTTCATCAAATATGACAGCGATCACATTTTCTCACATTGTCAACGAACTATTGGCATAAATGGAGACAAGACAAAGCTACAGCCGACACAAGTCAAACGCACATCTAAAGCTGCCTTTGGATCTGACTCATATTGGTCTGTGAGCCCCTTGATGTTATTTCATGTCTCCTGTACAGTAAATAACTGTAGTATAGTCCATTGAATCTTAAAAAGTGGGGACTTGTCAGAGCGCCACCTATGGACGTTACTGTGATGTAAAAATCCTTATCCAATAAAATTATGCCTGGAAAAGATGGAGCTTATCCTTGTGGAGTGAGAAAACGCTGCTTCGGAGGATAACTGTCTCATTCTTCAACTTCTCCATAACCCAGCCTTCTATTTGCCTTCCTGTATTTATGATAATGAAATGTAATTCCGGCCCTTATTGACGCGCAGTAGTCTTTTAACCACGTAAATGAATCTTTTTTTACCCTTGCTCCCATATTTTAGTCACATTGTCAAAATCCCCATTTCCTCTCATCAATCCGATATTGCACTTTGTGGCCCTCCATTGCTGTTGCCCTCGCAGTTTATACAGCCTATTCCTCTCATTCAATTTCTCTCTGTGTTGGTGTTTATTTTGGTGAGAAAGACAGGATTATCTCTGATGAAATAGTTGTTATTCAGATTCAAGATAATCTAGTTAGTAAATCCATTAAAGAAGAAATCGACGTATAACCCCCGCTCCCCTTTGCCATCTATAGAAACCCATTCTCTTTTTCTCATCTTGGCTGCAGAGGTGCTTTAAAAGCTCAGTAATCTGCTGCACTCTCTTAAAACTTCATAAGTGGTATTAACTCATCCACTGAGGATAATTTGTTGTCAATATCAGGGAGTCAAAATTAGAGCCAGCTAATTTGGATCCTCTCAGAATTCTTGCCTTACATAACAATTAGGAGTTTAATGTAACTGTAACGCAATATTAGCTATTATGTATGTAGTTTTGGAAACAAATCCGCTCATTCAGTGCAATACAAGTGGCCACATCAAAGAAATAAAGTGAGGAAGCCAAGTGGATTGAAGCTCACGAAATACATTACACACTTATTAAAGTAATTTTCACTTTGCCTTCTAGACCTGGGCAAAAACACTCACATTTCCATTGTACTCTGAGGAAGGCAGTGTGGAGCTCCCTCCCATCGCCCTCCCTTTGTTAACTTTGAAGTTAGCTGAAAATGTATATAGGTAGACGAGGGTGGCATCAAATAATCAGCAACTTCAAAAAGCATGCTGCCACTTAGCACTCCTAAAGCTAATGTCCCCAAGACATTCAGAATGGAAATTATTCAAACTCATTTAGTGGTAGCAAATTGGTCTAAGTTCAATCAGAAAACAGACTGACACTGAATAAGAAGTGCAGCCTAATTATGCTTGTTTGTCAAATGAAATTTTCATTTGGGCAGAAATGAAACCTTGGAGCCAATACTTTTGAGGTGAGAGCCGAATTGTATTATCAGCTAAATGCAGTAAAATCCACAATCATACGATGATAATGAAAATGGAGCCAGTGTTAACATTCAGGCTTCCGATGCCCTGGGCATATGGCGATAAAAATTAAGTACCATCGTCCTCTGCCAGGCACGCTGAAACCCAGGCTGCTCTTTAGCCTCTTCGATGCATTTTTGCATTTTAAAAACTTTATCAAGCTGCTGTTGCAATGTGGGAAATGTCACTGTGAAATGCACTGAAGGCAAATTAGAATTTCATTAATAGTAAAATTATTGCTTTTGACTGATGTGTTACTATGCTTATTAAGAGCTGGAGAGTGGAACACTCGTCTGTCTGGTTGGTAGTCTTGTCTCTCGCCATTTGCTCCTGCACGTCCAGCGTTCCAGATCAACAAAAAAGTGCAAAGCCTCAATCGTTTCAGGAGATGAGGATTATGTCATTCAAGACATTTACTTGTCAGTGTTGCTTATAGGTTCTACTCATTTTATAAAAGCAGAGAAGACTGTCAACACCAGTGGATTGGGTTTTAGCACCAACGGTTAAACGTTACCATTACGCATAAAGTAGAGTAACCTCCCACTGTAATGGTATCACAAGCGCATACCGTACATGTAACATGGAATCATTCATGAAGCCCGGGCTTTTTATTGATTTTCCTGGTAATCCCTACAGTGTTAATGTTGTCACTGACGTCGGAGAAACAGGTAATAGGTTGAATAACCTGATACATTTTATGTTATGCAAAAATGGGACGACAGATTTGCATAAATGAAATACTGATATTCACGTTGTCAATCGGTTGGATACACGGTGCTCCAACTAGTGTTAACCAGCGTTATCAATGTCATTTTGTCTTTGGCTTGACTTTTGTACAAGCTAATAAATCTGAGATTTGACATGGTAATATGACCGATTTATACAAAGATTATTTTAATATATGGGAATAAATGCGAACGTAGTCATACAGAAACAACTGAGCTCTTTTTTTGATCTATTGAAACACGATTTACATTTCCAGAATCTTAATGGTTTCTTGACTGAATGTGCAGTTTTAAATAATAGAGCATTTTGCAACTTCATATCTTATGACCCACCCTCTATCGCTGTCTGACCACAAATCCGGCAACAATGCATACTGCACATTACATACATACAAGGTAACAAGTACACTTGTACAGTCCTCAGCTACAAAAGAGGTCCACCTCTGTTCAGGTGTACACCAACGTAAATCAGGAAAATGTAGTGTAAGCCCTATCTTCAGAAGTACAGCTTATTTAATGCAATGAAAATATTATTATCCAACAATACATTTTGTAAAAATGTCTATGAATGTGGTGTACACATTTGTATCGTAGAATATATATTGTTTCTAATCTAAACTAAACTATGTTTCACATTCTACTTTGTTTTTTAAATCTGTTTCTTATAGCCCTTGCGCTTGATATTACTTGAACTCTGTTGAAAATGGCACTCGCAGAGGCTTCTCCCAAACAACAGCGATATCACTGATCAGATGGTAAATTCCAGTAAGCCATTTCCTTCGGTGGGGTTTTATCGGCAGTGGTCAGTTTGCAGCAGTACAACAGCTTACAGACTCTCACCACGCATTTTGGACATAAGCTTTGATGAACTGACAGCTAAAGCTTGTGGATGTTATATTTCCCAGTTCATATCAGCGTTTCACTGCTTGATGTATTACTAGAAGTAATATGAACAAAACTTAGTCACACATAACAGTTTAGGGCTGAGTTTTTCACTGGTAGGTTGATGAAACCTTTTTTGTTCAATAACTCTTCCATTCCTGTTCCTTCCTCATTAAAGTCACGAGTCAGAGTATTACTAGTGTTTTATTTACCGTCATTTAAAACATTTTTTTTCTTTTCATTATAGTATAATGAGTCACTCAATGATGTTTGAAGCAAACTCCTTTCAAGGGACATCTTTCAAGCAGTGGTCTTGATGATAACAATGGAGGGGACATGTCTGGCATGCAACGTTGAGATTGAATACCTCGGATTCGTAGTGGAGCTCTGACCTCTTGTGCTTTTTAGTGGAAGTGCATTCTCGAGCCTCTGATAGAAAGCTTTGTATTATTGTTTAAAAAAAAAAAAAGGAAAAATCTGAATCCACTTGAAGGTTCATTTTTCACTCCAGCCATAAAGAGTGTTTGATAGAACCCGCAGGAGACTTCTTTTAGAAATGGTTCTGATCAGGTTTTGAAAGGGCTATAGAAATGTTTCCCCTTGAAGGAACATTTCTCAAAGCGCACAAGTCAGTACAACAAAGCGACGGACGTAATACGTGGTCAGATATTCATTTCATTGATCTGCATTTTAAGTGGTTCTGTTGTTCCATATGGTTTAGCATTTTTGCTCCCTCTCATCCCTGACTTCTTTTCATTTTCTCAGTCGCCCTCTGCTGCACACTGTTAAGACAAATAGACATCAAAATATACCACCACTCGACAAGAACGCACAGCACAAAAATGTATGGAATGAAGCAGATGAATAACAGCTAGAGCTATGACAATCTCTGAGGCCACCGATAAATGTTGTCAACAGAACAGTTTTAAAAGTGTGTCAAACCTGAAAACAATTTTACAGGAAGTTAACAGATTGACAACAGGACACACTTTATCAAGTCAAGCCAAGTACAACTTTATTGTATACAGCACAGATGAAATTTCCTCCCTCTTAAACAGACAACAAGAGGAGCCGCTGCGGGTGCCCGCGCCGTCATCAAAAGAACACTCAACATAAAATTACAAAATAATACAACACAACACATAAAACAGACAGTCGTGCCACTTTTCCTCCATTCACTTTGTTGTTGTGGTTGCAAGAAATTGGTTGTCTTTCTGCCAGACATACTATTCGTACGAATTAGTGAATCTGGAAGATTGCTTTTGAAAAAAACTGCAGAGTTGATAATAAGAGACCCACTACGTGTGGTTTAAAACCAAATAGCCTCTCATAACAAAAAATTTTACCATCTGTATCATACGCCAAATTTAGATTTTTCTTGAATATTGCTAAAATCATGAATGTAAGGTTGACATAATCGATTTTCCTCCTGTCACTCCTGATCAGCAATGTGCTTTGAAACCATGACAAGACACGCAAAGATATTGGTGGAATGCTTCCTACTCCCTTAGCCATTGTGAATTCATCACATGAATCAATCTCTGTCAACCCAGCGAATCCTAATGAAGCAGAAATGTGTCACATTTGCGCCACAATGAGGATAACTGGCAAACTTTGCCCGGAAAATGAAACTATTATCTTCCACAAGACGAGCAGGGACTCAATATAAATAAATAAAAGTTGCACTTATCTAGTGGACAGTGTGATTACCGAGTTGACATCCAAATTGACTTGTCTTATCATCTTGTAGTGGTTTTCAGCTGAGTGGAGACTGTAGATGAAAGCAAAATAATCTTTAAATAGTAGTTCAAGATGGTTGCTTGATAAATTGCTCCACAACAGTTTTGATCAATGAAGCATGCATTCAATATATTGCCTATTTAGATATGAGAGATAAACTTAACTGGTCTTGTAAATGATTCATAAGTGATATTTCCTTCACTATCTGGCAAAGATTTGAAGAATGTTTGAGGGGGAAAAGGCACATTTTGAATACAAAGTATATTGTCTTTTATACATCAGAAAATCCATAACCTCCTTTTACTGTTTATATATAAAGTGCTTTACTTTAGAAATATGACGTCATTTCGATTTACACCGTTGATACATTCTACTTTGTTTTGTTGTATTTCAAAGCATTTGCTCCTATCTTATTGTTTACTAGCAGATTGTCAGGTGACAGTGAAGCGTCCACCCTAGTCTGCTAAATATTTGTTTTTTTAGATATATGTGTTAGCCCAGTTAGACAGCGAACTACTGCATTTAGTAGTCGTGCAAGCATGTGACGAAAGCACGTCGACCGTCCCTGAATTGAATTTTCTGTGCGCTTGTAGAACAACGTTGTCACGATTGTGGAAAACGTCAAAGCTATTTTCCTCTTTACCAGTCAATGCATTGCTTGCTTAATAGTAATTGGATTCTTATCCTCCTGTTTGCTCATCAGTTCCTGCTCCTCCTCATTCCAACCCTAAACTCCATTTAAAGTTTAATAACATTTTAGAATAGTTCCCATTCAAGTAAACAGAATCTGATTACCGAACTGGATT